>NW_027269267.1:34651768-35851768 GCF_023055355.1 Agelaius tricolor | reverse complement strand
ACAGTAAACGGCCACAATAGAGTGCCAAGGAAAATGGCCGATGATTTTGGAATTCCCGATGATTTTGGAATTCCCTTTGACCTATGCACTGCAGGTTGTATTTGCTTTAGTCTATTATGCCAGTGAATTGCCTACGTTCTCTGCCATTGTGCTGCTTCTTCTGGTTCATAAGCAATCAAATCTGTTCTTTCACACTAGAAAAAGAAAAAAAAAAGTAGACATCACAAAAGCAAGGAAGAACAGCATTAGGGAATGCAGTTCACTGAAATGTCAGTTCTAGAGGATATGTGGACAAATGGATGTGACTGCTCTCTGCTGAGGAGCCAAACAAGTGATGCCTGTAGGTGAGATGGGGTGAGCTGACACTGGGTACCAGATCAAGAGATCCTGAGCAGATCTCAGGCGATGTTGAGTTTTGATATCACCAGTGATCCAGTACAGCAATAAGCAGACTCTCCCCTTAAAGAGCTGTAGAGAACAAATTTCACTGGCTGATGTTACCACAGAGCTTATGAGTGGTTTCTGCTGACAGATGAAAGGCCAGGACAGGCATGGCAGAGCAGGACAAGGCAGGAAAATCCAGCTCTCTCATGTTCTCTCATCCATGACAGATGATGCTTTCTGTATATGTGTTGTCTACAGTCTGATAAGTTTAATGCTAAGAATATATATATGGTTCTTACTTTAAAGCATCAGAAAAAATACTCTTTTATCTTAGCACATCTGTTAGGTAATCATTATCATCAGATATGAGTAATATTATTCCTGTTAATATGTTAATAACTAGATACAGGAAGAACTATTTGAATGAATCAAACAAAAGTGGAGGCTGCAGAGGTTTTGTGCAATCACCCTGAAAAGGAAGCTGCCTGTCAGCCCTCCTCCTTCCTCATACCAGCATTTCCCTGCATGCCCTCATGAGTACTTTGACATATTGCTTTTTTCCTCCATCCTGTGTGTGTGAAGCAGATTCCAAAAACTTCCCAGAGGTTTTAGCTTCCAGGGCTAAAGAGGGCTGAAAGGTATCCAAACTCACTTGGGATCTCACTGGCACTAACAGCTGCCAGGGAAGGAAACCAAAACTCTGTGACTCACGGGATCACAGTTTGTTCTGCATCCAAGGCTGTCCTTGAATAGTGCTCCTCTTTGGGTCATATCCCAGGTGTGTTTGCATCTTCCTTTCATTTTTACATGCTACACACAGAATTGGTGCCTAGAGAGGAATCTTTGTGAGATCTCTAAGAGAACAAGACCATGCTGCTTCCTCCTCTGGGGAGAGAGAAGGTGTGAGTTTGTAGTACAAAGGTGGAGAATAAAAAATGGTGAGGGAATCTCTGGATGTTTGTAGTGTTTGCCCGGCACTAAACAGTTGAAGAAATGGAGAGTTATAAAGTACATGCAGCAGGTGACCTGGGACAAAAGGCAGCCTGCAATTTTCATGTTTTAGGAAACACACAAAAGGAAAAATATGAAAAGAAGTCAGAATCACAACAGAAGGTATGACTCCCTGTTGTTTGATAGATTGCATTTGTCAGCTCTTCCCAAAACTGGCCTGATTGTGTACTTTCAGAATTGTTGGGAAAACTCCTGCTGACTTCACAAAGCCCAAAGTTTGTGTGGTGCTGAGTACAGCTGAACACTCCCACTCTGATTGCTCATCCCATTTCCATACACTGCAGCTTCCCAGCAGATGATATTGCATTTCCCCAGGCTCAATGGGCAGCTTTTGGTGCGCCGAAAACAGCTAATCTGGCAAGTAAGCAAAACACTGAATCCCTGAACATAAACTATGAGAATCAATCAGCTGGGGGGAGTCAAGCTGAGTGGGAGAAAAGGGCAGGAAAAAGCATCTGGAGTGTATTAAAAATTTGAGACACTTTAATGTATATAATCATGGCATGTAACACACATGGGAAAAATCTTGTGGTGATCTTTGAGGGGATGTTCCCACTTCCATCACATGCCCTGTGCCTGTAAGTCATGGAGGCTGCTGCCTTCTCAGAGTTCCCAGGTTTTATATTTCAATTCTATATATACATGTATATGTAGGATGATACTTCCCAGGGGAGAGCATCTAGAGGTGGTGGGAAGTTTATGTATTTCAGTGGCCTCAAGAGTTATGCCGGAGTGGGGTTGACTCTTGACAGGGTCAACTCAAGCCTCACAAAGGGAGCTAAATTACAGAAAGACAGGAAAGCAGGCCCTCCTTGAAACCAGCTGATAAGTAGAGAGAGCAGGAAACTCATTCACAGAGCAAGACTCTGACAATTGTACAGGAAAGAACTTCTGTTAGAACTAAAAACACAGCAAAAGAGATAATATCTCACTTTTGTAGGTAATGAACATTAGCACCTTCACCAAACCTGGACCATATCCCACTTTTCTCTCCACCCATACTGCACAATGAAGACTCTGGAACATCTCATGGCTTCTTTTTTCTTTCCTTCTGGCAATGCCCAATTTTTTTCTATATACACTGGATTTGAAACCTACACACACATCCATGTACATTGGCTTTAATTTTGTGTAAATTCTTCAGTTGTTAATTACAACCACAGACATACTGTTATTTTATACACAGTTTCATAGCTCTGGGTTTGTAACTTTTCTGTTTTCAAGCTTACTGCAGCGTGAGCATGTACAAAAATACGGAAGATGGATGGATGTATGTGGGAAGTCACTAGGAAAGCTTGATTGATGTCCCTTGAGGATTTTCATATTCAAAAGTGAACAGATGAGTGCATCCTGCTGTCATGTCGGAGTCATTCAGGATGAATTTGCACCCTAAATTAAACTGCAAAGTGTTAAGAGAGAAAGCAATTTTGGGGTAAAAAGTGTTCTCACTGTATTTTAGAATTCACTTCATGTTTTCTGTATACCTTGACTGTATGAATACACAAACATATGCACAAAAGAATATATATATATATATATATATATATATATATATATATATAAAAAATATGTGTGTATATACGTGGATGTGTGTATATATGTATACATGCATATATACAGTGTGAGGTCATGAGCAGCCCAGTGGCAGAGGGGAGTTATCAGACATTCTTTGAACCCTCAGGGCTGACTGTGAAGCCCCTCAGTTTGGCACCTGAGGTCAGGGACATGCTGCTGCATGAGTGACTGCCCAGCATGTGCCTCTGAGACCAGCGGGTGGGAAGGCAGTTAAATAAATTGTGTGGGAGTTTTCCTGGGAGTCTTGCTGGGCAGCTCCAGGGACAAGCCCTGACAAAAAGAGCAAAATTGAAAAGTCAGCTGGTGGGGAGAAAAGCTCCCCAGTGCTTTGTATATTTCTGTGGAAGGGTGAGGATGTTGAGACCCAGGAAATCAGGGACAAGATGTGAGCAGGCTGCCAGGCTGAGCCTTTGAAAGGGCTGATCACAGCAGTCACACAGACAATTTCAGCCAAGTGCTGGGTCTGCCATGCCCCACATGGGCTGTCCCTCAGGAAGGGCCTCGGGAGCGGGAGATGCCTTCCTCACATTGTTACCCTGTCAGCCCAGGGAAACTGGCATCCAGGGCAGCTCCTGCAGCCAGTAACAGCCACATCCTTTTAGACCCCAGTCCAAGCCCCTGCTCTCTTCCACCCACAGAAGCAATTGGATATAAATGTGTGTAAATGAAGCATCTATGGATTTGTTTTGGGGATGTGCCAACCTGCTAGGGATTCAGATACTGGGAGTATCATTGTATCTCTCACAGATATCCTCTGGTGGGATGTGACCAGTAGGGATGGTCTCAGTAGGGTCTGCAGGATGTGGCTCTCTGTCATCATGTCCCTATCAGTATAAATTACTGTCATGTCCTCAGGACAACGTGACAAATCCTTTACACTGGCTGAGTCATCCTTAAGCTCTCCAAGGATTCCAGGTTCATTTTCAGTCTTCAGTATACAATCCATATTGTAACAGTATTGTTTAAAAAAATGTATGGAAGAATTCTGCATGTTTGTGTAATTAATGACCCATGGGAATTCAACCTTTGAGGGTGCATAATTGTATCATTGTGTTTATGCATTTATTGAGGTGGCTGTCACACTCAAGACAATTAAACTGAAGTGTGTGTTCACTCAAGACTGGTAGGTAGACAGCTGGGCAGATAATCTCCTGATGCTCCACACTTTCAGGGGAAATCCTTTAGTGCAAAGGGTCTGGCTGCAAAGCCCAGCACTGTCTCAAAATACTTGTGCAACCTCAGCTACTTCAATCAGTCTGGCCCCATTAAAGTATATTTCTACTGCCCAGGCTAATTTAGCTCTCTGTGCACTTCACAATTATCTCCCATTCCAAGGTCTAAATCAAGCTTGGGAAATTGGGCCTTGCAGCAAAATGGAAGAAAATTTTGAATCTGAATTTTACACATGGGAAAATAAAGGTCATCTGTATCAAAAGTCAAGATTACTGCAGTCTTCTTATCAAATCACAGGCTATAATTTCTTCTCTACTTTTAAAAACAGAGATGAAATCCTCTAGGCACATGAAATATGAGGGGGGACAGTTTAGACAGAGGATAAATAGACATATTTCAGAAGACAGACTTCTAGGTAAATAGTAAGAGATTGCTGCTGCCACAATACCAAGAGAAAAGAGATGGAAAAACCAGCTTGCCAAACTTTGAGTACCAAAGCAAACCAAAAGCAAATTTCTTACTAAAAAAGCACAAGATACAATAGTACTTCAGACTAAGACATGCAATGCTTAATGTTGGGCACGTGACCACACGTTGATGTGTTTGTATATGTAAAGGTCCATGTGGTGTCTTCTCCATACATAAAACATGAGCCATCTGCTTTAAGTCTTGGAAAACAAGAGCAAATTCTCCTCCTCCAATGTCGTGTAGCTGATGGAAGTGGCTTGGGAGGTCTTTTGAATAACAAATAATGTTGATTATGAGCTTGCTGGTTCTAGAGTGTGTTAAACACAGGCAACGACAGGCTCTGTGATTTCCTGTATGATTTTGTTTGCTTAGCTTCTGCACTCCCTCCATTGTGTGTGATTGTGCTACAGTACAAAGCAAGCTCCTGTGGCATACAATAAATGTAGAAAGATGGCATCCACTAACAGTCCCCACTCAGACAATGAGATAAAGAAAGAATTGAACCCTGTTTACAAAAAGAAAGGCACTATTAATAGAAATAGGGTGCATATCAGGACTTGTTTACTTGATGGCTGATAATCTGTGGGGCTCTTGAGTGCAGCAAACCCTTGCTGGGGCCAAGCAAGCATTCCCAACCCTGAGCACAGTGGTGTGCTACCTTCAAAAACAGGCCATGGGTTAAAGTCAGTTCTCCATCCCTACCAAGCCTAAATCCCCAATCAACCTTCCTCTTCCAAGCAAGTCTGGGGCTTCACCCTGCTCCTCACACAGACTCCATGGAGAACTTCCTACTTCCTTTTCTGTTCCTGTGGTAGACAGGAACATCCATCTGTGAAGCTCCTTGGCCATGAGTGTACAGCCAGTAAAACACTCATACACTTGTCCTGTTTACAAGTCTCTCTTTTTTTTTTTTTTTGCCATTCCTTCCTGTTTTAACGTTTTCAGCTGCCAGACATTCCTGGTTTTTGGCTACTCATGTGCTTTGCAGGATTACTGCCCGTACTGCTCTACCTCATAGTGCTGTGGCATCATATCCTGAAGGAAGACTGGTGCAAGCCTGTTTCCCATTTGAGCAATCCTGCTGTTCAAGCAGGAAGGATGATTCCCTTCTGCCATCCCTAAAGGCTCTTTGCTGGTGACAAACCTAGAGTTTTATAGTATTTGTTACAATGATGAATTTTCAAGCAGAGACCATCAAGTAATGTAAATCAATATGGCTTTGCTGGCTTCAGAAGAGCAATTCTGATTTACTTCAACCAATGATGCATCTTTGTCTGCCACAAGAGAACACTTCTCTCAGAAGCAAATTAAATATAGTAGGATTTCAGATGGTCGGGTGGCTCCTTGGACTCCACCTTTTATTTCTCTTCCTATTATTTTTGTCATTATCCTTGTATTCCCCATAAGGTTTTCTGCCTGACAATGCAGTTATGATTTAGACTTGGTGAAAACTGTTGTAGCTTTGACACATAACACATACCATATCTTTGATTTCTGCACTTCTATTAGTCAGGCAGAAATATTAGCTGTGGAGCTGGATTTTTCCAACTGCCTATCTCTGAGGAGTCTGGAGATAAGACTTCCTCTCCAGTTCCACCCACTGGGAAGTCATTAGCACAGCTCCCTTGCAGACACAAAGTCCCTATAACATGCTGTTCCCGGGCACACACACACACTCTCTCTCTCCCTGGCTTGCCTTAGTATCATGGAAATGTGATTTATGTTTTTTTCTTCCATTGGTACTTCATTCTCAACAAGCTTATAGTTTGCTGTGGTATGCTAGAATAACACATCCTAGTCCTGAACATAATTGGATCCATATCAAGCCTGTGATTTTTTTAGGGCTTTCTCAACATTTTACACCATACAGTGCCATCACTTCTCCCATCTGGTGACATGACTCTGAGAAATATCAAAGAGCTGAGAGACCTATTTGTCCTTAAGCTGCTGTTTCCTTTTTTGAACACTGGCAAAAAAAGTCCAGTCAAGTGCCAGGGCTAGTCTATTGTTAATTTTCAATTCAATTAAGCACATAAGAAAAAGGATTTGTGCTTGGCAGTTGTTGCCTGAAGGTCCTGGTTAAAATAACCACCCACAGAAGCCATTCAGGTAAGCAAAGGGCAGAAATTTGGCTGTCTAAAACTTCCCTTGTTTGCCCTCCTCCTCTCTGCCTGCTCTTTATTCCTCCAGCTGTCCCCTGGCTTCTTCTGTTAAACACATTCCCACAATTCCCATCCTTGGTGGGAGTTTCAGCAGCACCTCCCAGGAAAGTCATCCTCACACTCTCTGATCTCCTCACTACAGGGGCCAGCTCAGTCTGAATATTTCATCTTGGGTGAAGTATTCAAAAAGGAGCTGGACAGAAAAACTCATCAAGCCTTTGTAAGAGCCTGAGTTGTGTTTATATCCAGGCTGCAGGCAGTAACCTGCTCCCTGACCCCAAAAGAGCAGTGGGGGTGAAGATTTTGGGGTGTTCCAGGTCTGTGTAGACCAGCTTAAAACTAGAGCCCATCCAAATCTCAGTGCTAAAAAATGTTATTCACACATACCTACAGCTCTAAATGGATTAATAATTAATTGGCATTAGATAGGCAATGCCAATCCACAGAAAACTTCGTAGAGATATTTGCCCTAAAAAAAAATCAAAGGTTTTCTTCATCCCATAAAAGTTCTCCAGCCTATAGGAGCTATTACAAAGAGACTGTCTTTAAGAATGGTGAAGGGAAAGAAAGACCATGAGGCACTGGAGGAGTGATTCCTATACATCTTCTGCAATATCTGACATGCACAACTGCCAGCTCAAACCTGGGTCTGCAGTTTAAGCGTTCCTGCTGCATAGCCCATGCTTGCTGCAGGGCACTCTCCCAGTCTCCTCTCTGCAGCAGGACAGGAATCACTGTGTCCTCTGGACAAACCCCACTTCTGTGGGAGTTCTGCAGGAACCTCACATCACCATGTGGGGATCCAAGAGGAAAGTTTTACCTTGGTAACACTTAAACAGCAAAAAATAACCCTCAAAACAAGCAAACAAACACACCCACAAAAAACCCAAGAGATCAAGAAGAAGAAGGACAAAGGGACTTTTACAAGGGATAAACAATTAATATAACTCTTGATTTAGACAAGGGGGTAGAAACTATTTGGAGGCCTCTTGTCTCTTCCCTCTGCTGCCAGATGTAAGGCTCACTCAGCTACTTTTGTTTCTAACAAGACTTCCCTATCTGGCATGCAGCTGTGGAAATACAGACAATGAATTTACATGAGGAGAGCTCCTAGCAGCAGCTTCCGCGCTTCTCTGGCAGATTTGTACAAACTGGATGACATTACCAGCAGCCAGCTACATCCTGCTCCAATAAACACTGTTATTTATTATTGAACTAAAGGGGACCAGCTCAGCAAGGGGTAGGGGGCTGAGCACTGCTGGCTAGTGTGCGAAGTCAAATGTGCAAGTTTTACCCAGATCTGGGCAGTGACAGTGATAAATTTAAGACAGAAAAAGACACAAAAAAGAGTTCCACCTTCACTGCAGAAAGCTGCAATTTGGGAAATCCATCTCAAAAGCACATCAACTCTCATCATCCATCTTACACTTGAGCTAACCCTACAGTTTACTTATGCTCTACGAGCTCTTCCATATTATTCCTCACAGAGAAACCACCATGCCTATGCCTTATGTGGAAGTTCAGACAATGGAGATGGCTGGGAGAAAGGTTTCTCTCATGAGGAAACAGCCTCAAGTTGTGCCAGAGGAGGTTGAGATTGAATATTAAGAAAAACCTTTTCATGGACAGGGTTATAAAGCAATGGAACTGACTGCCCATGCAAGTGGTGGAGTCACTAACCCTGGAAGTGTTCAAAAACACTTGTGTGTTGGCCATGGCATTTGAAGGCATGGTTTTTAATGGTGAACATGGTGGTGGTGTGAGGTTGATGGTCAGACATGATGAACTTAAGGGTCTTTTCCAACCTGAACGATTCTATGACTGCCTGGAACCTGCTAAGGCAGGACAGTCCCCATGTCTTTGCCAGCTGGAGTCTGGGGTGAATTTCCTGGAGCAGCCTTTGTCTAGCTGTATGTTATTCACAAGATTCTTCTTTTTGCAAGGAAAGGCTTTGAAAATATGCAGTAGTACCATTATTTCCAGTCCTTACCTTCCCTTAGGAATATCATAATCCCTTCCACATTCTCACTCTAGGCCATGTGATATAAGACATTTTTAACTCCATCCCTATGAAATCTCAAGACTGTTGTCCAAAGATTTAGTTCACATCTGCTTTTCTGTGAAGTGGATAGTGATGTGCCTGACAGGCAGTGGTTACATCACACAAGCAAGCTTTCTATGAATATTATTTTCAACAGTGGCAGGAGAGAGCATTCAGAGAGGAAGATGTTGGCAAAGAGGTAAGCTGTGACACGTGGCTCTAACCCTTGTTCTGAATTTCAGTTTTCCATGAATATTGGAATTATTGGAATTGAATATTTCCATGAATATTCAATTCTGAGGCAGGAAGCATGTTGAAAATGTAGCTGGCAAAGAGGGATTGAGCAACTCACATGAACCATGGGGCTCCTCAGACCATGTTTTTAGCTGGGACTCCACTCTCATTGCATTCATGCCCCATAGAGCCATTCCAATAAACTTATTCAACAGAAGCCTTGCCTTCTGACATATCTTCTTTTTTGCCTACCAGCAATATTGCCTAATTATCTCCTGCTTTTTTTCCAAGAAAAAGTCCAAGTGACTTAGCATATATATATATGCAGGAACATATATACAAATATATGCAGCCTGAAATGTTCATTTGGAAAGGGAAAGAAAGTCTGCAAAGGGAAGGAGGTTCTGAGGTAGTGCAGTTTGTGTAGGAGAGGTAGTTCAGATGGCCATAAATACCCATTGTCACAGCAAACTACTTGTATCTATTCTTAAAGCAATGCATTTTTGTACATCTCTTTGCTACATTTTTTCCCAGAACTGAGTTTTCTAGCTTCCATATGAGGATGTCAAATGTAATAGTTCCACCAGAGTCAAGAAATGACAGGTACAGATTCTCTCCTATCAGCCAAACCTGTCAGAAGATATTAGATTGTTTTCACATGATTTTTTTGTGACAATTTTGGCTTCATTGTAACTTCCAGGTGTCCAACAACAGCTTTAGTAATTCCTCCAGTAAATTTTAGGAATTGAAGCTAAGCTGACTGGTTCCATCTTTTTCTTTTGAAAATGAAGTACAAAATTTTCCCATTCCTGATTTTCTAGGGCCTCAGTCTTTTTCCAGAAGCTCTTAACTATGCCACCACCAACTCCTGAACTGCTGGTGGTCTGTAAATACAATATGATGAATTTCATCGGGTACCAGGAACTTGACACCATCTATCGTATGTGCACATTCTCTGTCCCCTTGCTGTTATCCCTCCTGTCTTCAAAAAGGGCATATGGAGAACCCAGGAATTTATAGGCCAATGGACCTCATCTCAGTCCCTAGTGAGGTGATGGAACAAGTCATGATGGAAATCATTTCTAGGCACATGAAGGACAGGGAGGAAATCAGGAGTAGTTAGCATGAATTCATAAAGGCAGGTCACACTTGGCCACCAGACAAACATCTATGATGAAATGACTGTCTCGTAGGTGAGGGGAGAACAGCAAATATTTTCTTCCTTGACTTCAGTAAGGCTCCTGGAACTGTCTCTGATAACCTCCTCCCAGACAAGCTGTTGAAGTATGGGCTGGGCAATCAACTCTAGGGGGCCCTGCTTGAGTAGCAGCATTGGACCAGATGACCTCAGCCATGCTCTGACTATCTTAAAATGTTTTTATTTTAACTCATGGCAAAGAACTCAAGGTTTAACAATGGCCACCTTGGACCTGGGCTCCTGACAAACAGCACACTTCACAGGACACTCAGCTGGGTCATAAGATCCTCAAAGTGAGGACACCCAACCATTTTCCCCGTCCATATTCCCCTAAGAGTGCTTGTAGTGCTTGATTGCAAGGGAACAAAACACCCTGCATTGGATGTAGTGGAGCTCATCAGGCAGGTGGCTTCTGTGGGGTAGACGTTTCTCCTCTGCTGCTGATGGTGCTGCAGCCCCTAGAAATTGTTGTCTTTATTTGTCCTTGGATATCTCTACTAACAAAATCTGATGAACATGGAAGTTTCTCAGCCTAATCTACAGCCAGAGGGATGCACCTTTACTCTTGCACTTTTTCCCCATCAATTCCTCAATGAGCTCAGGAAGGGAAACTTGCAGTAATTGTGTGGCACTAGCTTTATAGGCCTCTTTGCTGCCCTTCCCAATAGTTTTTCCCAAAGTATTTCCTGCAAAGAATCTGATAAACCATTTATTGCTCATCTCCCAGGAGATTCTCTTAAAATACTCCATCAGTGTTAAGCAGAGTGTCAGATTCTGTTATTGTAACAGTTGTCTCATGACTTGAAAACATTTGCATTATTTAGGAAAGAATCCAGAAATATCAACAAACAAAGCTCATACAGCATATTTTAAAAGCATGTTAATTGCACAGGCATAAAGCATTCCATTGTACTTGGAAGGCTAAAGGCTTGAGTGCTCCTGGGACTTCTTTCATGCATGCATCGGGACAAGGGTGGGGCATGAATCTGAGGCCAGGCATAAAAATAACCATAACCTACTTCAACTCTGAAAACCCTAGAAATTTAATGTTTAAACACAGAAATGCAGGGAGACAGTAATAGTCCAGTCCTATCCAGTTTGTCTCTTTTAGCTTCAGGGACACCCAGCAGGTGGAACTGGTGGGTGCAGCTCCAGGCTGTGGAGAAGCACAGTCTCCTGCCCTCAATTACTCTCATTTGCAGCTGCATGCAGTAGAAACGTGGAAATGTCCAGCTGTATGCAAAAATGGACAATGATGCAAATACACACAGAAGAGTTAACACAGACATCTCATTTTAAATGATGCCTGCTTGGCAATATGGCCATCTTCGAATACAGGCAAGGAGAGGATCCTGACTGGAAGCAGAGCTCAAATGCCCAGCACCAGCCTGTCTCCTCCATTTGTTTTATTTCAGTAGCCAAGAGTATAGCCAGGAGCTCCAACAGACAGGAGATCACCAAGTCTTTGCTGAGACATATATTGAAAAGTGATTCTCCAAAAATATGAGAGTGAGAAATATTAAGTGGAGCAGGAGATTCTTGTAAAAGTGCAGTCAGCCCCTACCCCCCTAGAAACATTAGAAATTTGTAAGTGCCCTAGTCAGATATTTACTGCAAGAGCTTTTCTCTCTTACTTCCCCTTTCCTGCCTAAATATCCTCAGGCTCTTGAGTGATTGAAACCCACTAAGAAAGACAGATGGCCTTTTGATAATATCTAATGGAATGTGTAATCTGGAATTCCCTCCCATGCTGAACTCTGTGACCCAGAATGAATATGTGCAAATTTCAGAATTCTAGTTGAATAATTAAATGGAAATATAATACAGTAATTTAGCTGTTCCATTGCAAACTTACACAGAAAGAGACTAGTACTGGAGTAAAATTGAGGATTTTACATGGGCAATCAGTTCAGTACAGAATCATATGCAGAGTTACACGAGAAATATATTCTAATTTTTAAGACAAAACTACATGTAAGGTAGTCTCCTTTCCAAAATAGTTAACTAATTGCATAGATTAGCGGGGTCATTGCTATACTCAAATGCATTATGGTCTATTCTTTCAAATGCAATTAGGAGCATTCAATTTAAGGACCAGTCTAAATGGGCTCATTTTACTCCATTATTTCAATCTAGCTAAGAGTAAATCAGTGAATAAATCAACATTTCACCATTATCTGATTGTTATAGGATTAACAGGAAGCTGATATTACCAAGCAGTTCTTTATAGACTGGCACTCCACTGTAATAAGCCATGTTCTGATTAAGCTCCTAGAGTGCGTCTGCACTATTTTATATTTCTGTATCTTGTTACGTGCTCCTAAAAAGTGACAGTGACTGAAGAGGTTATTGTACATAGCCCAGATAAAGTCTATAATTCCTTGGCTGCTCCACAGAGCATATTTGTTGTTTTCTTCAAGCTCCTCATCACAGTGTTTCTCCTCGGCATAACAAATCAGGCTTACTGGCTGTGTTTGCAAGCCTCACAAGCCTTTCAGTCCTCAAAATGTGACTAGGAGGAACTAATGACAAGAAAAGCTTATAGCCCCAAACACTGGCATCCTGAACTAGAAAAATGGTTGCTGTGTCTGCTAGGAATAAAAACGCTTTTCCCTTTAGGTAGATCAGCCCGTGGAGGGAGACACAAAACAATTACCAGTGTGTTCCACAGGTGTGAGCATCTGACAGTGTGCTGCAGGCAGGCTCCAATTTGTCATGTACAGTACTGCAAGGATTCAAGTACACTCACCAGAATTTTTATGGAGGTCTTAATACCTACTCAGAAATGTCAAAGTGTTTGTCATTTCAGCAAAGAGGCTTCTTGCACAGGAGTGAATGAAGTTAACAAGAATTAAGGAGCAGAGACCATTATCTGGGTGTCTGTAGAACATTTTGCCCCAATTTCCTCACAAAAGTTACTGCCCCCCATATAAGTGTTTCCATCAAAATAATACCAGGTTATATAAAAAGGCAAAGGGAAATTTCTAGTGAAACTATAAGATAAGCTGCCTAAAATTATTTCAGTCCATAGCAGGTGGACAAGACATAATGAACGGGTTACTAGCTGTTAACATGTGCCTGAAGTTTCAGTCAGAGATGGCTACATTTACCCCAAAAATAGACCAGGAGACAGCTGGAACTTTTTTAAGAGATTATTCTGCATCTGCAGTATTAGCAAGGCAAAGGACAAGTGGACTTAAATTTTCTGGATGGAGCAATATCAGGCTGGTGCAGTAAATGTAAGCCCCTTCAATGTGGTATCAGAAACACCAGTGAATAAAGGTCTTTTCATATATGCATCTCAGAACAAAAACCTTTGTCACCTAATGTCCCTGAGAACCATGTTAGTGAAAACAACCAACCCCTGCAACCCAGACTGAATTCACATACAGAAGAACAGCATTATCTTCAATAGCAGTGGTTCACAAAATAGTCTTCCCATCTTCAACCTCTCCTTCTTTACTAGTAAGGACTATCTTCAAAATCATATCAAAAATCAGCTAGCTCCAGAAACTACTATTTCTGACTGAATATTATAAGTCATAAATTCAAGTAGAATACTCGTTTTGCAACACATTAGACTCTGTATGATCCTTCCACAGAAGTTTGCTGACAGGATTATTCCTAATTTCCACTGGAGTCTTTTTGGATGTAGATGGACATCACAACATGGCTCCTGATCCAAACAGAGACCAGCCACCCGAACTGCAGTTTCTGCAAACCTGGATTCCAGAGAGAGCAATTGGGCTGGGACATGAGACATCTGTGGGTTGACAAGGAAAGCTGAATTACGGATGTCTTTCAGGTTCAGATACAGACACAGAGGCAAGATTAGGAGGCCTTGGGAAGTTCAAAAGAAAAAAACCCCAAAGTTCTCATGGGGTTTAGGCATCTTTTAGGCTTACTTATGTCCAGCTCCAAGAGTAAAGGCCAAGACACACTCATACCCAAGGCATGGAGACAGTTATTGGGCTGTGTCCTGAACTGCCCAGCCTTGCAGATACACTATGTGAAAGCTGATCACAACAGTACCACAAAAGATCTAACAAATAATATGGACAGATCCTCTGTGTGTTATTTTCAGGGTCCTCCATGGCAGGATGGAAATGTTCTTAGAAGGCTAATTTATTTCTATTCTATTCTATTCTATTCTATTCTATTCTATTCTATTCTATTCTACTAAAACTATACTAAAGAATAGAGAAAGGATACTTACAGAAGGTTTAACAAGATACTAATGAAAAACCCATGACTCTCTAGAGTCCCGACACAGCCTGACCATGATTGGTCATTAAGTAAAAAAAATTCACATGAAACCAATCAAACAATGACCAGTTGGTAAAGAATGTCCAAACCACATTCCAAAGCAGCAAAACACAGGAGAAGCAATCAGATAATTATTGTTTTCATTTTTCTCTGAGGCTTCTCAGCTTCCCAGGAGAAGAAATCCTGGCAAAGGGATTTTTCCAGAAAATATGACAGTGACAGAGGAAGATCTTATCTGCATGGGGTGGCCCAAGCCTCAGACAACCGTCTCAAAGTCCTTCACCTCTATTTTCCTCAACAAGGTGACTATTTCATGTAGTTCTTTGCCTCCTCCATTACACTGTGTTGTATCACTTTAGGATGCAAGGACACGAATTGTCAGTTCTTTATCCAAGTTTCTGTGTTGTACAATGGGGAGAAAATGGAGAGGGCTCTTTAAACAACATAACAAAGTGTTCTAAAACTGGATACTTTCAGAATAGAAATTATTTTGAGGAAAGGTTTGCAAATTCTAGTTTAGAAAGCACTTAGAATATTTGTGTTGACAGTAGAAAGATCAATAAATAGCACTGTAATATAAAATAGAAATTAGATGATAAAAAACCAGCATAAAATAATGAAATAATAGAAATGAGAATATACTGATAGGTAAGTATTGCTTTTACAGAGTAGAGTACTAGCCCTCGCAGATCATAACCTAATTCTTGCCTTCTTGAAACAATATAAAGAAATAAATCATAACAGCCTAGAAACAGCTGCTGTCTTTAAAATAGGACAATACTAATTCAGATGTGAAACCTTGCCTATGTTAACAAAAATCAGCAAAAGTAAATGATGCTGTGACTGAAGCATACTGGGGAGATTTGTTGGATCCGAACTGACCAAGTTCACTGCCTTTCCTGCTCTGTTCTGCAGAATTAACCATCTTATTAACTAGACAATTGATTCACTGCTTTATTGATTGATTGTTGCATTCATTCTCTCTTTCTGCTTTTTGTTCTGCTGCCAACTTTATCAGTTTAATTGCACAACTTTCTCCCTAAGTGATTCATTCCCTAAACAACTCTCTCATTCACTGCTGAGCCTGTTGCTCACCCAGCTCCCTGTTCAGCTGAATCCCAAGCCTTCACCTGCCTGATCTTGGTATTTGTGACAAGTTGAGGAGCCCCTCGGGGTTCAGATGATAGGTTGTGTTTGATGCTTTGGACATTGGGAGATTTGATATTTATTCTCCATGTGCCTGAAGAAAACTGCCTTGTACATCGACAGTGATCAGTTTTTGGTGTTCTGATAGAGAGCTGGAGCTATGAAAAGTCACTGTAAAGGGTCTGTAAAAAGCCAGTGTTTCTTTGTTTACATGGATGCCTCTTTCAGACAGCACACTTGTATACATGACAACTGACTGCTATCATACTGCCCGAGGTAAAACTGCTTTTCAAATCTCAATTACAGAAGACAGGCAAATCTGCTTATTGCAGGTCTCAGGGAGGATTTGCAACTTTGACCTCCTGACTAGCCTGGCCAGGTGACCTGACTAGCCTGGCCAGGTGAAAATGGCATCAAAAGCCACTTAAAAGTTAAATCAGGTTCCTAAGGACCTTGTCTCTTTCAAGTATTTAATACCTCCATGGAGATAGGATCCAGGCTGCTCTGTGCAGCCTGTTTCCACATTCAACTATCCCTTTTCGAAGACTTTTTCCTCTGTCTCCAGCCAGCATTCCCTCTGGTGCAGGTCATTACTGTTTCCTGTTCATGCTTTGCTGGGAAGGTGGGTTCCATCTTCTCCATAGTCCCCCTTCCAGCAGCAGATTGCAGCATTTAGATCCCACTCCTGTATACCACAGGGTCCAGCAATATGACAACATGGCAGAAAAATGAGAAACTTCCAGCTGCTGAAAGCAATGGAAAGAAAAAAAATGGCTGGACAACTCCAACCAGGGGCTAAACTAACAAAACAACCCAAAGTACTGACAGATATCACACATGGGGAAAGGGTTGTACTGGGAACTCTCGGATGGATGGATGTCAGAAGAAAGTGGGAATAGAGAAGATTCCCAGACTTACCAAGGTTACTGAACAAGACCAGAATTACTTAAAATCACCAAACCCAGGGATGGTGGGGAAAGAGCAAACAAGAGTGGGTTGTTTATTTTGGAGGGGGAGAAGGGGAAGGGTAAACTAAAACCAGTTATGACTGGGAAGCTCATAGGCATCCATCAAAGCAGCCTTGCCCGGAGGATGACAACCACTCTGTTTCTGTGCCTATATCACATCCACAACTTGCCTCTGTGTTCAGGGAGACCTTGAAGGTTTCTTTGAATTTCAAGGAGAGGAAGACCCAGAGGGAGAAGGAGGATTGAACAAGCCTCTCCAGCATACTCCTCTCAAGGTCCAGGACTTTTTCCTTTCCCCTTAATGACTTGTTACCACCAACACTGAATCCTTTCAGCTGCCCCTAACCCCTTCCACCATCCCTTCAGTCCTTCCATTTTACTGCAGTACTTCAATTTTCCACTTATCACCCCATACTTCCCCTCCTCTTTCTACGTAAATTCAATGACAGCACAAGCTATAACATGTCACCCTTTTCCATCCTCCTGTCTCCTACAGTTAATACTCCCTGTTAGCTTCCTTTTTTAAGAAAGTGAGTTTTAGACAGTCACATTATATGTCTGCCAGTTTTTCCTAACACTTCTTGAACCAATTTGGCTTTTCAACTGAATGTGCAGCAGCTGAGGACAAGCGAGTTCCTACAGGTTCTGAGAATGCTCAGGCCAGGCAACAAAGGAACCTAACTTAGTGCTCCCACTGGCAGAAAAGCAGACCAAATTCACACATTATTTATCACCTGGCAGCAGCTGGAAACCCAAGCCAAAAGAACACCACTCCTGGCTGGTGACAGGGTTTGCTTGTGCTTACCATGCAGAAGCGCCATAGGAGACATGAGGGACAGCTGGAACATTGCAGAGGGATAGCTTAAACAAAATGGGACACAAATCCATAGGAAGTCCTGCTGAGGGTGATACATGGCTTTTAAATCCATGAGAAGCTGCCCAAAGTAAAAATCACATGAAAGATTTCCACTCAGGGTCTGACAAATGACCAACTGGAACCATTTATTTAAAATCAGAATTGTGATTAAAATCAAATTTAAGCTGTTTCAAATTGTAATAGAGTTTTTTTAATTGAAAATGAAATCTAAAATAATTTAAACCAGCACTATGATTAATTAGGTTTTTTGTCTCAATATGAGAAAATAGCTACAGGCAATAGCACATTTTGTAAAATATGCATCCCTTTACCTGGAAAACATGGCCTCTGAGTTTAGTGAAACTGCATTTGGAATTAAACATGTGAATTTATTTATAAAACAGACCCTGTTTTATTTTGGAACAACTTTTAGTGGCAAAAACTCCTCAAGAATACAGCTTCATTGTAAAGTGCCAAGAAACAAAACCTGCTTACACTGATTTCACTGTACCTAATGGATGCAGATCATTTATTTCAAAAAGGCAGCCAAGATCCAAACCAAGCTGGTGTCGAGCACTCACATCTGAGCATCCTAAGGGAGGGGTTTCAAAGGTACCTCAGGGATTTCAGCCCCAGCCACAGATCCCAGAGTAGCCCCAGCAGTGCTGACCTTAATTCCTTGGCTTTCTGAAGGGAAGGAGATGCAGCACACTTCTACTCACCCTTCTTGCAAGCACTTGCCTTGCAGCATGTTGCACAAATATGTGGCTTTCTAAGGGCAAGAATGTCAGTGAAACCCTGACAGGGGCCCATGCTGTTTCTTTCCTCAGCACAAGTAAACGTTGCAAATGAGAGATTTCTGAGAGAAGAGTTATTTCTCTGAGAAATGTGACATTTTAGGAGGTGTTAGGAAATAAACTGAAAAGGCAGCCACAGGTCTAACACATTCAAAGTTTAAGATGATACAGTGTGAACATTTATAAACATTTCAACTTACAAATGGCTTAATCAGCAGATCAAATTTAAACCTTTTACATATCTTTCTTCGTCTGTTTCACTAGATTCACACCTTAACCTCCCAGGCTCTTCTGAGTTCTCTGCCACCATGTCCCAGCCTACCCTCAGTAAAACACTCCACACCATCTCCCTCAGGCTTTCTCTGAGCATGCTGCTTTGTCTTTAGCAACCTCAATTTTGGAAATTCAGTAAAATAAATCTTTTGGAAATAAAACATAGAAGACCACATATCTGTAACAGCATCTGTGCAATGTCTGTGACACTTGCTGTTCACCATCACCTCCTCTGTTCTCCAGGTACACAGGTTTGCTTCTGGATATGTGTTGTGCCCAAAAATATTCTCAAAAATATAATTTTCACAAATTGCAAGACTCAGGAAGTTCAGCATTAAAATCAGTCAGCAAACACCATGAAACCCGTGATCAAAGCCTGAGATACAACACAACTGATCTTGTCTTCTGCACAGTAATGACTAAGTCTCAGTCTTCCTTTTAGGAGTGCTCACTGTTATATGAGAAACATTTTCAGATCCTAGAGAGGGAACTAAGGTCCAACCACCTCCATGTGATTTCCTCCCAGTGGGGATTTTTCAAAATTCCCCCTGTACAAGAGAAGCACAGCCACCCACAGACCTGGCACAGGAGGACATTCCCTTAGATGTGAGTGTAGGACACCAGCCTAGCAGATCCCAGCCCTCATGCATCCATGGCCCTCAGCCAGGGCAGTACATAGAAAATAAAAGTGGCTCCCAGATTTTGGTTGTCAGTAGAAAAAGAAGTAAGCAGCCAGTCATTTTAAAGACCTTTCTCTCTTGCTTCTCTATGCCTTTTGTGAAAAACAGATCACCCACCGGACAAGATGTTTACAAGCAACCCTTGCTCAGTCTGTGCAATTTTTATAGAAAAACTGAGCAAATACATGTGTAACTAATCCTTTGTCTTCTATGGGATTTGCTGGTTACTGAAACAAGTTGGGGGTGGGAAGAAAATATAATTTCAGGGCCAAGCAGTTTTATTTGGTACATGTTGTTTTCCAAACAGAGAAAGTATTGTTTCTCTAAAATTAAGGACAGATTGAATGTTGTGTGAGGTCTAAACCGGGATGCATGTTCGATCATTTGAGGTTAGGGAAAAAGAGCAATGGGCTTTCTCTGATTAAGGTGCACCAGGCTTTTTCTTTTTTTGTTTTTTTTTTTTAATCTCCAGCTCTTCACAAAGCACACTTGTGTTCAAAACGAGATGTTTTCATAAGCAAGCTTTTGTGTACAGCAGAGCTTCAGCTGTATTTCAGAAATTAAGAGTCATCCATCTGAGATTCACTTTAATGACTAATTTCCCTACCATAGAGTTTAAAGTACAAAGAACAGCCACTGACTGGCAGAGCCAAGCTTTCAGTTGCCATGCAACACCCCTGTCGCAGGTTTCCCTTCATCTTCCAGTGCTTTTACTCCGGCTCTCTTCTTCATGGATGAAAGTTACGCAATGCTTTCTAGATACTTAACAGCAGATGTATTAAATTTCTAATCTGATAGAAGCCAGACTGCAATTTTCTACTGAAAAAGTCACATCAATGAATTTAATAATGTTTTAAATTATAGTCTTTGATAGCAGAGTATCTAGTTTTCAAATTTACATTATGTGGATTTTCCTACCATGTGAATCAGCGACAACTCCCTTTTGTCTGTGTCTTCTTTTAAGTAAGCGCCTGTGGGATTTGGCCAATATTTTGTGGGGAGAAAGAACCCATCCAAAGCTTTGCAAAGGCACCGGCCCACACGCTAGCCGGGGGCAAACACAGAGCACCAGGGGAGGCAGAGATGGGTGCTGTGGCTCCTGTGATGATAACTAGCTGCTAGTCACCCCATCCCCTTTGTGCTGACCAGAGTGGAGGCACAGGCTGAAACCTCTCCTTCTGTGTTTCCGCTGTAATCAGGGTCAAGGGGTTTTGCCATCAACTTCAATCAGATTTGAAGCAAAGTAGACATAAATGACTAGATATTTTCCAATGAGACTCTGAGTCAGAGTTGTCTATGCTGCTGCCTGTTCAAAGAATATCTTGCTAGTTTGCAAAAGAGCAATTTAGTATTATCAGTGGACTGTAACAAAAATTTAGAGCAATCTAGACATATTAATGGAACTATGCATGCATGCAGGGCTCCAGAGTAGCTCTGAATTGGCATAGGCAACCATTTCTAAGCACAACAAGCACCAGCCATCCAGAAAACAGTGCTGTCACATACATAAAGATGATTTTCCTTTCTCTTTCCTACATGGATGAATGCACAAAATCTCTTGTGGTGTTTCTGAAATCTGTTTTGAAAACGTAAGAGTTTAATTCTATAAATTAGTGGAACAGTTACATAGGCTAAAACCAGGTGTAAATTTTGTCTTTTTGCCATGTTGATGAATATTTATAACTTTTGTTCTGCTGTTTGAGTAATAGAATTATATACTAGTGGGTTTTACAGTAAAATGTATTTTTGAAAATAGACTACTTACAGTATCTAAATTATCTTCAAAAATAGTCTAGAAAGATGCTGCCTGTCTACTTATTTTCTTCAGTTTTTGATCTGAGATTTATAACAAGTATTACCATGTGATGCATTTGTATGGATTCAATGACTCTTTCAATACAAATGTTAGGCTTTGTAAGGCATAAAAAGCTTAATAGGTGAAAGCCTTTTCTAAAGGCAATAGTACTTTAAAACGGGTGTAATTTATAAATTGGGTTTTGCTTTTTCTCACTGAAAGCTTCACTCTGCTGTAGAGGAAAGTGCAGATGAGTCAAGAAAACAGGATAATTTTCATTGCATTCAGAGTTTTTGAGTGAAAGATAATGTGTACCCTGGTCCTGAGAAACCTCATGTAAATCTTCTCCTATGTAGACTTTCATATGAGTTGTTCTAGTTTTTAACAAGCATTTTCTCCTCCTTCCCCCGATGTTTGCTGGCCCAGTCTGGATCAGTCCCAGAGGTTTTGATGATGGGAGCTTCTTATGCCCATCAGTCTCACATATTTTCCCTGGAGCCTTAGGTTTCTATGGAGAAGAAATGCCTGGGGGTCAGAAAAGGGCCCTGTTCATCCCTCACAAGGCTGTACATCCAGCCCTGACTTCACACCTGGCCTTTGCTGATCAAAAGACAAGGGGACTACTTTCAAAGCAATCCAAATCAAGGTGGCTTTCTTAGCATTTTTTGTCCTTTTTTTTTTTTCCTCACAGCTATTACTGGGTTTTTTGGTGTCCTTCTTGTCATAGTAAGGATTCTTATCTTAAAAGATAGTGCTCTTTATCCATGATGCGGGAGAGTTTTTCTCTTTGTTGATATGCCATTGATGTCCTGCCTGATTGTTCACCAACTCCATGAATAATATAATCTTGATGTAAGTTTGGGGAATCCTGAAATCAGTGAATGGCTTGGTTTGGGAGGTACCTTAGAGATCACCTAATTCCAAACCTCCTGCCATGGACAGGGACACCATTCACTAGACCAGGTTGCCCAAACCCCCATCCAGCCTGGCCTTGAACACTTCCATCAATGGAGCATCCACAACTTCTCTGGGCAATCAGTTCCAGCACCTCACCACCCTCCTAGTAAAGAATTTCTTCCTAATATCTAATTTAAACCTACCCTCAATCAGTTGAAAGTCAGTCCCTCTTGTTCTGCCCCATGCCTTTGTAAAAAGTCCCTCTCCAGCCTTCTTTCAGGCCCCCTTTAGTTATTGAAAGGCTGCTTTAAAGTCTTCACGTAGCCTTCTCTTCTCCAGGCTGAAACACCCCAGCTCCCTCAGCCTGTCTGCATAGGAGAGGTGCTCCAGATCCCTGACAGTCTTTGTGACCCTCCTCCTCACCCATTGCAACAGGTCCATGTCTTTCCTGTGTGGGAGACCCCAGTGCTGGATGCAGGTGGGGGTCTCATGAGAGAGGAGAAGAGAGGCAGAATTGCATCCTCCAACCTGCTGGTCACACACTGCTTTTCATGCAGCCCAGATGTTTGGCTTCCTGGGCTGCAAGCTCACAATGCCAAGATGTTGAACTTCTCATCAACCACGAGTCCCAACTCTCTCTCTTCAGGGCTGCTCTTGGTGTGGATTCCCCAGCCTGTGTTTGGGCTTGGGATTGTCCCAACCCAGGTGCAGGACCTTGCACTTGGCCTTGTGGAGCTTCAAGAAGTTCCCACAGACCCACCTCCCAGGCCTGTAAAGGTTCCTCTGGATGGCATTCCTTACCTCCACTGTGGCAACTGCCCCACAGAGCTTGGTGGTGTCAGCAAACCTGCACTTGTACAATCAGCACTCAGCTGATAGAGTCAGTAAGTCTGATCATAAAATTTTCAGAAACCCTGCCTCCAGTTTGGGCTGACAAAACTGAACAGTTAAGTGCATTTGATAAGACAGGCTGATTATTTTACACAGGAGAGACTGTGATACATAGGCTTTTCCTAAGGCTCATTTAATTTGACAAGGATCACTTATCTGCAGATATTTTTTCTTGCTCTGAATAAAACCACTACTTAAAATCTTTACTTTATGTAGTTTCCCAAACTTAGGATTCACTATTACAACAGACAGCCTACAAAGTAGCTCCTATGGCTCTCCATTGCTCTGAGGGTCATACTGGGGATGTTAATCCAACACCTCACAAAACAGAGCTTCTCACTTCTGCCATTTCCACCATTTGGTTAGCCTGTGGCCTCCCAGACTTGGGAAACAGAGGGATATCTATGCACAAGCCAAGTCTGCATCCCTCCTGCACAAGAAAAATCAGTGCAGATGTTTCCATCACAGCATTGACCCCTATCACAGACCTGGTGGATGATCCCCTTCAGGAGCAGGGAGGGGATGCACACATTGCACTCATGTCCTGTTGCAGGTGGGCCCCAGTCTGCCTTGTTCAGGGGTGTCAGCAGAGCCTGAGAGCATTCTGCCAGCCTTGCACAGAGCTACTGGGTTCAGAAGCACACAGCTGCCAATGTTTGCTTTTTCCAGGATGCTAATCTTGACTTGAGAGCTGGCTGCATTCCAGCAATGCACAACATCTTTCCTTTCTCTGTAACAACAGGATGAACCCTTCAGCTTTACTGTGTAAAATGTGCCACTGCACACTGTTATGTCTGTGGGAGTTGCCCCACAACACCATGTCCCCCTCAAAGATGGCAGCAAAACGAAGCAAACCACAGAAGGTGGATATGCCAAAAATAGGTGCACCAACCTGGCAGTCACAGGGTGCTTCCCATTTGTTTGTGATGCAGAAGCTGTGTTGCAGAAGGCTGTGTGAGGGAGATTTGGACATCAGCATCTATGTGCCTGCAAACATCCACCTGTGTACATGCCCATGTACTCAAGGACAAATGATTTTGGTAGGCACTGTTGCTCACAGTCTTACAACTCCTTCCTCTGTCATACAAATAACACACCATTTTAAAATCCTGTGGTTTAGCCTTCTTTATGCCCCTTCTTTCTCAGGGAACCTTAGCAAGAAATAAAACTTCTTGCTCTCTGCTTAACCTCTACCTAAGACTGGTAAACAATCGTTAAAGTTTATACTGAAAATGCTGAAAAGGAGAATTCCCTAAGTGTAATTTAAAATAATTATGTCATTTTAAACAATTGTAGTAAGAAATCAGTTCACAGATGTCTCTTACAATGGTGAAACAAACATTTAACATTGGTTAATCTCCCATCAATCAGATGAGAATTGATTCTGAATGGACAAGGAAGTCCATATTTACTGTGAATGAGAAACCAATTACATGAGGAGAATTAGATATGTAGCTTGTGAGACACTAGTGTACATGATGAAGGACAAAAAAGGAAAGATATGAGGGTATAATGAAGAAGAATATACAATACTTGACAGTACAGAGACAAATGTAAATGACATGATTTTGTAAAAGAAGATGTGTAAACTAGGAAATTATTTTCTTAGTTTGCAGTTATGAGAGCAGATGCATAGGCAAAAATATTGTGGATAACTGGTTGGAACACTATCAAAAGTATCCCCAAACCATAGGAGGTTGAAAAATGTATTTCCTTGAAATCTTGTTCAAAGCATCAGTTCTTAATTTTGCTCCAGTTAATAGCAAAAGTTGAGAGAAACCAAGACTGAAGTGGCTAGAATTCTATTTTTCTAAATATAGTGCAGAGAGATTTAATTTTCTACCTTGGGCACCAAGTTAACACTTCAATTAAGCTGTGGTAATGGTGGTAATCCTTTTACACAGACTTTTAAAATTTTTGCAGTTGATGCTTTTATATGGACTACTTTAATGGTGACACACAATAAATATTTTTGTAATATATTTAATACAGGCAACAATAAGGGACAGAATAAATTTTTATTGTTCTAGAATGGCTAAGGTACAAGAAACCCAGGTCTAAACAGACTTTGCTTTTATTTAAGGATAAGTACTTCTCTTTTTCAGTGACTGCCCTTAACTTGTAAACATCAAGTTCCAAAACACCCTATGTGTCAGTCAACTATTGTTTCCATAATTTGCATAAATAAATGTAGCAATTTGTTGTTGAAATTATTCTTACGTATATAGCTTAGCATGAGGGTAACATTTAGAATGATGGCAGCAACCCAACCCAGAGCAAAGACAGAAGAGAAACTGGGCATGGGGCTGTGGAGCTGCAGCAGAGGAGTTGGTTTGCATATGCAGTGGCATGTCCCTTTTTGCAGAGATGCTACTGTCCACCCTCCCAGCAATGCTGCTCTGCACTGTGGAAAACACAGTACCAGGAGTTTCCTGACAAACTGCAGAAATCTCATAAATCCACAAATATTATTGGGATTTTTTTTTCTCCCCAAGCATGTGTTTTCTTCTACAGATAAGACATTAAAAACACTCTACATGGAATATTGCCTCTTAATATTGGGCTAAACTTTCAAAACTTGCTGTACAAAAGATCTTGGCAGGAGACCTTTTGTAGAGAGAGCTTTTGTTGGAGATCTTTTGTAGGAGAGCTCTTACCTTGCTAAGTTTAGTCCCTGAAGGTCCTGGTTGCCAGAGACACCTTTAGTAGTGATTTGCCTGTCAAGTTGACTTTATTTCTGTGGGTCCAAATATGAATTGTGCATTGGTGGCCAGACTTTCTCTCTTTACGAATGTTATTTTGAAGAAGGAAGTCACAAAACCTATTTATTATGATTGATTTCTTATTTAAAATGTATCAAAAACAAAGTCTTGGCTATCTCATGTTTGAGACTGAAAAGTCTTTTCCAAAAATAGGATCAGATCCTTCACTGCATTTAATCACAGTGACAGCCAGGCTGTCCTGGTTTGGGTCGTAGATACTGTGTTGGCTTTTTTGACTTGTCTGGTGTCAGAACTGAAAAATTAAAATGCTGCCTGGGGTGTTCAAAATGATGAAGCAGCAAGTGTCTCCTCAGGATCAGCAAGGTCCATTAAAGATTTGCACTGTGAACTTAATGTGAGAAAATGTGCATAGAACCAGAGAATTTTTTAGGTTGAAAAAGATCATAAGATCATAAACCATAAACCCAGCACTGCCAAGTCCACCGATAAACCATGTCCCTAAGTGACACATCTGCATGCCATTTAAATACCTTTGGGAACTGGGCCTCAACCACTTCCTTCCCTGGGCAGCCTATCCCAGTGCTTAACCACCCCTTCCATGAAGGAATTTTTCCTAATGTCCACTCCAAACCTCCCCTGGCACAACTGGAAGCCATTTCTTCTCATCCTATCGCTTGTTGCTCGTGGGAAGAGGCCGACCCCCACCTCAGCAGAAGTTCCTGTCAGGCAGGTGTGTGAAGGTCTGGGACCCTGCAGGGGCAGCTGCTTGTGCCACTCTTTTCCCATAAATGCACAAAGCCCTGCTGCAGGCCCAGCAGTGGGGACAGCCTTTGGAGAGGCTGAGGTGCAGCAAAAAAGCAAAAGCACTGCATTGGCACCTTCTGACACAGCAACTGACTCTGCTTATCAGCACAATGTGGGCTTGACTGTTTCTGCCACAGGAGCAGCCAAGGACCCTGATTTCCTGGGTATCAAGGCAGTTTCAGACAAAGACAATTTGAGCCCAACCATTCGTCCCGGGACAGTAATGTGTTCTCCATAGGGGTTGTATTCATGCTGACTCTTCCACAAGTGTAACAAAAAGCCAATGTCTGCTCAGTAAACAGCACAGGGGGCAGAAACCACATCAGCCTGTTGGTAATGCTATGTGGTCTAAATGCCAGTAAATTCCTGGATTGTTTTATAGGTGTCAGTCACCTGTAAAAGAGAATTACTCTAGGAGTTTTTAAATGTGCTCAACTTTCTGTAATACCAATTGCAGAAAAAGAAACCCAAACTGGGTCTCCTAAGGAGGTCAGCTGGTCTAGCCTTCTGCACAGAGATTAGTCAGAGGCTTTGCCATCATGTTTTGTCTACCTTGGTATCCCCCTGGCCCTTGGTGCATTTGGATCTCCTGGGATTTCTGAGAATTACATTTTTTTATTTAAAAAGCATTTCACAAGGGTAGGGTGGGGTGGGCTTCACGAGAACTGCTGGCTGGATAATTCTGTGTGCTTATGTCACATCTGCACCAGTATTTATCACTCTCTGAATAGAGGAGGGGAAAAATTAGGGAGATGGAGTTGTTGGAGTTGTGAGGCCACCTGGATTATTCAAGGACATGATGGGCAGGGACTTTGAAGTGTGGGTGGTATTTTGCTTGGTAAATAGCTTTTAAGACCATAGCAAAGCACCCATGAATAGAACATTTTTCAAGATCCCCCTGTCCTCCAAGGCCTAGTATATTTAAAAACTTATGTCCCCACTTGCTATGGGGCTCACAGTGGAAAAATCTTCAAGAATTGCCAGCCTAAACCTGGGATGCCCCCAAGAATGCCCCTCTTTACCACTTAGTTTTTTCAGAGGTGTTTTTCCTGTCTGACCGAAAGCAAATTTTTTTCACCCTACTTGTAGCCTAAAAATAGCAGACTAAGACATTTAAAAGAAGATGCTCTGATTAGCACTCAGTGGCATGGTCTGATGATAAGCAGCCTCAAGGGTTTTTTTTTTTGCAGTGCAATCCAGACTTATCCTTGCTCCCCAAATATGTGTGAAGAATGATAAATTTCCAGCAGCTGCAGGTCTTGTCCACCATGGCCTTACCAACATGCAAGGAGCAACCAGCCCAGGGCTGCAGCTTCTTCACGGTGCCCGTGAGTCACCCTGAGCAGTTCCTGCATGGCCTCCACTGGCTTTGAGTCGATGCTATAGGAGGGCAGTCACAAGATTTTTGGGCTGCAGCTGTGCTCCAAACACTGCCCAGCAGTGATTTAATCTAGTCTTCCAGGTGTTTTTGCTGACAACAAATGGGCCAAAATGCCCTCATCTGCAAGTGCCCTATTTCAGAAAAATATGGGGGTAAAGGAAGAGAAGAAGAAACAAATGAGTTCAAACTCCTCCAGGATGCAAATCCTCCTTGTCTACACTGCATCCCTGCTAGTCCAGGTGTGTTCAGGAATGTGTCTGTCAGGTTTTCCAGATGTTTAAGCAAGTTGCTTGATGACAGTGCAAAAACTGTCCCTGTTACCCTATGTCTCCTCTCTGGAAGCAGTTACCCTTGGGCTCTCAGCTTTTGTCACAACTTGATTGCACTGGGAAAGAGGTAGGCATTCACTGACAGAACATTGGCAACAGCTCAAAGGGGACATGGGCTGAGGTGTTGGTGGGATTTATTAGCACCAATAGCTGGGCAGGGGTCTCACAGGCATTGAAGTCAGAACATTAAGCTGTTGCTGATCCATTCTTGGACTTTGCTCCCCCAAGTCAGAGGCATCTGATCTGCTGATGCACAGCTACTGAGCTGCCATAATTTCAGTCTACAGGTAAGTTTAGCTGCGTTGTTTTTTTCCTATCATCTCTCCAGAGTAGTGGTGCTCCCCTACTGGATTTTTCCTTCTTCCTCATACTTCATAATTGATGATTTTTAAGTTAAAAAGTTTTCTTGACAAAATTATTTGGGAGAATCAGCCAAGACTGTTGGTAGTGTGTGCTCCTATTCCTAATCTTTTACCAGTTCTTGAGTTATCTAGGTTAAATTAGCTTTAGTACTTCTGCACTTTATGACTATACCAGCCACATACCCTGACCAACTAGTTCAGGAGCACCCTATCTGAAGCTGAGTAAGAAGCTCAAGACTGAACTGATTTTTGGAAACAGTGGTTCTCAGAAGAAGCTTCTTCCCTTCCCTTTGCAATGAAGTAAAGTGTTTTGCTCCAAATGGCTGAGCAGCCCTCTCGGATTAGGTGCTGCGGTTCATTTATTGCATACTTCTCTTGTGCCTATTTAGTCTTATTTATAACAAATGTAAGAGGCTGCATCACTTTATTTTTAAATTCCCTCCAAAATCTGCAGTACTAATTAGAGGATAGTTATCCCAGCTGGTAACCTTTTATCTTTGCTGGATACTTCCATTTACCAGCAAGGCAAAAAAACGGATTACTGCCGTCACTACCATTACAGCAATCAAATGTTGCAGACTGCCAAACACAATTCCTCCCCCCTGCTCCCAATAAAAATCTTTTCTTTCAATGGCAGTAAATCTTTCCAAAGCACCTTTTCTTTCTGATGTGAATAAGTGGTTTGAAACAGAAGCATACACATGCCTATGTGACGTCTTTTTTAACATCAGATTTCTGGGCTCCAAGGAAACCAAGCATCACACAATATGCAGAGTGACAGAGGACAAGGGGGGTGTTTTTATTGCACTATAGTGACACTCTTTTATCTATTCTGGGCTCATGGATACCTTTTTGAGATGCCTACTGGTGGCAATATCTTCACATTGGTCTAATGTTAGGAAAATCATTATACTGCTTTCTGAGGTACCTCAGAGGAGGCATCTACTCCTGTCTGCCACAGACCACCATAGGAGGAGGTTCAGAGAGAAAAAGCAGTGAGCAGTGTGGACCTTAGGACTTTAGAAAGAATGGTGAGCAATGCAGCAGTCAGTGCCCCCATCTTCAACAAAGAAATATGTGCTGCTCAAACACTCAGAAAAAAAATGAAATTATAAATTCTGTTTCCGAAATACTTCCTGAGCAGGCCTTCTGCCATGTCACAGTCCCAGGACCAACTGGCAGAGGGGATCCCAGGGCACAGGGCTCATAGTGCAGATGGTTGGGGGTCCCCTCTTCCCCAGGACCCAGTGGAAGACCCCCCCCCTCTGGAATCTCACCAGCTGCATTCAGTAAGTGCACTGTGAGTGCATTTTATTTGAGCAAGAACAATACAATGGCTGTGTCTGGGCACAGAGTAGTACAGTATTCACATCTGAGAAAGCTTTTCTGTTGTTGTGTTGCTCTGTTTTCTGATTGGGGTGAAGAACAATTCTGAGCTCCTTGAAGATGCTTTTGGAGCCAAAGCTGTTTTCCCTGTGGTTCCACCCATATGAAAATTGAGGAGTTTTTTAACCCAGCAATGAGCACAGGCAGGTCAGCTGCTCAAAACTCCTCCTGCCAGGAGGCAGCTGCCCAGGCTCCAACAAAAGCGTCCTTGCAACTAACACTTGGAGTGATAGAGAACAGAATGAGAATGTAAAACAGGGGTTTTAAAATGAAGAGCCACACTCAAGCTTGGCCCTGCAGTACCCCTGCTAAAGGGAAGAAATTCGTTAATGTGCAGTGCATATATCTACCCAGAGGTTACCTTTAACCATGAGCTTGAAGGAAAAAAGCTGCAGTGGAAATGGAGAGGGGGAAAAAACAACACATCTAGAATGTGCAGCATCAGTTTTAAGTATGCCAGGGAAAAGAGAGACAAAAAAGCTCTATCCAAAAGAGTGAAGGGAAATAAAAAGGGCATTTACAAGTATCAAGCAAAAAATAGACTGCATGAGGATTCTGAAATGCAAATATCAATTTATATATTGGATTTGCTTTCATCCAAAAAAAAGAGAGAGTTTTAACGTCTTGCCTTAAATGATTTACGATGAGTAAATGAATGTAAGAATCATGTACAATCATTCATTCAAAATAACGAATAAAACTATTGATGAAGAGAAGAGAAGTCTGATCTAGTCTAATTTCCCATATAAGACAGTCTGTTTATCCAGGCCATTAGCTTGTGGACTGAGATGTCCAACTCCTAGATATCTCCCAATGCACATTTGGAAAAACTCTTTCCCTTTCTTGGGACCTAGTAGCTGGAAGCAGACTAGACAAAGCTTTTTCTACATTTTCTCAAGAAATCCAGTCTGGAGAGTGCTTGCCCTGTGAATCACATTGTTTTTTGAGTCCAAATAACTGTTTGTACAACCCCTGTACTTCAGTGCTGGTTCAAAAGGTTGGTTCAAAAGCAGGATGGTGTCCTCTAGTCTCAAAAAACTTTCAGAAGCTCCCTGGGACTTTTCCTCATGTTCAAAGGAGGATGGCAGCAGCTAGGCAAGAGAACATCTCCCTCTACCACACACTCCTACTTCAGAAATAAACAAACTCATGTAATCCCAAAGAACAACAAATCTCCACAAGGCTCCAGTCCTTTGACACCAATCAATACCAGAATGAACATGGCACTCAGACACTGCTGGTGTGTTTTACTGTGGTGTTTTTGACACCTGCATTTTTAACTACCTTTCTCCTTGATTTTAGGTACTTTCACACTATGAGAGTTTTGAGATTACAGTTCTGAAAAGAGGTGCATGGAGATTGACTTCTTTAACATGGTGAGGTACAAAGGACAAACGGTAATTTATTTAACACAGACAGTAGTGCCGGTCTGAGGCTTATTTTTTTGAATTGCCTATTGTAGGAAAAATGTTGGTTAATGTTAGTTAATTAGGTATTTCAAGGAAATAGGCAGGCCTCGAGGAAGCCCTCATACTTGTCAGATACTAGAAGCCAACATTTATCATCAGCAGCAATCACAAATACAATTTTATAGTGGAGTTTCTTGTGTGCATTAAGTGGATTGTGTTTAATCCCTTGATGACATGCAAAATGAGATTAGTCACTACCACTTATATAATGAATCACAAACACATCACTATAGATTCAGCCTCCATGAACACAGACTCTGTCTGTAAAGAACATGTTCTTTCAAATAAAGGGACACTGACTGCTCTGATGGGTGTGTTGAGGAAGATAGAGGAGTTTTGCCCTCTATTTAATTATCCTGCCCATAGAAGAGTTTTACCAAGACAATTAGCAGTCCCCAAGAGCTTCTGCCCTTAAATCCTACCGGGAAAAGTTTTGTTTAAACGCAGATTATGCCTATAACCTGTTACATGTGTCCCCTCTACCTCACAATTATTCTGCTGGTGGCAGATGGCACATAGGAGCAAGAGGTGCAAAGCACTGCCTCAGAAATAATAGTCATTAAATCACAGAATGGCTTGCTTTGGAAGGGACCTTCATCATCCTCTAGCTTCAGGCACTCTGCCTGGGCTGGGACACCTTCCACTAGACCAGGCTGGTCATAGCACCAACCAACCTGCCCTTGAACACTTCCAGGAACAGGGCATCCACCACTTCTCTGGGTAAACTATTTCAGTGTCTCACCAAAACCAAAGTAAGCTCTGTTGGCATTGGCATGGGATTTAAGATGCTGGTTTGGAGGAGCTCAGGAGGTCTCTTTCAAATCTCTTAGTGGCTCACCTGTGTCAGTGACCCTTCATTTCTCTCTGGAGTCCTGCAGGAGTAAAGCTATAACTAACTTCCTCACAGCTCCTCAAAAGTTTGGCATTTAAGAGCTCCAGCTTTTTGTCTTAAGGAGTTCCTGCCCCACTGACTTTATCCTTGTCTATGAGAAAATGAGAGAAAATGAAAGAAAATAAAGTTCAGAGAAACAGGCACATCCACTGTCTGACTACCAGCAGCACAACAGCCTCAATTTCAGAAATACAGATGAACATAGACAACTCCCACATTCTTGCCCAGTGCTCATTACCTTCCTGACTCACCAGAACAACTCAGAAATAATTTAGGGATTCAATAAACTCATTAAGTACTTCTATTTACAATTTAGGATGCTATAATCTGGTCCTGATTATTTGCACAAATTGAATCCTTCTGACTCATATCATACCTGTTTCTTTCAACCTGGGTCTTTACTTGGGGGATTTACATTACTTTCTAATTGTACATACTTGAATTTTCTTATTCAAGACCAGTTTTTGTTAAAGTACCACAATAATTTTAAAGATATGATTAATGGCTTGCCCTTTCACATTATTTGGTCAATGTCTCATTCTTTTCTATTTCTAAGACAATTTTAAAGCAGGATGAAAAGTGCTTTCATTGCCTTTAGTTAAAGCTTTTGCTGCTGTTGCATTTGCACTGTTGTGAACCTTTAGTAGCTCTGTGCAAGGCACTTTCAAGAGAACATGATCTCTACTTTGAAAAGTTCAAACCTAAGGGCAGACAAAGAAATAAACTGAAGTTTAAATAAGGGAGACAAAAATACAGTCAACACACAAAGCAATTTGTTTCTCTGTGGCTGGAGGCTGTTTCTGAAAAAGTGTCAGAAAAAATTTCAGACAAAATTTCTTCATATCCAACAAAATTCTCAAACACAGGATGTACTGTAGTGTAGAACAGGACTTCTACTGAATAAGAATGAACTTGAACTCATGAGTGTCCTATTTGCTGAGTTGGTACCATTCAGATTGAAGTCAGTGGGAGTACTTAAATGAAATGTGCAGGATACAGTACCCAGGGACTTTAGATAAAGTATATTCAAGTAGTGAAACTTGAGATTTGAAGTCCTCATGAGATGGGTTTTAAAGATAATGAGACTCATTACCTTTTTAAAAAATGGACCAATTCACTGTCTTGTGATGATGGACAAAAGTATAAGAATTGCTGTCTAAGGCAAGCAGGAACATGACACCAGCAGGCTTATATGCCCTGAGCTAACAGTACAGACATTGTCCATAACACTTGAAAACCAAGAAGTAAGCAACCTAAGTGTATTCTTTCAAGATTCTTGGGATTTTTAAGTTGCTCTCAAGATTCTGAAGGTTAGAATCAAGAAGAAGACTTATCTGTGATGGATTGTCCAGAGGATGAAGTAGGCATAGGCATGACAGATGCACCTTAGAAGACCAAGCTCTTCTGTCAGTCCTGGGGACAGCCATCGCCAGGCCACAGCAGGATGGGCCCTCTCAAGCTGCTTTCTCAGTCACATTCCAGGCTGTAAATGCCCAGCAAATAAATCCCCCCAGGAAAAGCAGGCTTCAGGCCACAGGGGCTTTTTCCTTGTCTCTTTCAGCTCTAGGGAGACAGTGTGCTCCAAACCTGCCCAGAGTCAAGGACCCCTACTTCTTTGTGTTGTACGCTTTGAGACAGCTCAAGGGTCCATCACATGTCCTCACAACATTTCCAGCTCTTGGCTGAATGAGACCATTTCATGTTTTCAGAAATCCTGGCCATGCCTCTGTCTTCTCTGCACTATCTACAGTGGGTCCTTGTGAGGGATATCCTTCTAGATGTGCAGTTCCCAAAGATCCCATATATCCCGTATATCTCTATGCCCTTTCCAGTCCTGAGGAGAGGATTATTTCACACATCTTGCAGGCTATGCTCCTTTTTAGACTCTTGGGTGGGATATTCACCATTTAGCAGTAGTACATTGTCACCTGATGTCCAGCTGTTATCTCCAGCAGACCCAAAGCTTTCCTCTTGGGCTGTTAACCTCTATTACCTGCTCACTTGAACCTTCACTGCTGAAATCCTGATGATAAGTTATGCATGGAGCACTCTGTCTTATCTCATTTTATTTCCTCATTCTGTTAAAATATAAGCTTATATAATACTTGAGGCTTCAAGAAATAATTTCATGTTTTATTGTGTAATCTTTCTTTTTACATTCTTTTTCATCCTTCTGAATTTGAATTCAGAAGTATAAACTTGGTCTATAAGAAGCCATAAGGAACAAACACAGTCCCTGTCATAAGGAACAAACACAGTCCCCATAAAGGAAATAGAAAGGAGGTACTGGATTTATTATTTACTTTTCCGTTATAATTATTTTTCCCATGCCAAAGAAACAGCAAATTAGTATAAGGGTGGGCTTGCTGGTACAATGAACCCAGAAAGCAAAACCATGTTTTGCTACCAGAACTACATGATGAGTTTTGTCTTCTCTCATCATTTTTCATGCTGAATTTCTCCACTTGTGCTCAGGGTAGAACCAAGTTATTAAATGGAGCCTTACTTACATAAGAAGCACATGACAGAGCATTTTAGCAGCTCCTGTAAGGTCGTTAAAAGGGGTGAGTCTCTATGTGAGTAAAACAACCTGACTGGAAGACCAAATAGAAAGACAAAGATGAGATTTCAGATGCCTCCTCCTGTGTGTGCTGATAATGTGTTTATTTTTTGAAATGGGGGTTACCAGCAGTGTCAGCCACACATAGACTGAGGGCAGATCAGTTCCAGTATAGGAGATTAGCATACTTTTTCTGAGGTTGGTGTGTTCAACCAAAAATAAAATGAAAAAAGCAACAAGAATTTGAAGTGTGTCTTGAATAAATCTTCTGTACTCTCTAGCCCTTAAGCAAATAATTGAAAAGCAACTCTAGTTATGAGTCATGATATTTCTTTAACAATGAGAAGTTATTTTTGATGCCTGCAATGACATTATTTAGTTAGATACTGCAGACTCCTTATCTACATCCTTTTTGTAAAGTTATAGAAATGCACCAAAGGGCATTTAAATTCCTTTGCAATCCATCCATAAGCCCACTTAAGGTACACTGCATTAGGTATTCTAACAAAAGGAGTTTTCAGGTGCTGTATCAAGTTGTCAGAGAAGTGCTGCTTTCTATACAGATTTTTAGCTAAGCTGAGAGACTGAAGCTCAGTAAAGCTGAGTGGCTCACTCTTGATTACATTGCACCTTGAAATCTACGGTTCAGCTGGTTTTAATTTTTTTCCCAGCACCAGTCACAATAACATGAAGGTGCTTTAAGGCAGAACATGGAAACTCTTGATGGCTGTGCACAATATGACTGAAGAAGGATAAAACAGGGCTGTACATCTGGCTCTCGGACAACCTTGGCAGTTCTGGGTGAGCTGGTTCACAGCAGATTAATAGTGGGGACTCCGAAAGAGTCTTCATTTTAAACAAGTGGATATTGGAAGAGCTGAAATGTGTTTGAAAAAAATAAGGAAAATTTTGTTTCTGGTGGAGGGCACTTTAATGTTTGTGACCTTTCTTATGTTGATTTAAGGTGGATGTCTCTTGCCTATGCTGCCCAGCATTTGGTAACCAGATAACTCACCAAGCAGTTCACACTGTTTATCACAGAAAAACCCTTTGGTAGAAAGAAGTCCATGCTAGGCTAGAACATAATAGAAGGGGATGGAATATTTCAGTTGGAAGGGACCTACAATGACCATCTAGTCCAACTGCCTGACCAGGTAAGGGATGAACAAGAGTTAAAGCATGTTGTCCAGGCTTTGTCCAGGTGTTCATTATGGCTTTGCCATAACAGTCCCAAATCAGCTGTTTGCTTATCACAGTACCTGTGAGTGCCCAAGTAACAGGGACTTCAAATACCAGCACTTGGTGAAAGCATATCTGTTGAGAGTTCACATGTCATTAGAGCCTTCAGGATCTTATGATTTTGCTGCTGACAATAGTATGGCTCCATGTACCCTACTATACAGTAGTCTCTTCAGAAATATCCCCAGGATTACATTTGCCTGCAGCTTTACTAATTTTTCTGTGATTGGGAAAGAAAAAAATTGCATGGTGGTGGTTTTGATCAAGCTAGGTAATAGCAGGCAAGAGCTAAAGGCACAAAGGCCTGAAGCTCTTGCAATGTGGTGCAGTAGTTATTGCTCACAGTCCTGGTGTGCTCTGCCAGGGCAGGATAAGGTTTCTCTTTTTGACTTGTAGTACTTGTATGCTGCCACCTGTGGGGATGTGACTGCCTGCAAGACCAGCTGGCCCTGAGCAGAGGTACACAGTCACTTAAGGCAGAAGAGTGCCATGTGTGTAAAACCAGATAGAGCCAGCTGCCTACACAGTATAAGAAAACTTCTGTAGTGTCCTGGAAAGCCAGTCTATCTTGCAGCCTCTTGCAGGGAGACTGGGACGGGATGAGGACCCCCTTATCCAAACTTACAGCATCCATCACCTCCATCTCCTCTATGCCATTGCTAGGAGTGACCATGGCAAGTCAGTATGCCTGTTACAGCTCACCTCATTCCTTCTGTTTCCCAGAAAAAATAAAACTGCAAACTGATGTCAGCTCCTTAGTTCAGGGAAAATAAGACTCACATATTGCTATGCAGCCAATAAACTTTGGGTTGACAGTGCTACGGGTTTAGAATCAGGGAGCCACTCACAGCAGAGTGGTGACCTTTCAATATAAAGCTCCATGCACATTCTTCTATGTTCTTTAAAAGAAGGCTTCTCGGTGCCTCTTGTAACTTCTGTAGATGGTAGATCCTCTTTTGAACAGGGAGCAAACAGGCTGTAAAAGGCCCTATCCACATACAGTTTGGGCCACATTTATTTCACCTTTTATCACCCAGGAGAATGTGCTGGTCTATGTCTATTTTGTGATCCTCAGCTACTCCCCCGTCAGCTGCTCTTATCACCTAACTGTAGTGTAATCAGTTGTCACATAGTTATGCGTTTATGGCATATACATTATACCTCCTTGGAGATAAGAAATGATTACTGACACACACACCTTCATTAACTCACTGACAGAGGAGTAATAGTGACTACAACTGTCAAGGTAAAATAACAGGATATATCAGCATTAGGGCGATCAAACAATGCAAGCAAATACTCTCTATAAACATAAACCTGTTACAACAGCAGTACTTTATGACTTTTGGCAGCCACAAAGTCATCAATAAGATCCTAAAAGCTCCAGTGACATGTGAACTCATTCTCAATAGATACATTGTCAGAGCAATTTAATTTGCTTTGTGGTGGTGTCATTCTTTGTTGGAGAAGGACCTTTCTCATCCTCAGAGTTCATTAATGGCAGTGTCAAAAACAGTCTTATTGCCATGACAACATTGAAGAAAGTTGAATGGAGGCTACTGGATAGCAGAAAACAGATATGCACGTGGCTGTACTTGGCAGGCATGTTCATACTAAGCAAAATGCTGTTCTCTCCAAAATGTATTAAGGTGTGTTCAATGTGGACAAACAGCTTCTGAATCTTTGGAGTGTGTCTTTCTGGGACTATATTTTTTTAACACACACTAATCTCTTAATCATTTTTTTACCAGAAAAATAAGAAAAACTACTCCATGATTTATGCCTTAAAATCTGCTCAGAGTTATCACTTATAGATGAAAGTACCTCTTGGATCTTTTTCATCCATCTCATGTTTTCTTTCATAGCAACGATGACCTTATTTATATCATTGGGCAGTGGTTGTGGAGGCTCTTTTACTCTGCAGTTTAGTCAATCAACATTTGATAGAGTATTAATGGTAAACACAACTCTGGGTTAATGATTTTTTCGGTCTAATTATTTTTTCTGTGGCAATGAGATTCCCTTCTATCATTTTGCAATTTTCTCTCTGTGAGACTCAGTGGCTGAAAAAGTGGGTAAGCCCAGACATTTGGTGTTCCAGGTTGGAGCAGTAAAACCCAGATACATACTGAATTATCCAAATTAGAATTGAACTAATTCCAATTAACTGCATTTCCTTTGTCTAAGCCATTGATTTTCCCTTATTCTTGAGTTCTCAGACTCACTTCCCCAGATCATCTGCTGTTATATATGTCGCTATCGTACTCTCACTTTTCCTTGTGTCAAAGGCAGACAATCTCAATCTTTTAAAGCATGGTTTCTGCTGAATATTTTAACACACTCCCAGTCATTCCCATCACCCTGTGCTGAAGCTGACATAGATCTGCTTCATAGATTGTCTCTTAAGACTCTGAGCACCCAGTCCTGCACTTTGCTCCCCACAGAGTTACACTGCCAACCACATAAAAGCACTGCCTTCTTTTTCCATGCCTTCACTATCTATGAACTTGTTTCATTCTTTGGACTGTGGCTATGCACATCTGTCCACCACCAGATCCAAGTCCCCTTCCTAACCTGACACGGGCAGAATGGTGTAAGGTTAATGAGTAAACCATGTTTCCCTTTCCAATTAATAGTATTTTGCATTTGTTAGACACTGAGCTCCACCTGTCCTTTTGCTCCCTATTGTTCAGTTCTCTGGAGCTCCAAACAACCTTCCTCCCTCATGACAGCATCCAAGAATATTATTCAAGAGATCAGTATTTGAGTACTCTAATTTTTTTGCTTTGTTGGAAATTGAGTCATCTGATTCTTAATTTTCTACTTCTTGGCTTTTGCTCCCAGCCAATACACTGTCTCTCTCCAAAGAGAGACAAGACATGTTTTTACACCTTCTAAGGAATCTTTTAACTCACCTTTTGAAAATTAAAACTAATTGATGTTTAATTTTTTTATACAGCTTTGCATTTTTACATTGCATTACTTACATATTCAAAAATTCTAATAGATTAGTGAGACACAATTTGCCATTGCAGAAATTGGTGAATTGCTTTTTTCCATTAATACGTCCCTTTTAAAAACTTTTTCTTAATGATTCCCCTTTTAGAGGTGTGAGACATGATTACAAAAGCTACTTTTATAATTTTCCACAGCAGAAGTCTGAGAGTATTAGGAAAAGAAGAAGCAATTCCAGGCCAGCCTTTGATATGTCAGTGAGATACTATGCTGGTGCTCTTTGCTGGGTTCAGCTAATGACTGTATGTTGATTAATCAAATTCTTAGAATATTAAGCTGCAATGCAACCCAATTCTGCTTATTTATCATCTACTCAAAACACATATTTTAATTCCTCAGACAGGTACAACATAATTTCAACACAAAATGCAACACGAGAAGCAAGAAGAGAAATAGGGTACTGAAGAGACACATCACCATTGAAAGCAGGGTCATGAGAAAGCTCACAGAACCCAAAGATCAGACTGAACATTGCAGATACACTCACATCCACCATCTTCCTTCTCAGGTGTAAATTCTCTACTCATGTTTCATCATTCTTATTTCATCATTCTCCTTACCAAAGAAAAGGGAAACAGGTGTGTAAGACGCAGCACCTTCTCTTGTTGGAGACAGACATCCCATTCACACCACCGGTGCTGTGGCATTTTCCTGCAGCACACCTTGGGTCTTTGTTTCTTCGGACTGGAGACCCACAAAGGTGTGCCACAGGGGTCTGAACTTAAAACCTTGTCTTAATATCTCCCACAAGTAACTTCTCACCCATGCAAATCCCAAGAATGATCAGCCTTTTCCTGCTGACCTGTTGTTTAAGCACCTGTAAGAGACGCGTGGACCTTGCTGGCCATGGGCATTCATTCCGTGACAATATTCTGCCTTTCAAACTCAGGAGTATGATTTTCACTAAATATTAATCAGCCTGGCCAGTGAGGTCCTGACAACACAATCAATTATTTACCAAGTTTTCAGCCACATTTACTTACTATGGAGACAATGCCAAGTGAGCTGTGCATCAAGAGCTTTAGTTCAAGCAGCTCAGGAATTAAGGGCTTGCTCTGTGTGTCAGCAGAACAGAGCAGGTGAGGGGGCTGTGGCCAAGGAATGTTTCTGACAGGTGGAAAAAAACACATCCTGAACTGCATCCAAAGCAGCATGGGCAGCGGATTGAGGGAGGCAATTGTCCCCCTCTGCTCTCATGAGACCTGCTCTGGAGTGCTGCATCCAGCTCTGGGGCCACCAACATGAGAAGGATGTGGATCTGTCAGAATGAGTCCACAGGAGGCTCACAAAGATGGTCAGATGCCTGGAGAATATCTCCTCTGAAGGCAGGCTGGGAGAGTTGGGGTTGTTCTACCTGGAGAAACGAAGGCTTCAGGGAGACCTTACAGCACCTTTCAGTGCCTAACAGAGGCTAACAAGAGAGCTGGAGAGGGACCTTTGAAAGAGCATGTAGTGACAGGACAAGGGGGGATGGCTTCAAGCTGAAAGAGGGCAGATTTAGATTAGATATTGGGAAGAAATTCTTTGCTGTGAGGGTGATGAATTAGTGGGACAGGTTGCCCAGAGAAGCTGTAGATGCCCATGGAAGTGTTCAAGGCCAGGCTGGATGGGGTTGTGCCACTTTTATCGTACAATCTTTTTTTTTTCCCCCTGAAAAATACCATCATATTTGATAAAGATAATGCTGTAGATTTATTTTATTTATGTTTAATGCATGTCAGGTGGAGATTGTAGGAGTGAATAGAGGACTTTCAAGGGCTCTGAAAGGAGACTGAATGGATTATTTTTGACAAAGCAAGTTTGAATTATTTTTACACCATTTCTAATTAAATCCTTGTTTCAGGTTTTCTACTACTTACTTGAAGTGGTCAGGAAGGTGATTTTTTTTTTCTCTTGTTAACATATAACTTGACTTCTTAGTATTTTTCCTCCTCTCATGAAAGTATGAGACATGATCTAGCTTCAGAAATGGCAGGCAGAGTATATTGACAGTTCTGAAAATCTCTATGTTTATATGTCTTGATGACTGGCTCAGGCTTGGACAGATACACTGGGTTTGCATGACCAAACTCTGGGGGCGTGGTGGGGGGTGACAGGGGTGGCTTCTGTAGGAAGTTGCCAGAAACTTCCCCCACGTCCAGCAGAGCCAGTCCTTGGCAGCTCCAAAGACAGACGTGCCACTGGTCAAGGCTGAGCCAATTATGAATGGTCTTAATGCTTCTGTGATAATACACTAAAGAGGAAGGGGAAAGGAGTCATTATGCAGATGAAATTGTGGCCAGGGAAGAGCAGGGTGAGAACATGTGAGAGGAACAGCCCTGCAGACACCAAGGTCAGTGCAGAAGGAGGGGCAGGAGGTGCTGCAGGTGCCAGAGCTGAGATTCCCCTGCAGCCCCTGGTGCAGCCAGCCCATGGTGAGGCAGCTGCATCCCTGCAGCCCATGGAGGTCCCTGGGGATACAGAGATCCACCCTCAGCCCATGGAGGACACCCACACCAGGGCAGGTGGGTGCCTGGGAGGAGGAGGCTGTGACCCCGTGGGAGGCCTGTGCTGGGCAGGGTCCTGCAGACCCGTGGAGAGAGGAGCCCACACACTGGAGCAGGTTTGCTGGCAGGACTTGTGACCCTGTGAAGGGACCCACATGGAGCAGGCTGTGCCTGAAGGACTGCACCCCGTGGAAGAGGGACCCATGCTGCAGCAGTTTGTGGAGAAGTGATGCCCCTGGGATAGAATCACACTGGAGAAGTTCACAGAGAATTGACTCCCGTGGGAGTGACCCCTAACCTGAAGCAGGGGAAGGACTCCTCTTCCTGAGCATGGGAGAAACAATGCATGATGAACTGACCCCATTCCCTGTCTCCCTGCATTACTGGGGGAGTAGGTAGATCTGGGGGGGAGGGAGGGGTAGTGGTGAAGGTGTTTTTAAGGTTTTAGTTTACTTCTCATTATCCTGCTCTTTGTTAGCAATCAATTCAATTAATATCTCTAATTTGAGTCTGTTTTGTCCCAGTAGCTTTTGGGGAGTGATCTTTCCTGGTCCCTAGCTCAACTCACAGACCCTTTGTTATATTATCTCTCTCCTCTCCAGCTGTAGAGGTGAGTGATTTGTAGAGGAGAGGCTTTGGTGAGTTCCTGGCATTCAGCCAGTTTCAACCCACTATGACAGGTCACCAAATCCAGGGGTAGAAAGAAATTTCCTTCCAAGTTAAAGTGACAGCACCACTGGGAGAGATGGTCATTGCTTTTCTCTGTAGCACTGACACAGTTCAATCCCCAGCACCCTCTGGTCTTTTATTCCTTACAAATCAGCTCCTGCTTTAACGGGACAGGTCAGACAGCTCTAGCCCTAGATCTTCCCTTTCTCTTTTCGGAGACCTTTCATTTAATTTCTCATACTTCCACTTTTGTATTAAAGGTAAGGTTTACTTGCAATGGCAAAGAAGATGTTTTATAGCTTTGTGGTATCTGATCTGTGGGATACAAGGATTCTGCAAATCCGTGTGGATTAAACATTGATCAGATGAGGGCTTTTGATGTCAGGGCACTACTCTGATGATTTAGGCAGTCCTAGTGGTCTGTGCCTGAGATGTCTTGCAGAACAGTACAGTCATAATCCCCCTGCTTTTGGATTATGAGAATGAGGGGTTCACCATGATAAACACAGAGCAGAAATCCCAATTTAAGCTCAGGGCAGATTTTTCCCAAACTATTCAGTGGAATTCTTTCTAAAAGATACATGCCTGTAGAAACTTGTTAAGGAGAACAGTCAGAGATTTCTCACCCCTGAATTAAGAAAAAATAGTTTTGTCATGGACTAAATTTTCTTCCTACAAGGGTGCCGTTGCAGTGTTACATTTATGTTCATTCATGTCACTGGCAAATGCAGTGGTGGTCACTAGCTAGTTCCTCATGACCTCTTGCTGGAATCCTCAGCCTATACAGAGAATCCATTCCTCCTAGGAGCAGTGGCTGGACTTTATGTGGGATCCTTCATGGCATCCTGAATGACACCAGATGTCTGATGAAGCAGTTACAGACTCACATGTCCATAGACTCCACATTCACACTGGGATAAGTTATACTCTGTGGGCCTACGTCTCACCCCTAGCTGCCTGTATCATGTCCACCTTTCCTGAAAATCCTTTCCCTAAAATGCACCATGAAAACAACAATTCCCAGCCTACTCTTTTACTAAATTGGGTGTTTTGTTGCCCACCAGCTACAGCACAGACATGATATAAAAAGAAGAAACAAGGTAGTTAATAGGTACTCTGTCCCCCCCATTTTTCTGGATGTGGGGCACCAGGATATTTCTGTCTCTTTCATCAGCAAGGATCCATATGGATGCACCAGTTGCTTCGAAAATAATTGTCAGCTTTCCTCAGCATTCAGATGGGCCCTATTTCTGGCCCCATGCACGTAGCAAACAGAAGGCGCCATCTAGTGTCTCTGAGCAGTATCCAAAACTGAAAGGAGAAATTGCTCAAATGTACATTTAATGTCTACTTTCTCACTAATTGTCACAAAAGTGGTCTTCAAAATGCACAAATTTTTCATTTCAGGGAGTTTCAAGCAAGACAGCACTTGTGTTTTTTCTCTCCTTTTGTCTCTCGGCACTGGTTTCATCCAAGGTCTGAGCCTGAACTCAGTTCAAGACTAGGGTTCCATTGGTTCCATTTCATTAAACAATTTGAAGTCATGCTAAGCAATAATAACTAATTTTTTCAACAAGCCAAGGATTGAAATATAGTTCTGCATATTACTCATAAACTTTTGTCCCACAGGACAAAAAGTTCCATTAAAAGTGGAAATCAATTTAGCCATTTGATGTCCTGCAAAGAGAAAAGAGACACTCTCAAAACTAGTAAAGTAGACAGCAGAACTGCATGTATAAAAATACTTAAATCCAGCTTAACTGCTTCTGCAGGTGCCTTTGAGAAAAAATCAAAGCTGAAAAATCCACTCTGCACCTGACAGCACCTTGTAGGTGTATTTGCAGCCACATGCCCACCAACACCTCAATGGCCAAGTGGTGTAGACGGGCTGTGTCTCCTGCTTGGCCTCACCCCTCAAAAGCTGATGGTGTCTCTTGCTTGGCATCACCCCTCAAAAGCTGATGGGCTACACCCATCCAGTGCCACTCTTGGCCCCAGGACTCCCCAGAGGGGCAGAGGAACGCTTCTGTCATGCCACAAGTAAGAATGGGCTGAGACCATGTTGCTTTTGTCTCCAAGTATCTCAGATAACAGGAGGACAGGGTGACACCCTCCAGACTGGAATTTTCATGAGATGAAATTGAGAAGTGCTGCAAATCCTGGGATATGGTAGAGAGGCATGTGGGAGAGCTTGGCACTGGTAGCCAAAACTTGAGGATGGTGCTGAAAGATGCCATCCAGCAGAAGGGCCCAGATCTGGAATGAGCATGTCCACACTGCCAAAAGGTCAGCCTGAACCAGTTCTTCTCAGGTCTTTTTTGGAGAAGACTGGTTTCTTGGGAGTGACCTAGGAAGCTGGTATTTGAGAAAGTAGAACCCTCTATCTATATGAATAAGCGCCTCAACTAAATCCAGCTATAAGAAGGAACTTGAAGCACCTGGAAATTTACTCACAAAATATGAGTAAATTTCTGTTTGTCAGAAAATTCTGACTGTTACCAGCTTTAACTCTGGTTCCTCTACAAGGGACCCTTCCACTCTTTTCAGCAAAACCAGTAGAAAACATTTTATCACCTTGCTGAAACTCTTTGAGGGAGCAGCCATACATATTAGCTGTCTCTAACTGGGAAGGATCCTGCTACCTGCAAGGCTGAGATGAGGCCACAGAGGATGGGTCTCCCATCTGAACACTCAGGAGCTCATGTTGCTTCTCACTCTAGCAGAGCTTAAGTAAAACAACAACTGCATGAAACAACAATCAAATGAAAATGAAAAAAATCTTTCACAAATGTATTTCTGCCTTTCCTCCTTGCAGGATTAACTCTATTGTAAAATGTCTGCCTGCTTTATAATGTTTTTTGCATAGGCTATATTCTTAAAGTGATCAAGGATTTTTCTGTGAGAACAAATGCCATAAATTATTCTGCTTTCTTTCCTCCCACAATTGTTAATCTTTTTACTTAAAAGAAAATCTGAAATACTGAATGAGATTACATAATAGTTATAACTCTTCTTCCAAAAGTAAATTGTATATAGGGTACTTTATAACACATTTTACTCTGCAAATCTTTTCCTTGATTACTGGGATATCTGTGTATATAAATAGATCCTGCTTGTTTTGCATTCCTGATTCATTCTACAATGCCACCATCCAGTGTTCGTGATGCTTCACTATCATTGAAAGGATTATAAACCCCTAGATATTCAACTGGCACTTCAGAAAAGGGGTAGAATAAAATAAAGCTTTGGAAGAGAATGTACCAAGAAGCACATTAAAAGGAGAGATGAGTTTGCACACTCCTATGAGTCAAGTTCACTTGCCTTATTCACAAACTATAGCAGGACTCCTGTGGGCTTAAAGCATTCAGTTGTCTTCTTTTGGGAAGCAAAGATCATGCATCTGTAAGATTACCAGGAGGGTCTTATAGATCTTTGAGCCAAGTCCCCAGAAATCATAAGAAAAACATGCACCATATCCTCTGAAATTGATTGTATTCCTGCTCAGAGCCACTCAGATTTGCATTTCATTTGGAAAACTGTCCCTGAATGGTTATAAGTTTTCTCCTAATTTCCCAAATAATTGATGTATAGGCAGAATTCACAGGCTTTTTTGATAATTAATATTCCTTAATGTAAATAATTCTTCTTTCCTTTGCATTCACAGAGATCAAACATGAAGTCTTAGAATACTAAAGCTGGAAAAAATCAAGAAATCATGTAAGCCATTTCCATGCCCTGAGGTGGAATTATCACAATACATTCATGTCATCCCTGGAACTTGCCAGCAACTGAAGGTCTCCAGCACTGGTGAATAAAATACAGATTTAGGCAACCTGCTCCAGACACTACTGGAGATATTTTTAGTTCATGTCTAATCTGCATCTTCCTTTCCTGAAAAATGAGGTTTGTTTTCCTTTGTCCCATCCAGTACTGACATGGAAATTTGCATGGAAAACTTCCTTTTGCATGCAGCCTTTGAAGACTCCTTTTTAATAGAATAAATAATACAAATTAGGTCTCTATTCTCATAAACCACACTTTTGAGACATGTAGCCATTATGGGCTGTTTCCAGCTGGCCTACATAAATATGAGCTGTGCTGTCCAAGAACAGACACAATACCACAACCAAGACCCTACCATGCTCAGAAGTTTGAAATATTTCAGTCTTTTTCATATATGTATTGATATAAAGTTTAAATTTTTGAATCATGGTTCTGTTAGCTTCTGTATCATTTTCTAAAGAGCTGTTATGTGGCAATTATTCCTTATCTCACTTGGAAAGTTACTGCAAATTGAACTGCATCCTATTTTCCACATGATTTCTGAGAAAACAAAACATATGCATTTAGGCAGCTGCTTTATCTGTTTACCTGATACTTTTTCTTATTTCCTTCAATTTTTTTTGAGCTCATTTACCTCTGTATCTGATTTAGTTGAAGAGCTGCAAAGGAATTAAGTTCTTTCAAGTTATGTGAAAATCAATGACTGGGTAAAGAGAAAAGATGGAAATTACAGCTCCTGCAGAGGTTCAGGCTGCACTGTGTGAGCTCACTGGGCATTTATTTTGCCTGGTCTGCCAGCTGATCCCTCAGCCTGGGCTAGTTCAGGGCTAGACTTATGTCCTGCTGCTCCTTGCCCAGCCCAGAGACAGAGAACATGGGGAAGAGCCAGCACCAGTGCAAAGCAGAGGTGAGAAATAACGTGTGATGGTGGGAAATGGGACCTTACAGGTAGGGCAGAGGGGAGGAGGGGAAGGCTATGCTCACATAGTGTGCAGGGCAGATACAGGTATGGCAAATGAATCCACAGTTCCATAGATTGCCTGCCTTTCAGATGGTTTCGCCAACCACCAGCATAGCAGTTTCTCTCAGGTTTCAGTACCTGACAAATTTAATGAGCATATCTCACCTCCTCATCCAAGACTTCAGTAAAAGGACAGAGTCAAAACTCACCAAGGACAGATGGTGTGGAACCCTCAGCTCTGCCCCTTCCCTGCAGGCACTGCAACAAGGATAACACTCTTCAAATACAAATTTTCAAACCAGTTTTGTTCCTATTCTCTCTCAGGCTGTTTTAGCAGATTAAGCAAGCAAAGCTTTCTCAGTTTCTTATTATGAAAGATGAGATACTGGTCCCAGCAGTGGTTCCCATTTACCTGCATAGAGAGTGAGCCAGTCTGCTCCCAAGGCCTGTGATGGTGATTCTGTGTCATTCCCTTTCACATGAAAAAATAGCAAGAACATGATTTTTAAAGATCTCAAGACAAAAATTATCACTTTAACAGTCTCTCGCAATTGCTACCACAAGGACAACTAGCAAAACAAACCATTTAATTTAATTAACAAGACATGAAAATATTTTTTTTTTCCTCTAGGAAATGCTGATTGACCTCTCAAGCTGTTTTCAAAGCAAGACACATTCCTCTAGTGCATTCACAGAACATATTTCGCACCTGTTTTCATAATTTAATATTCCTTCTGCTCCTTGTAACAGAATTCACTCAATGCATTCACTTAAGCTCTAGTTTAAAAACAGCAGCTCTTAAAGCAGATACATGAAACTGGGAAGGGCATGAGCTACTGCTGGCTTCCACTTTAGGACAAACTTTAGTACCTCTTCACTTATGGATAAATTCTTGCCCTTTTGTTAAAATAGAAGTTCCTCTTCCGAAGACGCCAGGTTTGGAGGTTTCCACATGCTCCTGTGCTCAAAGTCAAGGTGTTCTGTTATCACAGTACAGAGGGACAGTGGTGTATTGTGGAGCTCAGATCCAAGTTGAGCGGAAGAGCTGAATACCTCCCAAGTTCCACCAGTAAACCTAATGAAGGCAGATCTTGAATCTGGAAAACACATTATGGCTCTGAATCATGATAACCCATGGCATGGAAAATTTTTCACATAGAACCCACATGCTAAGTCAGATTCTCAAGCTTAGGAAAGGATGCAGAGAACAAGTTTGTCCCCAGGTTTCTGCTGCATGAAGTGGATTTCTAGAGGAGTACTGGTAGCTTCACATTTCTGGAGTGGATTGTCTTCTCTTTTCATCTTACTAATAATTCCACTCAATGCACAAGAGGCAGCCCTACTGCCTCTTACAATACAGTCAATATTTGAAAAACGTTTTCTGGTTTTCTTTCTTGTCTTGTTTCTTATTTCTCATATTCTTTGCATAATTGGAGAAAATTATGTATTTGGACTCAGAAATTTATCTGGGTTTTTTGTCCTCACTGAAATAGACTGTAATTCATCATCCATGATGTATCATTACTCACTGTAGATAAACACAAAGTCAAGAACAATAAAATTTCATAGGAGGAAAGCTCGCTGTGAAGCAAAGGCATTTTAAGCATCAAGTAGCTGGCTTTCATATTTTCAACAATCTAAAAATCAAAAAACATCACAACTCATCTGTATGATGAGAAATTTTTGTAAACACCAATGACTTCTTGAGGGATTATAGAGCTCCCTCCTGTTTAGTGAACAGCTTGCCTACTAATATATTAGACAGCCAATGCCTTCAAGCCAAAACTTAGATGTTCTCCTCAACTGCACTGATGTTCCATCTATCTGCATACTCAAATGAGGATTTGGAAATTCTTTGCATTACCTTTTTTGAAGAGCCTATATCTTCTATATTAATCTTCAAAAATTCAGATTAATACAAAGAAACATAAGAGAAAAGAAAATATTTTGATTTCAGGTAAGCTATGAATTATTATCCACCTGTCTTACTATCCATCGATCTAACATTATGTTTCCCTCTCACCTCATCAACCAAACGCTTCAAATTAAATCTTCAGCATAAGGTTTTGGGGAAACTAATGGAACATAATTTTAAAAAGTGAGTGTCTTATCTTCAAAGACGTTGATCCTTTAAATGGTTCTATTGGTATTTAGTGCCTTGATGAAGTATACACTGGAAACATAAGCTGCATAAAATAAATTACAATCAATGCCTCTGTACTCTGTGACAAAACCACAGCAAGCTGTACATCAAAGAACCTGGACTCTTCTGAGTTCAATAAAGAGAAGAACAGAGGTTTTTACTGAATACCATGCATCAATCAACAATGCCACTACAGCCCTCTTCATTTAATTTAATTTACCCTTGATACTATTTTCAATTAACAAAAGGGCATCTTTAAAATTTCAACCACTGTGTTGCAGAATCCTGGATATAAAACTAAACTGTAGCATGTGAGAATTGGTTAAGTTGCACTTTTAATGCTTTGAAAACATGTAAAGGATGTTTACAAGGTATAGGCCTTATAAACACACCAACTTTATATACCTTCTGTCGCAATCACAAACTTAGAGCAGTTCAGGCTCAATAGCATAGAACAATCACACCACTACAAAATGCTTTCCATAAGGAGAGGAAAATAGATCCCATCAGTTAAAGGAATGTTTATATCACTGCAAATATCCCTTATTACAGCTCATGCAAATATCCCTTATTGTGGGTTATGCAAATACTATCCATTATTAGATTTATGGAAATAAGTGATTTGTTAAAATGAGTTGTGTCGTTTTTCCAGGAAAGAAGAGATAAAGAATTGCTGTGTGCATCAGTGGGGCTCAGAGACCCAAAATGCTAAAGGAGAGAAACTTTTTAAATAAACTTTGGTAGAAACAGAAGGGAGGAAGGATGTGTTTGCTAGTGTGGGGAGTTAGGTGGCTCTTGGTCACCAAGGCAGATGAGACCAACACAAGACAGAATTGCTTGCAACTATCCAAGAGTCAGCACTAGTGAAGGTATTCAACTGAGCCAAAATTTTGGGGGAAAACATAGCCACACATAGCTCTTGAGATGTTTTGGTTTGTTTAAGAGAGTAGAAGCAACAGTTAGAGAAGGTTTTTGCAAATCTTATCCTTACCAGAAGCAGAAAGTGATTGAGAATGTGAGACTGTGTGCGTAAAGGTAACATTCAAATTCCTTAAGAAGGGAAGAGGCAGAAAACTGTAATTAAACAGGGACTTCAGGGAGATAGACTCCAATAAACACAGAGAATTCACAGGTAAAATCTCACAGGTCTCACATACAAAGAGAAAAAGGGGTCTTGGAAACGTTATCTGGGTAGACAAGCTGGTCTGCAAGTGACAGTTTTCCCAATGCAGAGGGAGGACAGGAGCTGCAATGAAGAATCAGTGTAGCTATCTTATGGTCTTTCCATAAGATCAAATAATAATCTTATCTTTCCATAAGATCCAGTAATATCAAATGAGGGAAATAAATGCACATCCATAGAAGCAAGGTTGGATTGAGTGGGGGTACACAAAATAGTAGCATAAGCAATTAAGGGAAAAATCAGAAATTCCCAGAGGAATTAAAAAAAAAAAGGAGATGCAGGCAGATAAATCCATCTGTAGACATATCAAGTACCAAGAAGATGACGACGAAAAATGTGGATATGTTGTTTTATTGAAAAACAACCTATTGGCAGATGACACCAGGGAAGACCAAATACCTTTTGTTGTTTGTCTTTACACAAAGCAACAAATCAATTAGCTAATGAACCAAGGAGAGTGACAAATCACTGTTCAGAATAGAGAAAAGATGGATTGGAAAGAATTTAAGTAAGAAAAGTGTTTTTATAAATCAGCCAGGCCTCATGAATATTATCCTAGTGGATTACACAACTTGATGTGAGCAATCTTTGAGCACACTTGGAGAACAGACAAGTTGCTGTAAAACTTGAAAGGGAGACTCAGCTTTAAAAGGAGAGAAAAGCAAGAGTAAACACAAAATAATAGCTAGTTGTCTTCAGTTCCCCCAAGCCACTGAAACAAACAACCCAGTATCTTTAAGCATCCATAAAACAAGGAAACAAATAACAGTCAATGTGAATTTGTCAAGGACAAACATTAGGCTAAAATAGTTTCCTTATGTGGTTGGAGGAGAAATAGCAGACATCATATAGCTGAACTTGGAAAACAGAATTCTTATAAATGAACTATAGATTAAATTACTGCAGCAGAAGAACAAAAGTAATGTTTCTGCAGGGCTATCTTAGAAATAGAAATATCTATTACCAACTGATGAAAAAAAGCAGAATCCTATCAAATCTGCAAATTAAAAATAAATACATAAAATAAGAAAATAAGCCTTTGAACAGAGTTAGAATTCAAAGTAATTACTAAACTGAAGAAACCTTTTCTAAAATAGCCTATGATTCAGCAAAGAAAAGTACAGAAGTCCCCACCTCAGCAGGAATAATGAGTCGCAAGACTGGACCAGACAGCAGACCTGCTAAGATCTGGCATTTCAGGGGATCATAAGCAGAACAGAAGTCAATGATGTTAAGCTGTTGACAAAACTTATATATTCTACTGGGTCATAACATTGGAAGGATAACCCATAAAAAAGTAATTAATTATTCATCTGGCCTATCCACATTGGCTAGTTCTGAGAAAGTACAGAGGGCATTACTCAGAATGACCAGAGATATAAAAAACATCACCTATGAGGTAGGAGGTTGTTCAGTCTAGAAAGAAGACAATCTCAACTCAAGAAAATCCCAAACTGAGGACAGGGCTGCCTAAAGGGAATACAGGAATGAATGGGCTGCATCTGTAACAAAGAAGATACAGATTAGATATTAGAAAAAACCATCAAGCACCGAGGATACAGAAGGATGGAAGAAGCTGTATCAGGAATGTGAAAAATCCAGTTTATGAGATATTAAAGACTAGGTTGTATTACTGCTTGTCAAGGAACATTGCTGATAGGGCAGTTTCTGCTTTTGGCATGGGAATAGACTATATGACTTCTTGGAGCCTCTTCCAACCATATAATTTTATGATTCCATGCTTCCAAGATGATGAAGCTAATCAAACAAGCTAATTAACATGTCTTTACACATCTCAGTTCTAGTCTCAGCATTGCATCAGCCTATCTAGGAAAACAGCTCCAGTAGATTTACTTTGCAGCTACAGTCTTAGGGACGGTCTTTAATGACAGCTGACTCTGCAGAACTAGTCTATGTCAACTCTGGAGGCAAATGGCAAGATTATAGACTCCTGTGTTGAGCCAGCAACCAGGAGCTAAATCCCATCCATCACATCTTCAGGGCTGTGCAAGTCCCAGTGGCCGACTTTGGTCCCATGGGATTTGGCCCCCAGAGCTGCTCTCTGAGCTGTTCTTGAGTGCTCAGTGAGGACCCAGACAGCTCCTGGCTGCTGCAGCAGCCTGGGGTTCCACTCGGGGACACTCTCTATCTGGGCTATTTTAAAGCCAAACAAACTGCTACTCATTTTTTTTTTTTTAATGTCCATTACCTGACAAGTTAAAGTCTCATCTTATTATTGACTGCACACAGTAAATGTGAAAAATAAAGCTAAATCATAAAACCATGGCCTAAAAACATCTTAGTTTTCTTTTATACAAAAGCTGCTGAGTTACAGGTACAGAAGCATTTTGGGTTTTAATTTTTACTGTTATACAGTTTTGGGTTATAATTTTGACTCCAGTAGGTGTACTTTAATTTAGAAGCTGTTTGTATGTAATTTTTTAGCAAGTCAGAGCTGATTTCTAGGAAGGGCAACACAAATTCCCTTCATGATAAGATAATTATACTGTGCATGTTTTATTTGCCACTAGGTGGGAGTGGAACATAATCTTCTAGTTAATCTTGAAGCAGTATCAATAAAGTAAGTGAAAGACAAAGTATATTTTCTTGGCTGGTCACTAAAGATCATTCTGTTGTGAGAATGACTTCAGTGATTAACAGATGTCTACAGCAACAAGACATGGGAACACTGAATTTTTATTTAAAACTTCAATAAAGTACTGATAATTAATAAGAAAACCCTTTGACTCCTACTTAGAATGTAAATTTTAAACTTTTTTTCAATCAGCATTAAGAACTAGATTTACATCTTTTTCTGAAACTTACACACCTATTTGATGCATATCATATAATATAATAATAATACTTTCTTATTCAAGGAAGTACCTTGAATAATATACTATTGCTCAGCCCTATCACTTACTGCTACTGCTGCATCTCTTGTTAGTATTGAGACCACTGCATGTCTATATAAATAGTCTTCACACACATTTCACAATTTGTATACACAAATAGAAATAAAGCTCTTTTTTATCACATAAGGCCCACTTGTAGTTTTTTCATGACATTTATTTGCAATTATTTTTGAAAGCCTCTATGTTGTGAACAAAAAGGATGTTTCTTACAATAAAATATCCTGTCCAATAATTCTTCTGCATGTGTCTGTACCTGACTTGAGACAAGTACCCTTTTCTCAAAGCACAATATCTTAGTATCTTATTAGTAATCGGTGATTACATTATTAAACTACAACTGGATCATCAAAGAAAGAATGAACCACAGTCACAGGTTACAGCCTTTTCTTCCTTCTTTACAAAGCTTAACATTAAAAACCCAATAAATTTAAAGATATTTTTACTATTTCTTGGAAAAGTACAAAATTAAAGTATATGTTAGGAGGAACACACTAGAGGTTTCCAAAATCATGGTGGTGAAGATGGAAAGATTTTCCATCACCCCTAATGGTGTAAGAGTTTTCTGTGAAATTAGTAAGGAGCTGGTTTGAATAAACAAGAGGAAGCAACACAGTGAAACCATAGAACACTGCACTAATGGTTGCAATGAAGTAAAAATAAAATTAGTTAATTAATTGATTGATATATACTCAAATTGTGGAAGAATAAATTGGTCATGGTTTTGACTTTGTTTTGTCGGGGTTTTTATGTTTATCAGTATTAAAAACTGTGTCTAAGATGGAAAACCCCCTGTAGCATCTATATATGGAACTAGTACAAGATGAAGGAGTGTATTTTCCCCTTGGCTTTAGGAGCATCTCAGTTGTTGCTTGAGCCTTGAAAGTCCAGCCCTGCTTTGGGAGCAGCTCTGCAGTGGGATGAAGGAGTCATGGTGCCCCTACAGGAAATGTCATCAGTGCTTCCCTTCCAGACTGAGCAAGGCTAATGGCTGCTGGGCAGGACAGGCTGGTATCTCACCATACTTCAACCTTTAGGGACAGCTGCAGGCAGGCAAAAGCATATCTGGTGTCACACATATTTGTGTGGACTCTCTCTGCCTTCTTCACGGTACAGCTGACCCTCTCTGGGTCACCTCAGCCAGCTCCTGCCATGTGTCCAGAAACTGCCAAAAAGGTACACACAGCTTAGCTGGGTTTCCACAAGGCAGCTTTTCTTGACGAATATCCACAAGAGACAAACAGCTGGGCTTTAAGGAGTTACCAGGCATTAGTATGCTCCCCATGCTGATAAGACCCCTAAGGGAGCCTTTGCCAGCCCAGCAGACATCAGGCAGGTGGGGAAGGGTCAGTCCTGCTGCTCCATGCTCTGACCTACCAACTCCTCACTACAGTTCTCCTTTTGGATTGTATACCTCTCCATGTTGCTCAGTTTTGCCTCCTAAATTACTCTCAACAGCCCCACCTTGGCCTGCAGTTGTGCCTTCCTTATGCTCCATGATTTCACTCTCAGTTTGGCCATCCCTGTGGATGCCTGAGCCAGGGCTGCACAGCTGGGATAAACCCAAGCTGGATTCTGGGCATTGGGGCATTTACCAGCACAAGGTAAAAAACAATGCAGTGGTTCCACCACGTGCCATCTCCAGGCAGTCCTAACATAAATTTAGCCTCCCTGGGACACTAGTGGGTACTTCTGCGGTCAAAAATAGCAGGGATGACGCACACCCTGCTGCTCGTCCCCTCCCCAGCTGCACACCCATCACAGCCAACCTGTGACAAGGGGATATAAAGCTGTTCTGCCAGCTCCAAGTAAAAAGTGAAGTGTCTTTGTGAGAAAAAAATGTTGTTTGTGATAAGAGGAACTTCTCTTTATGAGAAGGAAATTTTTCTGTGACCTTTTCCTCATGTTTTTGTTCCATGTGGCTGTACAGTTGCACAAAATTTGGTACCACAGAATTGCCCACAGCACAAAGCAGTTTCTTTTGTGACCAGGAGTCTCTAGCTGGATGTCATGGAAACAGCTTGAGCTCTTAAAATGAAGACTTTATTTACATTAGAAAATTGTTTACACTGAATCCAGGATAGAGGGAAGTGAAGCTGCTGAAATACCTTCTCAGAGCTCTGAGGACATCCAGTTCCCTACATTATGTCCTGACTATTAATAATTTGGAAATATAAATGCATCTAATTTTAATGAAATCAGAAGAAAGGTTTGAAATTATACCCTCAAGACATACATTGGATACCCTTGAGAGCCTGTGCCTCAGCAGTCAGTCGACATGACCTTGGACCCTTGACCCACAGGCACACTGGGACCTGGCACCTGCCACACCATTTCTCCCCATCCTCTCAAGTGATGCAAGATTCCCTGCTCTCTTTTTTTCCCCTCTCCCCTCACATTCTTTTTCCAAGGAAGAACCCAGCATCCCCTCCCCTGCTTGACATTTTAGCCTAATTTTTGTACTTTCTTCTTGCAGCGGTGAGCTAATGGGGAAAGGGACACTTCCATAATTAGAAATTTTTAAGAGTGGGAGTAGATGCTTCTGGGACATTGTGACTTCTGTGCAGCAGAGTTCAAAATTATAATCAGGGTGACTGACAGAGACAAGGCACGCTTGGGGACTGTGGAGGACAGTTAGTAGGACGGAGAATGCGGCGTATGCTGGCACCATCCCAGAGGAAGCTTCTTACCCAAGGATGTGTTTCATTAGGGTGGTATCAAAAAGACAGGGCTTGTCAGCGTGGAACAGGAATACACAGAGCCATGAAGAAAAGACTTTTTTTCCAGAAAAGCTTTAAATGCTCATCCTAGTTTATTATTTTTTTCCTAGTCCAGACCTGTTTCAATACAGATAAGGCTAATTCTCCCCTGGCACATATATATACACCTTCACCTATATATCCTGATCTAACTTGGAAATCAGTCTTGGTTTGAGCATGCTGTTACACTCGATGGTCCTTCAGAGACTCTTTTCCAGCTGAAATTATTTTGTGATTTGATATTTTAAATAGCTAGAAAGCACTATTGTAGCCAACCAGTTGGCTTTTAACATTGGTTTTTCACTCGCAGTGCCTCCATGCAAATGACAAATGCAATGCCAAGCAGTCAGAAAGCACACTTCAGGTGTTTCACCATTGCCTCTGACAGCTCAGAGCACTCCCTAGCAGTTATCCTGGCTGGGTCTGTCTAATAGGGCCAAAGGGCAGGATCAGGGGCTGTCATCTCTAAAGGGATGATGGCTGCCTCCTGTTTGACCTATCTTCCTTTTATAACAGCTGAAAGTAACCTGAACTGCGTTTCAGCTCAGATACTTTCTCTTAGCTGCTTCAAAAGAACAGCAGGCAAAGAGAAAAAGAATCTTACAAAACAGCAAGAACACTGTATTTACCAGGATGATTTTTATGCAGTGAGACATAATTAACTTTAAATACTATTTACAATTTTTGAAATTTACTCAGTTTGGTCAGTAATTCCATTTTTCCACTCAGAGGAAGTGCCCCTGGTGATTCAACTACTCTCAAAGGAAGAATGCAAAGAATTTTCAATATCCTAATGCCAGCCAACAAAACACTATATATACATTATACATTAGTTTGGAAATTATGGAGTGAGGTGCACAATAATTCACATGACAAATAAGCAGGAATTCCAATTAAAAGTAAAGTTGCAAAAGACATCCAATCGAATTATGCAAATGACAGGGAAATAGGATCATATATTTTACCTGAGATAGAGACTGCTACAGCTAGAGTGACAGAACAATTTTTCACATTTCAAAATAGCTCTGGAGAGAAAAGCTTCAGAGCTTTATTTAAAAAGTATTCAGGCGAGAGGTACTCCAGGTGATTAGCTGCTTTGAGAATCTCAGTTACAATAATAAGGAGAGGTACAGTATAAGGAGCACCTTAAATTATAATTTTACCCATGAAATAAGTGTACACAAGAACTAAGTTAGAATAAGCAGAGCAAACAGATTCACATGTACTTTGTGGACATGTACATTTCATTTTTATCTTACTGAAGACAATTTTACAACACAGCAAAAGGAATCATTCTTTGCAATGAAGTAGAATAATACAAAACCAAGGGGAAATGGTTGATCTTGAAGGCTCTTAGAAGAACCTGTTAGTTTCAACACAAGTTCATATTACCTTTAAAGCACAGATGAGGGCAATCCAACAGTATTCAATTTCAGAGTGGAAAAAAAAGTGCAACTAATCCTGCAACAAATTCACCTCTCCTGTGACCCCAGTGGGACTCCTGGCCTACAGGTTTAAAAACAGCAAGGAGCACAACACATTAACAGGGTATCAGTTTAACTTCAGAAAAAACACTAAATGCTGTGGTTGATTGACCTTGTCTGGACACCAGGTGCCCATGTGCTGCTCCATCACTCTCCTTGTCACATGGACAGAGGAGAGAGAATATAACAAAAGGCTCGTGGGTCATGATAAGGACAGGGAGAGATCACTCACCAATTACTCTCTTGGGCAAAACAGACTTGGGAAAATTTGTTTCATTTATTACCAGTCAAATCAGAGTGGGGTGTTGAAAAATAAAACCAAATCTCAAAGACTCTTTGCCCAATCCCTCCCTTTTTTATAGGCTCAACTTCATTCCCAATTTCCTCTACCTTCTCCATCCAGGAGCTCAAAGGGAATGGGGATTGTAGTTAGTGCATCACGTTGTCTCTGCTGCTCCTTCCTCCTCAGAGGGAAGACTCCTTACACTCCTCCCCTGCTCCAGTTTGGGGTCCCTCCCATGGTCCTTCATGGACTTCTCCAACTGAGACCTTCCCATGGGCTGCAGTTCTGCACCAATTGCTCCCGCATGGGTCCCTTCCACGGGGTGCAGTCCTTCAGGAATGGGGTGCAGTCCTTTAGGAACAGGCTGCTCGACCCTGGCTATCCCACAGAGTCACAAGTCCTGGCAGCAAACTTGCTTCAGAAGGGCCTCATTTTTCCATGGGGCCACATGTCCTGCCAGGAGGCTCCTCCAGTGTGAGCTTCCCATCTGGTGGTCATTCCACGCTTCCCACGCGGTGGTCATTCCCTCCTTTGGGCACACACCTGCTCTGGCATGGGATCTTCCACGAGCTGTAGGTGCATGTCTGTTCCACTATGGACCTCCTTGGGTGCAGGAGCACAGCTGCCTCACCATGGTCTTCACAGCAAGCTGCAGAGGGATCTCTGTTCCACTGCCTGGAGCACCTCCTGGCCCTACTCACTCTGCCTGCACAGAATAAATTGCAAAGGTAAAGATAACTGCCCATGAATAAGCCTTACCTGCTGTCAGAGAGATCTTTATTTTGGTGAGCTGTTGTTGACACAAGGAGCAGGTTGGTACCTCACAAAACATCCTCTCAGTTGCTTCTTCTTTCTCACAGAATTTAAGTGCCTCTGGAGATGGCAGTGTTTTTTTCCACTAGACAAAAAACATCTTTTGCCCTTTTTCATTGCTTAGATGAAGGAAAATATCTTTGTGACTCAAAGCCTATAATTTCATGCAGAAAGGGTAAGGACAGATTTGATTTATTAATGGTCTCTCATCCTCTTGTCCTTTACCCAGACATGCAGTAGGCACCAAATTAATTTGCTTCCATGACATGCTTCTTCCAGGAGACTGACTTCATGGGAAGAAGCGGGAGACTTGTAAAAGGTTCTTAGCATGCAACATCTACTGCATCTCCTCCACTGAGAACATAGAAGAGCCTGGTTAGCAAGACATTTTTCTTCCTTTCTAGTAAGTTACATAAAAACCTATTGTCATGCTGGGAAAGTTCTTTAGCATTTAATCTGGTTATCTCAATAGAGTTAACTTTACCAGACCACTTCACAAACTGATGTCCAAACAGGCTTCTCTGTGGCATTTCATACAGAGGCAAGCACCAGACACAGGCTCTCCATGTCTATGCATTGATTCCTGCAGCACTCCACTTGCAGGATCCACTGATTCCTGCAATCCCTCTGCCAGATTTCTGAAATTGCTAGCACAGATACAAAGCTATGTAACTTCAGTCAGCAACTTCTCCAAGTACCCAGCCAAAGGTTCTGCCAAATCCTTCACACTCAGTTTCCCAGTCCACCAACTTTTCAAGACCAATGGTAGAATCAGCAAGCAGGGAGGAAAGCAGTCCTCCTTCTCCCAACACTCATGCAATGTGACAGAGGATCTAGACCCATCCTACCTAAATGGCATAATTACACTGGAAATCCCATCATCCTAGGCTTTGGCAACAGAAAGAAGAGAGGAACATCCTGTGGAGCAGTGGCCGGTGAAAAGTGAAACGCCCAGGCTAGATAAGTGTCCAGCCAACCTCCAGCCAGTCAGGCACTTCCCCAACCCGGAGTCAGGGCTTTGTGCCTAAGGCGATGTCAAGCCTTGCGGACGTGTGGCCGCAGTAAAGAGCTCCGAAGTCGCAGGATGAAATGAAGAGGCGACCCTCAGTTTCTTCGGGGGGTGGTTTTATTGGTAGGGAAACGTGCAGGTTCGGTGGAAGAAGCTGAGAGCCCCGAGGCAGGGAAAAAGCCTCGGTTTTACAGAGGGTGGGAGGGGTGAAAGATAGCAAATCAGAGAGGGATACATTAAGGATTGGCATGATCGGAGAACCCATCAAACACAGTTGCGGGAGGGACCCTGGCCCCTAACCCAATCACTCGACACCCTGGCCCGAACTCTCTAGAAAAAGAGGCAGGGGTGTCGAGTGACAGGCAGGCTGCCAGGGGTGGGGAACAAGAAAGATACATTTGGTAACCAAGACAACTGGGGAGGGGTTTGGGGATTGACACAAACTGGTAACAGGACAGGACTTTCTGAGAGAACAATGGAGGGAAAACTGAACAAGCATAAAACACACCACAACATCTCCCCCTTTTTCGTTTAAAAATAAAAGAACTGTAAGGGCAAACACTGTTCAAAATGAAGTTTCAGCCTGCTCCGCGTCGCTAGAAACCGAGCTGGAGTCTTCAGGATCGGAGTTTTCTGATGAAGCGGTGTCAACTCTTTCTCCTTCTTCTTCTGAGACTTCCGCTCGGCTGACGTCTGGGACATTGATGGTCCTGGATATAAGTCTCTTTACGAGTCCCCAGACTACGGAGCAGGCGATCAAAACAATAAGTAAAACTAAAAGGGTGGAAAGTATAGTTTTCAGGATGGACTCAGCCCAGCTTGACAGACCCCATCCTTGAAAGAGGTCCCCCAGCCAGTCTGATGTCTGTTGTTTTATTTGGTGGACAAGGCTTTGCATTTTATCTATGGCCACCCTTGCGTCCTCAGCCCGAGATGACAAATTAAGGCAGCAGAGGCCCTCAAACTCCTCGCAGCGGTGGTGATGCAGTAAAAGCAGGAAGTCAATTGCCGCGCGATTTTGGAGGGTCGCCTTCCTTGTAATTTCCTCGTCTGTGAGGAGGTCTGATAGCGTCGCTGACGTTAAATTGGCTTGCTTAGCTACCCAACACTCCAGGTGGGCCAATTCACCTAGAGACTTGGCCACAGACACCCAGGGCAAAAGCAGGGTGAGGGCTACAGTTTTTGGTTTCGACCAATGTTCAATTTGGGAGTCACAATCCGGGTCGAGATCTTTGAGATCTCTTTTGGAGCGGGCCGAATTCGGTTGTGCTCTTTTCATTTTCCAATCGCGAATTTGGGTAATGTTGGGTGTAAGCAGCGACAGCCGCCCAAAAGTGCAGATACCTCCGGCTAGACGAGCGGGGATGCCAGCCCAAGCTCCCTGGCCCCTAACCCAATCACTCGACACCCTGGCCCGAACTCTCTAGAAAAAGAGGCAGGGGTGTCGAGTGACAGGCAGGCTGCCAGGGGTGGGGAACAAGAAAGATACATTTGGTAACCAAGACAACTGGGGAGGGGTTTGGGGATTGACACAAACTGGTAACAGGACAGGACTTTCTGAGAGAACAATGGAGGGAAAACTGAACAAGCATAAAACACACCACAACAATCCTGGAATAATCCCAGAGCCAAGTGAACTGAATTGCCCTTGGGTGGCAGCTACTGCTCTTCTTTAAATAGATAGGAAGCCTGCAGTAACTAAACCCAAAGAGATGCTTTGTGGGGAGATCTGACATGGTAAGTACAGAAAGGGATTAAAAAGGAAGGAAAATAACATGGGCACTGCAGGACACAGATTTGTGAGGGTTCTTGAATACATTCAGGACAGGGCAGCAAAGCTGGTGAAAGGGTTGGAAACCATGTCCTGTGAGGAGCAGCTGAAGGTATTGGGCTTGTCTGGTTTGGAGAAAAGGACCTTCATTTGGAGGGGAAGTGGAGAGGGAGATGCTGATCTCTTCTCCCTGGAATCCAGCAATAGGATGTGTGGGAATAGCTCAAAACTGTGTCAACAAAAGGTTTAGACTGGATATTAGGAAGCACTTCTCTACAGAGAGAGTGATCACACCCTGAAAGAGACTTCCTAGAGAGCTGGTTGATGCCCCAAGCCTGGCAGTTTTTGCAAGACATTTGGACATACCCTTAACAACATTTTTTAACTTCTGGTCAGCCCTAAACATTTTTTAACTTCTGGTCAGCCCTAAAGTGTTAGGTAGTTGGACTAGATGATCAACACAGGTCCCTTCCAACTAAAACTGTTCTATTGTTTTTCTACCATTACACTTGCCTGAACTGGCTTTTACTTTGATTTTTCAGATAGCATTTTGATAGTTAAGACATCTAATTTTCTTTTTATAATGAATTGGCCATCTCCAGTTCATTGATAATAAATTTGTATTAATGTAAATGTGTGGGTTTAATTACACTGTTTGTCTAACCACTGCTTGTTGTCCACTCGACTGGGAAGAAATAAGAAATGGTAGTCATACTCTAAAGTTTTTTCAAGCACAATGAAACAGCAAGCAATCCACACAAGCCAGTAAAACCATGCCCAATAAAACTATCACAGAATCACAGAGTATCGAGTTTGGAAGAGACCTTCAAGATCATCTAGTCCAATCATCAACCATCACCATTAAGGAATGCCGCTGAATAGAGAGATTTACACATTATATTTGGTAAATAAAATTGATACTTCATTTGGCAAATAAATAAACCATCTGGCAATGCAAATAAAGTGAATCTGGCAGGTGACGTTCACATCCTCACCCTAGGAAATTTAAACATTTGCCACACCATCAGTTATCCACCACCACCACCACTCCCCAAGAGACCCTCACACATATTTCATGCTGTTTAATCTCAAAGCAGCATATACAATGGTAATAGCTCAGTGCAGTTTGTACATGTGGCATGGATATGTGCAGAGTGTTTTACTGTAGTGATTTCCAGTAAAGCAAATTCATTGTTTGTGGTTCATTCTGTATAAGAAAAAAAAACCCAAAACAACATTAAAAAAAATTTTAAAAAACTCTGGCATTTAGAGAGGTTGCCTTAAAAAAATCTGAATAAGCTCAAAAGCAGTCTTTCCTGTAAAGAACCTTTTTCATCAGGGAATCATTAACAGAGAAAATTATTTACCTATGTTTGTTCATAATTTAGAAGCCAAATTAAGCAACCCCATATCTGTTTCACTTCTTAAAGACCCTTTTATTGATTCATCCCCAAACCTATTTGTGCTGCTTCTCTCTTCTGGGAGGTTCAGTTAAGTGAGGAAGTGAACCTTGCTTAAGCGTCCTGAGTATCCACTCAGCCCAGTGCTCCTGGGCAAGGCAATCTTTCTCCATGAACAGTGTCTCTGCTGTGCTGCCTGGCTGACACTTACTATGATGTGCCAGAGGTCTGATTCAGATGTGGCTCCATTTGTCTGGTGCAAGGCTGCCTCACTGAAGGCTCCTTTTTCCAGAGTCTTGATGTTGCATCTTTCTCCTCCTAGCAGGAAAGTTGTTCCTTCCCATCACGAAGCCACCCTAACCTGTGCTGGCAGCTCTACCAGGGCAATGTACAGCATTCCCAAAGGTAACAGAACATGGACCCCCTGGCAAAGGCAAAGGCACTTTCAGGATGATGCGGGATTTCTCCATGTGAGTTACCAAGCCTGAAGGAGGCCAGTTGTCATCAGACCTGCCATGCACTACAAACAAGTGAGTAGACTGCTGACAATCACAGGCACATGAGGAAACTGGTGACATTGCTGGAGAGAAGAGCAAGCCAGCTGTATGGACTCTGAGTGGCTTTGGCATGGAAATAAATCTTCCACAGCATAAGACCTCTAAAAGCAGAGATGAACCAAGCCATAGCATGATGCCTCTCCTATTGCAAATGCTATGAGAGAGGCAATGCTGACAGTCCTCAGAGCCTGATTATTTGAATCCAGATGGTTGGTAGTCCCAGAGGCTGTGCACATTTCTTAAAATCAGTTAACCCTCAAGATAATCACAGCCAAGCATTTCTTTGCCTAAAACATCAAGATGTGCTTTTAGTCAAAGCAACCACACCTTGACTGTCATGTCTGCAAAGCTGCTTCCTGCTATCACACAAATTAGACTGTGAAATTGAATTGCTACCTGCCTTGAGACTCTGCAAGTCCTTGATGTAGCAGGAAAATAAGTACCTCTTGACTGCACCCTCACACTTTCCTAGATCTAACCATTGAAAAAGTTCTTGAAACATACAATTCACAAGCAGATGCTTTCATCAGACAACTCACTTGCTCTGCAGCAGGTAAGTCACTTCTGAGACATGAGGGAACACTACTCAATATAACTCAGGCAGAGCTGCTGGTTGCCTGAACAATACTACTTACTATGTAAGATGCTGTTGCATCAGCATGCTGGTTTCTTCCCTAGCATTGAGGACAAGCAGAGGTCCATTTCACTTCATAATCTGTTTTGGGGAAGGAGTGTTTCCTTCTGAGAAAGAACTTTGGTGTACCCTCCAGTTGCTATATTCTTTAATTGATAGACAACCAACTCATCATGTTAAAATTTTCCCATTAAAATCAAAATTTGCCATATTAAGTCCAGCTTAAAATCTTTTTAACCTGGCACCCTCTCTGGAACTGAAAGCACATCCAGACATTTTATGGGAAATCAGAGGGTTGGAAAGAACTCTCAAGCTTCTATTTTTAGTCGTCTAATGCCTCCAGTTTAATGTCTCAGATGTTTTGCCATCTTCCATTCACAGATATTTCAGATGGGAATGTGGCAGATGCTTAATATTAGAGGATGATGTGCCCAGGGATAGGACATGTGTCTTACTGCATTAGGAGCAAAGCATGCAGGCAAGAAGGCAGAAGTGAGGACCTGCATACTCAGACAGAACCCTAATGCAAGTTTTATCCTGCCACTTCCCTCACTGAATATTCCCAGGGGTATTTAATTACTATATTTTTATTCTGGATCTTTGTTCATATTTTCCAAAACAGAATTCTATCCTCCCAAGGAAACACATTTATTTATGACTGTGGTGCCAAAGGAGACCAAATATAGCAAGAGTCGTGAAGATGGTTTTCTTCCTGTCCCTATTTCCATACAACCTACTTTCCAAGCTAGGCAAGGCTTGCCTAGAAAGACTTCTACAATTATGACACATCCAGAACCTGGAACTTGGGCTATAGCAGACAAAAACAGTGGCTGAAATATGTCCAGCATCCAAATAACAAGCACATAAAACACAGAGATAAAACATCACACATCCACTTTTCCCATAGATTTTCTCTTTATATTGCACTATATGCCTAAGGGAAAAATCCAGGGCAGAGTTTTTTGCTGGTCCAGCATGTCATAGATTTCCTTTGAGAATTTTTAAGAGCAGCAGAATGTGTCCGTCCCTGTATTTTTGAAGTATTTGTATCAGCAAGTTAAAAACAAAGTAAAAAAGTGATCTGAAGAAAACAGAAAACAAAGAAAAACCCTGCAGGAGAGTTTTCTACAAATTTATCATGCTTTCCTGCAGACCTTTTTTTAATTCAGTTTTCTTACATTAATCTTTTAAAAACCCAACACATGTTCATCAATTTTTTTCCCAACCATTTTGTTAGACCATTGCCATGGCTGGACTTTAGGACAATAGAAATGCTGTGAGGAAACAAAAAAATCAATTGGACCTTATTTACCAAAAACTATCAGAATTTAAATACCCTGTCCCACAAAAAGCTTTCATTAGATAAACATGATCTTCCCTGAAAGATCTTAATTTATCTATACTTAGATTCTGTCAATATCAAGCAAATACTGCTCTGTTAAGGCTAATCAGAGGTGTGGTGATTTCTAAACCTTCTGTTTAGATGGCTGTTACTGTTTGCCAGTATTTATTACCTGCAACAGAGCTCACTCAAAAGAGATAAACCATCCATCAATAGGACATGCCCCTTCAGCAGTTGTTTTATCAACTGCTTCAAGTACCATTCTTTTTCATTAACTGTGGCATCAAACATCTGTCTGTCTTTCACCTTTTTGCAAAAAAAAAACTGCCACAGCAAGCTACCATTGACATATCACCCCTTGCAATGATGATATTGTGGTTTTTTTTGGTTTGCATTACACTTTCCAATCTCCCTCACAGAAAGAAGGCAAGCAAAGGATGGTATATTTTACTAAACCATACAAAAAAATCCCAGTCCAGCATGCATTTTCAGATACCCAGCCCTTCAACACATTGGTTAAAAAAGAGCAAAATCCTTTTCCTATTTACACTTATTTACATATTGTATTAAAATATGCAAATTATAGAACCATAAAATGAGGAATACTACTAGAAGCATACTCCTGTTGCTGTAGAAACTGAGCTTGATTTTTTCCTGCTACACCAGTGAGAAGTAGTTGAATGGAAATCAAAATCTTGGCAACTCAACATTTTAGGATAATTAAGGTGTAAGGCACAACAAAGAGATATTTGCAATACTTTTGTTAAAAAAATACATTAGAAAATGTTTTGAGGTAGAGCTGGAGGGAGAGAAGCGGTTATAAAGGACAGAAACAGCCATTAGAATCACAGAATCAATAAAGGTTTGAAAAGACCTCCAAGATCACCAAGACCAACTTTTGGTTGAATACCACCTTGTCAACTAAGCCATAGCACTAAGTGCTATGTCCAGCTGTTTCTTGAACACTTCCAGGGATGGTAACTCTGCCAGGGAAGGTAACTTCCAGGGATGGTAACTGGGCAGGCCACTTCAAAGCTTGACCACCCTTTCAGTGAAGAAAATCTACCTGATGTCCAGCCTGAACCTACCCTGGCACAGGCTGAGGCCATATCCTCTTGTTCTGCCTGGGACAACAGACTGATCCCCACCTGGCTACTCCCTCCTTTCAGGCAGTTGTAGAGAGGGACCAGGTCTCCCCTCAGCCTCTTTTTCTCCAGGCTAAACACCCCCAGCTCCCTCAGCCACTCCTCATAAGACTTCCTCTCAGAACCCTTCCCCAGCTACATTCCCTTCTCTGGACTCACTCCAGCTCTTCAATGTCCCTCTTGTAGTGAGGGGCCCAGAACTGGACACAGAGCTCGAGGTGTGGCCTCAGCAGTGCTGATACAGGGGGACAATCACTGCTCTGGTCCTGCTGGCCACATGAGCTTTGATACAAGCCAGGATGACTTTTGCCTTCTCGAGCACACGCTGGCTCGTGTTCAGTGGCTGCTGATCAGCACACCCAGGTCCTTTTCCACCTGGCAGTTTTCCAGCCACTGTCCCAGCCTGTAATACTGTATGGAATTGTTGTGACCCAAGTACAGGACCCAGCACTTGACCCTATTGAATCTCACACCTCTGACCTCAGCCCATCAATTTAATCTGCCCAGATCCCTCTGCAGAGCCTTCCTACCCTCCCACATATAGGCATTCCTGCCTGACTTGGTGTCATCTGCAAACTCACTGAGTATACACTCCATCCCCTCATCTAGTTGACCATTAAAGACATAAAGTATCTTTACTGGCCCAATACTGAGCCCTGGGAACTCCACCGGTGACCACTTGTCAGATGGATCTAACTCCATTCTCCCACCACTCTCCAGGCCTGGCCATCCAGACAGTTAACCCAGCAAAGAGTGCACCTGTCCAAGCTGTGGGCTGCCAGCTTTTCCAGGAAAATGCTGTGGGAGACAGTACCAAAGGCTTTACTATAGTCCAGGTAGCCATTATCCACAACCTTTCCCTCCTCCACTAGGTGGGTCACCTGGTCATAAGAGGAGACCAGGTTGGTCAAGCGGGACCTGACTTTCCTTAACCCATTCTGGCTGGGCCTGATGCCCTGGTTGTGCTGTGCATGCCATGTGATCACACTCCATATGATCTGTTCCATAACCTTCCCAGGCACTGAGGTCAGGCTTATTGGCCTGTAGTTCCCCAGATCCTCCTTCCAACATTTTTTTTACCCAGGCATCACATTGACCAACCCCCAGTCACCTGGGACAGGCTCAGTTAAGCAGGACTGGTGATCAGTGGTTGAGAGTGGCTTGGTGAGCTCTTCCAGCAGCTCCCTCAGTACCCTGGGATGGATCCCATCAGCCCCACGGAGCTGTGAGTGTCTCAGTGGCACAGCAGGGCACTCACTGCTTCCTCCTGGACTGCAGGGCCTCTGTTCTGCTCCCTGTCCCTGACTCCCAGCTCAAGAGCTCCCTGTCCTGAGGAAAACCAGTCCTTCTGTTAAAGACTGAGGAAAAGAAGGTATTAAGTACCTCAGCCTTTTCCTCAGCCTTGGTTACAATGTTCCCCTCAGCATCCAATAAAGGATGGAGATTTTCCCTGGACCAATTAGAATGCATTTTTTCCCCAATACCATACATGATTTTAAAACATAATGTTCAAATTTTGATATAGAATCATAGAATCATAGAATGTTAAGGAGTTGAAATGGAGTTTAAAGATCATCTAGTTCCAGCCTCCCCTGCCATGGGCAGGCACGCCTCCCACTAGACCAGGCTGCTCAAGGCCTAATTCAGCCTAGCTTTGAATACTGCAAGGGTTGGGGCACTCAAAACCTCCCTGGACAGCCTGTTCCAGCATCTCACCATCCTCACAGTAAAAAAATTCTTTCTGATATCTAACTTAAATTTCCCCTCTTTCAACTTGCAGCCATTACTCCTTGTCCTATCAGTACAGTTCCTGACAAAGAGTCCCTCCTGGTTTCCCTGCAGGCTCCCTTCAGATACTGGAAGGCTGCTATGAGGTCTCCACACAACCTTCTCTTCTCCAGGCTGAACAGCCCCGACTTCCTCAGCCTGTCTTCAACAGGGGAGATGCTCCAGCCCTCTTACCCACTTTGTGGCCCTTCTCTGGACTTGCTCCACCAGTTCCATGTCCTTCCTATGCTGGTGGTACTGGAGCAGGATGCAGTGCTCCAGGGGGAGTCTCACAAGAGCAGAGCAGAGGGGAAGAATCACCTCCTTCGACCCATGGGCCACACTGGTTTTGATGCAGCCCAGGATTTAATTGTCTTTCTGGGCTGTGGGCTCACACTGCTGGTTTATGGTGAGTTTTTCATCAACCACCAACCCCAAATCTTTCTCTGCAGGGCTGCTTTCAATCACCTCTCCACCTTATCTTTGGCATAGAAAAGAATCACAGGCTCCAAACAAATAAATTCAGTGAGAGCACAAAGAACAGAGATACCTGAATTACAGATAGCTTATGTAAGATTTATTTGATGAAAGACAGCTAGAGAAATGTAATGTTAGAAAGAGACAAAAAGAAAAACAAAGGACTTCCTAGACTTCTAAGATAAGTTTGGTATTCAGGGCAATTAAAACTAAATTAAACTAGATTAAACTGAAACTCTTTGGAGCTCAATATATCTTGCAGATTGTTCTCAGTCTCCATCCCTATTTTAAAAAAATCAAATCTTCTTTTAATTAAACAATTTGACCTTCATTCTTCTTAGGGAACAACTTTCAGTTTCTACAGGATAATGAAAAACAAGTGAGCAGAATCAATGCCACTTTGTACTCTATGTCTGACAGACCCCAGGAGTTAGTCAAGAATGTAATTTAATAGCTGGAAGATGTCACAACTATTTGAGATGAGAGAATTACATAGCTTATAAATAAGAAGGCAATTAATGCATGAGATAAATTCAGCTGGTACCCCAACTACTGCTTAAATTTTATTGAATTCTACAACCTGGACTAAAACTTGCCATGTTTGTATCAAACATTTTGATGTCAAGCAGAGCTGTTAGGCATTCCCAAGAATGGAACTAAAGGACAGTATTTTCATTTTCTCACATCAAGAAACTTTTACAAGCTTTTGTTTGAGACATGCCTGGTTGCAAGGCCTTGAAATTTGAACTGAAGAATATTTTGGTGACATAAAATGTCCCTGGAAAAAGTAACTTTTAAGTTAGCACACTCTCAAAATATTGCTCAACCTTCAAAGAAAAAAAATCACAGTTTATACATGCTGAATAGAGAATTGTTATAAACTTTTCCAAGAACATTTCAGCAAAACGTTGATTAAAGTGAGAATCCTGTGGGCCACTGTTGAGCTGGATTTTTATTCTGCAGGACCACATCTGAGCAGGCTTTGCCCAGACTAACCCCTGGAACCAATCTGTAGTACCTGAGAAGTACAAAAAGAGAAGTTCAAATACTCACTCACTAGAAAGCCAAGCCTGAGGGAATACCATGAATTTGCAATGTTCTGTCTTAATCCTATATGACAGATGTTTTTATTACCTTTTTAAAATAATATTTAAATTTATAAAATTTAAAATTTAAAAAATATTCAAATTTACAAAGCTAAGCACTTACAATTTGGAAAATACCTATGTTTCCTGCACAAAGACATATTTTGGAAATCTTTTTTTCCGTTTCTGCAATTACTTACATGTGACCTCGTATGATCAGGGAAGTACAAGGAAAATTTTCCAAAAACATAGCCAAAGGATTTTTTTCCCCCTTAATTTAGCCCATTTGTAAAGACATGTAATAATTCATATCACTCTCAACAGTGTAATTTGTGTTTGCAGAATCCATCATGGTAATTGCTGATTATCGCTTCTAGCTTTTCCTTTTAAATGCATCCTCCCAGACTCCAAATTCTAGGTTAGAGCCTTTCCTGTGATAAGCACATTCAGTTTTCATCAAAGGGGTTGGAAATGCCACATGCACAACTTGTAATCTGCACTCGTGCTTGCTACTTTGCTCTGATCACAAGAGGTGATGTTTGCATATCAAGGAGCATCTCCCCATGCTTGAGCAACCCTTAACTACATTGGTGGCTTTGCCACTCTATTCTTTTACCAGGTCAAACCTAATTTTCCACCTGTCTGTCTCCATATGTCCTTCCTTTTACTTACCAAAGATTATGACTGACTGAACTTAATATCTTTTTTTCCTTTATGGATTATTTAACAGTTCCTTTACAATGAGTCACATTTTCATGTTTTTCTTAATCTCTTATTAAAACTATCCCTATTAAATTTGCAATTGACCTTTTCCTTAATCTAAAGATCTGAAAGTGTTCTTTCAGAAGGTGTGTTGAAACAGGTTAACAGCAGGTAAGCTGTTATAAAGGTGTCACAAATGCAGGTGTCACAAATAATACAATATTATATGAAAAATTTTAGCAAGTGATTTATTATTTAAACCATAGAATAAATGAAATTTGACATTCAACTTATGTTTGGACACGTCAATCTTTGTAATTTGGAAATGCACTTCATTATAATTATGTGCTTCCAGGCTCTGCTTCCTTCCAATGGATTTGCCAATTATAAGCCAACTGATATGCCAGATCAATTGACACTCTAACTAATATACAAACAATTGAAAATTTGATTCCTGCTGAAAGAGCTATTTTTCTACCAATATAGCAAAAAGAATTGTTGAATTGTGACTATTTGAGCATCTCTTTTCTCCCATACATATGGAAGCTGGAAGAAGAAAGGAAGTTATGCAACATTAAGGCAGTATCAGCTCCAGAGGGAGCAGGAATCTTGAATTCTGACAAGATGAACTAGATATAGCAGTATGGCATTTCCACAGTGGTTTCCATGATTTTACATTATTTCTGAATAATACCTGATGAAATGTCAAACCAGCTGAGAGCAAAGAGGCTTTTACCATCTTAATACAGCAGACAGCTTTCAATTTTTTCAGTAGGAACAGCAAAATTTTTTGTGGGAGCTCAGCAGGTATTCCACAGCATCTTGTTCATTGCTTCAGAGAAAATATGACTTTATTATAATTCTGTGTGCTCATAAAACATGCTATACAATAAAAAATGTTATTGAGTCACTAGTAGAAAGTTCTGAAAATGGTTGAGAATCTGTCTATTTCCTCACAGCTTGGCAACATGCTTGGAGCAGAGGGACTTGCCAAAGAAATAAATATGTAACCAGACCTGCCAACATTCACTCATTCAAAACTACACCCTTTCATACTGAATTAATTTTAATGTTATCAAGTTTTTCCCTTTAGGGATAAAGAACATTTACCATGAATATTAGGAGACATTGACAAAAATGTCACTGCTATTTATTCCCTGCAGACACTGAATGTTTGAGTGAGGAAATGGTATTTCACCTAATAGCCCACACAGTGGCAATGTACTCATTCTGGAGTAATTCTGTTCATATCTTGGTTTTAAATGCAATACTTTCCATCTCAAGAAAGGCATCGTCCATGGACCTGCATCTGAAGCACTGACAGGATCATTCATGCATTTTTCTGCTCCTTTCCAGGCTAGCACAGGGAGGGTCAGAAAGCTTCTTTAATCTGCTCAAAGCCTATGTTCAGATTGCCTTGTCAGATGGAGGCTTTTGACAAACTGCCTTAATAAAAGCAACAATACCACTGAAGCCATCTACAAATCTTCCGTAATAATTGAATTCTATAACATTGAATTTCATTCTAAGAAAGAAACTCTGTAAATGGTCAATTTTTGTTTGCTGCTTTTTTTTAGTTTTTCTTTTGGGTTTTTGTTTGTTTTTGGTGGTTTTTTTGTGGGTTTTGGGTTTTTTTTTGTACAAGCTAATTCCCTGTGTCTTTATATTAGTCTCTCAGAGAGCCGTAACATCTCTCCCTACTCCTTCTTGCTGTTAATGACTAAAACTGTATTATTTTTTCATAATTTATCCATTTTTTTCAATTCAAACCCAACAGGTTTTCCACTCTTCTCAGCCTCTGTGTTATCACTACATCAAATAATGCAGTTCTACGAACACTGGGTTTTTAAGTGTCGGAAAGTTGCCTCCTAAATTAACAAAATCAGTAGTTGTCTGGAACTCAAAGGCCTACATTCATGATGCATGTAAACTACTATTTTTTTAAGTGCATGTGCAGCTTTGTGAAGCTTGGCAGGTTGTAGAACTTAGCATTGCTCAGGCTGCTCAGTAAATTATCTGCCTTGTCTTCTGGCACAGCAGGCACAGCCTCAGTGTAGTGTTATCTGTAATCCTCACAAAAGCCTTGTCTCCTACTTCTTCCACTGTATCACTCTTTGGTAAAATGACCTAGGACAGAGCCCTGTTCAAGAAGTCACTTATCTCCACAGGTTATCCCAGCCCTTTACACTTCATTATTCTGCACTGTCTGGTGGACTCTAGTGAGGTTAGAGTGAACTTTTTAACAGGTATACTTTTTCAGAAAATACTCCTAGACAAATATACAAGACCCTCTGCATTCTGCTTTCTGGGACTAGCAAAATTTCATGTCAGTTCCTCAGTTTGATATCCTCCAGGGGATATCTGACTTCAGTGAGAAGACCTGGGAGGAGGGAAGCATGAGATGCCTCTTTGCAGCTCTACAGGATGTTCAAAGCTTCTTCACAACAAAAGCTTTTCAAGCCTGCAGTGTGTAGGACTTACAGAATAACCTGCATGTGGAGCTTTCCTGCCTTGTAATTAAGCTTATTAACCATTTCAAGGACTTCAGAAAGTTGCCACCCAAGAATTCTGGATCTCATTAGTGGTTGATAGCTATTCTCCAGACTCCCAGCATGTTCCCCAGTCTAGCAGACCCCGCAGCTTGTAGCTAGACACTGTTGTATCACCTCCCAGCTCTGCCTTACCAACACAGAAAACCAGTAAGAAGCCACAGGTCAGGGTTTCTTGGAGTAGAATTGAAAGAGCAGCATCTCTCCCAGCACCCTTTATAGTTACAGGCATCCCTTCCCCATGCTTTAGGCACAGGAACTGACCTATGCCCTTTGTGAGCTCCAAGCACATGAAATGGATGAACAGATGAACAATTTGTGCAAACTATAGTCCACTACTGATAGTCATTGCTGACAGCATTGTAATTCTTTGCCTCACCCCACACATTGGCCAGAGCAATTTTCAGACACTGCCTGCTCTTTGCAGAGAGTTTGCTCTGCCAAGAGAACTTCAAACAGCCCCCGCTAGAGCATAGCTTCCCACTGACATCAACTTACTCTGTTCTCTTGACTTTTGCTGGAAACCTGCCCTCATGCACTTTCTGACTCTTCTCTGGCCTCTGAGGCGATCATGGTTGCACTTTTTTGTGATATGTAGAGTATATGGAATCCATATAGACCATCAACAGTGACTTTAAATTTATGGTAGATCTCCTCATAGGACAGAGCTGACCTGTTATTGTACTTTGCAAATACATTTGAATTTATTTTGCTGTATTTTCTTTTCTGCATCTTTCTTTATCATCACCTCATTCTTTGCTTCTGAATGTTGAAACACAGACATGTCAAACCCTTCACCTACAGGACAGCATCAGAAAGTATTTCACAAGAATCTGAGATGCCTTTCCTATTTTGTTTGTCATTTCACATCTCCTACTACTCTGTAAGAAACATTATAGCATTCCTCAGGTATAATAAATAGTTTTCTAGCTCTCCCTCTCTTTATAATCCATTTGTATGCAGAGTTGTAAAGTTTAATAAATACTAAACTAAAGATTCTGCTTATCAAAGACATGAATTTACAATTTCAGGGTCTGTCCAAGTTTTAAAATGTCGATAAAATTTCATTGGATAAACTACAGTTCAACACACATCTTGCACCTGAAGTGTTTAGAAGAGGTCAAGGTAATTCTTCTGATTTCTGCTGTCGTACTTTCTCCTGTCTTTTTTGATGTTGTTGTTTTTTAAACAGACTGCAGGATTCAGGCAATATTCAGCCACACCAACATTGCTGCTGGCTGCTTGGTGGCAGTATCTATTTGAGCTCTCCTCAGGTGCTTGTTCAAACCCTCTTTAGTGCTTCTTTGGCATAATTTCTGGCTGTTTCCCAAGCTTCAAACTTGTCCTGAGTGGGAACGAGCACCTGATGTGGCAGACTCTGATCACATTGCATTAGTGACAACTTTGTTTGCTTGGGACTCTCTCCAATATATTAACTGCTTTTCACCTAGGTGAAATTTTTAATCTGCCTTCCCCAAACTGTCAGGATTTGAAGTGGAACATCATTAATCTGCTGAGTTTACCAGCAGGTTCTTCTGAACCCAGTATAGATGCTCCTTTCTATGCTTTGAATATCAGGGTGAAATGTATTCAAATGTATTCCTAGAGCATTACACTAGTAAATTTATTGATCATTACACACACAGGAACAGAAACAGACACACATACACCCATAGAGAGACACTCTCACTTGGCTTGCACTAATGAACTGCATCAGGTCATTCCTGCCTTCCCTTTCCAAGGGAGCTCTACTGGAATCTCATGTTCATCACTGTTACTCCAAAGATAAATTGACAACTGTTTTTCAGATCTTAGGCAAATTTCATACACCTTGCTCTTTCTCAAAGACAACTAGGCAGTTTTTATATAACAACCCACTCCCTGCATCTACAGATGCAAAAACCAGCAGGAGTAAGAAAACAATTTTCCATATCTTGTGGTTTACATTCTCTTCCCAACCCCCATTAGATACTGTATTCTTTAGCTAACAATCCTACTACAGATTTATGGTGAAATCACTATTAAGACAAGTCAAGATGAAAGCAAATACATTTATTTGTTTATGCATGGGAAGCAGACAGTAATGTTACTGAAGTTGATACAAACCTGTTTAGAGGTGATAAAAAGGCAGGAAAACCATGCCTATTTCAAGAAGACATCCAAAAGGCCCTCCAGAACGTGTAACAAGCTGTACAAACCTAATCCACATAGCTGAGCTCTGAGGACATTTACAGGAGTGCACTTCACACTAGAAAGCATGCTTGCTTTTATATTTCATCTTCACTTATGGCCCTTCTGAGTTTTCAGTCAGCTTAAAATCATTCTCCAGCCCTGCCCACAATTCTTTCTTGATGCAGACAAGATGGATCTTCCCTTCCCTTCCCTTCCCTTCCCTTCCCTTCCCTTCCCTTCCCTTCCCTTCCCTTCCCTTCCCTTCCCTTCCCCCCCCATCTCACTGGCTGAGTGCTCCTGCTTTTAAAGCATTGGCATTCCCTGGGCACAGCCAAGGCACAGTAGAAGGAGATACTTGACCTGGCCAGCCACTCCCACAGCTGCACCCTGAACAGCTGGCTGGTGAACAGCTGGCTGGTGAACAGCTGGCTGGTGCACCCCAAGTAGCTGGCTGAACCCTCCACCAATGACCAGGGTAATGCTCAAAGCCTCTCACCATGCATGTCACGAACCTGTGATATCCTCTGAGATCAAAGGGAATACTAATTAAGTTTTATTCAATCTATTAAAACCTCAATGGGTTGAAGAGATGGGCAGAGAAGAACCTTCTGAAACTCAACGAGAGCAAATGCAAGGTCCTGCAGCTGGGAAGAACAACCGCAGGCTGGGGGCTGATCTGCTGGGAAACAGCTCTGCAAGGAGGACCTGGCGATGCTGGTGTACAACGAGCTGTCCATGAGCCCTTGTGGCCAGGAAGACCAACGGTATCCTAGGGTGCATTAGGAAGAGCAACCCCAGCAAATCAGGGGAAGTTGTCCGGCCCCTCTGCTCAGCCCTGGTGAGGCCGGATCTGGAGTGCTGTGTCCAGTGCTGGGCTCCTCGGTAAAAGAGAAATACGGAGCTGCTGGAATGGTCCAGGAGAGCGGGATGAGAGGGCTGGAGCAACTCTCCTACAAGGAAAGGCTGAGAGAGCTGGGCTTGCTTGGTCTCGAGAAGAGATGGATGAGAGGGGACCTCATTAATGTCTACCGGTGTCTGAAAGGAGAGTGCCACGATGCGGGAGCCAGGCTCTGCTCGGCAGTGCTGAGCAATGAACAGGAGACAACAAGCGGAGACTGACGCACGGGAAGTTCCACCTGAGCGTGAGGATGAACTTCTTTACTGTGCGAGTGACCGAGCACTGGAACAGAGTGCCCGGAGAGGCTGCGGAGTATCCGTTCTGGAAAATATTCAAGACCTGTCTCCGTGCAATCCTGGCCCGTGGGCTCTAGGACGCCCCTGCCTGAGCAGAGAGCTCGGACCCGATATCACCGCGGTCCCTGCCAACCCGACCCGTTCTGTGACTCACTGATTCCCAGTGGCGGGACAGCAGCACGACGTCACCGAGAGCGCGGAGGCGACGCCCCGCGATCTCCCGCGCTTTCCGTCCCTCCCCTGCCCGGCCCGGCCCGGCCCCAGCTCCGCGTCCCGGCGCGACCCCTCCCTGCCCGCGCCGCCCGACCGCGGCTCCGGCCAATCCCGCCGGGGCTGCCGGAGCCACTCACCAATCAGAGCGCTCCGCCGCCCCTGCCTCCCGCCCCCGGCGCGGCGGCGCACCAATGACACGCGAGGAGACAAACCCCCATTGAGGGTCGGTTGAGCCGCCGCTCCCCGCTGCCCGCCTCGCCCCGAGCCGCCGGGACGTCAAAGGGAGGCAGGGCCAATCGGGGGCGAGGCTCCGTGCGCCGCGACCAATGGGAGCGTGGCTGGCGTTGCGGCCCCGCCCTTCGCTCCCCCGCCGGCGGCGCGGCCGGCGCTCCCCCTTCCTCCCTCTCCTTCCCTCTCGCAGCAATGGCGGCGACGGAGCAGGAGCAGTTCTACGCCCTCCTCGGCAACCTGCTCAGCCCGGACAATGCGGTCCGCAAGCAGGCCGAGGTAACGGGGCCGCCGCGTCAGCGGCCGCCGAGACGGCCTGTCAGACCCGCCGGGCCTCGTCGGAGGGCGGGAGGGAGGGAGGAAGGGAGGGGGGCAGGGAGGCGGCGGGGCCGGCCGAGCCCCACGTGTGAGCAGCGGCACCAGCTGCCGCCCGGGCGGTCCGGGCCTTGCCCCGGCCGGGGCGGCGGGGCCGGGCGGTGGCGACCGTTTTGCCTGGCGGGCGCAGGGCCCGCGCCGGCCTTTGGCCCGTGAGGGCGCGAAGGGTCCCGTTACTCCCCTCGGCGCCCGCCCCGGCGTGTCCGGCGCCGCTCTCGCCCCTCGCCCGCCTCGAGCCCGCCCCGCCCGTGGCCCGTGTGGGACCGTCGCCAGGGCTGCTTGTCCCCGTTGCCCGTGGCTGGCTCCGCCTGAGCCGCCCGGCGTGACGGAGCGCGGCCCCCCGGGCCGGTGGCGGCAGCGGCGTGTGGGGGGGCCGGCTCTCGGTGCCTCGGGAGCGGAGGCGGCTCCCGAAGGAGGTCAGAGCGGGTGCCTGGCGCGGTGGAAGCGCTGTTGTGTGCGCGCCCGAAGCGGCCCTCGCTCGGGCTCCGTGCTCCCGCCCCAGCTGGGCCGGCAGGAGTTGGACCGAGGTCCTTCTCTCTTCCCGCACAGGAGTTTGGTTTTTTTAACTTTTCGGAACGGCCCCGTGTGTGTTCAAGGGTTTCGTCAGCTAAGAAGTATTTCACCCAAAAGAAGTGTTTTCAGTATGCTGAGTTTCTCTTGTTATCAGCAAAAAGTTTTCAGACATGTTGTTTCAGCTGAAATTCTTTGTGGCGGCTAAGCCACGTTAATTCTTTCTCTCTGTCATGCTTAAGGCTCCATTGTCAAGCCTGGTGGGGAATCTCTCCCGTTGAATTAAATACCAGCGTCTAGGTTTAGCATGAATTCCCGCTGCATGGCTGCATCGGGTCTTTTATCGCTCTCATCACTCCAGCGGTCAGCAGAGTTCAGTGCATTGTTTGGTGAAGAATAAAAAGCATTATTCCTGATGCTGCAGTGAAAATTCCTCAAATATGAATCCAGAGTGAGAAGGAGGCGAGACATACATTTTTAGAAAGCTAGTGAAATTCGGTATTGATAACTGCACTTTCTAGAGAGTCAGCAAGAATTATTCCCACATTCCTGAACATAGTGCTGCAATGGAGGCCATTCTCTGGGAGATGAATTTCTTTCTCTTCTCAACTGCCTACATATAACCTAACAACATTTCTAAAAAATTTTGAAGTTTATTGGAATTGTAACAAAGCAAGTTCGTTGTGCACCTGTGTCACAATGCCTATGAAATAAAACATTGGGTAAGAACTCTAAAGCTTAGATTCTTAAAACTGGTATATTTTGTCTGAAACTTGCTTGAAACTGAGTTGGAGTTCTTTTTAATCTTCATAAGTATGTGTTTATTTATTACACATGCACTATGGTCAATCAGAATAAGAAACCTTAATTGGCATGATAGATACCAAGTTTTTCAAGTCTGTTAGTTTCCTATAAAAATACAAGGAATAGGATAACTTTTTGCTTATTTATCTGCACTGAATTTGTTATTAGTTTCTGAATATTTCCAAGGTGTGCTGCAAATTATTTAATGGTTTAGGATCATTCAGAGTGGAAGGGTCCTCAGGAGGTCTGCCATGCTCAAAGCAGTGTCAGCTATCAGGTCAGATCAGGTCACTCAGGGCTTTGTCCTGCTGACTCTTGAAAACCTCTAAGAATGGAGACTGCACAAGCTCTTTGAGTTACTCACTCCTGCTTGACTTGTCCTCATTAGGACAGAGAGATCTGGACCTTCCAGTCTGAACCTCCTTTTTTCAATTTACACCTGTTGTCTCTCATTTTTCCACCATGCATGGCTGTGAAGAGCCCCACTTATCTTTGTGGTAGGTTAGTGAACTTTCACCTAGAAACACAAATCTGTCTCTCTACAGTGTAGCTAGACTGACTTAAGTTGTATATTCCTTGAAGTAAGATTTTTTTTGGATAAAAGTATTGCATAACTTTTAAAATATTTGCTTCCTAAAATCATACAGGACTCATACTTGGTTTTAAACATTGGCATAGTCCAATCAGTTTTTCAAAGTGTACTTAACTGTTGGAAGGTAATATTGAATACATAAAGCATTCAAATAACTGCAGATAAATTGGATAGCAGGTTTTCATTTGTATCTAGTGAAAACCAGTCAGAATGAGAAATGGATAGACAGGGAACTAAGCAGACTAAGCAGGTTATTCCAAATAGGTCTGGTCATTGAAATGAGAATGAGGGGTGTTCAGCTGAAGACTGAAATTAATAGAGATGTAGTCATATCCTGTCTGGGAGGATTGTAGTAAAAGATCTTAAAGAAAAAAAAAGGGTGAGGAAGAAAGCCTGATGAGTCCTAACTCAATAGATGTGTATGAATTTCTATGTGTATAGTCTGCTCTTGTGAGACCCCACTGGAGTACTGTGTCTAGCTCTGTGGCCCCTAACACAAGAAGGATGTGCCTGTTGGAGTGGGTCCAGAGGAGGTCAGAGGGTCTGAACAGCTCTCCTGTGAAAGGCAGCCTGAGACAGCTGGGGGTTGTTCAGCCTGGAGAAGACTGGAGGCACCTTAGAGCAGCCTTCAAGTACCTAAAGGGGACCTGCAAGAAAGGTGGAGAGGGGCTTGTACAGGGGCATGCAGTGATAGGACAAGGGGTGATGGCTTTAAACTCGAGGAGGGCAGGTTTAGATTAGATATATGGAGTAAATTCTTTACTGTGAGGATGTTGAGGCACTGGAACAGGCTGCCCAGAAAAGCTGTAATGCCCCATTCTTGGAAGCATTTAAGCATTAAGGCTGGATCTTTGAGTTACCTGGTCTAGTGGAAGGTATCCCTGCCCATGGCAGAGGGTTTGGAACTAGATGGTCTTTAATGTCCTTTCCAGCCCAAAACATTCTGTGATTATGTGTATGAGCTAGCATGCTCATAACTTAACCTGACTGGTTGGCTGAAATATGGTTGGTTTATTTTACCATCCATCCTGTAGTGGTGTCTGTTGACTATAAAAACCTGTCTTCTTACTTGTGTGTCTGTCTTCTAATACAGAAACTTTTATTTACTTTGTTTTGGTGATTTTATGCTCTTTTTAAAAATGCATTTCTCGGGTTTGAGAGAACATGGGTAGCAAGTGTAGAGGATAGATACTTTCTTGCACTTGTTATGAAAGTTGGTCATGGTGTGTGAGAAATTTGTGCTTCTGTATAAGATAACTGGGGAACTAATTGTAAACTTAAACAATACAGTGAGATGTAGCAGGATCCAGCTACATAGTTAGAGTGTAGCTGGTAAGGCTGGTAGTAAGATGGGTAGGGCCAGCCAAGAAGTCTCCCACCAGCCCAGAGGGAAGGTTCTGTGTTTGGCCATGTATTCCTTGTGCCCCTTGGCTTTAGCATCATCTGAGTCCAGTTTACAGAATTGACAGAGTTAAACCATTGAACAACTGCTTAGGTTGCTGCCATTTTTAGTGAGTTAAACAAACAACTCAAAATAGAATTTTATGGTTATCAGAATTGACATGAGGGAAGCCAGCCTTTACTGTGCTTCAGTTGTCTGTGAAAGCATAACAAGTCTGTGCTGGGCCTGGGTTTAGGGAACCATTGTGTTTCTGTATTAGTTTTTGGATTTGTAGGTAATAGTGCAGTATAAATATATGCATTCATGGAAGAGGTTAACTTGAGAAAGACTTTCTATTCTGACCCTAAACCTAGTTTAATTTTGCAGTCTCCATGAAATGATTAGATTAAATGCAGGGATTCATTGGGGATTCAGAGTCTCATTGACTGAGAGTGTATGTTGGAAACTAGAGAGAATATGAAATGCAGATTCAGTTTGTGAAGAAGGCCTACTAGGAAGCAGGTACAAAAATGGAGGAAGATGATGTCTAATATTAAATGCAAAACTGCTTAATTGACAATAGCAGGTATCCTGTCAAGGTGGGTAAGAGTTTGTTAGAGTACTTGAAGGAGCTACTGCAGAGTTGGAATGAGGAGGTAGGCAGGCAGAGAACTGATAGAAATGAACCTGAGCTTTGCAGAATAGGCTCATTCCTTGAGTTCAGAATGGGATAATGAATATTTGGAAAGGGTGAGGTAATTAATCTTCAAGATTGTCAGCAAAAAGTAACTCGGAGTTACTAAGTATAGAACTATTTCTAGGTGTTACGAGGGGTTGCTATTTAGCTGGTGATTCTGCTGCTCCCACCTGCCTAGGTTTTATATATTAAAAAAAACATTGTTTCAAAATATATACCATGTTTTGGATAGCAAAAGTTGTTTTGCTGTGTTTTCTAGCTTCTAAGTAACAATATAATTTTAAAAGGACACATGTATAAAATGCATGCCAGAAGCATGTAAGACAATGTAACTGAACTTATTAAACTTCTCATTTTGTTAAGAGGGTTTTCCTGAGGAGGAGACTAAATAGCTTCTCTTTCTGAAATTCAGGCAGGAGTTTAAAAATAAGACATTCTTATTCAGAATGTATGGTTGAGACGTGTGGCTGCCACATAACACTGTAAAAGTTTTAAAAATATTCAGAACCAGAACTGATCCAGTTTTTGGACTATACATTAGTCTGTGATTATTAATCTGTTGGTCACAGCTCGGTCTCAGGCTTCTTAAGTTCTTAATTCTTTGATATGATAAAAGCTATGATGGATTCCCAGTAGGACATGTTTGTTGTATGTTGTATTTCTACGAGTTTAGGTTCTATTTATATTTATATTTTTTAATTAATCTCCTAAGTGACCATGCATATGTAGATCATTCCAATATGGCAGATCTTACCAGATAACTAAGATTTTACTCATGATTTTAAAATAGTACATTTTTATTTTGATACATTTAGTTTCTTTTTTCTGCTATGTTATTTTTTTAAAATTGGATGGATACTGATGTTGTTTTAAAAGGAGAGTCAATTCATATTAATGCTTAACACATGCTTTCTAATAAGTGTTTACAATAAGCTGCATCTCTTTTTGTGCAGGAGACCTACGAGACTATTCCAGGCCCATCAAAGATCACTTACCTCCTGCAGGCAATCAGGAACAATGCTACTCCCGAGGAGGTATGGCTCAATAACCTTGGATTTGTGCAGATTTTCAAGGGGACTTGGAGAAGAGGGGAAGAAATCAGTGCTGATCATTTGGGGATAAATGAGCAAGTTTGGTGTTAACCGAAGCATCTTAATTTACTGCATATTTGTAGAGGGATCAGTCTTCTTTTTGTCTTGATTGTTGCATGTCCATTTCACTAGCTGAGACTTTGTGGTGCAGGATATTTAGTTTCAGGAATAGTTTTTTTGTAAACAACTGCTTGAGTCTCCATTGTTTTCTGTTGTGTGTTTTGCTTAATGAGTGTTATTTTCCATTAAGTGTATAACTACTAGGTGACTTTCTGTCATGTTTGTTTCTTCAAGTTACAGTTGAGAAGTGATTTCTACTTGGAGTCCCGTGCCTAAACATTAAAATTGTGTGTTGTCTAAAACTTAAAGTGCTTCTTAAGTCATCTGGCAGTATTATGGAATGAGTGGAGAGTAGTTTAAACATTATACATTTTTTTTAATCTGGGCATAAAGTAAGGGTGCCTTTTAGTTACTCCTTAGTTTTTAAGGCTCACAACTTTTGCAATCAGTTAAAGTACTTACTGGTAAAACTATTATTCTCTTGGATATGCAGGGCAAAGAACTACTAAACTTTCAAGATATTACAAATTTTAGAGTCACCTAAACAATTTCTGAACAATATTATAAGAGCATAAGTGTGCTTTTTCTCTATGGGTAAGTCTCTTCTGGCAGACTGTATTCAATTTAGAGTTAGTTGCCATTTGTGCTTTTTAATGCTAAGAAAGTATCAGTTTACCCATACTGATGCTTATTGATCTACAATGTTGTGTTCTTCTGACAGACTCCTTCAATATTATACTAGCAACTGGTATTCAGTTTTCCTTTTTGCTCCTTTGAGATGTTTCAAATGATAAAAAACTGTAGCGCAGTGTTACTACAAAGTATAAATAAATACTTGTTTCATGTGTTTGCTGATTTTATTCCCTTTACATCAGCTAAGGGAATAGCCCAGTGTAAAACTTAAAAATCTTGCCAATGACTTGGATTCTGACTTGCAAAGCACAAAAAAAACTTTTCACCTATGGAAGTTACTCTTGCCAAAGACATCAAAGGCTAACACTTGTAGAATATCTTGACATTTAACTTTACCAGTGGATTACTCAAAGAAAGGTTTAAATGTTAGCTCATACCCTAAGTAAGCATTAGGTGCTGGACTCAAAAAATCCTGATTAATGAAACCTTCAACCTCTTCCCTGTAAATCCAACTACTTAGAAGCCTAATTAGAGCCTAAGTGAAGTAATCCCCATGCTCAATCTAAATGCTGCATATAAACACCGCATATGCTGGGAAGCATTCTCTGCATGTTTGATATGGTGCTGGTATCAACAGGTAGTTTCTGCCTGTGTTTTATAGAGATCCAAATGCAGAGCAGAATATTGCATGTCACCAGTGGACAGAGCTTTGGGCCTGGCATGTGTCCTCTGAGCACATTGAATGTACTGGTGCCACCAAACACAGGATGCTGGAAGGAGCTTCAGAACTTTAAATGTGCCTTGTCCAGGCTATGTGAAAGCTGGGTTCAGATCCCTCTTCATCTTGAAGCCTTTGTCTTGCTTTACCTCCTTGCAGGAAAACTAGGATGAAGAGAATACCCCATCCTGTTTGCATGAGTTGTGTGTCTGTGTTGTAGAGAGTACAAGAGTTGTGGGGCTATTCAGACAGCAGTTGGGGAAGTCCTGCCTCTGCAGCCCAGTAGTTTTGGCATTTAAATGGAGAAACAGGGATGCAGATTGTGCTCCCAAGTACCCCTTGTATTTGACATAGAAAACACGATTAAGCTGCATTTGGAATAACTCTTTTAACTAACTGTGTAACAGGTTTTCTCCTAACCAGATGCCTAAACTATGTAAATATTCACCTCTTTCCTTTGTTCTTATTTTATACTTTCCTAATAGCAAAGTAACACAGTTCACAGAAGTGGAGGGAAGCATCTGACTTAGCAGTTAGAACACTTCTGTGCCAGGTGATGTGCAAGGTTGTACACCTCAGTCTGAGGAGGGGCTTGTCCTTACTTCCTGCATTTGTAGTCTCACTGATATGAAATTAAGACTACTCTTTATGCAACTGCATTTTAAAGGGTTGTACAGAAAGGTGATATATATTCACAGTTGATTTGATTTATTTTATTTGTAGAACTTAAACATTTTAGGCTGTTACCTTGCAGTTTTGATTTACCACATAGATCTTTGAGAGGAGCAGAAGTTGTGCATTTTCCCCTGCATTTGTTTTTTCTTATTAACTCTGGATTGGCAGGTTTTGATCGTGTCCTAATTTACAGATGACTAGTAAAATAATAAATGCTCTGTAAAATGGTTTCTGCTGTACTCACAGCCTTCTTGGAGGGCCCTGACCTCTCCCAGACCTCTGCCCATATTGTCACATGAAGGGATGCATTTCTCATTTTGAAGACTGCTGTTGTGGACAGCTCCCTGTTTAGCCTTTGGGAAGGAAGGCAGCCCAAAGATGCACCACAATTCTGCCTTTGAGTTGTCTGTGGACCTTGGGCACTCTGTGCTTTGAATTCCACATAGGACTAGATCTCTGAATGACAAGTCCATCTTTGAACCATGTGCTAAATGTTCTTTACTTCCATCTCTGCATGTTTTCCTCCTTGAGGACTTGAACAATAAAAGTAAAATTCAGTGTGACAGTGCTACGCAAAATAGTCAAACTTTTTCTTATAGAATATGTAGGGTTACATGGATGTTTTGAATATTAGTGGAGAGCATGGCATCCCAGATTGCTGTCATAATTCTGCTGCTGCCCTGCTCAGCAAATTGATTTGATTTTCTTCTTGTGCTTTATTTCCCTCATCCCTAAAATACTAAAACATTTTTAATACACTATAAATTCTACTAATCAGAAGCAGTGTGTTGAAATTTGACTATTATGACTACTTTTTAATATGACTACTTATATTAATAACTTTACACTTCAGTTGTACATGAGCATCTCAGTAATTTAGACATGCAGAAGACCCAATGCTGGGAAAAATGTGCTCTCTTTATGCTTCATTGGTATCTGGAATTTCTTCTTTGGGGATGTATGCTTTATATTGTTCCTCTCCTCATTAAAAGCTATTGGTACTAAACTGCAGAATTTGGAATTGCTTGTTTAAGTACATATTTTGAAATACTTAAACTTAATGAACCGTTTGGGTGTGTGAAAAATACATATATTCTTTCTTAGAGTAGAGGAAACAGCCCTGGAAGTGCCATTAATTCACCCGTGTTTGTAATAATTAAATTGACAATGATAGTTTTCCTATGTAAGTGAGTATCTGCTGAGGAAAATATGCCATTTTTTATTATTAGAAGTCAGTCAGTTTGTCACTCTTTAAAACACATGAATTTGCTTTGGGGATTTTGGAGATTGTTTTTTTCCTAGTGACTATAACCAGGAGATAATTCGTGTAGTGCTGGTCTTGTGTCTTTCTGCGTGCCTTGCTACTTGTGTTTTTACTTTGCAGTCAGCCTGTTTATTAGTCTTCTAATATTTTAAATTCTTCAGAGTTGGAAATTCTTATCCTTGTTTTCATAAAGCATGTAGTCTTCACCTCTGTTCCCTGACTGTCCACCTGTTAGTACTTCATGAAAGAACATAATATAATGTGAGTTCAGTCATTATCAGGTGTCAGGAAATCCTCACTGAAACACGATGCCTTGAGTAAGGGAAGACAGCACCAGAGTTTGTGCCCTGTTTAGTCCCAGTGAATGTGCTCCCCACTCAAGGCATTTCTATGTAAGTTTACCATACTAATGAGGAAAAATTTAATCTTTCCCAATATTAGTGCTCCAAAAGATGGGAGAAGGAAATATATCATTATATGTGGTACCATGAAAGTTTTTGGACACATTGTGGTGAGATTCCTACAGGCAGTGGGGGAAGAATGTCCTTCTGAACTCACATTCCCCTATGACAGTCTATTGCTAGAGAATCTTGGCTTCTGATGGGAACTACAGGACAGGTGGGCACTGTGACTGTTCACCTGCTGTCTTCCTTGCATCTGCTAGGGAAGAGCTAATCCTACATATGTGGTGACCTTAGCCCACACTGGAGATGGTGAGGAGGAGATATGGAATGATAAAGAATTGGGTCCAGTTCTATTCCTTTCCTTCTGCTGGTACTGCTGCTTTGTGTGCAGTACTCTTTAGCTGTGCAGAGGAGAGCTGGGTAGTTTAGAAAAAGACAGTGAGTCTGGAGACTGCAGAACATAAAAATAGTATCTTGGGTGATGTTTAGCAGTACCTGATATTTACAAGGTATGTTAGAAGTAGACCCTTTGCAGCAGTTTGTGTTTCACATCTATAGGTTATGTCGTAGTAACACTATTGAGAAATTAGAATTGATTACTTTTGCTGCTCATTGAAGAGTTTTGAATTTCAAAGGCTTATAAATGAAACTGTCATTCATGTGCACATTAAATAAGGATGTCTCAGGAAAAAATTGAGTTTGGATTATTTTTTGTGAGAATTTAGCACACATAAGGTTTTGTTACATGTGTTAAACTTTAGAAGTTTGGGTGGTGATTTTTAATTACTGTGTGTCCTTAAACACCAGTTGGTGAACATTCTATTAAGTTATTCAGAGAGCTTCATGTGTCTTTTTGTCTTTACTGCACGTGTTGCTCTATTTTGAATTAATTGTATTTTTTGCTTCTAGTTCTTGTACAATTGTAAATGAATATGGATATAGAAATGATACTGTTGTAAAATAGGTGTATGCATACAGGATACAAGATTGTAATATGTGATTTTGAGGTTCCTATGCTTAAGTTCAAGTTTAAAGAATAAAGTGTCATCATACACCTACAAAACACTGAAAGCTTTGGTTTGACTTGGATTTGGGTTTAGTTGTTTGAGAATGTGAAGGAGAGTTTACAGATTAATTATCTGACAAAATTGCCCCAATAAGTCACTTTTTAATCCAGAAAAACCTGTCTGGATTATAATGACCACATTAGGCCATTTAAAATAGAAAGAAGTTGTGCTTTAAAGATCTTTCAATAGCACAATTAAGTTCTTAACTTGCCACAAAAATATTTCCAAGGTTCAGCTGTAGAAAAAACCTGAATAACTCAGTACTGTCATTATTTCTTTGAAGGGCTGTAACTGTCAGAAACACGGTTGTAAGCTGATGTTTCTTTACTATGGTTTTTTTTCACTATCATAATTGTCATCTGTTGCTTGAGAGGTATTCCATTCACCAAAGTCTACACAATGGAAGTGTCATTTGGGAGCACGATGTGGATGTTCCCTTGTAGGAGCATGATGATGATGTCAAGCACTTTAACACACACACGCTTCTCCCTAACAGGCTCGGCAGATGGCAGCTGTCCTTCTGCGCCGCCTGTTGTCATCTGCATTTGAAGAAGTTTATCCAGCTCTGTCACCTGAGGATCAGACATCAGTCAAGAGTGAATTGCTGCTCTTTATCCAGTTAGAAGGGCAGTCCACTATGAGGAAGAAAATATGTGACATAGTCGCTGAATTGGCCAGGAATTTAATAGGTACTTTATTTATATAAGTTGATACTGTAGTAAAATGTTTATGTATTGATAGTGGTTGTATTTGTATCTCTGCTTAGGCTTTTGCACATGATGTGCTAACTAATTCCATGGCTTATAATAGAACCTAATATTTGTTTACACTATCCTTGACCAGATGAAGATAAGATTCTTAAACTCTGCTTTTTAAATTGCTCAAGTTTAGGTGAGATTGTATTAAGGTTTATAAATCCAGTTTTGTGTAAATTGTCATGAATTATGCTGAACATTGCATCAGTTTCTTTTTTTGAGTGTTGCTATATAGTAGTAAACAGAGATCACCTTTTGTTATGGAGTGTTTTTAGATTAAACATTTCACAATATTTTACATTGTGACTTAGGTACATCTTCAGATCAGGGAGTCAGTGATGACTGGTTTTCCTGCCCCACTGATATCTCACCATTCTGAAGTTAGCTTATCCTAAAACTTTGTTGTGTTTAATGTAGATGAAGATGGCAACAACCAGTGGCCAGAAGTTCTGAAATTCTTATTTGACTCTGTCAGCTCTCAGAATGTGGGACTGCGTGAAGCTGCTCTACATATTTTCTGGTAAGCTACATTTTTGTAGGATAGCCTAATCATGTCTGAAAATGAAAGAAAAACTGTCACAATGTAATTAACTAGCAATCATATTTATTTAATTTATTTTCTTGTATTGTGGCTTATTTAACTCAAATGTGTACAGTTACAATCTGTAACTTAAACAATGGATAAGTTTGAAATACTAGTTTAACCTTAACTTGTGTCAATTTTTTTTAATGGTTTGGTCTTATCCTTAGGAATTTTCCTGGGATTTTTGGGAATCAACAGCAGCACTATTTGGATGTCATTAAGAGAATGCTGGTTCAGTGTATGCAAGATCAGGAACATCCCTCAGTAAGACCTTTATGTTCTTTGGGGATTTTAGTATGTTCTGAGCATAGAAACTCAGTGCAGTAGTCTCAAACATAAAGGTTAAACCATACATTTCAACCAGAGAATTGCATTACCTGAAAATGATGTACATACAGAGTTTTGACTGTGCCTGCTGCAAATCAAAGGCTCAGACCCTTTTGTGGTCCTAATGCTGACTGGCTGCTCATATCTGCATTGTTTAGGCCCAGATTCTTCCCTAGTTATGCTTGGAGAAACCCAGTTGCAGTAGCCCCAGGCAGATGGGGTTTTACCCAGCAGCATTGAGGGGTCAGAAACTCCATGTTAAATTCTGTTTCTGGCCTTTGTGTTTAACAGTGTAAGTCTGTCATCTCTCTACATACAGTATCTGTATATAGATGGTACATGGTATGTCTCAAAATTCTGAATATACAACAGCTCCTTGAACTGTTTGTGCATGTTTTGCTCTAAGGGTGTGTAAGCAAGCCTTGCTTTTCTGGAAGGCTTCAGATTAATTGATTTGTGCAGAGAATTGTACTTTGAAAATGTTTCTCTTGTTATGGAAAATGCTGGGCAAGGATAGGAAACCCTGCTGTGATATATGGGTTCAGTTTGCTGCTCCCCCAAGGATTACTTTTTCTGACCTTTGAAAGTCGACTGAATAACATTTTCTAAAGTACCACAAGTCATGCCTTTAAAGAGTAATGTCTTAAACACTTAGCTCACACTTCTTGGAAAATGAGACTGACACTTGCATGCACATTTGAAGTTTTGATGGAAGTTGAAAACAATAGGGTTTTTTCCTCTTTTCTTTCATTAAATGAAAACCACCAAAACAAAAAGCAAAACTAGGGACTACTTGCCACCTTGTATGATAAACCTTTTATAGACAATGTAGATGCTGAAGGTCTTCATTATCACTTTAATTTGAAGTAAAATTTAAAATCCCATGTTAAAAACTAACAGAAGCATGTTTCAGTACTAGTTTCCCACATTTATTTCTTCAATCATGTCTTTTAGATCAAGACTTTGTCTGCTAGAGCTGCAGCTGCATTTGTGCTTGCTAATGAGCTCAATGCTCCCCTTCTTAAACATTTTGCAGACCTGCTACCTGGAATCTTGCAGGTAAGAAACCAAACTAGTTACACTTATTGTGCCGTTACTGGTATTGACTATATACAAATGTAAATATTGATCTGTGAATCCATGAATTTTTGCTGAGACCTGAATTAACTGACCCTTTTAGCCAGACAGCAATTGCTAGCAGATGAAGTGGAGACTAATAAGGAATTTTGCAAATAGAGGATATTTGATAGGGTTTTAAGGAAAATAGCTCAGTGCTGATCAACTTACACAGTGTTACAGAGATAAATGAGTTAAAATTCTTTGTAAGGTATATAGGTCAAAATCATACAGCTTTTAAATTAACCATGATATTGAAATACAAAATATGGGCTACCCTGAGATTTGAAGTAATCTGTAATTGGGGAATTCATGGACTTGTGATATCCTGTATCTCTTCAGTTTAGAGGAAAGCATAGAATTATTCTGAACATAGATGCTCAGACTGAGAACAAAAGTCTGTAGAAATTATCTTTATTGTTTGATAAATTAGGAAATTGCAAATAAAATGCCATTTTAAGCTTCATGTAATTTCTGAGGCTGGATTAGATCTCTTGGATTGATGAATTTGAGCAAAAGTTGAAATTCTAGTGTAAGGTTATTTACTTTTGCAGAGAAGCCTATTGTAAATCAAACCAGAGACAGAAATGGTTTGAGCTCTGAAGGATGAAAAATTCACAGTACACTTCGCTTTCTATATCAAGAAACAGTGGAAGCACTAAGTACCTATGATAACGCAGGAGGTGAACTTCTGGTGATTTTAAATTAGGCTAAATTTGCATTAAAGACAGACTTCTCACTACAGTCAGAACAGCGGGTTCTTGTTGACAGTGTGGCTGTAAACTGCGTGTGCTTTGTGGCAAGCTGAAGAAAAATTTTGCCAAATCTACTGGCATCTGCAACTGATGGAATTCTGCTTGATCTTAAATGCAAACTGAGAGCAATTTATCCAAGTCATCTGAACTTGAAAATGGGCTGTAGTGGGTATAAGTTTTTGATATTGAGGTCTCTATTTGGTGATTAGTCCGTGTCCATGCCTTTGTCAATAACATGTGTTGTTTAAAAGTTGTAACTGCCTGAGAGGACCTTGGCTACACAGTACTACTGTGTAAGTGGGGGCGAGGCAGGGTTTGGGGTGGTCATTCCATTTGTCTTGATGTGTGGCACTTAAAAAGTGTAAGGGTTTTAGATTTCAGGCTAATAGCCCACTCTGTGCTGTAACTTTCAATGCTACTCTGACACTATTTAGACACTGTAACAACATATGCTTTTGGCTCACATTTTCAAGCTTTCTTTTTTGCTAATACAGAGCTCAGAGCTGTGCTATGAAATCTGTCTTTTTAAAGTACTTATTGCAAGAAGAACTAGATTTTCAGGCTGTGGTAACACAAGATGGATATGAAGATCCGAGTTTATAAATAGGAATGTGTTAGAATAGTGGTGAGTGACCTTTGGAGACAGTTGGATGCTTTTTTTGTTGCTGTTGAAATTAATTTTGTTGAAACTCTGATGCTAAAAAAGCTAAAAATAAAATTCTGACTTGGCATATCAGTTCTTTCAGTACAAGATCTATAATGGTTATACTGGAAGTTGAACTTTCAAAACTGACAGTTGAAACTTTTACCCAAAGCTTTCTGTTGCAAAGGGAAGTAAAAGCAGATAGAACTTCACTGACTTCTTGGACGTTGTTTAATACTATAGAAAAGTACTTTTGCCTTTTAGGACTCACTTCACTTTGAGCTGCTTTATTCAGAAAACCACTCTTTAAAAACTGTCAGAGTTGCAATTGATATAAAATACAGTTTGCAGAAAATTCCAGTAAATATTACATTGTCCTTTGAGAGAATCAGAGGATGTTATAGCTATTAGACCAAAAGACCTTAACCGTGACAGATGGTTTTTTTTCCGGATTTTTCCACAATGTTTCTGGTACTAGAAGATGATGCTTTTGAAAGTGTGGGTTATATAAGTGCCATTAACAAAAATGTTGAATTATATACTTAAATATTAAAAATTATTTAGTTACTTACTTCAAAAAATGTTTCAACATTAAGAAGACATAAAATACTTCGCTAATGAAAATTCCTTTCAAAATCTCAGAAGTGAGTGTAAAGACTTTTTTCTTTGGAGCTTTGTTTCCTTCTGAATTCTAACACCATTGAGTAACAGCGTTCTGGTTTGGCACTAAAATATCACCCTGATCAGTTAAAAGTAAGTTTTAAATTACTTTTCAGATTGTGGACATGGGTTAGGAAATATAGTTGCAAAAAGCTTGATTTCTTTCTCTCTTTTCCATGTCTGTGACTGAAGGCTGAAAGGTCTGCTTTAATTTGGTGGCTCTGGAGGGATGTCTGGAAAAAACCTCTTTAATCTTGTGGTTCCTGGTGTTTGTAAGCATAAGCTATTCAAAACTTTTCTCACATAACAGGCGAATGGGAAGTTAGGCTCATTTTCCTTCTTTCAGGCCAAGTTACTTCTTTTTAAATGGATTTTGAAGTTGTCAGAACCCAGTGGTTTTGCATGTTGGAGCCTCTGATGTGTGACCTTAATTCTTTCTGATTGTCTGCAGTGTCAGATTTGAACATTGTGAGGCATAACTTAGTTGTAGAAAACTTGTAGTTTTGGATGCTGCATAGTATCCTGTTATGGGTTTATGCACACAGGTCACTATAGCAGGGTCTGACTCTGTGATCCTGCTGAAAGTTGGAGTGAAGGCTTCTGATTAATTGTATTCTGTTAGTTCTTAGGTTACAGCTTGAGCTGGTGCCTCCAGAGAGGGACCCCTACCCCAATTCATGTCTCTCAATTGTACATGTGTTGCTGATGGCCCGGTCCCCAGCCACTTACTTCTGGTTGGTGGTCTCTTGATTTCTCACTGGTTTTTTCACTGTTGCAGGACTCATCTTCTGATGAAGTTACTTCATTCTCTTGGAATTGTCTGCTTGATTCTTACCTTCTTCATTCAGCTTGTATCTGCTGGAATCAGCTAGTTCATTGTTAGAAGCATTAGTTTTAACAAAAAAGTTTACTCTGGTCAGTTCTTGTGGCCTCAGGCTTTGGCTGCTTAGCATACTAAATGAGACTGTTCAGAGAAACAAGAATACAATTAATGAAATTTCTTCTATAACACTGGTCCTATTCGTAGTATTGTTTGTTTTCATTTATTCTTATCTCCATCTTATCTTTTTATAGGCTCTAAATGATTCCTGCTACCAAAATGATGATTCTGTTCTGAAATCCCTTGTAGAAATTGCAGATTCTGTTCCCAAGTATTTACGACCACATTTAGAAGCTACTTTGCAGCTAACTCTGAAGGTAAAGCTAGGAATGTTTTTTAAGAATCACTTTTTCCACCCCAAAACCTCTGTTCTAACCATTTGCTCTAATCTTTTGGGTTGTAGTTGTGTGCAGATGCCAGTCTCAGTAACATGCAGCGTCAGTTGGCACTTGAAGTAATTGTGGCCTTGTCAGAAACTGCTGCTGCTATGCTGAGGAGGCATACAAATATTATTGCACAAGCCAGTAAGTATTTTCCTCATTTTCTTTGTTGAAACAGTCTTCTTTTACAGTATTAAATTGACTTTGCTGTTGGTCAGTGGCAAAACCACATCTAACTGAGAGTTTGCTGGTCCTCATAACCAAAGAAAACTCAATTCAGTGTTACCTAACGGAGTAACCCCCTTCAATTATGACTCTTCATAAATTAATCCGTGCCTATGCAGCACCAAAAATTTGAATAAAAATACAGTGGGCTCTTATTAGATATTTCCAAGGAAAACTCTACTTGCATGCTTTTCAGCTGGCTTTGGAAAATTTTACTGTAACAAAAAACAGCATTTAGTCCTGAAGTTCTACATTTGGAGTTTGGTATGTAGGCCAGATACTCTGAGGTGCTGGCAAGTCAAGCCTGAAGGAATTCAGCATGTATGTTGAACATCAGTGGTGAGTTAAAGCTGTGAATTAAAAAATCAGATGCTGGTATAAATACATAGAAATAATCTAATTAGTCTATTTCACATGCAGATGGTAAAGTCTTTGAAGAGGCACTTTTAAAATCATGCATTATTATTTAAAATGCTAAAAATAAATGTCTTCTGGGCAGCTCCAGCATCAGTGCTGCTTGCACTGGTGTTTCTTTGCCTTTTAAACCTTTTCTTTGACTAGATCAGGGCCCTGGCACAGCAGTGTAGCCTACTTTTCCCTCCCTGTCAGACTTGTGTTTGTCTAAATTCTTGTTGCTTTCTGAAACTTGCATAAAAAGTAACTTTTGCTGTGTGCTCCACTCAAAAATACTACAATTTTGCTGTATACTCAGCATGAGGAAAGTTGTATAGATGATATTAAAATTATAAAACTTCTCTTGGAAAATGTCACATACTGGATCTGCTTGGCTTAAATGTTAAAAATATTGATAGAAGTTTTGTTTGCTAGTAGAATAGTTTTTTAAAGAAGAGGTTCTTTAGAACATATTTTGGAATCTGTAAATTTTCAGAACACTCTATTTTCACTCCATCCTGTAGCTTATTGGAATTATTAACACTTGACACTTGCTGGCCCCACATCATTACAAGCTTCTTATTTGTTCAGGAGAGAAGTACCTCTTACCTCTTTAGGATGTATTCCTGTTATTTTAGGTTGCTAGTTGCTGTTTAGGAATGAAATACTTCTATTAAGATAAAGCACCATATGGGAAAGAAATGCCTTTCATTTGCAATTCATTGTAAAATTAGTCTTATTAATATATCATTAGGAGAAAGACATTTATTTTGCAGAACTGGTAAAGCAAGGTAGCACAAAGGGACTGCTTTTGTCTTGGCTTTGTATCTTTAAAAGGCTTTCTGTTTTCATTCAACTGAGAAGTTGCTAGATCACTTGATAGTCATGACTGGAACTGGGACTTGGGCAAAACTGTCATCTTATGCTGCTTTTACTGAGCACAGTGCTGGCTTAGGAGTGTGTGTCCTGTGTGCCAGTTAGCTGCTCAGGAATCCACTTGGATTAAGAATTCCCTTCCTGAGCTCACAGGATTGCAGAGTTTTATTGCTCTGGTAAGAAGCAGGCTTAGTGGGCTCAAGCTTAACTTGTTTGTAAGAGTCTATATATTAGCAGTAATTAAATTTTGAGGGCTTGTTGGGTCAATGTTGAAATTTCTATGCACACTCTACATTTTTTTAAAAACTCTTTGTGAAATTACACTTACTGGCAGGACATTCATGCAAAACATCAAGAAGAAACAAGAAATTGTAGGTTCTAGATATAATGATGGCCAGAGCACATTGGATGAGTGTGTTCTTAGCCTTGTTTGTTAGTAGCAGCAAACACTGACGTGACTTTTTGGAGCCCCAGAGCATTTATGTTAGTTGATGTTTGTCTTCCATATTCCATAGCTGTTGTGACAATCCATGTTTGTAATCTGTGTACTTATGTGTGTCTGTGTCTGAAAATCTTCTGGACTGTAGTAATTTGATGGTTTTTGAGGTCTAATCAGTGTATATAAAACTGACATGTGGGCATCATGCCAGAGGGACCATAGTGTCTGTTAAGTTATCTTGATAGTACATAAGAGCCCTCTGGAGGTTTTTGTAGCCATAGGATATTTTCTATCTGAAAATACATACCCACATCAAGCAAATAAATCCATAATTTGATCTTTTTTGATACTTGCTCTACAATGCTATCAGTGAGCAATAGTTTTTTCTGTCATCAGTTGACCAGAAGTTTCTCATCTGTCCAGATATGTGGTGGTGAGTTTGCTTAGGGTGTTGTCTGTGTGTTAGATTACAATAGTGTGTGCATGTATTATGAAATTCAGCAGTTGCAGTATAGTTGATCAGTTCCAGTAAATCTCATTAGCAGCATGAGCAGTTACTAGATGCCTACTAGTTTTTCTGGTAGATTGCTGTAAAGGGCAGTTACCTGTGGTAGCTGTCTTCAAGATGTGTGGTAGGCTGTGCTGAAAAGATTGTTGAAGGTGAAAGGTTGATTATTTGACTGAAACCTTTTGTTTCCAGGTCAAAGTGAGACTTTGTTACATAAATGATACTAAATTCAAACAACTGCTCTGAGTGATTGGTATGTCGTACAGGGTAAAGAAGTGCTTAAGAGCACTTTTTTTCCCCTTTTTTTTCACTTTTTCCCTTACTTTGCTCTGGAAGTGCAAGGTAGACTTTTCACCCCTTGTACTTCTGAGGGGCACAGCAGCAGGTAGACTTAGAGCAGACAAGCCACTGTTCTCCTTCCTCCTGTGACAAGTGGTAAGAGTAGCTGATGCTTGTTGCATAGTAGTTTAATGCTGTGATAGAGATTGTGTAAGTTGTCCATTCTTCTCATTCTAAGTCTTTATAGAGACTATATTCAGAGGTAGAAGAAGAAAACCGGCGGATTATAACGTGAAAGATGCGTTCATTCTACAAGAGAAAAATTTGCATTAGGTGGGAAAAAGGAAATCTCAAGTTCTAAACCATGGCCTATTTTAAGAGAAAAGCTTTATGCTAAGCAACCACTGTATAAATAGATAATAAATAACAAAATTTATTATGTTAAAACTAAGGGTTCAGTAGTACTCTTTCTTAATTAATAGTCTCTTTCATTAATAAATGTTCAAAGGATGATGTCAGAGTTTCAGAAAAATTAGGGAGGATATCAGAGTTCTTAAGGCATATAATACTGTTTTTAACTCTTTCAAGAATATAGACTTTATTAAGGAACTTGCTTTTTATAATTGTCATGATCTACAAAACATTTTTGAGTCTTGGTAAGTTATACACAAGATTTTTTTACTCTCAGTTTGAATGTTCTGGAATACTTATGTGGCAATCAGTTCTGGATTATTGGCTGATGCAGTTTTACAGACCTGACCATCTGCTACTGGAAGAAAAGCTGGTTTTCTTCAAAAATTTTTGAAACGAGAAAACTTGAAATTTATACTTTTTATTTGAGAGTCTATTTTAAGAGATCAGACTGAGTTTAAAACTTTTTTTTTTCAGTTCCTCAGATGTTAGCAATGATGGTTGACTTGGAAGAAGATGAAGATTGGGCAAATGCAGATGAGCTTGCAGATGATGATTTTGACAGGTAATTATGAAACCAGTTGTTTCAATGTGTTATCAAGCCTGTGGCTAAAGGCACATTTAAAGTGCAGAATGCAAATGCCTGTAGTGCATTACTTTTTCTTTATTCAAATAACTGTTGTAATTTTGTTCCTTCAGTCAGGAGCAGTTTATATGTAGGTTACTTAGGCAGTGTTCAGCAAGGAAGTAAATTATTTCAGTTTTCATATTTGCTGTAATTAGACAAGTTGCATGTCCCCATGTTTGCTGTTTTGTACTGTTGTAGCTTTTCAAAGCCTTTAGCTTTTGTTTTTTTCTGTCATTTATATTACTCAGTTCAGAAGTCAGTGCCTCCTAATCCTCTAAACTGAGGGCTAATCCTGAAGTTAGCTGGAAGCCATGTTGAATCATATTGGCCTGTTTAATTATCCACAACCAATGTCTTTGTATTTTTCTGTATCTACGCCCTTGAAAATGTGGTGTTTTCAGAAAAAGGCAACTTTGGAAGAATGTCATCATGCATGGCAGAATTCCTTGTTGGATTTCACCTAGTCCAAAAATAGTACAATTTTGCTATTATTTCACATCCCTTGGTATGGCTAGCAACAGCTTATCTTGTTGTATGTTAGGCAAGGAAGATCAAAAGATGTCCAGTCATTTGGATTTGCTTATTCCTACATGTCTTGTAGCTTGCTCCAACTTTTTACTAAAATAGTGGTTTGCATACAGCATCCTGTTGCATTTACTCTTGTCCAGCTACTGTTAGAGTGAAGTGGAAGAAAGCAGAAATAGGTGTAGGAGGTAACTATCTCCACACTTCTATAAAGACATGGATGTTCATTTACCAGTCTAGACACTTCTTTGACATACCTGGTTCATCCAGACTCAGATGTAATTAGTGTTTTCAAACAATTTATCTTGGAACACTTAGAGATCTTCATAGGAAAATAGACTAAAGAAGAGAAGTAGAGCAACTTCTAATAGATAGCAGGCATGTAAAGACACCTGTAGAACTGATGCTTAGGAATTTATGGAATAATCTTTGCCTTACTTGAAATAATCTTTTTAGTTCTCTTTGATTATGAAATTGAAAGTGAGCTGTCCTTTCTTGTCTCCCTCACATAGTAGACCATACCCTTTTAACCTGTTTCCTGAGTGCTGAAATTTTGCTATACAGGTGTCAGACACCACCACTACATTCAGGTTTGTTAAGTATTTGAATCTTTTCAGTGAATAAAATTTCAAGGGGGAATAGAATATTCAAGTTCATGTCCTTATCAAGCCTTTCAGGGTGTGGAAATTTATTCAGATGGCTTGCTTTAGGCAGCTTAGTAAGTATGCTGAATCATGCACTTGAGGCATGCCATTTTCTTTTTATTGTCAACAGAGTAACTTTGTTCTTCTAAATACAGCTTAGCTGCCTATGGATTTTATAATGAAAATTTTCCTTTTCTTAGTTAGAAGTCACAAGTAGAGTGAGCACAGATCAGAAAACAAGTTATGCTCAACAGCCTTAGCCTGAAGGAGCTCCTTTGGCCCTCGAAGTAACAGGAGAGCTTGAGGCTTAGACACAAGCTACTGCACATGAGCTGGTCTCTGGTGATGGTGTGTGTGAGGGCAGTTTTTCTTTTAGCAGGTCGCTCCTGGTGCTGCTATGTGCCTCCCACCATTGAAGCTCACTTTTGTGGAGAGCTCAGTGCATGGCTGATGTGCATGCTAATGTTTCCTGGTTGAGTCTTTGTAGCTTCCTAAGAGGAATGAAATTTTTGTGCAGACCCAGGAGCAGGCTAATGATCATTGGGCTGCGCCCTAGTTAGGGTGTGTTGGGATCTGATGAATGGGGATATGAGTCAGCCCACACAAAAGCAGCAGGGAATACTTTAGCATTTCCAGTTTTTTGTTGCTCCAGCTTCATAAAGGCGTGACATTCTAAAGGAGGAAAAGATTAATCCGACTTCCTCTTTTCTTGGCAAAAGCCTTGCAAAGATTAGATGGAGATATGGGGTCATTTTTCTGAGATGACCTATCTTTATTTCTTAAAACTGAATGTGTGAATTAATGGTGGGAAGAAAGCTCAAGGAATGGAATTTCAGATGAAAGCTTGTGTTAGCTTCAGTGAGTTTGCTCCAATTTAACCCTGTGTGCCCATGCTTCATTGTCCTGCTGGTGATGTGTCTGTTTATTCGAACATGACCAATCTGAGGAACAAATATAAATGCTGTCAATATCTTTTCACAAACACCTTTGTTCACAACATGTGAGTTTCTAGATTATTTATGGTTTGTAATGAGACTTGGAGATTCAAACATAGTAATTTGAAGACTGTTTCTGGCCCAACTGATTGAAACTGTCAAGAAGGGGGAGATTGATCCCTTTTGAGCCATTACTCAGCTTTTTCATCATCATGGGTGTCCAGGATGGACTGTAATAACCTTGAGTTACCACACTCCCAGCCATATCCAGACTGTAACGGTAGTTATCTGTGTCCTGGAAACTTTCTTGCTTTTTTGTAGGGAATAATTCCATTGGGTGGAACAAATCACTTTGCATAGATAATGTTGGGCTATTCTAACTTCAGTAACTGGCCAAGAGTCACAAATTCCTCACCTGGATTGGATGTTTTCTGCCGAGTCATTGACAAGAGACCATGCTACTGAGTACAGCCATCCAAGAAAGGGCTCTTGAGTGCCAAAGTTTGAATCCTGCTGGTTCACCTGAATCATAACAACTAACAGAACTGCTTTACATTCTCGTGACAAAAAGGCAATGGCCAATATTATTGCTTCATTCATTGCAAATTTAGTTTCAGCTTTCTGGGTGTCTATAACTGCTGTGAAGTTCAGTCTGCACTTTGGACCTAGTGCTAGTAAGACTCAAGTTTCTTTGGTAGTAGACTTAATTAGTGTCCTGCAGATAACAAAGTCTCAGTGAATAGTAAATAACTATTTTGTGACTGGTGTGTGTGTTTTTAGATGTGGGTATGGTGTATTTACTTAAGGAGGCTCGTGTTTTCAGATGGCAAATTTTGAAGACTAGAACTGCAGGGAAGAGCTCTCTGTTGGACTGCTTGTTTTGTTGTAGATCTCAAACCACTGATATTTGTGTAATCAATATTTAGCAATGCGGTGGCTGGTGAGAGTGCGCTGGACAGGATGGCATGTGGCCTTGGAGGGAAACTTGTTTTGCCTATGATTAAAGAACATATTATGCAAATGCTTCAGAATCGTAAGTAACTGCATTTTCTTTTATTGTTTTTTAACAATTCTGTGCTTGCCAGGAACTTCAATACCTCTTAAGTCTTTTTGTTTAGCTCCTTGATAGGTTATTATTAATTTCCACTTTTGACGTCAGCAGCAAAAACTGTAAATGCTGTGAACTTGAAGGTTTATACTTTCTCTTAGACTGGTTTATTAAACTTACATAGCGTGCATTATAACATTTCTTCTGATACATGGACAGCTGAGCAGAGATGTCATAAAAACAATACAATTTTTTTTAAAACACTGGGAAGTACATAAAAATAAGGGAAGAGTTGGGGTTTTTCTATTTCAGAATATTCTCTCTAAATCTCTAAACAGACCCTCTCACAGTACCTTAAGTTTGTCTAAAGTGCTACCTGTTTTTCTGTAGCTCAGTGTTTTTGCTTCTCCAGAAGTGCTGCATTTAAGTGAAATTTTAATGCATTACAGTTTGTAGAGGAAAACTTGTTTTTTCCCCCTGGAATTTGATGGACTGAGGTCATTGGTAGTTTGTCTGTCTATTTGGTATGCTGATTTTAAAACTTGTTTCATTAAGTGTTTCTATATATTCTTATCAGTTGTTTTGGATGCTTCTTTTCCTCTTGAAATACCTGTAATGCCTGCTCAGCCAATGCTTCAAATTGTACTGTGCATTGCTTTCAAGTTCTTTCACTTGACCTATGGTTTGAGCCTTTGGAGTAGAAGAGAATGCTGAAGATCTGGGTTCTGCCTTCTTGGTTTAAAACCCAGTCCAGAAAAGGCTGTTAGCATTTTGGGTATGGAACAGAGGGCTCCTCAAGGTAGCACCAGCTGTGTGTGAACACTCACAAAGTCTGTTTGGAATTAAAGTGGTGAGGTGTAGGCTTAACTAGGAACATCTAATGAACTGAAATAACACAAAATAAACTGCTGCTTTTCTGTTGTGCCTTCTGTCAAGATGATACTTCATTGCATCCTGGTCAGACAGAAGTTTGAGTGGCAGGATTCTACTGCTCTGAACTGTGATGTTCTTCATTCCAGGAATGTAACATGTTATTAGCAATAATGAAATATTGCCCTATTTTGGGAGCTAAGTTCTGTAACATGCCTTTCTCACAGGTCATTTGGTAAACCTGTTTATTCTTTTGGTTTTCTCTTCTGTAATCCCGATGATTTCTAGCACAGAGAAAGATTTTTGTAAAAAAGAAATAAAAGAAATTAGAGTTTATCACATGTTGCTCAAAAAAAAATGAGAGAGGGACAGGCATGGAAGATTAATTTCAACAGTACCCACTACTCTGAGAATAAGCTAATATGACTTGGAGGTGGGGAAAGTTTACATCATAAGTAGAATATTGCTGTTCCTACAGTCTTGAGAAGACTGCTGGAAAGTTTGATACCAATCATTTATTTGTTTTAAATTCAGATACTGTTTGAGTCATTAGACCTTTTTCTTGAGGAAGGTATGGGCTCTTCTGATGATACTAAAACAGAAAAAAAAAATGGGGGAGAGGGAAATAAAAATACTAAAAATACTGTCCTGATGTTTGCCTGGTCAACTCATTTAATTAAAAATGCAGTTTCCAGGTATTAGTACTATGTATGTACTTGTATCAGCAGTTAAGAATTCTTTTTTCTAGGTCTGGATTTGGCCTGGATTAGACATTCAATTTTTTGTGCATCTCTGGAAGTATGTATGAGGAAAACAGAGGAGTATTTAACAAATCAAGTAGATGCATTAACTTCCCTTCCATCTCCTCTTCTTCACTCTGCCTCCTCCTGTGTCCCCCAGCCCCTGCAAAGATAAGGTGATTCATCTTTGTGGTTCTTGGTAGTTTCCAAAATGAGTAACATTTCATTTTTACTCTTCTGTAGCTGACTGGAAGTACAGGCATGCTGGCTTGATGGCACTCTCTGCCATTGGAGAAGGTTGCCACCAACAGATGGAGGGAATTTTAAATGAAATAGTTAATTTCGTTTTGCTATTCCTTCAGGATCCTGTGAGTATTGTTCTAGTAATTATTTCAAAATGTTTTCATTTCTGAAAATAAGAGATGACTGCTTGTTATGGCTACTTGTTAACTGCTTGAGGGAAATACTTTTTCAGCATCCCAGAGTAAGATACGCCGCTTGTAACGCTGTTGGACAAATGGCAACTGACTTTGCACCCGGGTTTCAAAAGAAATTTCATGAGAAGGCAAGTAGTAGAGTGGTAGGGGGGAAAAAAGTGGTAAAATTATGTCCCCTTCAGAAACCTGTTGTCTGAAAAAGGAGTATTTCTTTTTCAGGTGATAGGAGCTCTTCTACAAACCATGGAGGATCAAGGCAGCCAGCGTGTTCAAGCCCATGCAGCTGCAGCACTCATAAACTTCACTGAAGATTGTCCCAAGTCACTGCTTATTCCATATTTGGATAATCTAGTGAAGCATCTTCATTCCATTATGGTGATAAAATTGCAAGAGGTATAATACACGGAACAAATTGTTTGATGGAGGGGTAACCTTGTCACATAAGCAGAATAAGTATAGCTGAACTAAGACCTCAGAAATGAGCCAGTACACATATCTGCTGATGCTGGTCTGAACTGACGAGAGTTAGCATATGTGCAAAAGTAGATTTTCACATTTGGCATGCTTTTAAGTAAAATGTGTGCTTTTAAAATATAACACTTTATTCTTCTTCTTTCCAAGTTGATACAGAAAGGCACTAAGCTAGTTCTGGAGCAAGTTGTGACTTCAATTGCATCAGTTGCAGATACAGTGGAGGAGAAGTTTGTTCCCTACTATGATTTATTTATGCCCTCCTTAAAACACATTGTTGAAAATGCTGTTCAGAAGGAATTAAGACTTTTACGAGGAAAGACTATTGAATGCATCAGTCTAATTGGTCTTGCTGTTGGCAAAGAAAAGGTAAGCTTAGATTTTATATAATGGTCTAAATACACTTTAATGCCTTTATTTTTTGTGGTATTAGCACTGAATTAATATAATCACTTGTTAAACATACAGCTGTATTGTTGCTGATTTCTGTGCTTGTCTTTGTTTCCATTTCTGAGGTGATTGTGTTGCTGCTTAGGTTCACAAATTTGCAATAGAATCTTTTTGTAGCTTAAGTAATTCTTGTCACACTGAAAAATGTTGAAAGCAAGAATTTTTTCTTCTTTTGAGTTGTTTTTTTTTTTGCCTTAAGAAAAAAGACAGCATCACATTTAGGCAGTGTCAGGGGCAAAATGTATGCAGTTCAAAGGGAACTTAGTTTTGTATGTGGATGCCTGAAAAAAGTTTAATTTAAGTGAGCATTTAACTCTCTGAGAAGTAGCATCTTAATTTGCCTTTAAAAACGTAGTTGTTTCCTGTATCTAGTTTATGCAGGATGCATCAGATGTTATGCAGCTATTATTGAAGACACAAACAGACTTCAGTGATCTAGAAGATGATGATCCACAGGTATGTTGAAATTGTCTCTTTACAGCTCGTTGGTATTAAAAGTATTCCTTGTATACATGATGTTTCTGCCCCATCCCTGGCCTTCCAGGCTAATTATCCAGCCTGTGTTACAAAACTTGACATTGAGATGGCCCTAGAATCTTTCACAGAAGTGTGGTTAGGAAATGAGACTTCCAGGACCTATATTTGCAGAAGAAATTTGAGCTTGCTGTCACCTTCTTATAAATAGATCAACAAGACTTGTAAGCAGCTGTTCTAATGAGCAGAGAGCTATTTTAACTTGTAGATTTGAAAACAAATACTCCTCTGAAAACATAGTACTGCACACTTTTTTACTTTTTGCTCTATTTTACCATTTTCAGGAATGTGGCTTGGTAGTATTGTTTAAATATGGGAAATATTTCAGAAAAAATATTATTTTTTAGCACAGGCACTTGCAATGTAATCATGAATCTGACATTGTCACATTTTTATATGTATAGCAACTTTGGAGGCGCTTTCAAGGTTTTGCTAGACTTGGGATGTCTTTTGATGATGCATTTTTATGTGGATTGCATATTGGATTAGTTCTCTTTGAAATAAGCTTTATGGATTGCTGACAAATTCTTTTCAAAAGTCCTATTGTGTAATGCATTTCCTTTATGCCTTCGTTTTAAGTATGCATTAAAATAAAATGTGGGACATGAAAATTCTGTCTTCTCTTTTCTAGATTTCTTACATGATCTCTGCATGGGCCAGAATGTGTAAAATTCTTGGAAAGGAATTTCAGCAGTACCTTCCTGTTGTCATGGGACCTTTAATGAAGACTGCATCCATTAAACCTGAAGTTGCTCTTCTAGACAGTAGGTTTAAGATGATGTTTTGCTTGAAAAGTATACTGAAATAAATGATTTTGTAGCACTTTTAGACTATTTTTCCTTCCTTCTGTGTAATAGCACAAGATATGGAGAATATGAGCGATGATGATGGTTGGGAATTTGTAAGCATAGGTGATCAGCAGAGTTTTGGAATTAAAACTGCAGGCCTTGAAGAAAAAGCAACTGCATGCCAAATGCTGGTGAGTAACAAAATAGTTTTGGTGATCCCTCTGTTTCTGGTCAATCAAGTCTGTAGCCAAATTCTAAAATATAAACTATTAAATATTATATTAAATATATTAAATATTTAACTAAAATATTTTTTGTCTCAGGTGAAAGAGTGTTTTGGGTGATACTACTTAGTTTGGATTACAGCACTTAGTTATGTGTGGTTTACTTGATTAAAAACAGTTTATTTGCTTAGGAGCATAAAATTTTTTAAATGAACAGATGGTTTTCCTTTGTTAGCAAAACTTAAGGAATTGGATATGTTAAAAAGTAGTTTCTTTTTGCAAATATTGCTGTTTTGGAATTTGGTTTGAAAAATACATTCATGCCCTACGAGTGGGAACTCATGCTGTTATCAGCGTTTCTCAAATTACCACAGTTGAGGGGAAGGGAAATGGATTATTACATGTTTTTTAAAATAAACTAAAAAAACCCTTGCACTTTTAACAATCTTCCTCTCACTTTTACATAGTTGAAAAATATAAGTATTATCCCTTAAAAGAGGCATATCTGTGCTCTATTTTTCAGGTTTGCTATGCAAAAGAGCTAAAAGAAGGATTTGTGGAATACACAGAGCAAGTTGTAAAGCTGATGGTTCCATTGTTGAAATTCTATTTCCATGATGATATCCTATTAACAAATGCCACTGTGAAAACGGAAACTTAGAATCGAGATTGTGCTTGCTGTTTTCCTAAATGAATTGGAAGTGTTTAGTGTTAAAATAGTCTGTGACTTTATAGCAGAAATGGTTTCAGAGAATGTTGGTTTACACGCTATATTTTAGGCAATGTATTCCTGTTTTTCCCCCTAGTTTTTTTTTTTTTAAATAAGCAATAAGTAGAAAAAGCAATATTTCTGTAACAAGGCAGAAAAGAACTTGAACAGCTTTTCTGTCATGGCCTGAAACAGGCTTGAAACCGCTTCTAAAGAGCAGGCAGTGTAATTTTCCTATGATTTAATCTATATATAATTAAGAAATCAAATGCATGGATTGTAATGAAATAAGTTTCAGGTAGAAAACCAAGAAATTCATTATGGTGGTGGGATCTTAAATTCTAAGCACTTTGTTGGTGTTGATTGCTGTATTTCCTTTAACAATGACACGTGTCCGAGTGGCAGCCGCAGAGTCGATGCCCCTCCTGCTTGAGTGTGCCAGGGTTCGTGGGCCCGAGTACCTCACACAGATGTGGCACTTCATGTGTGATGCTCTCATCAAAGCCATTGGGACAGAGCCAGAGTCTGATGTCCTCTCAGAAATAATGCATTCTTTTGCAAAGGTAACATTCTTAGAAATTTCATGGCGTTACTGTTTGTAGCTTTTGAAATAAGAAGGGACAGTTTGATGTTCCTTTAAATGGCTTGAATAAATGCAAGGCTTCCTCTACAGGAAATTTGTTGTGACTATAAATGTTGTTACAGCTGATGGAAAAAGTTTTGTTTTGGTTTTTTTTTTTCTGCAAGAATAAAACAGTTACCAAATTTTTTCATTTTAACCATGAGCAACTGAAATTATGGGTATGACATGTACAGTGGTACTGTGCCTTACTTGTATAATTTAAGCATTGATTTCAGTATGACTGTTCTTCTAATATTATTCCTGCACGTATTAATATTCTTTGTGTGCTTAGATTTCATTAAGACTGCTCATGTTAAATTTTAAAGCTGAAAAACTGGTTGTTTTGTTTCACAAGTGCATTGAGGTAATGGGAGATGGATGCCTTAACAACGAACACTTTGAAGAACTTGGAGGAATACTGAAAGAAAAACTAGAAGAGCACTTTAAAAATCAAGAATTAAGACAGGGTAAGTTAACACAAATCCTGTTAACATGGGATGTGGCTGTTCTTTAAAGCAGAATTTTTAATTATTTCTGAACACAAAGAAAAAAACTGTTTCAATTTAACTGATTTGTATATTCATGTGAAGTAATTGGACTGTGAACTAACAGAATTCATGAGTTGTATTCGTAAGCTTTTGGACGATGAACATGGCATAATTTTCAGCATACTGTAGTTTAATCAAAAGTTAATGGACAGATTTACTTGAAAGACAGTGCACATCTATGGTGTTATCATTTCCATGGGTTTTTTTCATCTGAAGTCTGCAGTTTTCTCAAAGCAATAGTAGTTTATTGTTTCTAAGCACTTGTCTTTGTGGTGTGTTTGTTTCTATTTCATGTGCATTTTTACACATTCTTAAACTGGACTATCCTGTACTTCTTCCTTTTCTGTGAAAGTTTTTTGAAGCTTCATAAAAATGGAGAATTCCTGTTGCATCTTCAGCTACTGATTCCTGTTTTCTAAATTTGTTTCTGCATAATTTTTCCCTTTCACAGGCTTCTTACGCACTTATAGAAAGGCAGTGGTTTAATTTTTTTCTTTTAATTTAGTGAAAAGACAAGATGAAGACTATGATGAGCAAGTTGAAGAGTCATTACAAGATGAAGTAAGTTAGTTTGAAGAATTTTTCTGCTCTACAAGCACCAGGATGAAATACTGCAAAAATATGTTTTTGACTCATTTAGGGCATAGTGAATGCTTAGAATTATTTCTTCATAGAACAATCTTGTTACCATAGTCCTTCAAAACAGTAAGAAATGAGTCACACTGCATTTGTGAATTAGAAAATATTAAAGGTTTCCTTATCTGATATGCTGAAATAAGAAGTTCAGGATACAGCTTTTTATTTTCTTCATTTGCTCAAACAATTCCTGGGTGACATTAACACTGATACAGATTTGACAGCAGACTACTTAATTACAGAATAAACTGAGTTGGAAGGGACCCACAATGATCATTGATTCCATTCCTGCCTCATCACAGGGCATCCCAGGAATCACACCATGTGCCTGAGAGCATTGTCCAAATACTTCTTGAGCTCTGTCAGGCTGGTGCTGTGGCCATTTCCCCAGGGAGCCTGTTCCAGGGGCCAACCCTCGGGGGAAGAACCTTTTTCTAATACCCAACCAGAACCTTTCCTGACACATCTTAAGGCAATTCCTTTTGGTCCTGTCACTGGTCACCAGAGAGAAGAAATCAATGCCTGCCCCTTCTCTTGCCCCAGTGAGGAAGTTCTAGACTGCAATGAGCTCATCCCTTAGGTCTAGCCTTGCTGACTTGCTTTTTCTTTGAGCCTTGCAAGCTGGGTGGCTCTTAACCTTGGGCCTCTATACCTCTGATCCCAAGACATCTGGTGTGTCATGTCAGGAGCCTGTCTCAAAAAGAATAGCCCAAAATCAGAAAAGGACAACAGGATAAACAGCTGCCATCATGTGTTTGCTCATGAGGGAATACCAAAGTGACTACTTAACAACTTACACACTAGGGTACCAAAGTGAGTTAATAGTTTAAAGTGGAGGTGATTGTAGAAGAGATACAATAATTTTATTAAATCATTATTAGTATGGAGAGAGAGTAATAATGAATGGCTGCTGCTGCTGCTTATAACACGACACAAAGGATACTCAGTAAATTTAAGAACTAAGACATTTTTTTGCTGCACAATGCAGGTATGAAGCTTGATCACATGAGTTTAACCTGGATTCAGACTCCAGAAATCATACCCATATGTAAATACTGTCTTAAATAACAGTGTGGTTCTTGACCCTCTTTTTAGGCTTTTTAGAATTAGGCTAGCATTCAAGAGGATATATTTTTGTTGCCTCCAAGACCCTTTTATTTCCTCTGTGTCACTCTGTACTTAGAAAAATGCAAGCAGGCAGCAGTTTCAGAAAAGCTGAGTCCCTACTCTGCAACAGAGTTGCAAGGCATTTTAAAAAATGTTCTAATGTTTGCTGATTGTTCTGTAAAGTCTGGAGAAAGGCTTGTCTGCATTACCCTGTGAAAGGAGGTGTGGGATGAGGACACCACTTGCCATATGGACGGAATTAACAAATAAGTAACATTTGAATATATACCTTTGGTCTCAGAGTATGTTCATGTAGCCCTTACCTCAAGGCAGCAGAAACAGAAGAAGCACAGAAGTCATGAAAGTTATTCAAACAGTAGTTTCAGATCCAGCCCTCACTTCAGCAGTAACTAAATGGCTGATTTGGTATGGAATGGAAGGCGTACACCAAGCAAGTGTTACACTCTCTTCCCCAGGCCTCTGTTATCAGCTGTTGGTTAACAGGCAGTACCAGGCTAGGTGGACCTTGTAGTGGGCTGGAGCAGTTCTCTACCTCTTAATGTCATTGTGTGCATGTGCCAGGGCTCCTGCTTGAGCTGTGCCTTGATGATGCAGAAATTGGCTCACTGGGAAGGGTTTAAATAGCCAGTTGTGGGAAGCTGCCTGTTGCACAAGAAATAGTTACTAGTTTGTCACCAGAAGGTGAGAAAGGTGAAGGTCACTAGGGACCAGAAACTAGCTGTACTGTTTTCCCTGCCCGTTAAACTGGTTAAAAGGACCATACTGAGTACAATAGAAGTCACTGTAAAAGAAAGTTAAGAGTTTTCCCAGCATAAGTATGTCCAGGGAATAATCCTCACCTGTAGATATAACTTGAATTGATAGCTCTGAGGTAAGGCTCCTTATTTGACCAGTTAGTTATATTAACTGGGCAAGGTGAAAAATTTGAACAAGAGGAGGAGAATAATATTTGTTACATTTTTGCCACAATCTTTTATCAAAAAGGCAATTATCCATTTCCTTTTCCACAAAAGTTTCTTAGGATATCCATAGGGTACAGAAGAGGAAAAAGGCCTTATTGCCTTCTGTAAAGGGAACCCATTGAAGCAGCAAATTTGCACAAGACAGTTTTGTCTTGATCTGATTTTTCTGTCCCGGAAACAAACGTGCAAGTCCTAGGCAACCGAGTTCTAGCAATCAACTTACATTTTTAAGGGTGAAAAGGAGGACTCCTGGAACTACCAGTGAGTCAGTCTCACTTTGTGCCCAGTACAATCTTTGAACACATTGTCCTGGCAGCTGTGGAAGATGGGGAGGTGATTAGAGATGCTGATATAGCTTCCAAAATGCGAATCATGCCTGATTAATTTAGTGGGTTCTGTGATGGAGTGACTGTGTTGATGACTAAGGAGCAACTGATATCATCTGTCTTCTGTAAGGCCTTTAAGAGGGTCCCACCCAACATCCTTGTCACTAATTTGAGGAGATCTGTATTTGATTAATTCAGCAGATAAGAAATTGACTGAATGGCCATGTTAAAAAAATTCAATTCGGTGCCTCAGTATTGACATGACAGTAACAAGTGATGTCCCTCAAGATACTGGAACATGTTGCCTAGAGAAGGATGTGGATGTCCCATTCCTGGGAACAATCAGGGCCAGGTTGGATGGAGCTCTGAGCAACCTGCTCTAGTGGGAAGTGTCCCTGCCTGGTGGGATGTGTCCCTACCCATGGCAGGGGGTTTGGAACTAGATGATTTTTAAGGCGCCTTCCAACCCAAACCATTTTGTTTTTCTATCACTCTGCAATTAGACAAAGAATTGAAAATTATTGAACTTTAAAAAAAAGGTTTTACCAAAAAAGTCATAAATCAACTTTTTTCCATTAGTTTAGACACTTAGCACTTCATGTGACTTCCACTCCCTTACAGATTGCTAGTCTTCATGTGAATTGTATCCTTTTCCTTTCAGGATGACAGTGATGTTTATATTTTGACTAAAGTGTCGGATATTTTGCACTCAATATTCAGTAGTTACAAGGAGAAGGTACTGCCATGGTTTGAAAGGTTACTTCCACTAATTGTCAACCTAATTGTAAGTACTTTGTTTTCCTTTAATTTAAACATAATTATTTTTTCTGATGGGTTAATATGCCTTCCATGCTGAAGTCTTAGAGAACTTGGTAGATAGAATGTAGCAATTACTGTTTTACAAAATAGAAGGTTTATTCTAGATCGAGGATGAAGTTGTTACCCTGTGCTTTCTGAGCAGGGTCGTTGCTGTGCTACTTAAAATCTGTGTCTCAAAGATCCAGGATCACTGACACACACAGCTGTTTTCAGAAATTTAATTTCCTTGACACTGTCCAGTATCTCAAAAATGGATATCCATAGGAGGGACAAAAAAGTGTTGCAGGCTCATGGAGAAAAATTGAGACTGATACATGTAATGGAGTGTGAAACAGAGGTGCAAAGACGAACACCTGGATTTTGTTTTGTTCATGGTATTGCTGGAATATCACTACTGCAAATTACATGGTTTTAGGATTGTATTTAACCCATGAAGATTTTAACAAAAGTATTAGACCAGTGCTCCTGTGACTGTTGTTGATGTGCTCATTGGCTGTACAAGAATTCAGGGTGTCTGAGCTGTTGGCTGTTTGTGCCGCAGTGCCCGCATCGGCCGTGGCCGGACCGGCAGTGGGGGCTGTGCATTTTTGACGATGTGGTGGAGCACTGCAGCCCCTCCTCCTTCAAGTACGCCGAGTACTTCCTGCGGCCCATGCTGGAGGCGGTGTGTGACAGCAGCCCCGAGGTGCGGCAGGCCGCTGCCTACGGAGTGGGAGTGATCGCGCAGTTCGGCGGGGACAGCTACCGGCCCGTCTGCCCAGGTACTGGCGCCGAGGGACACGTGGAAATGGCTCACCTTGGGGTGTGCAGGGCAGCACATTGCCACTACTACCTGTGCCGTAGGCTGGTGATGGATTGAGTGATAAAGTGCCTCAGTTCCTCAGGCTTTTATTGTTCTGTTTAGTGGCATTCCTGTTGCAGCACTGACTGCTTAGCAAACTTGATTTACATACTCTTTTTTAAAATATCATCTGGCATGCAAATGTTAATTTCATAAAAAACATCTTGTTGATACACAGCTGTCTCATAGATGCTTTCTAGTAATATTGATGTGGTTACATATTAATGCAAATGCCTTTGGATGTCTGGAAAAACTACACAAGAGACATATATTAAGGAATAGCCTACAGTACGACTTGTGTGGCTCTCTGCTTTCTGACTGTATAAAAAGGAGCCTGATTTCTGTAAAGAAGTGAAAGAGTATGAGAGTACTTATCAGAAACACTTTGTCTGCTATCTTTCTAAATGTTTCAAATTTCTCTGAAGCTTCAAATTCATCTTAAATTTAAAGAAATTATTGTCTGCTTGCACTCTTCTTGCCAGTCACCAAAGTTAATTTTGCACACTAAGTAGCACCCCTTATGAAAGGTTTTTTTTTTTCCTTTTTTTTTTTAAGAAAATCTATAGTATGTGTTTAAAATATGTATTTTGCATGAATATTAAATGAAAGCTGAATTAAGAAAATAAGAATCATCTAATAGGGATTGACACAAGTCTTGCCTACATCAATCAGGGTTGTAATTTTCATTGTTAATGTAACTGTTACATGATAACAATCAGGGTAAGGTGTCTTTTTAAAAAGAAAAAGGAAAAGCAATGTGGGAAGTCTTGCAATGAATCATTAAGAGCATGAAAAATTAGAATTGTCTAGACAGTTCTGATTTTGAAATTTTTTGAGCTTTTTAGCATCTGATGAAGTCTAATTTTATTTTTCATTAATTACACTTTATCTTACCCTACTTAAACTTTGTAAAATCTTTGATCCTTCTCTTTGTACTTGAACAAATAATCCTTGATTATGCCCAGGCACCTGGCTTCTCCTTAAGTTGAATTTTGGATAAAATATACTTTCACCTTTACAGTATACAGTTTATTAGCAGACACCTCAAAAGTAATCCAAATCCTTTTGTGCATACATGAAAGAACTTTATGATTTATTTTAATAGATGAAGATGTGCTGTGATTAGAAACAAATCCATGTCATGAGACATTATCTACCCCAGAGGTTTTGCTATATCTCTGAAAAACATCATGTCTGTGGGCTTTTATTTGTAACTTACTTAGTTAACTTACCCAGTAACTTTACTGGGTGATATACAGCACTGGCATATTGTTCTTTTGCAAGTTTGAAGAGTATGTAAATACTCTTCAGAAAAAGCAGAAGTATTGATATAAGCATTTTTGGCAGTCAGTTAAAATTGTCCAGGAATATAGGAAGAACTTGTAAATGGCATGTGAGTTACCTGATGAAACAAACATCAAGAGAACCAGATTTTGTAAAGGGCAAAGAAATAGGATGGAAGGGAACTACAGCAAAACAAGTCACTTTCTCGACAGGGGTACAAGGTTACAATTGATGCAGCTGGCAAGGTTGCTTCTGTTATGTTGGTGGAAGAATATAATTAGCTGTTCTCTGTGAAAATTGTATCAATCAACTGCATGGATTTCTTCCTAAGCCACATCAGTGGCCTCAAAACTGGCTGGTGCCAGATGTCAGAGCAGTCAGTTCTTGGAGAAAAGCTTAACATTGTAGAAGATGGGTCTTCCACTGTCAAAAGGCTTTTTTAAGGTTTATCTAACACAGTATCTATGTGAGAATGCATCTGTTTTATAGACAAGATGAAAACTTGTCTGGTAGGCTGTAGGGAGAAAATTATGCTGATTCATTTTGATGCCCTCCTAATTTTACAGTTGCAAGAACACACATACCTACAGAGTCATTCATTAGTATTACTGAGTGGGATACAGATGAGATGAGATTTAGCTTCAGCAGCCATGAAAACCTGAGGTATAAAATGCAGACTCAGTTGTCCTGAACATTGTAGACCTCTCTGAAACAAACTCTGCTGTGGAGAATAACCCAGCATCATTATCCTGCATTCAGGATACATAAGCTAGCAGGTCTGATGTTTCTGTAGTTCTGTAATGTTTAACAGCTTTTCCATAGCGGCTTAATTCTTCAAAAATCTAATGCAGTGGACTTAATACGGAAAGTGGATTGTGCATTATTTAACTGCAAAGCTTCTACTTACTCACCAAAATTCAGAAGTGAGAGATCTTACTCTTCCTCAGTAATTAGAGTTATTTTGAAGTGTGCTTTCTGTACAATTCCATAACCTGCTTACTGTGCTGATGGAGAATTTCACAGCTTTAGTATTTTATTTTTAGCAGAAGAACACAAGGACAATTGTTCCTGCTTGCATGTAGCGTGCTTGGAAGCCTGCATGGACACTAGGAGCTAAAAATGTGACATTAATGTTCATTTAAAAGGGTGTGTGTGGTTACCCACATGACTGTTTAAAAATATATAATTGCTATTAACCTTGGAAAAAAAATGGCATATTTCTTCCATTGAAAGATTTCCTTGATTTTTATGATCCTAGCTATGCCAAGCTGATTCACCAGGTGAGATTACTCCTATGACCTTTTCCTAGGGCACCTTTTAGTGGTGGGAGGTGTGTATATGTACATCCATACATATTTTATATACAGATGTGTGATAATAATAAAGTATAGCGTGATTGTGCAGTTAAACTTTATTCTTGTGTTTTTAACAATTAGAGGCACTTCCATTGCTGGTGAGAGTCATTCAGTCACCAGATGCCAAAGCCAAAGAGAATGTGAATGCAACAGAAAACTGCATTTCAGCAATAGGAAAGATAATGAAGTTCAAGCCTGACTGTATAAATGTTGAAGAAGTCCTTCCACACTGGTTATCATGGCTTCCACTTCATGAAGACAAAGAAGAAGCTGTTCATACTTTCAATTATCTGTGTGACTTACTTGAGAGGTAAGGCAAAGTCTTCAAACTAATGCAGAAAGGAAGCCTGTTTACATTCTCTTTCCTTGCCCTCTTCTTCCAAAACTGAGAAACTATGAGGTTAATCTACATATGGTTTAGAGAAGATAATTAGAAATTATCAGTCAGAACTGAGCCTTGCCTGATGTTATTGCTGCTTTTTTAAACAGTTACTGTTCTTGTCCTAAAGAGTGTCTGTACGGCTGGAAAAAAAAAATCCTGGCTACTTTATATATCTATGATGACAAAGGATCTGCAGAAAACTTTTACAGAAAATTTCAGGAAAACTTTTTGATACTCTGCTTACGTATCAGGACCAGTAGCTGATCAGGTTTTTGCACCCTTTTGCTTTCCAACAAAGTGAAGTATAAAGCAGAGAAATAATATGGAAAAAATTCATTGTACAGTGCTATCTCCCTTAATAATTATTTCAGCTATCATTGAAAGCATCTTATCCCACAGTTTATTCTTTGGGTTTGTGCAGGTAAAATGAAAGAAAAAAGTAAACAGTTATTCTAGTGTGATGCGCTTCATAAATGAGTGAAAAAAGGTAGCCTCTGAGGTGTTATGTAGTGAGCACATTCTGGCTGGCACTGTATTACATCTTAGGAGAAAAATATAAGAGAAATAACTTAGATTTCTTACAGTCTTTTGTATTTTGTGAATACCTTGTATCTCTGGGTGCTTTATTAAGGCAGAGTCCCAAAATTGCAACTGAGGTGCCTAGATTGATTATAGAGCAGTGAGATACAGATGAGAGACACCATAATAGGGCTGCCAGGTGCATGTGAACAGGAACATAGAAATTGAGAATTGCAGTAGCAGCTCACTTCTGTACCCACGTCTGTGCAGGTGGCTCTGCCTGGCTACCTCCTTCTCTGGAGCTCTGCCAGTCCTACATTCACAGCCTCTGCATTCCAGCAATGGTAGGTGGCAGGGCTGAAAGTAGATCATGTGTTCCACACAGATTCCTGATTGCTAATACTCCTCCACTCCAGCATTTGGCTGGGAAAGAGGGAGCAGAACTGCTTGCTTGCTGTGTCATGGAGAGTGCTGGCAGAGAGCTGAAGTTAGCGACGTTCCTGACGCCAGTAACACAACATCCCGAGAGGCACCAGAGAGAGGAACAAGTCCTTTTAGGCAGGGTATTTCTGTCACACTATTTACAGTTCCATCTGCATGGAACTCAGCCATTCTGTAAAGTTCAGAACTTCTTCCTGATAAAGTTTAGGCTGAGTAAAGAATCAGGTTAAATATTAACAGAAAGGGGGAACATGCTGTCAGCAGGCAACAAAGCTGTGCATACTTATTCAGCTGTGTGAAACATAAACCTAAATAAGCAGCTTCAGAATAAGATCATTCAAAATCACTTCACTTATGTGTAAAGTGTTTATATTAGTTTTAGATAAACATTAATTCCTTTGCAATATGTCTTTTGTAACAGCAATAACCCAATTGTCCTGGGTCCCAACAATTCCAATCTTCCCAGAATACTGGGGATAATTGCGGATGGTGAAATCCACGAAGCTATCAAACACGAAGATCCATGCACCAAGCGGCTGGCTAACGTTGTCCGCCAAGTGCAGGTAAATAAATGCTTGCTTAAGTAGAAAGGGAACATTTAGAGTCTGCTTGCAGAAGGAGCTAAACTGTTAAACCAGTTTTGAGAGCCTTATCTCCTTAGAGAATAAGGGTTCAACCAGTGATCTTGGAGATCCTTTGATGTTCCTTGAATGATTCATGATAAAACTTGGTGACATTTGCACTTGACTAAAATAACTGTAACTAACCTTCCTGCAGCGAGATGGTTAATATGTGAGCCAGTATTAGTTTCTGTGGGGTTTTTTTTCTGAGTCAGAAATTAGAATCTGGAGAGAAATCTGCATGTCCTTTTATCAGTGAACTGTACTGCAGGATTTGATCCAAGATGTGATTCTTGTGAAGGGTTACCAGCACCCTGTGGTGACCCAAGCAGCAGCTTGGGTTCTTTGTTAGAGAGCAAGTGCAAACCACAAGTTATTTTACTACTGCCCTTTTCAGTCCTGTGCAAATATAGGTGGCTGTTTGATGTTTTCCCTGCCTTTGGGGAACTGCTGTAAGGTTCACATCCTTTATGCCATAATGAGTCACTTAATGATGATGGGGATGTCCAGGTACTTAAACAGTGCTCCTCTACAGTGCTGTAAGTGATAGTGCTCAGATAGTGCAGATCTGCTCCAGGGCCAAATGTTGTTGGGTGGATGTAGTACTAATGAGAGAAAGGTGCCTGGCAAGCTTCTTGCTCATAAAAAAGCATGGAGGATTTTATGCAGCTGATCTTCAATTATTATCTTTCTACCTGACCTGCTTTGGCAAAATTTAGGTTCAAGAATTTTAGAAACACTTGACATTGGAACTGATTCACCTGTATGAGTGTGTCAGCCTGAGATATCCATTCTGTCTGGTAGGAAAAGTTGTTAAAATTCTGAAGGCATAAAGTGAAGGAAATTGAGCAAGTTTCAGAGTGCAAGTAGTGTAAGTGACTGCTCTAAATTCTGCCTGACAGATACAAATCCTTGCTGTTAGTACTCAAAGTCTAGGAATGCACCTTTGTATTAGGGTTTACCTAATGCATTTGTTCAGTTTACCTCAAATCATCAAGGTTTTTATTTTAACACTACAGTGGCACATACATGTATAGATGAGTTGTTTACAACAATGTCTGGTTCTGGCCGGGATTGATAGAAACTTTAATGTGAGATAAGACCTTCAGCATTGGCTGAATGATTTACCTTTGGACTGAGGAGAAAAATATAATCCTCAAAGTCATGTCTTTTAAAAAATACAGTTTTAGCACAGTGGTACCAATCCTATTTCTCTTCATACATAGTATTTTAACTTTAGTAAAGCTGTAAGAATTTTATACTCTTACTAACTGTAAGAGTCTTATACTATGATAGGAATTTTCAAGGTTGTGGAGTTGCTAACAAGCTCCTGCTTCCCAGATTCCAGGAGACTTTTTTTTTAATTATCTCAGTAAGCTGTTTCACTGCCAGTGTCTAACATGATCAACATAGTCATTATTGGAATTGAGTTTAAACTTCTTTGCTTAGGTATTGTCAGGCCAGAAATATTTCAGTGGAAAGTATCAATTTAAATATGCATCAGAAATGCTGGAAGAGTGCATTTAATTCTACAATATTTCATCATACATAAAGAGTCTAAAATGCCTAATGGTATTTAAAACTAAACCCACAAATTTACATTTGAGAGCATTTATTTTTTATTTTTTGAATCCTTTTTTTTTTAACTTTAAATTTTGAGTAAAGAGCGTTATAATAGAGCTGAATGTAAAATATAACAAATATAAATTAAACTATTTTTAAATTTTACTTAAATTATACAGTTATTGCAAAAGCCAATCTAAAGACCTAAAGTCAGTCACCTGGAATTTTTTTCCCTGTCATTATCCTAAAGAAAGCAGGGTGCTAATTGCTTCCAGTTTCTCTTGATAAGTGAATAACTACTTTTTCCTCAATCTTGATTAGTATTCAGCACTTTCTGGCACCATTAGAACAGACCTTACTGATGGTGACTTTAAAAGCTAATGTCTCAGCTGAGGGCTGTGCTGGCACAGATGAAGGGTTTACATTTACCCAGACAGATGCTGTGCAGTTCTCTCTGGGAAGTAATTGACCTTTCCTTTCACTACAGAGCCACGCCCTATGTTGGCAGCAGAATTTTGCACACCCTCATCGTGCTTTAATCCCAGAGCTCACCTTGAAGCTCTGAGTGTGTTACTGCTGCACCAGTGCCCAAAACACTCATGTGGAAGAAGCATGATTCAGTTTTGCCTGAACATTGGTCTTTTAACTTCATTGCAAAACCATCAAATGCTTTAGCTGTGGTTGACACAGACATGAGTGTCATTTGTTAACCCACACAGTTGTTACAGGGAGTTCCCAGGAGTCCCAAATCAATTATTCTGCTGCTATTCAGCCTTTTGGAGCATCTCAAGGTGAACCTGTGTAGCACTGTGTACCCCTGAAGATTTCAGTCTCTTTGGCATGTATATTACAGGAATAAGCTGAGCTTTGTAAAATAGCAAAGTTTAGGATGTGCCTTGGACACTTTCAGCCTGCATAAAGACACCTTCTCATTTTTTTTCTAGACATCCGGAGGACTGTGGACAGAATGCATATCACAGCTCAATGCAGATCAACAGGCAGCCATACAGGAGCTCCTGAACTCTGCTTGAAGGGCCTTAATTATCATCTGCAAGAAAACTAACTCCAAATAAACGTTTACCCTATTGTTTAGGTTTCTTTTGTTTCTTTTCTGAGTAAAACCAGAACTGTAGTGCGTGTAGGCCATTCTTCTGCAACCTCCAGGCAGTGGCAGCAGGAAGAAGCATTCTTTCAGAACGGTGTTTAAATCGGTTTCTATCCCACAACATGAAAGAAGTTTCCTGTAAACCCTACAATAGCACTGAAGAGTATTTTTCTAACGGTATCAGCCATCCATATGATGGTGAAAGGGAAACAAGTTGAATTTTCTCATTAGACATAAGACCTTCAGCAGTAGATGTACGTTATAACAGATAAACGTTTCTCTACATCTAGTGTTAATTGTATGAATTGGAGTGTGAGTCTTTGTAGGGTAGAAAGTGTCCTTCTGCCCAACAAGGTAGTAGATCAAAAGATGAAAAACTGAAGACGAAAATCGAGCATGAAGACCTCATTGATTGCACTTTCGATTCCCAAAAACAACTTGTACAGTGACTCAATGAGGAAAGCTGTTCAGCTTCCAGCCCTTGAATGTGAAGTCTCTTTGGCATGTCTGACAGTATCTCATTCACTCCTCAATAAATGACATTGAAACACAAGAAGCTTGTGTAGAAGTTCAGTGATGTGTGGTTCTTTTAATTTTCTCTTGTGAAAAGATGAAAATAACAAACTATACAAGTCACGATTTTATATAAGAAACTTTGTATATTGTTGCCTATTACAGATTTTATGCTTTTTTGTTTCTTGACTTTTTAACAAATTTTTCACTTGAGTGTGTAGAATGGAAACTTAATGGCATTCCTTGTGTGACAGTAAATATACATATCTTGACTTTAAAATGTTTTTCATGTTCAGATGCAGTTGCATTTCTTAACTTATAAAATGTAGTGTTGTACCAGCTGCAGATGTGCAACGTGATCGGGTAGGGAGCAAACCTGTTGTAGTAGCCTGTGTTTCATTTAAAGCAATCATGCAGTTGACAGCCTGACCTGAAAGAATCAAAAAAACCTTCTCAGGTCTTTTCTGGTACTTCAAGAGCAATACATCATCTACCAGCAAACATAGGCATAGATTACCTGATTTCTATCAAAGGTGAGTGAGGTTTTCCCACTCTGTTACTTCAAAGCTGTTAATATATGCATTGATCTTTAAAAACTTAAGTTCTTACTGAAGTGTTCTTCAAGTTGATCTCAATTGTCTCTTGAAACAGATCTTCTCACAAAGAGAGTGTAAGTTTTCTTCCTTTATAATAAGAAAAGGTAGAACTTTACATGTAATAAATGCCTCTCATACTAAAGAATAAACTTAGTTTTGCCTTTGAAAGTGTTTCAGAAAAGAAGGTTAAGAATGAGGTGTACCAAAACCAGCCCAGAACAATTATACCCAAAGGTTTGTGAGACAAACTGCCTTAACCATAGAACTTGACAATGTAGTTTGTTTAGAGGCAGCTGAAATAGTGCAACAAAGTGCTGTTCCAGTTTTCATTTAGTTCAGTATTGGTAATCTCTTATTTACAGAAGTTCAAGCATTCATGCATCTGGAAGTTGAATGCTAAGGATTGGATACCAGTGCTGTGAGAGAACTAGTAAGACACGTCAGTTATCTCAAGCACTGGTCCTAACAATTTTGCTATACTCTATCATCTTTCTTCTTTGTGGGGTTTGTTTTTTAGGTATTTGTTATTTCAATTTCTCCTCAGTCTAAAACATGTAAATTTTGCCCTGCAGCAAACCTTTTGTACTTTTTCTCAGATCTCAAAGCTTAGATTTTTTTCCCCTTTCTTTGGACTGTGTGGTGAGAATCGTAGCACATTTGGCATTTCCCAGAAACAGTGTCAGCTTTGGCTCTCTGTAACATAAGCAGCATTTGAATTGCTCTCCTAATGGACCAGCTGTAATCCTCTTGCCTTCCTTTTAGTTAAAGTAACTGAGAACAAATAGAACCAGGGGATGAGGCTGCTCTGTGTGCTAGAGCCAGCACAGAGCATCTTGGTGCAGTTACTTCTTTTACCCTGTTAATCATTTGATCAAAGAAAAGGGCACCCAGTGAATCGCTGTCAGCCTGACAGGTAGGTTGGCTCTGGGTCCTACCTGGAGATCTCCTCTTGCCTGTCCCCACTGAACTTGTCAGGGTTAATCCAAAAGCTTCCATGACATTTTCTCAATTTGCACAAGCTTTAAAAACTACACTCCCTTTCTACCAATTTAAAAGCTGTCTGGATCACTTATATTGGCTTTTCTGGTTCCTTAATACAGAATTTTTAAGCAGTCAACTCTTCCTGTTCTTCATTGCACTTAAGTACTGTTGCCCAAAGAAAGTATAGTAGTAGAACAGTAGCTTTAGCTGCAGCTATATATTTTAAAGTGACATCTTTATGAAGGAGCCCAAGTAATCTTAAACTGTGGTACTGATATGGGAAAGGTAGTTTTGATTCAACCACTTTTCCTGGGTAGAACTCCAATCTTTCTTTAACAAACTGCTCAGCTGTTGCATGGGGTTGAGAGATGTACCTAGTGTGGCGTGAAGAGCACTGCAAACAATAGCAGTGTTTCACTCTGCCTGAACAAAGAGGTACCAAATCCACCCTAGACATCCACACAAAAGTGCTCAAAGTTGCACTCAGAAACAAAAGCACAACTGGAGAACACCATGCAGGTGTTCCAGGACTGGAGTTCCATTAGTCTGTTTAATAAGCATATGAGAGTAACTAGCATTCATGAGCACAGCTTTCAAAAGTAGCTCATCTCCCTGAATGTGGGTGAGTTTCCACCTAAGCCCTCACCCCTTCTTACTGTTCTGAAAGTGAAGCTACTTGCTTTGTGTTTGCAGCTCTAGGTTGGTCATGACATAATAATGCAGATGAATGTCAAGTCTCCTTTACCTGGCTTTGTCTACAAGATCCCCCAGAGAATCTGTGCCAAATCTATGTAAGAAAGTGACTTGTAGCCTTCATGCTTACAACATGGGGTTTGTGTACTGCTGAGGTATTCTGTCACTGCTTTTTTCCCTGCAGAGATTTCAAAGTGTTGCTGTACCAGCAAGGGCTGGTATTCCCCAGCATAGAACAGTTGTTGTTATGCCAAATGTTGTCTGTTCTCTACACATCTAGATCTGTCAGTCTCATGTATGAAGTACATGCATGAGAGTAAGACGTGTTGCACAGTTGGAATTTTTGATGAAATAAAGAATTAAGGAAGGTGAATTTCCTATTGACTCTGTGTGTGCTTGTCTGTATTGGCTATGCAGCTGTCTCAGGCTCTTGAACTGGAGCTTTGTTTTTCCCTTAGTGGTATCTGTAGGGGTGCACACATACACTGAGTCTTCAAAATACAATGAGGGTGTTATTAAAAATAATACAAAAGTCAAGTACTTGCCATGTGTTTTCACAGCTTTGAAGTATTTTGTTGGGCAACTTTGTGGAAGAGCCTTATCCTTTGCTATTCAGTCATTTGGTTTGCTTTTCCTTTGCTAACTTAGAAAATGCTACTTCCTTTCATGGGGCTCAATGGTACCTTAAATTCTAAGAAATGTATTTGTGGTCTTCCAAGAAGCAATAAACAGGATCTAAGTGTCTGTCTAGTACAGGTCCTTTCCCCTGTTGGTTATCAGGAAGATGTTTGTGTTGCTTCAAGGAAGAACATCTCTCAAGACAGCTTAACCTCTGTTGAGACTTAGGGGTATGGGCTCAATATTGAATAGAAGTCATGGGATTTGTTCAGGAAAAGGCTTCTACAGCATCTTCTCTGAAGCAAAAGAGAAATGAGGAGTGGAGGCATACTCAGAACATGAAAGCTGTGTTTCCTGTCTTTGAATACTAAATGCTTACCTCAGCCACAGTACAGTTATTCCAGTTGAAATCTGAGTTTGTCTCTGGAGTTTTCAACCACTTCTTTGTATCAGAGTATTTGCTTTTCAAAGGCTGTTCCTCACAGCCCACGAGGCCTAAATGTTTGGTCTTTACATTTGTCACAAGTTCACAGATTTTGCTCACTGAATTAAATCTGATCTTTTTAATTACCTGATAGAGAAGCCACATCACCTCTCAGCTCTTCTGAGCCTATTTAGGAAATCAGCATGGGAGTGGCAGCCTGGGATATCTCCTCCTGATGAGGAAACAAATGATGCTCAGTGCAATTGCTCACTACCCACTGAGCGATTCCAGACCCACATTCCTAAACCCAGATCAGCCACCCTTCCAGGTAACCCCCCCAGCTTATACACTGGGCATGGCATTCTGTGGTGTGGAATATCCCTTTGGTTAGTTTGGGTCACCTGTCCCAGATATGGTCCCTCCCAGTTTCTTTTGTGTACCTCCTCATTGGCAGAGCATGAGACAGAGGGGGAAACAAGTCCTTGACTTAGGATAAACAAAACCTGGCAAAAACCAAAACATCAGTGTGTAATCAGCAACATTTGCTCTCCAAATCCAAAACACAGCACTGTAACAGCTACTGGGAAGAAATGTACGCTACCCCAGCTGAAACCAGGGCATCCCTCAAGGCTGGGGTTAGTGTGAAATTCATTTCTTTGCTTAGGAGATAAGGAATTGCAGTTTCTGCTGTGGGGAGACCGTGTCTACAACCTCTGCAACAGATCATTTCCTATCATTCTGGTTCAGAGCAGTGATAAACTTTCTGCATGTTGTCAGGAAGGAAAGGTAGGACCTAGGAGGGACAAGCCAGTTTAGACTTTCATGATTTTGCTTTATCACTCCAAAGGCTGCCCATGACTTCAGCTCAGGTGCAGGGAATTTTTGTGGCTGTTAAACCATGAAATCAGAATGTCTTTTGAGTTTAGTAGTGTTACCACTCTAGGCTTAAGAATAACTTGTGCTGATGTAGCACTAGATGCAGACAGTTACGTGTAGTGGAATTTCACTTACTTAAGGAGGTTTGTTGGTTTTGTTCAGGGTTTGTTTTGGGTTTGTTTTTTTTTTTTTTGTTTGGTTTTTTTGTGGTTTTTTTTGTTTGTTTGTTTGTTTGTTTTGTTGTTTGGGTTTTTTTGAGGAGTTTTTGTATGTTCTTGCCAGCAGAAGAGGCTCAAAGCTCCCCTGAGGCACCAGATGAACCGTACTCATTGATGGAATGGAATTTTCTTCCAGAAGAATGGGGCGGGTACATGCCAGCAGAATTTCCTCAAGGGACCACTATCCAGGAGTATATAGTGAAATATTCCCAACTTAATGGTGACTGATGGGAATTACAAGTTTAACTTCAGTTAGTTCTGCTCTGAAGGTTGTTACTTGTCTCTCATTTAGCCAACACTATTACCACTGCTTGCTACCTCCTGCAGATGGCCAGTGTCTTCTGATGGTGCATAAGAAGCAAAAAAGAAAGGGGATATTTCTTCAACTTACTATTTCTGCACTAAATGTGTAGCTGCTTTTTTTCCTATGAGGCAACAGAAAGCTTTATTTTAAATATATCTGAAGTAAAATTTTTCATGTAATATGTGTTATTAAAATGTGCTGTTCCTTAATAACTGCACAGGCCTATCTTGTGTCTGGTGGTGATAGGATTTGCTATAAATTAATTAAAAGATTTAATATTCAATTCATATACTGTCTTAAAAAACAATGCTAATCTTTCAACCAAAAAAAAAAACCATTGGAATAAAATTCACATTTGGATTCAGATCAGTGAGAAATAATGTAGCACAGGATATTGAATCAGGGAAGCTAACCTTGCCTATATTACTTGACCTAAATTATGCAACATCACCATTTTTAAATACCTGAGAATAAAATGCCAAGAGAAATGTTTTGCTGTGAAGTTTTGTCTGGTTAGAGAGTTGGTATCCCTGGAAAACAAACCAAAAGAAACACCAAACCCTCCCAAACTGCCAGGTTTTGTCAATAGTTAGTGTGAAGAAGCGTGTGGATGCAGTGGTTGTGTTTCAGCAGTTTTGTGCTCCAGCTAAAGCTGCTTCTGGCCAGTAGATGGAGATGAAAGAAAACAAAGAGAAAGTGAAGCGTACAGGTTTAGCCAGGTCTTCTCCCTATCCCTGTTTCTCCCCTCATTAAAGAGTGTGAATAAAGTACTCGCCCATGGATCAGTGCATTCCTGTAAAATGAGACAGCCATAGCACCTTTCTCCTTGCAGCTACAAAGGCAAACTCTGTTTGGAACCTGCCACCTCTCCTTGTCCTCAGGATAAGGAGGAAATGAGTTTCATTTGGGATGCCTCTCGGTCTCTGGGAGCGAGCAACAAGGAACAGCAGCTCTGCAGATGAGCTCCTGAGGGTCTGAATTAGCATCAACAATGTGGATTCCTGTCCTTAAAATCAGTACAAGCTTAAAGACATAGCTGGAAGTGGCAGTGTGGTGAGAAAACACATTTCAAGTGCAAAGCTAAAAAGGGTTAACCGGTAAAGAAGTTATATTAGATTTTAAGAGAGGATTTTCATCTGCCCCTTTTTGCTATTAAAATACTGTATTTTGTTATTACTGGGGGAAAACAAAACAAAACAAACAACAACAAAAACAAACAAACAAAAACCCAAACAAACAAACAAAAATACTTCTACAACCTCAGTCTCCAAGCTGTTGAAATTGGACTCTTCTTATCATTCTTATGCCACTCTTATGAACTCTGAGTAGTTGCAGGACAGTGGTTGCAGGGGAGTAGGTGAATCAGGAACAATTCACTGTTTCTCATAACACAAGACTGCCCAAATAAAGTATAGAATAGGATGTTTAAAACCAACCATTTTTTTCATGCACTGTAAATTCTAATGGATGTGTCTGGAAGTCAAAAATAGGTTATTAAAACTAATTATTCAAGGGTGTGTGAATGGTCAATAAGCAAGGTGCTCCTGAGGAAACTACTTGCTCAAGAAGTCCATAAATCATTGGCTGTCAGAAGCTGGGAAAGTAGGCTAGGAAAAGGTTACTCTACCTTTGTCCCATGTGTTGTTTTCTTTCCCTAGAGCTCCACTACTCCATCTTCTGTTAGACACTCAGTTCTCTGATCAGGCTTCACACAGCCCTTTGTACATATCCTCCTCTACACACTCCTCACTTTCCCCTCACTGATTTTGTTTATACAGATCAAAACTCACTGTCTTTGCATGGGGCTTTGGGAGATATAATTAATTGTTCACCCAGGTCATACAGGACCAACTAGATCAGGAATCACTTTGTATAAAACACATCTCAGTGCTAATATTCATGGAGACACTTGCTCTGGGGCCTGAGAAGGGAAAAAAAAGTGTTTTCTTACCTTGACACTTATGTGGATTCTAAATAAAAGACAAAAGACAAATCTATAATTAAGCATAAACATAGTAAAATCTCTATCCTTTATTCTCTGCACTATTTTGAAGGAGATAATAGATTGGTTTTTGTGTATTCAAATATGGCAAATCTGAAATGCTAAATATTTGTAGCTTACACGAAGGATCAAAGTGCAGTAGAAAGTAAAGCATGTGGTGAGACTCTGGCATTCCCTAGTAGAAGATTAAACCATTTTAATATTTGGGCAGTTTTATGAGAACTGCAGCTCCTTTGTTACTGATCTGCCTCTTTAGGATGAGAGGTGACAGCAGGAAATAGGGATTAAGATTTCCTCTCCAATGCCAGAGGGAGATATGGCACAGAACAGATGTGTGATACTCAATGTTGTTATCAACTGCAGACAAAATATGGAGGGAGCAAATTAAACAGGCAGGGCTGAAGCAATTGGAAATATAAAAGAAAAGACTGCATTTCAGAATTTAAAAGCATAAGATAATAGGGAGCTTCTTTTTTATAAAGTTAAATTTAGTATGGACTATGATTACAACTCCTGGTGCTTTAATAGAGTTCCTGGGAACTATTCTGGTTAAGCCTGTCCCATTTCAGCAGAGTGAATTCAATCCAATTCTATATTAAGCTCATGTCCATTTTGAAATCTAGTATTTTTAAAAAATTATATTTGTTTTTTCTTTTGGTTCACTTGGAAATACCAGATGGTCACTAGAGATAACTAAGACATTTTTAAAGGACAATTGTTTCCTAAAGATTACTAATAAACTAAAAGTGATTGCTTTCTGTATTTCATTGTCAGAGTAAACCATGAATCTCATGTTTAAAATATTTATAGAGTGGAAAACTGCACAATAAACTGGAATCCTATGGGACACCAAAATGCTGAGGGGAATGAGACATACATGGCCTGCAGACCACTAACTGAGAAAACAAAAAATCACACTAGTACTAATGCATGTAAGGGATTTTTTTTCTCTTAAGTACAGTGGGAAAATTATCTAATTGGAAATAGTCATAATGGATTTTGACTGATTGTCTTAGTTGGGAAAAAAAGGCATGTGAAAAATCCATACCCTCTGTGTCTCTGACCTGTATCTCAAAAAATGAAGATGCTGTAAACAAAAACTTCAGCATCAGAATCCAGGAAACAGGACAGCACTCATCACTCACATTTAAAAGCCACAGGCAGAGACACAGAACAGGTTAAAGAACATCTTTGACAGTGAAAGACCAGCACTGGGAGGAACATGACCAACAGTTCTGGACAGCTTTGTCAGCAAGTTGATGGGAGAAAAAGTGTATGCTCAATATACCTGACCTTTCAGGAAAAATTTCCTTCCTGATTTGAAAAGAATCTGTAGTAGAAAACAGACCATGTCATTGTAGGCGATTTTTCTCATCAGTAAAATTGAAATGATGCCTCATATTTTTTCATCTAAGTTCTACTTTCTAGAGCAGTTGCTTTGCTTACATTCATTGAAATTTTATTTCTGAGAAAAAAAATAATAAGCAAAAAAAATGTTTTTCAAGTCTCTAATAATTTTATTTTATTAAGCACAGATTATGCAGATCTTGCTAAGCTTTCTACAGTGAAATGTTATTTCTGTAAATTATTTAATGCTTTTCACTTTCAGAACAGTAAGTTTCACAGATCCCTTTTGAAGAAGGAATTTCACTAATTATGTTAAGGACAGAGAGAAAATTGATGGTCTTGTTTCTCTTCATTCTGTTTTTCATCTGGGATGCATAAAAATTACCACCCTGAGAAAAGTGGGCTTCTGGTCTGACATTTAGGAATGGGCTGATTTTAGAGACTGCCTTCTGAAATAGCAAAATCATACACTGAATTGATATTTGCTTTGACAGGTTTTACAGTTGCTCCCCACAGCCAGAAACAGAGGTTCCAGACACTAAAGCAGGAGAATTTGACTATGAAAAAGAAAATGACTGAGCCACCTGTTGTAACTACCCGTTGTAAAAATAAAATGTCTGTCAGCCAGCATGAAATCAGAAAGGACCCATGGGAGATCCTGAATGCAACAGAGCACCAGATAAGGCTCCCCCACCACTACTTTGAAGTGGGGATTATCCCAGAGGGATCTATTCAAACACACTGATGTATTCCAGATGTATTCCCTTGTAGAAGGTCACAGCAAAAATATTGGCGGGAAGTGTTGAGGAGAGAAGAGATTTATTGTTTTCATGGGAATCTTTAAGTCTGATAATGCTAAAAGCCATGTTTAATGTTCTATATTGTTCTCATTTTCATATTTGCAAGGGGACTCATTTCAGCTGTGTTTGGTCATGGTATAAATTCTAAGGGGCTGCAAAAATTGGATGTTTTTTGTTTCAAACCATACTTTTATCAGTCCAGGTATTTAAAAGTTTCTTCTTCATCATACAGTTAATCGGTTTCAAAATAATTTAATAAATTTAGTTGCCCCTTTCTCTTTTGTTTGTTTCATTGTTTCTTTAAACAGATAACAAGTTTGTTCTGTCCAAAATTAAAAAAAACAATGGAAGAGAATGAACTATGGTGCTGGGAGTTATACTCTGGGCTCTGAATTCTAAAGACACATTCCTATTTAAAACAATATATATAGTTTTCTTCTCCAAAGTAGTATTGAAAGATTAATGTGGCTGGTTTGTATGAAATCTTTTCAGCTCTGCTAAGACTTTCCCTTATCACTTCTCTCTCCTCACCATGACAGAGTGTCTGATGGAAATACTGGTATAGAATATGCATTTTGTCCTGATATTGTGTTCTTCTTTCCTTCTTTGGGAAAAAAGGTGAAAGTGGATTGTAGGAGAGGAAGTCTGCACAGCAAAATGATTTTTTAAATTTAAGAAATTTCTTTAGTTTTCCTTGGCTTTTTTTTTCCTTGAATGTTAGGATACATTTATTTTATAAATTAATATTTTATTGATAATTATAAAACATTATTATTTTTTCACTTATACTGCAGTAGTTGACAGTTTTGTCCATTAATGAACACTTTGGAAATGTCAGTGTCATTTAAAAACAAACATTTTTTTCCTAACTTGGATTTGTGAGTGGGGAAAAAGCAAGCACCAAAAAAGTATAAACTGATGCAATCTGTGTAGTTTTGAGGAGTATAAATTGTTCACGAATTTCAAATTAACTTTCTAGCTCTGAAGCTTCCGGGAGGATTCCTCTATGAACTGTTGCACTGCTGATGATCTGAGCACAGATATGCAGCTAAAGTAACGCTCATTATCCTGAAACAGGCAAACTGGACCACACAAGGTAAACAGGACAACGTGTAACCGAGGGGATGTTGTCTGGTGTGCTGAGGCTGGGGAGGGGAGCTTGTTACAGCTACTTGACATGCAAAATTCTCTTTATATAAATTCTTAGGGACTTGGGAAACTTGTAAACACCATTAAAAGGCTCTCTCTTAATTCATGATATTATACCCTTTGAGCAGGCAGCAAACAAAATCTGTTAATTAGCTGGCTCTAAACGTCTGAATGGTTTCTTTTCAATGTTTGAGTATCTCTTTCACATGGAAATCCTGAAATTTGAGCCTAGAAATTCACTCCTGTGCCAACTGGCTAAATACTTGGGGTTTTTTTCTCAAAAGCTAAGACAGTAGTACTGCTAGTACTATACACTATTATGAAAACTACAAGACCACTGCCTCTTGCTGTAAGTTGAACATTGCCTTCCAATGTAGAAGCAAGAAAGACACATTGCTTCAACATTAGTAATCTTAACAGAATAGGCAGGGGTAATCTTAACAACTGATGACTCTAATAATATTTTGAGAAGACATGGACAAGAATATATTGCAAACAAAAGCCTTTGAAATGTAGAGAGAATTCCAAATGCTACAAAACGTGTAATAAAAATAATGGTGGAAGATGGATAGCTCTGTCACATTCTTGCACTGAAATTAGCAAAAACTGATGAGTTACACAAGTTAATGTAAAGGCATATGAGAGCCTAAAAGTGACCAATCAAACACCATAGGTTTGCAAGACTGAGTCCCAAACCACATTTATGCAAGAACACACTGATAAATCTAGCACGGAAGTATTTGCTGAAAGCGTCTTTGAAACAAAATTTCAAGCTCCAGGGAAAACATCTGTGGAATGTTTTATGAAAAAGTATTACTAGACTTCTGAAATACATGGATTTCACTTTGGGCATCATCTTAGCTTCTCACCTTAATGAAACATAGCAAAACATGAACTCAACACATATTGTAAAGCAGCTCACAAAAGAGGCATAGATTTTAAGGTCAGAAGGACCAGTGAAGAATCCAGTATGACCTTAGTGTAAACCAGACCAAAGGATTTAATCCAAATACTCAGTGTTTGAGTCCAGTAATTTAGTTAGAAAAGCACACAGACAGGCAAACAAGTTCCCACATGGGAGGTGAAAACAGAAATTGCAGGCACTCTGCCTTAACTGCCTGCATACACACATACCTTGTAGAGCCTCACAACATAAAGGAGAAAGTGGTGAAAAAATAACTGCACATCATCCCAGGATTTGAGAGCTGTGAAAAAGTGAAGGCTTTCCAGAGACCTGTATTTGTATTCTGTTGTAGCCACTGCTGTTTCTTTCCTAACAAGAAAAGGCAGGAGATGCAGAGACGCAGTCTCTCAAGATGACAGAACCCTTTTAACACACTTCTCTTCTTCCCTTCCTTTTCCTTGGGTTCTCCTTTATCTGGTAAAACAGAAATTAATAATCTGAAATCCAGTTCCAGCTCTTCTCTTCCTTGTCAGTGGACGTAGACAAAGCTTTTCTTGTTTGCTTTCAGAAACATGAACTAATTAGAACCATTTTTCTAATTTCAGTGACTTTTCAAAAACAAAAGGCTTTTCTCTCAAATTCTCCTGTTTATTTGATGTACCAACAAATTCCACATCTTGTTCAACAGGGAAGAAATGTAACCTACTGTGCTACAGGAAACTAACAGCAGCAGTGAGTGCTTTTCTCAGCTATCACATCAGAAGAGCGCAAGATGCTGCCACCTGCAATTTACAAAACAGAAATACGTTTTAGGGAAAAATTGCTGTCTTCTCAGATGTTACTCCCTAGTTGTCATTGACAGCCTTCAGAAGATGCAAGAATTGAAGGGTTAACTAAATAACCACATGCAAACTTGCCCATGGCTGCTAGAGAAATGTCCAACACCTTACCAGCTTTAAGGTAACCACTCAAGGCAGTATTTCACTGCTGCTTTTTGGAGCTTGGTAAGAAATGGTCAATAGCTGCAAAGCAACCTGTTACTTTTGTTCAGTGCCGAGAAATGCCACTCAAACTTGGAAGGCATTGAAGATGACATCATACATTCGAATTAGATTACAACAACTCTTTTGTTAGGTGTGAATGAGGCATTAGCGATCTGGAAGTGTAGATAAAAAGCACCAGGAAATTCTAAATGTTAAGTGCTGCCACTCTTGAATAAGAGTTAAAGCTGTTGATAAAGTAAGTATTTGGGAAAAGGCAATCTTCTTATTATGTCAGTGGTTTTAATCACAGTTCCTATGGTCAGGCACTTGGATTAGCTGGTCCTCATAGGTCCCTTCCAACGAAAATACTATCTCCTCTTACTCTATTTCTATTCTATTTGCATTCTACGTTTTCAGAATGAGATGTCTTTCTTCTGGATCTTCTTTCTTCCATTTTGCATGGAAGAAGTTTTATGGGAAATAACATTATTTTTCAGGTATTGACAGGTAAAGCCTGTCAAATTCCAGCTTTTAACTCAGTAATTGATGAATTTTTGATTAAGGTTTCAGGGTTGACTAGAGAAATTAAGATCTCTTGATCTCAGGAGGTTTGCTGGCACATGCATTGAGGTATTTGTAGTGAGGTATGTGCACAGAGAGGCAATGCTGTTGACAGCAGAGGAATTTGTCTTTTGGAATTAAGCAAGGCCAAAGCTTGAACAAAAGAATATAGAGATGCATATAAGTTTTTTTTCCTCTTGTGATTAAAAACTAGATATAGCAGCATGGTTCCTCAAATAGCCTTTAAATGCTAGCTGCTCAGAAGGTTTACTTTACAAATACATCCTAGTTTAGTGCTCACTCCTGGATCACCGAGAGAACTTCAAAGACCCGAAGGATCTTCCCTGCACCACTCATTCGTGTGCACCACCCCGTCTTCTTCCTGGAAAAGCACGGGATGAGAGATCAGAGAAGGCTCAAAGGGATGCACGCTGTAACCCTTCAGGCATGCAAATGCAAGGGGGCGATTTAAGAGCAGCTGCATGCAGACAACTCTGCTGGCCCTAGGTGTGACAGCCTTTTTGCTGAAACTCCAGATCTGCTCTGAGGGAATGCAGCCGCTGAGGAGGCAGCACCCAGCCCTGCCCCTTGCCTGCTCTCGGCTCCTTTCTTCTGCTGTGCTGAAAACTCTGGTGAGAGGCAGAACCTGAAGCCCAGATTGCTGCTACTGGTTAAACTTTACTGATCTTTGTTTGTCTAACGAGGACGAAAATAGAGTTTATGACAAAGTCGTACCCATAAATGTGAATACAGTTCACACACGCCCCGTCCTTTGGTTTCCCTGGCACCTCAGACAAGCACTTGGGACTAAGATGAGTGTGGAGGGACATCTCCCTGCACATGAAGCACGGCTCTGTTCCCTGCTGGCTCCTGAAGCCTCGCTCCTAGAGCAGAGGAGCCGGGGTACCATTAATGCACACACAGCCCCTGAGGCACTGTCCTGGTTCCTCCTGTAGGACCCGCCTACTTTCACAGCCTCTCGCCAGTCAGCGAGAAATTCCCTCTCCGAGGAAGGGCACAGCCCTCCTGCGGGGTGTCCCGCTGGCCACCTACGCCCGATGGTCCCCAAAATCCACAGGAAGGGACAGGGACCTTCGGGGCCTCCCGCTCTCCCTGCCCCGGGGCTGCAGCCGAGTTTAACCCTTCCCGTACACCGCGGCCACCTGGGCGCTGCTCGTCTCTCCTGGTGCCCAGGGGCGGAGGTAGAGCAGAAAGGGGATATCTGGAGCCCCCCTGCCCCGCAGCGGTGCAGGGCGGTGGCCACCGCGCCTCCGCCTCTCTCCGGCTCGGGCTGCCCGGGTACCGCGGCCGGGGCGGGCACCCCGCTCTCTGCGCCGCCGGCAGCGCCGATCCGAGCGGCCGCCGCCGCCCGCGAACGCTGGAGGGGGCTCTCGGCCGCCTCCTCCCGCCGGCGGCTCCCCCTCCGGGAGGGGGCAGGGTTAGGGGAGGGAGGTGCAGCCGCGGCAGAGCGGCGGCGAGCGGCGTCCAGTTCCCGCTCCTCCGGTCCGCGGGCGGCAGCAAGACCGGCCCCTCCGCCGCCGCCTGCCTCCCTTCTCCTCCGCGCCGGCCCGGTGGGCTCCCCCCGCTACCAAGCCGGACATGGCGACCCTGCTCCTGCGAGCCCCTCGCTGTCCTCCTCTCCCTGCCGCCGCCGCTCCTGCCGCCGCCTTCTCCTCCTCCTCCCCGCGGAGCTTTTAATGGCTCGGACCTCCGGCGGCCAAGCGCGACTGCCCCTGCACCAGCCGCAGCGAGGAGAGCCGGCGGGAGCCCGCGCCGCCCCAGCCCCGCGCACGGTAAGGGCGGCACGGCAAACAATGGGGCCGGGCGGGAGCGGCGGCGGGTGGCGCCCGCCCCACCGGGCACCGCGGCCGGGGCTGCGGGGCGAGCGGCGGGACCCGCCCGCGGGGCGGCCGGGGCGGGCGGCAGCCGGCGGCTCCGAGCGCCGCCCCCGGCACCGCCGCCCCCTCCCCGGGCGGTGACAGCCCGGCGGACACCCCGCTCGGCCCCGCGTAATCCCATTACCGCGGGTAATCCGCGGGCAGGCTCCTCGCAGAGCGGCGCTCGGACCACTCGCCCTTCCCCGCGCCCCCGGGCTACCGCGGCCGGGCGCAGTCCGGGCGGCGGCGAGGGCGGCAGCGCAGCTCCGTGCCTTTTGTTTCGCCCCGGGCTGGGACCCGGCCCCCGGTGCCGGCGGCGGGGCGGGAGCCCTGGAGGTGCCGGGCGGAGTTGTAGGGGCGGCCCGGGGAAGGGTTTAGCCCGGCCGGCAGCCGGCGGGGAGGTGTCGCTCCGGGGGGCGTGCGAGGGCAGCGCCTCCCTCCCGCCTCGGTTCGGGGCGGCCCGGAGGGGACGGGACGCGCTCCCGCTCGCTCCTGGCCAGGGCCACCACCCCAGGTTTCCTGAGTGGCTGTAGCGGCTGCAGCCGCCCGGTTCTCCCTCACTCCCTCCCTCCCTCCCTCACACGCAGGGGTGCGCAGCCTGGGGAACTCCGCACCTCTGCCATCACCTTGCCCGTGTCCAGGCTGGCGAGTTCGCCGGTTCCAAACCGAACGTTGCCTTCTTTTCGTTATGCTCAGACTCAGAGAGCCGGGAAACGCTGGGCAAAGTTTAGCGTAAACTGCAGCTTATTTCCAGAGCGGGAGCTCATGTGCGGTAGGCCTTCTCAGCTTTTGTGATACGGCTGCTTTCTCTCTTTTCAATGCACGCGTAAACTCCTTGGAGTTGATTTAAAGTTGCCGGATTTGCTTGATTGCCGGCATGAAATTACTCTGTAGCGTATCTTTTTCGGTCACAGCCTTCTTACTTGGGTTACCTTCAAAGAGATTTGTCCCTCGAGAGTGGAAAGGTGATTGCTCTAAAAGAGCAGCATCGATCAGCTGTTTTGTTACTCATATCTCTCAGGTAGCTTGACTCCTGCTCCACATTGCTTCCAATTCACAGCAAGCAGCTGATACTGGACTCAAGCCAAGAAAAATAAATTTCTGGAGCAGGTCACTTAAGAAAAGCCCCGAAAGTTCTCTTTGAATTAAGATACCTCTTTCCTCTACCTTATGCAAGAATTGTGATATCTAGCTAATTGGTGGATCTGAGCCTTTTAGAAATGCTCCTGCCTCCCAGGAAAGTCTCAAATCCTCTTAGCTGTGCCTCACGTGTCCGACCTGCCGGGCTCTGGAAGCTCGGGCTTGGCTCACAGGACAGGACAGGACGGAGCTGTGTGTGCTTACCCTGCCGTGCACATGAAGCGAGCACCGGGCTCCTGGTGAGAGCTGCTCATTTTTCCCCTTTTGCCTTGGCCTTCTCCAGTGTCAGAAGTGCCCAGCAAAGGGTAACAAGCCTTGTGGCTCAGGAGTCCCGCCAAATGTTTGTGCTTTCCAGTTGAGAACTTCATTCTCTTAGCTACGGTTTTGCTCCAGGATTTGGCAGACTCTCTTTTTCTTTGCAAATAACAAAGATGAGGGGTTATATGTAATATATTGAATTACAGTGGCTATTTTTGAAATCTTAGACGTGGCTGTATCAGTCCAAACATGGTGCAAATTCTTCTATCCCTATGGAATTAAGTTCAAATGTAGAACTGTGGATCCCCGTGGAAGGCATAGTTGGCAGTAGGGCGAGTTTGTCATCATGAGAAGGGGTAGAAACCTGTATTTCTCAGCTTGGTTTTTTGCAATAACTTGTACAATCAATTAAATGACTGTTTTTCTGCACTCTGTTTTTTGAACAAACCAAACAACTAGGAAAGTAGACAAAATATTCAACAGCAATGTAAAACTTCAAAAAGTCAAAAGCTGGTATGAGATTGAATATGTAGTATCTAAGCTTGACTTTTATTTAATGGCTGGACTTCAAATTGGATTTTTTCCTTTTTTTTTCCCCTCGGGTTGACAGAGTTCATTAGTCATTTTGTAATCAATATCTTTAAGCATGCTACTTGTAACCAAACTTTTTGAAATGAAATTGTGGAAGATAAATGACCTGAGGGGAATCACCACTTAAATGTGATGATTTGAAACAGGAAAAAGAAAGACTTGCCCTATGAGATGTATTTCTGCATTAAAATTCAGATAGAGAATTCTGAATTTATAGAGTTACTCAGTAAATTTTCCCTGCTGATTTTTAGATTAATTAAACTTAGTAAAAAATCCAAACTTCCACTTAAAAATTCATGTGTGATGATAATTAGCAGCTCTTCTAAAAAGAAAATATATAAAAAATTTTGACATTGATGAATACGAGGCTGCCAGTTCTGGCAGCTTTTTAGATAATGTATGCTTCATGATGGAGCTATGCAAAAGAAATGCTTCTCTGGTTTGAAATATCCTTACATTAAGTCTTTACTTGCTCTTGGGCATGCTTTTCTTAAAGGGACTGACTGCTGTGGAGACTTCCAAACGACGATGTGTTAGGGCATGGAGCTGGGGAAGGTGCTCCTATGGTTTCCATAGTGTCTGCAGGGACAGGTAGGCTGTTGGGCAGAGAAACCCCAGGGCTGAAGAATCAAATGTTCATCACCAGCTGAGCTTGTCCCCTCAGGTTTTACAAGGTAGAAGAGAAGAGTTGGCTGTTCCTTGCTTGTTAGTGGTTGTCCTTCCCTCTTTCCTGAGACTGGAATTTGAAGTGCAGGGCAGTGCTCTGACCTTGGCCTCTCCTCTGCTCCATTTGGGGAAAGGCAGATCTGCATGTTGCTGACTGCAGCGGGGATCTGGATCCAGAACTTCCAGAGGATTGACTCAACACATCTTTTTAAGCTTACGTTCATATTTAGGAAGTATTTTTTGTAACTGTAGGATTGGGTTACAAACCCTGATTATATACATAAGCAAAGCTCTTAGTGGATGCTTTCAGCACTTAAACCTCTGTGTTATTAATCTTGGTTAAATTCTAGTGCTGAATCAATGTATTAGCATTGTACTTTTCATGCTGCATTGTTAGCATTCAGGACTAAACTTACTGGGTTTGGTTTCTGGTTTGATTTTATTCCCCCAACTGTTTTTTCATGGTTCTTGTCTTTGCCAGTGCCCTTATTTTATATTGGCTTTTTTAGAAAAGCATGATAAAAATGCTGTTTATTGAATTTGGGTCCACCAACCAGTTCTGCTTTTTCTGTTTCTTCTTTTAGAAATTGGCATGTTTATCTTAAACGGCCCTTTCCAGACTCAGTTTCTTGACTTTGAAAGGTTGCAGTTTGTGTATTTTCTTTCTTTAGATTTTTCCTTTTTTTGCGTACTTTTTTGACTGGCTGAGTAGATGGTGAAGTTTGTAGTTTACAGATGGACCACTGAACTCAGGCGTAAGGGAATGGCTTGTTTTTCTAGTTGTAAAGGCACAGAAGACTAATTACAGAGGTAGAAAAGGTCATCAGGCTCAAGTCAGCTTTGAATTTGTGCAAAATGTCAGTAAATTTTGCCTGCAGAAATGTAGGCAAATCAGACAGTTAGATCAGTCTTTGTGGGTTGTGGGCACTATCTTCTTTGTCATCAATTGCAGCATGATGAGCTTTCTGACCTTGTCTGTAATGATGCAGACTTGATTAAATGTTATGAGAAAGGAAAATATGATATGCCTTTTGGGGGATTTGAGAAGCAAGGATGATCCTTTGCAACTACATTTCTTTTCCCTTATTCTGGAAATATAAATGGAGGAAATTGTTCCTCATGCTTGGTTGTCAAAAAGGACTCAAAAAAAGAATGGTGTCTCTGTTAGCTGGTACTCAAACAAAATGAAGCTTTGTTGGTGAAGTTCAGGAAGGTGCTAAAGTTCTGTTTTCTGTTGATCTCATGTGGGAGCTGATTTTTGTAGTGTGCCCTTAAGTGTTAAACAGTGAAGTCTGTACAGCAAAATCTGGTTTTGTGTCACTGTATAACACAGAGGAAAAAAAAATTTCTCAAGCCATGAAATCTAGATATTGAGGCTTTCAGAAGATTTTTGTACAGTACCAGTTTGTTACTAGGCATGAGGAAAACTGGGGGGTTGGGTGATATTTTGGTGTAAGGCAGGGATGATGTTTGCAGACAGCATTTTCTTTCTCAGCTTATAAATTGGGTGTAGTGATAAAAGCCCCCTGGAAGGTGGGAGGCTGTGTCTCTCAGATGCTGCTTCCCTTACTGGTGCTGCCTTGCCTATGCTCTGCTCTGGTGCTTGCCATTAAAATCAGGTTTTTGGTGTCAGCACTGGCAGTTGCTGACCTATGGCACAAGATTTATCAAATGTGTAGCAATGTTAACAATGACTACTTCAATCCCCATTTCCTTCCAAATATGCTGTCCTGGGGTGGGGAGAAATTAATGGTTTGGACCTTGCAGGGTGACTGAATTTGCCATAATGGAAGTATGTTAAAAAGCTATTACACTCCCATTTGACATGTGATCCTGCTGTCTTGTAAGGCTCTCTAAATTGCTGTTTCAAGTTCTCTTCCTTGTTAGGGGTAACAGAAGTGAAATGTTGTGCAACCAAAGGGGACATTCCTCTCCTCCCCTAGGTATAGGTCTCCACAGAGCATCTATTTCTGTAACTCCAGGTATTGAGGTGTATAATACACACAAAATATTACAGAAATTCAGCAGCAGGAGATGTCCCATGGCCAGTTTTATCTGAGGAAAAGCTGTGACTTTCTGAGCAGATACCAGTATCAAGCCAACCTTGTTTGAAACAACTGTGCTTGAGCTCAGGCACTGTGCTTGGTGTACAGAGGGAATATGGCATCGCTGCCTCAGGGACTTGGGCTGTCTTGCACAGAACATTGCTGGGGAAGAACACACATTTTTGTCGGTCAAAAGGTGACTTACTGGTAAACTGGAAACCCTAGCAGTAACAGGAGGGAGTTGGTAATGTTGGGTGCTTCCTTTTCTGCTCTGGGGCTGCTGCTTCTGCTGGCCACCACTGGCCTTTCTGCATCTTTCACGCCTGATTATTGCAGGCCCAGTAGTTTGATCGCTGGTCACTAATAATACTGATGACTGTGTCTCCTTAATCAAGGGAGTCAGTCACCTGCACCACAGACATGGGTCAAGAAAACATTTGTCAGTGTATTCTGACAGCACAAAGGGTCTATCTGCTCAGTAACCTGAGTGCATTTAACTGGCTCTTCCTATGGCACATTTTTCTGTTGGTTACACTCTTCAAATAATTTATTTCTGTGCCTGGATTAAGAACCTGAGCTGCAGATGTTATGTGTTCACTCTTTCAACCTCTGAGTGTTATTTTTGGATGTGTCCCAGCCTCTGTCTCTCCACTGAACAATACTAAAGGTGTTCTGCAGGGACCTTTGCTAGCCTAGCAATGGAGCACAGGCAGGCTGCTCATTAGTCTTTTATGTCTCTCCTTATCAGCTTTACTGAGAAACTCCCTATCGCTTTGGTTGCACATGTTAGAATAATTAGGCTTCCTGTTCAGCAGGTTTGTGTGGCATTGATTTTGGCCTGAAAGTTCAGGGGAGGGGAAGGATACCATTAAATTATATGAAATAGGATACCATTAAATTATACGTCTTCCACGGTTGCCTTTTTTCATTCTGAGTTGGGTTTAAAATCTATTATTGCACAAAGAGAGGCAGAAATCCCAAGCAGACTTTAATGCTACTTAAAAAGGAGGTGGTTTCCCTTGCATTAATAAATAAGTGAACATAAATCTTAAATTTCTTAGAGGAAAAGGGGATGTGATGATTTCACTGTTCAGTTGGAAGAGAGCTTCTCATAATTTGGAGGCTCTGGGATCACAGCAGGTATCAGACAGACTTGGAGCATTTCCCTGGCCACCCTGGTCTTCCTATGATTATGGGAAGGGAGGATGGGATGTTGTTTGGGGATTAAGTATTTTTTTTTCTGTCCATCTCTCTTGTATTTCCAATTATTCTGGAGTTTGCTGTTGCTTGTGGCTTACCATCAAAGTGAACTTAATTTGATTTAGTTTTATTTTGTTAATTCTCTACAGTCTTATGATTGTAGTAACAGTGATTACAGCTGAGGAGTCTCTGAACAGCTAGTTCTCTGTATAATAGCAGTGTCTTTTTCAGATTAAGGAAAAGTAGGATTTGTTTAGTTTGTCCTGCCTGAGGTTATTTTCTCGAACATTCAGGCTAAAAAGGAAGGTAAAGTTCTTGTAAAAGTAAGAATCTATGGAAATTATATCGATTGATTTTTTTTTTTTTCCTCAGGAGTTTCCTATTTTCCAGGAAATGGTTAGTGTTCAGGCTCTTAAAAAAAGCATGAAATATTAAAGGGAGAAATGGAATGGGGGCATTCAGTTGCTGTACCTTTTAGAAAATGAAGCGTTTTTGAACTAAATAGTCCCTGTGCATTTTAGAAGTTAAACTTTGTGTGAATCTCTGAGATTTGCCTCTCCTTAGCTAATATTAATTCTTTTTCAATTTGAGGACCTCAGCTCCTATTTTATCATGGTGGGAATTCCTCCTGAAAATCTGTTTTACACTGTGTTCGTAAGACCTAAAACCATTGTGTTTGCCTTTAACACATTAAACATTCAATAGTGCTTTTTAAGCAGAGGCATCAATTAGTGCATGTGGGAAGATCAACTCTGTGGTTATGCCATTGTAGCCTGTGTTATTCATTAGCCATTTTGGCTGAATTGACTGGTGTAATATGGAAAATAACATTGTTTAATGTTTTGGTGCAGAGTGCCATTTTCCCCTCCTGTGTCCTTTGAAATGTTGATCATAATTTTCAGTACTATGAAAGGGAAAATACTAGAAGCCATTAAAAAAAAAAAAAACACAAAATGAGCAAAAAGGAAAGTGTATCTACAATGTGAGGTCAGTAAATATTAAACTTGAAGCTAGCAGAAAATACCTTCAAAATGTCTTAATAGCAAACAAATAAAAGAAAGTCAAAGCAGATGGTGTGATAGTATTGCAGTGGGGAGAAGGGCGAGTGACTCTACCATTTGAATGCAAAAAATGTTTTAAAAGGCATTCTAATTAAGTGCTGCTCACAGCTCTGCTTTTAATAATAATATTTGAATACTGAGATAGGTCCCAAATGGTACAATTCCAAGGGTGTAGGATCCATTTGCCTAAAACATGTGAGTCGGAAGTGAACCTCTAAGAGAAGCATTTCTAAACAGACCTATGAGAGAGGAGAAGCTTTTGCTGGTAACTTTATGGGGCAGCCTTTTCCATCTCAATATTTTTTTTCACGCTGTTTACAATTAAGGCTTGAATGGTAGTGCTGCACCTTTGTTTCTGAGTGTTCTCTGTCTGTACCTCAATACACTGGCAGGCAGCTTCAGCCATGCCAGGCAAGCAGTGAAGCTTAATTAAAAAGTGAGTGGTGGGTAGAGGAGAGACTCAGATCCCTGCAGCTGCTGCTGGAAGTCACCTGTGCTGCCTGTCAGCTGTCCCTGTGGCATGGGCATGTGTGTGGCTGGGTGGCCACACAGGTCCTGTCAGGAGCTAATGCAGCCTCCTGCCATCTAATTAGCAAATTAGTAAATAGGACAGTGTCAGGAGAGGGTCTGGCAGGACAGGGAGGGTGTGGTGGAGCCAGCCACGCTGGCTTTTCACCCCATGGGGGCTGAGGGAAGAGCATCACTTGTGTGGAGACCAGAGCATCACTTGTGTGGAAAGCAGTGGCTGTTACTGGCTCTGTCACCACGCATGAGCACTTCTACATGGTGGCTCTCAGGGGCAGGAAATAAGTGTGGCACTGATGAAGCCTGTTCAGAAAGTGACATCTTCATCAAAAACCTTGCCCATATTGACACCAAGCACAGTTTCCCACAGTTATCTGGGAATGCTTCCTGCAGCTGTGAAGTTGTGTGACTTTATCTAATGAAGTACCGAAGTGATGATGCAGGAGCTGGATATCTGCATGATTTTTAACTCCTGCTGTCCAACTTTTTAAATGCAAATCAACGACTATTACACATTCTGAACCAAAAAATTATTCACTGGGCAATGCCCTGGACTCAAGCATTTGTGCCTTAATTTTGTGTGCAGTGTGTGCACACTGAGGCACCAGAGGAAGGAATCGCTGGAGCAATTTCTAGTTGTAATAATGCTTCAAGGATCATTTGAAGCAATGGACAAGCAAATAACACTTGAGAAAACCCAACACAGGGAAGCCATTCCTGTCTTCCTGAATGAAGAGAATGTGCATGATGGAGGCGAGCTAGGGACTAAGAGCAGCATTCTGCAAGTATATGACTGAAATATTAGATCATTGTTGTGATGGAGTAGGGTGTGCGTATGTTTTTCTACACCTGATGAGAAGAGGGAGCTCAGAAGAATTTTCTTTTTCTGGAACCAGGATATGGAACCTTTTCATTTTCTCCGCTTTAAAAAAACCCTAACAACCCAACAGTCTATATATTCAAGAAAATTCAGACATAAATCTGAAAGCATTAAAATTGAAGACACTATTGTTCTTAACTGAGTATTTGCTAGGGTTGCTTTGACTCCCTTAAATCCGTTAGTGGAATTTCTTCGGGCAGTATATAAAACTATTAAATTTTATTTCAAAGTTCTTTTCCTCAAAAGTGAGACTAATGTTTGAACATATATGCATTGTGTTATTATTTGAAATATTTAAAGCAGAAAGTAAGTGATATAAGGAGACCAGCCAATACACAGAGAAAGAATAACATATTAAAGAATAATTACTAAAAGGTGGAGTAGTTAGCTGTAGAGTTGGTGAGCTGTTTGAGCATGTACCACAATAGGTGGATATAATTTTTTCCCTTCCTGTGTCATGTAAAGAAAATAACAGAGAGCTAGGTATGCCTCTTCATCCTTGTATTTGAATTTTCTGCATGATCAGTGTGATATGAGGATATTTAGAGCTGCAGGGTGAGATAAAGTCTGTCCATCAAGAAAGCTCAAAAAATTTAATTCTGGTGTAAACGTAATTCAATAGGAAAAATCCTGAGGAAGGTGAGGAAGGGTCTGTATTGTACTTTTCTGCCTGCTTTTGTCAAAACAAAATGCCTCCTCTAACCTGAACAAAGTTCTTTCCACTTAAAAACACACCAGGATTTGAACTGATGCTTGGATGTGTGCCATGAAGGGAAAATGGTAGCTGTACATCTAAAAAATGTCTACAGAAAAATGTAAAATGTGCCTGGAAGTTTTAAAGCCTTGTATCTGTGGCAGTTTTTGGGCTAATCCTAGAGAAGAAAGAATTTCAGAAAAAAAGGTGATCTGAGAATGGTGCCATCTTGGCAAAGAAAATGGGATTTGGAGACATGGAAGAGAAAATTTATCAAAATAATAGCTCTAGCTCTTACAAGGAGAATGAGTCTAGTAATGAAATGAATATCTGAGAATTAATTATGGAACCAACCTAATATATATATATATATATATCTCAGGACCTAAGAAGAAGTTTTAAAATCAGCAGGTTACTCTAGGACTGTTCTGCAGAGGAGTTTCCAGGAATGGAATAAGAATATCTGACTTTGTTTTCTCATGGAATATTTGTATCACAGTAAGCAAACCCACTTCACTAGTGTGCAGATGTGTCCTGTTGCAATCAGGTGACAGTTTGGTTCAACTCAGAAGAGTCTGAAATGCCTGAGAGCTGGATTGTATTGAATCAGCTGGGTAGAAGTTCCCTTAAGTCTTTTGGCAGTGTCTAACTTTCATGAAATAAAATATGCTGCAGCAATTTCTGGTTTGTACATATGTATGTTCACCAGTGAGTGAGTTTATTTTAAGCATTAACTTGCTTGTTTATGGAAAACCCTGGGATAGCCTTGTTTTTTTCACTAAACAGGTTAAATTTAATTGCAAATTTGTCAGGAGGACAAGCTAGTCTGGTTGCTTTTGAATGTGTTAAAAGAAAGTTTCATAACTCCTTCTTTGGTATTCCTCCAGTAAGGCCTGATCCTTTTTTTATCTACAAAGTTTAAAGCTTGAGGGAACAATAAAGACTCAAATCAATTGGAAGTAATTGCAACTAGATCATCAGCATAGTTTTGTTTAATTTACAGTGTTTATTTAGTGCTCTCCTGTTGAGGACGTTTAATCAAATTGCTCGTGCTCTAAAGGACTACAGGGAGCAATAGCAACGGCCCAGGTGCTTGCTTTCAGGGCTGTATCTTATTTATATATAAAGATAAATAAAAATATGTATATATATACACATATATATATATGTATTTGTGTTTGAGAAACAAAGATTTTTCATATCTGGTGCAGTGGCTGGAGTGTTTCCTCTGTAGCTAATCATGGGGACAACAGGGGTCCCACTTGGCTGTGTGCTTTCCCAGTGGTGCCAGTCTTGTATTCCACAGATGCTCTTCAGACATCAAGAGAGAGGAGCTCTGCTTTTAATTTAAAATCACACAACAACATAGGTAAAAAGAGTTCTTTAAATACAGTGAATAAGACTGTGTTAGTAGCATGTCTCTGCTATTTTGGAATAGACTTTGCAATAGCCTTTAGAAGCTCTTGGCTCTGTGTTTATTGTTTGTACTTCTTGTTTAATTGGGCAGTGTGCTCATCTGCCCTCCTTGAGGGCTGCGGTGTGCCTGGTGCAGTATTTCACTGTGAATCCTTAACCCTCACGTTTGAGGGTGTCTGTACTGTGGGACAGCTTCAGGCTGTTTTCTTCAGGGAACAACATGTGATGGGGACAGTTGAAAAGCAAAAGTCTTGACCTTTGAACACATGGAATGTCATGAGGGATTATCCCTACCCAGCATGCAATTAGTTGGTGTTAGAGAGAAAAACACCAACCCATTTCTTTGTGCCAGTTTCTTTTGTTCTCCCTTTAGTTCCCCTTCTTCTGCCTCCATGAAATTCCCATATGCATAGGCTGTTAGTGTTTTAGCAGGATTTGTGGGATTTTTTTCAGATTCATTAATAAGGCTGAATTTCTTTCAGGGTAAAAGAAAAAACCTGATGTCAACTGAGGTTCTGAGATTCTATTTCTGTATGTCATGTGTGCTGCTGTTGACATACCAGGAAGAACAACTCCTCCTGTGTTAGCTTTAATAACAGTTTATTAAAAAAACCCCAACCAAAACAAACCATACTGTTGCTATTGTAAGGATGATTAGGGAAATGTATTTGAGCACTTGAAATTAATGAATCTATGGCTTTTCTACTATAAATAGAGGGAAAGGAGTTTGCCATCTGAATAATTCCACTAATGAAGGTTGGATGTTACTGATGCTACTTTTTTTGGGTGTTAAGGAATATTTGGTTTTCTCCAAACCTGGCTATATTGATTATTTGTTCAGTATTAACTTGTTTTCCTTCTTGAATTCTGTTCATGTTTTAATTTCTCAACTCCTCTTTTGTTAATGCAGTTACTATCTGTGACAGCATTCCATCATATTTATCCTTAATATCCATAGTATTCATCATTTCCATTGATAAGGTAAATATAGTGGAAGGACACACTGTGTATGTTTTTTAAGTTTCAGTAAGCTTATAGCCAAAACTACTTCTGACATGGAGTCCTGGAACTTGCAAGCAGTTTGTTTATATCTTCAGCAAAAGTGTAAGTATGTAAGTTTTGAGTAATACTCATTTTCCATTAGTCCTACAGCTTTCTTAACAATAAGGAAGGAATGCACATCCTTGGAGGCTCATCTGGCATTTTGATGGCCCAATAAAACTTCAGGTTTTTTGGCATGAAGCTTTTAAATGTAACAGATCTTGTATGTGATTGGTATGATTTAGACTGCAAATGGCAAGCCCAGATTTGGAGAGTTATCTTAATGGATGTTTTAAAGGCTTTTTTGCTCCCCTGTGGCCGAACACAGTCAGTTGAAAATGTTCTTTGTGATCATCACAAGATTCAAACTTAATGTTTCTAAAAAGTTCTGTTCTTTGTTGTGTAAGTTCTGCATATACTTTGTTCTGTATGTATGATAAAAATGCACTGATTTTGAGACAGTTATCAACTATTAGAAGAATATGACTATTAATGATCTGATTTATTTAGATATTTATTTTATTCAGTAGTTTTTTCCATAAAGAGAAATAATCTTTTTTTTCCCCTATGGATTTACAACTCAATATCTTTTTCTGTCATTTAACATGATCAGTCATTTACTTTGATCAGTAAACACTCTTTAATGGACAGTCCCTTACATTCTGAATGGTAATTACCTTTGATATTACATGCTTATTTTTTTTCAGTGATTTGTAGTATGTAGATTCATGATGATTCCATTGTCTGCAGAGCTGTACTTTCAGTGATTGACTAAAGGAAAAGTTTTAGGTAATTACAGGCTAGAGCCAGTGTTAGTAGAATCTTGGCAATGGGCTTTTCTGTATCCATAATCTAGTTCAAGGGTGCTCCCTATAAGGACTCAAGTTTTTGTTCAGGCATCTTTCAGATGTCTGAAATACCACTACTTCCATTAAAAGGAAAAGAAAAATCTACTTCATAGTTTGTGATCTTAGTGTTAGGGATCTTTCCTGCTGGTAAACTGGTCTAGTTCTAACTGCTCTAGTTTCTTCCTAAATCTTTAATCTTTCCACTCAACTTGCAGACCACATCCCTTACATGCTCCCACACTTCATTATTCTGCAGATAGTTTGTTCTCTTGCTGCTCGGCTGTGTCAGTCTCCTCTGTTCCCTGGGAAGCTTTTTCTCTACCCTGGGTTGTCTATTTCTAGAGCAGGGAATTGTTACCTTGGGGACAGAGCACTTCAGGAGGACTCACAGTGAAGGATTTTTCTTCCTGGCAGCTGGATTTCCAGAAAGATCATGAGTAACCTACTTACTGGACCACTGGCATTAGATCTGTTGGCCTCTCTTCTGAATTTTAAGAATTTTTATCTCACTGCTGTCTTCCATGATACAGGAAATACTAAATGCTTTTGTTTTCTTGAAGTGTAATTACTCATTATTTTTATGCCGAGCTGAAGCAGTTTGTGATTAATAACCTCAAGGTTTCCTTTTGTTACCGTATGTTTAGTCATTTTATCTGTGTTAGTAAGGCATGATGACCTATTTTGGTTAGTATGTCTGGCTTTTGAGCTGCAGGATGAGAGCAGAAGCATATCTTGGAATTTCTTGGGCATGCTAGAGACAAAATAGGGGAGTAAAATACCAGAAATGTTAGTGGAGCCTGGATTCTGTTCTGTAAGATGTTAGAGGCCTGTGAGACTATGAAAGCTTTAAAGGGTCACCTTTGTTTTTAAAAACTGTCTTTAATAAAGAGTTCATTTATGGACTTCAGATCATTTTAAGGCCCTTGAAGCAAGCTTGACTTTACTACAGGAATTCAGTAAGGTGTCACTGTGCCTTATACACATTAACAGAGGTTCTCTGCTTCCTGGCAGTACTGAGTTACTGAGAGCCACTCATTTTTTTTTTTCATTAGATGAATGCAACGTTGAAGGCTCCTTACTGAATGAATCCATTAAGAGAGCTGCCTAAAGGGTATCTAATTTTTGCAGAACATGCAAAAAGTCAGAGTCACTTTGCAAGCTGAGGGCTGTGGTAACATACTATTTATTTCCCTTAAAGCAATATTGCATTTGGCTGCTTTGCTGGTTCTTCATGCTTAGAATTTACTAACTGGGGGGGGGGGGGGGGGGGGGAAGACTTTAAAAGAATTGAATACTCATATGCATACGTTTTTTTCCCATTACATTGTCTTCCATTTAAATAAAAAATCTTTTTTTTCCCTTAACTTAGAGGACTTGATGGCTTCATAGGTAGTTGGTTTTTATCCATCTCACCATCTTATGCACTGCAGAGAGATGAGAACAGAGCCATAAGCCTCCTAAACTGTACACGTAGTATTCCCTAACTGACTGCTAACTAGTCCTAGTAATTGCAAAACTCACGCTTCATTGTCAGAAGGATGAAAATGTTAAGTTCATGACTGTGTGCCTGCTTTGTCTAGTAGCAACCTTAATGCTTTTTTGGAAGTTTCATTGAAAATTAACTTGGTGAACAAAGACGCGTAATTCACTTAGAGGCTGAACTAAACACAGGATCCATCAGAGCAAGCCCAGGAGATAATGTGGGTGATGAAACTGCAGGTTTGGCCTCGAACACAGTTGATAATTGAAGGGCAGGAGCAGTTTTATCTGCTGTCCATGGGATGCTCTTGCTGGCTTTGCTACATTCCAAATGCTGAGAATAGTGTGGTTTTCCTGAGCAGGCCAGAGGTGATCCAGGGAAATCTTTCTGTGAGAAGGGGAGAATTAGGGCTTCTGAGACACCAGCACATGGTGCTCATGTGGCATTTTTCTTTACATTTTGATTTCTTGCCTATATCCATGATCCCTTACTGCAAAAATGAAGTGTGTCGGTAGTTTTTCAGTACTGTTGTACAGTTACTGAGCAAAAGGAGTTCTAGTTCTGTAATCTCTTAGCAGCAAGTAGAGCTTATCAAAATTATTGCAAGGCTAGACAGCAATCTGGTTTGTATTTAGTGTCTGTTTTAATATAGTGAGGTCTTCAGATCCTTATTGGTGTGAACCTTTTATTCTACATGTGAGCTGCTGTGTGCAGCTTGGCTGCTTGCACACCTTCCAGGGGTTGCTCCCAGCTCCCCTGAAGAGTCAGCCTGAACTGATCAGTTCAACTTGCAGCTGGTACTACAGTCACTGTTTCCTCTTTGCTACCATTTCATAAGTACTTTGAAAGTTGACATAAGTTGCCTCTGTACATCCTTCTCTTCATTTCCCAGAAACATCACTTCTTCCAGGCAGAAATATTCCAGGTGGTGTTTCTTGGAGGAAGAGGTTCCATGTTTCTCATTAGGTAAATGGGATCTCTTCCAACACCTGCTACTTCTCTGTTTTATTCCTAGATAATCATCTCCATGTTCCAGCATTCTTGCAGGCTATTTTTGCAGAGTTGGCAGAAAATTAGGATTATGTGCACGAAAGCTTGAGGCACAAAAAGAATTTCAGGTATCTAACTGAAGACATCACATAAATTAGGTATCTCACAAGCTTAGTGTCTTTTAGATAATTAAGAAACTTCTTGATATTTCAGTATATTTGAATATTAGTGAATAAAAAAATTATGATCCTAAAATCTTAATATCTCTATGTATCAGCAATCATTCTTTTTAAATAACAGTGTTGTTTGTGGTAGTGTTTTGTGTTTTTTTTTTTCATTTCCTCTGTTGCATTTTTAGAGTTGACTTTTAAGGCATCTTAGTGATTTTAGTTCCTTCCAAATGCTGTAGTAAAATTGACATTTTGGTATACAGAAACAAGTTCTTTGCTAATTTCTGAGGCAAAACGTTTCAGAGCAGTTCATGTAAACAAGATGATATAACACTGAAAAAGTGTGTAAATGTTGTTTAACTTACTGGTTGTGGAAAAAGAGATATCGAAGTAAAGGCAAACATATCATTAAATTGCAAATGAATCTTTGAGATTTATCAGCTGATGGAAATGGACTTCTACAGGAAAATGGCAAGAGCAGTTTTAATGTAAAATTTTGTTCCTACCTAATGTGTTTGGTTTTCAATAATGACTGAAGTCCTCTACGTTTCTTTCATTTGAGCCAAAAAATTAATCTAAAAATACTTTAAAATATAATCTTGTGCTGTCTTTTGGTTTGTTTGGGGTTTTTTTTGGGTTTGTTTTGTTTTTTTGGTGGGTTTTTTTTTGTGTGTGTGAGTGAGGTGGGGGGTTTTTTGGGTTTTGTGGGGGTTTTTTTGTTTTGTTTTGGTTTTTTCTTTTTCTTTTTTTTTTTCTTTTTTGACTTGACCAAGTTTCTTGCCTTGCTAGTAAAGTATGTATTAGGTCATGGAGTGAAAGAACACTGCCAAGGTGCTGACTACAACCTAAGGTTATTTTTCTTAAATGATATGAAGGACACATGCATAAAGAGTTTGGCTTTTGTGGGATTTTTTTTGGTTTGTTTTGGTGGAGTGGTTTTGTTTGGGTTTGGAGTTTTTTTGGTATTACATGTGTTTTGCTGCAGAAAAATAACCACTTCTTGCCAAGCAAAACTCATGATGCTACTGCTACTAGTCCTGGTCTAGAAAGTTGAGCATCTTAGGAGATGTGTGATACCCTTCCAGTGTGCTTGTTTCTGAGAGATTGTCACCTCACTTTCCCCTGCAGGCTGCTTTGTGCATGGCTGCTTGTGTATTCCGAAAAGACTTGTCCCATACACATGGGAACTTGAACTTCCTCTGATTTCACTTGTTGGGGAAAAATGAAATAAACTACAAGCAGATTCTCTTGCTAACCACAATTCCTGGAAACTGTATGCTGTTGTGGGCATGTTTATTTTCTACTTTTCTTTCTTGCTGTGATCATCTCAGCGTTTTGAGGAATGGAGCAGACAGTTTATTTAAAAACCTGTTATAGCAAAATGTCATTTACATAAGCAACAGTAGATGCCTTCATGCTTCTGAACTCTCTTTTCCTTTGCAGAGACTCAGAAGATTTTTTGGTGAGTGTAATCAAAGGATACCCTGTAATGTTAGAGATACATCTTCAGAAAGGCAAGACTGAAAATTCAAACATTCTCATATACCTTAAAGAAGGGCTCTGGTTGAGCTTTACTTTTCAGAGTGATCAGAGCTCAGTCCAGTGCTCAGATGCTACTTTTGTTTGTAGTCAAAGACTGTTTTGCCTTCAGTTCTTAGTGAAGTTGAAGGATAAAGAAATGTTCTTGGTGATGTGATGGGCTTTTGCAGTGTTTTTTCATGCCCTTCTCCCTTCAGCCAGCTGCTTCCCTTGTGGTTACATCCAGGCCTTAACTTTACCTTATTGAGACAGTTTTAGTTTTTGTTTGGGTATTACCTGACACTTGTCTCCATATCTTTGTAGTCTTTGTTTGAATAATACAAGGATCATAAGCTGCTGAAATTGGAAATGTGAAAGAAATTTCAGGTGGTGAAAAAAAACAAGATGGATGAGTATATCTTAAGAATTCCTTCAAAGGATTTGTAATACATAGGAAATTGTTAAGGCTGATTTCTGATTGTGTGTGGAAAGAGAAGAGTTAACGCTGAAAGCAGAAGAACATGGAACAAGGTAATAGAGGCCTGAGAGGGAAAAGCTGGCATCTTCCTTTTCTAATATAGTTTTCAAATATCTTCTATTTGGAGCAAACAGTTGATGACAGTAATGAGGTCTGGTTTTTCCTGAAGGTATTATGGTTGCCATAAAAGTCCCAGGTGGTGGTGCATGACTGAATAAACATGGTTCTGGGTGTGTATAGGAAAGTACAGGTCACACATTTTAATGGCCTATTTTTGTCCTGTTTGACTGGTTGCCTAAAAGTGGCTCCAGAATAAAATTTACCTGTTACTAAATGATCTGGAGTTGTATATTCTGATCTGTATCTAGCACTGGTAACATCCAGAGTAGTACCAGGGAAACATTCATGGAGACATGCCTCATTTTGTTTATTTGAAAACAAAGCAATGCTGCTTTTATTTAAGAAGCAGTCTCAGAATTAGTGGTAGTTCAGAGTTATGCAAAGAGAAATGAGGTAGCAAGAGCTAGACTAGAGCTGTAGCCCAAACACTTTTGTGGTTTTGCATGATCTCTAGATAGGGCAGAGCATCGTGGGAACACAGTGTCACCAGGAGAGGTGGGGAAGCAGAGTGTGATGTTGATGCTCTGGATGGAGCTGCACACTGGTGAGTGGCACTGTTTTGAAATCACAGTGAAGTAGGGCTAAGTCACTGAATCAGTCATTTTAGTGCCAGTATTGAAATTTTTGGGATAATCACTGAGTGGAGACAAGTAAGTCCATGAACATGATAAAAGAAGCACTAACAGATTTACTGTCACCTGACAAGTGGTGCTGGTATCTCAATGAAGAGTTGACCTCTTTGCACAGCAGCATGAGGCATGAGTTGGTGGCTGAGCTTTGTTGTTTGACAAGCAGCTCAGATGGATCCCATCTCATGCCTGAGTTATTGTTGGTGTCCTCTTCTGTGCAGGAGGAGAAATGTGGGCAGCTGTTCTGTTACAAGCCTGTCATGGGAGCCAGTAGGAACCAGCTGTGGTTTTATGTGGTTCATATGTAACCAGGCTGTACAGCTGGGCAGTGGATGAAGGGGATCTCCAGTCCCCCTGGCTTCAAATGGTTTGTGCAGAACAGCAGAGCCACACACTGTAGAACTTATGGGCCAGCTGAAGTGGCAACCCAATACAGTGTTGGAACAGATTGGTTGATTTCTTGGGGTTTGAAATTTTTTTTTGAGTTCTGTGTGTCTGCATGCAGAACATGAAAGTGTAAGAGGCAGTGTGTGAGGCAGAGCAAGAATGCACAAAGCAGGAGAGAGCTTGTTGATTTGCCTGCTATCTGAAAAGAGGTTTCACTTTGGGAATTTCTGCATGACTGATTCCTCCTTCCCAAGGGAAGGATTTTCTCTGGGTTTCAGCTCAATCAGTGTTTCCCAAGAGAAATAATGTACATAAGGTCTAAATATTTTCTAGTTACTTGAGCTAAAAATGGGTGGTGATACTGAAAAATGCAAATTTACTTCTCTCTGGAAGCTCACTTCCTGCAAGGGAACCAAAGTTTATATACTTTTTTTGTTAGGCACTTTAAGCGTGTTTTTATCAACAGGTGAGAAATGCAACAGAGTAGCTGCTCTGCATGAACTATAATTGTATTTATAATGTGGTGGTAAGGCTGTGCAAGTGGGTAAATATCTCATCTATGAGTGGGTGCATAAATCTGTTAGTGCTTCATAAATCTCATCAAGAGGTCATTTTATTGACAAATCCCAGATTCATAGTTTGCCTGACAGCCATTTTAGGGAGGACAGCTACAGGCATGGCTGGGGATGTGAAGGCAGAACAACCTTTAATGCTGTTTTGTAGTGCCCTCAGTTTCTAAATCCCTGCAGAAGTACAGTGGCCTCTTTCTTCTTCCTCCTTTATCTTCCTCATCCCCTTCTGCTACTGACATCTGGGAAGTGTGCAACTTCTCAAATTACTTTCAAATTCACCAGCACAGGACTGTAATTGAGCTCAGCCACCTGAAATGGGGGACAGGAGCTCCTCTTGTGTAACTCACCTCTAATGAGGTTTTCAGTACCAGGCCACAAAACAGAAGTAGGTAAATCTGAATGTTCAATGTAGGCAAAATTACAGACTTTCTACACCTAACCCAGTCCAGAAAAATGTAGCATAGCTGTGTTCATGTAAGAGGAACATGTTAAAACAAGTGCAGCTCTCCAATAGGAAGCAAACCTTTGTCTGACTTGTGGCTTCAGCAGGTGCTTGTTATGTATATTCCTTCTCAAAAGAGGGGGTTTGCCAGCAATTAAATGATTCAGCCTTGATATTTCCAGGTAGAGGTCTGGCTTAGTCCAGCATTCCACCTCTAATAATAGTCAGTAGTAATACTTATGGGGAGAAGTGTTAGTAAAACAGTGATCCCTCCCAAATTTTGCAGGCTGTAGTTCAAGGATTTTGAGCAAGAAAGTCATGTCTGCTCCTTTGTTTAACAATCCTTGACAGGCTTTCTTTTGTGAATACATCCAACTATGTATTAATGTATTTTAAATTTTTGCCGTCATAACATCCTGTCACAACACCATTAATTGTGGTATGGAAAAAGTCCCTCCTTTTCCTCTTGTTTTTAAACCAGGTGCCTGATAAACTTCATGTTATATTGCTTAATTCATTTATTCCGAGACATGATTTCCTATTTGGTTTTTCCATAATACCATTCATGGTTTTATGTCTGTCATTTTATCCATCTTTCCTCCTAATCTAAATGCACTTGTTTGCTCAGTTCTCCTTAGGTTGAAGTTGTTTAAGACCTCCCATTGTTGTCACTCTCTGAATCTTTTCTTGATCAGCAGAATGCTTCTCTGAAAATTGCTTGGTGCAGCATCTGTAGCTGCAGAGTTACTGTGGTGTTCCTGTCAGGTGTCCCTGAGCTGCTCACTCCTGCTGCTCCCTTTGCTCTCCCAGCCAGCACTGAGCTCTTCATCTGTGAGTGTGCAGTTCCTGACTTTAATTAAATTGTGGGTACTCCAGGGTTCCCATTCCCTGTATTGGCTGTGACTTTGTGGTGTGTGTGAATAAATACCTGACAAATCTATCTGCAGCTCAACATAGTGAGTTGGCTTTATAATTTTGCAGCTTGCTCTGTTTTTCACATAAATAATGACTGTATTGAGTAGCACAAATGCAAAACCAGAGCTCTTGTGAAAACTGGCTGTATATTCCTGTGCTGTTTCTTTCAATCTAACCAATTGTTAATTCACATGAAGACCTTCCATTTTATCCCATGACAATTTAATTTCTTTAAAAGCCTGTGGTGAGAGATATTGTCAAAGGTTTATTAGAGATCCAAGCATGTTGTACATATCATACATACCACACTTCCCTATATATGTCACAGCAAGTTTGCAAAAGAAGTCATGCCATGGTAACATTCCTTTGTCATGTTTATTTGCATACCTGCTGATCTGTTCTACAATTTCTATCAACTTTCTCAGTGTAGAAGTGAGCCTGTAGCTACCAGCCTGTTGTTCCCTGGAGTTCTTTTATTGAAATTGGCAGTACAACCTCAGCTTTTTATATCTTGTTTTTTGAGTTTGTCTTAGAGGGAAGCTGGGCAGCATGGTTCATAGTTCTGTGGTGGTATGTTGAAGTGCCTTTAAAATTTCTGGGTAAATAGCATCTAAGTCTGGTGACCTCTATTGGTCTGCTCTAATGTCTAGAATGGTTTTGACAGTCTTGTGCCTGTGCCATCTTCTTGCTCCCATACACACCTTCCATTTTCCTGAGTTTTGGGAGAGTGGTGACCAGTTTGTCTCTATTGTCCCTTGGCCCTGCTCAGTAGCTGAGCAGACTTTCCTTCTGTGCCCTGAGTGCTTCCCATGTGTGAAACAGGAGCTGAAAAGGAGGAGGTTGCTGGGAGGCAGCAATATACAGCCATGGGGGAGCACCTCTTTCTGCCTCAGTCCTAGATTATGTTGGCTTGAGCAGGTCCCAAAGACATGGCAATAATAATATATAGATTGATATGAATTGGCATTTATTGCATTAATTATTTGCATGGATAGTGTAGTTGTATGTAATTGTTTAAAGTTCTTATCACTCAGAAAAATCTCCATTGCAATTAAAAAACTTACACAAGTGGGTTTTTTTCGAATTTTTGGATTGATCATGGATTTATTTAGTATACTAATGTAAACTGTTTTGTTTTGGATTGTATTCATAACAGGATTTAAATACAACTCTTCAAATGTTTAAGATATGCATAGAATTTCGGATCAGAATGAAGGGGAAGATGTTTATTGTTTTGAAGAGTTAATGCATGTTTTGATTTTGAAACAGTTCACAACTGAATGTTTCATATTAATTCCTTTGGTCTTCAGTATTTGTAACAAAGATCCTCAGTGATGTGCAAGCTCTATTTTTGATGAGGATCAGACTTAGCGTGCCATGCCTCTAATGGCTTTCTGGCTGTTTTACTGCTTTTAACTTCCTGTAAAGAAAGAGGTAGTTCCTTGTTCTAGTCTTAGAGTACTTGAGGTGAGACAGCAGCACTCTTCTCTTTCTCTTTTTCTGACTTCATTTCCCCCTTTCTTCTGTCTTTATGTATGTGGTTATTATTTGTTCTTCAGTTTGTGAGTCCCCATGGTTTTCTTTAATTGCTTTTTGCTCTGACTGCAGGATCCTGGCTTCTGTGTGTGTGAGGTTTGTGTAGCTGTTTTTATCTAGATTCTGCCTTTTTCAGTGGCTCCTGAATCAACTTCCCTCCCCTGAATCAATTGAGGTAATGTGGCGTGGTGTTGCTTAGCAATGCTGGAAGCTGATACCGCCTGGGTGATGTGTATGCTGGAACAGCACTGAGCAGGAGACACTACCTGTCCTCTGTGGTCTGTGCAGAGAAGAAATCTTGCATTTTCTAATGTTTTCAGCATCCTTACCTTTATGTGCTTGGGTGGGGTTTTTTCCTTTATGTTGCCGAGTAACAGTTTTAAAGACTTAGAGATGTTCCTCCCCCCCTTCCTCCAGATCCCTGCAGAAAACATAGTAGCATGTAGAATCAAAATATAATTGGGGTGTCAGTCTTTAAAGAGCTGGGTATTTAATTAACTGTCTTGAGATAGGTATGTTTTCTGTCTTCCTCCCCCACGTACCAAGCAAAGCTGTTATAAAGGCAGAGCTGAGCTTTGTAGGATGTTTCAGTCCTCCAAAGTGGCATAGATTGGCAGCCAATCTGGTGTGCATGGCAGTGGATTAAAAATCAGGATGAATTTAATACCACCAACCACATAAGAGTATAGAATGAGCTATTTTGGCAGTAGATCTGAAGGTGTTAATGGAAATTATTAGCTCTGAAATATTTCTTTAAAATTGTTGAAATCTCTAATTTTCAGCTGTGGGATTTTTTACTCTCATTTAAATTGCAAAAGAGTGAAGTATTCTCTCTTCCAGCTTTCTTGGGTTTTTTGTTTTTTGCTTTTTGTTTTTTTGGTTTTTTTTGGTTTTTTTTTTTTACAAAGCCAAGGGATTATACATTTTTTAAAATTTAAACTATCTGCTTGTTTTCTTTTTGTTCATTCTTTTTAATAAGAAGCATTAGAAAAATTACATATATTGGAATCAAATATCTTTGAGGCACATTTTTACCAGATGGTAGCTCTCATTTTCACACAACACTGAATAGCATGGGCGATAACCCCATGTTTAAGTTGTAGACTAGGATAACTGTGAAGGTGTTATTTTCCTCTTTTAAACCAATCAGAAATCAAACCAAAGGTTTTAGTTGAAAAATCCTGGGTGGAAGACAGAGGGGGGTTTTCTCCATCAGCCTGGTAGGATTGTGAACGATGACATCTTTCCTTTCTTTGATGGCAGTTATATTGATTATATCACATAGCAGAGATAAATCTTGGTCAGACTCAATTTCTTTGTTTCATGCAATAATGTTTGTGCTTCAACAAGCCCACCATTCTTTTGCAAAAACTCTGTCTTGGAGTTGGAAGGCTTACAAACTTCTTACGAAGTTCTTACAAATTTTGTGTGCAGTTAGGCAAAGTGATTGGGTGAGCAATTGCAGCCCTCAGGTGCTCGGCACCTGCTGTCTCAGTGCTGCTGCCAGATCACCTGTTCCTCTGAGCCTTTGCCCCAGTACTGGACTGCTGATGGGGTGGAAGAATGGTGATGATGGAATGGGGACATGGACCTCCACAGCTGGGTCGTGGGAGCCCAGCCTGGACAATGGATCTGGGCACTGAGGGTGCTCTTGATAAGGTCAAAATACACCCAGAGGTCAAGGATGGTGGAGGTAGAGAGGTGCAGTTTGGAGGCTGATTCCACCTGAGCACTGTTTATTTGGGCTATAAAGGATTGCTTATGAGACATGGGATTGTTCAATGGGGTAGTCTCTCTGATCAGCTGCTCCTGCCTCTCTTAACCAGTAGTTTTCATAACCAACAAATGCGTTTCCAGTAGCCTGATGGTTTATTCATTTCTGGTTTAGACCATTTAATCCATAGTATGTACTCATTTATCCTCTCCTGTAAGGAAACAAAACATCGAGCTGGCAAGGGGATTTTATAGCAGGTTCATTGCCATGGTTTCAGACAGCCTTACATAGCCTAAAAATAGATTCAGGAAAGAATATTCTCTTCCCTTCCCTGCCTCCCCCAGCTCTAACTAATTGGAATTTCCTTTTTTTGTTTGTATATTTTTGTTGTTGTGGGTTTACTGACTGACAGGTCAAGCAGATTTGTTTGATGTTTTGTTTTAAAGAGGAAAGTTCATCGTAGTATCTAATACATTGGGGAGTGAGTTTCCTGGTAGTGTGCCAAGGCTATTACCCCCTGCTCCTCTCTCCTACACTTCAGGAGTGCCACTCTGGCAGACTGCAGCTCGTTACAAACCGGTGTAATAGTCCAAGATGTGTGAGGGACCATCCTGGGCATAGCTTGGATAATTATAACCTTGACATTGCCTTGTGCTGAGCAGGGGAAATGCAGAGAGTACATGATGATGTGCCTTTAGCAGCCTGCTCTGCTGCCTGAACAGCAACCTCTTGCAGAGGCCAGCTGGCAGCTTTACTGTGTCTCCTGCAACCCCACAGCTAGGATGTTGCAGACAGGTTGAGGATCATGGATGTAACTAGCAGGACAAGTTTTAAAATACTGCTTTGTGTACAGCAGTGCCTGGACAGCAGCTGCAAGGAGCTCGGGGAGGCAAACTGGGTGACCTCTCTTTCCCCTTCTTGGTGTCCTTGCTGAGACAGCACCAGAGCTACACAGCCTTGGCTGTCATGCATAGAGCTGGGCATGGCTTCACTACCTCTGGATTGCAGTGTCATTTGTCTTTGAATGTCAGAAAAATGGAGGTGGAACACAGCTTGGCAATCAGTGTGGTCTCCTCTGATGTGTACTGGCTAAACTATGTTTAGCTTGGGGTTGGGCAGTTGAATTCCTCCCCCCCCACACCCTGGCCATCAACACAAGTGTTGACTGCTTCTGTTAGCAGGAGTCCTAGATGCTTTTAGATCTCTCTCCTCAGACAGGAAGGGCATGGGTTGGAATCACACTGATGCCTTGGATTTCCTGCATTGCTTCCTGTTGAATTGCTGGGCCAGAAGCTAATGGTGGGGGGGATACTGTACACAGTGTTCTACTCCTGAGGCTTGCAGCGTGCCTATTTATGTTGGAAAGCAAGTAAATAACCCCACAGCAGCCTTATCAACTCATGTCTTTCAGTGTCAGGTTTTGGAGCAGAGGGAAAGTGTTCTGGGTTGAATTGCAAAGGGGAGAAACCCCATGTGGTCTCTTAGTTGGTTTGGTGAGCAAGGTGTCGGTTCTGCTGATCCATTTCTCATCACCATTTTTCTTTGACTGCCCAAGAGAAACTGCAGTAAGTCTGTTTGTTTGTGTGTGTTGCTGCTGTTACAGGGCTTTTTCTTTCTTCCTGCTGCTGCTTTTGCGGTCAGGGTGCCCTGACCTTCCCCAGTAGGGACTGAATGGAGAAGGACTGATGTGATGTCAGGTTGCAAGTATGTTAGTCAATGGGCTGCAGTGTATTGCTAATTCCTTCTCTTCTTGGTTTATTCACCTGTTGTAAATACTTTCAGACTTTCCTCTGTTCCTGAATCAATCAGAGTAGTGCACTTCAAAGAAGTTATCTCTTCTTCATCCGTATGCTGTGTTGGACAAAATTTGTGTATTTAGGAAGAAGGTGGTACCAGATAGATAGGACTGCTTAAGGTATAACTGCTGTTCAGATGAGATGAAACCTTTTGAAGTCTTTGTTTTTGTTTGTATGCTGTGCTGCTTTGCATTTGGCAGCTGCAACATGTGCCTATGCTTCCCTGCTCCTCCCTGTGATACTCTGCAATATTTATATGTCTGGTTTGGCACCTGGAGAGCAGAAGAAGAGCAGCCCCCAAGTACAGATGAGGGAAATGTGCCTTCTCAGCCTTCCACAGAGGCAGGAACCTGCCTTGACTTGTTCATGACCAGTACAGGACAGGTGGGTCAGGTTGGCTGTGACTCTGTTCTGAAGAAAGTCTCTTCCTCTTGGAGGTGAGTTTGCCATTTCTTTGGAGGATGTACACTGGGATTTTCACAAAATACAGGGGTTCATGGCTCTAAGGGGTAGCAACACATTGTTTTCAGAGTTGATAATTTTTTTTCAATGTCCCAACCCAAACTCGAGCTGAAGGAGTTCTTCCAAGGATGAGAGCGTGACTGCCATCTCATCTGTTCAGTGATGTGCTCCCTGGGGAAAAGTGCACACTTTTGCTTACAGGCCAGCCTGGATTGCAGAGCCCCCTGTGTGTTAGTGACCCTATGAAAATATAATCCTATCTGATGCTAGAGGGGAAAATTTTCCATACCTGGTAGATGTTTAAATATTCTTTAGGTGGACCGCCTTTCTGCTGTAGTGATTTAAACCCCTGAAAATATTCTATGTATGAATTTACATAAAATAAAACAACCTACATAATATTACATCAATGCATGGTAGATGATCATTTCCTTCCCCTCCCATCTGTCCAATGCTGATGTCATTTTACATCCATTTTTCTTCCCTCAAACAGTTCTAGCACTTCCCTGCTCTGCTCACTGGGCTCCACATGGGAAAGCTTCTGTGTGTGCATGCTCCTGAAGTGTGCTGAGCTTTGCACAAGTACTCACCTCCTCCACTGAAAGATGAAGAGAGTGGGGTGTGTGTCTGTGTGTGTGAGTGGATGTCTGGAATCAGAGACAGAGGGTGTATATATGTGGAGGAGATCTCCGGTTGCTGGTGCCTCTATGGGAGTGGAGAAGTTGGGGGCAAAGGTGAAAGGAATGCCAAAAGCAAATCCTACACTGTTTATTTTATGAGGTGTAATTTGAAGGCAGATGCTTCACTTGTAGACCTTGTGGGAATTGAAATATTAATATTCAGGGGTTATGAAAATTAGGGATAGTGTTTTCTGGACTCTTAAGGTAATGCCAGTCATGTGATTTGCTTTCTTTAAAGTTCACATGAGAAGTCAACCCATCTTAATACTTGGAATATCATTGTAGGTCAGATGCTGTTTAAAGAACATGATTATTATTGCAAAGCAGAAGTTCATAATGTAAAGATGTAGTCCTCCCTTTTTGGGATTTACAACACATGTGTAATTATTTTGTTGCATTTTCCCCACCTAGCAATCTTTATGTTATTTGTTGGGTGTGGAGGTAGTTCTCCTACCCCAGGGCACTGTTGTTTATTGCACTGTCCATGAGAAAGCTCTCGTTCCTTGCCTTTTGCAGATGTTGAAAGGGAAGGGTGGCTTAAGATGGTGATGGCCTCCTGCTTTTAAGGAACTGAACTCACTTCTCAACAGAATTCCCTGCATTGTTAGAAGTTGTTTAAACACCCAGAAAATGGTTAAACTCTTCATAAACTTGAGAAAATTAGCAAGAGCTAATTTTCAGAAAGCCTCATGCTCCTGGATGTAGCCTGCAGTTGTATCTAAAGCAAGCTGTGGGCTGTGAAATACTTGAAGCATAATTTGGCCCTAAGAACCTTGCTTTATGTATACAGAAGCAGTGGGTTTTCATGCTGTTTGACCTAGATCAATAAATGGATTTAGACTCCAAACTCCTAGTGGAGCCAATGTCTCCATGTCTCTTGGTACACTTGAGTTTTCTGTCTGTAATTCCCCCTATAGGAAAAAAAGATATTGTGATGCCTTCTCCTCAAACAATTATGAAGTTACAATAAGTACTTTTCAAGAGAGTAAATCAGCCTTCTCTACAAAGAGCACAGAAAGATAGTTGTTAATTCTGTCTTAACAGTAGAGTTCAAGGAGTTAGTAAGCCTTAAGGATAGATCAGGGTGGAAAAAAGAAATCCTGAGTGCCTTCCTGTAACTGTGCTTCCTTGTGCAGTGAAATAGGCAGAGTGGTCTTTGGCAGATCCAGGGAGGGAAATCAGTAAAGGTTATGGTGTGCAAGAACAGGAAAAGGGTAAGTGGTACTTTGATGACATGCTTAATTGCAAACAATTCCTGATTCTCATCTCTTCCTTGTGCAGTATTCCTTTATTTAAAGAGGAAAACGAGAATCTGTTCTGTTTGAAGAGGAAAGCTGCCATAGCAGCTGTAGGGTTTCCACCCTTCAGTGGGGATTTCTGGCACTGGGGTAAGAGATGAGAGCAGCAGTGGCAGCAGACAGTCATGCTCCTCTGTGCTGCTCTCACCCTGAGAGGGGGAGACCTCTGAGTTGTTTGTAAATGCAGGATAGGGTTGTTGGCTTTGGTCCCACATCTGGAAGGAAATCATAGAATCATAGAATATCCTGAGTTGGAAGGGACCCACAAGGGTTCTGAGTCCAACTCGTGGCCCTGCACAGGCCAGCCCCGAGAATCAGACCATGTGCCTCCTGAGGATGTTGTCCAAATGCTTCTTGACCTCTGACAGGCTTGGAATCAATCTGGAGGAATGTGTCAGGAATAAAACCTGATGTCATTGTCCATGCACAAGGAAATAAGCTATTTTCTATCAGATGTGACATACTTTCCCCCCCCCCCCCGCCATCTCATTTGTCTTGCCCTTCCTGACAATCCTTTGGCAATTTTGGGACACCTCTTCAATTTTGGCTTCTTATTCTCTTATCTTTCACGTGCAGTTTCACCTCCCTTGCAGAGTCATTGTCAGACACCAGACATCTTGCCCGAATGAGTGCCCCTTCCCCATCCTTGTCCAATTTTTTTTTTTGCATTTAGTCAACTTCTTCCTTTTTCCTGCCTTGTTTTGTGCACTGCCTGAAGATCCCTGGCTCCATTCCCTGCCTGTTGTGCTTACTCTCCCTCCTGTTTTGGGCCCTTGTCCCAGTCTGCTCCCTCAGGCCTGGCATTTGTCCCTGCTGCACTCCAGATGCACTCCTTTCGCTTCCTTGCTGCCTGGGTGCCGGCAGCCCGGCCACGGCCAGCACAGGAAAGATGGGCTCCCTCTGCTCCAGGGCCTGGATCTGCTCCAGAGCCTGGACCTGCTCCAGTTGGGCAGCCATGGAAATGAAAGGAGTCTTGGGCTCTTCTGTTCCCAGGCTGGCGCGTGCTGGCCCGCTCTGCGGGCAGTCCTTGGGTTGCCACTGGGAAAGAGAGCGGCATTGGAGCGTGCTCAGCCAGGAAAGGCTCCTGGGAGATCCTGGCTATTGACTCCTTAAAGGTCTTTGCCTGCTGTGAATGCCCTGTGTGCTGCCATTGGATATGGGTACAAAAACTGATTTCCGTGTTCAGCAGAATCTAAAGTTACGTGAGACTCAGGAGCCAAGAAGGGAATATGAGGAGCATAGGATGTTCTCCAAGGGAAGGAAGAGCAATCTAATACCCAGCTTGCCTGCTTTGCCCAGCACAGCAGTGTCCTCTGCCATGCTGCCTTACTGGGAGCCTTGTATTGAGAGAGAAGACCTGTTAAAATCTTCCAGGCAGCATTCACGTTGGATTATTTTAAATGTATTATTTATTATGGGCCTCTTTCTGCTTGATCTTGCACTGTCAGCTTCTGCCTCTTGATATCTGAATTTTAAAAATGGGTCTGAGTCCTACACCTCTCTATCTTGCTTGGATTGTAAAGGCTGTTTTGGACTGTTGCTTCCAATGACATTTCGAGGAGGTCAGTGCAGACTGGTGGGCTGCTTTGGCAGTATTTCTGCTAACTCTCCTTGCCAATGTTGCAAGGAAGAGAACAGAACAAGAGAATCGGTGCTTTCCACTCTCCCCTTTAGTAGTAAAAAGTACAGATTCCACAGATAATACTTTTTCACACCTCCAAGCAGGTGAGTAATTAGTTTTGAGACGTAACAAGAAACCACAGGGATGTAATCTGTACTGAAACAGGTTTGTTGATAAAGAGACAATGGTGTGGTTGAACAGGAAAGCCCTTCTCTAGGTGCAGCTTCTAAAGCTTGCTCTAATAGTGCTGTGCTTTGGACTGACTTACGTCAGTTTTCATTGTGAAGTTAGTTACAGTGGGAAAAGAGGTTTGTTCTGCAAATCTCATACATCTGCCTTATGGGAAAACCCATCCTTGTCTGTCTGCATGCAGCATGTATAATACTCACATTTTAGCCAAACATAAAATGAGGCTCTACCTGTAGCAACAGTATATCCATGCATCTCTCACAGTATCTCTGACAGCTGTTCACAGAATAAACGCAGTGTTATCAATTATCTAAAGACACAAAAGTACCCTATCTTGAAAGATCAGGAGAGCTATCATAGGACAAGGCAGTGTGGACTGTGATGCTTAGCACAGTTAGAGTCTTTCACTGATTGAAGTATTTGTACAAAGAGAAATGAGTAAGGAACCCAAGGAAGTTTAAGAGTTTTGCAATAATTTTTAAAAGAATATTTGAATTCTTTTCAAGAATGATATAATGGCATAATAATGGCATAATTTAAAAACACTCTAGGGTAAGTATTATACAATCACGCATCATGACCCATTTTGTCTCCAGCAGGATGCAAGTGAATATTTTAACTTGTTTTCTAAACAACAGTACATAAAGCAATTTTTTCTCTTCATGCTACAAGTATTTCTTGCTGGTACTGTGTCATTATTAAATGTGATATTTCCTTGGTCAAGAATAATAAATGCTCATATAAAAAGACTTAATTTAAAAAAAACAAAGAAAACAATCATTGTATATTCAGTTATAACAAGCAGTTTTACAAACTTATAAGAAGTCTCTTTTAGGAACAGACGTTTAAATATTTAAAACATCAGGAACTCTTTTCTGGTTTTATAGTGGGTTATATACTGAGTGTAAGACTTCGGCCATAAATATGTTTTTCCTGGTGCACAAGCTATGTAATAATTTTGTGGGAGTCTGATCACAAGCTTTGGGCATAAAGGAAACTAGTCAAGGCCATTATAGCCTCAGTTTAACATGTTTGGATAGGCATCATCTGTGGCTGCCCAATGCTGAGCGCTGATGTCATTGCCTCTGTGGTTTGGAGCTGCTGGGCCATGGGGGTGCCCAGTCCTGAGTGAGTGCAGTGTGTGCCCTGCAGCTCCTGGGCTTCTGCTCCCTACTCGTGCAGCACACCAGCACAAGTGTGGGGATACTGGAGTGACACCTCTGATGGCTCTCAGCAGGAGAGAGAGCGGGGCCAGGCACACTGACCACGACGTTTCGGTCTTCTGGTAGGGGTCTGTGTGCTCGGGGCAGGGACAAGCTCCTCAGAAGGGCCACTGAATGCCTGAATTAGTCTCTGGTGCTCAGCAGTTCTCTGGAGGATCTGGCTTGCATTTAGGCAGTGTGAATACCTCTACTGTATACTCATACTTGGTTCAGAGAAATAGCATTTCCCCTGAGCTGTTTTATTTCTCAAAACCAGGACTGTATCAGATTTTCCCCCAACTGCTGAACAGTAGTATTAATGTAGTGTGTTATTTATTCTTTTGACATGTTTTTATTTCATGGAAAACGTCTACATTATTCTTGAAGCTGGGTATGAGTTGCTGGATCCCTTTCAGAATTCTGTTAAATCTGGAAATAAATCAGATTACTTTGTTCTACTATAAGCACATTCAGCTTGGCTTTCACATGAGGTGTTGTATGGGTGAATGAGCCCAGAGCACTCCAGCTGGTGCAACAGCTTTATTTATGCAGAGTGATGGCATGAAAGGGTTTTGGGAAATGCTTTTAATGGCTTCAGGATTGATTTGTGCCACTATTGAACCACCAAACTGCTTAAAGTTCTTACCCACTTCATTTGTGTTTTCTAGTGACAAACTGTGGGCTCCGGTCATGACCGGTTAATCAGGAAACTGTGCTGGTTGGAAACACAAGAAGTAGAGGTTTTCTTAGACTCTCCTTATAAGTTCCTAGCATTTGCCATGTGGCAATAAAACTTCCACAGTCTTTCTGTTCATAATGTGAAATAGTTTTTTGCCCACATGGTGATGCTTTTATATCTCAACTGTAAAATGCTTTATGTCTTCATAAAATGATAACATGTACTTTCTCACTTCTACAACACATTTTATCATCAGTGAAGGATTAGCTGGGTGACTTCAGCATGTATTTCATGTACTCTTTACTCTTAATATTTTTTCTCCCATGGATTTTTTTAAATCACATTTTGGTACTTGTACGACCGTGCTGAATTTTGTTTTTCCATAGGTTTTAGTGACAGAATTAGCAGGTTATGCAAAATAGAAGGGGTGTCAATAAAATCGAGTATGTAAGTATATGATATGTGCTTGCAGCTTCTTCCTGAGCATAATTTTTTATGCAGGCAGTTTTGTCAATGGGTTGAAAAACATCTCAGAAAGCAGGTTGGGAGTTTTACAGTGAGGAAGAAATAGCTTCCCCCTGGCCTGAGAGAAAGCAGAAATTTTGTAAAAGAGGCGTGGTCTTGTCCAATTGGGAAAGCAAAGTGTCAGGGAAGTATTTTCAATGGAAAACAGTGTTGAACTTCATGTATGAGTATGTTATAAACACATACGTGGTAGTTAAATGGTGATGCAGTAAGTGCAAAGCAAGTGGGAAATATTTAATTCAAATTTTAATTTATCAAATAACAAATGAAGCATTTGTGTGGAAATACCTCCCTCTGGTCTATTAAGGGATTCACGGCTCCACAAGATTCCTGTTTTGCTCAGACTGTGCCTTTGGATGTGAAGGGAAAACATAGTTGGGTGAGAGTCACTAATTGAGCAATTGGAGCTAATCATCCCCTTGGCTTAGCAGATGAAACACTAATTTTCCTTCCAGGTGTAGCCAGAATTACCTGTTTGTACAGTGCCTTCAAGTTGGCTGATTTAAAACTGAATTAAAAACTTTAAAATTGGCTGTTAGTTTGAATATGATGTTGGCATTCCTGATTCAAGTAAGTGACGTTGATCATGGAACAGGGGTGCCAGGTAGGGGTAGTGAAGAACAAAGTGCAGACGAATCTCCAGAGGTTGGGAAACAGTCACAATCAGACAAAAGAGTAACTTGTATGAAGAGATTTCTGAGGATTTCCTTTGAGAGGGTGAGTGTAAGAAGTTTTGCTTACTTAATTGCTCACTTACATATGTGCAATGGCTTTGCTTGCTTGTGTGAGATGCAGGGAAGGAGAAAAGTTTTTTGCCTTCAGTCAGTTTCAAATGCAGCATTGTTCAGAAACATAACATAAAGTGAATCAATATGTCTGCTGACTTGTTCAATATCACTGATGGCCATCAAAAGTAATTGCAATGTTGTGGGTTGAAATCAAGTATTTGTAGACCAGATTGGCTTATTCACAGAGCAGTCTGTATTTGTGCTTAAGGGATGAGGATTTTCACAGAGGCAATTGGAAAAGCATAGATTTATCTATTGCTTCACTTGTTGATAGATCTACTGACAGGTGTGTGGCTGAGGAAAAAGGATAGCACACATCCAATTTGTGCAGGATGGGACTGTTCCTTGCTGACATCTGGCAGAAGAATTGGAATCTGGGACAGCTGCTAGTGCCACAGAATTGCAGACAGTTTTAGCACCTGAATGCAATGAAGATAAATGAGTTCCACTTGGAAGCTGAATGGCCCTAAAGCCAGAAATGAATGTGGGCACTCTGAATGCTGTACTGATAGGCTTGCAAGAGGTGTTTTTTATCCTGTACAGTCATAAATGCTCATTATTCTGGACTTTGAGCCACATTATTGGCATACTGAATAGTTTGAGTTTTTAAAGCTTACTGCTCAGGTGCCTAAATTTGACATTGGTTTCAGGCTCAACCTAGTTTGGTGTTCACTAAGTGTACTCTATTGCTTTACAAACCTGAGCACTTATTCTGTCCAGCTGCATAACCATCCCACAGAAACTGGGTCAAGGGATAAGAGAGTGTTATTTAGAGATTTTTCAGAGTCTGACCAAGATAGGCAACTTCGTGGGCTCTATTAATTTTCAGTAGAAATTATGAATTTTATTCTTTTAGAGATAGTGTTGCATAGCTGAGGGAATTTCTTACTGCTGCAGATTTTAGGAAGTCTGCAGAGTGCTGAAGAATCTGATTCTTAAGAGTTGCTTCTGCAAGTCTCTGTCTAATTTTTGGTAGGCAGCCATGGTGTTTTCTTGAGCAGGAAGGTTTTTCAAGGTTAATTTTCTGCATTTTTAGGGACAGGGAAAAGATAAAAAAGATAAATCTGTGTTTAGAAATTAGGCCTGGTTAAGGACTTCACCCTCCATCCCCTTTTCCACTGACAGTACAGGGGACTAGACATGACCTATCTTCTTGAGCATACCTCTCATTGAGCTTTTCTACTTCTCACTTCATGAAGCAGCCATCACTTACAGTGTTAACCTTTTCTGTTTTGAGCTAGTAGACAGTCTAGTGGTACAGAAATTTTTATTGCCTTCCTTCTCTGAGTATTGTGGATGTGAGCAGAAAGGGCAGACAAGAAACTGAACACAAATCCCTTTAGCTGCAAGGTTTCCTTTAGAATCTGAGTCAAACTTAGTCTGCTGGGTATAAACAGAGAAACAGACACCCAGCATCTGTGTCTGTACTACTGCCCTTCAAGCTTGAGCTGTTTTTCTATTAAGAACTTTTCCCATCTCTTTGCTTCTGCAAATGTGCTGGGTTTTATCAAAGAAATTATAAATTGGACTCCACTGATCCTTTTAGGTCCCTTCCAAGACAGGATATTCTGTGATTCTGTGATTTACATGAATAATTTAAATTTTTTTAATCATCATATTTGCTTTGTACAGTTCTACTGGGGACTTGCACAAATTAAGCAGGATAATGCTTCTCAGTATAAAAATCTGAGCTGTCTGCTTCCCATCATTTCAGACTGAATTGTAGTTTCAGTCTTCCTGGTCCTGTTGCCTTGTTATGCTATCACTATTTTTTAATATGGGTTCAAGATGCTTGATTTCATTTTTATGGTAATTCTGATGTACTAATGAAAAAGCAGCATCACTGACCATTTATGCTGCACATATACAATTTTCTCTTGCTGGAGGTGTACAAGTCTGCTCTGTGCTTTTGGTAGGGCTTATACTCACACCATCCCACTGTGCCTCAGGCTTCCCCACCTTTAAGAGGAGTGTCCTGAGCACTGTGCTTCCTTCTGTTTCATGCTGTGGAAATGTGTCAAAAAGGAAAGCAAAAGAAGTGGAAAGGGCCTAGATACATAGTACCATTCTCTTCCATAACAGCAGTCTTCAGGCTTTGGGAGCCTCTTGCATCGAATTCTGAGCCCTGTCTGACCTAAAGAGCAGAGAAGAGACAGAGTGGCATCTATTCCAACATACTGCTTCTGTTTTCCTCAGTATTTTGTAATTTTTGTAACCCTTTATTCCTGCCCCTGTTTTCCCTGCCCCAGCCCCAACAAGTGCTGTTTATACTCACAGCTCCCTTTAGACTAAGTGAGTTGGATACTTTTTTCATCCTGCCAGAGGAAAATATGTGGAAATTTTAATTGGCCAGAACCTTTTCTGATGCTATAAAATGTGCCTGCTTTGAACATGGAGAACTAAGGTGGCTTTATGCTGAACCACATTGTGGCCTTTGTCCAGCTACTGCATAAGTATCTACAGACCTTAAATTTTTAATCCAAGCATTTAGTATCTGTATAAAAGGGTTATTAATGTGTGATTAGAACAAAACAACATCTCCTAATCTATCTAATGGCTGTTGTAGGGTTTTTTTGAGTCTTCCAGGTGCTGTAAGCAGAGAAAGCTTTAGTCAGCCCAGTGGCCTGAGAGCAGCTGGCTGGGCTTAGCTCACCCTGGCCTTGGATTTTCCAGCCTGCCGAGAGCTGATTTAATTTGCTAACCCAGCCAAGAACAAAACACTGAATTGTTTTGAGTTAGAGAGATGCTGTGGCTCAGCCTGAGGAGGGTGAGAGTCAGTGCTCAGCACCAGGCAGGACTGTATGGGTGGGAGCTGGGAAGGAGCAGAAGGGGACAAGACTCCCCCGTGGGCAGCTCTGCTGTGTCAGTAACTTCTCCTCACACAGGTGAGGATACAGGTTCATTCCCTGCAGCAGGCTCTCTCCATCTTGCAGGTGCTACAGCACTGACATCCAGTGAGCCTGCAGCTGAAACAATAGACTTGGTTTAGGCCCTGGGTTTCAACAGCTGTCAGAAAGAGCAGGCAGAAACTTAATGTTCAGAGTTCAGATGAATCCTCTTCTGTTTGCCACTCTCTGTTTCTGTGTTGGTTGTCTGTCTCCACTTGTTATGCTTAGAGCTGCATATGCTGGAATCTGGTGTCTGCTGCTCCTTCTTCTTGATTAACACCTTCCTCAATTTACTGTTGTCTTTCTACTTGAGTGTCTTTGAATTTCTCTGTCATTTGTCCAGACCTGATCCATCTCTTCATCATGACAGACATTAGGCATCCTAATCCCCTCAGGTTTGCTCAATGTTTGCTTAATACTCTTCAGTTGTGGTCTGTGACCTTAGTTCGCTGTCTCCTAGATCAAAGTGATATAAAGGTATACAGCTTGACTGATGTGCTCTGTTATTTTAGAGAGGGTAAATTTTAAGGCCTCTTACTTAAAGGTGTAGTAAAAATATTATGCTGATGTTATGACAGCAGCATAGTGAGACTAGTGGCATGCAGAAAAAAACCCTAAATAACTTTCAGTGCAGCATGCTGATGTTTACGCATATCGGTTAAAAAATGGAAGGTCTTCTTTTAATTTTCCTAGTAGCAGATGCTTGTGATCAAGGTAGGCTGATTACAGTAGTTCTTAGATCTTTGCTTCCAAATGAAAGTGTGTGTTTATAACCAAATAGTTAAATATATCTATAAAACAAGAATTTCTATTTTACTAACAAATTAAGCAGGATAATGATGCTTAATAATATAATAATAATTAATAAAAAATTAGCTGTATATATGGAGTGGTTCTGCTTGTACCTTTCCTCCATGATTTTTTTGGCTCCTAAATTTGAGTAGTTTTTATGTCTTTCATAAAGTTTATTGGCCTGTCTGATTGTGTGTGTGGGCAACTGTATCATCTAGTCAGAAGAACATTTATGGAAGGGTTCAATGTCTGTAACATTTCCTTGCAAGGATTATTTAATGGTATCACTTGATTGATTCCTGTGTTTATGATTTAATGGAAAGAACATAGCCAAAAACTTCTATAGTAGCACAGCAGTTGTAGAGGTCCTGTCTGCCCTCTTGGTGCTGGCTGGGGTATGTGGTGACTTCAGGAGAGCTCTTACTTGGACCAGAATCTTTGAGCACTTCTAGACTGGGTGCCTGTGCTACCTTTTTAGATGATCCTGTGTACTCCACACACAGGAAAAACAGATTAATTTGCAAAGGGGCCCAGAGTCTTTCTATGTAGAGCTTGGTGTCTTTTCTTCTTGAATTCCTCCTTCCAACTGAGGCTTTCTTGTTGGCACTGCTTGTCTTATAAAAAGATTTAATTTAATCATTTTTAAAGAAGAAGATAAACACAAGTGATTCTTCATAGATTTTTAGATTGCAATGATAACTGAGAAAAAATTTGCCTCTCTGGTAGTGGTTGGCATGGGCTTGGGTAGGTTTCACTAGTATCTCTCTGACCTTGATGGGCAGGTTAGTGCTGAATCGTTGCAAAAGCTTGCCTGCATTTTTTTCTTCTCCTTCACTTGTGCCCATTGAGCTGTTATTTAGAAGTGTGGGATCCATAATTTTTGATTCCCTTCCTTCTCAGCTAACATTTCTTTTAATCCAAGTGCTGTTTTAAATTTTTTTATGCCCAAGTATTTGCTGTGTAAAATATCTGTGGGAACAGATTAGTCATGACATGGAAGAGTAATGTGTAGTAAATAGTGTATCCTGCCAAAGACAGGGCTGTTTTTATTCTATCCTTATGGTGGAAACTGGTGTCTTATTACCTGTCACTGTTTTTTATAGAATCCTGTAGAACTGGTGATGCATTCACAAATTTATAGGCTGTCTTGTGCTTCCTTTTTTTCCCCATATAGGCTTCTCAATAATTGTAACCTCAGAGTTAAAGCCAGGCAGTGACTGGCAGTACTCTTCTTATGCCTCTGTTCAGCTGGAAAGTTACATTTCCATTTGTGCCCATCTGTGTGCTACATGTTTTGGTCGTTGATCACTGTATAAAAGTCATGCAGAATGAAAATGCATTTACCAAGAAAGATAAATGGACAGTAGAAGTGTGTTTCATCAGAAACCCATCTAGAGTGTCAAAAAGCAAGATAGGAAAAATGAAATAAAATTCTAGTGTGATGTGTAACATTCAACAAGTAAAACTAATGGTGCTTGAATTAAAAAAGAAGGTTCAGAGTTGTACCAATAATGAAGAATTTCCCAGTCAGTGTTGGCTTTTTTCTGGCCTCCCAGTAGCATGTCCTCACAGTTCTTGCTCATCAGTGGGATCAGGCCAGGCCCCAGGTCTAGAGCAGCTCTGGTCCCCAGTTTATAATTGGTGTCATCTTGTACCCCTTGGCTTTCCTGCTTCGCAGACCCTTATCAAGGTGGCAGCTGCAAAGTGCCAGAGAAGGCTGGGAGGAAAAACTGCTGATGTAGCCAAGAGGGAATGATGGTCAGCAAGTGCTGAGTTGTATCACTTGCTCTTCTTGCTTCCTACCTTCTCTGGGAATCCTGTCTGGGGGTGATAACAGCCCGATTCATAAATAATTAAAAATTTACATAATTAATTGAAATCTGGGCTCTGTCGTGCTCTATTTCCAATGTGATCTTGTTTACTTTTCCAGGAGAAAAGGAATAATTTTCCCTCGTGCAGTACTATAGCCTGTCCATCAGCCTTACCCCAAGGAGGTGATTAGGCTGTGTACTTTGAAAAGTATAAAGTTTGTCTGATTTTCTCATCTTCATATGAAGCATTAAGAAAAAAATTGTGACGGCTCTTACTTGTTAATGGTCATACAGTTTACTACCTGCAACCATATATACCATGATGCTTATGTGCAAAACATCTTCCTTATGACTGATATGGTCTTCTTTGCCCTTATTCTTTTATCAGATATAAGAAACAAGTTTCCCTAAACATGGGTGAAACTGAGCAGAGACCAACAGCAGGATCCCGCTTGGGAGCTCAGGAAAATGCTGGGATCAGTACTTTGGAGCATGGACAGAAACCACCTCTGACAACTCCAGGAAAACTTGTCTCTATCAAAATTCAGATGCTGGATGACACACAAGAAACTTTTGACATTCCGGTAAGGATGTGGAGGTTGGGGTGGCCGAAGATTATTCAGGCATTTCTTTCTGATAATGCATGTTCTCAAACCAGTTCTCTTTTTATTTCAGCTGTGATTCTTTGGCTAATGAATTCATGTTGCAGAGAAAATGGCTATTGTGTATATCAGCGTTAAATAGATCATGGTGCAATACAACAGCATTAAACAGGGAAGTGAACTGTAGATTACAGTTATTAATTCCTTTTCTGTTTGAACAGCTTCAGGAGAAGTTCAAGTCCTTGGTGTTTTTTTTTCTTCAAATATGTCATTAGTGGTTTCCTCTACTTTTTGAACAGTTGATGTACTTCCTTGCTGCTGTTTTGCTCTTGATCCAGTAAACCGTAGATCTATACAGATTTTTTTGTCTTTCCTCTGGCAAGTCCTTAGGATATTAACTTGAAATCATCAAAGTTTTCAGCAATTTATATCACTCTCACAAGCACTGAGTGCTCTCACGGAAGTTATGTGCAAGGAAAGAAGCAAAGCAGTCTCATCTAAAGTTTCTCTGTACCCTGTTGAGATTAATCTGGGTTTGTCCTTGCCAAGGAGACAGAGCTGCTACTGCTTTAGTGTGTGGTTGTGATCAGTAGAATCAGTTAGAATTAGTTCTGATACCAAGACTGATCCAGTTTCACACGATCTATCTGTTGGTAGCCACTAATGATTCTAACATGCCATGCTTACACAATTAACATGAAATGTGGTTGAACACTGCTGCTGTTATGGAAGTGTACTGGAATGTATATTTTTCAAAGTCTTCAGGCTTCAGTGAATAGGAAAGTGGAAACCTGAGTTCAAATTTCATCCTTTGTTACTTGCATTTTCTGTAGCTATGGTAATTTTCATGCCTTCATTGGCTCAGATTTCCCTTCTGTAAAATGGAGGATCACCAGTGAGATACAGAGGTCTTAGACATACAGTGCCTTAAACTGTATGTTTAGGGAAAAATGCTACCCCTGTATTAACATGAAGGAATTCTGCTTATGAAAATTATTATTTAAAAAATGTTTATAATGTTTTTATGGCCTGCTTATGAGGTTTTGTTTGTCTATTTTCTGTGTGTACACGCAGACACTTTTTGATCTGCTCTCTGCTGCTGTTTGCGATCCAACTGCAACTATGTGTTCAGTCTCAGATTTTATTTTAGTGGAAGGTAAATTCTCTGGGCAGGCAGGTTATGGGTGAACTGAACTGCCATCAAGTGAAATGCCCATGTATGTAGCAACTTGTTACACTTTTGTACCTTTCACAATGCCTGTCAAATATAGGTAGCAAACAGTCTTTAGGTAAAAGCAGTCTTTAGATAATTGTTGCTGTTCAAAAGTGTAGTTATAGTTTAAACCATCAAACACTGATACTATTTTGGGGCTCTTTTATATGATATAAATATCTCTATTATTCCAGAGACAAGTTTGGGGGGTTTTTTTAACCCATCTGTAGATACTAATACACCGTATTTTGAAAATTGAAAAAGATGTGCAGACATTTCTAGATCAGGTCCATTTAATTAAATTGTTTAGAAGAAAATATAAGATGATGTGGATGCAAAGCACCCTGTAACTCCAGCTTTGCTTCTGGGAGTTTGAGAAAACAGTATTTTTTGGCCTTTAATATTAGTAGATATCAACATTTCATTTGTTTTTAACTTCAGCAACACCTGAAAGACCTGGGGATATAAACAATTTTCTGTTGCAATCACTTGAATATGATTGTTTTCAGAGACTTTTATTTCATAACCATCACTATTCAAGGAAAGCCCAGTTGGTTTGAAAGTCAAACCTTGTAGTAAAATATGCAGGATGCTTAGATACAAAATCTTTTACAGCAAATCTTTTGTAAAGCCTTTTGTCTTTAACCTGTGCATAGTCAAATGGAGGAATACATGGTGTTTTCAGTCTGCTCTAAAAGACATTAATTGTTTTAGTCCCATCTCACAAAAATGATTAAGTTTTGATACATCTAAATGGAGGTGTTTATTCATGTTGGAAACCCCATGTTCCTATTTATAAGCTTCATGTTTTTAGCCAAACTGGTGCAGTATACACAGAAAAGGAAAGTGATACCATTTCAACAAAATATTTTAGAGGCAGCAAGTGTGGCCGTGGGCAGAAGACGTTAAACATACATGCCTAAGCACATCTGTGGGTTTGCTTTTCAGGGGAGAATTAAAGACTTTTTGCGTGGTTGAAGATCTGAACTACGCTTCCCAAAACCTGAGCTGCTATGATTATGAAAATAACTTTGCAAATATGATACTAGTATAAACTGAGAAGGATTTGTGTTTCCTACAATTTCAGGAATTTTGCTGCACAAACCTTTCTGTGTTAGCAAATGAGCCATACTTTGAGTGGTTTTATTGATGCTTGTAGTGTGTCCTGTAGGATAGTATAAAGTTTAATGATGCCAGTTTATTATTTTCTCATGAAGTCTGCATAAAAACGGAAAGAGATGCTGGTGCTACTTCCTCCTGAGTTTGGGGGAACTGGGGAGGTAGTTGGGACTGGCCATCTGTCTGGTCCTGCCTCTGTGCTACTCTTGTTGTACCTTCAGCACCATTGCCCCATTAGCTGTAAGACCTTATCTATGTAGTATTTTTATTGGGTTTGTTATTGTTTTGTTTGAACGTTGTCATGGGTTAGATTTGTATTGTGTGCTTGTTTATTTTTTCTTGTTTATTGAATTTTGGTTGGGTTTCTTTTTAAATTATATTCCAGGAGACATGATTCAATATCCTTGCTCTTAAGCAACCCCTTTTCTCACATTGTATACAGATGTTACTATGAGTGCCAAATCCATCAGATTTTTATGTCTGTTCTGCATATAACAAAACAGGAGGAAAATATGACCTACTTCCATTACCCCTCAGTGCTGTTGCTCTTCGGGCTGTTGAAAAGTAAAGTTACTCCAGTGTCATTTGAGTTTCTAAAGGAGTATTATTCTTTAGGTGTTAGTACTTTGATGCCATAAAATTATACCATGTTTGGCTCACTGTATTACTTCTCACAAGAACAAAACTCCAAATGAGCAAAAAAGAGAGAAGAGACATCCACATGCCTATATATGGACCTGGAAATTATATATATTTTTAATAGGAAAAACCCCACATAGTATGTGGGGAGAATTTGTATGGGAAACTTCAAAAACAGAAGCCACAATGAAGGCCTTTTCATCAATTGTTGTAAATGGAATATTGTAAAAGAAAGGGATGCATAAGAAAAAATCTTCTATGCTGCTTGCTGTTAACAAACAGTATTTTGTTGAAGAATCTTTCAACATTCCTATATTCCAAAAAGCTAGTGAAAACTTGAATAGATAGTCCTGAATCCTTTTATACACATCCATTTAGCTGGTTGGGTACACATGCTTGAAGGAGGAGGGGGAAAGGTAGGCATTGCTATAAAAAAAAAGATTACATGACTTTTACTTTGTATTTCCTGCCTTTAACATATAAGTAAAGTATAAAATTCATCAGTTATCTTTTTTGAGCACATTTTTATCTCTTTGGCTATGAGAAGACAAATTATGTGGAACATCCTTCCCTCTTTTAAGTTATTCAGCATTTTGTGACTGAGTCTCTGTATGTTTAGTTTTTTGTCTGCCACAAACTCTTAGACAAGAACTACATGTCAGCTGCAGTTGCAGGTGATTAATGCCTGAAAATCAGGCCATGAGTCAAGAGTTCATGATCATCCAGCAGTTGCAGCTGTTGGTTTTGATGTTGCATGCAAGTGTGGAATATATTTGTCCCCTGCTTTTTGTTTCTAATTTCCACTTTGGCTGTATTTACTGACAAATTAGTTAGATATACTTAGTGGAGACTGCAGAGGTCCCAAATACAGCGTTCTGTTTCAGCCAGTGTTAGGCTGACTTATGTGATAGAATGAGCAAATAGGTTTCCTTTCTGCTAGGTGAGAGGATGACAGCTTTAGCTAAAATTATTAATAGGAAGGAGGAAGAACATTTTCCACCTGTGTATACACAATGATAATCATATATAGATAGCTCTTGGGCATTTTGAAAGGTTGACATGTCAACCTGCACACTTGCAAAACCCCACAGTGCAAAATAGAGGTTGTGTATTACATAATAGAAAGTGAAGATGCACAGTTCTGTACTGCTTTATTTTCCTCTGCTTTTATTTCTCACCTAAGTTAGTTGAAAGAGAACAGGATTGATTCCATAAAGCCATAGCAAACCTTAGATTTTCATATATTTGTTTTGATATGATCTCCCCTATAGATTCAAAGCAGTTTAAGTGAAAATGAAATACAGTTTGTAAAGAACAGTAAAAACAGCTGATGATTGCATCTACTTCATTCCTTCTGGGAAAAAAAACCCTTTCATGTTTAGTGTCTATGCCATTTATATTATATTTACTTTTATAGTTGTTTCATTGCCAGAAGTAATGTGTTTTAAAACTGCTCCTAAGTGCAGAGTCAGCGTAGTTATTGCCTAGGTAATGCTGAAGACAAGACTGATTCTCTGGTTAGACTGCCAGGATGATTTGGTGACTCAGACCAGGCTTAACCCTGACTGATATGATGCTTGCTGCTGATCATGTCCTGCTCTCTGGGTGAATGAAGCTGATGTGACTGGGATGATACTATTGATGCTAAATAGCAATTAAGAGCTGTTTCTTTTTGGCATCAAAGGTGAGATCAAAGTATGTCACAGGAGGTTAGGATTCTTCTTTTGGTTAGGATCTGATCTCTTTAATTAAAACCAAACCAAAGTCTTCTTTATTGTGTCTGCAAGAGAATATTTGCTTCCTTTTTGTGGCTGTCTTTTGGAAGGACCAAAACATGCTTGCCTGTCCAATTACTCAAGTTTATTAAACATCTGGTTTTTGTATTGTGTCAACTTCCTTTCCCTTTGAATATGTTCAAGCTTTGTGGAATATGCAGGGTTGGAAAATGTCATCTGCTTTGGGGGATTAACAAGGGTTTCTTAAGCAACAGGAGTCCCTTAATAGAAAGCAGGGTAAAGGTGTTATCCTCTGTAAACGTCACTTGTAAACATTTCATTTCAGTTTGCTCTTCTCTTGGAAGAGAAAAGCTTCATATTACTTGAGAATACAGAATAAAGACCAAATGGTCTTGGATCTACAGCTATTTATCTTCCACTGGAGTTTGGATGTAGTACCTTGGCAGGGAATTTCTCTGTCTCAATCCCAAATTTTTCAGAGAGAAGGACTTCATAATCCTCTTGGGGGGGTCTGTTTCTTAAGGATAATGTTCTGGGTGAGGGTTTTTTTTTGTTTGGTGAGTTTTGTTTGTTCATGCAGTCATATGGTGGTGGTTCATATTCCCTGTGTGGGGAAAATGTTGTCTGTTAACTGTGCTCCCACCAGCTTCAAGCCAAAATGTGTGCCAGGAAAAGCTAAATATTAGAAAGTCTCAATAGTTAATAACAAACATTACATGTGCTTTCTTATAAATTTCCAGAAGTGCTGTGTTACCTATTAAATTCAAAGTTTCAGCCATAGTTTTATAAATGTTTGAATTATTTTCTTTTACATTTGTGGGTAATGATAACTGCCTTGTCTAGGTATTTACATCTGTCCTCAATATGCAATTATAGCCAGTGAAATAAACAATTTATTAAAAAGAGCATGAGACAGCACAGCAATGCAGAAAAGTAAAATAGTGTTTTATGCTTTTTTAGCCAGCTTCAACTTAAGTTCAATTATGAATTGCTTTTTTTTTCCAGCTTAGGAAGTGAACAGCAGGTCAAATGTCAGTTATTCATCAGTCTGAGACTTTCTTTTCTTCTCGTGCCTGAAATTATTTGGCCATTGCTGTCAGACTGTTTCCAGTGAATATCAAGCACTTAAATATTCACTAATTGTCACGCCAGCTCTGCTGGGTCTTCTGAAATTACAAGAAGAGTGATGATTTTTTTTTCAACCCTCAAACACACCAGTTGTATTTTCCTTAGCCGAATATTGTTAGTGGCTACCAAGTAAACTGATTTTTGTTGACAAATGTTTAGAATGTCTTTGTTGAAAGACAGGGTATTTTAGAGATGTGTGCTAATAATTTATGTGCTTTTCAAAGTGGGAGAGAGAATAATCTGCAAGCAAACTTCTGTAACCCGAGGCAGCAGACTGTTTAAACTGCTGATTTCTTTGTTAAGATTCTGTAGAATGAATAGAATAAGTGGGAATGTAATTTTAAGTGCCAACAAATCCAGTCCATTCTCAGACTAGATTGATGTATTTGAAGATATCTGGGAAATGCATGTAATTTTCTTGAATGAATTAGCCTAACTTGTAATCATGGAAAGCTTCTCAAATATTGCCTTTTCACCTCTCTTGCTGAGCTGACTCACCAAGTCATGCAGCAGTGTGTGAGCCAGCTCAAAGCAGAGGATGGAGCTGGCTCAGGAAGGGCAGCTGTGGTTGCAGAGGAATTGTGGGAGCGTTTGTGAACTTTGCTGCCCTGGCTGAAGGGCTCAGTGAAATGGTGCTGTTAATTTTGGTGCCTGTAAGTTGGTGTTCACTGTACTGGTGAGACTGGATGGATGATCTGTGTGGGGAGTGTGGGCATCTCCCCAGTTATGGGGCGTTTCCTTGGGCCACCTCTTTGGAGGTGACAAATGTCCAAGGAACAGTGGGAGCTGTTTGCCATCTCTCCTCTTCAGACTGTACATGAGTGGGTGTTCAGTGGTACAAACTCTGATTTTGCTACCTCTGTAGCAAAATCTGTATTTTCCTCTGTATTTTCCTCTGTATTTTCCTGTTCCAGGGGTGATGGGAGGGATGTTCTGCCTCTGGTCAGAGGCAGGAGGAGAGCTGAACTGCTTGTTGTGTGCATCCTTCCCCTGAGACTGAGGTTCACCTCTTCCATCCTTGAAATTTTTAAAAGCTGGATGTCAGAGCTCCAGCTAATCATTTTCATCCATACTAGGGTAAAAGTATGGTACATTGAACAGACTGCTCATCACGTCTGTCTCAAATGTGTATTTTAGGAGGAGATTAATTGCTCTCTGGAGGTGCTTGTATATCCCTAATGTTGCTTTTTCTGTTCTAGTAGTAGCAGGAAATCATAGGCTCATTTAGGTTGGAAAAGGCCTTTAAGATCTTTGAGTCCAACTGTATTTTTGTAGCATTTAACTATAAAACAGAATCATTCAGTTTAAAAAACTTAAAGGAAGAATGCTGTGATATGTTATTTGTAGATCCAGGGTAAATGTGGATCCCTCATACCTGAAACAGATCAGCCGGATATCAAGATGAGGAGCATCCTCACCACCTGCATGCAGTCAAATGACATGGATAGAAGGTTGTCATCATCAATAAAACCAAGAAGAATCAGCAGCCAAGTTCTAGTTCAAATTGTTCACTTGCTTGATTTTGTCATTTGGTACCTCTTGTTGCCTCCTTTGTTGGCACTAGAACGTGCCCCCTTATATTGCTTATCCTTTTTGTTCTCTCTTCCTCTCTGCAGCTCCTTTGGAACTGCTGGTTCAATTCCTTCCTATTGGTAGTCTCCAAAGAAACAGGAGACAGCAGTGGAAAGATGCATTAGTCCTGGGTGTATCTCCTGGGTCTTTACCTAGCTTCATTCTGTGGTGATGTCCTTCCTCAGTGCAGTATCAGGTCTCTGTTACAAGCCATGTGCAGTGCTGTGTAGGGGAGAAGGTGCTAATCACCTGGAAAGGCTGTATCTACAGTCAGAATTAGGGATGCTTTCTGCAATGGCATAGTCACATTCTCATTCATACTCTAACTTTCAGAGTGGGAGGAAATATCCAATTTTTACTTAAGATAATTTGTGGTTTGAAAGTGAAATTTGACTAGCTTAAAATTATCTAAAGAAACCTTTATAGCTAGGATGCAGTGATTAAAGCAGTGTGTCTTATCTTGGTACAATATAAAGGCCTCCACCAGTTCCCAGATTTAAAAGCCTTCAGAAACTTTATTAATATGCTGCTTACCTGTAGACTTATCTCCACTGCTCCAATGAGCTGCTTCCACTAGGCTGTGATTACAATACACACGCACAATTAAATGTTGTCTTTTGCATGCCAATGTGTAAATCGCATAAAATGCATGGCTGAAAATGTCTGCCAAAGCTTTTGTGTGTATCTGAATCAGGCTACCGTGTTACAATCATTCTTGGATAAACATGTCAATTTTTGAATAAAAAGTGATGCATGAGGCACACATCAAGTGCCAGATAACTCAGCAAATACAAACAGCAGTTGCAGAAGTAGATTACAATATCTCCTTTTCTTATCCCCATCCCCAAAATGGAGGCTTTGATGGAAATTGCACAAACATAATGCTGCCAGAATATAAATAGCAAATGGTGAATTATGACTTAGTGCCAGTTTGCTTTTTGATGGCCTGTTGGCAGATGCAAATATTCATGCAGAGCACAGCAGCAGGGAGTTTTTCTTCTCATTTCTTTCACTGTTACCTTCTCACCTGGTTTTCTGGTTGAACCTGCAGTAATTGCTTTTTTTTCTTCAGTTTGCCTTGCTTTTATAATTCTGGTCTTGTTCTCATGCCATTATATTTTCATACTGTTCTTATTGAATTTACAATTATCTCCATTTAGTAGATAGTGCAGTAATATGTATTTGTGTGTAGATGTTGCTTAACATTCAGGGGCTAGTTCTTTCTGCATAAAGGGGGACTTTTTGCTCTTCAGTGACTCTTCACATTTCATTGCTTCATTCCCTGATGCAGAGGCTCAGTTTTATTCCCTACTGTCATCTTACTCCCATCCAACATCTGAGTTTTGTCCTTTCTTAGTAAATATTCACCTTTGTATCCTCTGTGTGGACACATAGCTCCTGGTAGAGCTCTCTCTTTGGCCTTTTGCAAGGAGGACATTTGGGCAGAGCAGCAGGTCCTGGATCTGGAGTGACTGTGATTTAGGGAGCACCTTGCTCTCTGCTTGCTGGCAGGGATGAGCCAGATCCTCATCCATTTTACATTGTCTCCAGTTGAGAGGAGTTACTGGACATAAGCTGGGTTACATTATATGGTGATATCACTCAGGAGTCTCCTCTGAGAGAGCTGCCTTTTGAAATGAATCTCAGATACAACCATTTTGGTGAACAGAATTGAAATAAGAGGGATTTTGCAGAATTAATTAAGGTAATACATGCAAACTGATATAAAAGAGAATGCTTTGTCAAAACTTTGATATAAAGATACAGGTCAGTCAAAGCTTTATATTAAAGATACAGCTCAGCAAATATAAGAGCACATTATCGAGTAGTTTTTATTACTGGATTCACACAGAGTAGCTTTGCAACCAGAAGTATATGTAGCTCAGTATTCTTTACTCTTAGATGTTCCAGAGTAATTCAGAAACACCTCTGCAGTCAATGATGAACGTGGTGACTGGCAAAAGAAAACGGTTTTCACTTGTATGCTCACTCACAGCATGATACAGAATGGAAGGGACTGTGCAAGTAGTCTGGTCCAGCTCTTGGCTCAAGGCAGGGCCAGCAGTGAGCAGATGGTCCCGAAGAAACATTTAACTGTAAGAATTGAGGACTGATGTGTTCTTCTTTTTCTTTGAGAGCCTTAGCTGGATTTCAGAGTCACCAGTTGAAAATCTGACACTTTTAAGCCTGTGACTTGTAGTTCTGAGTTAGAAACCTTCAGGTTTTCTGTATGGCAAGTGAGTGTTTGCCATGCAGCCATATCTGTGGGCTTATAAAAGAAATGAGGCAGTAGTCATTTTATAAATGAGGGATCTTACTTATGTTCTAGAGTTTGTCAGATCCTTCAGCTTTTCTTTGTAGATTTTTACATCATGTCAAAGTATGGGTATGTGTGCTTTGAAAAACTATGGGAGATTCTAAAAATAAAATTCAAGTGAAAAGCAAATGCTTCAAATGGCTGATTGTGTCACAACATACTCAACTCTGTGACTTTGCCAAAATTTCAAGAAGAGCAAGGTAGAAATAGCAAGCTGCAGGAGAGCAGCTTTTGTGAACAGGAGAGACTTTCAGAACTGCATCTACTTAAAAAAAAGTCAGCAAACCCTTCTGAAGATCTCATGAAAACCTGGATTCATGCCAACTTTGGAAGAACTAAGTTTTCAGACTTTTTTTCACGTGAAGCCATTGGATTGCTGTTGTTAGAGATGAAGAATTAGGAGCAGGTAATCTTTTTGTTTCTCCTAGGTAGGTAGGCTGAGTACAGCCATTGCCACTTCTTTCTCTATCTGTTCCATGAAACAGTAACTTTGAGCAGATATATATGCCTTTGTAACTTTGAACAGGTATGTATGTATGCCTTTCAGTGGAAAGGTCACTTCTCTGCAGAGCATCTCAGATCTGTGCTGCTTATGTTTCATCTCAGGGAAGATCATATACACACAACTTAGCCAGGAAAAATGACAAAAGGTTACTGAGGAAACGGTTCAGCATTTCCTTGGGCTGAGAGAACAAGTCTTTGAGGGCCAGCTAACACTGTTGTTGCTTGTTTCACTGGAATGATTGATTTCCTGCATAGGTATAGCTGTGAAGTAAATTCCAGGTATGTTTTGGACACGGTGGGGATTTTTTTGTGTGTGGGGGTATTTTTTTTGGTTTGTTTTGGGGTTTTTGTTTGTATTTTTTTTGTTTTGGTTTTTTTTTTTTTTGTTTGTTTTTAATTTTTTATTCTTTTTTATTTTGCATTCAGCTTCTATTCAGGATGCCATGGGGGAAGAAAAGAACCAGAGCTCAAGTCCTCAGCAGTACTGTTTTACTGAGAGTTAAACTGAAGGTTAACTCCGTCAGCACACAGAATTAATTCACTAGCTACTGCCTGTTAAATACTTGAAAATGAAATTTGTTCACCTGAAAATAAAGTAACATGAAAGGATTAAATAACTAAACTAACTAATGCAAACTGATTTTTTTAAATCTGTAGATAGCTTAGGTATTAATGTTTAAATTTCAAATTAGCTAGACATTATCACTGTTTTCCTCTGGGGGCATTTGAAAGCCCCAAAAGACTGGCTAGTGATTGTGCAAATTCCTTTGAAAAGGTCATGCATGTGGAAGGCCATGGTTCACATCAATGAACTCCCTTCTTGTAGGAATGATCCATGAATTTGTGGTGTGATAGATGAGTAATGCGACGATTGACTTTCACAATTAATGGACAAATGTCATGTATATAGGTTAAGAAAAGTTTATAGATTTATAGTTATGTTGTACCCCCTCGCGTGGTTATCGAGGGACAATAGGAGTTGGGACATCTGGGAAGGCTGGCTTGTCACTATGGTGGCATCTGACCTCCAGTCAGGGTTTGAGGAAGAGAACTCCACCACTGGACAGCAAAGAAGAGGTTGATGGACAGAACTTTGGGAGGGGTTAAAGGGTTAAAAAGGGTAAAACCTCCATTGTGATGGGGCACATGGCAGGGAAAAACTTTTGCTCCCAGTGCAGTAACCTTTTTTTTCTTTATTCAGTCTTCTGTTGTATTTTTGATAAGGTTTAATAAACCTTCCAACACTATGAAAAGTGAGTAGTGATTTCTCACACTGGGCACTTGCTGCCATCAGCTGAAAACCACTGCACTGGGGTATGAAGTGCTCGGGTGTTTATATAGCTCTGTACCTCAGCATAGAAGTTGTTTTTAACTCTTCTTCTGTCATAATTGTAGAGTTATAGCCCTGAAAAACACTGTAGCACCAAGTGGAGCATCCTGTCTGTAAAGAAAATGCCTTTGCCTTCGCCTTCACTTTCAGGCTTCAGTCCAGGAGTGGGTTTCTTTTACATTCCTTTACTGGTGTCTAAGAAGACCAGAGAGAGAGCTGGAGCCCAGGGCCCATGATTTTCCCTGTTCCCAGCTGTTGGCTGGGTTTCTGGCTGTGTTTTAGGCTGTTCTGAGGAGAGCTGACTGAGCTATGGCTAGCTCTGAGCAAGGGCTCATCCTGACCTGAGAGGCAGTGTGCCCATTTCTGGTCATTGGGGTCGGGGTTGATCCTTTGTCCTCTTTTATTTGCAACTATGAGGATACAACCAAAAACTGTAAGGATACAAGTACATCTATAAGGATAGCCCTGGGGTACAGCTGAAGATGGCAACATCTTCTAGGATGACTGATAGTAGGCTTGTTGGCTTTGTTTCCTTCTTGCTTTTTTTCTGTTTCCCTGACCCTCTCTGATAAAATCATTTAATGGAAACCTAAACACGGCACTGAGAAGGGCTGGCTTAACATTTTGTCTCCCACCCTGCACAACCACTCACTCCTCTGCTCTTCTCTCCTTATTCCCCAGCATCCAAAGCCCCTTTTGGATTTATGGATGCTTCCTACCTCCACAGTCTTTCTCTAGCAGAAAGTTCTAGCAGTTTGCTTCTTGTTTTACTTCCTCTAAATAGATGAAAGTAATATTAATCTCAGCTTTGTAAGATTTGAGCTATTCTGTTTAAACGCTATCACAGAAATGGGCCAGTTATTATTATCTGTGATGGTTGTGTTTTGGTGATTGACTGACTAGAAGAAGGTGAGGTGAAGAAGACGGATTTGTTTAGAAAAGGGCAAGTCTGCTTTAGGGACAGATCAAGTGCAGACAAGAGAGTGATGGAAAAAGGGTGGGATAGGTGGGAAAAAGGAGCTTCTAAAGATGCGGAAATATAAAAAAAACTCAGAGTAGGAGGAAAGCATTGTGCTGGACTTGTACAAATCTCTGACTTACCTGAATTCATTTTTTTGGTCTGTACTTAAACACTGGAGGTCTGGTGCTTTTGTGTCTTAAACATCACAGAGTGGCACAGTCACATAAAGGAAGAGCACTAGAAATCAACTGTGCAGTCTGTCAGATTTGGAAGCAGAACCCTTCACTTGCTCTTCTTTTTAATTGCCACCTATTGATGCTTACATACAGCAGAAAGTTAATGATGCAGCTCTTAGAAATTACTGCAAATTGCAAGTCTGTTACATTAACATGATTAATTTGAACTCAGAGCTGTACCTAAGATTCTGCTAAGGCACAGTTGCATATTAGAGCCATAAAGTTGTATGTGCAGCCATAACATAACTGCCTGCTCCTTTTAATTGTATTTGGCATTATCAATGTTGGTGTCAGGAGAATGGTCTTTTAAGAAATACATTGAATCCAAATTACAATAGTCTAAAATATATTTGAGTGAAGAAAATACCTTCATTAAAAATACCCAAAGTAACCAACTCAGCACAGGCCATTTCACATATCCCAAGACAGTGGAGAGTTGACTTGCAAAGTGAAACCTAAGTGATAAATTTAACAGTAAGGTGGTATAAATCAGCTTATGTAAGATCCGTTGCTTTTAAATATTGCAAGCTGCAGCAGTTTAAAAAGAAACTCAGGCTTCTGAAAATGCAAGTGATCAACAAAAGAGTGATTTGGGGTTGTTTTAATTTTGGAACCTGTTTGAGAGGCAGTTTAATGTTCTGAGTTCTCAGAATGGAGGAAGATTGGGAGATTTCTTTTCTCACCAGGCACTTCCTGCCACAGCTGCTTGAGTGAGTTAATCTACTTGGCTTCACATCTGTTCATTGCCTCTCTCCACTGCCCCCATCTTCACACCAGAGCAGGAGCCCTGTGGCTCTCATGGCCCCTTTTATCCATTCCAGGGCTCAACTTCTCATTTCCTAGGCTCCTGCCCTTATTCCAGCATGTTGCCAGCTGCCAGGGAAGAGCTGCTGCCTAGGATGCTGAGTATTTATTGCTTGCTGTGTGAATGCTGACCCTTGGGCAGAAGAGAGAGGAGGGTGCAGGGTGGCACCTGCAGGACAGGCTGTCTCTAGAAGGGCTGGGAAATGAGGCAGAGTGAGTAGCTGGAGCTAGTTTTCCAGCATCTGACTGAAATGACCAACAAAATAATTCCAAATTACTGGAAAGGTGGGCTTCCTGCTGCCATGGCAACAGAAATTCCAGTGCTGACTGGAATTTGACTGAATTTGTTATTCATTAAGAAAACAAGGTAAGAATTGGCAAGTCCTACTTATTCTTCCACTATTTCATTTTCATTTTCTTAATGATACAGTGTTTGAGATAGAGTCTTTGAAAGGGAATATTCATGTTTAAAACAAAATTGGAAATCTTTGGTTTTCTTGCACTCTGTTTAAGAGAACGGAAGTGTTTTGACCCTTGATACAAGAAAGCTTTTGTTGAACCAAACTTGAGTTAAGTATGATGAGAAGACAATACAGCATGTAAGTAGCTTGAAGGTTTTTCAAATTCGCCTGAACTTTCATCTGGTGAGCCTTTGTCCTGGAGAGAAAATATTTGGCTTAAAGGTTAAGATGAATTAGGTGACTTTTGATTATCCAGAGAATGAAGGCCGTGTTTGTACCCTCATTCCTGTTTCTTTGCATATGGTTCTTTCATCCATTCAGTCAGTGCTAGTCAAGGAGGAGGGCTGTTTGAAGAAGGCACTATAGAGCACTCTGTCTCTCATCCAGCAACAGCTGAATACTTTATGGAAGTATATTAAGTCCTTGACAGGAGAAGGTAGCCAGCTGGCTGCTGCAGCAGGATATTCTTGTTCTCCCTCACAACTGAAAAGGAGGAGTTGGCAGAGTGCCTGCTGAGCTTGCCAGGGAAGAGTAGAGGCACAGACTCTTGCAGTATTTTAACTAGGTGGGCTGTTAACCAAAAAAATAAGAGAAGAAAGCACACAGTTCAAGTCTTTCCAGGCCACCAACTGGAAAGTGGTAAAGGGCTGACTCTAATATGAATAATTACCATCCAAGAGCCTCTGTGCTTTGGGATAGCTTAAGAATGTGGTTACTTTAAAGTTGCAAGCAAGCGAAGTAACTACACTGGTCTGGTTCTGCTTGAAACAGCATGTGGAATGGTGGTGTCTCACTGGTTAGAATAGTGCTCTGACAGTTCTACAAAATCTGGAGTCTGGACATAATTTGATTGTCCTTTCTTGTCCTAATAAGTACAGCTCAAGTCAAAATGTCTGTGTGGGTCACCAAAAAGGATATTGAAAAGAAAGGAATTCATGTTAAAATTGGCAAATTCAGGAAAGAGAGAATACAAGAACAGCGCTTGCCATTTCATTAAGCCAGGTTTTGAAACAACATGAAACACTATCCAGTCAATCATCCATTTCCAAAAAGCAAGCAGGTGAAAACAGCCTTAAGGCACAACCAATTAGCACAGAAATAGGTGTGTATTTTGGGTGTGGATGACCAAATATGCTGAGGTACAAGTATTTGAAACAAAACAGGCCTCAGGTCATTATTTTATGGTCTGTTCTTCCTTGTATACTTCCTTTAATGAAGTCTCCCAGGAAATGCTGTGTGGATGCTCCATTGGCTGATAAGTGGAGCTTCTTCTTTAAGCACTGAAACTGGTGGTCCAGGAGATGTTTTTAGTAATTTAATGATGGAATCCTGACCTCTTATATAGACTCAGAGGACAAATCACATCTAGGTTCTGTGTTTGTAAATGCTCTTCAGTGACCTCCACTGTATTTTGGAACAGACCTTCTTTGGTTTTTTCCACGATTGCTGAAGATAAAGATATTAACAGTAACTACTGAGGCCTGTATGGATTTTTGGTGGTGCAGTTTTGTGTGCTTAGAAACTATTTGAAACAAACATCATAGAGGTTCAACATTCAACATGCACTGAGATTATATAGCTCTTTGATTACACAGTCCTACTAACCTTTGATGTCCAAGATCCAGGTCACCATTTATGAAGATAACTAAATATTCACATGGTCTGGACTGACCTTTCAAAAGGCAGGAAGTATTGCTGTGAATTGCTTTTCCCTAATTTACTTTTGATAGATCTCATGGGTAGAGTTGGAAAAAACACCAGAACACTGGTGTCATTTTACTCTCCCGTCCCAAACTAGCAAAATTAAAGTAGGCTCTCATTCCTTTGTTCACAGTGAATCATATGTGTTAATATAAAAGCAACCTAACACCACACTCTTTTGATCCCAAAATGAACTAGTTACAGCTCCAGTGTAAGATTACAGGTTATTATAATAGCTACTGGCTTTAGTGCTATCTTATTGTCCACTTCACAAAATTAGGGTTATCTGGCAGTGTTTGATGCAAACAACCAGTCTGCCTTAAACACAAAAGAATCTTACAGAGCTGGGTGAACTGTGTTGTACATTCATCTGAAGTCTGTTTTTCCTTAACTTCCATTAGCAGCAATTGTAGTCATGCTGGGAGCAATTAAAAATATGGGAACATTTTATATATAAATGTAGATGCATGATGTAGATGTAACTACTAATTGAGATGTTGAATGTAACTCCTCACTTCTTGTCAAGCATAGTGTGTAGTCTTTGCTTGCAGGATTATTTTGCAGCTTGCAGACCCACTTCAGCTGCTCATAGAGATCCTCAGGCAAAGGCTGCAAGGAAGATTGGGAATTTATTGTGCTTTTTCAGTTGTTCAGAGAAGAGGCAATGGGTACATCTCAGATTTCTCTTAGCAAGGTGAAGGAATTTCAGTCCTTGTTTTTAGACTTGCAACTGCTTGAGGCTTCAAAGGCCTCAAGCCTATGTGTGAAAGAGGAAAGGAGGGAAGGAGGAACACATATCGCTGCTAATCTTATGTTAACATAAACCTAAGGGTTGAAATCCCAGTTGTAAGAAAGCAGCTGCAGTAGCAGAGGGGCCATTCAAAACACGTGCATTCACTGCTCCCACAAGCAGGTAGTGCATCATAAAGACCTTGGTATCCTGTTCAGCAGGATATATGGATTGCTTATTCAATTTTTTAAAAATCTGTAGCTATTTTATAGTTTTGCTTCCAAGAAGATCAGGGGTTTTTTTAGTTATAAAATTTGATCAGCAAATTGTTACTGAGTAATCTGTGTGTCATCTGCAATAAGGAAAACATTTTAAAGAATTTGTCATACATTGAAGAATCAGATATAATGAGAGAGGTTAACTTAAAAAAATTGCCTCTAGTTTCATTTGGAAGAAGAAAATAGGAAGCTTTAGTTGCTTGTTTTTACTTCTGGTCCAAGTGTTGGGAGCACTTAAATGTCTCTCTCTCCTGTTTTTTCTTACTCTGTGTGTTGTCAGACTTTTAATGTCCCCAACTGTAAAAGGAAATTAACCAGGAATCCCAGTTCCGTCTGTTCCTTTGTACAATGGCACTTTCTCACAACAGGACAGCTACTTGAAGCGGAGCAAGAATGTTCTGCCAGTTTGTCACAAACTCTTGCTCACCACATGGGAAAAGCTCAAGAGCAGAGAGAAGAATCTTGGCCTTAGTCTATTTTTTCCCCTTTGCATGGGGGCAGAGGAAGTTACAGACATGAAGAAACACTTATTACTGAGTGCAGGAGCTAAAATTCTTTGTTGTTTCTGAGAGGGAGGTAGCTTTGCTGTAAACTTCTGCAACAAATCTAACTCTGCAAGTTGCATTAAAAGAATACAGTTAATAGGCAAAATAAACCTGAGAATTACCAAAATGTCTCATTTTTCTCCTACGGTTAGGTAACCTGTTTTGAATTCCAGATCACTGAGCATAGAATGGTTTGAGTTGAAAGGGATCTTAAAGATCATATGGTTCCAACCCCCCTTCCTTGAGAGGACACTTTCACTAAACCAGGGTGCCCTCCTCCAGCGTGGCCTTGAACACTTCCAATGATGGGGCATCCACAATTTCTCTGGGCCACCTGTGCCAGTGCCACACAACCCTCACAGTAAAGAAGTTCTTCCTAATATAAAATCTGAATCTGTTGCCTTTCAGTTTAAAGCCATTCCCCCTTATCCTATAACTACATACCCCTGTAAAAAGTCCCTCTCCAGCCTTCTTTCAGACCCCCATTACTTAGTGGAAGGCTGCTCCAAGGTCTTCCCGGACCTTTGTCTTCTCCAGGCTGAACAGCCCTGACTCTCAGCTGTTTGTCCTCATAGGAGAGATGCTTCAGCTTCTGATCATCTGCTCTGTACTCCCCTAGTAGGTCCCTGTCCCTTCTCTGCTGGGGACCCCAGAGCTGGATGTGGTGCTCCAGTCTGGGGTCTCACAACAGTAAAGTTGATGGGAAGAATCACCTCCCTCAAATTGCTGTTCATGCTTTTTTTTTAGCAGTAGTTGGATTTTATATCAGCCAAACAGTTTTATATACACTATTTAAAGAGAAAGTGAGAGAGAATGTGTGTATCAGTAAATGACATTATAGTATATTATTAGTATATGACAGAATCACAGACTGACTGAGATTGGAAAGGACCTGGTGTCATCTGTCCAACCTTCCTTCTCAGGCAAGACCACCCAGAACAAATTGCCCAGGAACACATCCAGATGGCTTTTGAAAACCTTCAGGGATGGGGATTCCTCAGCCTCTTTGGGCAGCCTGTGCCACTGCTTGGTCACCCTCACCATCTCTAGGTGGTTGGTGGCTGTACTGGCAGTCACTCTGCAGGGCCCCACATGAAGCAGAGTGCAGTAATCACAAAATAACTGTTTTCTCTAATTTGAGAAATTGTGTTTGTTATAGCAGAGTTCCTTGCCAAAGATGAAGCATTTGCATTTATTTCTAGCAGTTAAAAGATATCTGCAAGCACTATTGTAATCCTCTGAGATGAGGCTTCATAAGCTACAAAACCTTTTGGTAAATAGATACGAGGCTTGGTCAGGATTCTTTTCCCTAGAGCTATATTAAGCTTGGGTTTATCTCATGTGCCATTTGTTTGGGATGCTTTTATTCAATAAACTGTCTCTGATTAATCATAACATTTACTCAGACCCACTCTGTTTAATGTGCCTTCCTTTTTCCCCCCCAGCTTGCAAGAACACAGCACTTCAGAGGGATTTAAGCGCCCCTTCACTGCAGAAATTCTTTTCTGAGAGTCCAGAATAGCTCAGGTCCAAGACTTTTGTTGCAAACATTCCCAACAAGGGTTTTAGTGAGTCAGAAACATTGAGTTACTAACTTCATTGATTATTTTTGTCACATTAACCTTGACCTACTAAACCAGGCAGCAGTTGCTGTTTTGAATGCAAGCAGAACCGTAGCTGGCACCAGCAGCTATTGTGCTGTTCTGCATTCTCTGTTTATAGCCAGATTCTTCTGTTTCACTTTGGTACCTGCTGGCATCTGCATACCCAAATTGTTGATTGGCAGGTGCACTGTGGCAGTTAAAAATATTTATGAAATGGAGGTGATAGTTAAATGCCTTAACAAGGGAAGAGAACCCCAAATGCAAAGCAAGACAAATTATCTGTATAACTTGATACTATCAGCAGCTGTTGGCAAGGTCAGGAAAGTTATTAAAAGTTAAATGTTTGTAAAGCATCTAGTATCCCTCTACCTGAATAATTTACTGTAAAAAATGTTGAGAAAGTGTAAGTATAATTCCTTTGAGATATCTGCAGAACAGGGTAATAAGAATTTCTCAGACTGCTCCTGTAATTTTTAAAAATGCCTTGAAATTTTTATGATTTAAACTCAGATGCATATACTTTTTCTTTAAATTAAAGAGATAGGCAAGTCTTTTTCCTTACATTTCATCCACTACCCACTTTTTTGCAACAGGGCGAAAAAATGTAATCTTTTGTTTTTAAAACATCTCTTCATGGAAATACCCCATAAAGGGGTATTGACCTCCATATGAGACAATATTTGTTCCATTTTTAAGTGAGAGGAAAATACAGCCAAACCCAGGAATCTTTAGCTTTATCATTCTTATTCCAGTGACTGCCAAACCATTGGTTTCCCATCACAGATCTGTTTTTTTTAATATCCATCGGTTACAATTTCATGAATTCTCACTGCTGGCAGTGACACACATGTTTTCATTTACTGCATTACGGGTATTCTCTAGACAACCAGTCTGTTGAAAAGAAATTAATTCCAGCAGTGAACTAAGATACTGAATTCTCAGCAGTTTATGAATTCATGTTTTTACATTGAGGCTATTTATATCTGGATTGAATTCATTTGAATTTGTAACCAGGTGGTTGTGGTTATGTTTTTTATTATCCACTGGATTTGAAAAGCCAGCAGAGTGCAACTGCAGAATGGGAAAACTCATTAATTGCAGTTGGTAAATATAGCATTCTATGGTTGAAATCTCAGCTTGTATTTCTCTCATTTCTGTTCATGACTTCAGGCATGATTAGCATGAAGGAGTACAATATACCTTAACTACAGTATCCTAAGTAAGGCATACTATATACAATTTTGAAATCTGACTAATTTTAAATTTTTACTAAAGATGAAAATCTAATAACTTGTTTCTATTTTATCTTGTGGTGCCCATTTAACCAACAAAGAAAAGTGGCAAAATATCCAGGCAACATTTTAGACAAGATCTTTTGGAGAAGAGCAGAGACTTTATAGATAACTTGCAAAGCCTGTCACTAAGCTGCAGATTCATACTCAGTGGGGTTATGCTTTTTATCTTTGTCTTCTCCAATGAATATTCAAAATTGTTGGATCAAGGAAGAAATGGGCTTAGTCCTGAACTGTGTTTTTCATGGAACAAAGAAAGTGAAAACTTTTAGCTGTTAGAGAATAAGCACTTTACCCCGTCAATTTTTTGAGCTTGGAACTTCATTGTTCCTTTTAAGAGTAAGCTTGCATAAAATGTGACTTCTTAATCATCATCTTAATGTCAGTAAAATTGAAAGGATTTTTATCTCCAAAAAATCTTGATTTGTAGTTTGAGAGGGTTCTGTAGCAAAAACTGGAGAAAGTGACAAACTTTGAAGATTGTAAAGACAAGTACATTTCACTGGCAAATTCATTAGAATTCCATTAAGCCCCAGTTAGGTGTGTTCCTATGCTTTTGGTCTTGACTGTAATATTTGGTCATTCTTGCTGTAACTAAACAGCACATGGTAGATAGTAGTGATTGCTGAAATCTTTGTTTCTTTCTCAGGAAGTGGCTGTTTTGGAGGTTGTCTTTGGTAGGACATGGGTGGTGATACTCTTCCTAAGACTGAGCAGTTTCTGATTTTTCCACAAGAAGGGATTTAGGAAGATAGATACCCTGATCTTTTTTTTCCCCAGAGGTTGCATTGTAACTAGCCTTGCTTCCCTCTCAAAGACTTGTACTGTACATTCACTGTTTATGATGTATTATTTTTAGTAGCTCTCTGTGAAGACAGCCTGCCTTTTTCAAGATGCTGTGTCTGGAAGCAAAAAGTTTCTGAAGTGTTAGTAAATAATTGCAATTTGTTTGAAAGAGGTATGAAGGCTGTGAATCTGATTACATGCAGGTAGCTCAGTGTTTTTAGTAGTAAGAGTATGCATAGCTAGAGGAGTAGAAAGTATCTGTTTTAGAAAGTGTTCTGTTGGTTTCTTTTTCACTATATTGGTTTTACAAATTCTTTTATCTAGTGACTAATGTATGCGTGAGGAATATTTTTGTAATCCCTTGTGTCTGAGGGGCAGCATCTCTATTGAAATGTGTTTCCCAGATCAATCTCAGTCAGACTATTCTCTTCTATCTTGAGTCAATATACCAAGGAGAGGAAAGATCATACAGTTTTATTTTTAAGTGGTAAAAAGAGTAGAAGCTGTATGGTTGTTTTGATTTGGAAACACCATGATGACTTCATAATACTCTTTTTCCTGCTCTGCATGGACAGATACATGTTGATAAAGCAATAAAAATGATTTTGAGATTACCAGGCATGCCCTCTGTAATCTCACAGAAAGCACTGACATATATTTGCCCCAGAGAACATTGTAGTGTATTCTGGTTTTCAGTCCACAAGTTGCTGTATTTGAATGCAATCAGTGTCTTTGTTACTCATTCACCTGCTCCTGTGTCTGTCTTTCTTGGATTAAATAATTTCCACAGGAGGAATTTGGGAATGCTGGGTGTGCTTTCTTACACCTCAGCAAATAACAATATAGAAAGTATGTTGGAAGAAACTTTTTTAATAAGAATAGCTGATATCTCTGTAGTGAATACCTCTGTATATATTGTGGCAATGCAGAGAAAGACATCTGACACAGAAATAATTTGTTTTGAGGTTTAATTTATTTGTGCTTCAGGGAGCAAGCAAAGCCCAGCGGCTCTGACTTGTGCTGCTGCCAGGCCTCCTGGAGTTTTCTCTCCATGAAGAGGAGCTCCTGGCCCTGGCTGAGGCTCAGCTCCCCTTGGTGGGGAGCACAGGTACAGAAGGTAGCTGCCAGGATATGGCCACTCCTTCCATGGAAAATGCTAAATCAAGAGCCACAAGCCTCCACCATGGGTTTAATACACACACTGTTAACTGCAGCCCTGGAAATTGTGAGATGCTGAAGAGCGTAGAGGAGTTATTCTTCATATTTTCCTGGCATTGCCAGGAGGGAGGTCTGTAATTGGAAGAGCGGCATAAGTTACAGTATATGTAGTGAAACCAAAGCTGAGGCTGGTGCAGGGATGGGGAAAGGTCAGAAAGCTGATTTAGGGATGAAAACTGGCCTATTGCAGCACATTGTCTGTCCCTGCATTTCAGCACCCTTCAGCAGCTCAGCAGTGTTGAGTGGCAAGTGCACATCTGGCATGCCCCCGTGGTTCAGAGGGATGGCTTCAAGCAAGGAGCTCCTTACTTGTGTCTAGTCCTTCCTTCCCTCTGCCCCTCACAAAGCTGCAGCTTCACTCCTGGCTAGAAGAAGAACAGCAAGTTCTGTGAAGTTATACACTGCCTTTTGTGGTTCTGCAACCATTATCTCTTCCTGCTGTTGTGTTTATTGCAGAGAGTATTCAGAGAGTACATCCAAGAGCTTAAATAAATAAGTTCTCTGCAAGTCCAAAGGTTTTCTTTGGTTCTTCTGGTCTCGGCAGGAATGCCAATAGACTCTTTATCTTACCTCTTTATCCATAAGAAAGTGTATGCAGGGCATACTAAAGCACTGCCTGGAAATGCAGTACAATATAGAACATACACAGAGTGAAATTAGATTGTTCAGAGCAGTCAGTTTTGGTTTTCTCCCAACTTACAGAGTAAGTTTTGGGGGTGAGACAGGGGAAGACTCCCACCATAGGTTGATAGACTTCACATGTGGATACAGTTCTGTATGTGTAAAAAACAAAGACAAATATTCTCTTATAGATATCTGTGAAATCCGAATCTATGAGAGCTTCTGTATTCTTACAGTTTTCTAGCTAACACAGATGCTTTGGGAAGGGAAAACAGTCTGGGGGAAATTGTGTGTTCATGAAACTGAAGAGTGATCCTAAGCAGCTCTGTAAAAGGCATCAATTGTTTTCACACCACTTAAAGACTGAACAGCCTATTTCTTATTAGCTGAGTCTAATTTTGTTTCTAATCAGGAAACTAAATATCAAAGCAGAAAGGGTTTTTTCTGATTCCTATTTAGGGGCAATTACTTCACATTTCATTTCAATGCACCTATCTAGGAAACAACACATGAATGGAGCAGTTCTGAATCCTGCTATTGTTGTTGGAGTTGTTTTTTTTACTGCTACCACTGGCATTTAGAAAAGCTTCTAACTTCTGAAAAATGCTTAACAGATATACCATCTAGGTAAAAACACCATTCAACATAGCTTTTTAAGAAAAGTTCTGCTTTTTCCAGTACATTGCTGTGCTGTGTTTCTCTGTCAAGTTAAAAATCTCACCCTTCTAATGCTATCATCAATGTCACTTTTTTCTTCCAAATCAATCAAAACAAGCATCCTTTAAGAAGAAAAATCAATTTAGCCTATTAATTAGCTGAACTCAATATAGTGCCTGAAGGCCAGAATGTCATTTCCCATAAGATTTGCTTTCAAAATACAAACAAAATTGGAGCACTCACAGGTTGTCATCAGAAAGGACTCTTAATACTTCAGAATACACTGGTAATCTTTATCCTACCTGATACAGATCTATTTAAATATTCTGATTAAATGTTGTTGCATTTGTTCTGGTTTTGTTTCTGCCACATGGTAGATAAAGGAACTTTAGTCAGTCATTGTAGCCAGTGCCTGGGCAAAACATCACTACAGCAAGCTACCAGAAGGTTGTATCTGATAATGGATTACTTTCCTGTGGTATAAGGCTCTTTATTTTCTCATCCCTCAACAAAAGAGATTATAAAATTTAAATTACCAACTCATAAATAAAGGAAATCAAAATGAGAAAAAGTTATTAAATGAAAGTGGGTGTGTTGTAACTGTTGCTATATATTCATGGTTACCAGGGTTCCTGTCTATGAAAGCTGCTTGGAGAGAGTTAATACATCTTAGTGAAAATCTGCTTTACTGTTGTATCTTTTTGTTGACAGTAGTAAAGTGCATTGCAGTGAACATTCAGAGTCATTTGTCTTCTGAACCTCATCGTTGGTACGTGCAGTGTGGGGCAAGTTCAGGAATAGGGACAGTAAATTCATCTCAGTGTAACCCTTTATAAGAGCTGAACTGTGCTAACACCAGCCATGTAATGGCCTTGACAGAGTAGAAGGGTCCTATTCAAACAACAACAAAGAAATGAACAAAAAAAATGAACAAAAAGAGACCCAACAAAACCCCCACTTGATTAAAATGTCTATTTGTCAAGAAACTTTACTTTCCTTCTTGCTTTCTTATGAATTTTAGGGCATGTTTAGGACTTCAGTGATTAACTCAGTATAATCTTGAGCAATGAAGCTTAGTTAAGGACTGTATGATTAAAGCAATAAGCTCTTCCTGTGGCCATGCCATCAGTATAGTCTTTTGTCACATTCTCTTCTCATATTGTTTGCAGAGTTTAGTTCTATTGTTTGCCCTGATTTGTGTCTGTGTTGGGCAGTGTTTTTCCAGAAGTTCACCTGGTTTGCACTGCTTAAAATAAGAAAGAAAGAAAACCTCAAGAGCTGTTTATCCATTAGTTCGTATTAACCACCTGAAAAACTTCCCTCTAAGGAAATGCATCTGAATATAATTTAAGCAAAGTTCATGTTCTGCAGCTGATCCTGTTTTTCAGGAGGATACCAGTGGGATTCTTCATAGCCACACAGGGAAGCTGGTGGGATTGGGACTGAAGAATCATTAAAACCATTCAAATATTAAAATCATACGCAGGAGGAAACAAGAAAATAAAAATGGAAACCACAATAGTTACAAAAAGTGAAGCTTGTCACTTCTTCAACTTGTATGTTTAAAGAAAGGCAGAAATATTCTCAGGTTTGCCAAACCCAAGAGGTTAAACAGGCAGTTGGAAGACTTAGTGATGCCAGTAGTTCTTAATGTTCATAAAAATCTTTCTTTTTCAAGTGTTTAAACTTTCTCTGACCTTCCTGGCAATAGATACATGTGACATTTAGAAATTGTAAAACTCAACTTGCAGTGCATACAGAATATCCACATGAGGATTCTCCACCTTTTCTCAGGTGCTGTCCCCACCTTGTCAGGGGTCCAAAAAGTGATGGCATACTTCTGCCTTGTGAAAGGGTTTGATACTGGGCTTTTGTCCTCCCACATGGCTGGTGAGAAGGAGTTCAGGTTACTGTACCAAGTTCTGAATTGTGTCTGCTTTGGAAGTGATTGGCATTGGAAAGCTACCCTGGCTGTGTAGGAACAGTTTACACTGGTACTGTTAGAAAAGTAGATCACAGTCCTGCTACATTCTGACAGAGTTGGGGTTTTTTCTTCAGTCCCTTTTGGGGAGAGAGCTACAGCAAAAGAAGATAAACTTTTATATAAAAAATAATGCCTGCATGGAGTAATGACCTATGGTGGTGTAAATGAGAAGTTTGTTCCACCTATTTCTGAAGTTTCCCTCTGTTTTTAAAATGAGACTATTTTAATTCACTTGTTACTCTACTGGGTTTTTAAATATGCACAGTGCTTTTTGTTAGGGATGTTTGCCTGACACTGAATTTTTCTCTGAACTTTTTCAACAAAAGTGGTTAATGAAGTCACAGAAATTCTGTTGAGTTATGAGGTGCTGTGCATCATCATAATCATGTCCTTGTTCATCTCCCTAGTTTGTAACAAATGTAATGCAAATACAGAGGCTTCACTGAATTTTAAACTAATTCATTTTAATATGTTTTATTCTGGTGTTGGGTTTTTTTTAGATTGTTCTGAGATACCAGTTCTAAGTTTTGAGCAAGAGAAAAAGGCTTTGCTGTGCATTTTAATGTTTTTGGTTTATTTGTTTGAGGTTTTTTTGTTGAATGGTCCTAATGTCACAGAACTGTACAGCAGAGGGCTGAAATTTGTGTATTGAGGAATATGGAAAAAAGGTTTGGCTAAAGGGTTAGCTACTGTTTATCTCAACTTTAGCAAAGCTTTTGATACTTAACAGTCTCATAGATATTGGTGAATTACGAGTCAGGTAAGTAGGTGGGACAGTGGACTGAAAGGATGAAATGTGTCTCAGCTGCTGGTGCTTCAAGATCAGCAGCACAACATTCAGCTAGAGGCAAGTCACTGTTTCACACTGAGACCAACACTGTAAAAATGCTTCTGAAGGGCTTAGATGGTGGGACAGGATGCACCCTTAGTAAGTCTGCAGCCAGCTCAAAATTAGGAATGGTAATTAATGCACCAGTGGCTTGTGCTGCCATTTAGATGGATCTTGACAGGCTGGAGAAATGGGCCAATGGGAACCTCATGAAGTTCAGCAAAGCCCTGCTGCTAGGAGGAATAACCTTGCACACAACTGGGACACACTGACTGGGAATGGTTTTGCAGAGAGGCCTCGGCATCCCGGTGAACAACAAGTTGAGCATGAGTCAGTAATCTGTGACAAAGAAAAAGCTTTCCCCATTAAGGTGGTCAAACACCAGTTACCCAGAGAGGCTGTGCTGTTTCCATCCTGGGAGGAGATACTCAAAACCCTAAGGAACCTGATCCAACTTTAAAACTGGATCTAGCTTTGAAGCTGGCCTTGCTTTGATGAGGTGGGAGGAAGGCTGAACCAGATGATCTTCAGAGCTCCCATGGAACCTAAGTTATTTTGTAATTCTCTGATTGTAGCACAAATGTTATAAACAGTATTCCTTTCCCTGCAAATAGCCCCGGGGGAAGTTACAGGCAGTGGTCTTTCATGTTTGTTTGCTATAACCCAAACTAAATCAAAACAGATGTTTCTATGCTTTACAGTTTAATAAAGATTTTCCCACGTGTTGAATGTATTTAGACTAAAAATGTACAGTTTACTCTAGTGTCATCTTCAATGTTATATAGTTTCTTTGCTGCTTTCTGTTGTTTACGCTGTGCCAAATGCTGTTCCGAGTCACTTTTCCATTTCTCATGGACAGCCTGTTTTACTCTTTTCCCCTGTAAATGGCTCTCTTTCGAAGAATTCAGTGTTACAGTTCTCCATGACAGTTGCTGGAGTTGTTATTGCAGTTCCCTTCCAAAAGGTACAAAGGCATTGTTGAAGGTGTTGCAAACCAAGCTCTCCTCAATTTTTGTTGTGACTTAGCTGTAATGGGGGAGAATAACATAATTACAAAATTTCTTCTTCACCACTTTTTTCCTCACCCCTCAGTGGAGGTAGGTTGATCCTGCTTTCACCATCTAACCTGTGAAAACTTATTATAGGCCATAAGTTGGTGTTCCAGACTTGAGTCTGGAGAGAAAAGGCAAATTTCTTCTCGGGGGAGCCTACTTTTAATACCAAATAGAGTTCTTTTTAGTCCCTCATAACATTATAGTTCTCTGAAATCCACTAAGTCTTAGTCAGTAATGTTAGATGTTTGCTTGTGTGCAGTTCTCACTCTTGGTTATCTAGATATTTGAGTAGAATGAAAGTTCTGTAAAGAAGGATTTTGGGAAATACTACTTTTGTTGACTCAGAACCATACCTGAACTGTTTGTTTTAATCCAAACCACCCCATGTCTAACAAACTTTCAGTCCATCTAGACCATGACAACTAGTGATACCTTTAATTTGTGCTGGTCGGTCTGAGGCTGGAGGTAAATGATTAAGAAAGAATTATTCAAGGTCCTAATTTCTTATTCATTTCCATAGAAGGTTAGGATTATTAACATCACTGGACTTTAAACAATTTTTTATTTGTTTTGATGGAAAATAACATTAAAACTACTGAGTTGCCTGGAGGAAGAGATTGTAAGGACTTTGTACAGGTTTGCTCTATTTTATTCTTGTGATTAAAGGAGGAAAAAAAGTTTTGGCATGTGGATTCTAGAAGTACTCTATCTGAAACTTTCCTGCTGGAGAAGGTGAAATGCTGATATTTGGGATCCAGTAGGTACTAACTTTGCCATAAGGCATCACCATGAAGAAGCATCAGTTTACATAACATGTGTTTGCTGTTCCTCACACTGGGAATGTTAAATGTTATTTGGAGTCACCCCCTATCAATAAGAAAACTGATCCCCAGGTTTGGCAAATATTAACTCAGATTATATTTGCTTCTGAATAGTTTGTTTTATTAAAAGTTCAGCCTTGTGCATAACTCTCTGAAGGCTTTGGACCAAAATTTGTTTGGTGAAGGTGAAGCAAATAGATTCTAACATGTTGGACTGTAAGAAATTTTAAAATGCTTTGGAAATCTAGGCAGCAGGTGATAAAACTCAAGAAAATACCCACTTTTGCTAGAGGGAATTGAAGTCTAGATGTTGTCTTTACCCACAGTGACGAGCTAATGATCTGTGGAATGAAGAGGAGACATGCTAAACACCCGTGCACAGTCATGTCATTTATGGCGTCCTGCATTCATCTGCACTGATGTCACCCTAGATTGTAACCTATTCTCATTGTGGACCCTGTAAATAAATTAACATTCATCTGTTGCTACATATAAATATTGTTGGAATTTTGACCCTTTGAGAAACCATTTTTTAAAAGATAGTATTTAAGAGCCAACACATTTTAACATTCCAGTTGGTATTTATGTTAATTTGAGCTCAATTTGTTCCCTAAGCTTTTGAGATGAGCTATTTTTAGCCTGGTTTCCTGAGGAACTGAAGTTTATAGGATGCCTGTATCTATCCATCTGCCTTCCACTGAGCTTTTTGAAGCCAGTGATCAATTATCTTGATTTGGCAGAGAGAGTGAGGTTTTAATGCTGCTAATCTCTGGCAGGTTTCATTGATAGCCTTGGTTTTTTTGAGGAGAGGCACACAAATACCTGCCCCATCTAAGGGAAAAGGTGTAAGGTAAGCTCACCAGTGGTGTTGTGTGGGGGTTGGTGGGAAAATAGCTGGCCCATGACTCAGTGCTGCTTCTCATTTCTGGGGCAGTGAGAGAACATCAGCCTGGGCTGATGCTGCTGTGGCTGGGGGAGACCTGGAAATATGTAGGTTGTGAAGCATGGATGTGGATGATCATAGCTGGGGGGATGATGTATAGAGACAATGGTCAAGGACCCCATGTTCCTGTGGTGATGGCAGTATATGAATATGTAGCAAGGAGTCTGCTGGACATCAGTTTTATTGGTCTGAAAACTATTTGTCTTTAACAAGGGAGGCTATTGTATGGACACTGTTCATGTCTCTGAAAGCCTGCAAAAACGTATTGCTTATTTTTCATGTTGGGAGAGGGTTCTTGGTCATGGCACACAGGCTTTTTTATGAAGAATGTACACCTACAAAACAAATGATCTCAGAGTCCTTTAGAAACAAGTTGGGCTTTGTTTCTCCTTAGTCCCGTATAAATAAAGTTAGGCTTTATTTCTCTTTGGGAATCTGGGAACTGGTGGAGAAATGAGACATGGAATTTTAGTTATGAATGGTAACATGATTGTGGAAATGAGCTCTGAACTCTCAGACACTATACCTAGAGATGATTTAAAAAAACCCACAACTTTCTAGCTAAGACTTTTTCAGCAGCCAAGGCTTTTCCAATAGAGTTTGCTACCAGAGGACGGTTCTTTGGTTTCAGTGATTGAGCTTAAAATACTTACAAACTAAAATACAGCAGAGTGTTGGGGATTTTTTTTTCAGGGGTTTTACATTATTTTCTTCAGTATTTAAAACCTTTCTTGAGATCAGCATCTCTTTGTTCATCTATATAATCAATAGTCATAATACTTACTAGAGAAAGAGCATTTTCTCTCTATGGAAAGAAAAGTTCCTTGTGTTCCTACGAAGGGAGAGTTAGCCCCAAGAATCATCATGTGGCCTCTGCAGTTGTGCTCATCATAAAATACAGGATGTGAGCTTTGTTCAAATGCCTGTCAGCTGAGATACTCTGCTTTATAAGCTGTGGTACCAGCAGTCTGTTCATCTTTAAATCTCCAAAAGACTGTGTTGGGCTTTGCACTGCCATTTCACTTCTATGAATACTTTTAGACAAAAAGCAGACACAGGAGTAGATTATTGCACTGCATTTGTCTGTCTCCTCTATAAAGCATGTATGCATTTATCTGTCTGCTTGCAGATAAGGTTATACTGAAGCTTCCTTGACAGGTGGACACTCTGTGCTTCAATCTGGTTTAGTAAGTTTTGGGTTACTTGACAGAAGCCATTTCTCAAGGAACGGAAAGTGTAGATTTTGGTTATAACAAACTAGCAGAGCAAGACAAAAGTGTGTTTCAGTTTCTCTTCTTTAAAGCTGATAAGCTGATTATCTCTCCAATTTTCAGAATCCAAATCAAAACCCCTGCTTATAAGCCTTAAGTCAGATTGTGTATCCATTGTACTTGAAGAAGGGCTGGATAATTTGTAACAGAAACTTAGAGATCACACAGTAGTCAGCTGGAATGCAGAAAATGAGGTCATGTTTCTTGACCTGCAGTTGATTCTGCATTGGCCTGTTGCATCACTGACATGCATTAATAAAAGTCATTGCATGCACAGGTTTGAGCATATGATGCTTTTGAATTTTATTTTTTATTACTGTTTATTTCTGCAGTCACACTTGGAATATTTATCCTAGTTGACCTTTATGGTATACCTTGTGTAGAGAACACAGATTCTATAAAATACTAGCAGATCAATCTGCTGTACAGATCTGTCTGCAGTAAAGATCTGTCATGATCTTGTATTGTGGAATGTTACCATTTTTGATAGTGACAGTGTATTAGGAGTTGTGGTTTTGATGTGCCAACTCCTAGAGTCAATACTTACTTATACTTAGGTTGTGCCAGTAAAGCTGTTTCAGCAGTGAAGATCAGGATGTAATCCATCCCAGCAATAATGCCCCTTCTTTTTTCTTTATTTTTTCTTCTTCCTTCCTTCGTTCTCCTTTTCCCTTTCCCTTTGCCAGGCTGCTGTTTTAGCTGAATCACTTCCCTGAATCCCTTTGACAGCCAGAGAATTTCTGCCATGTATGTGAAGTTCACAAGGCTAATCTGCAAAGCTGAAACTTGAGAGTCATTGAGAAGTGGGCTCCAGGAGCCTGAGACATGAGGTCCTGACTGCCTGTGCTCTCACTGCTGGGACTTAGCACTGCCCTTCTGCCATTGCATAGCCCAACTTGCTGAGTGACCTGTCGCTGGAAGATAGTTCTGCTTGGAAGGCCTCTCTTGGTTGTCTTCTCCAGGCAAACATCCAGCTGTCCATCAGCTGGGTCTGGAGGTTTTTATTGACCTTCCTGGGGGAGCAGCAAGAGCTGAAAGGAGAGAGGTATGGGATTAAGCCAGAAAAGCTTTGGGAGGCTCTGACCCAGAAGAGCATCTGTAGCTCTTACCCTGGAATCAGCTGGCTGTTTTTCCAGGGGAAAGGAAAGTGCTCCACAGTGTAGTTTGGGGGGTTTATGCAGGGGGTGTTGCAGGGTCAAGCAATTGGGATGTCATGTAGAGTTGTACCTTACCAAAAAGTATTAAAATTCTAAATGTTGTATTAGTAACAGAATTTCTCCCATCATTTAATTGTGAAAACTCAGTTAACTGAAACTTACATTTAAATGCCTATCTGGGAGTTCATAGATCAAATTACTAGTGTACCAACTTGAATTTTTTAAAGGAAATTGAATATGCTGAATATACTAGTATTTCCTGGGCGGTCTGTTGTATATGTTTCATATATAACTTGGAAAAACATTTTTCACTTCTTTTGTCAGATAAATATTACTACAAGAGGATAAATAGTTATGTGCAAATACATTGGCAGTTACATATAATTATAAATGTGTGTACTGGTTTGAAGGGGGCAGAAAATTATATTTAAAGGCATGCTGAGATCTGAGAGCTGAGTATTTACTGACAGCAGTAGTACATTTGCCACAAAGCTTGATGTCATGCTAGCAATGTACATAGGCTGCACACATTAGTACTTTGTGCAAAAGTAAGCATAAACATGGACGAGAAGTAGGAAAGTTTAAGGGTCTTAGCTTGATGTTTCCTTGCTGGTTAAGTGTCTAAGCATATTGTTGTTACTTGGCTTCACAAAGGAGCCTTGTGTGTTTTCAGCATAGGATATGCATCAAGTCCCTGTCACTGAATTTCTGGTAGTGTATTTGCCTAAACTGTAATTTGTCCCAGAATTCATATTTGAAGGCCACAGCTACTCTCAAAGCTGCAAAATCAGAATCAAATTGCATTTCTTTATCAAATACATCTTCCATATCACACACTTTTACATTTTTCTCATTCTGGTTTTTGCTGCCCAGAAGCTGAAGAGGCATTTAGCACAGTAGTGCAATATAAGCAGGAAAGTTTAAAGCTATCAACAGCCACTACTTACATTTAATATCTTTATTGGAATCTTTACCCTCCCTGCTAGGCTTTAAAAATCCTTTAGATAATCAAGAGCTTAGCCAACAGAATTAATTATTTTTTTCCACTACAATATTTGCTGTTACAGAGGAAGAAGATAAAAAATCAAATATTTCTATTATTTTTTCTTAGCAGTAGGTAATTTTTTACCATATCAAGAGCTATGCTTGCTAAGGTAATTGTAGCAAAAATCAGAATTTGATCAAAATTAATCAGAGCATAAAGTAGTTGTGCTAGGAGATTGAGAAGATATCTGTGCTCTCTTGGACCCCAAACTTGGTAGATGATAACTAACTTGGAGGTGACTGAAGACTTTGCTTTCCTCTGCAGGGTCACATGAGAGGCTGGGTGTTGAAATGGATTGACTGTTGATAGGATTTGCCATAGTGGATCATGCTTTCAACTGTGTGCTTCTCTTCTAGCCTATTACAAGCAGGCAGACTGGACACAAAGGCTGCATTGAAATATAGGTTAGCTTATATACAGCACAATAGTTAAAATAACCTCTATTTAATGAGAAGTGTAGTCTATAAGTGTCATTTTATTGTTACCTGCAACATGCCTCTGTTCAAATTAGAATCTGTATTGGGGTGTTTTGCAATTAATTTTCAAGTATTCCTGAAAATTAAGAATGGAATCAGTGTTTGTATATATGTTGAAGAGATAAATTTTAAGAGTTTGAAGGTTATCCTTTTGCATTGGAAAGCAGATGAAGTACATGGAAGGGAGAAAATAATAGCCCAAAGTTTTCTGTTCCTTATTTCTTCCTTCTGGAATGTAAATATAAATTGTTGGTTAGAGCTTTAAAAGCTGACAGAATGCAGTCAGAGATTTTCAAATTACTTTTGGATTTGCTTTAAAAAAAAAATCCAGGACCTGACACTTCAGCAGAGTTTAGAGATTATAGACTTTATTTTTTTCAACTGCCTTACATTATTGGTCAGCTTTGGCTGGTTCAGTAATTGAAATAAATACCATCAGCATGGCAAAGCCAGGTGGAGTTAGCAGAGCAATGGGAGAGCAGGTTGACCTGGTACTGACCCCGATTTTTTCAACTGCAATGTTATATTCATGCTTACCTGTACTGTCAGTATTTAAGAGACAGAGATCCCTTGGGGTGATGATAAGAATACCATCATTACAAATGACAACAGTTCTGCATGGAGTGCTTTTCTATCCATTCATGCAGGGGCACCGCAACCATGTGCTGGGTGCAGTTTTTCTGTACCTTCTAATTCTTTTGCATTCCCTATGGATGTTCAGTCACACAATTCACATGTGCCATTTAAGATAGTCAATAATCCAGAGCAGTTTGATGGTCATGCAGCTGTGTTGTGACTCTTGAGGCTCAGAGCAAGAACCTCAGCTAAAGACAGTGGTGCCCTGTAGAAATGGGCATGTCTTGTCAGCTCCCATCTCAGTGTCACCAGAGGCCACGACACCTGGAGGAGCTGCTGAGATACCAGGCTGTGTCCTGGCCATGATCTGGTGAAGTACTCTAATCCTACAGCTCTTGCTAAACTGGGAGATACTGCTAGCTGAAAACAACATGAGTGATGACAGTGACAGAGAAAAGGCTTTTCTGACAGCTCATTTAAACATCCAGTGCATTTAGAGAATGTACAACAATGTTTTGTGTGCTAGATAAGAAATGGTGCTCTGAGAGGCTAAAACATTTGTGATCTGCTTATATGAGCACCCCAGTCCTTGCAGGATCTAAGAAGATAATTAGATAATAGGCTTCCAGCAGCTGCTTTTGTTATATCTAGTCACGAAAAGAGAAAGAGGTGGCCTGTAGCGTATCAAAAAGTGATGTAGGAATAAATGGAATGTACAGATACAATCAAAAGGCACAGGTCATCATGGGAAGGACTGCACACAACAACCCTAAACGTTTTGATTACTCAGCATTATATTCTTGGCTCCATGAGACTTATTTTACCAGAGGACATGGTGACAAAACCAAGCAAATTGCTCTCAATCAGGGAAGATCTAAAGGCCAGGTTTCTAAGGGCATTAGAAGTCATTCCTGACAATGCAAAAGACATCTCTTGTCCTAAATGCTTGTGTTAGTGTGAGTGGTTTTTTGTTTTTTTAGGAGAACCAAATGCTAGTAGTATAGATGAAAAAAACCCTGAAAAAGTAATCAGTAGCTCCTTTATGCATGTGCTGCCTTTGTCTGTATATCTGCTTCATTTCTGCATCTCCTGCATTTTCTTACAGAACATTTAATTTTCAGAGATTAGATGAAAAATTAAGAATACACTTAAGCACTGTTTGCCATCCTTTTTTTTCCTCCAAAACCTTTCAGACTTTCTTTAGTTTCATTTTCACAGTTTTGCTTGTTACTATCCATTTATTTGCTTTTCTTTCATTCCATTCAAAACTTGTATGCATAATGCAGTCTTTCTACAGGGCCCTTATTCTGAGTGTATTTAAATCACTTTTAACTTAGTTCATGGAAAGGGAATCTTTGAATTACATATTTATTGCCATTTTATTCCATTTCCCTTAAATTCTTTATAAATTCTTTGACTAGCTTTAGGTTTTGACTTCTCTTAAGGCAGTAGGTCCTATCTTGAAAATCTAGGAAGGCTTCCCACTTGTTGACCTTCATAAACTAACAGCTGGACACTGAAGCCACTGTTATGGTAATTGGGAGCATGAATGAGTTGTTTCCCACTGAAGAAAAAAGAATGGCAATGGTGCTCCAAGACAAAGCTGTTTGGGTTATCGTGATAACTTTTCTATCAAGCAGGCTTGGTTGAATAGAATATCAGCTGCAGACACAGTAAATGAGGCACAAATCATGCTCACTAGGCTGGGTGGTTTCAGGGAGGAGGGTGAAATTTGCAGTGACATTTCTGCATGTAATAGAACAAAGCTCTGATCTGTAAAAAAAGGGAAAGTATCTGCTTGCAGGTCCTGCCCCGTGGTGAAAACATAGAGAAACTTGGGAAAATTACAGTTCTCACAGTGTGCATTATCCCAGATCTCTGACTCTCCACATGCATTTGCTTCATATAATTAAAGAAGCAGAAAAAAACATGTGCCTTTTTTCATAGAAATAATTTGTTATTTGAGGTGACTGGTGTCAGTGGTGAGCTACAAAGCGTGCCTTGTCCCTAAGAGCCTCGTCTCTAAGAGCTTCCTTTTCAGATCCAGAATGTTATTTTGAAGTTTGTGTCTCTGTTAGCTCCTGTCTCATGTCCCTCAGCTCCCTACAGCTGCTGCCAGATCTGACCCTATTGTCCTTTGGGCAAACTCTTGTTGATGGGCCACGTCTTGTCCAACTTGATCATACAACCTCAGGAAATCATTCATCCATGTCTGTTTGCCCTGTAAACATTTACCTTTCTGTGCTGGGCTGAGCACAGGGGGCAGTTTTCATTCTCTGCAGCCTGTTCATTGAAAAATGCTAATTCAGAGTGGTCTGGCGCTGCTCACCTGTTATCTTCAGCTCAGATCACACTCTTGATTATTTTGATTCACTTAATGGCTGCTGCCTGAACTGTGTCTTCTCTGTGCTCAAGGATTCCTCTGGGAGCTTTACTCCATGCAAGTAAGATATACTGCAATCTTTTTAAGAGGCCTGTTTTGTTGTCTGTATTTTGTGTGTTATAGCTCCTCAGGGATTCAACTGCAAGAGTTAAGTATTTTGGTAGTGACTTACAGCATCCTGATGTTATGTATAGATCACTTAATTACATTTGAATGCCTGAAGACTAAAGAGATGCTTCCCTTTTGCAAAACTACCAGCCCAAAAGAGGTATTTTCAAATTAAAGTGTCCACCCTCAATTAAAATTTTTAAAGTCTATGCCCACTGCTGGGAAAGTATCATTTGTTTCAAATGTTACTGCACATACTTGTAGCCTTTCTCAAGAGCTGTATGAAAAGATGATACTTTGATCTGAAGTTGGATCACTTGGAGAAACATTTTCTGCATGAAATGAGGAATTGTTCTGCATCCTCAAGGGAAACAAGATTTTTTCTTCAGTCTCTCTTAATCCAGTACACAAGAAGGAGCATTTATTTCAGTCCAAAAGTATAAGATCTAGTCCGTTGATTACGTGAGTGTTGTTGTTTATCTGCTAAGACTGTAGGGGGAAAATGTGATAGTGAATGCTTGTCAGTGAGATCCTTTTCTCTTGGAGAACTGAGACAGAGCCTAAAGTAAAAATGGCATTTTCTTGTACTTGTGAATTTTAAAAAAATGTCTTCTAAAATGCAAAAGAATTTTAAATAAAACTTGCAACAGCAGGTTGTAGTAGGCAGAAATGTAAGTGTGATGGTGTATTTAAAAAAAAATACCCTGAAGCTGAAGATTTCTTTTCTCTCAAGCAGAATAGAAGTAAATTTGCTATTAATATGGACAAAAATTTCACAAGTGCAGCTGAAGCAAAAACTGTCACTGACCTGATTGTAAAGATACAGCAGTGTTTAAAAGTGTTCTAGGCAGGATTAATTCCCACTTAGAAGCAAATTTAAGGTTTAGAGGGGGGTGGTTGGAAGGAGACATACATAAATAATTGCCTCCTGATCTGGAATTTCCGCTTGGTTTCTGGCCAGCTGGAGGAGTGGACGTTTTTAGACAGGACAGCAGTTGATAGTTTTTCTCATCATTAGCAGTCAAGAAGGTTTGTCCTTCGACTTGCAGTTAACTGAGAAAAGGTGTTGAATGGTAAAAAATTGAGCTGTCCTTGAGTATGTTCTGTTCATGCAGCAAGCCACATCTTTTAAATGCATTATCTTAACTTAGTCATTAAAAATAGGTATCTTTGAGGGGAAGGAGGCGTGTTTCATCTGCATTGTTTCATTGCCTATTCCAGACATATTTTACTACACATTTAAATTATTATGTAGTATAGTATTGATGTCCCAGATGCACTGCATGCCCTGATGTGTGGGCATACACGTGGCCACGTTTGTAGCTGTGTAAAATGACGAGACCGGTGATGTTAGGGACAGGCCTTGCTGGATCAGGGCCTGGGGAACAGGTTGTCTGTTAGCACTGAAAAAAGTACAAGGGGCTTTGATTAAAAAACCAAACCAATCAGCTTCACCATTTTTTTGGTGCATGTTGGAGGAATGTCAGGCTTAGTTTGTTGTGGGCTACAGGTGCGGCTGTGTTCCACTCGCGTGAGCCCAAGTGGCATCTTGAGCTGTGTCCATGTTGTCAGTGCTGGGAAGGATCTGGTAGCCCTTCTCTCCCTGCCAGGCCTGGCTCCCACACCCTGGCTGGCCCAGCAGGGCAGGGGTGTTTCCTTTCTGCAGGGCTGCCAGGGCCCCACCAGCCCTGGCTGTCCCTGCCCATCTCCAGCACCCCTGCCCCAGCCTGCCCCTGCAGGGCTGGTCTCCCACAACCTGGCATGGCAATGGGCCCCCTGAGCTGGGCCCCTGTTGATGAAGGAGCTGTTATCATTTTCCTTCTTTAATGCCTGGTGGGAGGGAGTAATAGGAATTGAGGTTGTTTTCTCTTGTCACACAGTACTTTCGGTGCCGGGAGCCTTGCTTCTGCTCCTTTCATTTACTCTGAGTCAATGTCTGACTTTCTCCTGAGCAATTTCTGTTCAATCCTCCCCCTTTGTCTTCAGGAAGAAGTTGTCTTTCTCCTCCACTGCTCACCTCCCCCACACTCTTTAAGTGAAAACTCATAGGCTGGATTTCCACTGCTAGCAAAACAAAGAGAAGTTTAAGACACTTAATTATTGAAGATGTGCTGCAGTAAGTAAAGGGATTATTAACAGCAGAATTAAATCTTGGAGAGTAAAAAACTTGAAGTTCATGTGTGGAAAAATTAATGCTGTGAGGGTCTCAAAGCCAATTAAAATAAATCAGTGACTTCAATGAGCACTACTGTCTGCTACTAATCAAAGCTGTTATTGTAGTAAAAACTCTGATCATTAAAAAAGTTCTTTTCTATGTGGCAAGACACCATTGCAGACACACTTGTATCTGCAATATTCTACTTATTCATATTCCTCATTTAGTTCTATATTGCTAAAACTCCCTGGATTCTAAGAAAAAATGTGCCACAGTACTGTATACTTAAATATGGTGGTATTACCTAACCTAAAACAAGTAATGAACCAGAGGTGCAGTGAGTGACCACCTCATTACAAACCTGTCTTCCCCATTGTTCAGCCTTTGGGAATAGGAATAATGACCATTTAGGCTGCAAATAATGTGCTTACCCAGTAAATTGCCATGAGAAAGGTCCCTCTGTATATATCTGTTTGCTTATGCCTCCCTGCAGGGCATAATGCATGCATAAGATCCTACATAAGGAACACACACTTCGTTGTCCATAAGATTTATGTAGTAGATTTTATCTATGCCTGGAATCCTTTTGTTATCAATGATTATAATTATTAGAGTGTGTGAGCCATAGCTGCCATTCCCACAGGCAGCAGTCCCTCACCCCCATCCTCACATCCTTGCAGCAGCAAACTGAGATTTCCAGGTTTCTTCATCTTCTTTTTTCCATCCCATCTTTACTTTGCCCTATCACTAGTCCTAGCTCTGCCCTATCCGCTGCCCACTGTTGACTCTCAGCCCTGCCATGGGTGGTATAATGCAGTTTGCCATTGCAAACCATATTTGAAATGGTTTTCCTGGGTTATTTTCCACTTCTACCAGGGCCCAGCTATCAATTTGTGGGATAAGCAGCTATTCTTTTTCAAGTTAGACTTGGGGAGTCATTAGTTTTTTGCAAGTTGTTTTTGTGTCATGTTAGATTTTTTCAAAGATATATGCTTTTAAAGTGTCGTTTAAAAAAAGACGGTTCTAAACAATTTCTGGTAGTCTTCCTTCAAAGGCAAACTCACAAAAAGAAAGTTCTTTAAGTTTTTGGTTTTCTCCTGGTATTGTAAACCTGTGTGTTACAACATAACTCCAGACTCCTTTTGAGGGTTTTGTGTCAAATTATTCTGACAATGAAAGTGTCAGGGAAGATACACACATGCCCTTCAAGAGACTTGTACGTGAGACAAGTACTAAAGAAACAGTTTCTGACAGCTATGGGAAAAGTCAGGAATGGTGCTGTGGAAGAAGAAAACCATTGCAGAAGTGTTTAGCCTCTGTATGTAGGAAGTGCTGACCATTTTCCGTGTCCTTCAGGTTTCTGAGTAGAAAAATAAGCAATACTGTGAAAATCAGTGGGATAGTGAGTGCTATCTTCACTGGTGCTCATTTACCTGTTGCATTAAGGCCATACTTGGTATAGATAAACAAAATGTTGAGTTTTTTTGAAGACCAGAGGGTATCAACTGCCAGTGTTCTGTTAGCATGGTCAAATCCAGAAATACTCAGTATTTCTGTCTCCTGAATGTTTGCTGCATGTTTGGAGTTCAGATCTTGAGAGTGAGCCAACCTGGCTCCATAAATCTATTGAGGGGTCCACTTCTCCCAGACCTTTGTCTCCTGGCCCCTCTAGTGGATGTCTGTGTAGGCAGTGTATCTTTGCAGTGGGACATGGTGTGCTTTGGTGGAGTGTATTGCAAAACCTGAGAGGTAATTTTAGCTCCAACAATGGCCTTGTTTGGTGCCAATCTGATAAGAGCCATCCTGGTCTGTGGAGATCACAATCTACTTTATGCTTGGTGTGCTGTCAGTCTTTTGCATGTTAAAATCAAATACTGTTTATATAAAGAAACAAAGTGGAAAAAATAGTTTTGTTCCTGTTGAGAACTTGTCAATTTATGTTACTAAATGTCATGTTTTTCCTGCCTGCAATCATTTTTTGCTTCGTGAGCTTGCGGGGGAAGCAGTGCACAGCATCTCGCAGAGAGGAAGCTGCTCATTCTCTGCCCTGACCTCGGAGTGTCTCCTGGCAGCCCAGCCTGGGCCTGCTTCCTATGGGTTTTCCCACTGCAGAGCCTTTCCTCTGGGGACCAATCACTCTGGGCCAGTGCAGCTTTTGCCTCAGGATGCACAAAGTCTGCTCAGTCTCTGCACAGCAGAGTTTTCAGAAGCTGTTTGCTGAGTGACATCAGTGCAGTGGTTTCTCTCCTTTGATGGGGAGAGCTGAGGATGAGTTCCCAACCACAGAGATGCAGCCTCTGGTGGTCTTGCCACCCACCTCCATCTCAGTGTTTGGCAGGACGTGCAGCTGCTGAGAGCCAGCTGGCCACACCTCCCACATCGTCTCCAGCCCTGGGTGGAGAAGCACTGGTGGCACAAGGCAGAGGAGAGCAAGAACAGCAATGCAGAAGGTACGCGTGCAGTCAGGGGTTCCTGGGTACCCTAGCCAGGCCCTAGGCTGCAGTCTTATTAAACCCAAATTCTCTTAATCCTTCAGCTCATGCTGCTGTATATATAAAGCACCATTGCCTATTCATGAGAAGAAAAGCCTTCAAAATCTTATTTGCACACTTAAAGTCACTTCAACACAGCAGTGTGCAGATGCTCTTGCCTACTCCCCCAGTACTCTGAGTTGTAGCCTGTTTCTGCTTGTGCTGCAGAAACAGCTGGTGAGGAGGTCTCATGCTTTTGCTTCATCATTTAGTAATTAAAGGCTAATCTTACAGCTGCCTTAAATGGCAGAATGGAAGCTAGCTCTGCCATCTTTGGATTTTTTTTTAATTAAATAGATTACAGTGCAGCATGCCTTGAAAATCCCCTTTTCAAATGTCTTCTTTGCTCTTTGCTTAATGCGTATCCTGTGGTCTTACTGCAGGTTGATGCACTCACAGCTTTAGATCTTTATATGATACATGAGAATATTTTACCAGTGTGAAGGAATGACATCAGTGTTACAGATCTGGTAATTTAGAGTCTCAAATTGCATTTGTGTCAGTAAGAGCACAATATTTCCTCCACGCCCCTAAGGAAGAGGAAATTAAATTGAGAAGTCTTTACATTTCAAATATTAAAAGATGGTAAAAGGGCTACGTGAATTGCCTTAAAAAAATAAATAATACATCCAGTCCTTTCGCATATAACTGAGCATAATTATTTAGGTATCCAAACCCATTTCTTGTTGGACAAAAACTGCAGGATGAAGCTTTACAGTCCCTTGTTGAAAGTCTGCCACAGCATCAAGGTGTGATGTGATGAAATCAAGACAAGGAGCATGTAACGTGGCCTTTCTCTTTTCTTGTTTGGGGGAATGTTTGGTGCAGTCTATTCACCCCTCCACACCAAGAATAAATTGTCAGCCGTTTCTTAGTCTGCTGAGTGCAATTGATCTCACAGCAGTGTGTGGTGTTTCATTATTTTCTTCAGTATTCTTAAGAAGGTCTGTAGGAGAGGTGGATTTACCATAATGGCGGCTAAGTAGTTTAACTTAATCCTGAATAAACAAAAATATGCTCTCACCAAGGACCTGGCATCTGGGACTGTCAGCATTTATTACTGCAAGGTTCAGAAGAGATAAAATTATCATTAGCCTTCAAAGAAAGACCATGGATATATTTTGAAAGGCATGTACTTCAAAGCACAAACTAGCCTCTTAGAGAAGCTAGTTTAGATACTTAGATGCCTGTATCAGTAATGACACCAGCAAAATGCTCATGTCTTCACTTGATTTGTGCTTCAGAGCTCTCATTTTACGTATTTGTGGTCCTTCCCCATGGGCCAAGGCTGGAATAGGTGTGTTTACTATTGCACATATGTGCATTTACAATTGTGTGAGTTTGTACTCAAAGGTTTTATCTACGGCTTCTGCTGAAATGTCTCCCTGAGGGAAACTGTATTTAGTAATTAACTGAGGTTTGGTGGGGTCTGGCCATCTGGCAGCTCGCTGCTGTGGATAAGCAGGCTGGGGTGCAGTGCCCATGGACTGCCAGGTCCAGGGGACTGGGTTTAGTGTCATTATTAACAGATGCTTGCATGAAAGGGATCATTCAAGCTTTTGGACCATCAGTTGTAAACCTGTATCCATCAAAAGCCCTGAACCCACAACTACACATTTTGTTTATTGCAAAATGTTGGGTTTTTACGTTGTTCTTGTTAGTGGTTTAAATAGTGAACATCAAACCTAGATTTCATTCTTAAGAAAGGAATTGTAGCAAATTGCATAAGTATTTGAAAGTGAATTTGTAATAAAATAATAGGTTTAAAATTTACTCTTAATATTTCTTTGAGGGGAAACCCTAGCCCACGACAACACTTGGATTTCAGTGAGTGAACTAATACTCCTTGTAAGCTTGGGCTTAAGAGTCATCACTGCAGTTCCAGTGAGAGGGAAAATGTTTTCTGAAGGAATCTCTCTTCCTCCAACTCATCCAAGCTCCCTCTTTTACAGCAAAGCTAAAACTTTTGGGACTCTGCTAGGAGCACTTGTGCAGAAGGATTGTCGGCTGCTGATGTGCATGCTGCAGCCTGGTTCAAAAAGGCTGCTCTCTGTGTTTTACATAGGAAAGCCAAATACTCAGTGGAACTTAATGCCATCCCAAAGTCTCATCTCCTATTCATAGCTGTCTTTCCCTAAAAGAAACATGATAGATGGATGGATAGACAGACAGATAGACAAGACATCTGAAAGCAATTCCATCCTTCTGAAAGGCTGGAGAGATGTGTGATACATTCAAACTGTATCTTCACAGCAAAGTTTCCCAGTAATGTATTAGGTGAATGAGTTCTGGTAGGATCAAGTTATCCACAAGTGGGAAGGATGACTTTCTGGTCAAGCTTGTCATGAACAACTATGCTTGATAGAGTGGAAAGTATTTTTATTACAAATTCTTCCAAGATTAGGTATTAGGGGTTTTTTGAGAGAGTATCTGTAGCAGGAGTGTGGGTACTGAAAAATGGCTTGAACTCAAAAATGTCTCACTGCATCAGTGGACTTTGGTTCTTGCTTTCCTATTAAATTGAAATTAAAATTTGTTTCTGAATTACCTCTTTCAAAGAATGACCATAGAACAGACATTGAATTGAGCAGATCAGAACAATTTGGATAAAACATTTGGAAACTGAAATTTCCTCCCAACATCTGAGAGCTCTCCAGTCTGCATTGCTTCTGTTTTCTTCTTGCTCACAGTTGGCAGTACCTTATGCCTGGGGTGGTTGAATTAAAGTCAATAGGCTAGATTATGTCCTGAGGACTTGACCCACAGTAACTGTGGCATGTTGCTGAGCAACCTTGCAGGGCTCCCAAGGAATGAGCTGTGCTCAGGGAGCCACAATTTACTCTTTTTTTTTTTTCCAAGGGTTTTAGCAGTTTGTTGCCAGTAAATTTCTACTTAGCTTTGTTCCAGTTCTTGCACAGTTCTAAACCTTAACTGTTCTCCAGCTACCTGTCCTAGGAGAAGCAAATGGGGACCTGTTTCCTGGCCCCCCACACACTTACATTCCAGCAAGCAGCTACTTAGAGGTCTTGTTCAGAAGCTCACCACATCAAAATGAATCTTGACATTAGTTGTAAAGACAAATTACAGACTGGGTTAATGTTATGATAAAAACCAGACTTTTTTTTTTCCCCATGCCTACCAAGGCAAGCAACTTTTTAGCTTTCATTTGAGCAAGTTATTTGCATCAAGTTCATATTCTGTGGTTCTTTCTGTTATGAGCTGAAAAGAGCCAGTTCTTTCAAGGCCAGACATACTGCTGAGCTTTGTGAGGGAAATAATTATTTTCAGAACAAAGTGACTTATTTCAGATCAGTGTGTCTGCAGGGGAAGTGGAGCTACTCCAATTTAGTTTATTTTTCAATAACTCTTCCCATTAACATCTCCATATCCAGTCCAGCATTTTCAGGAGTTGTGCCACCACCATTTAAACTGGATGCTTATCAGAACAGCTTATAGAGCAAACCCACACCACGATTAGAGAATGATGACATAAATTATCATTGAGACTTAGGGTATGTAAGAGGTGTTTGTCCCCAGGAACAAATCAGTATTGTAAAGAGCTTACAGGGAAATCTTTTCATTTCCACAAATAATAAGCAAAAAATTTTAAGCCTTTCTTATAGAATCATAGAATATCCTGTGTGGGAAGGGACCTAGAAAGGTCACTGAGTCCAGGTCCTGGTTCTGCACAAGGACAGAACTGGTAGGCTGAGAAACAGTGTGGCAATGGGGCCGTAAATGTTTTAAAATAATCTTGCTGCAAACCCATGGTGCATGCTATTAATGTTCAGAGGGGGAAACAAGCCTCTGTAATATTAATGTTCTTACTGTTTATGTGAACCCTATCTGTTAGGATCTACAGGTAGTGACTGCTGTGAAGCTGCTTTTTCCTTCTGTTAATGCAAAGCATTTCATGTCTCCTGTCTCTCTGTAAGCTGCATAAACTTGCAAGAGGTATGCTAGCTTGTAAGAGTTTTTTAAACAGCTGTTTCGCTATTGGATATGAAATTTGCACTTGCAAAAGGTGAAATCTCTCCACTGCTGTCTTTGCCCTGAGAAGCAGTTCCAGTAAACTGCTCCAGATGTGACTAAGTAGCCTTGGGGGCCTTCTGTATTTGAGTTTTACCTGATAGCACACTTTTTGTAGGTATTAGGTAAGTCACCTGTTGGGAAGGTGCAGAAGGGATCTCAGGAAGAGCCTTTCCCAAAGAAAGATTCGGAATGTATAAATAGGAAGTCAGGAGGCTTTTTGTTTAGTGATGCTAGAATTTCAAATTATGGCTTAGTCTGCTCACTTTTTCTTTGCAAAACCTTTTTGTGCTTCTTGAATTCAGTAAAGAGGAAACAAATAGAAAACTGAATGAAATGAAATTACGGAAAAGACACAAAGGGACATTTTAGGCCCTGACATTGGTAAATTTATCTACACAGTAGAGGAAAGGACTGCAGAAGCACTGATAGCAGAAATGAGCTGTAACTAGCCAGCTCCATTGAGGGAGGACTTGGGGGTTTCCTTCCCCTCCACAAATTGCCTGGAGCTGAGCATGTGGGAGCTGTTGCTCACTGCTCTGATCTTCCACTGAGGCACCACTGCTTTTGTTCCTTATGAACTATGGACTGCTGAGAGCCTGTTAAGCAGCTGGCTGTTAATCATTATGGACTCTTACCAGGTTTGGGTTTGGGAACCTGTAAATAATCAAACTGGGGTTACCTTTAGCTGTGTCTATCTGTTGGTCAGTCATCCCCAGTGTCACACAGAAAATGGGGAGCAGCTGGCTCACATTTCATAGCAAGCTGCTGTCTCATTCCATGCATGTCTGCTCTACAGTGCTTAAGCAGGGAGACTGGTGAGTGTCTTCTTCAATGGGTGCAGTATTAAAGGAGTGTGTGTGTGTGTAGTGGGAACAGGGCAAGAGATGACATTCAGTGCTCAACTTGAGAATCTGTTTAGTCAGTCCTAACTTAGTCGATCCTACTACTAGTACACTTCAGCAAAATACTTGGAAAAAAAGCCTGTTTGCAGGCTCCCTGCAGGCTCTTTACTGTTGTGTTGCTTCTATACTATGTTCCCATCACCATTACAGTCTGTAGAACAAAAAGCCAACATGACATGGTGCTGGATTACAATTAATAGTCAGATAAGCAAAAACTGCAATTGTGGTTCTTCCATCATGACATATAGTGTGCTCCATTAATCCATCAGGAAAATGCTGATGCCAGGCAGGTCTCAGAAGACTGTACCACATCTGAATATGGCATTAAGAGAAATGCTGCTGGAGTGTAGTGGCTGGATTTGGTGCATGGCACTGGAGAAGATAGCTGAATAATTTGCAGATGTCTCAGAAAAGAGCTGCAAGAATGAATAAGGGAAAACAAAAAAAAATTCACTGCAGATGAAAGGAAATATTTGCAGAGAGAAAACTTGAAGTGGTGTTTGGGTTAGGGTAATAGAGGAAACACCATAATATGAAGCATTCTACTGCAGTGAAGGAGAGGCAGTGCTGATGTGCAGGTGAAGTACAAGCAGCAGATGGACCTCTCCTAAACGTTATAGAGGGATTACTCAACAGCAGGATCAGAGGTAAAAATGAGGATTTGAGACACCTGTAGAAAGAAACTGCAATTGGAAGTTGTTCCAGCCACCCATCACAACTTTTCCTTATGCTTCTTAGAAACTTGTTCCTGTCACTCTGAAGCAAACCAGACCTTTTCCAACCAGTGTCAGTTTATCAGAAGTTCACAATTACTTCCATAAATTTTACTCCATATTTGCTTGGCAGAACTCCTCTGGGTTGTCTGGCTTCTGCAAGCTTAAAATAATTAATTGGTTTCTTGCTTCTAAGACTTCAGTCAAGCTGAGATTCACTGATTTGTGATGCCACCAGATACTGGAGTGAGACTCCATCTGCTCTCCATGCAGAGGAGACATAAAGGAAAGTACTAAGTTAAAAGCTTGGCAGCTGAAGAAATATTGGCAGCTGAAGCTTCCTTGGTGGTATTTCTTCTCATGTCCATTCTTTCATGTATGTAGGTCCTTTCTCTTTTCTGTCAGACTTGGAACATTTCAGAGAAGATAAACTGGAGGAGCAAAATAAGCACAAAGTAAAAGTAGCTGAATTTACACAGTTTGCAGAATGATATAAGGGTTGTTTTGGCCATATTGGCTGGAAGCAGATGGTGAGTGTCCCTCTGAAATCTGCTTCTGGCTGTTAGATTTGGAGACCTTTCTTGATGGCCAGTGTTTGGGGATTTTTTTTATCAGAAGATGATTTGGTAAGCTGCTGTCTCCTACTCACATACAATAGAGTATGCATATCAGCATGGTGTCTAATCATGCCTTACTACAGATTTGTTGGTATCCTGGCAGTCTCTCCTAAGAGACTGCCCACACAGTTTGTTAACAAAAGAAAAAACTGCATAAAGTAGTAGAGATACTTACATCTAAGGGTGAGAGGAAGCAGATGTTTCTGGTGCAGCCATTACAAATTTTTTTCTGATTAAGGTAATTCTTGACACTACATTACTGCAAAATTTTAGTTTTGCTTAGCTTTTTCTGCATTTCCAGAGAGATGGGGAGAGGGTTGTGTTTTATTGGCATGTCCCCTGTGATTTTGCCACAGAAGCATTTTATAAGTTACATGTATTTTTCTTCCACTGTCTGAGATGTAGATGTATTAGTTTGTCTGTGCAAAGGTCCAAATTAAAACACCTCTGAAGCAGAAGAGGATTATTCTGCTCTGTTTTTAAAGCTGTGGTGCAGGAGGATTTCAAGGGCATTATCACCTTCATCATTTATAAACCTTTCCCCTCTGGAGAAGATAACTTTAGAGGAAGACTTTTACTCTAATAAAATAAAAGATACCACTTTATCTTGTATTGCTTTTTAATGGTTCCTATTAATCTGGTGACATTTTAGAAATTCTGCCTTTTTTGGCCTATTATTCTTAGCTAATGCATTTCAAACTCAGGCCAGTCTTAATGCAAACTAACCTTATGTGTAGAGTGAGTCCTTGCCTTAAACTTCTGAATGAAGTCCAGCTATGAATGACACAGTATGTTTCTCTACTTATATTACTCAGTATGAAAATAAATATAGTAATATAGTTATCTCTATGGTGAGTTGATCAATGGTGTGATATTTAAGAATTAATAAAATACAACCTACTTAATTAATTGCATCCTGTTACTTCAGTAATAACCATGGATAACAATTGTCATTTCTCTATAGTTCTTATATACAAAAGACAAATGGAAGTTTTTATCATTTGTCGTTGCTAGATTTTGCAGTACAATAGCATGTACATTAGTGGAGGAAGGAGTGGAAAGGCAGGTTTTAATTTCAACTTTCCATGTTGCACCAGGATAACATAACACTGCTTGTAGTTCAGTGTGGGGCCCAGAAGAGACTTCATGTGAACATAAATACAGCAAAAAATCATAGCTGTCCCATGCAGGAATGCTCCTAAAGACACAGTTCACCAAAAAAAAAAAAAAAGTTTGAAGTTAAGTACTGCTTTACAAGCTCTGTACAATATAATTTGCATCAGTGGGAGTTTGTGTGCCAGTATAACTGGATGTGAGATTAAAAATATTACTTGTGTGTGTTGAGCACCTAGTGACTGGGAAGAGGCAGTCTTGTGGCCAAGTTTTTATGTACTGGAAAATTGCAGTCTTAAAACCACTGAAGGGACTTACTCAACCAGCTGAAGAAGTGAAGCAAGCAGAATGTGACTTTCACGATAGTTTGTGTTCAAGCTGAGCAAACTTGCAGAGCTCATTTGAAAATAAATTCCTGAACACTCCTTTAAGCCCCAAAAATTTAGCATGAGGCCCAACCTTTCTTTCCAGTAAAACTTTTCCATCTTTACCAGGGTACTTGCAAAATTGACTTTCCTACTCTTTTCAATAAAACAGACACACTAAAGTACAACTGAGCAAGGTGTGAGTGACTCTGTAGATACCTCTAGATACAATATGGCAACCACACTTTTGATCTGGAAGCTAATCAGGTGTTTATGAGTTAGGTAAAAGTACACTCCAGTTAATTAGGAAGAGAATGGATTTTTAAATTAATAATGGCCCACAGTTAGCATACATCTAGTGTAAGATCTAGCCATAATTTTTAAAGGATTGTTTGCTGAAGTGAAAAGTTGTAAAGGAAGAAGAAGGTGTGGTGATTGAAACCTTAAAGTAGTGTCATCCTGCAATTCCCCCTTTATCTGTTGTACATTTCAGAAGCATTGCCTTTACCTATTAGCTTGTACATTAAACCCTCTGCCCTCAGTGTTACAGATTAGCTACTGCTTGAGACACTGGAAAAACACAGAAGCAAAAGAAACCAGAAGAATCTGCTGTTTTCACTTTACATAGTGTGAGTTATGATGCATGTAGGATGTCTGCATTGTTTAATACTTTCTGCATTACTGTAAGCAGAGTCATCTTACAGGAGCAAGAGCACATCTGTGCTGTGTCGTGCAGCCCAGTGAGATGGGGAAACAGCAGCAGCACTGACTGGGGCAGCAGTTCCTGCTCTGTGTAAAAGGAGGTGTCCTCCTCACAGAGAATATCAGCCCACACCTCTGTGCTCCCAGTGGCACATCTCTGCTGGTGCCCTAATTAGCTGGGCTCTCATGTAGGTGTCACACAGACACATCTTTATCTTGAATTGGCAATGACTAAAGTCACTGTTTCCCAGTCATACAGGAAAATAAAAAGGCAATTCAGCTCCCATGGTAGGTTTGCTTGTTGGCTCCTACAGGGTCCCTAATCCTGAGAGTTAGTGTAGCTCCCACCTACTTAGTTCATGCAAGAAGCTGCCTTAACTTCCTTTATATTTCATGTGAACAGGCTGCTGCTAGTCTCAAATGCTAGATGTGATACTGGCAGTTCAGGCTGAGCAGCTCTTTGCTCTTTTGGTAATGACTTAATTTTGATATTTATGAATTTGGATGTGGTGACTAGTTCCATCAGTGATTTTGATTACATGAACTACTCACCTGGGGAATGTGCTTCCCCAAAAAGTTAGCTTTCTGTGCAGTCCTGCTGTATCAAAGTCTTGATCTTTCCTAGGTGCCACTGTGCATGAACAACACTTTTGGTCCCGTTAGGATGGGGAAGGGAAACCGCTGATTGCACAAATAACAAGTTGAGGTGAGGTGATACTAAGAAAATGAACTTAGTTTGTTTCTCAGAAGGTAGTTTCCTAAACTTATGGATCTAAACAATGAAATTAATATGCCTGTTTGTTCTGGATGTTCCTCCCCCAATGTAGTTAAGTACCTGTAGCTCTCACTGCTTTCACTGACAGTTGATTCTGATATTGCTCCAGTTTTATGTGAATTTTGAATTCCAAACTAAGATACCTTCTGAAATTTTGTCTGAGTTTCTTTGATTTTACTGCATCTTTCCTGCTTTTCTTACACCTTCTTTATAGGAGGTACTTCTACAAAACAGGTGGCCTTTCTGTGCTGAAAACTGAGATTTTTTTCCCTCAGCACACTATTGAAATTTCCTTTTGTTCTGTGTTTTGTCCCTGAAACAATTCCAATAGAAGGTACAGGCACTGCACTTTTGACTTTTACAGTCTTGCAGTAATGCCATTGCTTTGGGGCATGTTGTGAAAAGCTTACCACATCCTTGTTCAGTGCCTGGATCTGCATTCCCACAGCAGAGAGACAGACATTCACTCCAAGTGTAAGCTTTGGTCTGGTGTTTAAATATAGCTCAAATATTCAGGGAGATTTTTCCCTTCTCATGCCCTCCTACCCTTGAGCAAATCTATTTTATGGTGTTGTTTTCCAGATGTTCTTGTGAAAAGCAGAGCAGAATCACTGGGGTTTTCATGATGGGAGATAAGTTGTGGGGTTTTTTCCATTAGCTCTGCTGGGCAGTCTGAAGTGTGAGGTCTCAAAAAGTTAGATGTGCTTCAAAACTGGGATGAAGGAGAGGAGACAAATATTCCATCAGTAATAGAATTTCTTGATGTCACTGGCTTGTTCTGTAAACTTTTTTTTTATTACTCCGTCTCCATACAACCAATAACCACTGATGCAAAGGTGAAATCTATAAGAATGAAAGATCTGTAGCCTTTGCATAGGTCATTTCACATTCTGGGTTTGCAATTGAATTTGTATGCATAGCTAAATATAAATGTGAAGGTTTAGTTATGCCAGTCCTGAGACTCTAAGGCATGAATCCAAACCTAGGAGTTCAGTGGCAGGCTGCAAGCATCACGAGTTGTTCTGCTCTCTCTGAGGTCTTTGCAGGGAGCAGTGGAATACTAATGATGGAAACAGGACAAAGCCCTCCAGAGTTGAAGTGTTCTTCAGTTCCCTTTCCAGCAATTTCACTCTTTGAAAAACTGCACCCTTTCCTTTTGGACATGCCCTGGTTGTCAGAAGAATACTTCTAGGATAATACTCCTGCTACCTGGTTTGTTCCTCCCTGCAGTTAGAAGGGATGTAATGATAGTGCTCACCTGCACTATCCTGGCTCCTTTCTTTTGCTGCCTCACAGATTTTTACAGAGACTGAATCATGCGCTTTTAAGTCTTGAGTTTGTCTCTGACTGTGTCTGTTTGCTAGGATCATTGAAGAAATATTCCTGGTGGTACTCCACAACATTAGAATTTGAGTTGATACATTTTTTTTCTTGCCTTTTTAAGGTCAGAAAGATGTGCCAAGCACCTTTCAAATAGATAAGGCCATGCAAGGCTTCACAGTCTGTTTTTTACCATAGTTACAATAGGTCAGAAATAAAATATTTGCTCAGAAGAGAGGGGAAGGAAGGCCCTGACTTACCAGTGTACATTTTTAGCTTATTAAAAAATTTAGGATATATGCATTTGACTCTCTTTTTGTGTGGATGCTGTGTTAAAAGAGTCATCCAAGAGTCTTAGCCAAGATGAGCACTGTCTACATAAAAAGGAAAGAAAAGGATAAAGCAGAAGTTGAGAGAAATGAGCATGTTGGATGTTGCAGATGGAATTAATAATGGAACCATGTTGGTATTAAGGTGCATAATTTATGTTTGACCTGTAAGAATTTCAGCTCTGAATCTTCACAGTTTCTAAAGAGCTTTCAAGATTTCCCTTTATTTCCTCAGGAATTTGCAGTTTGCAGCAGCATGTGGGAAATGTGGAGTAGCTGTTTTTGTGGCTCTTCACTATATGTTCCCAGAACAGCTTTCATGAAAATGAGGATTTCTGCAATGAATTCAGTACTGGCTTTCCTTCTGTCATTTCCAAAGTTTTAAGTATTTTCCAAGTGAAGTAGTAACCTAAGTCAGATAAATGCTTCTTCCTTTGGTTCTGACCCTAAGAGGTTCAGATTATGTTATGTTATATGTTATGTGCCATTCATTTCCACTGACTCCAGGAGGGAGCAGAGAGTGCACAGGATCTCGCCAATTCTGGCCTTTAAATTGCAAATGAGTGTGGTGCTTTTGATGTTCAACACTCAGGGATACCCTTCTTTTTACAGAGTTGCTAATTACCTGGTTCATTAAAAGTAGTGGTATATTGCTATGAATGAGAGTTAAGCCTTCCTTTCAAACCTAATGCTAAACTTCCCAAAAGAACAGTAACCTGATGTCAACCACCTGCTGATTTTACACCCAACTCATGTGAAAATTGGTGGTTTCAGAAAGGCTCCCCACCTTTTATAAACTGTATTTGATGTAGCAACTCTGACACCACAGTTTAAGTGCTTGACTTACTTAACAATTCAGATTTCTGACGTTTCATATGGTGGGATTGGTAGATACTAAAAGACTTGGAAGGTGATGGTGAAACACCACCTTCATTCTCTTCCTGTGTGTTCTGATAAATTTGAATCTCTACTTCCCTCTAGCTGCTGTTCTGTCTCTGTGTCCTTATTGTTGTGGGGCCAGCAGAACTTCTAGGTTTTTTTTCTCACTTGCATGCTAGGTGCTTCTCCCTGTAGCAGTGTCTTGCCACCTGCTATGCCTGCTTCTGCCTCAGTCACACAGCTATTGATGTTAAACAGGCATAACTCCCAGCTGCTTTGCTTTGACCACCATGCTGTGCTCTTTCAGCATAGCAGCAGCTGTGCCATTTCGGCCTCTTGATAATTCCATACCGTAGCTCCTTAACTACACCTCAGAGCATTCAGTTTACCTCAGACTCTAAAATATGGCTTTGCATGGATACATGCTTGGCTGAATATCCATGAAGGTATTTTTGCAGCCCTGAGAAGCCAAGAGTAATCCTAGGCTCTGTAAAATTAGTGTATTAGGTCCGTGCACACAGCATGTAAAGACTCTCAGATGTTCCTGGTGAGGTGAATTCCCGTGCACCTCAGAGGGTTTTTGTCAGAACACTGCCAGAGTGATTTGCAAGAGTGAGAACTGATCATGCAAACCCTGTTTGGCAGAAAATAACGGTGGTAGTGCAGGTAATCTCACATAGCCAGTATTTAGATAATTTCTGCTCTGCTGCATGGTTGCAGCAGAGAACTAAATCTCTTAGTTGTTTTAGGTGGGGGACAGAACTTCCATGAGTTCAGCCACTGGATCAGTTCATACACTAGGTATGATTTATTTTCTGCTAGCTTAACTGCCTAATTTTCTTTTAGTTGCAAATAAAATGTGCTTAAAATAAGCCTAAAGATTGTCAAAGAGTCATATGGGGCTGCCTATTTACAACAGTGAAGTAGGCTATGCCTTATTAACACTATCAAAATTGCAGAACAGTAAGCAAGAAAGTCAGTGGTTCAAAATTTATTGTGTAATTTCTAGATTCCTCTGCTGCTAAAAATGGTTCTAAGACTCAATGCAGGCTTCACAGATTGATGAAAATGTGAGCCTATTTGGTACATGGCCATTAGATGGACTATGATTAATATTGCTACCAGTCCTTAGTACAGCAGTGGCCTGCTAAGTTTAAAAAATATTGAACAAATTAGTCTGTTAATTTGCACTCTTGGTGGAAGATTTGAGACATGATATGTAAGTGTATGTACTGTAAGTGCCATGCAAATTTTCTCTCACCATCTCACATTTGGTCCCTCTGGATTAATGGCAGTGCAGCATGAGGAAATCTGCGCTCTTTCTCTCTCTTTTGTTATTAAGTGACTGGGGTTTATGAAGTCTGCCCTGCTCTGTACTTGCCTAAAACCTTCCAAACTGGCTTTTCTTTTGCACAGCATCACAGCCATGTAGTTCCAACTCTGTCCTGGTGCTCAGTGATCAAGTACAACTGATAATCCTTTTAAAGTTTGAAAGCATGTTCCTCTTTGCCAGTGGGCTGGATGTTTACTTTTGTGGGTTCAAGTTTTTGGCCTCCTAGAGAGGTGTGCTTGAGGAAACAGGCACCTGGGGTAGTTTGTGCAGCCAGGTCCTGCCCCAGGGAGGAGATACAGGAGCCCAGGTGCCTCCTCTGCTGCAGGCCAAGTGAGGATTTAAGTGAATATGTGAAAATACCTGCTGTTCTAGGGACTGGAAAAGTGTCCCAGACACTGCATGGTTTCAGGCATGCCTGCTTTGATATGCCAGCTCTGACCTTGAGAGCAGCGAGAGGAAAGGTTGTGGGATGTGCCGGGATCCAGCTCCCCAGGAGATCAGGAGCACAAATGAGCCCAGCTCCTTGCATGGCTGCTGGGTGAGTCATGCATTAGAATAGATGGCATTTTCAACTCTTGCAGCCCTGAGTTTCCTACAGTGATGAGATCCTGGGTTCAGTGGCAGAGCTTCTGTGTCTCTCCACAGCAAGAAACCCAGGTATGTCTCCTGGTGCATGTGGGCTAAACTGTTAAAACATTGCACGTGGGACTACCATGTTAAAAGGAAAACAGCCTGGCATGGTGGTCTGCAAAAGCACTGTATAAGAACAGCTCTTTTTTTTTTGAGATCTGAGGCTGTGATTTGAGGGAGCATGCTCTGTGCTGTGCTCATGGGAACTGAGCAGGGCCGGGGTTCCAGTGGTGTTCCCACTCCCCTGCACGCTGGCAGCATGACTGCCCATGGCTGATGCTCAGCCCTGCTTCCCACAGAAGCATGGCTTGATCTCCCCTCATCCTCCCCAGTTGTTTGCCTTGGTCTAATTTTAAAAAATGAACAACACAACTGTTCTAATTAAAAAAATAACACTTCCTTTTCCTCCTACAGATCATGCCTCAGGATGAAAGTGTGCCATATAAATTCAAGCAACAATGGTTGCTTGCAACTGGTGTGGCTTTTGATGCTACAAGCCCCTTTGAGCTACTCTTGTCCCCATCATCTGGGTTTTTTTCCTTCTTTCCCCTTCATTTATACAGCCCAATTACTAGTGCAGTCAGTTCTGTAAATTGCTTGCTGTTCCTATTGATCAGAGAATTGATCAGCCTATAACCTAATTCCTCCATGCTTTTCCTGCCCCTGAGGTCCCTTTTGGTTAGCCTGTGCACTGAATGGCTCCGTGGGTGCAAATGACAGTGGCAGGGACAGCTGGGATGAGCCTGCTCCTTTCTAGAGGAGGTCAGAGAGGACTTGGTCTGCTCTGTTTGTGAGATTCAGCCTGGGGAGGATGGTGATGGGTCGTGAAACATGTGAGAGAGATTGATTTTCATCATCACTGAAAGCACATGGGTAACTACATCCAGTGTGGGTCAGATCACATGGGTTCATATCCTTAATGAGGGATTTGTTTTTTGTGTTGACCTCTACTGCTAATTAATATGGAAAAGTAAACTGAGATGGCCCAACTTTTTTAGTATTTTACTGGTAATTGATGATGCTGCTCAAAGCAAAGAACAAATAAACCCTTTATCAGTTTTGTTTTATGTTTACCATGTGCACATAAGTGTTTGCTGAACTGCCCAGAGCTTGTGAGAACAGGAATGGGATGCGGAACACATTCCCCTCATAGCATAACTGCTTCAAATGGTTGTGGTAGAAGAGCTGCGCAGCCCTTTGCAAAGGGCCTGGCTTTCATCAGAAGGTTTTTTTTTCACCTTTTCGTAGCACTTTGTTCCTTGAATTAATATTCCCCACCACTACAGCTGCTTTTGTTTCTTTTGGAGGGAAGCAAAGAATCTCACCAGCTCTTCCATTTCTGTTTTGAAGTTGTTCCCTCTTCCCCCACTCACCTCCCAGCTCATGGTTTGTAAAGGTGTTTATGTATGAAGTTACTATGGAAACACTTTTTTGATGAGAGGCTCTTGTTTTTTTCATATTCAAGAAGTAATTTCTTAAATATACCTTGGTGACATGGTCTGCAAATTGTGTTTTACACCAAGAGACTTCTTTTCGATCTCTCAGATGCTTAGATAAAATCTCTCACCTCCTAGATAAGAACCAAATTTCTATGTTCTTTATCAGGGCTGGTTTATTTGGTCTTTTCTAGCCTCCACATTAGTAAAGAAAATTGAGGAGTTGAGATAGAATGCTATTTGATACCTGGAGTTTTGTCTTCCTGTGGAAATATGCAGCTTTGCATGTTTAGAACCCAAGTGCAATGCTGAAAAGGTTGTCCTATATGTCCTGAAAGGCAGCTTCAGCAAGCACCTCTTAAAATTGCAAGTTTATATTCATTTGGGCTGCTTCTTAATTTTCTTAGCACAATGTGGTGAGTAATTTTGTTCTTCAAAGACCTAAGCACTTCGCAGAGTTCATATAAATCCCAATTGTAAAAAATATTGTTATTTCTGAGTACAGAAACTTCCTGGGCAGGGAAAGAATTTAAAAGATTGTACTGTTTTCCCAGACCAGCAGCCAAAACACCTTCTTAGTTTGTACACAAGGGAGGTTGGATGTACAAGGTGCCAAGGAAGTGATGTGGATGGATTCCCATACCACCTCTGCCAGAAATGTTTATTGGTTATTACTACATTGTAAACAATGTTTACCTGTTTACTGTCATTGCTTCATTTGCCTCTTAAGTATTTTCTTCTCCTTCTGCAAGTAGTTTCTGCAAGTACCACTGTCCTTTCTCTTTTATCAACTCTTCCACAATCTCTCCTAGAAAAGTTCTGATTTAGGTGAAAAGAGAAATCACAAGCTGTTGGCTGATAGCATATGGGGAAATTTAATTGATGCACTGTTCTCCTTCCTTTGTCCTTGATGCTAGAGAGGTTTGCATGTGGTGAGCTGTTAAAATAATCTGCTCTGCCTTTACACAGTTTGTTTGCATTTGCTGCTACTATTAGCCACAGAAACCTTCTATATTGTTAATGGTATTTATTTGGTTTTGGCATAGTACTCAGTTTAAATGTTTATTCAGCTCAAGATAAAGGTGTTTTCAGATTCCTGTTGTGGCTCTTCCCTTCTTTTTGTCTAAATCTGCAGGGGATCAAATCAATGCACTTGAATTTTGGGTTTTGTGCATTTTATCTTTGAAGAGACACCTATTTTTCCCATATGGATAGATCTGGATGACTCAGTGTTTGCTTGATGGGCCATGTAAATTTCTTTTCATGCTGAGAGAACAGACTTTTTGAAATTATGATGATTTTATTCTCTGTTAATAAATTTGCAGTATTATCTTTATCACCTTTAAAATGTTGATATTCGGTCAACTTCTAGTTTACATATTTGTAGCACTCTGTTCCAAACTAGGTATCCTTCATGTCAGCCTTTTAGTTTTTATTTTGCAATTTTTTCTAACAAAGGTGGACTACTTGTGAATGCTTATATGTGAATACTTTTTATGTGTGTAACAGTAATCACTACGTCTGGAAACTTTCTCTGTTGTAGAAGGGTTGTAGCCTTTGGGGATTTTTTGACACTGACGAGCTAATTACTAGCTTCCTGTGGTTTTCTTCACAGGCTTCTGGGCTGGCTAAATAAGAGATACCAGCTTTCACCAGGGGTCTGCTCTTTGCCAGTGATAGGATTCTCCTAAACCCAGGGGAACATGGAGATTTTGCTTCCTACACTGTTGGTGTTTTCAGGCAGCTGATTTTCTGTTAAAGCAGTGAGGCAGTGGAGTGCCTGTGATAAGCATCTCTCTGATGTTTATCCAGTAGCTGATCTTGCCAGAGTGAATAGACCAAGAAATGGAGACTAGTCAAGACTGACTCACTTGAGATGTCTCTGGTGGTGCCAGTGCAGTTGTGTTGAGAAATGAAGGTCATCTTGATCTGGTAATTTCCTGTTACCATTTAAACCATGGTGTACCACTGACACGTATGTGTTTGTGTGGATCCAGATACATATCAGAAGAAACAACAGCCAGAAGGTTTTGATCCCTCTTGTTCTCTGATTTCTGGAGTCTTGGAAAATTCCCAGTTCTCTCCTCAGTGCCTGAAAAATAAGGACATATCCCTTTTTCTGTTTCCATCCCCCAGCTTTTATGGATGGATGATTGTAATTACACGTTGACTTACTGATAGCGAAATTTGACACAGATGAGTACAGTTGAAGGGAAGTCACTCAGCCTTTCTCTCTGAGGAGGCATAAGCAGCACTTTGAAGTTGGAGTTTGGAATGGGAATGGGTATTTATTAACAGGAGTGCAGGCTGTGCTCCCCACCCCATGAAGCCGAGGGCTGTAAGATGCCAGATGAGCTGTGGCAGAGCATTGCTAATCACACACTGCCCGGGGTAAGCGTGTATAGATTGCCCTTGTAAATCGCTCTCAGAAATCCTTTTAACTGGATGATGTGCCTTAATTTTGTTTTATGACATTTGTTCTGGCAAGTCAGTAACTGTTGATGGATTTGATGACATTTCTGCTGTCGCAGGTGTCCTAACATAAATATGTCCATTTGCTTAGTTGTCCTGAGAAGCCACGGGCATTTGGCAGAAGGCACGACCTGCTGGGATTCTTTTTTAACTGAATCACTTCCCTTTGTGGGAGTTGCTCCTTCTCAAATGTGAAGGCAATGAGCATCCCAATGGAGAGTAACAAGCCTGGGTGCAAGTGAGAAGCAAATGATTGTTTTAAATATTGTGACAAAATCAGTGTGTTTCATTGCCTTTATGCTAAAATAAGATGTCAAGATTTTTGAAATAGTGGTCATTTTGGAATATTTCCAATTAACTGTTTTTTCTGGAGGGGGTTTTTTTGGGTTTTGTTGTAGTTTTTTGTTTGTTTGGTTTGTTTGTTTGTGGAGTTTTTTTTTGGTTGGATGCTTTTAGTTTCTCTTTTTTTGTATCATTTGCACTTTCTGTAAATGGTAGTCAAACCTTATATTTCTTATGGAGCATTTACTGTAGGCAGTATCATGCCATAATCTCCGCTTACATTACAGAATGTGGAAGCATATGTCTAAAGTAACTTGCTTGACATAGATCTTCTGTTCCCTTGAGGGCTTTAGATTTGTGAGGAAGGCTTTTGATTGTTTTTGTCCTGTCAGGAAGTTTTCCACTTTCACATGCAAGTCATGAACCCTTGCATATTAACCCTTTACAATTCTTTTACATGTGCAGCAGTGCAAAAGCTTCTGAGTGTACATTTCTCCCATCAGTTCAATTTCTACCATGGTGCAGAAACAGTCCTGCAAGTCTTCTAGGGTACTGAAATTATCTGCTGCTCTGGGAGAAAAAGCTTGCATGAGTTCATTTAGAGAAAGCTGCATTTCCAATATGATGGGGTGCTTCAACCACTAATGTTCTGAGATTTGAAGAGCCTAACAAAGAAAATGGTTGTATACAACTGTTACTACTGATATAAACAGCTTTGCTGCTTTGTTTGGTTTTCCCTCCATCCAAAAACCATGTGTTTGATTGAAACAATCATGTAGTGGCCTTTTATATATGTTACATGGCATGCCAGACTAGAACAATGATCCCAAGTGCCTTTCTGGCAGGAGGTCATGGACCCAGCAGCTCTCTTTGCCTTCTTCTCACAGCTGCTCAGAGCTGTGAAGGGATGGAACTGTGGCAATACAGACTCCTGCAGTTTTCTCCCTGGGCCTTTTCCACCACCTTGGGATGGGGCTGAATCTGCCAAGGCACTCAGCAGGGATGCTTGCATGAGTTTGATAAGGATGTCCACATGCAGGTCAAGCAACAAGCACCTCCCCAGTCATGCCATAAAACTGGGGAGAAGCTGCAGAAACTTGCCTGGCTCACTGCAAGGAAAGCTCTTTGCCAGAGCTGTTGTCCCTACTCTATTTTCCTGATTGAGAGAGAACTGGTTTTCACAGAAGAACATTTGATATTTTTAATGTCTGTTTCTGAGATGAGTCCAGAGCTAAATAACCATTTTAAGTTCTGCATGGATCAATGTCAATCTTGGGGAATTTGATAAATCGTTTTTTAGGTCAGCCCTTCTTGGAGTGACCTGTGCAGAACAGTATTTTAGAACCTGTGGAGGCTTAATAAGCCAACCCTCTATAGCTTGCCTACTATTTTTTAATAGACCTGACAGTAGACAGCAGATTCTTTCTTTTTTGAGCAGGTAGACAGCTCTCATGGCAGGGCTGTGCTTTCCTCTTACTTAGCAAGATAGTGGGTACATGTTGCAAGGTATCCTTTTGCTGGCGCGGTAAGGACATCTGAGGAACAAGGGGTCCTTTGAAATGCAGCTTTATCTCTTAATGTGGTTCTGCCTCTTTTCCAGCCTAAGTACTGCAGAAATTGAGCAGGACTGGGGTAGGCAAATGCTGCTAAAAGCATCTAATCACAGCCTCGGTCACTGGAGTACCTACTTGCTGCCCACTGTCCTGCTTCAAAGACTGTGAATTTTCAAGAGTTTGAGCTGGATTTCGTAGACCTGAGTGTCAGACAAAAAAACATTTGCTGTAAAAGTCGAGGGCACCCTCTTCCTGCCTGGAACAGCCTGAGCTGGTTATGAGCACAGAGCTACTATTGTTCTGCCCTGGGAGATTGTGCTAAAAGCTTTGAAGCAGCGTTTGCATGTAGGTGTCCGTTTTCTAAGCAGTTTTCTTTCTTTCTTTCTTTGTTAAGAAAAAAAAAAAAAAAAGAAGAAAATGAAAGAGAGAACCCTGCCCCCTCACCTCCCAGCCTTTTCTTGGCATAGCTCTTTGACTTGGTAATTGTTGATTTTACAAGGTGTTGTTTATGCTTCCTAGTTTTTCTTTGGCCTGGCTATTAAACTTATGCTCCCTATTGGATTAAAATCAGAGTATACTCAGTGAGTTAGTGCAGGAACTTTGCCATCAGAGATAACAGCGGTGCGTAACATTATATCATGCAGTACATTTTGTGGAGCATTACAGGTGATAACTGATAAACTATTGTGTATGTCTAGCACCTACATTTTAAAATTCCTTGGTGAAATCAACAGGCTGCAATAAAAAATGGGCAGGAGTTAAAGGACTGTCATGCACAGCAGTGCTGTTGTGTCTCAGCTGCACTGCACAGCTCTTGGGCTGCTTGATCCTGGCCTCTATGAGCAGAGTTCATTTAACTTTCAGTCTAGTAAGCTGTGACTCTGAAAGGTGTCATCCTGCTCTGCCTCTGCAAAAATCTCAGTCAGGTGCTTAAAGGACACATCAAACCTGTTTTTAATCTAGAATTTCAGGGCTGCTGTAGGTAATGTAGGATAAGCAATAATCCTCCTTCCTATGTGATTTTTCCCAGTCTGCTGACCTGCATCTGACTTGCATTGTATGGGGAACAGCAATCATGGATATCTCTAAAACATTGAAGTTCAGCCAGCGTTTGAGAAGGGCTAGGGAAGAAATTCTCTTCTGCTTCACCATGTGATAGTTTCCTGTTCTCTCTTAGCAAAATGCAAACTCCTACCCAGAGTGGAAGAGAGAGGCATCTGTTTACAACTAAGAACATGAAAGTCAGTGGGAGGGGGAAGGGTGGTATAGGAAGGAGCCTGGTGTGTCATGCTTTATTACTCTTATCCCTTTCAGAAGGCAGATCTAGAGTGAATTAGAGCAAATGTGAAAAGCGTGACCTTTCTTTCTTCAAAGAGCCTGTGGGGAACAGGGGGTGATTGAGCACTGGTGGAGAGAAACTTCCTCTGAGCTGGTAATTGTGAGTTATTGGCCATGCAGGACAGGGTACCCCATGGTCTATTCAAGGACCTGATTTGATGTACCCAAAAATCAAAAAATAAATTCTGCAAGTGTAAAAAGTGTAAAAAGTGATTCCCCTTCTGTGGTTTTTTGATAATTTAAAATTGTGTTTGGATTGGTCTTTTAGTCTTTCACATGACACTGTGAAAGCCAGGCTGATTTATTTTTCTGAATGGATTGTTAGTGTATTGGACAACATGACTCCAGACACTGAAATTTTAGGGAAATCCTCAGGATATGTTTAAAAGGGTAAGAGTTGGCAACATTGAACAGGGCTTACTAGAGACATTTCCTCTAGTGATTCCTTGAAATGAGCAGGAAAGACTCGACTTCTTTACTCTGGTACTCTCTTGGATGGGGGATAAATATGAATTACTCCCTGGGGTCAAGCAGTGTAGCTGTGATGTGAGGAAGACTGACTGTGTGTCCTGTTTGCCTGGGTGTGTGTTACAAGAAGCAAGGAGGAGAAAAGTGGAGGAGGTCACTGTCAGGAAAGGTGTGGTGCCCTTGCAGAGGTAATGCTGACTTTCTTAGAGCCCTCCTGACCTAAGCTGCCATTTGGCCCCTGATTTTAGCACTCCTTCGGGCAGCTGAAGAGGTGTCTGGAGGGATCGGACAACACTGGATGAGTGGGTGGGACCATTGTGAGCCCAGAAGGATTCACACGGAAGGTTCCATGAGGGCCACAGAGGAGTGTCTCAGGCAGTCAAGGATTTGCAGCATCTCATGGCTTCCCTTTACTGCATCCTTCTGTTGCCATATTATGGCCTTGCTCAGAAGCTGTGTCTGTTGGTTGGCCTGGTGCTGCCTCACCTGAGGTGGGTGTCCCTTCTCCCAAGGAACAAGAGACAGGATGAGAGGACACGGCCTCAAGTTGCACCAGGGGAGGTTTAGATAGGATATTAGGGAGAATTTCCTTCCCAAAACAGTTGTCAAGCACTGGAACAGACTGCCCAGGATGTGGTGGAGTCATCATCTCTGGAGGTGTTGAAGAGATGTGTAGATGTGACACCGAGGGACAGAGTTTAATGGTGGACGTGGCAGTGCTGTCTTGGCTTTGTGGTCTTGGAGGAGTTTTCCAAACTAAGTAATTCAATGATTCTATGCTTTGGCCCAGGTTTTGCCAAAATGCTTATCAATGTTGCTCTTTGCTACCTTCCCCTTGCTCTTCCAGAAGCCCATGTCATCTGTGGGAATGTGCATGGAGCTGCATGGAGGGAGGTGAAAGTCCTGCCTGGCAGTACCTGCTCCATGGGAATAGCCACTGGATTGCCTGCAGGAGCTGCCTTCTGGCTCTTGGCCAGTGGGAGTGGATCAGGCTTGTGCCTGCTGGGTTGCAGGGAAGGGAGGAGAGGTGAGGGGTTCTTGCCAGGTGGATCTGCCTGGGCAGCCCTCTTACACAGAACACATAGAAAGGAGCAGAAGCCATGGTGGTGGTAGGGATGCACAGCCTGTGGAAAAACAGGCAGCAGCCAAATAAAAAGTCATTTGGAAGTGCAGTAAAGAAGCTGGAAAGAAAAAAAATTAGTAATAACAAAAAAAAAAAAAGAAAAAAGAAAAAAAAAGAAAAAAAAAATAGTGTTGTAAAACCAGAGGGAAGAAAAGATACAACAAAATTAAGGTATACTTAAAAAATTTTTAAAAAATTAAGTTATAAGGAGTTTTTGGGTGGGAAAAGAAATGATAAATAGTTCTTTAATCTCCATAGTAGGCATAATATTCAACTGAGAAAGTAAAATCTGTGAAGCCTCATTTTGTGGCTAATAAATACTTTTTTCTGGGATGCTTATTAGGGATGTGGAATTAACAGCATTGAAAATGAGGCCATTTGGCACCTTCAAATGTAATTTTTTTTCTCAAATAAATAATTCAGTAACTTCTTATGAGCTTTAGAGAACAAGCACTAGGATGGCAGAGTTAAGTTCTTTATCATCTCTTTTTTGATCTCTGCTAAGTTGCTGTTGTGAGAAGTGTAAATTGTCCTTGAGTTGAAGCTGCTGCATGCAGCACCTAAGTACAGAGTGCTGATTTAACTGGGGCTGCACTGCCTTTGCAGCAGCCAGCTGAGGGGAAAGGGCAATTCTTAGGGCACACTTTACTAAAGCAGGATGCAAAGGTTTCAATGGGGGGCAAAAGATCTGGTGCTCTTTCAGAAGACCTGAAGGATGTGTGGAAAATGCTAAGGAAAATCTGTTTTGAAAGAATAATGTAGAACCCAGCAGAAAAAAACAAGACAGTGGGTGCGAAGCCCTGGTGTATGTCTGTGTTCTGCTTGTCCAGAGAGCAAACATGCCCAGAGGAAAGTTCTCTGTAAATGGCACTGCCTGCCTTTGCTGAAGAGGTGCAGCTGGGTTTGGCAGCTGTCTCCCAATGGGCTGATTAAGAGGAAAAAAGTGGTATTGCTAAGTGGAAAGGGAGGCCAAAAGGGATCAAAGCACAGAGAAGGAAAGTATTTTCACCAAATGTAAGACATTCACTTTCCTTTTTGTCCACTGAGCTTATTTGGGGAAGCCTTGTCAGCTTTGTGTTGTGGAAAGTGCACATCTGCATGTTTTGAAAATACTGCCTTTAAATGACACCTTCATTCTTCCATCTGATTTTTATAGTGTAGGCTTCAAAGCAACTCCTTAAATAATCTTAACTGTGTTTAAGCCATAATGAAGCAAGATCTCCTTGTGTTCATCTTTCCAGCCTGCATCATGGAAGATGAAGGAAGGTTCTCTAATGAGCTGTGGTGGGACCAGGAGACAAGATAGAAAGGGGAGAACCAGGGTGTCTGCAGCAGGGAGAATGTTTGCTAATACAGCCCTAAAATAAAGAAATAGTGCATTTTAATGTGTTTTTTTCAAGCAGCTTGGGGGGAAAATTTGTATTTGATGTAACAGAATTATTTTATTCATAAGGGGTAGATTACAAGGAAATAAACTATGGTGACCTTCTAGAATGTGTTATTTCTTTCTGGATTCAATAGGAAAAAGAGCAGTGACATTTCAGTGTTCCTGATGTGCCATTAACAAAATTTATGTTTATTCATGCATTTTTCAGTTCACTGTTGAAGTACTGCGTACTTTAAGAAGAACAGAAGTCTAGCATAATCCAGGCTGAGAAATGTCCCAAATTTTCTTCCTTTCTCTTTGTGTAATGTGGAATTTTAGCTTCTTTGCACCCTACCTGAGTGATCTTCACACATCTTAGTGAAGTATTTGACAGTAACCATAATTTTTTTCCTCTTGACAGATGAGTGATGAACAAGATGTTTATCTCATTCGTTATGCCTAATTTATCATTAGAAAGATTCATATGATGTTGATAAAGATGAATATGAGATGAATTTCCTCTTGTGCCTGATCTGCCCTTGGTGTGGTGGGACACTGAATCCTTGAAAGGGAAAGGAAAAGGAACCTATGGCTGCTTCCTTATTTCTGAGTACTGCAAAGTTGCTAGTGCCCAGTGCACTTGAGAGTTCAGTGCCCAAAGAGTCATAAAACGTGGTGCTCTGCCATTTTCCCACCTTTGTAACTGTACAATAGAGATGGCAAAGCTGTTCCAACACAGAATTTTGTTTCTCATCTGGTACCTTTCTTGATGAATTAATAGCAGTGTAAGCAGATACTAAACAGCTTGTGCTTGCTGTACAATAGGAAAAGAAGATGCAATACTCAGATTAATTAGCAGTTTACAGTCCCTACAAGCAGAATATCGATAAAGATTTTACAGAATTTTCTTTATTTTTTTTGTTTGTTATGGTAGAAAAGGGAGTGACAAGGTCTTGTGAACCCATTTAAGAGGAGGGTCTTCTCAGGAAAGTATGTACTTTTCAAAGGGAGCATGTCATATTGCAGGAATGTTACAAACTTTCTGTGTTGAATATGGAGTTGGTTTTGCGTGATAAAAATCACGATTCTGTATGTCAGAAGCAATGTTTCAAGTACAGCTGAAGTATAACTGAATGTCTGCAATTATTTTTCTGGGCTCTACAGGCATGTCTACTAAGAATGATGAGCTTCACCATTCAGCTTGAGGGAAACCGTGTCAGAGAGACATATAGTGAGGCAGGGAGGTTGTTTGGCACACTGGGATTGCAGAAGAGAAGCTGGCCCTGGAAGCAGTGTGTGCTGCTCAGAAAGCAGCTCTTCCAGTGAAGGCCTTGCCAAGGAGCCCCAGCCCAAATGTGGAGCAGAGGGGAAATGATAAATTTTCCGATGTGTAAAAAAGCATGGCTCAAAGAACTGCAGGAGTCATGCTGTGAGTATGAGACATAACAGGCCTGTACCCTGCTTATGCTTAAAAGTTTTGATGTAAGAGAAATAAGAATCTTCATTTCTGACAAATGGAAGATAATACAGGTTCCTGGAGACTGTTCTTTGCTCTAGAAGATGGGGGGAGTTTTATACATAGAGGTTGTATAACTCTTCATGTAGCCCCTAGTTATCTTCAATTCCAAGTACCAGCCTAAGAAGGAAAAGAAAACTCTTGTTGTTTTCAGGTAAGTGTGACTGGATGGGGGTTCACCTACCAGCTGGGGTCATCCCACCACGAGGCAGAAGGTTAAGCAGAAAGAAATAAGCATAACATTTTTAAAAGGGTCAGCTCATTTTAGGAAAGCTTGCTTGTTATGAGTGGCACCCACATCCAGCAAACCCGCTTGGGTGTACCAGTGGTGGGCACTGTGCACAGAGCCAGGTGGAATGGGAGCTTGGGTAGGATGGTGGCCACAAATCCAAGTGTTCCTCAGAGGTCCTGCCACCAGCATGGGTCTAAGAACACAGCAAACCTCAAGGCATATTTCAGAAACTCCTCCTTTTTTGTCTGGGTTTGGTTCTGCCAAGTTGTATGTACCTCAGCCAGTGCTGGGGATCTTGGTTTCTGACTCTTTTTCCTGGTTCCTGACTCTTGGGTTTTTTGCAAAGTTATGATACCATGTGCTCTAAGAGAAGAGCTAGCAATGAACTGCACACATTAATGCCATTTATTTGCTTTGATAGAGTACACTTGTCAAGTGACAGTGTTTGAGATCTACTTCAGCGCAGGAAAAGATTTCACCTTCTGATGTGAATGTCATCCTGCCAAAGGGAAAGGAGTGTTTTCCTCTGACAGATTGTTTCTTCTTGGTTAATCAGCAGGCAGACAGTACCATATTCAGCTTACCTCTGAAGAGGTGACTAGACAGTTTAATCCTACCCAAAGAGCATTAACATTTCTACAATTTTTTTGAGGGCAGGAAAATAACATTTTAATTAATACTCTTTTCTGTCCTTCTGAGGAGCAGAAGATTTGTGAAGATTTGCATAGATTTGCGTGAAAGTCTCCCAAGGAAGCTCTTTTTATGGGATGTACTGCCTCTGGGCTAGGCAAACCTCCAGGACTTTGGGCTAACCTAGGAGCTGGCAGGGCTTATGCCTTCAGAGCTAGGAAGTACAGACAAGGGGAAAGCCTCCTGGCTCTGATCTTCAGTACAGTAAAGGTGAATTTTGGTCTCCTGCTCACGTGTTGCTAAAGAAATTGTTGTTGCTACACTCCATGTTCAGATTGTGTAAAGGAGTTTTCAACTCTTGCCCTTTTCTGGTTTTAGGGACGATTCCAGAATAACTGTCAAACACAAAAGTCTTCAGTTGTCATCAGTGTGAGGATATTCAGATGTTGGGCTTCCCCACACAGCACTCCCGGGCATTGGAGAGATGATACAACAAGAAGCTGCAGTCCCTGTTGGGAATTACTAATGCAAGCTTCTCTGTGATTGAGATGACTCTTAATGGGATACAGCAGTGTAGTCAGAGGGAGAGAGAGAGGTTGAAACATGTGAATCTCCATGGGGATTTTGAACAATATCTCAGTTTGGTTTTGCATGCCTGTCTGGGTACATGCAAATGACAGCTTCAAAATAATTTCATTGTGTGCTCCTCTCTACTGCCGAAACATCTAATGCATCAGTAGATTCTGTGGTCATAAAGCTAAATCCTACATTAGTTTCAGACTATAAGAAGCTGAAATCATTAAGTCCTTCTAGAAGACAATGTTGGATGCAAAGAGAAAAGGATCATATGATAATAATTTTCACTCTGTTCTCTGTCTTCAGTGCTCAGTCAATCTTTTGGATGTTTTCTGGTGGGAGGAGGTGGATGTGTGCTTGTGTCAGTCCTTATATTGCAAAGAACTTGATTCATTGGGATGGAGCAGAAGTGATTTTTTAAATAAGTAAATCCAAAATTGTCGAATAAAGATGCCAAAAAGAATGTTCTCATTGTGAACTTGAGCCTTCAAACACAAGCACATTGTAGAATTAACCTGCAGTCTTGTTCCACATTCTGATACTGATAGGTGTCATAGACCATAAATAAGACCTTCTCAAAACATTATTTTTCGTGCAATGGTTCTGACAGTAGGCTATTCCTTGTCCAGATTTTAAGCCCTTTCTCAGCAGCCTGAAAGTTTTCAGAGAAATACTTGCAATACAGTGACTGTTTCCCTCTTCTAATTTTTAGTAGTGTGCCTAAACTGCTGTGGCTGAAAGCTTCCTAAGGCTATCTGCTTAGGGTAGAACATGAACTAGGAAAATCTTAAAAACAGCTGAAAACAGTGTTTAATAATGGAAAGTGCCTGACAGCCCTACTGTAAATGGCACTATCCAGTTCTATGGCATATGGCATGTTTTTCATTCACCATCCACATAAAATAAGTTACCTAAACAATAGCAGGAGCCTTTGGAAGCTTTATAGCTTGCATACCTGCCAGTTGTGTCTGTGCTTGCAAGCATCATTGCATCAAAACTGAATCCAAGCTGAAATGCTAGCACTCCACCCTTTTCCTCTGCCTCCAGTCTCCTTCACTGGTAGTGGCTGCCTAGAGTTGCTGTCCTTCAAATTTTTGTTGACAGAGTACTGTAAAGACTAACAAAAATCCTCCTGTTCTTGGGCATATCCAGTTGATTTTTCCAGTGCTGATGGTTCAGCAATAAATACTACAACCCTGTTGATACCTGTTCTTCTGTTGGAATGCAGTTCTTTCCTTTTGTATTTCTTATCCCAGTGAGGAAGCGGTATTTTACTGGGATTTGAGTATCCCTCTCTGTAGCAGAACTGAAGTGTATTCCCTCTATTAACTGATGGCAACAGAATCTGTGCTCGGGGGAGGACATTCTTGTAAGGATTTGGGTCCTGCAAGCACTGGGAGTAAACCTGAGGGCCTTCATTAGAAGCAGACAGATTCAAATAGAGTCAAAAAGATTGTTTAATTGAAGAATTTTGGGTTGCAGAGATTTTGCATTACAACGTAATTCCAAGTACGCAGAACTTAGGAGAAAGATGATGAAGTGGAGGAAGAGTAGTGGTTACCAAAGCAACAGTTTTGTCGGGACTGGTTGCAGGCATAGTGACCAGTGATGAGTTGAGTATTTTGTGAAACCTGCTTAGCTGGTTGCTTTTTAAATATGGCTACAGCTTTTTTAAATGAGTGGGCATGACTCAGAAAGTCATTGTATGGGTTTAAAAATTCAGAGCACATCAGTGTGTTGCTGGATATTAGGTTTGATGAGAAAAATTAATTCACAGTAATGCCTGTGGTGGGTTGAGGAACACTGGCATGCAAATTATTATGATCATTCTTTGGGAGGCAAAGAAGAAATCACCTCAAGTTGCGCCAAAGGAGGTTTAGATTGGATATTAAGTAAATAATTCCTCATGGAAAGGATTAACAAGCATTGGAACGGGTTGCCCAGGGAAGTGGTAGAGTCACTGTCACCGGAGGTGTTTAAAAGACATTTAGATGTGACACTGAGGGATATGGTGTAATGGGGGACTTGGCAGTGCTGGACTAATGGTTAGACTTGGTGGTCTTAGGGAACTTTTCCAAACTATATGATTCTGTGATTATGCAAGTAAAATTAAAAGGTTAGAGATTTTAACAGGTGATGCTTAACAATTCTTGATTTCAAAGAAAAAATTAGTTTCTACCTTGTGAAAGCCAATGCTATTTATATTATCTGTTGAAAATAATGCTCTTTCATTAATATTTAAGCTGTCTCCATACTCAGCATAATTCAGAACTACTGGACCTTTAAAATATGAATGTGATATACACGAATTACAGACATTAGATGCTGTTGGCATTAATTATAGATTAAGGACTTCTTGAAGATTTTAGCAGATTTTTCTTCTGCTTCTCTTCTGTACTGTAGTTTGTTGTTCAGATTGGGACAAAGACAGACTGAATTATGCTTGTGTAATTTTCCTCCGATTGTGCATTCAGAAACAATATTAAAAAAATATGGGAAGGGATTTGAATTCTCATTTTCTGGACTGCAGACACAACAGGCTAATGCAGCTGTAGAGATGTGCTCAAGTAAGAGAGTTTATGTTATGAAAAAGTTATTTCTGAGTAATTATAAACAAAACCATGGCCCTTGGGATAATATAAAACCATTACTCATGGAACAGTTGTTTTGTTACCACTAAAATATTTAACTTTTTCTTGCTTATTCAAGGTCAGCAGCTGCTTCCAAGGTCCGAAGCAGCAATTCTGTTACAATAGAATATTAGCACAGTACGTGAGTGAAGTGGGTGGCTCAGACTGTGTTCTTGTGACCACCTTTCCCTAATGTATGAGCAGCAAATACCAACTAACATGAATTTTTAAAATAGTCATAGTCTTTTTTTTTTTTTTTTTTTTTTTAAATAATTACCCTCTAAAATACCAATAAATCTTTTTATCCATGGACATGGCACTGTTCACTACTGGTTCTTTGTGGTAACTTCGTGTAACAGATTCTTTGAGAGGCTTTGGCTTCACTTTGCTGGGCATTAGGCACATGGAGAGGGACAAACAATCCCATGTGAAATGTTGACAAGCAGGAGCAGAGTGCTTTAGTTAAGTGTCATTCCTTGCACAAAGTAGGGACCCTGAACCCAGCCAGCTGAGAAGAAAGTGCTAGATGCTCTTCCGTGTTTCTGTGGCCTCTAGGAGAGCAGGCTGAGGGGGCTTGGCTTTGGACTGTGCCTATGAAAATGTTTGCAGACATGAGCTCACCTCCCTGCTCCAGAGGTCATGGATGCATTTTCTCACTAAACTTGATTTTGATATGACGTGTACTTGCTGTTGGGATGAAGAAGACGAAAGCCCATGTCTGTGCTTCGGTGGAATGTATTTGTGAAGGGTTTAGAGGCTGATAATTAATAACTCCTGACTCATCTTGCCCATTAATGTAGGTTAGGATAAAGGTGGGAAAAGCTGAGGAATTTGGGTATGACTTGACAGACCTGAAAAACAAGACAAGTGTAAAACAAGAACTTATTCTTTTCCTACTGACACGCTGAAGGGCTATCTTGTATGTAGCCCATTTTTAAAAGAATTTTCTAATGCCCCCTGTTTATCAAAGCTCTTGTGATATCATTCCCAAATTTTCCTTTTGGAGTATATAAGAATGTGTTCCTCTACTTGGCGCCAGCACCTGACCTTCTCTTTTTATTTAGAAAAATATTTTCTTTGGACAGTAACGGGGTGCTTGCTTAACCACTAACATGAGATAGTGCCTTCAAACTCATCAAGTATAATTTGAGTGTAAAGCCTCCAGCATGGCACCTACCTTGTATGACATTCAAAGCAAATTGAATTGTTTGTCACAAGACAGAGTGAATGACTTGGAGGTTGGATCTTGCCATCAAGGATCTAATCAAATTTTGAAGCATTTGTGCTCTGCAAGGAATGCAGGGCTTGCTGCTGTTAGTGTATCAGAGAGGATGGCTGGTTTTTATTGTGGTTTTTTTTCTTTCCCTTCTAGCTGCACTTTGTTTAAGCTGTCAAGGTGGTGGTAAGGTCTTACTGTGTCCTGATGGTATACCCTAGGAAGAGATTCTTGTTTCTCTGATGTGTCATGTCAAAGGTGAAAGATGGTATAAAGAGAGCAGTCAAAGCTGGAGAAGTATCAGGGAAGTGTGAAGGGATGAGACCAGAGAGCCAGAGCAGCTGTGGAGGTACTGTGAACAGGATAGCATCCACCATTTGTGCTTGAAACTCCTATCTGCCCACATCTTCAAAAACATGAGAACTCTCAATCATCCTCATTACCTCTAGCAAATACTTGGGTTTGATCCTGCCTTGAGAAATTGCTCTCAAGAGTCTGCCAGGAATAATAGAAATTAATTTTATAATTGTAACAATTCATTTTAATATTACTGCAGTACATGCATCTCATTTGAGTGCAGATATGCAGAGCCAATGTAAGTAAACATTTGAGAGGTAAGTTGTCTTTTAAAAACAAATGAAGAAGTAAGCCTAAACCTGAGAAATGCAGGAGCTTTTACAATTAGCTGCAGTTTTAGGAGTCTGTTAGTAACAGGATCAAGTTCATGGTTTGCCTCGCATATCAGCATAATTTTAAAGAGTATTTTTTTAAATTGGTTTATTGACATTTGCTTAGTAATGACCAATCTCTAGAGGAGGAGGAACTATGACTGGCAATGAATCAGGACAAAACCAAGGAGGAAGATCTCAAAACAGCTGAAAAACAGAAAGCATTGTGGCCAGGTCAACTGGCTGGATGAGAGTTTTGAGCAACCAGAGGGCTGTGGTCAAAGCTCATAGCTGCTTCCTGCTCTAAAGCAGTGACTTTCAAGAACTCTCATTTGAAAGCTGAATGTTTAAATTAGCCATCTACACTCTTCCATTTTTAGGCATCCTAGTGCTTTTGTGTGCTGAGTTTTGGACTCCTTCACACTTTGCTTCTTTGAATTGTCAACCTAAGCATGCAGAAATCATGAATCAGCCTCCCTCTGTCTCCAGTGGCTTAGAAAGCATGAGATTTTAAGAAGTAACAGATGTTTTGTTCTTTTTATTTGCCTTCTGGTTTTTGAGCTTGAAGAGTTCATATTTTAAAAGTGTTTCACCTCAAATCCCAGGCTAACACTTTATTTATTCATTCTTCAAATGTAAAACAGATTCTCCCATCAGCCTCAGTAATGGGGGCTTAGAGAAGAAAAATTTTGTGTTCATGAGAAAATCATGAGTTGGCATTGCTGGTTCCTTTAGGTTGTGTTTGGGAATATAGGATGGGACTTGATTTTCTGGGTTACTGGGAATGGTCCTATTTTATTGCAAGCAGCCCTATTATATAATCCCATCTGAAGTTTGGCTTGACTACATTTATTTAAAGTACATTTCATTTCAGTCTATTTAGTGCTTACGTTTACCACCCTGTATATTCCCTGTGGAAAACTCTTCCAGAACCTCACTAATCAAACAGTTAAAAATGTTTTCTAGTTTCTCGTCTGTATTTACTCATGGCCACGCTAATACTCACTTGGTATTGTGTTAACATCCTGCTGCAGCTGCTGAGAGTGTGTAAAAGAGTTTTATTTCTGCTTTTGCTTGTTTTCCTGACACCTGGCCTTTGTTCAGGTGTGGTCAACATCACCTTCATCATTGCAAACTGGGAGAAAATCAGTATAATCTCCAATTGTCTTAAGCTTATAAACCACCCCCAGTACACAGTGGCCTGCCATAATTGTTCAAATGTTGACTCAGTTACATTAGAAGTTGCACAGTCTAGGACAAGATAAAGTCATGCTGCCCCTGGAAATCAGTGTAATCAAAGGTATGCATGTGCTTTTCATTAACATTTCATTCTAAAGATTAAGTAGAATTTAATATGTGGAGTGATTTAATGGCAGTTTGAGGAAAGAGTGGGGAAGGTACGCTGCTTACCTCCCATGTGCTGTAGTCTAACCTGGTGTCATGTCACTAGTGTAACTGGGACTGTATGGAGAGTTGGAGTGGAAATTATATAAAAATTCAGGCAGAACAGGTGTTCTCTGGAGATTATTGTCCCAGGCAATCATTGTAGATTATGTTAGCTCACATTTCAGTCTAACTTTGAGAACACACTTTTCAAACTTGAATGCTAATAATAACAAATTAGGTTGACATTTTGGGACTGTGAGTGAAGATTTAAAGGCTGATTAAGCTGAAGACCTGCACCTCAGTCACCTGAAAGATTTAGTTGGAAATTTGTCCATGTCCTGGGCTTGTTTGATGTACTTAAAGCAATGTCTGTGAACATATGGGACATTGTGTCAGACCTTTGGTAATTAGGGTTCTGGTGGATTAGCTCTATGGAAGCTTCTATCTTTATCTCAGACTTTCACCTGTGTGTCTCAAATTCCAGGTCAAGGAAGGTGAAAAGTGAGATGCCTGAAAGTGAGAAAAAACCATGGTTATTTGTTCTCTATTAATAAACAATCTTTTGATCATCTGGTTCCTAAGGAATCATGGTTCCTAGTTGCTGGCAAGTAAAATGTCCACAGTGAAAGACATGGGTTTGAAATGGCAAAATGAAGAAAGATCGTGGAATTTAATCACAGGATCATTTAGACTGAAAAAGACCCTCAAGATCATCAAGTCTTGATGGCCAGTTTCTGCTTGTGCTGCCACTTTCCTGATTTAACTGCACAGGCTTAGGGAGTCGTCTCCTAGGGAGATAATTCATCATTTAAATACACAAGCTAGTGTTTCTTCAGGCCCACCAATCCAGTATGTTTTGACTATACCCAGGTTAATTGCATGGCAGTTCACAGTTACAGATTTTCTGGAACTGATTTGCTGAGTTTTTACCAAAAAGACTTGAATTATAATAGTAGTGGGGGTTTATTTTGTTTTGCTTTTCTGAATGGTAATCATTATATGTAGAAACAGCAGTATGTGAACAGACATACTGGATTTCAGCTGCATTTGTGAAAGAGTACTGATGCCTTTGTCAAAAATATATTTATTCAGGATATCTTGGTCTCCTTGGATATATTTTTAATTATTTCTCTTAGGTTTTTTTCTGCTTCAAAACATTGCTTCTGTTTTGAATTGCACATAGAGGATGGTAATAGCCCAGAAATTTTGTTCAAAAGGCATAATGTTTTTGCTTTTTTGGGCATCAGTCTCTTTGATGAAAGACCCACCACTTTGAAGATAAGTGGCAAACTAAAGAACGCGGAAATGTGTTTTAAATATGTTCTTTCTGTGCATGCTTGTTTTTTATTTTATTCTGCTTGCCTCCCACCCAGAGTACAGTTTGTTTGATCTTCAGCTCTTGTTCAGCACAGGATTTCTCTAAAGTCCATTTCCACTTCCTCCTCTCCCCTGCACCTTCAGTGAAGGAATACCATTACTTTCACACTTCTGTGATGTGTGTGAGTCACTAGAGATTGTAAGGAAAGGAGTTTTGGGTCCTGCTGCTGCTGAGGCTTGCCAGCCTTAGTGCAAGAAGGTGACAAGGCGACATGCACTTACAACCCAGCAGCACCTCAAAAAATTTGTCACCTATGTAAGTCCCTGCACCAGGGATTAGTTAGGAAGTTTATTGCCACTCTTGTGACAGGGTCTGTTTTTGGACTCCGCCTGTTTGTGAGAGGAAAAAAATCAAGGTAACTCAGAAACTGACCATTCAGCTAAGCTCAAGTTCTTCCTCAGATCTCCTGCTTAGACTTCTGTTCACCTCTTGGGGTATTTACAGTAAGTTTCTTTGGTTTTGTTATTACAGACATTCAGACTTTTGAGTTGAAAGTATCAGTAAACTCAGATTCAACTCAGAGCAGCTGTTGCTTTAGTTGTTTCTCTTTGTTAGGGTACTTGGCTAAAAGATTGGGTTTTTTATTTGTTTGTTTTAACCATATAAACAAATGTCAAGGGGAAAAAAGAATATATGCTTACAAGGCTGGGGAAATGTAATATTTATCATTTCAGTCTTGATATAATCAAAGGTTAATTTTTATTCTACTGGGCATGAACTTTTATCTACAAGTAGACTGCTATGGAGTGGGAAAGGCTGGCTCTTCTCTTTATTTCTGCATGACTTTGAAATGGGCCTGTCTGTTGTGTTAGTGTGTGCCCTTCTGTAGCAGCACAGGCTACAGGTAAAACACATACGTGCACACATCAGTAATGAAGTAGAACAGCCAAATGAGTTTTGGCCCTTCTTCTTGTGAGTGTGTAGGGGAAATTTTCAGAGAGGGCTGCCACCAAGTTCTAGTGGATTTTTGGAACCTCCTCCTTTTACCTCCCCTGTGCTTGTTCTTAAGGACACAAACTTGTTTTTCGGTAGTAGTAATTTCTGGGCAGAGTTTTGCTGTAAAGGCTGGTGCCCCTAACGTGGTTGATGCCTTTGTGACTGTAACCCATGTGTTTAAAAACCAGCCATACAGTAGCCAGCACAGTCACTGAAAGGTTTATTTCTTAAAAAAAAAAAAAAAAAGAGAAAAGTGTGTTGTCATGTTGCTGAGTGTGAAAAACCCCGTTTGGTGAAATCAGTACTCACAAATTATTCCAGATATAGTGATACTCTTGAGGTGGGAGGCATTCCAAAGACATTAAGGATTTTTGGTTCAAGGTGTGTGGTTGTAAGGGACCTAAGTCTATAGTTCTGGGGTTTTCTAGTAAGAAAAGTGAAACTTCTCAGAAAAGTAAGGTAGAATAGTAAGTCTGGAAAGGTGAGTCTGAGCACAGAATTTTGGGTGATATCTTCCATCAGTCTTTTCATAGGTATTTGATGGTTTGAAAATACAATACTTGGTGTTGTAGCAGTGGCTTGGGATTGTCTGTGAATAGTAACCATTCTATTCACATAAGAACCATCAGAAATAGTACTATATCCTGTATGCTGAGTATTCCATTGAGTGCTCTAACTGCAGGATCGAGTCTTTACTTCATGACACCTGTTGAAAACTTAGCAAATTATACTTTTCTTTCCAAAGCATGGTTTCTGGTATCCTAGCATATAATTCTGTTATTAAAGTGTTATTTATATGAGTTATATATTAAAGTGTTATTTATATGAGTAGTAGGTAGTAGTAGTACTTCTCATACCTATGAGAAGTAATAGGTATGGTTTTGTTAAAGACCTAGTTTGGGGTTTTTTTGCTTGTTTTTATTTATTTATCTTTTTATGGTGTATGGACTTCTGTAATGCTTGGAGCTGTGATTTACATGCAGTATTTCAAGCCTATTGTGAATCTTTAGAGGTCCTTCCAGCCCTTGTGTAGGATTCTTGCCTTATACTGACGGCACAAAACATCTTAAATGTAATCACAAAACCAGATTTCACAAACCACTTAGCAGCAACATAAAAGGTTAATGTATGTTTTATGCTGGATTTGGAGGCAGTGTTTCGAGTCTTTTTGCAAAAAAACTCAGTCTGTTTAATACAGTATACTATTGCTGGAAATAACAGTAACAGTAAGCAGATTTTTGCCTGTGGCAAATGCAGTCATTAAAGCAGGGCTATAAATCTCCCCTTGTATAACTGCATGCGTGGTGTGTGTGTGCTGTGGGTATTTTTTAGCCTGTTGCACTAAGTGGTGAAGGAAAAAAACATGGCTACATGTATTTTCAGCCTAACTATATAGCTATATAATGGTTTTTAGGAGTTGTATCTTCCCAAATCACTTATTGATCTATCAGTGTGACGGTGCTGCAATCAGAGACTGAGTGTATTGGTTACTTAATTGCTACTTTTAATTCCTAATGCCAGTTCTTCACAAGTAGAAAAGTATGGCTCTTGGACAGACATGCTGTTCCCATTATTTGGCATTTATTTTAAGACCTAAAGCAGCAGCCTTTGCATAAATAGCTTGGTTTACATTTTTCCTATTTAAGTTTCTTCGTTGTTTTTGAAGACCACTGTAATTTTTTGCTAGCAAAATTTTGCCTGTAGGGCCACATGTGCTCTGGTAAACACTGTTGGAGGTTCCAGCTGGCTGGCCTTGCAAGCTGCTCAATTCCTGAAGAGCATCTCCATATGTCTGCAACTCTGGGGACTCACTCAGCACAGGTTATCAGCACCTTACAGGGTGGTTCTGCTAAGCTCAAATGTGATCCTTATTCAGTAGGCTGCTCTTGAACTTTGAATCTCCTTAAAGCCATCACTTGAAGTCTAAAATAACATGGAAGTCCTTCTTTTCATAGAAATTATTAAATCATTTAGGTTGGAAAAGTCCTTTTAAGATCATCAAGTCCAAGTGTTAGCCCAGCATTACCAAGTCCACCATTAAACCATGTCCTTAAGCACCACATCTACATGTGGTGGTCTTTTAAAGCCTCCAGGGATGTGACCAAGCATTTCCCTGGGCAGACAGTTTCACTGCTTGACAACCCTTTCAATGAAGAAACTTTTCCTCATAGCCAACGATTTTGCCTTTTGTGACCCAAGTGCAGGACCCAGCACTTGGCCTTGTTGAAACCTTCACCATTGATCTCAGCTCATCAATCCAGCCTGTCCAAATCCCTCTGCAGAGCCTTCCTGCCCTCCAATGGATCAACACTCCTGCCCAACTTGGTGTCATCTGCAAACTGACTGAGGGTGCCCTGATCTCCTTGTCCAGGATACCAAACAGGGCTGTCCCCAATACTGAGGCCTGGGAACCCCACTGGTGACCAGCCATCAGCTGGATGTGACTCCATTCAGCACCACTCTCTAGGCCCAGCAGTCCTGAGAGATTCTTACCCAGAAAAGAGTGCACCCATCCAAGCCACAAGAAGTCAATTTCTCCAAAAGAACACCCCAGCAAGCTGTTGAATGGAATTGGTTATTTTTGCTTTGAGAAAACTTGGGATTATAAACTGGAATTAGAAGCAAAATGTGTTGGTCAACACGTGTAGGAGAAGGAGGATTTTGCTGTTGCTCATAGCCTGTGCTGTAGCTCAGCTCTGGGGACCTGTCCTTCTTGTAATACATTCTCAATCCTACTGTCATTATTTCTGCTTTGTCTGGTGTTGTCTTCTTCAGGCTTTTCAAGGCCATTATCTTGCTTAAGTTCTCAGCTTTATAAAAATGTCTCTTTCTTCTGTTTCCCAGGAAAGGAAATGCCACATGTATGGTATCTCAGGCATGTGGAAAAGTTGCAAGCAAAAAGTGTGGCACCATAAAATCCTACTTGCAAAGGTTTTAGATAAGAAAATCTCATATCTCATCTCATCTCATCTCATAGTTGTTTGAACATCAGATTCACAAGGAGTAAGAAAGGCTCTCCCAGTTGTCTGTGGGGTCAGAGTTGTGCCAGTGGGCAAGGCACCACAAGCGTATGAGCCATCTCTCTCCAGATGGGATGAATTTCCTATCATGATACCTCTGTCTTGTCCAGCTGTGGAGAGACAAGCTAGATAATAACTTTAGACATAACACATAACTTTCAGACAGCTGAATTTGGGTGAGTTAAATTCCACTGTGGCCACTGGTGCAGCTGTGGGAATGCTCTGCATGAGCCCACCACTTGCCCCACAGCTCAGCCCTGCTGGAAATACATTGCTTTTAATGCATTCATTGCCTTATTTAAAAGCATATTTAGGCACATTTGGGTACACAAGTGTATTTAGGGACATTTGGGGATGCTGTTGCCAGCAATTATGAGAAGTGTAGTGGATTTTAGTAGTGTCATCTCTTGATCATAATTATCAGGAGCGTTGGTCGTGCTTCTGCTGAAGTGCAGGTGATGGGGGAAGTTCAAATCCCCACTGCTTTCAGGATGAATGGCTTTTTGTACAATGGCAAATATGTGGTCTGTAGAATTTTTATATTCGTTATTGATGTCAAACAGATCTTGTGATTTCTCAAGCTTTTAAAATTACTCACTCTAATGCTAACCCTAATTATAAATCTCCAGCAAGGGCATATATCCAGATATATTCAGCATCACTCAAAAAGAAATATAAGCCTTTCCTTAAATACTTGATTTAATGTCAGGATATCCTGAAATAGCTGATGGTGAGAGCTAGCCATTCATAATGGATGTGAACTACATTTTTTTTTTCAATTGAGAAATATTTGTCTTTAGTAGTTTACTCATTTGAATTCAGTTTCAGAAGACTATTTAAAATATGCTGATTATGTCCTCTAATATCTTTTATGTAAGCACTTATCTATTTCCTAAAAGCAAGTAGACAAAATACGTCATGAATGTTAATGATAACAAGAAATAAGCACACCACCATATTAAAGATCATGTAACCCAAAGGCACAAGCAAAGTAGCAATGAGATGAAGGCCAGTTTCATCTGTTCAGTTTTGCCTGGCCTGAGTGTTTCTCCTACAGTACCCTTCCTTTTCACTTGACCTGAAGGAATTCTAGAGCAACTGGATGCTTAATTGCTGTTAAAATGGATAAATCTCAGCTCAAGGCTCTGAGGGTCATGGAGGTAAATATATACCCTAGTAAATAATGGGAAATTGTGTGTCCTGGTTAGCGTGTAACTGGGAGTGAAGAGCACTCCCAGTGCTGGGAAATCGTGTTTCTTTTTGAGCTAGAAGGAAGTGTGTGGGCTTGGAATGAATGGTTACTGACAGTGATGAGCATAACTCACCTTTTCCTGGCCTTAATTTTTCACAGTCTGCTTATAGTTGTGATATGTTGCATGAAAGGAATTATCTGGGAGGGAGTTGCATTCTTCTTGTGGATCACTTTCTTGTTTTCAGCCCTTTTCCCTCTCCCTGTAGGCAGTGGAGAGAAAGTAGGGGCAGCTTGTGGCTGTAGGCACATGCCAGCATATGGCAGCAGTGGGATGTTTGTCTGTCAGCATTTGTGCTTTCTTGAACTGCAAGTACTGCTTGTTTCCAGTGCCAAGACGGTGTCCGGGTGTGATGGTCCCACAGGGTGACAGCCACACACTGAACCTGTCCCTGGTCTAATCTCTGTATCATACTGCCACTTGAGTGAACTGCACTTTGCTCTTGGAGCAAATTATTCTGTAGCTACACTAGCACACACTAATTACTTGTAGCACGCACTAATTACTATGTAAGATTTTTAGTATCAGTAGAGGGGATGACATGTAAGTTGCAGTTATGACAGACCTGTACATTTACTGTTACTTGCATTTCCTCTGCATGATTTTAGACCTGCTATTTCAGTAAAAACATGAAGGCTTTTTTATCTTTCTTTGTGTTCTCTAGGTAGCTAGAAGCAGAACTCCAGCACTTTGTTGGTTAATAAATCCTTACCTTGCCTGCAACATGATGTCCAACCTCCTCAGCTCCCCCTGACTGTGTGGTCTGAAGGTGTCTCCCACTGGGGCTCACTCAGAAGTTGCTGCCTTTGGTTAGCTTGAGTGGACCTGTCAAGAAATATTGCTGATCTGGGAAGAATTAGAGAGCCAGAAGGATGCCAGTGACATGTGTCTTCACTTACCTTTCTCATCCTGCAAAGCCCGTGCCCTTCTCCTGGCCAGGACCTTGTTTGATGTTTTAGTGTAGACAGGATGCCTCAAGCTGTTTGGTAGCAACAATTAAAGAAATACTTAGAGTCTGAAAAAGCAAAATCTGATAGTATTATCTGCTTAATGCCACATCACGGTTAGGTCTCTCCCTGGTTTAGTCCCATGGTGTTTTTGTCAAGCATTATTACACATTGTGAATAAAAATTAAGTCCAGTACAAGAAGTATATTAGCAGTAATCATTGGTCAATGCCATTGTGGTCTTCTGCAGACAAAAGTTCTTTCCCTAAGGAGATTTATTCTGAGTCTAAAAGGGTCGTCTTACTTCTCCCAGTAAATTAGGATGAAGAAAGATAATTCTTGAAGCTTGTATCAAGACAATGTTTTGGTGGAGATCACTAAAGTATGTATGTATGCTGGCACAGAACTTCACTTGAGGGCTGGTGAGAACATGGATAACCTAAACATTTTATAAATAGGCAGAGATGAAGTATATTTAGTGAGTTTCATACTAGGCATCTTGGTCATAATCAGTTGTAGCACAATCAAGGGAGAGGATTGTCCTGCTCTGCTCTGCACTGTTGCAGCCTCACCTTGAATCCTGTGTGCAGTGCTGGGCAATGCAAAATAAGAAAGATATAAAGTTATTGGAGAATATCCGGAGGATGGTGAGGGGCCTGGAGAGGAAGCTGTATGAGGAGCAGCTGAGGTCAGTTGGTCCATTCAGCCTGGAGGGGACTGAGGGGAGACCCCATTGCAGTTACAGCTTCCTCATGAGGGGAAGAGAAGGGGCAGACACTGATCTCTTCTCTGGACAGTGACAGTGACAGGACTGAGGGAATGGCCTAGAGTTGTGTCAGGGGAGGTTTAGGTTGGATATTAGAAAAAGGTTCCTCCCCCAGAGGGTGGTTGGGCCCTGGAACAGGCTCCCCAGGGCAGTGGTCACAGCACCAGCCTGACAGAGCTCAAGAAGTTTGGAAAATTCTCTCAGGCACATGGTGTGATTCTTGGGGATGGTCCTGTGCAGCGCCAGGAGATGGACTCCAGTAATCCTTGTGAGTCCCTTCCAACTCAGCATATTCTATGATTGTATGATCCAATTATGTTGTTATGTTGTAAATGAAATGTATTGCTCTCACATAGTCCAGGGATCTCTAAGTTACCTGGGTATTAACATTAAACAAATTATATTTACAAATGTAAATTTAAAATTAGATGTATGCTATCTCTAAAAACATAAGAACTAGGGTTTCAGCATTAAGAAAAACCCACAAATTAGATAAAATCAAATCCTTTTCCAGCTACACACATTATCCTCAAGTTAAAGGGATTAAAGCTCCTTGTGGAGGAATTCAACTCAGACTGAAAATGTGGTCAGAAAAGTCTCATTGTGGCTGCCTGATGTTTGACTTTTGATAGCACATCCCCAAAGACTTCTCTTTGACGTACCTTGAACAGAGAATGCTTGTTTCCCACAAAGTCTGTTGTTGCTGATAAAGCTTGTTTATATCTAAGTGGTATCTAATACGGCAGTGCTGGATTCTGGCCTTAAGAAAAAACCAGTTGAATGGCTCATTTGCCTTTTTAAACCTGCAGTGCCTAAAGATGTATTTTAGCAATTTTGTCCAAAGCCTAAATCACAATAACTAATTCTGTACAACATACGGGTTTTAAACAGAGCATAAAAGAAAACATTTTTGCACAGTAAAACAAAATAGAATCTGTAAATGTTGTGTTTCAGGGGCTGTGTTTATGCACTTGTGATAGTAAGTGGTGATGCTTTCCTTTGATATTTGAGGCCTCTATCTGAGTGACACAGAGCAGATCTCCTAGGAATCTCCTTAGCTTGAACAGTTGGTATGGCTGAATGAGCAGTGAAACAGAAGGGTGTACGTTGTTGTCTCTGAAATATTTCACATTAACTGCAGGCACAGGCAATTCTGTAAGGTACACACACACACACATCAGGAGTGGTGGGAAATCAGGTGAAAGTTGAATGTTCCACCTTCAACATAGGTAAAAGTAAAATCTTGCTCAGAGTCAGGAGGAAGCTCTGGAGATAAATGAGAGGCTTTTGCCTGGCTCAGACCATGTGCTGTTAACAGACACCCTGTACAGCTTAGAAATCCTGCTGGCCTTTCTTCCCTCTTCACCTCCTCCTGCCCCAGACATATGAACACAACTCCCTGGTTTGCCATGAATTTATAAGCAGATCTCTGCTCTGGCTGTGCTGCTTTGCTGTTTGATGATGGGTTGAACATGCAGGTCAGTCCTGGCAGGTTTGGATTTTGAAGTGGCTGGAGGTGAAATCACTGTCTCTGCAGTGTACACTGGCACCACTTGTGCTCGCCCCAGTCATGGCTATGGCTATGTGGTTTCTGCTCACAGAACCATTCATCAGACTCCTACAGTCTAGAGACAGTTCCACCTTCCAGAGACCTGAGATAACCCATGGATGGAATTTTTAGAGCATCTGCTGTGTGAGGACACACTGCAAGTTGCAGGCAGGCTACAAAGAAAGAGTGCAAAAGCTCCTGAGGATCTTTCTGAAAACTGTGTAGTTCTATTAAAAAGGGAGGTAGTTAATTTTTATCTTTCCTTGAAATTGTGCCTTGACTACATCATTATGAGGTGCCTCTGAAATCTGCTGGTAGAAGCAGCCATTATTGCAACTCTTACCATACCAATTCCCCTAACTCCTATGTCCACTCTAGTTTGTGTCCCAAACTAAAGGTAGCACTTTTCAGTGATGCACAAAACAGAGCTTGTATCTTCCCCTTGCAAATACCCTAAGGGTAATAGACAGTTCTCACTTCTTCTCATGTGCCTTCACATGTTTAAAAGACAGATCAGACTCCAAGTATATTCAGTTGTAAGGTCTTTCAAGGCTGCTTAGAGAAATGTTGAACACATTTCCTATACATCCATCAGGTTGGTGACGGGTCCTGCGTAACCAAACAAGAAACTCTTGTGTATTGGAGATTTGACTGGCAAAAAGCTACTTGAAAGTTCTGCCTTTCAGATACTTAAAAAAGGGATTGCTTTTGAGACTTGTTTTGCCCTTGCAAGTTTTGCTTCCATGAAAATGTGTTATTGGTATGCATTTTGCTCATATTTCAGTTTCAAACATACATACAAGATTACTCCATGTCCAATCTGGAACAGTTGCAGAATGCTGCAGCCAAGCTTTTCTCTACACAGTCCACATCAATTTGGAAGATAGGCTGGTACCAAATGGGTCCTACAGAAACTCTTAATCTAAATTGCATGCAAGGTTGTCTTCCTTACCCTGCCTTGCACTTTGGGCACTGCATCCAGCTGGAGCAAAGCCTAGCTGTAGACAATGATTTAGGGTGTAAAATTATTACATTATAGCTTAGCAACAGCCACAGCCTGAAGGCTTCATCTAGGAGTGTCCTTTTTGGAAACTTCTGTATCCAGTTGTTAAAATGTGCTTTCCTGCCTCTGATAAAGTAAAAAGTAAAATATGTACAGTCCTGGATGGTGGGAGCTCTTTCTGAGATTAATAGTAATGTTGAGACTGATGGAAAGGTTTTTCCTGTTGCATTTGGTTTTTCTTTAGATTTAGGATTTAATATTTTCCCTGAACACCTCTTATTTTTTGTTGGGGTTTCTTGTGAAGTTTTTCTTTTTCCAGGTCTTGGACTTGTATTTAAATGAAATTATTTTCTTCAAAGGATTTTAGTAAAATCATGGTTGAACTAAAATGTATCCAAATAGAAGTAATAAATAGCTGCTTTGCATCTCAATCTGATTTTATAGTAATGACTCCCATATTCTTATAACACTTCATATTCTCATGTTTCCAGTCTGTATATAAAGGTTCTGGTTTTACATTTGATGACTTAAGAATTGCCTAGTCCTTCATTCTAGCGAAGTGTTTGCTTATGTGTAAAGAAAATGAGGAAAAATGGGCAGGCAAAGAAAACAAAATAGAGAAGCAAGCAGCTCTTAACATTAAAAAAAGAAAATTGAGAAGGTGGCTAAATGATTTTTGCCTTGAAACAGAGAGAGGAGTGGTAAAAGTGGGAGGCAAGGGGTGAGGGGTGTCACAGAGTTTGGGTTTTTTATCCCCAATTATGCGCTGGCTGTTATGCTGCTGAATTACACTGAAAGCACTGAATGGTGCCATTATATTCCTTTTCAAAAGTTGTGGGCTATGAAATTCAATCTGAGGTATTTTTAATGAGTGTTCTGAGCCTCAGTTGCAGCTCTTCCCAAGAAACAACGAGCACAGTGTGCCACTAAATAGTGCCAGGGCCGGGGGTTAAACTCATTCAGTTTTTTGCTTGCAGGGAAAGAAAGTAATATCAACATTTATTTGACAGGTATATGCTTGGTTCCAGAGTTCAGCTTTAGTAAAACAGCTTTCCATAAAGAAAATGTTCTGAAAAATGAGGTTCTATCAGCTTCACATCAAACTCCCATCTAGTTTCTGAAAACAGATCTTGTGGTGTGCTTTCCAAAGCCAGTGCCCACAGTGCACAAACTGGGCTTGTTTTGTGGGCATCCTTGTGCTGCAGAATGCTGGCAGGCACATCTCTATGGGCAGAGCCTCGTGGTGGAGGTGCAGCTCATGCCAGATGGAGACATGTTACACTCTTGGCTGTCAATAAAACATAGATAATTCAGAGGTAATCTTTGTTAGAGAGATGCCTGCTGTCTCCTGTGTCTCCACTAAGGGTTTTGGTGTCATAGCTGGAATGGCTTTGGTGTGACTCCCTCTCTTATTGCCCCTCTGAACTAGGCACAGCATTTCAGCAACGAATTTTGAGCATGCACATGGTTTTAAAAAAGCCATGTAGCACAAAAGTATTGTTGCCTTCCACCTTTCTTACATGCTGATTTGCAAAGTTGTGTGTTTCAGATCATGAGGAAAGCACTGTTTAATGCATCTGCCCTGCAACTCACACCAAGATCTTAAATTTGTGATGGGCTGGCTCTGGTTTTTGCAAGTCACCACCATGCAGTGTCAAGGCTCTGAGGCTGGAATAGATCATGTGGATGTTACTCCTCAGAAAGGAAAACGGTCACTTCCAGCAGGGGATGAACAACAGCCACAAACCACTTTTAGTTTTACTAGTAAAATTAGGCAGAGATGACTCAGCATTTACAGGAGCTAATTTAGGAAATAAGATGACATATTTTTAGTAAGTTTTCTCATTGTTCTTTTAATGCCTCATTTTTTTTTTTTGTCCACACTGTGCATTTTAATGATGTTCAAGGAAGGTAATTTTAGTAACAGTGGTGCTGCCAAGAGTTTCCCACTGGAAGTCTAAGAATTTAATTGTTGTTGTGTGAAATTTTGCAGACTTAAATAGTTATTTAAAAGACTTGCTCTACCACTGCTGATTTCCCAGAAAATGTTTTACACCTATCTCAAGGAAGTTATGGCTGTACTACAAGAAACAAGATTTGGTTTTTTCCAGGAGGATTAATTAGCTTCTGCAGAGAACCCTGGATTTGGGTTTAGGGGTTTTTGGCATTACTGAGATCAGCATTCACATTTCATAGGAAGTAATGTGTTGTCTCCATTGGGACAATTTCTTAGAAGATTTTTAGGCAGATAACAGTGAAGTTTTTCGCTTGAATTCATAGAAGCAGATGTGATCAGAGCACCACTTTTAAATTGATAAAGTGAATTTTAGTTGCATATGTGTGAAGTGTAGGATCTTGTAGGATTCTGTAAAAGTACAGAAAAGTTCATACAAGATCAGTTCTACTTTCTAACTGAGAGTTAGATGCCAGCTAGTTAAAATGCTGTAAACAGAGCCAAAGGAACCAGTGAACCAGGAAACTAATCATGAAGTATTTCATTAATGCTTTTCACCATAAGTAACATTTTGTAATAAACAGATGTGTCCTTAGACTACTGCAGCCAAAAGCTGAATATTTTTGGTTTATATGGTTTGTATGTTTAGCTAGTGAGTTTCAGTTTTTCTTTGGCATTGATGAAAGAGGGTTGAATGTGTGAAACAAATTCTGTGGAATTTTATCTCTGCAGCTGCCTGAGGAAAAAGTTCTTCAGGCTCCAACAATCTGCCCCTTTCTTTCTCTTTCTTCTTTACAAAGTGCTCCACTACCTTTGTGGTGGTTGCTGCTGATTCTGCAGTTACAAACATCTTGTCTGCTAGAAATTTGAATAATTGAAAGATGGGAAATAAAATTCAGTATTAATATCAGTTTGCATTTGTAAGAACTGCAAAGAAATCAGATTATTGGAGGATTACACCTGGAGATGACACCTTGGTTTGTGATGTGAAAAGCTCAGCCCTGAAGGTGCCCAGCCCATCTCTCCTCCGTTTTTGTGTCCTCTCATGCACGTTGAAATGGCATATATAATAAATACAATGTGGGTGGTGTTTGCCCATTAAGGTGCAAAGCTGCAATTTTATGAGCCAAGTGAAAATAGACCAAACAGAGGCTGCAATCCCATAGCTTTACTGTAGTGTAATTATGGAGATGTGCAGTTACCTGAGGATTTACTGTAGCTGAGTTTTGTATTAGTCTGACTCTGCTATAAGAGAAAGCTTAACCAAGCAGTACTGAAAATAGCCTCATCATAAATCTTTTCATTAGCTTTTCTAGATAATATTTCTATTTTTTCTTCCACAGCATTTAACTATTAAAGTGGATAATTTAGTATTTACTGTTCACTTAAATTTTACTGTTGGCTATTTCTACTGAATTTGATTTTTGGGCATTAAAGAGAGTTTAAGGTGCAAGAGCAGTCCTTCTGCTTCTATTTTAGAAAATATTTTGACATAAACCAGTTTGTCATGATTAAAAATCCAAGACCATAGTTACAATAACAAATCCATATTTCAAATATAGAAAACTGCAGTTTTCTTTTGGAGACCATGCCAGAAATTGAAGCAAATTAAAGGGTTATTAAACCCCTTCTGCTTCTAGTCTTTTCCTCACTAGTTGTTTGCTATGTTGATTTTTGGTTAGCAAAGAAATTCCTAAAATAGTTTTTGTTGACGTTTGTCATAGCTGATAGGTGGTGGTGGGGGAAGTTTAACTTTGCAGCTGCGTTTTTTTAAGGGCAGTAAAAGATACGTGAAGTAAAAACTACCATGTCTTAAAATGGAGCAGTTTAAAAAAAGGTGCCACCACCACCAAAACTGACCGAAGGGTAAAAGTGTGCTTCAGAGACTGTGGAAGGCAGCCAGTGGCATTAAGGGAATACAGCTTATGTGGTGAGTGTAAAAGCAGTCCACTAAAATCTTGAAAGAAAAGAACCCTAAATAGTCGCATTGTACACACACAGCAGATGATCAATCTGTTTTTATGGCAGCATAAGAGCCTTATTCTGCTGCTGCTTCTGGCCCCAGTCTGCCCTTTGATGGTATGAGCACAGTCTGTGCAAAAGCATGTGGGATACGTGCCAGCAGTGGAGCCCTCAACTACACTCACACGGAAAATATCTTAAAAGGAACGAGGTGCCTTTAGGTTATCATAAAAATCTGCCTCTCCTGCAGCCTCTTTTCAGATGGGATGCATACCTGGTGGCTGCAGGTCCTCTGCTCAGAAGCAGGGGTGGGAGTGTGTGGCTGCTCTGTTCAAAGGGGTCGCTTCGCTGCCCTTCTTTGGCCCGGTATGTAGGAGTGATGAATCACACTTCTTCCAGCACTTCTCAACCACCCAGTCTGAGCTGAAGAGCCAGGTAAAAACTAGTAAGCCCAGGTGTAAGAGCTGTCTTGGTGGTCAAATGCTATTTTTGTAGTCATCTAATCCTTCCTATAGGATTAACACCTACGCTTTGAAAGGGAGGAGAGGAGAAGAAGGGCAGAGGGTCTCCAAGTGTCTTGGCAGTATTAGGTCCAGAGCAACAACACTCAGACCAGTGATTCTTGCCTTTAACCCCACCTTTCAGAAAACAGACTTCTGCTAAATATGAATTATGCATTTCATTTTATGCCAGTAAGGAGAACTATTTAAAATATGAAATTTGTCTTCAGATGCTGACGGCATTGTTCTCCTGTGAGTAGTTTTCGAGCCTTCTTTGAAGTATAAATTTCTGACAGTTATTTGTTTAAGAATCCTGTGCTCAATCTCATCTGTGAGGTTATTTTTATACTATTTGCTTATCACAAACAGTTCTTGGTTGGTTTTCTTTCATTTCAAAACTGTAGATATGTACACACTTTTTAACAGTTTCAAATAACTGAGAAAGTTATGCTGTTAAGAGCGTGGGGTTGTTATTTTTAGTAGTGATTACAACTGTGTATGACTTCAGGAATAGTAATGAAGTTACTGAATGAAGTTTTCACAATCATTTCAATGCAGTTGTTAAATTGGAGTATAAAAATAATTTGGCAATCTGGTTTGGCTGATCTGATAAAAGGCTGATCAGTAGAATGGATTTTTTTTAGGTTATTAACCCTGAAAGACCAAATACATTTTAAACCTTGTGCTTAACCTTTGTGCCATATAGTATTTAAGTATTTGTAAAATATTTAGCATGACCAAATTGTCACATTTCATTTTAGACCATTTGAGCACCCAGAATGTGATAGAAAGAGGGCATCAGTGGAAGAAACACCTGCCTTTATGTGGTGGCCGGTGTGAATTATGAATGTACCTTTTTCTTTAAGATTAACATAAAGGAATTATTTTCTCTCCTATGAGCAAAAGCAAGTACAAGCAAGTGTAATTAAGACAACCCAAACTTCTTTCTGACCCATTCCAGTTTTGAAGAAGAGAAAGAGAACAGAGTAGTCTTTATTTCCACATGAAACTATTTCTTACTTCAACCAAAAATCAGACTTATATTTTTCAATGTTCAGAAGAAAGTGCTTATTTTATTTGGTTCTTTTAAGCTGGGATGACTGCTCAGTAATGTAAAAACAAACACATAAACAAAGACCTTTCAATCAAAGATCTTGTTTAAGCTGTGTTAGGAGATTATTTCACTGAACAGATAAAAAATGGTGAAACCTCTATTTGACCATAAACATATATACTTATTTTTTGGTGCATAATTAGTGAAATAATTGCTGAATTAACTGTGGGAGGTGGTGTAATGTGTCCAAACATGCTTCTTTTAAAGTTCTGGATATCTTGCATCATGGCTAACAGATATAGCCATGTACTTTCTGGGGTTTTTTTAAAAAACAAAATGTATTGCAGTCTGTGTCAAAGAATGGTCCAAACAAGTATGTAGAGGGATATTTTTTTAAAAGGATTGGTGTTTACTAGAACAGGAAAGAATTGTTGAACCTGTTAAAATATTCACCATTGGAAGATCATAAGCAATATACTGTTTTGGATTTTCGTGGGAGTAGAGTGAGGCTGAATTGAGTAGGACTGAGGTAATGAGAAGACAGCAAAATATTGAATATATAATGCATAAAGCAGGTTAGTTTGACTGGGTACCTTCATAGCTTGCAGCTAAATGTGATGATGCACATTATTCATAATTTAGAACTTGACGTTCCCTGAAAATGTAAAGCTACTTTTAAAATGTGATTTCACAGAGCTAAATGAAAGACCAGTTCAAAATGCATTAAGGAATAAGAATGTGTAGCTGGAAGTCATTGAGCTTCTTTTCAGTGTAATAAATTTCTAATATTATCTTGGTATAAGTAAATACCACATCAAGAGAAAAATAGTAATTCTCTGGTGTATCAGTCTGGCTGGGGCTCACCTCACCTCAGATGGTTCAAACAGATGTCAGGGCTCCTTGTTGTCAGGGTAAAAGATACACCTGTGTCGCTCAGGAGAAGTTCCCTGCCAGTGTGCTCAGATGGCTCGTTTGGGGTGGGAAGAGTTAGTTGCTCCCTGGAGCTGCAGTATTTTTCATGGATTGTACAGGAATATGGCTGTCAACAGAAACAGGAGCAGGGGACTGCCACCTGCTGCAGGTGCTTCCCAGCTCCTGGGACTGCATGTGACCCTCCCCCAGCTGAATGCCATCAGGATACCATGCCCTCCTGGTTCCTTTCCCTTGCTGCCTCACAGGGTGGTGGTGTCTGTGGCAGTGGTCTGGAGGTATAGCCTTGCCACCAGCCTTCATTGGCTTCCATGCTTCCATGTCAGTGACCCCCATGGAGCAAACCGATGCTGGCATGGAGCAGGGAAAGCAGCCAGGCTCTGACTTATGCAGATGCTGCCATGGAGCTGTGGAACAGAAGCCAGTGTCTGAGACATGGCAGCAGGGCCATGCTTCATGGTTGGAAAATGCCTTCCAGGTTCTGTGGAAAACTTGTGTTTTCTCCTAGGCCTTGTAACCACGCTGAAGTCAGGCACAACTGTTGACTTCAGATGATGTCATCGGTGTGGCACACTCATTCCTGAATGCTCCCTCTGTCAGTTCGTGTTTACTGTGCCCTGAATGAGTCCTGGTTTGCTTCCACACCCAGTGGACTGAGCTTTTAATTTACTGTGTGTAAATTTTTCAGTAGGGATGTCATGGAACTACACTGAATCAAGATCTCTCTGAAACCTTGTGCATTTCTGCTTTTGTGGATGTTGTACTTCTTCTAGTCCTGCAAGACTAGGATTTTCATCAGGCTCTAAATCTCAGCAGATTTTATATGCACAGCATTTCCTTCGAGGGAACTGTCAGATTTTATTTTGAGATACACTGATCAAAGATAAGATGAGTTTAGAATAATAATATTTACAAATACTAGAGTAAGAAGCATTTGATTTTATTGAGGCATACTCCAGAGAAAATGCCAAGTGACATAAATACTGCAAGACTGCTGTTCCATTGTTTAAATGGCTATAAGAAAAAAAACCTTTGTGAAAACACTCAGCAGGTTTTCATCAGAGGCTTTTACTCATGGCCTGAGATCAGACAGCCAGGCTCTTCTCAGCTAATGTTGAGTGGTGTGGCTCTCTGCCTTTTTTCCTCTTGGTCAAAAATCTCCACTCAGAGACACTTTTTTTCCAGTGAGGAAAGATTAAGTTTGATCTTCGTCAGACAGAAATCCATCAAATACTTTAGCTGGGCATATTTACACACTCACTTGCATGTTACTGTTCCTTTGGTTGTGCAGGAGTAGGAAGGCTTCTTGCTGTGAGGATGACTGATAAACTCATTCTTCTTCTCACTAGCAGCTCCAGCCAAACTGTGAAGACCTGAGACTAGTCTGGAAGTAGGAGTATTTACTTCTAAATTATTTGTAGGTGTGTTTTCAGAGCAGAAGATATCATTCTTGCACTCAGTCTAAGGTGTTTAATATTCTTGTGTGGCCTCCAATCAAGTGCCTTTAGCAGGAAGCTCTTTCACTGAGATGGTGTGTGTATGTTTGTGCCTATGTACAGTGACTGGTGGAGTGGAAGGTGTGGGAAGCTTTCTGTTAGAACTGACATGCAAGGCACAATGGTCAGTGCAGGCTGGGTGGTGAACACTGGGAATGCTTTTGGTCTCATGAAGCTGGAAAACATGAAGTGAGTGTATTCAAATATACTTGCACTTGAGACTTACTTTGGATGCCATTGTGTCAGATCAAAAGTGCTCAATCTATGAAAACAGAGATCTTTTTTTCCCTTCCTTCTTTGCATCCTCTTGGCATTTTACTCTGAATTACTTCAGTTACTGCAAGGTTATGGTGAATGCTTAGAAAAATTAGTACTTTTATCAGTGATTGTTCTTTAATTTTTTTTTACAGTATTCACGAGGCTAATGTTTGCTACACCAAATATTAACAAACAGTTAATACCTTGAGTGAATATTGCTTCCTGGTGGCTCAGGTCTCTCAGAAGCACTGGGAATATGTTGGGTAAAAACCTGTTCAGCAAGTTTTTGGAGCAGTGAGCTTGGATCTTCCCTTCAGACTTTCAAAACCAGCCAGCATCGAAGGGTTCAGTCATTGTGTCCCGCATGACCAGGGTGACAGTGCTGCTCTGGTGGCACATACATCCTAGAAAATGTGCTTTCCCCAGAAAAACATCATCACTTTAATTTCTCTGGTGTAAGCCTGACTACTGCTTATGTACTTTTCACAGTTCATATTAGAGAATGTGAGATAAATTACCTTTGGAAAGATGCTTTTCCCACCTAGGGTATTACTCTAGGTGGAAGAAGCCTGTCTTTATTTTTTGGTACCCCAGTGAAACAGAGACCAGACTGCATTATGATGCTTTTGGGAGGGGGTGGGGTTGAGCAGCTGCCCTCTCTTAAGTAAGCTGTTGGTCTGGGCAGTGCCTGGAGATGCCAGGGCCTGGGCTCAAGCTCTGAGCTGGCCTGCTCACCTGTAATGGTTGTCTTTTCTTCACTTGGTTGCTACTGTTTCGTTTTACTGTATTATTTACTGGGCTGAAAGGGAGGGGACCAGTCTATAGGTTGAGAGCAAATCCAGGATGTGATTGTTCTCTTGTAACAGCAGGGTTTGTGCAATTTAATGGGTTATTATTTGTTCTGAAGTGAGTGTAGACCTGTGTTTCAGGGCCTCTTGAGTCAAAATAGGTGCATTTGTCCAAGGAACAAAAATATTTGATTTCAGTGATTGGCTTTTTTATACAGAGATGGGTTTTTGCAGAAGACTTGCTGGTCAACTGTAATTTGTAGTATTTTCTGCAGGGGTGGATTTAATGGATGGGCTGATGAAAAGAATCCTTACAATCAGCAGAGCAGTGGCTCTGGGAGCTAATATTGGGTTAGAACATCTGGTCTTTATAGAGGGAAGGCTTTGAGTGTGTTTGACTCCTCCAAATTACTTGCCAGCTCTGCCAGGGTAGCACAGACAGGCCTGGAGGAGCCTCAGTGCCTCCCAGCAGGCAGCTTGGGATAAGCACATATGAAGTCAGAACCCAGGGCTTGAGCCTGTTGCATATCAAGCAGCATCCAGCAAACCCTCAGTCCGTGGTGTTTTGTATGCCAGGTGAACATCCTGGTTTCACTGTGTTGTACACAGATGTACATGCACGACCTGACGTTGCTTGAAGGGCCGTGGGATAAAATAAAAATTCACAGCAGGAATTAGCCTTGGTAGGCATAAGAAAACTGTATCTCAAGTCCTCTTCTATTTCACAGTACTTTTCCCTCAAAAAATAAAAATGCACTAAAGATGGATTTGGAGCTGCCATGCATGGATGGATGGATGGATATAGTCTTTAGCTTTAAAACTAGTGTAATTATTGTCCACTGCCCTTGGGTATGGTTGTAATATCCACTGGTTTTGTAAACAGTTTTGGCAGTGTTGTTTGCTGAATAATTTCTTAAGATAATAATTTTTCTGCCACTAATTAAAAGCTTCTTTGTAACCCTAGGCTTTGTTTTCTTCTTACAGCAAAGAGCTCCAGGGAAAGTTTTGCATGATGCTGTTTGCAACCACCTCAACCTTGTTGAAGGCGACTATTTTGGCCTTGAATTTCCAGATCATAAAAAGATGATGGTATGTAAAAGGATTGTTTTCAGCTGGTTTTCATCTGCATGCACACTGTTTTCTCTCCTTCTGCTCCTTACTTGTAAGATAGATTTAATCCTCAGTCTTCAAAAGGGAAAGGACTTCTAAAAAAGAATTGTTCTTGCCTAGTGGAGTTGAAGAAATGTTTTTAAAACCTGATTATTCCTGTCAGATTTCATCTGCATTGAAAGTAATGGCTAATTCAGGCACAAGTTGGAAAAGTGTTTTGTTTTTCTAAGTTGCTGTACAGAAGCCAAAGGCTGGACTGTTACAGAGCCTCAACTCTTGATTTTATAGTCCTGCTTGATTTGGAGTGGAGAAATTAACTTTCTCTGCTGATAGAAAAGTTGCAATGATTGTGACAGAGTTCATGAAAAACATTATGGGGTAAGAAAAGGGATAGATAAAATATTGCAAGGTTAATAAAAAGGAAAGCAAATCCAAGGACACCCCCAAAGATGGATGGGAGCTGTGTGGTACAGGCAGGTGTCCTGGTCCTGACATTCAAGAATCTGAGATCAGTTCAGGCGTTGCACTGCCGATATCATGTACCAGAGAAAACCATAGGCTGATGACTTCTTAGTCTTTAATGACTTTCTTTTTGAAGTTTGTTTTATTTTAGACTTATCATGTAACCTACTAGCATGGGTGCTAGTTACCTGGATTGCTTTCCTAGTACATTCTGATGTACATTGGATTTCTAACCTGTTAGGTGAATTTGCACCAGTAGCCTGGATGACCTAGAGGAGATGGTTTTGGGCAATTGATAAAAAAAAAAAAAAATCTGTGTTCTTTCCATCTAGCTAAAATATGCAAAAGGAGCAATATTTCTTGATGAAATGAACAGTAGGAATCTTGTCTGTCATGCCTTAGTGCAGGCACAGACATTAGACAATAGACATTAAAACAGAATGCTAGTGGTCATAGTGTTCTAGGCTAACTATAATTGAACAGGATTATTTTTTAAATGGATGTCAATCTTTAGAAGGGATCTGCTTCACAGTGTGCTGCTGGAATTACATAAAACACAGTTCACTGGAAGGGTTAGCATTCTGCCAGATACCCTTGGCTAATGCTTGAGGTAACTTGAGAGCTTAATGTAACTTTTCTCAACAGTGCAACTGTGCAGTACAATTGCAGCAGAGGGTCCATGTAGCTGTGTTAATTGTGCATTCTGGCATTATTACTGTATGTATGTAAAAGTGAAACAAATCCTAACATCTTTTGTATATACAGTTGCTTTTTAGCTTTCTAGAAAACAGAGGTCATTTGATCAACCTTCTCTACTTCACAGGTCATTAAGTTTTAAATAGATGACTGTCTGCATTTTGCTCAGAGACCTGAAGTAAACTAACAGTTTTCAGTCTTGTGAAAACAAAGTGGTTTATTTGCTTGAGGCAGAACACAGGAGAGATTGAGGTGCTGCTGCTGCCTGAGGCCCTCACGGTGGCAGGAATTGACTGGCTGGAAACATGTCCAGACAATCACAGTGGGGGATGCAGGGCTCTGAGGAAGAGGAAGGTGGACAAACCCCCCGAAGCACAGTGCCAGTTTGACCTGAAGGAAAATCCATGCATTGAGCATGGTAACTCAGCTGGCCCCTGCTCTTGGAAAGGGAAGTACCAGCCAAATATCTGGGAGCACTAGTCCATGTTCTTGCTGGTTGGTTCAGTCTTTGCTTCTGAAAAAAGGGGGCTCCACAAACCTTGCCCATATCTAGTCAGCTGTGCCCCAAGAATGGTGAAATTCAGTGGAATTAATGCTTTCAACCACCCAAAAGCAACTCACAGAAACTCTGAAGCAGAAGATTTGATTATGAATTGTTGTTTCAATGTGGAGCAGCACTCAGAGTATTATTTACGCTTAACTTATTGTAACCAGTTTATATGATTCAGTTGAGGTGAATGTTCCCATTGGATTTAAAATTTCTGAGTTTCATAAAGGCCATAATGTAGAATCAAGCATTGTACAAGTAAAAAACCCTGCAGTTAATGGTATGTCTGAGAAATAAACCACACGTGCATATTTTATATTCATATCATCTGAAGAGAATGAGTTGCTTTTCCAGTGTAGAGTGAAATATAAAAGGAAAAATAAATATTTAGAGCATATTTGTTTGGATGTAATCATATGTGTCATATATTCACAATTTGGCTGTGTTTATTTCAACATGCAAGGCTCCAGATCTCATATCTGACATATTGACAGTGGTATGTCAAGTTGCCTGGGAGCTGTGTACATTCAAGCATGCCATGCTTGGAGCAGACAAGATCTGCATGGGAGATGATTGTGGAGGGTCTGAGTGCTCCACTTCCTGCTGGGACAAGGAGAAAAACGAGGCACTGTCACCAAGCCTGGGGTTTCACAGAATTTCATTACACTTGATGTCTGCCCCAATTCTCCAGATGCTGAAATCTGGTCACCATCATGGAATGCCAGCCTTTGTTTAACAAATAAATAATCTAGCCTTGTAGGTCTGGGGAAAATGAAAAACATTCATCTTAATTAAGTCCTCGCATTAGTTTTCCTTTCCAGTTTATAAAGCAGTCTCAGTTTGATGGTGTTTAGGTACAGTGTGGGAGCTGCATGATGCAGAAGTTTTGATTGCTTGGGTTTTGGTGACATTGTGGTGACATTGTTTTTTGCCCCACCTTTCTCACTACATGCATTTGCAGTATCCAGCAGTCTGTTCAAGGATGTTGTGACTTGCTTGTAGGATGACTGGGAAAGTAGAGAGAGGAATGGTGCACTTGTGTGCTCATGCTGTACTATTAACCACCTCTGTGGAGAAGAGAGGGGATTTTTGTGGGGTTTTTTTTCTGTTTTTTTGGGGGGGTTTTTTTGTGTGTTTGTTTGTTTTTGTTGTTGTTTGTTTGTTTGGGTTTGGTTTTTCTTTTTTGTTGATGGGTCTTTTGTGGGTTTGTTTTGGGGTTCTTGTGTTTTGTTTGTTTGTTTGTTTTTGGCATCAAGTAAAATACATTATTCTCCTAATCTTGTAAATTGGCTATTTCATATTCAAGGTGTCTTTCCCCCCTCTCATTAAACTTGGCAAAGTCCCTGACCTTTGTTGCAGATTATGTACATGCGAACTTTCTGAAACAAAACAGTTTTAAGTTGTTGAAGTGTCAAAGTGTGTCAGGACCAGTTTAACGTGATTAAAAACTGTATTGCTGTTTTTGGATAACCAAGTTTCTTTAACCTCTAAAACAAAAGAAAAAGACTTTCCTAGACTGAGAAACATAAGAAGAATTCCACTGAGTAACATTAGTGCGTGGGAAAGGGCAGGGCTCTGAGGTCTCTGCTAACTGGATTCCCCTCATTAGTAATGATAAAAATGGCACATGGCATTGGAGCAGTTACAGCAGTGATACAGGCCTGCTCCTGTCTGGCTTCTCAGGTGATTTTGGGAAATGGATATTTTGAATATGTTTCAGTCTCTGCATAATCTAAAATTACTAAAGGTCAAAGAAGTAATAATTCTAATACATACTCTTTTTCTAGAGGAAGACTCAGTCAATTTGGTTTTTAATGGCTTTAACCTTTGTGATGGTTGTAGGGTGTTCTTCCACAAGTTCCAGATGTCTTCAAGGGAGGCCCTGGGCAATTTAGTGAGATAACAAAATATAAATCATGGGCATGGGTTGTTACCAGCTGAGGACTACGAGCTGACTCCAGGCCCTGTGAATCATCTGGCTTTTACCTTCTGCATGATTGTCCCTTGGCTTTTTGTAACATTTTGCCCCAGCCTTTCTGACTTGAGACTGCAGGATGGGGGGGGATAGGCTCTCAAAACTGTATTCCACCCACTGCTTTGCTTTTGGAAGCTGAAGGGAAGACTCACACACTGTCCTGGAAAACGGGTTGTCAAGTGAACTACATGCAGAAGTTACCCTGTCCCCAGTTAAGAATGCCTGGGCCTGAATTTCCCAGGTTTATAGAAAAGAGAAGATGTTCCATAGCTCAAAAGTAAGCTTTCTCCCACCCATGCCTTGTCCTGTTGTCTGCTTCACACCTGTGATCTGAGAGGACATTCCTCCTGCAGGTGATGGGAGGGAGGCTCCTTCACCTCCATGGAGGACAGCAACAGAGCTCCATATTTATGGCCAGACCTCATACTGGGATTCCTGGGTCCCCCAGGAATTGGGTTAGGCTGCTGCCAGTAGGCTGCTGCCATCTCATTTCTCCATTTGTCCAGCATTCCCAGCCTCATAGGCAAGCACCAGCTCTATTCACTTCCCTTTCTCGAGATTCTTCAGGGTTTGGAACTCAATGACAATAGAGGACTGTCTTTTCCTAAACTCCTCATTTCAGTTATTCTTTCCACAAAATTAATGGCTCCTGACCACATGTGCTGGGATTGTTGGTGTCTGGGACAAGTGAGGGGGAGATTTCCTCACTGTTTCCCAGCTCGCTGAGTCTCTACTGCTTTGAAAGCTGTGCCCATTCACAGTGCTGTTTCCTGAGCATCTCCCAGAATTTTGGAGAGAAAACCCACCATATATAATTAAGGAAAGCATAATGACCACACTGGAAAGAATAAATAGGTGACTGATAATCTAGGCATTGCAATTAAAAATGCTCCTCTGGTAGCTTGTTTGGATATGATAACACCACCTTCTTTTGTTTTCAGGTGTGGCTCGATCTTTTGAAGCCTGTTATGAAACAGATTAGAAGTAAGTACTTCCTTGTTGACATTTCTTTCCTCAGTCTGAGAGTACTTGAATAAATTAGGACTCTCTCAGAGGCAATCTTTATCTTCTCAACCTTCTGCACTAAATGTTGCTGGAATTATTTTCTAATTCTGGCCTGTCCTTAAAAGATGTACCTGTGAAGTTATGTCACATATGAGCATATGAACAGGCTGACCCCTCCCCATGGGAGACTGGGGTTTAGTCAGTCACTGGAGGAGGCAATGGAGGGAACAGCTTTGTAAAGAAAAAGAGTACAGTAAGAGAAGGACTAAAGGAACATGCATTGCTGGCTGGTAGTAGCAGGAATCAGAATAGAAGGAGAACAACAGGAAGACTTTTTTACTGGGAAGGAGCTGGCAGATGTATTACAACTGAGTGGGGATTGCTGCAGAACCTGGGATGTTTGGAGACCAAGAGGAGGAAAGAGTTGGGATGGGGGAAGCTACAGTGGGTGTTTTGAAAGAACAGGAAATTGTAAATAGCCGCCAGCTCTGGAAAGAGTAGAAGTGAACAGGAAAGGTTCTGGTTATTTTCTTTCTCTGTCAACTATCAGCCAAGTTCTTAATTTATGGAGCTTTGCCATTGAGATTCAGTTTTTCTAGGTGCTTTTCTGGTCATATTAGTCATGGCAGCTCTCACAAGACAGGGATGCATTGGGCCTTTTGTCACTGGTCATACTTGTAAGAATTGGAACAAATATGCTGTTCTTAAAACAGAAATAGTAATTCGCTGGTGGACTTCAAAAGTAGAGTGTGTTTTAGCTCCATCCTGTTCTGAAGCAAGGAAAGTAGATACATATATATTTTATTGGATCAACTGATGTAATTGCTAAAAACATACCTGGTTTTGGCAGAGTAGCCCTTGACCAAGTTACTGTTCTCTTTTATTCTGTGTAAATTTTATTGGGCAGTTTCCAAATATCCTGCATGCTAACAAAGGACACGAGGTTAGCATGTCTGTATGCACTGCAGGTGATGTGAATCATCCCTTGTACATCATTGTGCATATTTGGCCAGCATGTTATTGATATTTGTTAACTTCCTTTGACATTTTCCCTAGGACCAAAGCACGTTGTTGTAAAGTTTGTGGTAAAATTCTTCCCACCTGACCATGCTCAGCTGCAGGAGGAACTGACAAGGTTAGTAGCTGTGTGACTATTTCTTCTTGTTAAATCTCTCATGGGCAGAGGGGAGAAAATGGACTTTGAGATGTCTGGGTGAGGATTGATGACTGCCTCTTAGCTTGGTGTTATTTGTCCCAGCCTTGAATGCACCTGAAAAAACAAGCCCTAAGATTCAGCTGCAGTCTGTGCTAAGAGGTTCTGCAAAGTGCAGGAGTCCTTTGCATCCTTGGATATGGAGTCCTGGGAGAGCTTTACTAACCCCAAGAGAAGTCAGTTTGGCACCAGGGTTCTCTGTCTGGCATGATCAAATCATGTGTGGGCACCCTGGGGTGCCCCTCTGCCAAGGGACGTGTGTGACTCTGCACCCCCATTTGGGGGAGAGCTGTTTTGTGTGAATTGCTGATTTGCAGCAGCATTAGACCTTGTCTGTATAACCAGCACAAATGCCAAAGGTTTGCACAGGTGGAAGTGTGACTTTGGAGATGGAGAAATGCAAAGGAGAAGGAATAAAATGAAAAATAAGAATGTAGAGAAAGATACACACATATGCAGACAGAGTACCTTAATACTCTGTCTAAATGTTTAAATGCTTTTCAGTGCATTTCAAAAACTTCATTTAAGCTTTGAATTTCACACTGTATTGGCACAAAATCTCCTATTTCTCTGTGAGTAAATATGTGTATGAAGGACCCATTAAGGTTCTTTTTTTATTAGCAAGTCCTTCATTTATGGTCAGAAACATTGCTTTGTTGCAGTATTTCTTCATTGCAACTTCTCACTCTTTTTCTTGTCTACAATATTATTAGCCTTTAATTACATGTTTCCATTCTGATTCAGAATATTCACTATTAGTTTTTATTTTCAATCTTCTCAAAAGACAAAGTCCTTTTTTTGCAGAGAGCTCTGGTGTCCTTATGACTTGCATTATAAAGAACAAGTCTACTTTTGTGATGTTCACTGTTTATCTTTGTAGTGTTTTTATTTTGGCAATAGAGCGTTGGAATAGAAAAAAATAAATAATCGATATTGCTTGATGGCCTGAAAAGAGAAAAGTAGAAATGTGGGGTAGGAAGAAGGAGTATCTACTTGGTAAAGACTAAAGAATAAACGAAAGAGTAAAAAGAATAAAGGAATGAATGAAAACTCACAACGTGATGTTATTAATGAAACATTTCTGTTTCTGAATAGACACTCTGCATATCTGTTTCTTACTGTGTGAACTGAAAATTAATCTTTGGTGATCTCTGTCTGTACCTGAAGATGTGTCTCTTAATCCTAATGACTTTTTTTGCTAAGATTTTAAATATGTATGCTAAGGGACTTGAATAGATATAGATAGCAGTGTGTAGGATGTGAAAGCATATCCATGGGGAACTGCTTCATCACTTGAAGAAGAGACTCTAACATTTTTGTGCTATGTTCCTCTACCAGGGTGAATTTTGTATGGGTAGACAGATGTCTGCAGGTTTCAAAAGGATGTTAGGTAGATGTGCTGTATTATTTCAGTACATATACACAAAGTACTTTTCTGTACTCCTCAAATCAGCTTGCCCTTTTCATTTAGTGCACCTACGTCTTCTCATTCTGAAACTCACTGTTTAAATGACAACTTTTGTCTAAAGCTCTTAAAATCTAGTCTTATTAAAATTATTGAGATCCTAGTAGGAGTTCTCCAGAGGAGCTGCAGTCTTTGGAAGGCTTGTTCAGGTGTGTCTCACCACTTCAGGTTTCATACCAGCTAGCCCATTGCTAGCTCTTCTTTTTTTGAGGGAAAAATTGGATACTGAGTGGAACTAAGCCAAGTTCTGTTGAAGCTAGAAGAAATTTAAAGGATGAAATAATGTCTTGGACTTCTGTTGTCTCTGCATTTAAGCTGGCAGTGTAGAATTGCCCTGCATGGCTGAAGTGGTTTGGAGGCAATGTTAGAAAGGGCTGGTACATGGACAGATAGTAAGGGCACAAAGGTATCAGGGCTAGCTAGAGTAGTTTGATCAAGATTTTGTGCCTCATTCCCAAGTGAGTGCCAAGGTGGAAGTTTAGAGTTCACTTTTTATTCTGCAAAAAACAACTGATAACTCTAAATCACTGGTTTATCTGTCATCTCTTCATGGTTAGAAGCAGCTGCATTATCTCTTGCTGAATACTTAATAGCTGTCACGTTTTCTAGCACTGTCATATCTCATTGCTCTGGTTCTGAATGGAGGGAGGAAAAGAGAAAAAGAGACGGATCTTGGTTCTTCAAAGCAGCCACCATGTACAGCTCTAATGGCAGTAATTTACTATCTGTTGTGTTTTATTTACCCTCTAAACTTAGGCAATTCAGATCATTTCTGTAGATTCCAAAGTGTGAAGGGAAGGTGCAAAGCCAGAGTTGGGATCCTTTCCCCTCTTTCCCTCCTGCTTTGTGTAACTCTTTGCTCACTTTTGTTTTGCAGGTACCTATTTGCGTTGCAAGTGAAGCAGGACCTGGCACAGGGAAGGCTAACATGTAATGATACCAGCACTGCCCTCCTAATCTCACATATAGTACAGTGTAAGTTCCCTTTTTTCTCTTTCCAGACAGATAAAAAGGGTGCTTGGTTGGACATGCTCTGCAGGGTTACCTGTTTGTAGCTGCTGTAGGGACAGGTTTAAGCCATATTGACAATTTATTGCAGTTCTATATAATGGCATTCAAATACAGATAATTTACTATTTCAAATAAAGAAGAGTTTCTGATCACTAGATTTGAATTTTCAAAGTATTTGATAGGCTGCTAAAGATCATTTTAAAAGTAGACTTTCTGGGCAGTGGCAAACATGCTGAATTCTGCTGAAACCCTGTTTTATTATACTTTGCATCATGTCAGTAGGGTATTCAAATTCCTGGAGATCTGTATGCTGTCTAGAGAATGTGGTCAATAAACATGCTTAGAATGCCAGACTAAATCACAGTCCTAAGAGGAAACTGATAGGGAAGAAAAGAAAACAATAGATTTGAAGCCCTTTTTTTTTTTTAATTACAAAGTATGCACAATAACACTGTCCAGTAGAATCATACATTAATTTTGTTCATGAAATCAAAGCTTCTTTTGGTTTCCACATCACTTGAAAGACAGTACATGTTTTCCCTTTAAAGACTTTATGGATACTCATCTTGAGAATAACGTTAGGAAAAACCACTTAGCAGCAAGTATAATGGTTGTAATAGACATTGTTTTGCATGGTCCTTGTTGGGCACTTGCACTGTAATGCTGTTGTATGGAAAGTGCAGTCAGCAAAGACATTTGGAAGCTCTTATCAGGGAGCAGATAAATCTCATGATTCTTTGCCATAGTCTGTTAAGAGTCATAGGGCAGTTTCTCACCAATTGCTGTTGGAAAGGCAGGTATTTTATGGTTCTGTTTGCTGTGGTCATCATTGACCAGTGGGACTGAGTAGCAGTAAGATGCTATGAAATTCTGTAGTCCTCATACCATTTTAAATTTGAGTATTTTGGCAGCACAGACTTAAAAAAATAAAATCCTTGACTAGTGAGGTTTTTGTCTCTCGTTTTTTCCTGCTACAGTGTCCAGCAATCCAGCTGTATTTCTTTCCTCAGTTAAGCTAGTTCTAACTCTCTTTACTATCAGGCAATAAAAAAAATCTTGATCATTTGGGGAAATTGAGTCTCAGCATTCTAGGAGGCTGAGTTTTCATAATAAATATCTGTGCACCAAAGAAAGATGCTGAGGAGCAGACACCCTAATGCATGTGTCTCTCTTCATTTGAGATATTGATTTATGATCATGTTTGCTAGAAAACTCTGTTAGAAGTTTGCAGTTGGCCTTTTTATTTGTCCATCTTGTGTCTCATGAACATTTTTCTGTGAAAATTTTCTCTGGTAAGATTCTATAGCTGTATCTTACTTACATGGCTGTCTTTATTTATTTTGTCTCTAGCTTATTTTTCAACAGCAAAAGAAATATTATGTATTTGTCTGCAATAAAAATCAGAGTTAACAGATGATAAGAGTAATGGTATCAAAAGGGAAAGATTGAGAATGCAGGTTAGTTACTGTATGTCTTACTAATGCTGTGCCAATGAGTGGTTTCCATGGGGAATATCTGATTCCAAGAGGCCCATATATTATGTATGTAAGCTTTATGTCAATGTTATATGCTGTTACTTATCATAAAATCACAATATGACAGTAAATAGGTTTCTGCTAAATTAGCATGTATATTACAGAATGATTTTTTTTTGAAACATTCAATTTAAAACTACCTTAAAAGCATTGTATCAGAAGTGCTAATGCAGATAGAATACAGCATGGTGTAATGCACTTGCTAGGTAAGAGAAAAAACATCAGCAGTGTAAATAAGTCTTTGGCTAAATCACATGAAAAGATTTTAAAGAATAGTTACATGTGAGGCTGACAATATTTGCAGTATAATTCCCTCTCATTCTCGATGGCGTGCTATTAGAAAGTTATTCAAGGTGGAAAAGGAGAGTAAGTGGTAAATAAAAGCTTGTTGAGTACGAGGTCAGAAAGAAAAAATTCAGAAGTAACCTGAAAGCCAGGAAAACAGTTTGGATAAAGGATTAGCAGTTGAAAAATGAGAAAATTTTAAAAATCATGTAGAGTTGAAGAAAGTGTCTTCTGTAGTGTTGACTCTGAAGAAAGCCCTACAGGAGAGGTGTTAAGCTCATCTCTGTACACAGACATAGGGGTTTTGAACTGCATTTTGAAGAATCCAGGCCCATGTTATTTGAGGTGTTGCAAACTTAGGTGGGCTTATGGCTTCATTAAAGAACAGAAACTTGCCATTTATTTGAGGTAGGTTTAAAAACAGACCCTGAAGACTTTTGAGACTGGGATGAGTAAAACTGGAAGCAGAGAGCTGTTTCTGAGATGGGGACAAATGGGACAATTTTTAAAAAGGAAATTCTCAAAAGTTGTATAGTATTTCTACCATTTTAAGGAATGATTGAGAGCAGATGGGGTGAATGAGGTGGTGTAAATCAGACAGTGTCAGTTTTCAACTCTTTTCCACCTCTGACCTTCAAAGTAAAAAGTGTCATCATGTGTCTGCAGGCAGTTCGGGTCAAAAAAGCTGCTGCTCTGTAATTCACAGATGCTTTGGTTCCTTATTTTCAGGCTATTGCTTCCCCTGTGCATTTAAGGTACATCTGATCCCAGTTTGTCAGAAATACAGTGTTCTAAATGTGATCTGAAACCTTTCTTTTTTCTGAACAGACTTAGTTTGAGCAGACCTGGATCAAGGGTTCATTTACATGGGTGAAGCAGGTGTATCTGAGCGTGGGTCTGTCATACCCTGGGTCAGCTGTGCAACAACGTGTCTGACTGCATCCTGCATTTAATTTGAGGGCACTGCATTTTAATTTCCCTGACGTTACCAAGGTAGCAGCCTTTGTTGCAGCAGTGTTGCTATTACTCCATCAGGTTTGCAGGCAAAAGCTGCTATGCCTGCTCAGTGAAAAAACTAATAGCAAGATTTTTCAGAGACATTCCAAGAATAGCAGGCAACAAGATAGTAATTTGGCACCCACAGATAGATTGCCTGCCCCTCACCCCCACACCTGCCAAAAAAAGGAAATTTCACTGAATGGACTGCAAAATGGAAGGTGGGTGTGCCATACTGTTGCACACACAGTGTTGAATAACTGCAGCAGATGGGAGCAGCTTTGAGGAGGAGGGAGACAGAATGTGTCTCAAACTGCTGCAGAATTAGAGGAAGACAAATGTTTCATAATCTCATGAGGTGGATTACAAGCTAGTGTTCAAACAAGCAAACAGAACCATCTTTCTGACTTTCTCTCAAAGGTTACCATGTGGAGCATGGGCCTGGAGAGGAAGCTAGTGCTTGGCTGCTCCATGGAGAGGCACCTGAGCACTGTGAGAGAGATGGATGAGTTCTGCTCAGTTAGGGCTGCCCTCCCTGTTACCCCTGCCCTTATCCCCCACCCAAGCCAAGGTAGCACTGATGGCTTCATCTCTTCAGCTGACATCCAACAACTTACTTAGTTGTGGTAGATGGGAGAAATCCTGGAGTTTCCTCTCACATGTCAAATACTAACACAGAAGAGAAGAGAGTAATGTGTGGAAGATAATGTACTGGGAATCTGAATCATAAAACCATGGCACAGGTTGCAAGGAACTATGTTTGCTTCTCTGCCCTCCTCCCAGCTGTCAGGGGCTTCTGGATTGACCAGATTATTCAGGTGTAATATGGTGCTTTAATAGACTCCTCTTGAAATTTTCCACAGCTGAGATTGGGGATTTTGATGAAACCATAGATCGTGAACACTTAGCGAAGAACAAGTATATACCTCATCAAGAAGCACTAGAAGACAAAATCATGGAATTTCACCGTAACCACATGTAAGACTCTTTTGGTTTTGTTATTGGCCTTCTTTTCCTGAAGAGTAGTTCTGGTGGTAAGCATGCTAGATCTGAAGTACAAAAGAGCTTTGGACCTCTGAGTTTCTCAAAGGTTGCTTCTCAAAAACTGTTCAAGCCTATGAACTTTCTGAAGGTTACTCCTGCCTTTTTCCCATCATCATAACAAGATGTTTAAAGCACAGTTGATTCGATATTCATTCAAGCGTGCTGTTATTTTACAGTCTATTTCATACAAAATGCTTTACTGCTGATTTTGTGCATGCAGGTATGATTGCAAATCACAACTGATCAGTCAGGCACTTCTGACAGTAGTCCTTTGGTTTCAAGGACACTGAATGTTGCCTTTCAACCTTTCCATGCTGTATTTTGAGATAGGTTGAAGAAGGGGTTTAGTGATAGTTTTAGGAAAAGTACGGAGTACTTGAAGAATTATGGGGGAAGTGAATTCAAGATAATGATGCAAATTGGTATCCTAATGTCTGGAGAAAAAGCCTGTACTAGCAAGATGGTGAACAGAAGTACCAATAAGGCTTAGAAAAGTATTTTTTTAGCTGTCAAGAACACTTCAAGATGTGAACAGTTTCATTTTTGAGCTAGGTTGAGTAATAGGTGAGTGGTAGTGATTTCTATGGCAGTAATAATCAAAGTTTTGCATAATTTCATCACAATCAATGATGGTTATGCTTATGGCTTCACAACATTTATGGTAAGGTTTTCATGCCTTCTGTTTTATTTCATTTTGGTATTACACTTTTACAAATGATGCTATTCATTACATGCTTCCATTCATGATTTTTTTAGGAATATGGCATATCTTCTAGTGGAAAAAACAAAGGGAGGTAGTAAATTCTGTTTGAGCTAATGGTTTAAAATCTATCTGTATCAGGTGTCTCAGAATTGGAGCAAAAATTTATAGATCAAAATTTATAATAGACTGTAAAATCTGTGTATTCTTTGATATTTGTTTAGAGTAAGTTGTTCTAGCTGATAAAAGTCTGGGGATGTAGAAAAACCAAACAGATATTACACCTCTGACAGTTTTCAGTCTCTTTGATCAAATGTCTCTTTGTTCTCTGGAGGACCTCTTGATCTCTATTAAAAGGTGTGACAGGCTTGTGAGTGTTCTCTGTTTTCTTTCTCAAGGGGACAGACACCAGCAGAGTCTGACTTCCAGCTGTTGGAGATTGCCCGTCGGCTGGAGATGTACGGGATACGTTTGCACCCAGCCAAGGACAGGGAGGGGACAAAAATCAACCTGGCTGTTGCCAACACAGGCATTCTGGTGTTTCAGGTTAGAGCATGATTTTGTACTTCATAAAGCAGAGAGATTTCTGACAGCAGTAAGAATTCAGGAACTCAGCCATGTCTACAAGTATTCAGTTGGGAAAATACAGGAACTTCCAAAATTTTTCTAAGAATTATCTTCAACCTGTTAGGGCTGCATTGGATCCTTTGCTTCCAGGGCCTCCTACCTTATGTGCATGCACAGTGTGGAGCTCCATCTGCATCCACAATGTGCTGTTCAAGATGCAGACTGAGCTGTGGCTCACGATTTGCAGGTTGGTCATGCTGACTTCTCCTACATGTAGGACCAGATAGGTCTTGCAGGGCTGGTGCATGTTAAATGGGTGAGAAGCAGAGACAAGTAAAACAACAGACAGCTGGAGTCCATGCAGAAGGATGAAGGCAGTCAGTATAAGCTCTCTGTAGTGTTACTTCTTCAAAGTTTTCACAGTTTTCTTGACCAGCCTTGGCCATTGTATCTTTGCCGAATCCATGGATCTTACTTCTTTCTTTTAAAGATCCAAACTGTTTTCCTTCTATTTTTTTCCTCTCCTTTCCTGCTGCAGTCATTCTAGTACATATTCATGAAACATCATTAGTAAATTTGTCAAATTCTCATTCTGCAGTTCCCCTTATGTAAATAACAAAATTGGCTTTTACAATTGTGAAGCTACAGGTAGTCAGCTGGTGTCAGCTGCTTTCACTCTAGATGCTTACCTGACTCTGTGCTAAAAGCAGTAAGTAAGCTGTTCTTTAAAATATCCCTTTTTACAACTGTCAAAAAGACTATTCATTTTAACTGTTTTACTCTAATTAAAATACTAGTGTTTTCAGCCTTACAAAGTACTTTGAGTCCTTTCATAAAGAAAAGTAACAGCAACAAACAAGCCCAGAAGTGGCTGATCCAAATGCTCTAAGATTTAAAAATACCCAGCCAAACAAACAGCCAAAAAGAGGCAACAAATTAAAAAGATCCCTGATCAACTAAATGAGTTGGTAGTAGAACCCCAAAACTGAAGCATAGGTTGAAACATGAGAACACTAGGACATTGTTAGAAATGCACATAACTCAAGCAAATGTATGTTCAGGCCCTTCCCCTGCTCCCCCACAGCATTTTCATCAGCTGAATTAATGAACTGCCAAGCCTTGTAAATTAAGGCTGTCTTCAAGGTGAAAGTGTGTGTCCACAGGGAGCAGCACAGACCTCAGAGTCCCAGCACGCAGCTGAGATCCTGCTGTGAAGTGTAGCTGCAGGTTGATGGCCCAAGGCTTGATTTGACAAGGTCTGAAGTCATGTCTACTCAGCCTAATGTGTTTGGGACTTTCAAAACAGTTTTGTTTTGTTTTTAAAGTTTCTGAAATATTGGAAATTTTACTGGGTGAAGCTCCAAGACTGAATGCTGAAAGGGAAGTTGGGCTTTGACCTGCTGGAGTCTGCTCAGCAATTGGCGTCTGTCAGTAGGCTTAGGGCTTCCTTCAACCACTTCATAGGTCAAGAGCTAAGTTGTTATTTTTATTTTGGTTGTAACTGATAGAAATTGAAATATGACGATCTCATTAGAATGACCCCAATGAAAATAAAAGTTCACTCACAAATGGCATAAGCTGTAGTCAGACTTACTTTAAAGTCTGCCATTTATTTAGAAATCAGTGTCAGTGCTGCTGATTATTTTAAGGAGATTAATTATGTGATTCTTAGACAGCTGGTTGACTTAGCAGAGATCATTACACTGTCATTACTCCTACAGCTGTCTGGTGATGGTGCCCAAATCAACGTGGGTTTCTGCTTTTAGCAATCCTGTAGTAGTTCTCTGAAACTTCTGTGCTGTGTTCTAGGAATGTTTGCATTGAAGTCTTCATTGAACAAACTGCTGGAGTGAATATTTTAACATAGCACCTCCAATACCTGCTGACATAGATTAAAAATGAAACTTCTGGAGGGTAGGGGCTAATGATGTAGTGGCTGGGAGTTGGAGTATTATAAAGATAATTTCCTTCTTGCTGTTTGTTTATGGTATTGGTTGCCTTTTCCCAGAAAATCATTTTGTGGCTCTTCAGAGACAAATAATTTGTTTAGATTGCTTTTGCTTCTGGTGGTCCTTATAAAAGCTCAAAATATGCAGTGTTTTGTACTTCCAATACAAAATCTGCAGTTGCTTTTTTTCCCCACAGTTAAGCTGTATTTAAATAGATATTTATTTTGCCCTGCAGACGTAAAAAGAGGCAGAAAATCTACTTCATCAAAGTGAGGTGATGTGTCTGGATTCCCTGCATTCTCTGTCACTGGTGGAAATAGAGTGAGGCACCTTTGGAAGCTGATTTAGTCCACAGAAAATCTTGAGTCTGCATAGTAGCACAAGATAGCAAAATCTGGTCCACCCTGTCTTGTGCAATGATACTGGCTTGGATATTTCCACAGAAACTAGTCCTGTATTGCAAGAGTTTAACCCTAAGTGCCTGCCTTCAGTCATTGCACCAGATGTTTATGGTTTGCATTATCAGAGGATGAGTTATAAGAAATTTCATCATTTCAAGTTAAATGAACAGATGATTAATTTATGACAAGCTTCTTTAGTGGTTTAGATTTTTCCATTTGGATCTGGAATGATTAAACCCAGCTGGCTTTGTTCTCTGTAGGGTCACACCAAGATCAATGCCTTCAACTGGGCTAAGGTTCGGAAGCTGAGCTTCAAGAGGAAACGTTTTCTTATCAAACTACGGCCTGATGTGAATGTAAGTCCTTGGTAGGAGTTGTTGAACTTGACAGAAGGTTATTTGGTAAATTTCTACTCACAGATCACATGTGGTTTTTGTCAGCTTATGAATATTTTAATTGCTTATGCTCACTGTTGGTCCTGTGCAGATCAACCTGGCATCTCAGGTGAGCAGTCCTGGCAAAGGACATGTAAACTGAGTCAGTCAGAATAGAATGTCTCAGAGTCATCTTCTGGCTGCAACTCTGGTACTGTATCATCAATTCTTAAGGTATAGCAGGTAATCAACTTGTTCTCATTAACATTCAAACCACTGCTTTATCTCTGTCATATTTGCCAATGAAAGGAAGTTTGAGCAATAGCTTTGATACTGACAGGCAGACCAGCAATGTCTCAACATTAGAAGGATAGAGCCTCTTAAGCCTGAAAGCCAATAAGTTGGGAAGAAGCTTTTGGGTTTTTTTTTTTTTTTATTCTTTTTTCTTTTTTTAGCATAGCTCCTAATTTGTCAATGCATTTCTCTAATCTATGTTGCTGCCCAGCTTACATTGCAAATGCTATCCCAATTTTCAGAGTTCATTCCAGGACACTCTGGAATTCCTTATGGCCAGTCGAGATTTTTGCAAGTCTTTCTGGAAGATCTGTGTGGAGCATCATGCCTTTTTCAGGCTTTTTGAGGAACCTAAACCAAAGCCTAAACCTGTTCTTTTTTCTAGAGGTTCTTCATTTAGGTTCAGGTAAGACATGCATTCTTTCCACCTTTGTTGCCTCTCCATTTCAAAATCACATCCATAATGGTCTAGGATTAAACCTGTTATTTTCAGCTCACCTTTTTTACCTTGTAGTTTGCTCCTTTATATTTTCCATTGCATCTTCTCAGCCAGAACAGTGCAAAGAACACTGTAGGGGAAAACCTTGCATTAATTTTGTGGCAGCTGTTGCAAAGTAGCTTTCTGGAGGTAAGATATGAAGTATGTAGGGTCGAGCTGGTTTTGCACAAGAAAATTCACCTGTGTCCTCAGCAACACTAGCTAGCAATTTCTGGGGATTCTTTGAATCCTTTGCTCCTAGGATGGGGTCTTTCCTATGTTTCAGAGTAGAGATTGTTGCATGTCCCTGTGATAAACCCATATTTGTGTAGTTAAAAGCAATGGCTTTATGCTCACAAAGGATTTATGTGACATGACCACCTCTGCTAAGACCAGGTATACCTGTGATATTGTTAGACCTGTAGGAAAGCTTTCAATAGTTGAGTTATTGTTTTGGTTTTTGGGTTTTTTTTTTCATTGCACTGGCAGAAGCATTATTGTAGATATTGCATTGTGTATGCCAGGGGGAAATGCTTTTATTCATACAGTTTATTTTGTTTGTGAAGCTGATACAAGCTGTACAGCCAGAAGCGCTCTTTGCTGAGATGAATGATGCACTCTAGATGCCTTGCATAAGAACACAGTGTATATACAGCCATTCTGACTCTCTTTTCACTTTGTTTGCTGCCTGCAAAGTAAATTAACGTGGAAGGACCTATGTTGGGTAAACAAACTATAACTTGTTAAGTTTCTGCCTGAAGTAAATGGAAAACTGTAGGTGCATTCAGCTTACCTCAGGCTTTGGAAAGCAGGTTTTGGCTACATCCTCCACTCACTGTGATCTCTGTTACTACATTCAATAACCTTTTCCAGTCCCTGAAAGCCTCTAATGAATTGGAAGAATTTGGCTCTCAGTTGAGCATTCTTGAGGTGTGGGTTTCCTGTGCTGCTTTCAGTTTGCTTTGGAGATTATAGCTTTGCACAATAAACAGTGCTGGGCTTTCTCACTACCTCACACCCTGTTGCAGAAGGGTAGAAAGGGATTTCCAGCCTAAATCTCTGCAAAAAGGTGTGTTTTATAGTAGCAACCAAGGAATGAAGTAGATGTCAGGGGTTTTATCTTGTTTCCAGGGTTTACTAATATCAGATAAGGCTGGTATTTGACTAAAAAGGATTCAATAATATATTAATTCATTAAAGGAAAGCTTAACCCCTGCTTCATTTTCCATTGTAGTAACTTCCCAGTAATGTAGTACCCTATAGGGTCCAAAAAGCTGAATTGAAGCAGTTCTGAAATGGCATCAAAAAGTAGCTCCATAGCAAAAAAAAGAGGCAAGTAACATGCAAAATGGTAAAACTCTGTGTGTATCTGACCAGGTCCCCTTCTGTATGATCTTAACATGAGTTTCTGCTGATAGTGCCAAATACTTTTCTGGTTGCTGTGACTTAATATGCAAGCCAAATACAAGGTTGTGATGACCAGGTGGTATATTGTATTAAATACTTTACCTCTGGTTTTCTTCCAGTGGTCGGACCCAGAAGCAAGTTCTTGACTATGTTAAGGAAGGAGGGCACAAAAAAGTGCAGTTTGAAAGGTGAGAGGAAATAAATTTATTATCCCAATATGTTAAAATCCAAGAAAAGTCATGATTTCCAGTTAGTTATAGTCTGAGATCTTGGCACCAGTCCATGGAAAAAAATTCCTTCTCTGCTGGTTTGACTGTTTATCACATGTGTAATATCCCATGGTCCTGCATGTTTTGGCAAAAGTTTCATAACTTATAGTTCACTTAAAATCAGTAGTCTTCAATCTGTTTTTCAGCAATGAACATCCTGCTATCACAGGTAACTTTCTCCCAATTTGATTTGCACCCTCTTTGTTGGGATGTGGTTAATGTGTGTGAACAAACATATTCAGCTCAGAGTAAAACTGAACATAAGAAAAAGTACATCCAAGCTCAAGGGAGAGGTCTCCAGGGAAGCTGAAACTCTTCTAGCTTGCCAGAGCAGTTCTGTCTGAACTCATCATGCTCATGGTGAGCTGAAAGTAATGGCCAAAATGCCACAAAGACCGTGCCAATAGCTCATTGCTTATGATTCATGCTCACCTGTTAGACCATTTTTGCTTCAGTGCTTCTCCCTTTTCTTACAGTGATATGTTTGCAACACATAGCATATTAAAATTTTACAGAAAGGAAGGAATGCTAATCTGTTTTGGAGCAAAATTTTATGAAAGCTGTTATTCAAAGGTTTTGTTTTAAAAGCGTGTCTCTTGATTCCTGTTTGTAGAAAAAAAAAAACTGAAATAGCTCTTTATGTGATTTTCCTTTTATCTCCAGGAAACACAGCAAGATTCATTCCATCAGGAGTCTGACTGCACAGCCTTCAGAACAGCATACAGAGGTGCCAAAACAAGTCAGTGATGTTGATGAAAACCTGGAAATTAAATCCTTTGAAACATTTCTTGTTAGATTACCCTCCCCTGATTGCTGTTTTAAAACCCTAGGAGCATAGTTTTCTGCTTGCTTACCATTTAGCTGGGAGCTAAGGAGCCCTGGGTGTCATAAGCTTTAGGTTCTGCTGAGTGAAACAGCATTGCTTTCAGACAACCAGACAAATATAAATAGTGAGCTTGTCTGAGCTGTACTAATCACCATCTGAAAAATTGCAACCCTCGGTGTTGCTGCCAGGGTCCTTGGTTGTAGCTGGCTATTGCATCTGGGGAAACTGTAATTACTTTTCTTTGCTGAGAGGTCTTGGTTGCCCGTTTCAAGGTGTTAGGTTAGTGTTAACCAGGTATTAACCAGGGAAGGAACAATTATTTCCTCAGAAAAATTGCACCTCTGGCCTTCTAAGCCATTAGCTCTGGCAGATACCATATGTATTTATCTCATGCTGACAGCTGCTGTGTGCTGGAGTTCACAAGTCCAGAAGCCCAGTCAGTAGTGGTGAGGCTGCAGCAGCTGCAGGTTCCCAGGTCCCAGTAGGGCTGAGCATGTATTCACTATAGGCACCCACCACGTGAAAGCACACATACAGAGCATGAGCACATAGCCACACATGTAAACACAGAAAACAGCACTCCCACAAGCACAGCCAGTGCCAGTGGCCTCACCCTCTTCCACTCTTTGGCTCTGGTTTCTCCAGTTGCTGGCATCCCAAACACACCAAACATGTGAGCTGATGGCTCTCCTGGGACAGCCTCCAGAGGAGGCAGGTCAGGAAGCTTCATTTTCCTGACTTGGTTGTTGTGGTTTCTCCATTTGCCAGTGTTTTCTGTGCTCATCTGTGTCTGTGGAGGTGAACCTTTGATCACATAACCTTATGTTAGGTAGAGCTTAAAATGTCAGGAGCCAGCTACTAGGTTAATGCATTTAAAAATGCTACCAGAAGCTTCACTTTCTATGCATCACCTCCTTTTGATATTCACAGGCTCTCTCGTTTCTGCAAGTTTAGGAACTTCAGAGAATTTTGTTATAGATGGAGCCCACTTCAAATAGCTTGTAGCATTTTAATGTTGCTGAGACAAGCTCAGGTAGATGGAGCATGGCTGCTGGGCAGATGTCTGCAGAAAAGCCAGCCTATGAACCAGTGGCAGGTATGCTCCAGGGAGTGAATGTAGGGTGCTCAAAAGCCCACACATGACTTTTTTAGTGTATCTAAGTAGGCTATGCAGAATTTGGTTTATGTTTTTATCTTTTCCTCCAGGTTCTCAGAGTAGTGTGCACTTGTTGGATGTTTTTAGAGTGTTAGTGGCTGCCTTATAGCATGGAAACACCTCTAATACCCCTTTTTGCACTATCACTGCACTGTATGCCTTCTTTTCCCTTGTTTAGCCTATGATTTTTTTCTGTTCTTGCAGATCAGAAACCTCATTTTTTTTTCTTTTTTTTTTTTAAATTCCAATTAGTTTTAAGACTTGGGTTACCTCTTTTCTTTCCAAGAGACTCCTATGTTGCTGCAGATGTGAAATTCTGGTGTGTAATTACATGCAGCCTTTTCCCTCTGGCTCCCATCCCTCTCAAACCTCTCCCCTCCCATCCTCCCTCCCCTTTTGTCCTTCCCTTTGTGTCTCCCTTGCCCTCCCTCTATTATCTTTCCAGACTGCTAGAGCCTATGGAGACAGCAATGATGCTGCAGCAGTGCAGAGCTGCCGGCAAGGGAAGGAGTTGAAATCTTCAACAGAAGACACTGGACAGCACAAGAGCCCTTCCTTGAAGAAGAGTCCAAAGGAAGGCAGAAAGGTGGATGGAGCAGTGGTCTCAGCAGTGGAGGAAGAAGAGGAGCCTGCTAAGGATAGGATGCAGCAGAACAGACCTCAATCACAGCAGCCAAGCACAGGTCCAGCTTCCAGGGCTGCTCATGGCAGCAGCACCTCCATTCCTTTCATTGACTGCAGTGATGTAGATAGCGAGTATGATCTCCTCAGAGGACAAATAACCCGGTCATATTCCCAAACAAATGACAACTATGAGGGTGATTTGACCAGTGGTGCCTATATTCACTACAGAGACGAAAATCGCAATAGAACTAGATATAGGGACTCCTCAGCTTCTCTAAAGTCTTCCCAGTATGTCTCAGAAGAGTACCTTGATGATAACACAGCTAATCTCTCCTTCTACACGGGGGGAAGCCCCAGGATGCCAAGGCATAGCTCTCTGGTTGATGAAATGTTCCGAGGGCCGGGAAGCCGTAGCCCGCTGGCCACTCCATTGCCTCCCAGCAGCAAAGAGTCCAGCCCTAACATGAGCCTGAGTAGAACTGGCTCTCAGGGCTATGTCTCAGAAAATGGGCACGACTGCAGGGTGAGAACTGGGGAGGAGGACAGCCATGCCACTAACTGCCATGGCTATTGCAGATATTCTCCGGGTTCTCAACGGCCTCGTGCACAGAAAACCCATAATCTCTGCAATAAGTCAGTTACAGATCCATTTATCCTGAGCCAGATATCCTCAACCCCTGGGCAGGAGTATAGATCAGAGAGATACTGCAAAGGAGGTGGGGTGGCTAAGATGTCTTCTCCAGAAGGCAAAATGATGGCCAATGGTATGGCAGCTGGGGCACAGTCAAAGCAGAGCCCAGTGATGCAGTCACTGCGTGCCAGTGGCATGATGGATCACATGGCTGCCATCCAGATGATGGAGGGCTCCACCAGCAGTGGGACAGAATCCAGTGATTCTGACTCAGAAGTCATTAATCCCTTCACTCACCCCCTGGTGTTTGGTAATCCCGTTGTGCTGAGCTCCTCTCCCATGCCTAGAAATAAGTACTCCTTTGGAAGCCTTCAGCTGGATGAGGAGGTAGAGGAGGATGTGTCTGTTGGCCTCAGTGATGAAGATGGTGTGCAGGTCTTCAGCTGCTAGGCACCAGCGTGTGTGAGACCAAGGGATACCGTGATTGCTCAGCGGTATGGTTGCATTTCCTGGGGCTTATGATGAGTGGCTGGTGATAATTTCAAGTGCATGGGCTATTTCAGACATTATTGTTGTGCAGGCCAGCCAGAGGAAAAGGATGCTAGAACACAATAGTAAGTCTGAGTGATGCTTAACAGTTTGAATCTCCTCTGAAAGGCAGGAGGAGAGGAAAATGATTACTGATTTAGGTACCTCTGTAAGACTTAATAACTCTCTCCTCTTCTTTGTGTGAAGTCTTGTTTTAGATACATGTTGTAGCTGCTTTGATATTTGACTAGTTATTTTGACAAAACAAACAATCAAATCAAGTAGGTACATTGTGCTCTTTTATATGTCTGTTACAATCTTCTCTCCATATAAGGAGAGCAACTTATGAGTGCCTCAACAGAGTTAGGAGAAAAAAAAATTAACTTGCAGCCAAATGCAGGCAGGTTGATATTCAAGACCAGGACTTGATGAAATCTTGAAATATGCTGGAAATTTTTTTCATAGCAAGAATGTGTCTGATCTCCTCTTCTTCATAACTCATTTTATAATCTGATGAACTGAGGGTACAAATCAGGCATGTATAAAATTTCAGTATTGTCTTTTTCTTCAGTGGGTTAAACAGGGTGATTTGGTGATGGAGATTTTGAAACGCCAAACTCTTCCTTGGGCAAGAAAAAGAACAGGATGAAAGATAAAATTCAAGTGAAAAAAACTTTGATCAAAACAAGCTCTAATGAAGAGTGATATGAGTATTACTTGCAAGGCAATCCTTTCTATGTTTTATCAGTTAGAGATATATTGCAAGAAATTTTTTAATTGCTTATACTTTCAGTGAAATTATTACAGAGACATTTAAGTTCTGTGGTGGGTGGTTTGGAGATGGTAGCTGTTTTATTTTTTGCTTTGATCACAAAAAATCTTTATCTGTGCAGGATCCAATTACTCTGTCACAGGCTACTTTTTTAGTAGTGCCACCTCAGAAATTTTTCATCCCCTGACAAGAGAATGATAGGAGTAACTGTGCTCCAGGGTGATGGTCTTCTGTTCTATCCATAGAGTGGATATGGGCAGAAGGACAAAGAGACTAATTCTGTGTATACTTCCTTTTCACAGGCTAGAACTGTTGAGAATTAAGGTATCCTAATAAAATCTGATGTTAGTTTCTCCAAGTTAAGAAAGAAAATCCAGATGAAAGGTCCTCTTTATGGAAACTGTTCTACAGTTACTAGTGCTGGGAGACAAGATGTGCTCTTTATAATTGGCCTTATTTTTAACTTTTATATATTTTTCTTGTGGAAGAATGAAAATAAATCCCAGAATTTTAACTGATGAACAAGAGCATTGACTGAACTGCAGGTCACTCTCAGTGATCTGCATCATGCAGTTCATGCATGCAGCAATGATTAATCCATTCACATAAGTACTGATGAAAAAGTTACAGGACTTTGTAAATTTAGACAATATAAAAATTTTCAAGATTGTTTTTACAGAAATTATAAAATAAGAAGTCTTTTTAATTTTTCTAATGCCTTGGTCTATGCACACTTTAACAAAGTTTAATCTGAGTGAAGGATATTTAAAAATATACCTAGTATATACCTAGTAGTTAGACATGTGTTGTTATATTCTGTTTTGAAAGTAAAATATATCTTTGTGTAAATATAAGTATTAACTCTCTCACCTCCTTTAGAGTGTTGGTATTCTTAGAGATTAGATACATCATTCTTGAACAGGAATCATTAAAAGCATCTCTTTAGATACTGATATTTTGGGGACAGGGAATACTCTCATTTATTCCTGTAGTTAAAAGCATGAGTCTACAAACAGTGAGATTGATAATTAGGGAAAAGCTTGCTTGTATATGATTCTAAAAGAGGACGGTTTGTGTTTTGGATTTAGAATAGCTGTAAAATAATTGCCTTGAAGTTCACAATATATAAGATGAAATATAAGTAGTTGAAGCTCGCATCAGCAAATAGTGTGAGCATGGAGAGGTGGGTGCATGACTCTTCTTTTGATTTATTTTTTATTGCCTGTGCAGCAAAAGTATCAGTAGGTATAAAGTAAAGTAATAGCAGTTTGGACAGATAAATTAATTGCTTCATTAGCCAGTAAAATTAGAGTTCAGGTAATGAATTTTCAGCAAAAGGATTTGCAGTCATTTCTGCTACTTTAAAAAGTGAACAGATTTCACATTCACTTTGTATTTAAATGAATATAAAATTTTATAAGTAGTGTTTGCTATTTTGCATCCTTTCAGATACTGTTTCCAGGTCTGATTCTTCTCTCATATGCCTACAAAGACATTAAATTTTAAACTTTTTAAGAACAGACCCACTGGGTAGCTGGAGTTAGCCTAGTTGCTAATAAAGTATCTCAACAGCTTTTCTTTTCCCACTTCAATATTATCCTCAGAAATGCAATATGAGGAGTCTTCTGTCTTCTGGCATTTTTTCAGCTTTGAATGGTGAAGTAGTTGTTGTTTCAACACATGGAATTCTTCCAGTTAAAAGAAGTAAAGTTTATAAACTACATAGGAAATAATTTCATTTAGGATTAATTACTTCTGCAGCATTCTAATGCCAGTGAAGCTCCGTTTAATATCAGCTGACAAGGTTGTAATTAAAACAGCCTGTGGGCCAAATTCCTCCACCAGACATGTGGTTCATGTCTGAGCCCTTGCCAAGAATGGTGAAGTGAGAAAGGAGTTTTAAACTTACATTTTAAAATAGGATCGGGCCCCTTAGAGTTCATCTGGGAATTTGTTTCTGTGGGACAATCAAAAGGACCTTACAGAAAAAGAGCAGAAACCTTTAGGGCAAGACTGCAAATGAGATGAGGTGGAGGAATTCTTGCCCTGGCTCACAAAGTGCTCATGGCAAGAGGAACTTGTCAGTTCTAGTTTGTTGTTTATTTATTTATTAATCTGAATACACTTATTAACAAACATTTATTAATCTGAATACACTGGACAGCAGCAGTGATCTAAGCATACCTTTGTCTCAAGTATAGCAGGTAGTTACAGACAGAGTAACTACCAGATTCTCCCACCAATTCCAGTAGATTTTAGAATGTGGCTGATGGTAGTTTTGATTCACCATTCTAAAATTTTTATTGTCAATAATGAACTTTTCAGTCCCAAACTCAGCAAGTGCCCAGATATCCTTGGGCAGTTGGTACAAATGAGGCAGCTGAGTCCCAGTAAGATTGAGCATCTATGTCCACTCTGAACTGTGTAGTCCTGCATCACCCATCTCCTGTCTTTCCAGAGGATGTGGAAGAAGCCTCTTGTTGGGTTGATGAATTCAGCTCTGTCCATATAGTTGGGTAAATATGGAGAAGAGTTGTAAAAGCAGTTAGGGGTTTGTCCATAATAACATGCAGATCTAGGTAATCTCTGGATAAAAGAGCCTCATTTTAATTAAATTAATTCTTTGCTATTCCAACTACTTAACCACAATCAGCCATCCTCTACAATGGCAGTGAAAAGGTTGTGTCAGACAATTTTAAGGTTTCTCCTATTCAACAGCAGGTCAAATTCGTGATGTCCTCTTGGGATCTTCTGGATTTTTTTTTCTTCATTACAGCCTTTCCTAGAATCTAGTTTTCCTCAGTGACCCAGGATATTAAATCTGTCAATAAATAGATGAAGGAAAGAAGGAGAGTGGCAAGTTGTTGTAGGAGCCAAGAACTGCATAGGATATTCCAGGTATGGAGCTTTGGCTAATTGGTATCTGAATGGTATCTGAATGCACTGTTTTCAGCTGAAGTCCATATCCCTTAGCAAACATACTCCTTGTGCATGGCAGACAGGAGTGTTCTCTGAGGATGATTTACACCAAATGCTGCCATGTCACCCATGGCTCATAGCCTGCCTAACAGGCACCACCCCACTAATCATTGCAGTGCATGCTAAATACAAATTATATCAAGAAAAACTGAAGAGAAATTCCCATAGGTAAAAAATGTCAACATGTGACTGAAAGTTTTTAGGTTTGCGCCATTCTCATTGATCTTATGTGAGCTAGACAGAGCTGAGTTATAGGCAGATGAGCATCATGAAAGAATTGCATATCAATAGTTTAAAAAATCGTATCAGTCTATTAGTTTTCTTCAAGATTAAAGGGCATGCAAAACTAGAAAGAATTTTCTCCACAGAGCAGCATTGGTAATGTTGACTGTAATCAGTAGAACCCAGTAAAGAGTGGAAAAACAATGGTTTGTGAATTAGTTCACTAAATGGGGCCAGTATTACTTGACCAGACTGCTTCAGGACCTATACTTTCTCCCCTGAATATTTGTAGGGCAGGCTTTTGTTTGCAGTGAGGTTTTTATTCGTTGAAGCAGCTCTGTTCATTTTGAAGCAAGGGCATTCAGGCCAGAAGTTCCTGTTCTGAGCTCTCTATCTGTACATGCAAGTTCTTGGTGGTGACCAGAGAAAGTCAAATAGAAAATGGGTGAGACAGATCTAAAAGCTGTTTATAAACCCCATTTTTTCTTCACTAAAAAGTAGAGATGTTTTAAATTCTGTCCTCTTCAGTCCATGATAAGCACACAAAGATAGAGTCTCTGTAACCACTAGAAGTTTCTTCTGGGGAGCTCCAGGAAGACAAGGAAAAAAGAAGAATAAAAAACATCTTAAGCACACAAAAAATGTCTAGCCCTATTTATTTGCAGTTCCCTTTGGCATAATGTGCTTTCCACTCTTTTTCTGAGAGTTTAAAGTCCCAGTAGAAAGAGTTACAATTATGTTGATCAGTTGAACTGATGAAGCAGACCCAATTTTGAATTTTGGTAAAACCAGTGATTCAGATCTCATTGGTATGATCTACATGCAATTAGCATGAACTATGGTTATCTCTGGAACAGTTCTTTAACAGAAAAAAGGATGCCTGACCTATAAATTCTGTCAAATTCTGTGTTTAACTAACCTCATTTGTCTTAATGAGCCATTAGACTGCTGTCAGAGGTGACTTTAGAATGAAATTTTAATTGCTGCAATTTAACTTCTAATGACGAAAAACTAATTACCAATCCAAGTTTTTCCTGACTTCCACACATGTTTGAGGAAGTTGGGTGTCACAGCCTTGTGTACAGAAATGTGGATCACTGGAGAATCCCTGTCATTCTGCAGCATGGTTGTCACCAGCTGGAAAGAGCAGTGAGTGTGAAGGAAAGAGATTCTCTGTTCGAGCATGTAAAAAAGTGAAGTAAGCCAAAATCCCTTTTAGTCTTCCAATAATGCTTCTCTCTCTTTCTCTCTCTCTCTCTGAATAGTGCAGTTTCTTAAGGCAGCTTCTGTATACTTTAGCTCATCTCTTTCCTCTCATTTAGGGGATCAATCCTCTTCTCCATAAAAAAATAAGAGAAACCCTAAATGTATGAGGGAAATTGAATCTTCTGGAACAATTTCTAATATGAAGGCCTTTCTTTTGTTTGCTGCTGTCAGGCTGTAGCTGCTGTCAGTGGTAGGAGAAGAGTCCTTTTCTCAGAAATCCAGCTGCTTGTTGGCGTCCCCTACTTGGTGGTGGTGATGGTCGTGGGTCTTCTGAGGGTAGGTGGCAGATGCACAGTGTTGACATCTTGAGGACCCAAGGCTCACATCACCTGGTGTGTAACTTTTCTCAAATGTGAGTAGCAGTGGACTCTGGTTTCAGTCAAGCTACGTCAGGAAAAATTTTTGCCTGTACTGTCAGGTTCTAGAAAGGAAGGAAATTTAAATCCTAGGAAACTGACATCAGCAAAATCTTTCCTCTTCTGTTTCTCTAGTTTCTATAGTTACTGAAGTATGCCTAGACAAAGGCATATATCTTAGTTACTTATTTGTAAGGGAAATAATTGTTGTGCAACATGTGCATCCTGAGCAAAGGTGTCTTTTGTGTTCCTCCCTATGGTTAGGCTGTGTGGTGCCATTGATATTTTTAAATACAAAATTTCTACTTAAAAATCAAAGGCATCATATGAGCAAAAATCCTAGTTTGGGTGACACGTAGCAGTTTTACAGAGTGTTTTTTCTTTTGTTCTAATTCTGTGTTCTATAAAGAGCATGTAGAATAAGCTTGGTTTATGTTGTTTGTTATTAAAAGCAGTGAGCACTTTCTTTTAAATGTTACAAGATCTGGAAATCCTTTGTGCCTGGCTGAGCAATGTATTCACAGGCACGTTTTCCACAAGTATGTGTGTAAATAATGGTGGTGTTATTACAGTAAAGGGAGTAAAGACCTTAGGATCATAAATTTGCATGACATAATGATAAATAGTTTTCTCAAGAACGGTTGGAGTTTTAAGATGTAATTTTCGTTGACGATTTTTTTTTAAGTTTTGGCCCCTGAGAACCATAAAAATCTACAGTTCACATTGGTAAAAATCAAGTCTAAAGGCAGTAATGATACAGCTGTCACTGACTGAGCATGGAAGGTTGAAGGAAAATGAATGCTTTCTGATTCAAGAGCTTTCAAGCTTGTTAAAATTAGATTAGATGCTTTCTTTAAAATGCTGCAAATCTGGTTTTGAGAAGAGAACAGGCTTTTGCCTTTGATGGTTTTCAGCAAGATCAGAGGTAGATCTTTCTGTTTAGTTCAGAGAATGTTAGAGCTCATGCCTGTTGCTTTTCCACGAGGCACTTAAAAATATTTGATTAGCTGAATCCTTGTATTTCCCTTTTCCTGCTAAAAAAATCACCTGGGCCCACTAACAAAAGTATATAAGCTTGGCAGTGTTCACTTACCCTGCCCTTTCCTGATTTCTGTGTGTGCACATGCATAGATATTTTTAAAATAAGTCTCAATAGTAAAAATTAATTTTTAAGATTGGCAATGCTGGGAACTTCATTCTCATTTTTGTCATTTGTTTAATACCTTTTAAAAAGAAACATTTTTTGTTTCATTGTATGCACTGTTTTGTCAGCATGTACCTCTCTGGGAGAAAAAGCCTTTTCAATGTTCTGTCTATCCTCAAAGCATGGTATATCTTCTGTTCCTTGCATTGTTTGGAGCACTGTCTCAATGTCCTTTTACTGCAGAAATGCCTATTTTGTATTTGGAGTACCTGATTCCTCCTGTTACAGTGATCCTGCCTCATGGAGCACTCCTCGCCTCAGAGCTAACGAAAACCCTCGCCAGGTTGTGACTCAGGCTGAGAAACCACACCATGCTGGGGAGCAAAAGAGAAGAGGGAAGCGAGGGGAGAAGGTCTCTTTTCCAGGGCATTTGGGCTTCCCTGAGCACAATCAGATTGCCCTTCATTTCCTAATGAAGGCTGCACCCAGCAATCCGGGCTGTGGGCTCATGAGCAGGATCAATGCACTCCTGGGGAGGTGTCTTGGTGGAATGGACAGTAGCTGTGGCATTAGCTTACATGGGGGCTGAAGGTTTCCAATTCTATTGTGGCACTGTGTCATGTTGGTTTAAAGGCAAACAAAGGCAAATTAACCCTAAGCCTGGGTACAACAGGAAAACCTTCTGTAGGTCGCTCTATTTCTGTCTGGAGAGATCAAGGCTAGACAAAGGGCTGATGCCCAGTGACCTTGCATTCTCCCCAGACTGTAATGCTCACTCTTTGTTCTTAACATGGGAGGAGACCCTGATGTAGGCCAACAGCAGTTACTGTCTGATTTCACACTCACCGCTGTCTAATTCTGCAGTACACCAATAAAGCATGGACCTTCACCAGCTGGAGAGGCTGCTGGCTACTAAACCAACACCAAGCTTGATGAGACTATAAGCATGTCAAGCCATTTAACTGTGTATGCATGGAATTAATTTTTTTATTATTATTTTTAGTTTCACCTGTACCTGAAGGCTTTTACTCATTCTAACTGGTATTTTGCTGTAAAACTGTCACTGGTTTAATTGTTCTGTCCAATTGCTGGCTGATGCTTTGTCCTAAATATGAGGAAATTGGTTCATTGAGAAGGTGCACCATTTTCCCAAATTCTGCTCTCTGCCATGGGCGTGCATTTTGCAGCTGTGACATCAAAGTGAACCTTTCTTCCTCTCAAGCTCCTCTTCAAGCCAGGCAGAGTTAGTGGTTGTGTGACATTGGATTTCTTCACAAGTTTGTTTTTAATTCCCGTTCCTCCTCAAAATCTTTGGTACTGTATTCAGGGATGTTTGTCCATTAATTTACAGCTGTTGTGTAACTACTCTTCAGACTAACAAACTGTATCCACTGCTCCAGCTTGATTCATGTAATGGGGAAGAGAAGTGCAGCTTGATGACCTGGTTCCCCTCAAGCTTTTGTGGAAGTCAGTGGGATTTTTTTTCTTACATTGAGGGAGAACAGAGCAGAATCTCTATCCCATATCTCTTTAGCAGCATGACTGTGCCTGGTTCACAGCTGGGGAGAGAAGGGATGGACACCATTATTGAACTCTTCTTCAATCTGAGGTGATTGATCTGATCACTTTAGTGATTGGTGAAGTGCATATGAAAACTTCTGCTGCTTCATCTGGTGCTATCTCTCCCCCATGCCACATATCTTCTCTGACCAAAACATTTAGATGCAAATTAGAGCTATGCAACCACTGTGAAAATGGAAAATTTTGGACTGTGTGGCCACAGCAATGGCAGCTCTGTCAGATACTTTCTTATTAAAGAGCCTTCATAAGTGATATGCTCAGTAATGACAAGGAGAAAGGGGAAACAACTTCTTTTCATCTGCCAGACTGGAGTTTAGAAAACACTGATCAGACATTAAAGTTGAGTTAGTGGGATATGGATGTCACAAACCTCCCCTGACTGCTGAGCAGGCCATGGAGCAGGAGTAAGAGAGAATAAGCCCTGCAACATTCCAGGTACTCAGAAAGGTGCTTTTCTGGCTCTTAATGTGTTTTTAATTTCTAATAATAATAATAACAACACTGAGAACAATAAAACTCTCAAGAGTTGACTTGATGATGACTTAAGCGGTACATGAAGTTTTCCAGCAGAATTTCAGTCACCTTTAATAATGTTTTCTCTCACTTTCCATAATTGAGCCATTATCACTTCTCAGTACTCCACAGAAAAGAAGCATTCCCATGGGCATCTTAACACTTCTGTACTCTTCCTCTCTGTTAAAAAAACACTGTGTATGAATGGGAACTGTTCCTTTTGAAGTAGATGCAGAACACTAAATGGCCTGAGTTTGTTATTCTGCAGTTTCAGAAGAAAAGGAATGGAGGAGGAATATCTGTAGGATACTCTGAGTCCCATTTGTCTCCCTCACAAAGAGGGGAGCTCCCTTGTGTTAGGTTAGTTTCTAACCAGGGATTTCAAGTCATCTGATGCTGCCTGTGCAGTCAACAAAGAGGCAGCAGGCAGTTCAGGCCACCTATGGTGTAAATTCACCTCTGGGAGAGACTTCCCTCATCATGTAGAAAGTACTGATTTTAACTGGTTTTCCTTTGATGTGAGCCATGCTTACAGCAGTGTCACTCAGCCCAACACTCCATGGGCACCACCCTCAGCCCCTGTGGGTTCACAGCTGTGTGTGACAGGAGCCAAGAGTATCCAAGGTACAGTGAGTGGGATGGATCACTCCTGGTGGCCGAGGGCAGAGCCTGGCCTGTCCCTCTGACAGGGCCCCCACAGCTTGCCAGCACTCTGTACCTTCCTACCCCCAAACTGCAGCAAGAAACTGATGTGTATTTTGACAAGGGTGTAGCTGTTAAGTATTTGATTCTGGCTGCTGGCTTCTATTTGTGTAGCACATGGAATATGTATGTTGGTTGGGAGAGATTTGAGACACGTGTAAAGCTGGGAGGATAACCCATACTTTCATGTCCTGTGGCCATGTAAAATGCCATTGTCATTTCATAGATGTTTTCCCCCAAGTTAGATTTCAATCTATCTTGAATAGATTTCAATTAAGTTTTGCTTCTTTTGTTACCTTCACTACTGCAACAGTAGTAGTGCTTTCTCTGGTGTCAGTGGAACTAAGAATCACTCCAGGTATTTTGCCATTGATGGTAAAATCTGGCATGCCATGGTAAAGTGCGTTCTCATTATTTGCCAGTGTCATCAACCAGTGTCGGTTTCTCTTCTTAAACCCATACTTAGAAAATAATTAAAGCACATGCTTAATAATTCCTACCCACTCCTCCAATGATGTAATTTTAGTGTACACTTAAATAATCCTCAACATTCTTTTTTGCTTTCTCTTGATTTGTGTGTATACAGCTGACTCCATTAAATTTGAAAGATGGCCCAATTCTGAATCTAAATAAAAATCACTTGAAGTATGAGCAAAGACAATTCCATGTTACCAGCTGCAAACCATTTAGGCCTCCAGTGTGCAGTAGCATTTGCTATCTGGCAAATGATATGCTAATAATTGCTTGTCAATCCATGAATCCTTTAGGGTGAATTGTAAGGGATTTCAGTACCTTGTAAATAGGATTGGTCTTCTCCCTTCTGCTTCTGTTTATATTCTGCAGTATGTAGTTGATGAGTAGAGCCTGTATGAATATACTCTTCTGTGGCAGGAGATCAGATGAAACACTTTGTTAATTCAGGTTACTTATTCCTCACCTCTGTGAAAAAGAGAAAGTGGCTTTGCAGCACTGCCATGACCCATCAGCATGACATGTGTCCTGATTGATTGGTGATGGGGGAGGGAAGAACCTCCATTTTCATTTCTTCATGGCTTACTGATTTTTTCACTCCAAAACGAACTTGTTTCCCACATTTCCCAGAGCAACATCCAGTGTGTTGATATCTGTGGCTGTGTTGGTTGTAATTAGGCCCCAGAATGTACTAATGTAAGGACATTTTGAGGTCCTCTCATAATGCAGCCACTTTCTTATAACTGGTTTAAATTTTCACTTGTTCAGTGTATTGGTAGGTGGGGTCTGACTGAGCTCTTGCTTGTAGGTGGTGGTGGTGTAGGTTGGGTTTGGTCACTGCTCCTGCCCACATTGGTACTAAAAGGGAGGATGCAGCATTTCAGCTTGCTGCTAAATAACTTTGAGAATGTCGGTGATGCATTGACATGCAGAGTCTTTTATCAGTTGGGTGTGTACACAGTGCTGTGAGCCACCAGGCACATTTTTTGTAATACTTTCCATAATACTTTTCCCAGGTTAATGTCTTCCAACTGTAAGATAGGATGTCTTTCTAATTCATTGTCCTTTTGATATTTTGTAGTTTGAAATACTTGAGTTGTACTGACAAAAGTAACAGTACATCAGAGCTTAGTTTTAGGATTGTAGATAGGTAGATAGATATGTGAATATATCTATATCTATCTATCACAGATAGGTGCTATTTAACTCCTAGACTACAATGCTGTGAACTTCTCACAGAGGTGCAAATCATTTATTCGCTGTCATATGACAGGCATAGTGCCAGAATTTCTTTGTTTCCACGTTTGAGGTGATATCACTTTTCTTATGTCTTTTGTAATGTAGTTAAGTACTTTTAACCTTACAACCTTGCTATTAATCCGTTTCACTATTTCTCAATTATGAATTCCATTTCTTTGGAAAATACTGTATACAGTTGTGTGCTAGTGTCAATAAAATTGACATTTGTGTAACAAGCTGTGGCATTTTCTCAAATTTCACTGAACATTGATTTAGTGTGAAACTGTTGGTAAATCCTTTCTTGCTAGCTGTAATAATACAGACCTTTATTTCAGACAAATACTGCTTTGACTTTGATTTTTAATAGGCTACATAACTGTCATGATTACGTAAACTGATAACTGTGCTGTTTTTTCCTTCTCTTTTCAAAGGAATGATTTATAAACGTGAACTGGTTTGGAACTGGAAAACATTCATGTTCTAGCAATAAAGCTTGAGTTTTTCCAGAAAATAAATAGGTTCTACTACTGGCCTAATTATATTTATTTTTATTATATTTACTGGAGTATCTCAGCTCTGTTTTTTTAGCAACAGGAACATTTACCTATGATAATTTAGGGAGGACATAATCACATGATAGTAAATTGTATTTGACCCTAATTATACACGGCGATGTATGTGTTTTACATTTCATCTTAGACAGCCTGTTGGCTATGGTAGTCAAGAGCTTGTCACATTTTTTTTTTGTTGGATTTTAATGTATGCCAAAATGGCACAGACTGTAAATGTTCTTCCACATGACAGATTCTTCTTCTAAAACAGGTTTAGATTGTCAGATGTATGGAGGAGGGGATAACTGGGAGAAGACTGGGCATTTTTGGCAAACTTTCTTTCTGTGCAGTCATTAATCTGGCTGCCTCCCAGAAGGCAAAATTTGCTAATATCAGTAATTTAATCTAGTGTATATGAATCCATGGAAGTGTAACTAATTGTCTAATTCTTTAATATTTTTAATCCAAAATGAAATGGGATTTTATATCTGTGAAAATCTGAAATTGTCATGCTTTGTGCATTAAAAGTATTGCTTTTCTTATGTAAATGTAATGCTAGCATTTCCATCCCAAACAATCAGAGGAGCATGGAAAGACCTACAAGGTATAATATACATACTCGTGTTGTGTGTAGAAGTTGGGGAACTAGTAGTTTTCTCCCTTCATGTTAGATCTGACTGATCTTAGCAGCCACAATTCTGTAGAAAGTCATCCTTTTTCTCTAGACCTCAACTAGATAAATTTGTACTAACTTGTCCTGTAGTTCCCTCTGAAGTACTGATTTGAGTGTTTGAAGTTCTACCTTGCTGGAAAGAATGGCACTCCTGGAACGATTACTGTATTGTTGTATTTATTCTCCTTCTATAGAGTGGATTGCAATGGTGAAATGTTTTATATCGAGTTTTTGTTTAGAATCATAGAATGGCCTGGGTTGGAAGGGACCTTAAAGACCTCCTAGCTCCAACCCCCCTGCCATGGGCAGGAACACCTTTCATTAGACCAGGTTATTTAGAGCTCCATCCAGGATGGCCTTGAGCACTGCCAGGGCTGGGACAGCCACAGCTTCCCTGAGCAGGCTGTTCTAGTGCCTCACCCCTCCCACGGTAAAGAACTGCAGCTCAGTCATCTGTGCCTTGATTCCTTCCCTACAGAGACACTAATTTCAGCCAGTTTTATCAGCTAAAAAACATTTAGCCAGTCCCATGGTGAATGCAAGTGGATGCAGTTCCTCTGGCTTCAAGGCCATTTGGGCTAGTTTGAGGATCCTGATGGCTGTGTCTTGTAGCATAATTTCACATGCTGCAGTTTAAGTTTATGACTCCTTGTGGTACTTTCTTGAGAAAGCTTGTCCTAACTGATTTCTCTTTTATCATTTTTCTTAGCAGGTTCTCTGACTGGCAGCCCTCACCTTTCAGAGCTTTCCATCAATTCCCAAGGAGGACCATCAGTGGCAAATATGACTTTATCTCCAAACTTGAGCCCTGATGCCAAGCAGTCATCTCCCTTGGTCAGCCCTTTGCTGAATGACCCGTCATGCATCAGGGCTGATGATGAGGAAGAGGTCAAAAGAAAGGTAAGGTGAACGAAGTTGGCCTTGTCTCTCTTCTCTCTGATGTGTTGTGATAAATCTGGGTTGTTCCTGTTGCTCCTGAGGTTCCAGGCAACCTCAGGAGCTTGTTTGGATGGGGTCTCCTATAAATCTGAACTTGCTTTTAAGGAGTGGAGTTTGGTAGTTTGTTGTAACAAAACAGTCAGCTCCATTGTCTTACTGGAGGGAAGATTTCCAGGTGACAGAAAGAAAAGGAAGTGTTGAGCCTGTTGTGGGAATATCCAACCCAGGCTCTCCAGTCTGTCTCTGCTGGGAGCACCACTGGGAGCATCTGGTTGTGGGAGTAGAAAATGCTCTCTCTGAGCCACAGCCTGCAGCAGTCGGCTGGGAGTGTTTGGCTCAGACCCATCATTGCAGCAAAACCATAAGGAAGCATCACATCCAAAACTGCTTTCTGAAGATAAAGTGTTTGTCTGAGCTGGGCTGTTCTGGGTGCCTGCTGGCTCATGCCTCCTCTGCTGCTGGGTGAGAGGAGCTTCCTCTTGTCCTTCTGTAGCTAGTTTTTTCTCCTTGTCTTGGAGCATCTCAGGAGGGAGAAAGAAACTCTGATGGCTTTGCTGGGAAGTGGGAGTTTGTGTAAGGAAGATCTTGTTTCCCACTGTGCATAGTTAGCAAGATGTGTGAAGGAAATTTGAGAAGTAGAAAATCTGAGACTCGGTTAATGGAGCCAGGACTCTGTGTGCCAGTCCAAGACAGAGCAGCCAATCACTGTGTGCACCAGCTGATGATGGTTCCTGGGGGTGCTTTCTGACTGGGAAATGCCCACACAGTCTCCCTGTACAGGGCATTCATAGTGTTTGCACTGCATCGTTTGTCTTCAGGGAGGAAACAAAGGAAAAATATCTATGGATGTTTTTTTCTTAATTTTTGCTTCCTGAACAACACAGAGGAAGATCAGCTGGGTTCCTTTGGCTCTTCAGAATTAAGAAATTTTAAATCTGTAAGCTAATCTAAAATCCTTCCCCTCTCCCACTGTTATGTTATCCAGCCAAGAAAATCTTACAGGTTTGAATTTTTTTCAGAAGTATTTTTCCTGTGGATCACCATCCCGATGACAAAATTTAATAATAATCAGACACAAATTTTTGTTGCCTTGTCAAATTTTACACTTGATTTAAATGGTCATTTAGCCTGCAAAGGATTTTTTTATGAATTTCACAACATGTCCTGCTCCAGAAATAAACTGAAAGGAAAATCAGCACCCCAAAGCAGTAGAAATCATCTTGGCAGAAAAAGAAGTCTCTCAAAAACCCACAGAAAGTTCTTGCTCTCTTGTGTTTGCAAGGAAGGGTTGCTTTTAGGGCTTCACGACTTAGGAACATTCAAGGATGAGTCACACCATAACCACAAGCAAGGGTCACTGGTTTGTAACTCTCTCTGTGATTTATTATCTACAGTTTTTTCTCCATAAAAGCAGAGGAAAACCTAATGTGCTTGCAATTCACAGAGGTTCCCAACTGAGAAAGCTTACTTCATTGCTAAGGAAGTGGCCACCACGGAGCGAACATACCTGAAGGACCTTGAAGTCATCACATCGGTATGTTTGCTTGAGCCTGACTCACAGAACACGTGAAGCTCTGGGCAGGGGGGGTGTTTCATCTGCTCCATTTAACATCCTCGCTGCTCTGGGCTGCTGTTACATTCTGCACTGTGGTTACTCTTTGCTGTGCAGGGCAGTTCTCCTCCAGGGAGGAAGTAACAGGAGAATCAGAGAGCAGAGGTTTGCTCTGTGGTTAGTAACATGCACTGAGAAACTGTATCAGGTTGAGGAACTTGGGACACACTTCACTTATATTTTCTTGCTCTCATGCTTTGTGGTTATAATTACTAAAAATGCCTGTGGGTTTTCAATGACTTCTCTTAAAACTGAACTAGCTCCTTAGGGGCACATATAAATGTTTTCTACTGTATTAAACGCCCTCCATTTAACATGAAATATTGCAGAGTACCTATTTGAATGATTCTGATTTTTCAGAAAGTGAAACTGTGTGTTAAATGAGTCATTCATCTGTAGCATCTGATCAGAGTGTGATTGTTCAAATCACCAAGGCAAATAGCTGCCATCTTTGCACACACAGCAACAGTCTTGTTTCACTTCCGTGAATAATGTGTGCAAGATCTGGTCTGAAGTAACCATTTTTCTGTGAAATGGCACTGGATACAAACCCCTTCATGGCATTTTGGCCATCTCCAGGCCTCTCAGCTCTTAAATCACCCAGTGAGGTGCATTGCCCACTCCTGTGTTGAGTGTTGTGGTAAGGAGGACATGCTTCAGGGGGGAGCGCTGGGACCAGCTGGGAACCAGGGACACAATTTCTCCTCAGCTGCTTCTCTGTTCCAGGATCCCACATGACAGATGCAGCTAATCAGACCCCAGCTTGGACAGAGCCAGTATAGCGTGGTTTTTGCAGGCAGCAGAGTAGCTCTGGCCACACTGCTACTTACCCTTGCTTTTTGGGAAGCCAGCCTGCTGAGAGAAGAGACCAGGTTCTGTGGGACAGTTCTGCAGTCATTACTGTGGTGTCAACAGCAGATATGCTGTTTTCATGTAGTATTTCACCCAGTGGCAGCAGAAGCAAAAAGTTGTAGCTCTTCAGAGCTAAAGCCCATTTTCCACCCCATCCTCTCATTCTTGTGAAAGGCAAATTCGAATTTGCTGGATCACCAAGAGGGATGGGCCTGATGGTTAGCATGCAGTTGTATCAGCTATGCTCCACAAATGACTGGCCCAGGAGGCCACTGAAAGTGAACAAGTAGCCAGCATAGTTGGAAAAGGCACAACTGCTGTGCATGAATTTTGAGACCTGGTAGATGAGCTTCAACTTTAGTTCTGCCTGGTGCTGACATAAAGCAGGGGAGAGGGAAGCTTGGGAAGGATCTCTTTTTATCCCAGCTCTGGCTCAGCTCCAGCTGATGCAGTGTCAAGCAAGACTGCTCTAACAGTCTTCTATGGTCCCAGCAGCCTTCTAGGCACTGCTGGAAGTCAACCACAGATAGTTGGAACCCCTCAGGGCAGTAAGGAGTGAGCAGTGTTACCCTGTGGAAGACAATAGGCATTACTGCCTTGGCAAGCTGCCTAGTCCTATGGTTTTGTGTCACCCATAGCCTGTTAGGGTGAAATAAAGAGACTATGGTGCAAGACTGAGCAGGAGCCTGTTTCAGTCCTTACAGTGCCTGTCACTGCCGCTCCAGTTTTGTGATAGCAGTGTCTTCCACTTGCTCACTTTGCAAAGTGATGGCCTCTGTGTGCACACAGCAGCGTGGGTGCTCACTGAGCCAACTCCTACCAAAGGCATTTCAGACGGAACTCGGCAAAAAGAAAATGAAGAGCTTTTTTTTTTTTGCTTTTACTGAATTGTTTACAAGTATTGTAATGCTCTTTCTCCTGCACCTGCAGCATTTGCAAATTCAGTTTGTATTGACTGACCAGTTTGGGTTTGAAAAGAATTTTCAAGATTTGATCAGTGATGGCAAAAGGGAAGGGAGTTCCTTTTTCAGCTGTGCAGGGTCTGATCTCTGATAAGAGCACCAGTTCAGCACACAGGAGTGTCAGGGATAGTCTGGGTTGTATTCCTAGTGCCAGATTAATAGGATTCTTACTGGCTTGGCTGTTAGGAGTATTTGGGTTAGGTACATAAAGACAGAAAATGATCATACCTTCTGCATTCCACCCACTGATAATTTTACTTCTTTTTTCCTTTGTAGTGGTTTCAGAGTGCAGTGAGTAAAGAGGATTGCATGCCTGAAACACTGAAAAATCTAATTTTCTCCAACTTTGAACCTTTGCACAAATTTCACACTGGTTTTCTCAAGGAAATTGAGCAGAGACTTGCTCTGTGGTAAGACTGTTGATTGTTATTTATCTGTATTCTTTCGTGCAGTTTAGCATTTTTGCATTCCCTTTTTGCTAACTCCTTGTGATCTACTGTAGGGCTTAATTTGTGAAAGTCACAGATGTTGGTTATTAACAGACAGGGTTTATTGAATCGTGCTTTGTTCATGTTTACTTGACAAACTTTGTTGTTCAGATATCTCAGTTACAGACGTATGCAAATGAGATCATAATTCTGGATGAAGCTTTCCCTTGCCAAATGTCAGTGTTTCTACATGGCAGCTCCTTTGAAGAACATGCTGCAAGCAAGGCTTATCAGTAATAAAGAGGGAGAGGCAAAGGACCAGGTTCTGTTTCTGTCAAAATAGGTACAGGCTGGGAGGATTTCACAGAGCAGCTTCTCATTCTGCAGCATCACAGCTGTGACACTCACAGGGCCTACAGTGCTCTCTACAAATTGAAAGTGTTGGAAGAGGACACTGGGCTTGAAAGTTACCTATTCTTGACATAATACTGACAGTAAAACATGGCATTTTTTACAAAATAGCTATGAAGTGAATAATTCTTCCCTGGCAAGGCTCTTAGTTCATTTGACCACTGAAATCTTAGCAGAGGCAGCAGCATAAGCAGAAGCCTTCTACTCGCTCTGATTAGACCTGTCTGGACTAGATTGTCTTGCTCTCTGTAGGCATTTTTTGTAACTTGTCTTTGGTTCTAGGAGCTGAGCTTTTCCCTTCTCACTTAGAAAAGTGACAATGAATATCACATGAAAGCAGAGCAGGCAGACCTAATGGGTGTTAATCAGTTTAATTAAGATGGGTGCCTCTTTAACTAATGAATCAAAACAAAAGCAAAAACAAAAACACAGTCTCACACAGAGTGTGTGAGTTTAACTCTTGTGATGTATTGAGATCATTTAATGAGGGCACAGCACAGACTAGAGCTGTCCAAACCCACCCTGCACAGCTGCAGAATTAGCAGGTGTTTTCTGGTAGGAGGGGAGTGTGGTCCTGCCTCTTAGAGCTGACTCCTAGTCCTCACCCAGGACTTTGGTTGACTCCTAATATTTTATATATATATTTGTATATGTATTTATATATAACCAATATAGTTACTCCTAAGACATGTTCTGCACAGCCACTCTGCTTGTATCATTCTTTTTTTCATTGGGCTGCTACTGGTGCTCATTGCACCACTGCCCTAAGCAGCATTTATTACAGGTACTCCAAGAAGGCTCTTTCAGGTGTTATAAAACACTGATTGTTTCTTCAACCTTGGTGTAGGATTAACAGTAGTTGGAGTTAATCCCCAACCAGCTGGGGTTAACATGTATGGTGAGAAAAGGAAAATTTATGCAGTTAGTAAAGGCCCAGTTCTGCTCTCTGTCAGACCAGTCTGATCTGGCTGGGTGCTGACTCCTGGGCAGATGTTGAAATAGAGATATATATATTCTATATATATATATATATATATCTATATAGGATATAGATATAGATATATATATATATATATAGGATATATATATCCTATATATATCTCTCTATATATATATATCCTACATCACCCCTATATCCTTCTGCTGGCATTAGAGGTGGATGCAAACCTCCTGTTCAGGTGTGATGTTTCACAAAAATTGGATGATGCTCCACTACCAGCCTGCTGTGGAAAGGTGACATTGTGATAAGTGGAGGGAAGGAGCAGTTATGTTAAAAGAAAGAAAAAGTATTTAGGCTTCTAGACTTTCCTTGGTTTTACTTTGTTTCTCCTTTTCAGTTAGCTTCTTTTAGAGCTGAGTAAACCTTTTGTTTTTCAGCTTCTCCATAAAGTTTCACAGGGTGGTAAACCTCATTTTAAAGCTTCTAATATCATATTTTAACTGCACTTACCCAGTGATTTAAAGTGCTGATCTGCTACAAAGTTACTTTGCAATCCAAATTTATTCAGAAATATTCTGCTGAGGTAACTTTGTCCCAGCTGGGCACCTCGTTCTGATTTTGTCAGCTCAGCTATTGCATGTCCTTCCACAGTTAGTGTAGGGCCACTGGGATTTCTCCCTTGGCTGCTCTGAACCACTTGACAGAAGAGCAGTCACGTTCCTGCATTCAGCTTGCAGCCAGCAGCCTGGGTGCACCTCGTGTAATACCCCTGCTGTAGACAGTGATGGTTGCTAAAGGTCTGCAAGATTTGGGTATGTGCCTTGGGAAGGAGGCAGCCCTGCTGACAGGTATTATTGTGGAGATGTTGATGTTCTATATAATGCCACAGATGCTGAGATAAGCCACAAGCAATATACTCTGTCCTATAGAGATTAGTGTTTAATTAAAGAGTGAGAGACAAAATTAAACAGCCCCTCAGCATCCACTGGTGGCAGTATGGTTGGGAATTCCTTCAGCAGCATGGTCAAGGTCACTTAGCTCAATGCCAGAGTGGTGCCTCTCTCTTTGGCCCCAGGAATTTTTAAGGCAGAGGGCTCTGGCTGTGTTCACAGCTCAGGGCAGGTAACTCCAGCTGCCCAGCAAATAAATCATGGGCCTGGCTGGGCACAGCTGCAGGCAGGTGTGGGCAGGATTCAAGCCAGCTCATTTAAATCTGACTCTTCCATGTCAGCTCTTAAATTTCCAGGCAGGTGGATGGGGAAGGAAGGTCCTGAGACATGAGCTTGCTCTGCATTTGTCAGAGGGTGACATGTCCTACAAAAAAAGGGGCCTTTGAGTGAAAGGGTTGTGGACTTCATCAGGCTGCTGGAAACCCCTGGCTACCAACATGTACTGTGGGAGCTTGTGAGAGAAAGAGCCTCCTGCAACCAGTCCTCTGTGTTCCTCTAGTGAGTAGGATGCTGGGTTTTATCAACTTAAAGTGCAATGCAGCCTGCTCACTCTACACAGATGTAAGTGCAGTCCTCTAAGGTTTGTTTCAAACTTCATGCTGCATGTTGGGAGATCTAACAGGAGGTCATTCCCTGCTCTCTTAGGCCTTGCATCATATTGAAGCTGCTGCTGATGCAAAAGAACTGTGGTGAGATCAAGGCTCAGGGGGATTGTGCATAACAATTGTTAGATGTCTCCATGCTGTTAATTTGTTAAAACATCTATAGACTTTTAGCATTTGGCTGGAGGAAGCTCAGGTTGTGTACATTATTAAAAGCATTTCTGGCTTGCTTGAAGGCTTCTGAAGTGTTTGAATCTGCAATCAAGGGCAGGCTGTTAGCTACAGAACACCTTAAGGGCCAGGATCCTTTTGACCTGGCTATAGATTCTGGCAGGTCTGATCTGTTTCTTTACACAGTTCACCATTTTTCTCTGCAGTGCTGCATTTCCTAAGAGCAGCATGTCTCAGAGTCCAGAGCCTAGTGACAGCTTTTAGTATGACATAGATTGATACTGACACCAATAGTCAGCTGCAGAATACAGGCAGTCAGTGCATTTTTCTCAGCCAGAGTTTCTTTCTGGCCATGAAACTGAGAAGATTCCTGGTGGTTTTATTGCACAGCATCCTAAGATGAGTGATACCATGCTCTGGGCCATGTTTCCAGCCCGGCCAGTGCTGTTGTAGGGCCAGTAAAGCATTCCATGAACTTCCTCAGTTGCCACAGCTGTGCTGAGCTCTGGAGGCTGCCCATGTTCCTGGGAGCAAGTGAAATACCCCACTGGAGGCTGTGTGGTTTGAGGAGAGGAAGGAGGAGCTTTGGTGGATGCAGGTGCTTTGTCCTCTCACACAGGAAGGGAAGAGGAGAAGAGCAGGAGCAGCACACATCAGGCTGTTCAGTGAGCAAGTGCCAGAAGAGCTGCATCTGGCACTTGGGCATCCAGATGCTGGTCCTGGCTGCCAGGACTCCTCAGCAAGGCTTTGGATGCAAGGCCAGGAGCTCCCAAGCCTTTTTGATGGGAGAAAATATGGGAGGCATATGTCAGTGACTTTAGGCTGGCTCCTGTTTCCCAAGACCAGTGAGATTTTATGGCAAGGAGGAAGAGGTGTGGGCAGTGCAGGCAGAGTGTGACATACTTCATCAGCTTCTGGGTGGCTGAATCTGAGAAGTCAGTTAGGAGGAGTTGGGTTCTACTCCTCCTTTTACCTCAGCTGTTTAATAAGCTATTCATCTGGGCCACAAGCACCATTTTCCATCCAAATAATTGAACTCATCTTTTCACACCCCATTAAATGTATTGCAAGTTTCCACACTGATTTCTTTAAATGAAGACAGAAAGTGGCAAATAGAGAACCATAAGTATCCCCCTTTTCTGACCACTGAGCAGCATAGAGAGCAGTGCTGGGCAAGCCAGGATAGCTGTTTCTGCCCAAGGATGCCCTCATCAGATAGCACAAATCTGTGGTTTGGGCCTTATCCTTGTGCTAGGAAAGAAAAATGTTATGTACCTCCCAGAAGTGCAGGCAGACTCCTCTTCTCCAGGGGAAGCTGCTAGTTTGACTTGCAGATCTTTCTGAGGAAAGCTGCTGCTCAGTGTTACCAGATGGGAATGTGTGGCTGTAATTTGCAAGAAAAAGGGCTCTTAATCTTAGCCTATGAAAAAGGAGAAGGCACAATCAGGGTTTGTGGAAGCAAAATTGAAAACCTCTAATAAAAAAGCACTCAGGGAGGCGTAGGAAGATGAGCCAAATGTTGATTTATTAACCATTTTTTGTTTGAGAAGAAATACTTGTGCTCAGGAAGAGCAGGCTGACAGTTTTTATAAACAAGGCAGCAGTTCTTATCTGCCTCCTCAAAGGCAGCGTGCAGGCTGCTCATGTCTGCTGGGAGGCACCAGGAGGGCACTTGTCCTGTGTACAGAAACGAGGTGTGTGCTGCAGTTATGCACTGCAGATTCCTGAGACCAGCACATTGAGAGGGGCTTGGTGCCAGCACACTGGGCTTGGTTTTGAGAGGATTTTCATTGCTGAAGTCACTTCTGGGTACCTCTGGGGATTGGAGCTGTGCTACGCCCAAATTAACTGGAAATGGTGGGAGAGAAGTAGCACATGCAGGATCTGTTAGTCAGAGGTGGAGCCATGTTGCATCAGTCTCTGTGGCTCTCCCAGCAGGATATGCCCAGGGTCAGCTCTGAGGCTGTTCCACAGCAAGGTGTGGAATGCTCTTGCATTTACAGCCCATTTTCATGCAGTGCTCTTACTTGTTTGGATCCCTTACCCTTTAAAAGCATTACTGATGCATGTTTGCTGTAGGTTGGGTTTCTCCCACAACAGGGGTAACCATCCCAAAGTCTTTAAATGTATGCACACCCTCCAAAGGCTTGGTATGACTCTGGGAAGCTCTGATCGCTTCAACAGTGTTTCTTAGGCTCTGAGCCATGTGTCATGCACCACTCACTGCTGAAAGTCCAGCTGCAGTGCTGGCTGGAATGGGCAGGGCAGTAAGAAGCAGGGTGTGAGCAAGGAAAGGGGTGTTTGCTTTTATTGGCTCTTCTTTTCCAATTACAAAACATGCCTCTTATTTAAAAGGCAGTTGTAATGAGAAGTGTTTAAGGTATTTTTTAGTATTAGAACTTTAATTAATAATAAAGTCATAAAGAACTTCAAAGTGTCTAGGTGTTCAAAGAACCAGCTATGGTATTCAGGAGGGAGTTCCTGAGCATGTAACACAAGGTCACACATTGTAAATATAATTTGTTACAATTGATTTATTATTATTTTGGCTGCAATTCAAGGGCTGCAATCAAAGACTTCTGTGTTTGCCTCAAAAAAATCTTTATTGAGATATCTTTCTCTTCTTTTTTGCCTTTCCACCATCCCCATTGAATACCTTCTGATTGGGGGTATGGGCTGACTTGAGATTTCCTTCTATTATTTTTTCAATTGTATACACTAAAAACATCATGTAATTCAAAAATCTGACAGGGCTGCTTGTGTAATCCCTGTAAGTCAAGCTGATGGCTGTTTGGAGTAATAAATATATAAGGTAGTGTCTGAATTTCTTGCCAGGTGTAAGCCAGTCTTCTCTTTTCTTGCTATTGTACATTTGCATTGCTGTAAAAAGGAAGGGACTACTTGGATAAAAATGGGAAATGATCTTATAATGCCCAATAACATCCTCACTTTTTAGCATGATTTTCAGTGGCTTTAGACCTCCCCACAATGTCAGTAGAGTAAGGGCACATTATGCATGAGGAAAGCTGCTGCTACATCTTCTGTGGAGATGGGCACCATCAATCAGCTCCTGATGAAAAGCTGTGAGACCCTAGGCCCTGTTTTTTCCCTTGTCAGTGGCAGATAGATACCATGTTCAAACAGTGACCCGTGAAAACAAGGAGTAAGAAGAACAATTTAGCCATTGATGCACAACAAATGAGCAGCTTCTTCCCTCTCAGCAAGCTGAGTGTTGTTATTCAAAACAGACACCACAGGGAGAACTCTCCTTTGTGCTCCTGTGCTTTGGGCTCTTGCAGCAGCAAGACATCATCTGATATGTTGTGTGTTTGGGTTTTATTTTTATATTCTGTGTATATAGATGCTCTTTTCTTGGTGTTTCTTGTTTTCTTGGGATTTGCATGTTGAGGAGCTGGGGAAGATGGCAGTGTAGCTTGGGGTTTGCTCTGGGGTCGCAGCATGGAGCTGGGGTAGAGTGGAGGTTGGGTTTTAGGAGGCAGCTGGGAAGCTCTCATGTTCTCTTGTGCCCAGTTTCAGCTTTCCCTGCCTCTCTGTCCACATCACAGCCTGCATGCCTGTGCACCATCTCCAGTGGGAAAATCATCTCTGTTGCAAGGGAAATTCACCTGCCTGGAAATAAATAACTAAAGCAAGAAGGGTGGCTGGAACGAGGAGCAGTATGCAGCCATCACATTTCTGTGTTTTCTCCTAAGAAAAGCCAGGGTTTGTTTCTTCCAGCAGGATGCATCTGTGTGCAGCACAGGTCACCTCTGTCAGCCTGGGCTGAGGGCTCTGGTAGCATTCAGCTCTTCACTGCTCAGCCAACAGCTGGAGAGAGGCTGTTGCTTCTGGGGACCCCCTTCTCTCTGTCTCTGTCACTCTGCCAAGATGCAGAGTAAGTTTTGAAGGCCCTAAAAGTCTGTGGCTGATGCTGATGAAGGTGGACTATTCCTGATGTGGTGAGATGCTGTGCAAGCACTCAGTGCTGGTGGTGCTGAAGAGGGTCCAGGTCAGCTTTTAGGAAATAAGGACCTGACTGTTCCATGAACAGCCCCATTAATTATTACTTGTTGGAAGCACTCACTGTGACTTTGGTAGGCTTGGGCTCAGCCTCCAAGTAGGCAGCTAGTAGATAAGACATTTGTACTGTGTATTCCAGCCAATCTGTATTGTAGCCTTCAGATCAGAAAAGCAGTGTCTATTAAGAAAAAGCAGTCTGTAATGATGGACTTAATATTTATCTTGGCAGTAAGTGGATAACTCTACATTTCATACTCAAAAAGATACAAAACTGCCTAAGTCCATTAGATTAAATCAAATGTAGACACATGGAAATGGATCCAGGTAGTGCCAGAGAATGAGAGAATAACACATAAAGCAAGAATTCTTGTAGAGATAATTGCTGAATACCACACCATTGCTGGCAGCAGCACCATTTCATCTGGCTTTGACACTTCTGAGCTTGTGTGTAGATGCCCAACATGAACCATTTGGGAGGGGATGCTGCATGCTGGCTTCATGGGTGCAGGGGGCTTTTCCTTGCTTCCTGCCAGGGTGGGGCTGCTGCCTGGGGCTCCAAATGGTTCTGGTTTTCAATCAGGGGCACCTGGATATGCACCGCTTGGAGCAGAGCTTTAGTGGCTGGAAGGTTTTATTTACAACCTGTCAGGAAATCTCAGTGGGGAGAGCTGCTGGATGGGTGTGTCATGGGGGAAGGGAGGATTAAGGAACAGCATAGAGTGGAGGTGATTTGGCAGACAGAGGCTTCCTGAAGACAGAAATTGTACTTTCAGTTTAGACATTGCTCGGGCATAATTGACTATGGCAGTGTTTATATGACATAATGGTTTTGCAAAACAGTGATAGTAATTAAAATTACCACTGACACAACCCAACTTCCTACCCCAGTGTAACCTTTGGGTTCAGAAAAAAAACATTAAAAATCTTATTGAGTACTGATTTTCCTTGCCTAAATAGGCATGTGAGTGTTAATACACTAGGAAAATACACAACAGGAAATTATTAGAGACAACCTTTGAAACTGGGTGATGTTCAAATGAACATGGAGCAATCCCTTGTTTATCAATGGAGTCTCTTGGAAAGGGGAGGGGAACAGTGCTTCTCCCCACACACTCCTAGTGATTTTCTTTTGACGGCATAGCTTTGTTGGAACAGGTCTGTAACAGATTCTTATAGTCATGATCTTTCCTCCTGTGTTTTCAAAAAGCACATGTTTGGTTGTTTGGTTTCACTCAGGGTGTGGTATCCTTGCTGTCTCACACATGGATTTAGATACAGGAATATCTTTTTTATCAGGAGCAGTGTTGCTCCCAAGTGCTGCACTCACCAAAGTGCAGCTGGCTGGGTGAGAGGCAGCACTCTGCATTTGTAATACCATAAGTGAAATACTGAATGGCAATTCCTGCCAGTATTTAAACACTTATGAGTCAAAGCCAGATGCTGGGTGGATTTTTTTTTTTTTTTTTTGGCCCCACTGTCCCTTGCACAAGCAGAAAACTCTTCTGAAGAAGAACACCCCCGGGTCCTGTTCTGGGGCTCAGCCATTGTATCTGAGCAGAATTAACCTTCTGCTCTAAGGTCACATATTCTCATGGGACTCTGATGCCTTCTTTTCCCCCAAACCATTTCCAGCCTTCTCTGGTGCGTTCAAAAATGCTAGCAATTTTCCTTAAAAGTCTAATCCTTCTGTTAAGTGCCTGCCCTCTCTGTTGTTAGGAGTGAAAGGCAGGCTGGGTGAAGGGTGTACTGTACCTGGGAATTACAGTCTGCCAGGAAGATTCCTCACAAGCTTCTGAGCGAAGGAGCATGGGGGTCAGGATTTTAAAAGAAATGAGCTATTGAGTTTCAGTGCTTATAAGTGATTAAGCAGTTTTATTGGATGACTGAAGTGTGTGGCATTTCTGTTGCTGACAGGGAAGGCCGCTCTAATGCTCACATTAAAGGAGATTACCAAAGAATCGGAGATGTTATGCTGAAGAACATTCAGAGTATGAAGGTAGGAATGATCCTATAACTGCTAAGCTTTGACACAGATTAACTTCAGCATGCTTTTCCTTTTCTTATGATGTTGCCTCTTGTGCTGGTTTTTGCCAATTGTAATCAAGGCTCATGCTATGAAAGTTTCCTTTGATGACGTTGCAAGCATTTGGTGCTGGATTTCCCTGGGATTTCACAATTGCAAGCTGATTTTAAATTGTCGAGCCCCTTTCCTCCACTCTCCTAAAAACAGAAGCATCAAACAGAAAAGTTCAGGAGTATTTCATTTCCAGTTCTTTTTTCCTTCAAATAAGAGGGCAAAGCATTGGAACTTGTGTGGCTGAAGAGATTGTTCAAATGCTGAGTGTGCCAATTTTTTCATGCAAATATTCACGTTAAGATATTGCAGGATTAGTGACCATAAGCTGGATATCGATTTGACTTGGAAAAGTTATATTTGTGCACTACAGTGCCAAATTAGGTGAAAGGTTTTTGAATCATGAGAATAATTGCCTCTGAAGCCTTTAAAACAAGAAGTAAAAATACACGGATGAACCATAAATCCAGGTGTAATGTTCAGCAGAATTTGCAAGTGTTCTTAGTCTGGCCAGAGCAGTATTCTCAATGCTCTGTGTTACTGAGAAAACAGCATGGAATGCAGGCACATATGTGAAAACTCTGCAGGTTCGTACAGTGGGGATGTAAGCTCACCTTACTGTAATGCATCCACACCTCCAGGTTGGTGTGGGGCAGAACGTGGCATTTCCCCTTCAGCACGCGGCTCTGCGAGTGATATTGACCTCTCTGATAAATCTTTCCTTGGGGATGGCCACTGGGGCATTCTGCAGTTAGTAAATGGAGCAGCCTTGAGTCCTTGGCTGGAGGAAAGGGCACTTTAATCATTACAGCTCTCCTGAGATGTTGGCTAGGACTCGCTTTGTCTTTCGAAAGGACGGAGAGAGACGCGGAGAGCGAAGTGACGCACAAGCGATTACAGATCAGAAAAAGGGAGCACAGAAAGCTCCAGTTCCCATCCCCAACACAGCCAGCCTTGTCACCAATAAGGCAGCCTCACACTCTCTCTCTGTGCAGTGTACTTAGCCAGGAACTGCTTTTTCCCCTCAAGATGTAATTCACATCCCGTGGAAGAAATGTAGAGGGGACTTTTCTACCTCCGTCTCTGCTCTCAAGAAGGATGCAGCTCTTCACAAACAGTTTTTAGAGTACCAGAGAGCTTCAGACAGACTTTGTCTCTGCTCGTGGTATTTCGCAACACTAAATTGTGTGTCCTTTGCTGTCTGCAGGTCCTTCTGGGCCACTAGTTTTAGGGCAGTGTACAGTCCTCACTGTAACTTAGACCTGGCAGCGTGCTTTCACCTTTCCCATTTTCCCTTTCCCATTAAAGGATTTTACTTAATTTGCTTTGAGATCCCCCACCACTGATCTACTGATAGGTAAAGAGACAAAAGCTAGTTTAACTTAAAAGAACTGCACAAGAAACAGAAATAAAGTTAGTAAAAACTGTACTTATTTATCATGAGAGCTGTTAAAAGATCTGCAAACTGATGCTACATGTTTAATTAATATAGGAAAGAAGTTAAGAAAGGTAATTAATGGGCAGTCTCTGTGGCAGCCCAGAGGGTCTGCTGTGTTTTTTCCTGAGTTACAGACTTATAAAATGAATATGCAGTGTGTGGAGGAAGCAGCTTGGCTCTAGGGAAGGTATGTTTCTGGTAAACATGTCACAAATCACAGGAGAGAGAGAGTTGACTGGAAATGTGTCAAAAAGCACAAACTTCAGATTAAGACAGAATTTCTTCTCAAGTCCATTCAATTTGTGCATTCAATTTCTTTTTGCTGCTGCTTAATATTCTACCATTACTGGAAAACTTCAGTTGGCTGCTCAGAGAAGCTCTGTACATCCTGAAGAACCAGTTTACCTTTTTCAAAACACAACTAATTCCCTGTATAAATTGTTTAAAAACAATACTGCTGAACTGTTTGAAGGGGGAGTTGTGAATACCTGTGATACTGAGACCTAAATGGAATTACATATTTAATGCAAACCTCATTCATTGCTGCCAGTGGGATTATTTAGAGACTGCACTAAGGAGAAGAGGATGTAGTCTAAGGATGAAGAGCTTGTAACATAACCATTTCTGTCAGGCAACTCCTCTGGTTTTGTGTTTGTTGAGTTTCCCAAGAGATGCAACTTCTCATTAATGAGAGGAGAGCAGAAGCCAGAAGTCCATTTGCTTGCATATCTGTTCCCCAAAACCACCTAAGGGAAACTGGGGCATCTAAATCCCTTCATCCTTTTAGAAAATCCCATTTGCATTTTTTGGCTGTCTCTATTGCACCTACTTGCATGATCTGTGTTCATGTCATCTCCTTGCCTTTGGATTCCTCACTGATAAGAGAGTTTTGTTGAATTATGTGCTTTAGCTTTCCTGGGAACGCAGAGGGGGTGGGGGTGTCTACTTCAAATGAGTAATGCCTTTTCTCCTTGGCAAGTGAATATCAGAACCATTGTGCTGTACAATGATTTTGTTTGCAAAATCCCCACTGCTGTGCTAGTTGGATGTGTTATTGGATTAGGTATGGGCTGAGTCATGTCTCTCAGTGATTGTTAAGAGCCTCCTCTTTTCTTTCTTGCATAAAAGCAACTGACAATTCACCTGCGAAAGCACAATGAGATTTTAATGGAGCTGGAGAATGGGATCAGAAACTCCCGCAAGCTGGAGACCTTCTGCAGAGATTTTGAGCTACAGAAAGTCTGCTACTTGCCTCTCAATACCTTCCTCCTCAGGCCTTTACACAGGCTTATGCACTACAAGCAGATAATGGAGAGGCTTTGCAAGCACTACCCTCCAAGCCACATGGACTTCAGGGATTCGAGAGGTAAGAAAGACAAAAGGCGTCAGTTCCCGGAGCTGGGGAATGACACCCATTAGACATTAGAGGTGTATGGCTGGAGGTGTATGGCTTTTTTTTTAAACCCACATAAAAAGAGGATTGAGTTGCAAAATCCACCACTCAGAGCACCATAAGCAGTAGGATTAACAGAAGGATGCTCTTCTATACACATTGTGCCACAGTCTGGGAAGGTGCTTGGAAGAGAATTCTGCTGGAGGTTATTAAACACACAGAAATGACAGCAGATTCAGGAAGCCTCTTGAACTGAAAACAGTTGGAAGGTTGGAGAGAGCACAGGGAACATACCATATGTGCTTGTGTTGTTCCTAGCTTTCCCTAGAGATCCTCTAATAACACAAAATACTAGCCCAGGTGAACCCTTGGTCTGACTCAGTAGGGATGCTGTTATTATGTCTTTCAGTGTTATTTTTCTTCTTTTTCAAGAATACAGTTTGCTCTGTTATCATTTCCGTGATTTGTTTCAGGAGCTCAAAGCAGCCAGCATGGGTTGGTTTTGGATTTGGGGTTGGTTTTTTTTCAAACATGAAGAAATTGCCCTCCTGTAGCCTGAACTCACTGCCTGCCATTTCTTTCTGATGGTTTGTTCTCCTTCCTCCTTGCACCCATCCCCCACACCTGTTGTAAGCTGGGTGTGTTTAAGGATAACTCCATTAACTTTGGTACCTTGCTGCAGATCCATGGAAGAGCTTGGGCTCCCAGGCATAACATGTGAGCTGAGCTCCCTCAGATGCTGTGGGATGAGACCCCCAGCAGGCAGTGCAGAGAATGCAGAGCTAACCTGACCTGTGGCAGTAGGAAATGCCACAGAGACCTGTGGCACTGGGGGGCTGTGTGACACTGGGGGGCTGTGTGACACAGGTGCTAGCCCAAATCTCTCTGCTCCCTGAGTGATCTCAGAGAAGGCAGAGAGTAGTGCCTGCATGTCTTTCAGCCAAGGCTGGGGCATGAGGATGATGTGTCCATTCTCCTCTCCCCAGAGAGTGGAGCAGGCTGATTCCTGCTTCACCTTTGAAATGGATGTGAGCACAGGTTTCACAGGTGAAAATAGGACAACATGAGGACAGTGTGACTTAGAGACCCCATCACTCTGGGATCAGTTTCTTACTGAGGTGTTTGCAGACTCTTTTTAAAGGTCAGAGTCTAAAGGAAGCAAAAAAAAGTGAATTTAATCCCAGAAGAGAGCATGTCTCCCACTAGCAGGTGGGTGAACTGTGTACTGAGCAATGATGAAGGAAGATGGAACCACTGTTACTGTTCATGGACTGTGGTTTTTTAACAAAAATGGCTGTAGCTGCTCTTCTAGCACTGCCAGCCCGTGTGCTTGGCCCATTCAGAGCCTGCCCACTCAGCCAGGTGTGTCAAGGCTGCTGCTCCCACACATGATGGCACAGGGAGTGGGTGGTGTCTCTGGAGAGAATGGAGTAGAGCCATGATGTGACTCAGTGGTGTGCAGCCCTTTAGTTGTTCTCATTGATGGGACTGAGAACAAGCCCCAAGGTGTTTGCCATCTGAAATGATACAATAAGTGACACTGCCATTTCCTGCTCTTTTCAAATATGGACCTGACCCAGTGTGCTGCAAGCAGGGGGAAATGCATTTTTTGAAGCATAAAGAACATCCCTAGATTGATCAGAGTTGTAGGAATTTAAGTCCTTTATGAGAATCCATTCGTTGGTGCTCTGGATTGACCATACTCTTCTTATAAAGTTCCTGTGGCTAAAACAGGGCAAATTTTTGGGAAATAGACTGACTGTTCTTCACAACACTCCACTCTATCCACTGTGTAAGATGATGTCCAGAGTTTGTGTGGGTTTTAGCCTGCCTGTGTAGCTTTATGCTGTAGAGAAGAGTAGCACAAGAGGGCTCATGAGCCAGATACTGCTGAAAAAAAAAGCCATATTTCTTCTTGAACATTCCTGTAAATTTTTAATAAGCACTTTATGGATTTGTCCATCTAGCTGCTTTGGCTGAGATTTCTGAAATGGTGGCTCAGCTCCATGGCAATATGATAAAGATGGAGAACTTCCAGAAGCTGCATGAACTGAAGAAAGACTTGATAGGCATGGACAATCTGGTGATCCCCGGAAGGGTGAGTAACAGAGTTGTGATTAAGATTTGATACCATTTCAAATCATTAGGTATGTTTTCAAAACCTGTTTATTAGGGGCACCTGTGAAATTGCCTTTCATCATTTGAACCTTCTTCTGTCACCAAAACCTCTCAGATGTAAACACAATAATGCCAAATGTCATCATTTAACCCCAGCCAGCAGCCAAGACCCACACAGGTGCTTGCTCACTGCCCCAATGGCAGGACCAGGTAGAGAGTCAGAAGGGAAAAAGCAATCAAGAGAACTCATGAGTTGGGATAAAGACAGTTTAAGAGGCAAAGCAGAAGCCATGCACACAAGCAGAGCAAAACAAGGAATTAATTCATTGCTTGCCAAGAGCAGGCAGGTGTTCAGCCATCCCAGGAGAGCAAGGCAGGTGTAATGGGGACTTGGGAAGACAAACACCATCACCCCAAATGTTCCCCCTTCCTTCTTCATCCCCCCACTGTATATACTGAGCATGATGTCACATGGTCTGGAATGTCCCTTTGGTCAGTTTGAGTCACCTGTCCTGGCTGTGTCTCCTCCCAAGTTCACATGCACCTCCAACTCCCTCACCAGTGTGGCTGTAGGAAAAGCAGAAAAGGCTTTGGCTCTGTGTAAGCCCTGCTCAGCAATAACAAAAACATCTCTTTATTATCAGCCCTGTGTTCAGCTACTTGTGCCCAGCACAAATCCAGGATACAGCCCCATACCAGCCATGGTGAAGAAATTAATTCTACCCCAGCCAAAACCAGCACACCATAGAAAACAGCACCTTTAAAGCAGGAAAAGGCAATCCTCTTTATTACCTTTTATTGACTTTTTAAGTTGTCTTTTGTATAGATCTGGACTGTTTTAGGCAATTCCAAACGTCTTTTACAACAGAGGCAGTAAAAATGTAGTATTTATCACAGCATTCAGAGCTTGAGCAGTTTCACATTTCTTCTTGCTGCCCTTATTTTCTTTTCCCAGCCCCTGATGCTAGAGCTTGACAGATTAAAGGCAAGTAAGGCATTTGTGCTGGAATAACTTCAGCCCTTTCACCATGCCTTGCTTTGAAACTCATGGCCCTGGGGAGGAGCAGTCTCTTCAGTCTACATGTAACATTAGGCAATCATTTTTGAGACAGTGTTGCCCTAAGTAAACACTTTTAATTGTGCCATAAGAATACCATCTCCTTCTTACTTATCATGCCTCTTTAAAATCAAAGGCTCATTTCAGAACAAATGAGCCACAGTGTAATATTTGTAGCCTTTTTTATTTTCTTAGGCACATGTATCTGTGTGTGCAAACTTGAGAGTTGTCTCTTGCTGAAGTAGTTTCCTTCCCAGTCCCTTGACTGCTGTGTGTAATACACAAAACCAGGGCTTGCAACGAGTTTGAAGTTGATGTGCCATTGGGAAGGCAGTGCTGAGCACAGGTATTTCTGCATTTGTGGCTGTTCCCCACTCCCTCCCTTTACCTTTTCCCTGTCTCCAAGCAGCTGCCACAGCTCATGTTTCTTTCTAGTGATCCACAGACTGTTCACATCCTTGGCAAGTCCCTCGGGACATTTCACAGCCTCTGCATCTCTCTATCACATGAAATTAAATGCTGTCATCGGGTGTTTTCTGCTACCCTAGTCTATTTAAAGTCTGAGCAGTCTTCCTGTCCTAGGAAGTTCAAGGAAAAGGCAGATGGGGGGCAGAAGTTGTTTCCCTGCCAAGACAAGAAGGATTGGCCACCACACTCTGGCACATGCCCAGGCTGTTGCTGCTTCCAGCCCTTGGCTGTTCTGGCTCTGACTCAAATCCCTGCCCTGGTGCAGGCAGGGCTGGGAGGCAAATGCCACTGTAACCCCATCCTCTTCAGGTAGTCCAGAGCAGGATGTCTGCTGCTGCTGAGCTGCTTCCTGTTCTGGACATGAGAACCCCCCGTGGCTGGCTGTCCTTGCAGGTGGCAGTGACCTGCAGCTCTGCATCCATGCAGTCCCCACCGCTGGCAGTGCTGGTGCTGAGCCTGCCAGGGACTGTTGGGTGCTACCACATGGCCCTAGTTATGATCAATACTCCTTGGTGGCCAACAACAGCTTCCAGTGACCTCTCTGGTGCCATGAGCCTACTGTGGCACAGGGATAAGCACCTCAAGCCACTTTGCCACCCTTCAGCCCCCAGGCAGTGCAGGTGGAGGGACTGGACACACCAAAGCAAGCCTAAGGCGTTCGTGTTGTTTCTCTGAAAAGGATGATCTGAGCCAATTTATTCCTAAGATGCAGGTGGTTAAGTGCTTTATACAGGTTTTTATATCCACAATTATGAGTAGAATGACCTTAGAAAGACTGTAATAAATAAATTTGAACCTCTTAGCAGAAGCTGGAGTGACAGAAAAATTGTATTTTCATGGCTTTCAGAGAAATGTAAGGGTGAAGTGCTGCATAGTTCACAGTAAGCCTAGGAAATCCAGCATTTTGAAAGTTTCAGATGTGCTACTTTTCCTCTGTTTCCATCCCTAAACATTCTTAAACACTGTGGTTTGGATTAATATGCTGTATTATATGACATGGATGGTGCTGGGATAACTCATACTGCCAGACAAAAGTCTTTCTTTGTCTGCTGCTAATGGTGATGTTGTGTAGCTGGTTTTACACTGCAGTGAATGAGAGCAGTGTGTGCCATATGCACCACAGAAGATTACCAGTGGCTAACCAAGAATACATATATATCATTAGTTTTTATGTCATTTTTTTGCTGTGAAAAATACTCATTAAAAACTGAGGAAAGAGGGGGCTGTCTGAAGGAGTTATTGTCAGGTAAAAATAATTTTGCTTAGCTGAATTTTCTTAATATGAATGAAAGGAATTTATCCTAAAGACAGTTACAAACAGGAATTATCCTATAAATTAGATTTCTAACATATTTAATAAAATTAAAAGTCTTGGTAACTGACAGTCAAGACATTTTTATGACCAAGTAGTCATATTTCTGTTTACATACTAAAAAAAAATGATAATTTCTGCAGGAGATAAATTTTTGTCTTGTATTTGTTTCCCACAGGAGTTTATTAGGCTGGGCAGTCTTAGTAAGTTGTCTGGAAAAGGTTTACAGCAACGGATGTTTTTTCTGGTAAGCAAGAAGACAATTTTTCTTTGTACAATGAAATGTAACTCTAGGCATCTACTAGACATAACTGTTAGACTTGAACTTTGAATTACAGTAAGTATTTTAAGCAGCCTTATTTAAATTAACATAGTACATCACCCATGCAGCTGGTTGTTAAGAACTTACATTTCTGTTCAAATCCAATATTCTCTTTGTAACTGCTTCTTACAAAGAGAAAACTATTTTTGATATGACAGTGTGAATATAATGATAAAATAATACCTCCTTGCACCTTGTCTTAAATAAAAGCAGCATCATTACAAAATGAAAAGTGGCACCACATGGGATAGTGATCATATTCAGAAAAGAAGATAAAGAGTGACTCCTGGCGATATGAACAATAATTCACACAATGCTCTCAGAACACATCACAGAACCCAATTTTTCCATAAATCATCCAGTTCCAACACAAGTGCCCAGCGTGTTGATGGACCTCCCTGTACTTGGAGATGCATCTTGCAAGTTTTGTACTAGGGAAGTTTGTCTCCTCCCACCACTTTGACGTTATGGTGATCCCACTCACTCTCTGGTCCATGAGATAGTTCCTCCTCTCTTTTCTTCCCAGCCAGCTGATTTGCTCCCAGGCTCCTGATGTTACTGCTGTTGTGCCCTTGGTGCTGAGGCCTTGGGACACCCAGCAGGGTGCACTGAGTTTTTAGTACACAAACCCCTGAAGAGTCAGTGCAGTGTGGCAGAAGAATGCTTCTTTGGCTTCTTGTGTGCAAAAGGTGAAGGCAGTGGCTGTGTAGAAAAGCTTGTGAGTGTGCTAGATTTTACAAGGTGTTTGACATTTAATCTTTTAAATGAGCCAAAGATATAACCTGATAAATCTACCTGAGTAGGATTATCCTCTGCCTTTAAAGGCACTGAAGAGGAAGCCTAAATGAATACCGTGCATATTTTCTTGCATACCAACAGATACTAGATGATGCCTTGGTGTTATACCTGTATAAAACATTAAAAAATTTGAGAACTAGACTCTCAAGTCAGTTGCTTTCACTGTCAAAGAAGCCTTTTATCTGTCTTAAGCACCAGAATCTATTTGGAGGTAAAATCCCAGGTCAGTACTGTGAGATTCCAAATGCGCGTATAATCATTGGCATAATTAAATCCCCCTCTAGTGGCTGATCCACAAAGTTTCATGAATTACTGCTGCTGCATTGTAGAGGTCTGTGGCAAGAGCTCTGTTTCACACCACAGAGTGTGATTTTCTTGATGCAACAATCTGGTTTGAGAAAAACACCCTTTGACCCAGGTGGCCCAGTGAAAATATTCTGTTCATTTTATGACAACAAAATGCAGGCAGTCATTTGACATGCTTTGGACAACCGTTGTTACCTGCAGGAAGCTCTACAAATTGAGATTTTCAGTCTCTTCACCTTGGCATTTTTAACATAAAACCATCTACCTGGAAAAAGGTCTCCCAGCTTCCTTCTGAATATGGGGAGTAAAAGACAGCCACTCTCTTTATAAGGGCTGAGTTGGACACACCTCATGGGCAGGTTTACCCATCTTTTCTTTCAAAGCAGGAGAAAATACTGGTGAAGCACACACTTCCACAGCTTCAAAGTGCAGCAGAGTGTGAAATGTATGAAATGTACTGCTCTGTTTCACCACTCTTGTGGCTTGGTAGTTCTGACCCAGAGATCACAAAGGGAACATTAGAAGGCATGGAAAAATATCCAGTGGAAAATTATGGAAATATACCTAAAACTAGCCAGAAAGGAGGGCAGGGAAGATTACAGGTGCTAACACTTGGTAGTGGAATATTGTGGAAGCCAAGATTTTGGATTCATTAATTAGGACTGCCATATAAATACTCAACTTTCCTGTATTCCCTGTTCTCTTTTAATTTTTTTTCACATACATACATGCCAGCCAACACCATTCTAATGATGCTTATCCTTGCTTTTCAGTTTAATGATATCCTGTTGTACACAAGTAGAGGCCTGACAGCATCCAATCAGTTTAAAGTGCATGGGCACCTTCCACTGTATGGCATGACAGTAAGTATTGTGAGAGCTTAAGGGATTCATGCTTAAGTGGCCATTTGTGGTCCCATCTTAATTGCTTGATGGATTTCTGCTGGGCTGAAAACAGCAGCAAAGGGGGATGATCTCTAAATCTGTCTTGGGTTCAGCATCTGTTCCTGCAGCCTTCTGCACAGAGGTGATCACATAGCAAAGTGAGCCCCCTCATTTTTTGTGTGTAATACAAAGATTATGTGTAATACAAAGAAAGAATTTCAGCTTTCTATAAAGAGGAAAAGGCATTTTTGAGGGCTGCTTCCTCACAATACAGACTTCTCTGGAGATGGGTTCTTTGTTTTTTTCAACTATTAAATTGAACATGATTCTTACAAGTAATTCGTCCCCAATTCAAGTAAGTTGCTACTGTTTAAAAAACAAGTAAACAGTAGCAACAATCTCATTTCTATTAAAAATGCATTTCCTAATGTTTTCAATTCTATATTTTAAAGCCAAAGTAGTGGGAATCTGGCAGCAAAATGTTATTTGGAGCTCTTGTTGCAATTCTTCTGGAAAACAGCCATTTCAAGCCAACAGCACCTATTTACCTCTTCTTGTGTTGTTCCAAAAATATTTTTGCTGATTTCAAAAAGCTTTCATTCCCTCCATTATTTTCAATGGAACTTCTCACTGTTTGGTATCAATTCTTTGCTGCTCTCCTGAGAATTGAATTAAATTGTCACTAGCACAGTAATTGACTTTCTCTAAACATTTGCAAGGTTTCAAGTTTTATCTAGCATTTCAAGGAATCTACTCAGTGGTTGGTGGCCATTTGGCCTGGACTTGCTCTCAGCAGAACTCTGCTATGCTGCAGTTCCCAGGGCACTCCCAGCATTTAACACATCCTTTTGTACAATGAATCATTCTTCTGATAAAACTACTGCTATTTTCTTGGACACAAAGCAGACAAAGCCATGCTTTTGGTTCAAGATGTCAGTGCAGAACTTACTATTTTTTCCAGCTTGCAAGGCACTGGTTTTTTCCTCAATACCTAGCTCAAATTTGTTTGTGAGAATTTCTCCTATTTTCTTTTCCCCAATGGTAAGAGCTCATTCAGTTCACTGTTTCACCTTAAGAAATATGTACTTCCTGCAATCTGACTGCATTTGGCCTTTTACCTCTCAGATGGAGGAAAGTGAGGAGGAATGGGGAGTTCCTCACTGCCTGACACTACGAGGTCAACACCAGTCCATCGTTGTTGCTGCAAGGTAATTCAGTGGAGACAAAGTCCACATGTGAGTTGTATTTCTCTGCAGCTGTCACAGTGGGACAGAGAGGCATCATTTTGTTTGTATTTGCTCCTAAAACCATCTTCTCAAAGGTATATTCTTTTCTGAAAGCCACTTGTTAAGAAAAAAAGTGGATGGGACACAATAGAGTGGCAATTGTGCAAGTTGGAACGAAAACTAAGTAATCAGGGAGAAAAATGTAGCATTTTGTGTCTGAATTTATTTATTTCAGTTAAAAGTAAGCTCAGCTTGTGTCTATTTCTTAGAGTTTGCTTTGAGCCTGTATGAAAGTGAATAAAACCTGAATTTTCATTGTTAGTTCCCGTGCTGAAATGGACAAGTGGACTGAGGACATCCAGATGGCAATAGACCTGGCAGAGAAAAGCAGTGGCCCTGCCCCAGAGTTACTGGCAAGCAGCCCACCTGACAATAGTAAGTAAATGCCAGAGTAGGTTTTATTCACTTTTGTCAGTATGATTTGTGGTTGCTTCTAAGCAAAGTGGTGAGAAGTGCTGGCCACAAGTCAAACTGAGACATTTGAAGTTGATTTATACACATATATATGTATAGATATATTGAGATATGTGCCATTTTAATGTTCTTGTTGATGTTAGCAGAAAGTTTCATTGAATAGAGAAGTGACTTAAGCATAATGATTCCAGGAACTATTTGGGCAGTGCCTGTCCTTGGAAGGTATTAAAAACACCAAAAAAGCATGGTAGTTAGCTTTTAATTCTAACACTTGCAGAAACACATAAATTAAATATATAAAATATGATAATCTATTTAAAGTCTGCACAAAACTATTTCTAAAATGGTGTTTTAAAATTAGTTCACAATACTGCGGCCAGAATTGATTTGTTTAATTTTTCCAATTATATATGTTGTTGCATAGAGGAAGAAAGATGCTTTTTCCCTGCATTTCATAGAGTCTCCTGATGAAACTACTGTAGACCAGGAATCTGAGGACGACCTCAGTGCATCCCGCACCTCACTCGAACGTCAGTCACCCCACCGTGGCAACACTACGGTGCACGTCTGCTGGCACAGAAATACCAGTGTTTCAATGATCGACTTTAGTATTGCTGTGGAGGTATCTGCCTCAGAACCACCTGAACTGCAGCTCCAGGCTCGCTTTTCAATGACAATTTCCTTTTTGCTCCTCCTTAACAAGTGCGCTGTTCCCTTGTCTCCTCCTGGGGAAGTTCCAGGCATGCTTATTAAAGCTCCTCCCATATTCCCAAATGATGGCATAAACCATCACTCAAGCAGCACAGACCTGCTCCTATAGTGCACCTCTGTACAATCAGTTAGAGCAGTAATTTTCATAGAAGCAACTGTCAAAAAAAAAGCTGATCCCCTTTAGAATGTGAAGCAGTTCAAACTGTCTTAATGCTTTCAGCTACAGAGGCATTAAGTCGAGCGGAAAGGATATTGTCTTTAGCTGCTGCAGCCAGAGTTTCAATTATGTGTATTACTAACTTACTTTCTTTACCTAGCCATCTTTTCTGGAACCTTGTCTCATTGCTCAGTCTCATCTGCTTTTTCTTTATTCGCATTTTCCACCTCAAAATAAACCCCTTTTTTCACCACTCTGATCACAGCTAAGCCAATTTGATACACATTTGTTAATTCTGTACTCAACAGCTGAGGTGCAGACATTGTCTTTTCAAAGATTGAAATGAAAGACTTCTAGCTTAGTGTAGGTTTTAGGATGAGGTAAGCCTGCTGAGGTGTTCTTCCTTCACTGAAGACAGTCCAAGGAGCTCTGTGTACTTTATCACAGCCCTTAGCAAATGAAAATTTATGCTCTATGAAAATGGAAGAAGGAATCTTAAAGCTGAGTGGATCTGCACTCGCATGGCAGCCCTCAAACATCAGCCCCCCATTGCTCTAGAGAAGAGATACTGATGCAGAACACAGTGATGTAAGAACAAACATATTCAGAGTTTGTGTAACTGCCTCTGTTTTTAAACAGGAGGTGAATTTGTTGCAGCAGTATGACAAAATATTCCATGCTAAAAAATGCTGACTGTAGAGCCTCATTTCGGTCCCACATAGGTGGGATTTTCCATTCTTCATACCCTTATATCCTGCAAGGGAGGAATAGTTCAGCACAGGACAAGGTCTCGTATTTTTCCCTAAAGCAGAGGCCTTATTATAATTAGATACAGAACTTATACCAGTGACTCATTCTAATGATTAAAACATTTAGTTAGGCAAATCTAACTAGGTCTGAGATCAGTGTTCATTGTTGCTCATTTTTGTTCCTTCCCTGTGCCTCCAATGAACACAAAGCAGTGAAGACCAAGCAACCCTGGAGCCATGCCTTGTTCTGTGAAAACATCTCCAGCTCCACTGCTGCTCCATGCGTGGCAGGGCCCGCTCATGCTCACCTCGTCCTGTCGGTGCCTCTCACTTCAGCATTATCGTTTATTTTCTTTGTGTCTCTCCCTCCTTTCTGTCTCTCTCGTGGTAGAAGAGCCTCTCTCTGTCAGTGACTGTTCCTCCCTACCTGCTGGACTGATCAGTGATCAGCGGCCTGTTTCCATTTCATATGTCTGCTGGTACCGAATGCAAAGCCTGTCCTTTTATGATATCCTCCAGAGTAATGAGGTAACAGAAAATTAAGGAGTACACCTGTAACTTAGGGCAAGGAGGCAGTTGTCCAGATATCAGAGAACAGGATGAGTTAAAGGAAAGGCTTTAATGCATATCCAAGGCTGGTGAAAACAGAACTTTTTAAGAATACTTCATTTGTAGTAGCTACACTAGGAACCCCAGATTTCAACTATTAAGCTTTACAGATTAAGTTGTTAGCTTCCGCATTAGATAAAGAGAATGATGTAAACAGCTATTGTGATCCAGGCAAGAGCCCTACAGTCAACAAGGAATGGGAAGTCATTGATAATTCACTGAGAACTCCCCTTCATTTGCAAGGAACAATGATGCCTGGCTTTCCATCTTCACTATATGAAGAGCAGTTGGTTCAACCACCCATTAAGTACATGTACTTGGTTATGGCTTACTCCTCCTTTATGTTAAACTAGCCAAAATCCAGCTAGAAATAAGGTGAACAGTCCTTGTTTTTGAAATCTTTGAAAAGTACCATGTGAAGTCCCTGGGTACAGAGACCTCAGTCTCTATCTGCAATTCTAAAGTATGTCATAATTTTCCTTTACATCACAAACTCATGTCAGACTTTCTGTTTCCATTCTATTTAAGTACCATTCTAAAAGAAGACAGTAGGATTAACAAGACTGAGGTTTAGTAACAGATTACCAAAAGCCACCTCAGTTGATAAAATAATTAGTGTAGTAGCTTTGAGTTTTTGGAAGTACCCAGCTGCAAACAAAAAAATATGTAAAGTACTTACCTACTGCTCAGCAGTAGAAAAATGCAGAAGAAAAGTATGTCCAGTCAGTTGAAACATTTTCATTTACAATCAGGTCACATAAAACCAGATAAAAGCAAATAATTTTTCTTACAATAACTAAGCTGCAGGCACCTTTCACTGTTTTACTTGGCTGCTTTTGATCTGTTTCAGAACCAGCTGTCTGGAAATCTGCTAAGAAAATTCAAAAACAGCAACGGGTGGCAGAAGCTTTGGGTGGTGTTCACCAACTTCTGCATGTTCTTCTATAAATCGCACCAGGTAACCAACCGGGCAAGTGTGAGTGGCTGGAGATGACAGTGGGGGGTTCTTTTCCAAAGAGGCAGCTGAGAGAGAAGTGGATAGCAGTCAAGGATGCCGTAGGCTGGAGCAGCAGGTGCACTGGGCACGGCTGCACACACAGCCTTCACTGCCACTGGCACACAGAGCAGGGCTTGTTCTCACTGCTCCTGGGCCAGTTCTTTCCTGAAGCTTTCAGCAGGCACAGTACAGATCATTCTTGAAAGCACAGCAGAGCTCACCACTGCTCAGAAGCTGTGATGCAAGCTCAAACCAGGCTTTTATCACTACAATTAAAAACTTAATAGTGACTTACAAATTCTGTTTACCATTACTGACACTTAAGCCAAACAAGAGAACAGTGGTCAATGATTTAATCTACCTGAGCAAATATCCTACTGCAGAAGTAGGGGATTCCTGTTTAGAATCTGTTGGACTTCAGAGCAGGGCATAAGCACAAAGTAACTTGAGTTGATACATTATGCTTTGTTATAGAAATCCTTAATGATGAAAGAAGGAATTGGAGGATATTGCACACGTAAGAGGGATAAAGAAATTGTTTGCCATGCAGTAACTGCACTTCAGCAGTGACCCTGCTGGGTGGCCAGCACAGCTCTAAAGGAGTTTGCAAGCTGAGGATGAACCTGGGTGGTGCCCTGCCAGTGGCAAATGATGGAGCATTATGTTGATCAGTTTGAAAGCAGTGAAACTCCAAGATATTAGCCAGCTTTCCTTCAAGGAAATACTGATAGGATCAACCTGCAGCAGATCCTTATGCAGAGGGTCTGTAATGATGACCAACTGAAACTACCAGACAATTAATCTTATTGCAATTGTATAAATCTGGTCTTTTTCTGCACATGTGTAGAAAGAAACACAGTGATCTTTAAATGAGGGTGTGTATCTGCTTTCCATTTACTTATGCTTTCTTTATTTAAGGGCATTTGATCTCAGAGCACTTTCCATCATATCTTTTCAGGACAATCATCCTTTAGCCAGCCTTCCTTTATTGGGATATTCACTTACCCTTCCTTCTGAATCTGAAAACATTCACAAAGATTATGTGTTCAAGCTACATTTCAAATCCCATGTGTACTACTTCAGGGCTGAAAGTGAATACACCTTTGAAAGGTAAGTTTGTTTTTGAGAGAAAATTTTTGTTAAATTCCAGGAGCATTCTTCCAAAGGTTACTAGATACAAAGTTTATTTAGTAAGTTGGTTCAGTAATACAGGCAAGTGGTTCAGCACAACTGGAGAAAGGACCTTTTAAAATTATAAAGGAAGTTTTAAACCTGATACTGCTAAAATCAAGTGATTGGTTGTGATGATATGGAAGCAGTAATAGTAATTACTGCAAAACCTGGAATTATCCAGTCAAAATGGATCAGGCTGGCTGTATGGGGAGCTCCATGCCTCAGACTTCAGGAAGCATGTGAACAGATCACAGGACACCTCAGTAGCTCTTCAAAATAGCTTGGCTTCCTTTAGTACAACTGCATGGAAAATCCACACCTGAAAAAAAATTCCAATTTTTATAGAAGCAGCTGTTCCTACTACATATTTATGCCACTTCACCATGTAATTTTTACACCTCCCACTGAACTTCAGATACATGGAGAGTCAGGGAAAAGGCACTACTCCTCCTAGTTTGTGGTTTGGGATTGTTCATACAGGGAACTAATTTAGCTCTTTTAGCATGAACATGTCAAAAATCATGATGTCTTCATCAAAGAAAGCTGCTCTTAACCTTTAGCCATGTCAGTCCAAAACTATAAACAAGGCAAATTGTAGGAAAGTGGTGATAAAATAAAAACACAAAATGCTTTTATCAGTTCTAGGAAAAACAAGCAGAAACTGCAGCTAAAGTACATTTTTTTGCTCTCAGATTTAAGAATGGTTGGTCTCAATTGCTCATTGCTTGGACCACTCAGAAAAAAGATATTTGGTGTCTGCAGAGCAAGTAAAACCATTATTAACTTCACAAGTTTTGGGACCCATCCCTGCTGTTTGGGACCTGCTGTCTGTTCTCTCTAAACCTCCTTACAGTTTTGGAAGTTGCCTTGAGACAGATTTAGGGGTGAAGTAGGAAGATGCTCCCGCAGGCACTAAAAATCAAACTGTACAACCAATAGCACAGACTGTACCTGTCAAGATCTCCTCCCCTGGGAACTGACCTTCTTTTGTTTGTGTCTGTCCTGGTGCCTCCCACAGATGGATGGAAGTGATCCGAAGTGCCACCAGCTCTGCCTCTCGCACTCGAGCTCTGAGTCACAAAGAGCCTCACGCCTATTGACGGCTGAACAAGCCGCTCTGTTGATTGTCCAGCAGCTGCTGATTTTCTAGAGGACATTTGAAACTCTTTTTCTCCCTCCAAGTTTAGGAAAACTTACACTTTGGTAAAAGAAGAGAATTGAGTATGGTTTTGCAGAAACTTTCACAATTCCTCAGCAAAACTGTTTAAGTTCTCTGAATATACAAACTAGCTTACCATCATCCCAGTGGCTGCGGTTCATTTCATGTCTTCTATTTTGTCATTCTGTGCTGTTTTTAGCTTGTGCCAGTATTAAAATATTGTCCTTATTAGAGTGCCAAATGCCAAAAGACGTTTTGTTGCCTCAAAGATTGCACCTAAAAGAACTCCCAGATGACTGAAATCTGAAAACTTTCTCCTCTGAGGCAAACACTATTTTCTTCTCTTTTCATAAAAATATATTATTTTTTTTTACCATGTTAATCTGTAGACTGCTGGGCTTTTAAATGTAGATGGATTTTCACAGTATAGAATATAATTATATATACAGCAAGCAGTCTAACAGGAATGAGATAACCTTCAGATTTCATGCTTTTTTCCCCAGTCTTTCTACATTTAATCAGCAACGATTTACTAATTTTCTATGTTTAACAAGGAAACAGTTGACAGCTCATTCTCATTTCCCTTTGGGGTCACAAATCCATGTGGTATAAATAAAGTATAGGGTTCTTATCTAACCATTTTTTTGGTGCAAGTTGACCAAACTGTTCATCTGTTGGCTTTGAAAAGTGAGTACTACTTGCAAGACGAAAAATTTTTAAAATAATCCAGTGCAATATTATTTGGGCTGTTAATGTACTGTGAATGGTTATGTACAAGAAGAAATTAAAGGCTGTGGTGACATTCTGCTGTTTGTTTTACAAACTTGAAAGAAAACCTGTATGCTACAAGAACCGCAGCTATTTGTGATTCATTTGTAGTGTTTTGGTAACTAAATTGCTCTAAGCTGGGGGGTACTACTGAAGCCCCGAGTTTTCATCCTGCTTGCTACACATCCCAAATTGACTTGCAGTTTATTGTTGGAATTTCAGTCTCTCCCTCTCTCCCCTGTGGCTCAGGCAGACAGAGAGTGACTCACACAACCTGCAGCAGAATTACCCATTTTGTATGCCTAGCTTCAACATCAGCTGGCACCACATTTTGGAGAAGTTGGTGGCGCTGAGAAGGTTGGCAGCAGCACTGTATCTGCAAGGCTTAGATGCTTTCCCTCATGTTCTAAGAAACATTGTCACTAGGGTGATGTAAAACTTCCATTGGCAGAAGTTTGCTGTGCTGGTAACACCCATCACCATTAGAGGCCTTGGAGGAAGCACGGTGCTAAGCAGAGGGGGCCTGAAGGTCAGTCTGGGAAACAAAGCTGGGCAAGTTCTATCCCTGCTTTTTCTTCATCCAGCTACTCGCTCTGTTAATGGCTTGTCTGTGTGCGATGTGTAAAATGGCTTCTTACAGCTTTGCTCACAACAAAAGGGAATAAAATACCTCACTCCACCATTGTACATATGCCTGTTTCGAGACAGTAAAGTGTTCTTTCTGTTACCCCCAACCCCAGACATACCTCTGTCCAAGATGAGGATGGGCTCCAAACCCTTTAGGACAAGCAGCAGTCCTCATGGCCAAATCCAAGCACATCCTGACAAAGGGAAACTCTTTCCAGAGCATTTCCTTCAGCTGCAGGGAGACCTTCAGCCCCTTGGGCAGGTAGAGTGCTGCAGTTGCTCTTTGCCTCAGCTAGTGCTCTCCACACCAGTGCAATAATCACACCTACCCTGGAGCACTGCCTCTGGCTAAGATGTGCTGAAGGACAAACTTGGATAGTAGGTAGGAAAATCTGAAGCCCATTTTCTCAGCTGCAGGTCCCCCTGCCTTGTCCATTCTGAGCCTGGCACCCTGCCCTGTAGGGAATACAGGAATTCCAGTGCTTCAGGGCTGTCCAGGAATGCGAGCACTGATCTGCATAGTGAGGAGAAGAGGAAATAGCACAGCATAGGTGAACAACAACTCAGCTGCAGCCATACTGGTCTGGGAAAACAATGCTGAAAAAGCAACAGCACTCTATGTTGCTATGAAGTAAAATGCTGCAGACCTGGTCCTGCCAAAAATTACTATTACTGAGTGGTAAAATAGTACGTAGCAACACAGGGCCCTGCCTCTTCCCTTTAGAATTGTTGTCTGTAACAGTGAAAGGCTTTTTTAAATGTAAATTATATTGAGGGCCATGCCCTTAATTCAGCCAAAACTGAATTTTAATTTAAAAGCCTGGGGCTTGTTGGATAAAATGTTCATTAACTGCTGTCTGCTGCAGTAGTTTATTCTGAGCTCTCCAAAGAAATCAAGTAACACTTTTTCTCATTAAGTTTCATTTTTACATGAGGTGAATTTGGAAAATAAGGCAAAGACCAAAATACAGTGATATTTATTGTTAACAGCAGAGACCAAGTTAGGCTGTGGGTGCAACTCTCAGAATGCCCACCTAATCACCATTTTCACCTTTTTGTATTATTTTTCCTATTTTAAAAAAAGTCTAACACAAGAATTTTTTTCCTTCTCTACTAGTGTGATTTTTAATTTCTTTATAAAATGGAACCATCTGAACTGCTGTCACCTGTCAGCATTTTTCTAGGTGTCTATTCCCAGGGTTAACCCAAAACTGAAATGATAGTAAGAGAGTAAAATCAATTGTCTTGATGCTCATATCTTGGAAATGGGCAGAGTCCACATGTGTGAATAAAACTCAATGTACTAGAAAGCTCTAATGTACAACCACTTATTTTTAATCCTGATTCACATCATAGCACTGCCTGTTCAGCCAGGCAGGGCCTGCAGAGAGGGAGGGTCACTGTGTGCCAGGTCAGGATCTATCACTAAACACATCTCTCTCAGCTGCAGGGAAACCTCAGACGGGGCACTCCAGGAGATTTGCTGCTGGTGCTGTTATTACTCACCATGAAATAGCTGCCAGTTTCCAATAATGGACAAATAAAAACAAAACAGGGATTTCATTGCCTCAGGAGGTAGCACCACAGGCAAAGGGATCAAAAAAGCCTGGACTCCTGTGGTTTTTTCAACAAGATTAAGCATCTCCACCATTTATCTGCTGTCTAATTTAACCTCTGTTAAGATGTGTTTGATAATATACCTCAAACCCACCTCTTTTCAGAACATTTTATTTGAACAACACTGACACCTTAATGCCTTTGTAAATTCAGCTGAAACCAGACAAAAATGACAGACTGAAAGACAAGTCAGCAGGTAGGGGAAAACATGCTGTGATTGCAGAAATCTTGATGAAAGTCTCTGACTAAGGAGGAAGAAATATTCGTTTTAGAGACAAAATCAGGTGTAATAGCCTGCCATTCCATCAGCCAAGAACAAGAAAGAGGATCAAGAAAGACCTGAAAAGCCCAATCTTGCCCATTCTTTCTTTCTATACAGGACCAATTACATGGTCTTAGCCCTCAAAAGCACAGTTACCTACGTGCAGGCAGATGCACAACTCCAGCTGCTACAGCACAGGGACACTGCCTCTGCCCTGAGGCACAGGAAACCTGGTAGGGGACAAAATAATGGGCAATGTGCCACACATACAGTTTTTAGCAGCAGAAAATAGTAATGAAATACAACTACAGGAGTGCAGCTGTCACAGTTTGTCACCAGGTAAAGGTGCAATCCATGTAGTTTGTTGTGAGCACTTAATCAGTTTCACTGGGATGGCAGGATGGAGGCTACAAGGTGGGTTTTAAATCACTGCCATCTGCAAGTGCTACAAAATCTGAGTTGATTGCCACAAAAAACCCAACACTGTTTAATAACCTTTCTGCATATCATTACTGACACGTGGGCAATAACTGCTCTAGAAGTCCACAGAGCATCCCCTCCAGGGAAGGGGCCCTGAATCTCATCTCACTGACCACTCAGGTGGCAACATTTCATGAAACTTTTCCTTCTTTATTTCTAGGTCACGTAGTGTACAAGGAGGTTTACTGTGTTGGTGTAGAGTGACAAAAGTAAAATTTAAATTTTACTTTTACTCTACACGGTTATAAACAGGCAGCAACATTACAGAAAACAAGACACACACTTTCATGGTCCTCTGTAATCATGCATTAGAGGTGCATACGATTGGCATGTGCTCAATGCAGTTCCCAGCACATCTGCACAACACGGCTAAAAACAGGAAAGACATTTGTGCTATACCTTCAGCTCCTCCCCAGCAGCCTACAAAACCGATTTGGAATTGTCCTGATCTTTGCATGACACCTGTGCTTATCAGCACTCTGGATAATCTTCCAATGGTGACATTTGTAAAGCAAAACACATTTCCTTCAAAGCCAGGTTACTGTAAAATTCCTACAAACTGGTACCACGCAGTTTAAAAAGTAATACAGAACGTGACAGAAAGTAGTGAGACCTAAAGAAGACATTGCCCAACTACATTAAAAGCAAATTAAAAGGCAGATGATGGGGTGCCAGGCTACAGGAGGATGGGAACTCACACTGAGCCAGCTGCTTTGCAGTGAGGTGCCAACACACTCAGCCTCACCTTCCCCCTCCACCTGCCCCTCTTGCACAGCGGGGGCAGAACACCCCAGTTAGGGCATTCCACAAAGATCAGTTCATCTGTTCCCACAAGCTCACACACAATGATGGAGCTGCAAAGGAACCATGGCACTGCAGAGTGAAGTCACTGCTTTGTTAATACACCAGAAGTGTTCTGTGCCCTAGCACATCATCCTTCAGTGAACTGGTCAGCAACTACAAAGTGCAACTGCAGAGAAAATTAAGGTAATAAAATAGATCTGAGAGTTATAAAAAAGCAAGCCTTCAGTTCAAATAACTGATTTTATTGTTTTTAAACAGTTTATTTACTGCCTAATCATGAAATCCCTGACAAATAAGCAGTTCTACTAATTTAAAGGTTTGCATAAATAGGGATAGCTTGTCATTTAGTATAGTCAAGACTGAGTGAAGTACTACCTGCACAGAAAAATCATCAGTGCAACATCGTAACACAGACATGTTTTAAGCATGAAAAAACCTCTCAAAAATATCAATACACTTATTTTCCTCTGAGAAACTGAGGTGGTGCTTCTTTCAAATGAAGCTCCTCTTCTGTTACCAATATAGACCTGATTTTTAAAGCATCAATACTTTTTAATAGCAAATGATTGTACTTCTACATTCAAGATACAGCACGCTTTTTTCAGTGAATCTCAGTTTAAGATAGTCTATATTTAAATAATCTGTATATTACATATAAAAATACACATCTCTACCATAAATGAGGTCTTGTCTTCTTCTAAATGCCCAAGCCTTTTGGCCACCTGCCCTCGCCACAAGTCTTATTCATCTTAAGCTCTGACACATCAAGCAAATTCTTCTACTCAGAGAAGTACTTCCTCAACATACAGTCCTGGAACACAACTAAAATGCAACTCAAAACACATACATATAACTTTTCAAATGAGTGTTCAAAGAGTGTAGCTTAGAATTTAATTCAACTTGCTGATTGATGAATTCTTGACAATCAAGTCAGTAGCATAAGTTTAAACTTCCCCACTAAGTCTCAGAGTTCTGTGCATCTTCAATTAAGCTCACTTTAATTTCCAGTTCTTCCATTAACAGATGACTAGGGAACAGCTTACACTGATCAATTTACATTTCCAGTGCAAACACACCTGTTGATTTCCTTGTGCAGTCACAGCACAGGGATCTATTGAAGGCTGAATGTTCTCATATTGAGACATTAACAGGTAAATTTCCATTGCACTGCATTCTGATGCCCATTTCACAAAAGCAGTGCTAAATTTGTTTCCTCAAAAGTGAGCCTATCCATAACACTTAAGAGCACACTAAACAACATAATTAAAACTATTAATCTAAGTGGAGTTGTAAAACATTGCTCAAACTTTAGCATTGTTCAATTTATTTTAAATTTCCTTAGCCATAAAGGAAACCCATTACCTCATTAGGCTGGCAAATGAGTAATGCCTGAAAGCACGGCCTCAAGATGAACACACACCCACATTTCTTCCAACTGTTGTTCCAACCTGGGCAGAAGTTTACTAGCTCTGTTAGCAAGACAGTGTCCTCTTACTGTTAAATTCTTAAATTAATAAATTAAGGCTATTAATATGCATAGACTAAGGGCTACCATGGTGATAGAAGTCCTGGAAGGAGACCTCACCAGCTTCCACAATGGTTAGAGTACCTGGGTTTCTTGTACCAAGCTAGGCAGATATGCCTGTATTTTAAATATTGAGCCTTTCTGTTCCAAAGCTTCCATCCATATTTTTTTTAAAAAAGTAAATATATAAGTTACTTCACGGTCATGCAAAGCATAAAGTCATTAAATTTTCTCATTAAAAGAAGGCAAAAATGCTCTCTTAGCTACTGGAATAAGAAGAACCTGAATATACTCTTGGTGAAACCAACCAAGGTGAACCTCAGAGTAATACTGTGGGGGGAAAAAAAATAGCAGCTACCTAATCAACTGTGCATACAAGTAATGAACTAGTATTACTGTTTCCAACATCTGTGACACCTGAAGTCAGCTATCTAGAAACCCTCACAGGAATAGCGGAAATCTTAAAATTCAGAATTTCATTAAGTAACTTTTCTCTGGAGAGGCAAGCAGCAGGAGCCAGCACACAGCACCTGGGCTGTTTCTCAGTCTCTCTGTCCAACATCTATCCATTCTGGTAAAGAGATGCACAGATCCAGGCAGCAAGACCAAATACTGGATCCATGGATGATTTTTCTTTTATGCCTAAAGACATTCGTTTTAATGATAAAAATAGGCATGATAAAGAAATACTTGCCACTGTCTTAGAATCTACACCTTAAGGAGATATTTCAGAATAAATGAAGGGAATAAAGATTTCTCTGAGCATTCAAACATGTTCAAGTGAAAAAAAACTGTGTCTGAATTTCACAAGCTTCACAAATATCTGTTACTAAAACTGAACTATTTCAGAATTAGCATTGGCACAGTTTGAAACGGAAGGTATGAAAGAACTCATTCTCTAGGAAAAAAAATCATTTAAATTTAAAGCTTTGAGAGACCAGGTGTATGAAATTTAAAACAACTAGAAGCAGTACCATAAACAGAAAGTGATGCTCAGAATGTAAGTAAAAAGAAAGAAATGCTAGAGAAACAATAAAATTGTGTCTATGCTGAGGTACAAATAGAAGGTTCTATAATACAGGATTAACTCTTTCAATGGCAAATACTTCACGCACAAAAATCTAACCGAGATTCACTTACCACATAATTCAAACTTTACATGTAATAAAGGCAAGGCAATACTCAGTTATGGCCTGTCAAATGTTTACCCCACTAACATTATCTACAAAAGCACTTTACCATTTTGTACACAGTGATTTCTTATGCACATTGAAAGGCTTTCTTTTAAAAAAGACATTATATACATATCTGTACACAATTCCAACAACCATGCTCCATCTCTCAGTGGAATTCTTAAAGCAAGATACCTGAGGTTTCTCAATATCTTCAATTTCTCTATCACAAACCTAAATATACATTTCAGATTTTACAAAAGGACACCTCCCTGGAATATGTGAATTATCATTTTAAAAAATTATAGCTTTAAGGAGCTGAAAAAGATTGCCTCCATCCAAGAGACTTCATTTTCACTCTTAGAATGTCCTTTCTCCCAAGGACTTTTCAGAGACTGAGAGGCAGAACAGCATTAGGGTGCACGCCTTCAGTGCAGACACCATGGGATCTCTGCTGTCTTGGGAAAGCCAGGAAGGAAGGGTATGTCAGTAGGATGAAGAACTTCCTCCAGCTAGGGAATATCTGAAGAGGAAAAGAAATAGTTACTGTTGCAACTTTTAGAAAGGTATTTCACAAGAAGCAGCAATGAAGTGATTCCATTTTATGCTGTTGAAGTTCTGGCCTTTTTCCTTACACAATGGCACTCACCACTGCCACCACACCTTAAAGGAAGAGCCTTGGAACTGAACAACCCTGTTAAGAGTATCACTGCTTTCCTAGCAAACAGCAACAACCTGTGCTCAAATGTGTTACTGAGCAGCACTTGATGATGGAAGAACATTTAGTGACTCCACTTTCCTACTCTGCAAGCTTACATCAAATCTTTTCAAAATATTACTGGGCCAGGACAACTCTGTCTCTTGATCTAAGCAGATTCTTAAATCATCCAAAGAAATAAGCACACCTTTTAATCACATTAGCTTTCCAGTAAACTTCACCAAACAACCAAAATCAAAACTGGAGGGGGAAGGTTACTGGATTCATGCACATTACTGGGCAGCTATTCTGAGGGTCCCAGTTAATTCATTCAGACAAGCTTACAAAATCCAGTTCTAACCAATCATAAGGGGGAGTGAAAATGTAATCAGAAACTTGTTGTTGAAAACCTAACTTCAGTAATTAGCTATCAAATTGAGAGGGTATTATACTGAATGACCTAATGATGTAACAGAGCATACTTCTTGCAGCACTCAAACAAGAAGGAATTACTTTTTCAGCTCCAAGAAACAGGTTTATCCCCAAGTGAAACCTACTAAGCTATGGAATGATTCAAGCTCATTTTTAGTGGGAGTTCTTGCTATTCATTCTTTCACTCCCTTTCTGGAGTCATTATCCCATACTAGCTGGAACACAATCCCTGAAAAATAGAGAAAGTTCACCCAGATGTGATCCACTGACAAACATTCTCTATGAACAATTCTTTCTGTGCTAGAAAGAGAATGGAGTGCTTGCCTTCACTGCTCTAAGACATTATGACCAAGAAAAACACTAAGTCCAAGGAAGCAGAACAGAAGGAAAGCAATGCTAAACAGGTATATAAAGGGTTCTGAAATCTTTCTCACAGGACAAAAATTATGAATGTTGTTGTCGTGACAGAACAAGTAAGATCACTTCCAGCATCTCCAAAAATGCCCATGTCTTGGCACTGTCTCCACATGGCCATTTTCAGCCTCAACTGCAGCATCAAGTTTTTGAGGTTTCCGGTTCCAGGAAGATCCTGTACCAGACTGATAAAAATACGACACTGAAATATTAGCTGATGAAAGACTGGATTCAATTTTGGAACCCCTAATGGAAACAACTGAGATGGAACCTCCAGCAGCTCTTTCAAGTCTGCCAGGACCAAATGAGACAGGACAGGACATCTGGCATTAGAAGTAACCTTTCAGCACTAGAGATGCTGAGTGGGCTTCATTCTTAACAGCCCATAAAGCAACAAACATGATTGCCTGCAAGTTTCTTGGCATTGGTTTTTACCGAAGGAGAAAGGGTCAGCCTGGAAATCCTGTGCTTCAACCTCAAAGCTGTGAATTCCTAAACTTTACCAAGCTGTGGTTAGAGACAGTGTAAGGGAGACACCTGCTTAGGGTGATCTTTTTCCATGTAGTGGTCCATGATTAATCACTGACATGAGTTTTTTCTAGTACCAAGCAATCCAATCTGGCTGCTGTGAGATTCACACCAGCTGCGGGCTCCTAGAGTCAATGTTACATTTATAGCCTCTTCCAGCAGCAATTCTGAAATTTATACTTCTTGTATTTTCTTGTGCGGCATTTAAAGGAACAGAAAATTGATTATTTGTTCCTAATATATTCCTAAGGAAGGCAGTTAGAAAAATCTCATTAAATTTGGCATTTTGAAGTAAGACCAAATATTGGTTTTGGAGGTGTCACCCAAAGGCCATACAGACTGTCTTTAATGAATGAACAAGGAACCACTGACCATGTGAGTGAGGGAAGCACAGACCAACTGAACAGTCAATTTATCCATGTGGGCAAAGGAACCTAAGAGTGACACAGAGTGTTCTCTGCAATACACACCCAGACACCAAGGAAGTGTGTGTCCCTTACATGAACTGCAAAGGGAAAAGCCTGTCCAGTCTCATTTGACACACAGTATGCACACCAACAGGATGAACATGCATATGTGCTATCACCCGAAGCAAGAAATTAGAACTGCTGACACGATTAGGTGTTTTTCCAGTAAGCAAACACAACTGCACAAACTGCAGGCACAAGTGGTTTTCTTCTTCATTAGTAACAAAAATTAATTCTTTCAATTCAATGTAAGCCAAATATTTATAGAATTCTGTAAGCCATACTGCAATAGTTTCATTACCTCTGAAGCCTCTGCACAAGGTGTGACACCATGGTATCTGCAATGCCTGGACAAGCCTCTTCAGCTAAATAAACTGCCTTCCTCAGTTCTTCTATGGAATCTGTGTTACCACCACAAACCTCACTCTTCTCTTTCAACTGAAAGGAAACCAGGAAGAAATATATTAATGAGATACTAATAAATATTTCTATACACAATATAATGCAGAAGCTTGTTAGGAAGTGACCATCAGTGTTCACAATGTCAGCATTTGACTTTCATCATAGACCCTCACATACTGAAGACTTTTTTCAAGCAGAAGTTTGTCTTTACAGTACTTATCAGGATGTCATTCATCTTCACATATCCTTTTCAGCATGCTCACAGCCAAAAATGACAACAAAGTATCCCAAGGGAAAAAAAGCAGTATTTACCCACAGCTGTTTGGTTTCAAGATGTGCTTCCTATACTTCAGTATCCATACTTGCACACCTATAGTTTATACATATACACTGCAGTAATTTTATCAACTTTTAAAAATAATCATATCTTCATAAATTCTTCTCTTATCCTTCATATATTCTTTTTCAAAGTTGTTTTTAAGTATTTGGGGGGAGAGTATAAAAAATATAAAACTCAGAATGGGAACAAAATACAGTTTTCAACCCTGAAATTCAAAAGTTAAATTCTTTATGATCTGGTCTACAACTGTATCTTGGAACAGATCTTGAGCTTGAAATTTGTAATAAGATAAATACATAAAGTAGTGTCAAAAATAGAATGCTGCAATCCAAACATTGACACACCTTTTTCTTGTCACGTTCATTGCTTTAGGCCAGCATGGCTGATGTTACTACCATGCATATCAAGTATTGTTAGGAACAGATCTCAGAAGCAGACATACTAAAGGCACAGCTAAAACTTAACACAGCAAGTTCAAAATGGGTAGTAGCAAACTTAGGTATCATTCATTATATTTTTCAATTTTTTTTCAGATAAACCTTGGAATTGTTAAGTTTTAAAGCAATAACTTACCTCTGCAAATAAAGGGGATATAATTGTAGACAGGCATTGGGATAGAGGCCTCTTTGGGATATCCTTTTCCTTTAAAGAAAAAAAAAATCTGACCAATTTTATTTTTGAAAAAAAGAATCCTCATTGTATGCTAATAAAGACAAAATGTAGTTCCAACATGCTACACTTTATGAAAGCTCTGTTTCCATATAAGGAAAATGTTCTACAACATACTATTCCAAAGCACTGTGGAAAATAGAGGCTGAATTAAAATTTGAGACTGCAGCACCTCAAATACACGCAAGCTCAAAATTAGAAGGGGAAAAAAAAAAAACAAACCACAAACCAAAACCACCGAACTCCCACAATCCTACTGAGCATTAACAAGTAATAGACATGCTGATATTTACTAGGTTCATCCTGGATTATACAATATTTTTCTTATATTTCTCCTTAATTTTCAGAGCCAGCACAGCATCAACCTGCTCTGGCCACACAGCTTGCAAAAAATACAATGGGGCAGTTCCTAGACATCCCTTATTCTGGGTTGCTTGGGTTTGGTGGGTTTTTTTTGGTGGTTTTTTTTTTTTTTGGACACAGGCACATTTTGTTCTTTGTTACATTGTACTCTTTTTCCTTAAAAGACCAAAATGCCTTCTCCAAAACTCTAGCCTAGATTTGCAATGTACTGGTTTTACTTTACTATACAGAACGAGATTTTGAAAATACAATATTGCCTGGTCTTCCTCCAGTGGTTTTATTCCAAACTAGAGAAATATTTTGGTACGTATTTTGTCAACTACAAAAAAGGACACATTAACAGAATGCCCAAAATTCAAGGCTTACTCAGAAAGTTTTGTGAAAAGCAACTGCAGAAAACATATTTTTAGCAAAAGTACTGGAAGTTTCACAATATAAATATTTTTAAAGGCATAAAATAAAATCACCCCACTAAATTATTAAAGCAGAATTATCTCCTTGTACTATGAAGTCAATATTTTGAGCACCTTATTTCTTTGCAACTCCAAAGGCTGGGCTGCTCCATTCTCTAGATTCTTGGGGTCTTTTTCTCTTATTGTAAAGATCCACTCTTCTGTGTCACTCCCACCTGAAGCCTGACCATCTGCTTCACTTCAAGGGAAAGGAAAAAAATAAATCAATTTTTATTACCTACACCTTACTGCTGATGTTCATTAAATGTACACACTAAATATAAAAACTCAGTAAAGACCAAGATCAGGATTCTATTGTGCAGGCCACTACATATAAAGACAAGTATGAAAATTAAGGTAACTTTTTTTTGGGTAAATTAAAAATTTAAACCAAGATACTTCCCAGATTTAAGGAAGTGAAGCATTACAGATTGAAAACATTTTCCCAAGTCATATTAACAAGTTAAATGAAGTGTTTTATTGCTATCTGAAAACTGGCTTTAGCAGAGAACCTCAACTCATTAGGAAAAGGGGATAAAACTAGAAAACTAAATTCACTTTTCTTGCCTAGAAAATTAGCTAAGACACTGGAACTGTGGTCACTGGAAGGCATGAAGCCATTAATACTGTAAAGAAATAAACAGCTGTAATGTCACCCAAGAAATAACCTGATGCTTGCCATTAGCATGCAGCCTGGAACTGCGGCGAATAGTTGTGTTTTCTTTACTATGAGGTATTTAATCCATTTGTGAAGAAGCTGTGGCAATCTCTTCACCTGAATCTTATTTGCACAGTGTTACTTGGCTGTGCAGTTTAAGACCTTCTGCCTGCAGAACAGCTGGGCTCATGTCTAGGAAGAACCCTGGACCCTACATAAAAGAGAAGGTAGCATAGAATATGGGCCAGGAGAGATTTTCCTCAGTGACTGTTACTTGCATTAAATCCCTGCCAATACTAAAATTGAGATTGCATTCATTTAACAAGGCCACTAAGCTGAAAATCTGCAAATAACTGAATACAGCAATACATGTGGCTAAAAATAACTCCTTGGCTCCTAAAGGAGGATATTTTATAGACTCCTCAAACTTACGGATCCGAGTCATCAGAACTGGAGTCGTCATGACTTTGCTCAGACTTCCATCTCTTATGCCTGTCAATGAGGTCAGCCAAATAAGATGTTTTCTTGGAGTTTCGTAAAATGAACTTGTGTTTTAAAAGCTCTTTTGCAGTAGGTCTCTTAAAAGAAAAAAAGAGACAGTGGGGTTTTTTTTTACCATGTTTAAGTATTGAGTGACTCACTACAAAAACAAAGAAATCCAGAGTTTAGTCTTGATACAAATGAGATTTTAAATATATACAGTATCTAAAAATATACCTGTCACTTATGTCAAACCATATTAGAGAAGGTGAATGACACTTACTCATGCAATCCATGTAAAGCAGTCAAGTTCTCTACTACACACTGACAAACATGAAACTCACAAAGCTTGGGTCCTTGTTTAAGCAGGCCTCGACAAATTCTTTGAGGGATTTACTGAAGTTTCCTTCCAGCGTTGGTGGATTGTTCTTAGGAATGAGGAACAAAACTTTCATTGGATGTAATTCTGAATGAGGTGGCTCTCCTTTTGCAAGTTCTATGGCTGTTATGCCTAATGACCAGATATCTGCCTGTAAGAAAGAATGCTTTTAAGATTAGGTTGGAGAAAGAGAAGAAACATTGGCTTGCTGCTCTAGTTTAACCAGCAACACACATCTGCTTGCTCACACCGTCCCCTGGTGGAATGGGGGAGGAAGAGAATTTGAAGGGTAATGGGAGAAAACTTGTGGGTTATGAACAGTTTAATAATTGAAATAAAATAACAATAATAATAAATTATAACGGAAAAGAAAATAGAGAGAACTAACACCCAAGAAAGGCAAGTGATGTAAGTGGAAACAGCTGTTCTCCTCCAACAGAAAGATGCTCAGCCAGTCCCTGAGCAGCAGGGACTTGCCCCTGGTTTTATTGCTGAGCATGAGGCCATATGGTGTGGAATATCCCTCTGGTCAGCTGGGATCAACTGTCCCAGCTGAGTCCCCTCCCAGCTCCTTGTGCACCCCCAGCCTGCTCACTGGTGGGTGAAAAGCAGGAGAGGCTTTGACTTTGTGCAGGGGCTGCTCAGCAATCAGGAAAACATCCCTGAGTTATCAACACTTGCAGCACACACCCAAAACACAGCCACATACCAGATACAGTGAAGAAAATTAATTTTACCCCAGTCACAACCATCACACTTGTAAAGGTAGATTTTAAAGCTTTACTGTAAATAACTTCATGTGTAAATTGGTTTTGTTACCATTGTTTTATGTGATTAGCCTCATAGCCCAAGTAAACAGAGTTTCTTGGTTGTCTCCACTCTTCAGTACAAAACAGTTTTACTAAATAGAGTTTAAATTTTTTGAAATCAATACTACTACAGCAAAAGCAATGGCAGAGTTGTTATAAACTAGCATTTTATCTACCATATTCAAGTACACTCTGTAAATACGGGGTAAGACTAAAATATTTACATAAAGTATTTTAACTTGCACAAGATTTTTCCTCAACATAAATTAGCTAGTACAACCATCAGAAATTTAATACACTAGAATATAACTTCCCTGGAGTTTAACACTGGTTTTATTTATCATTCCTTTTCACAGACTAGAGAAATGCATTCTTGAACAGTAATATTCAGCTTTTTGGTCCAAGTAGCCTCTAAAAGTTTTCACCATCAAAATGTGCTACTCTTTCTAGGGAATGCTGTCTCCCTTGATACAAATCTTATTGCAAATCTGCCTGAAGTAATGTGAAGCAATGCATTGTAATTCTCTCATGTTTTGCTGAAATCACAGACCCAAAAGTTAAGAGAATGGATAATAAGCCTGTCAGAAAGGTAAAAGAAAAAAAATTTCACAGAAATGTCTGTTCCAAGGACAAGATACCAATTAAAATATTTATGTTTGGTTTTTTCCTGTTTCTTTTTAAGTGAAAGCAGAACAAAGTCTTATTCTCAGGAAAACAGGAAAGATGTGACATAAGCTGTCTGGTTTTACTCCCAAACAGAGCAGTTGGGATTTTGATATGCTGTAAACAGATCTATTTCCAGGTGCTGGACAGAGCAGAGATTTCATTCATCACTGCTGTCTTTACAAAGTACCCCTGAACCCCACCTGTGTCATCCCTGTGGATTCTCATGGTTATCTTTGACAGACTTGTACACATCCATTCCACTATCACAGCCACAGTGCCTGGCCCAAAACAAGCTCCTCCTTCCTTGTTCAGACAGTACCCTACTGTTAAGAGCTTAGTTACTTAATTTCGCAAGTAAGAATGAAAAAAAATTCAGAGTCAATTAGCATACCATTGAATTTATGAAATGCCATTTTGTTAGCCCATGTTACAGAACAGTTCCTGAGCACAAAGAATTACATAAGCACATGAGCCCTGAGTTTCATTTATCTTAATAAGAGCATTATCAGCTAAGCTCTCCTCAAGCCTAATTATGAGTAACTTCCCTCTAGCAGGAAAGCTTTTCTTGGTTACAAAAGAAAAATGTCACCTGTGAAGATGAGTCTTCATGTTAACTGATTATTATTATTTCCAATTTATTCAGAATTTCAGTTTCTCAAGAGTGAAGTGTTAAAGCCACATAAATGGATACTTTTCCTCTGCCAGACTTTCAGTCGCAGGTGGAGAGTGTGTATATGAAGTATAAACATCAAATTTATATGTGTTTGAGTGCACAGACTTCCACCTGCACAGACATATATGTATAAATACTTCCTTTTTTCCTCATGTACTTATAACTCTACTGCTAGTGACCTTCCTCCACAAAAATGAACAAAAAAGTGCAACAAACCATGGCTGGTATAGTCATGTGCACTAGACTCTTTGAAGTCCCAGATGGGTTTTGGAAACCCATCATCAAAAATAACTAACCCCATATTCCTCTGGAACCATATCCTCCCCTTTCACAGATAAGAAAGGAAGTACCAATTGCACATGTACCCAATTAGGCATTTCTAGAATGGACTTGACTGTGACAGTGAAACCCCAGAACAAGCACAAATAGTTCTCCTCCAGATGTGGTGACACTCCATTCACATGTTGTAATTTTTAAAGTTTCAAATCTTGAACAGAAATTCTTCTTCCAAGTTCAGATGACAGTCACCAACTCACTGGTAACTACTATTTACTGCAATACTGCCATAAGCCTTTCCTCTTCTAATCTAATGAGTAAAATTCAGTCTGGCTTTGAAGTTCTTGTAAGTCAAAGAAACAGGCTATGTGCAAAAGAAAGACACTTTCAAATCAAATATCTATTTTTTACAGTACAAGTTTTATAGTAGAAAGAACAGAGAACTAGATCTATGAAAAATGAAGCATGCTAAGAAAACATGTTTTCAGATAAGACAGGAATCAAAACAGGAAGCAGAAGCACTGCCAAAACCTAGAGCCCTTTCAAGCTTTTATTGGGAATCCTCATCAAGTATCCAAGACACTTATGTCCATATGACACTGCAGACTGAAACAGCCAGAATGAAAAACCTAAGAGCTGAATCATACTTTGTCCAAGTGATGGTCACTCCCAAACCTCAAAAAAACAAAAAACCCAACCCCAACCAACCAAAACCAAAACGAATAAACTAACTAAAAATCTCCCACAAAAACACACAAAGGGAAAAAACAACAACCACCATTCAAAAAATGTTTACTCAACTTTAAATTGGGATTTGGGGGTTATTTAAGCTTCTACAGGCTCTACAGTGTTTTGCTTGTTATAGCCTCTTTACAGAAAGATATCAAACAGGGAATTAAGCAATAGTACAGCCTAGACCAGAATCAGCCTTGGCAAATGGAAAGAAACATCCCAACCTGTCCCATTGCATGGAGATACAGCCAATCAACAAATCCCTACAGGGAAATCAGAGGACATGAGCAAGGAAGATGAGCTCAGGGAAGAACATAAGGAAATACTGGTTATTATAATAAAGAAAGCTGATCTTAACACAAATTGGGCTTGAGGGTGACCTTTGTTTCAGACCTACAGCTGCAGCAGTGGGCTGGGCAAAGAGCCTTTCCTGATACATGGGTGTCCTGCTGAGCTAGCCCGGCCATGTGGGGCAGGGAGAAGGCAGGGGCAGCCAAGAGCTGTAGATGTACCTCAAACAAACAGAAGCATAAAAAACAAGTAAACAACACAAAGAACTTTGAAAAAAGCAATAGGCTTGAACTGGCTCTAATGGGCATATTCCTTTCTGGCAAGCAGGGACACTTTTTCTAAATATCTGCACTCTTCTACTTTTAAAACAGCCAAAAATACTTATCAATAGAGTGGGAAAAAAAGGTGATGAGATGCACTCGTGAATACTGTATCATTTCTTGCCATCTGGATTGTCTTAATAAACTAGAAAACTTAAACCTTAGATACAAATTAGGAAATCTTTCCTCACCAACAGCTTTTAGCTGCTAGGTGTCACCTGAACACATCCTCATGTAGACACAGCCAAAGTTATAAGCTGCATTCTCAAGACCAACCTATATAATTCGATTTAGAAAAAGGAAGGGACTTTAGTAATGCCTTGAAGTACCTCACCTTTGAATCATATGCTGATTGCTTTATTACTTCAGGTGCCATCCAAAATGGTGTTCCCACAAAGGTATTTCTCTTTATCTGTGTATCTGTTAGCTGCCCAGCTACTCCAAAATCTGCCAGTTTTACTTCCCCTTGTTCTGACAGCAATACATTAGCAGCTGCAATAAAGAAGAAGAAATACCAGAAATTAAGATATCTGACACCATTTGACAATGTAAGGGTACTCATACAGGTTTGCATGAGTTCTTCTGATATTCATCACAATAAAACAATTTACCTTTAATATCTCTGTGGATTTTCTTCTCCGAATGCAAGTAGTCGAGTCCTTTGAGTATCTCCCTCAATATTGTAGCAATCTGAGTTTCATCAAGTGAGCCAGGCTCTAACTAGGAGATGCAAGAAATGTTTAAATATGTATAAAAAAAGGACAAACAGAAATAACACTGTGACTACAAAAAGAAATTACTCCTTCTGTCAGCCCTCAAAACTTCCAATTTTCTAACTTCATAATGTGAGACAAAACAAAATACTCTTTTTTAAAACACATAGTTCTAAAATGGCTTAATGAACAACAGGCAAAGAAATAATTTATTTTAAATATTACGTAAAATTTGTTAGAGGTGCCATAAAGACAGAGCCTTGAGTTTCTGCTTTGTGGTCAGGTATGGTGGTCAGATATACTAACCTTTGAAAAGCATCTGATTGTTAACATTACTCTGAACTTAGATGTGCAACTCCACAGACCCTATGTGGACCCAGATCTCAAAGCCTGAGCAAGAAGCTAAGACATTCAAGGTACTACATCCATCAGTCTGTGACTACGTACTGCACTGGACTTTGAGAAATTCTCTAAAACTCAATTCAAACTGACAGGCTGAAAGAACATTACCTTTAAAGCATTAACTTTTTTCAAGTAATACTGGAAATATAAATCTGCTAATTGTTAAAAGATTCCAAGTAATTTTTCTTATGAGAAGAATCGGTAACGTTATATGATCCCAAAGTTCTTTACATGTGATATGAATTCTAAAATTGAGAATAACAGAGGAAAGGTCACTACCCAGAGAGACAATAAGGGCATCTTAAACCCTGTCCTTAAACAATAGAGGCATCTCCAGGGAGACACTGAAACTTTGTGTCCAACAGTTAATATTGGAAATATTCCACTATTCTAGTTTACTCCACAACAGCACTCACTGAATCACAATCAAAACGTTGTACCTCTAAAGCTTCATTCTCTGAGAAGGAAAGCATTTCAGATAAGGATTTTCAGATAAAAATTAAAAATAGTACAGCCCTCAGAAATCCTCATGCATAGCAACAGAGGTAATATTTCATGTAACAATGCATTTGCTTTATCTTTGCAGCTTTAGTTATAATCTTATTTGCTTTTCCTTAGTTCTGATAATACACACAATATTACCACTGAAACCCACTAAGACATTCTCAAAGCTTTGCTCCAGCCAAGCTGTAAGCACCAGTTTGAGACTTGGTAACATGACACAGCACATCTAATGGGGGAAAACCTCCTATGTCAGCTTCAGCTCACCTTAGTGAGGAGGAATTACTGAAAACAGAGTAAATCTGAGAAGACTGGCACTTGTACCTTGGTCACAAACTTGAACTATACTCAAAGTTTGACCAAAAATGTACATGCAGTTGCATAATATGTACTTTTTCTTGTGAGGCAGGATTTTGAAATCATCCAGTGCATATTCAAGTACAGAAAACACCAAGCTAGAATGACATGTCTGCACTCGGAACATAAAATTCAAGGATCTCAGTAATCCTTGCCTCAACTATGAAAATGTGGCAAAACATGCCAGGTTCTAGTTGAGAACCATAATGTGCACGTTAGAACTAGGAGAACATACACCAGAACATAAACTGAAAATTAATGAAGCACACAAAAGGTGCTTAATAGACACTTAGAGGATGATTTCATTTCTGGGGTGAAATTTCTTCAATAGCATTTTAAGATGTGAACAAGTACTTTCTACTATTTCTATGCATCAAACTTAGAGAATAAACACATAATCATCACACAAGTGAAATTTGTGAGATTTTAAAAGAAGAAGAAAATATGGTAACGTGTTTTCATTCTGCTCTTTTATACCTATACAAAGAAAGTAATAGCTAATTTATAAAAGCAAACCTAATTTCTAGTTGCTCTTCTGTCTAGAAGAAAAAAGTGATCACAACAATAAATACACTTTTTTTATCACATCTTTTTGGAGAACTTCATAAATTTTTACACAACCACAGAACTCCTAACAGATGTGGAAGCTAAAGATATAAATGGGTTCAAAAATACACAACTGCAAGAAGCCCACATTTAATACCCACTCCTGTGCTCTGGATGTCACCAGCAGAATCCCTTTACTGTGACCTTGTTCCTTTTGCTATTTCCTCAAGCATTTATCAGTTATCCTATCTGACAACTGCAAACTCTGCTACAAAGACATTCTGCCTCAGTTTGGATAACAATTTTCACATACTTAAAACATGCATTATTATTTCTCTAACAGTGTTTTTTAAATCCACAGTGAACATAAGGAGGTGTGTCATTTGGGAGGGGGCTTGGGTGCTTTTTAATAGCTGAAGTGAATGTCAGCATCCAGTTACAGAAAACATGATCTGCACTGACCCCTTTGAATTCCAATTCAAACCTGGCAACTCCATCCCAGGTGCAGAATGAGGCCCTTGCTCCTGTTAAATTTCATACCCTTGATGACTGCACAGCACTTTGGTCCATCCAGGACTCCCTGCAAGGCCTCTATACCCTCCATGGAGGGTATAGTCCAGAGCTATAGTCCAGAGCTTCTTCTATTTCTTTGAAATATTATTTTTAATACCAGCCTAAATTGTACTTCTGTCTGGTTAGCCTTCAGAAAGACCTCAAACAAGGAACCTTTTATTTGTTTGGGGGAGGGGGTGGTGAAGAAGATACATTAAAATGTATAAACTTGTATAAAAGTTGTAGTGGCAGAATTAAGAGATACAAAAACCTATTTTCAGGCACTAGTGCTCTCTGGCTGACTGAAGATTACCATTCTAAGATGTTTATATCCTGCTTCCAATATTATGTTGCTTAGTTCCCTTCTATTTACACAAATAATCAGTCATGCCTCATGGAAAATAACATTTTTCAGGCATTGACAAATACTTTTATCCTTTTCTGAAAGTGAACATTGCCACAGCCAAGTGATCTATTATAGTTTCCAGAATTATAAGATAGGAATATAATTATGTGGAATAAAGTAACAAAAAACCATGCATAATTTACTTACTAGATCAAGGGCAGAGCCTCCACCCAGATATTCCATTATTATCCATAATTTTGTATCCTGTAAAATAAAAAACAAAAAAATGTATTAAGGTTAAAAAAAAAAAAGAAAAAAAGAAGTAACTTAAATTAATGGGACTTGTCCCATTCTTTTTGATGAAGAAATTATCTGTAGTTTTGAAATACCACTAACATTTAGTTGTTCTTCAAAAATATCTCTGGATTATTTACTCAAGAGTGTGTGCATGGAGGAGAATGCATTTTAATTTTAAAATTCCAATTATGGAATTTTAAAAAATCCATAATTCCAAATTTCAATGATTCCAAATATCAAATAGTATTACATATAACATATTTCCTTTCCTTAGAAAATATTATCTCGATTTTGTTGATCATCTTTATTTGTGCAGATACCTCTAAATATTTTCTTTAGTAAGCTTGACTCCTGTCTAGTTTCAATTGAAATAGAATTTATTCTTCATTTTTTTGCACTGTTTCATTTTCTTGAACAGTCAAGTAGGTTTTCTCCACTAATGCTTATGCATCTGATATATGGTATAGAATTTTTGCACAGTTTTGTTCAACAAAGAAGAAGCAAAGCAGTAATGAAGACTGTTTAAAATGACTATAACAACTTACTAGATTCAGATACTAAAAGAAAAGCTAACAACAACATCAAGCTACTATATTCATAAAGAAAACCTTGGTACATGTTACAAGACTGTTTAACACAAGATATACGATGCAGTGTGCTAAGAAAGAGACTGGAGGCAATCATTTCTTTCCACTGTTTGCAGCATCTTTTTCCCAAATACACTAAAGAGAAGCAGTTAGTTCAGCTTTTCCTTACAGTACCAGCCTTAAAACACACAACAAAGCAAAGCCACAAATCTACTTCGTAGTTATTCAAATGAAATTGCTGCACAAAACACACTGGTGGTTTAGTTTTTATGATTATCAAGTTATTTTACACTCTGTTAGTTAGTTTCACCTCTATGGTATGTACCAAACTTTCACAAGACCTCTAGCATAATAATATAGATATCTCTCAGAGCAAGGAGCACATAAATAGCAACGATATTCATTTACTTTATCCGACAGAATAAAACTTCATGTAAAAATAATGGCACATAGCCAGGACACCTGACTCTGAATTCTCATCTGTAAGGATGGATTCAAATTTTTAGAGAAGTGGTAAATGTATTGCAGGACATAACTTCATCTAAATCCTCTGAAGGATTAAAATTTTAGTCCTTAGGACTCACTTAAGTCTTTTAGTGATTATTATATCTATAGTTCACTGCATCCACCCCCTCTCTGGACTCCTGCTGTAGGTAAATGTGCATTTTTCCTACCCCCAGTTACACATACCATACTATTTTTAGATAAGACCCTGGATTAGGGTTCCTTCTTCATCCACTATTTTTAACACAGAGCTTCAGCTAAATTTAGGTACCTTTCTTCAGGAATCAACTCATCAACTCATCAACAAAGTCTTGTTAAAAATATTTCAAGAGAGCCAGAACACGTATTTTAGAAAGAAAGTGTAATTTAAAAATATAATCTATCTCAGTACTGAGAGACAACATCCCGATAGTGCTTACTTTCTTGCAGACACCACAAATATTCCAAGAACTGTAACTCATCTTGATAGAGTCTCTTACAGTACTGAAATACTTGTTTTTCTGCCAAAACTTTTACATGTTTTTCCTGTCCCTTCAAGGCTCCAGGTCTTAGCAGCTCCAGAATAAGAACATTACTGAGATGTGTCTTATAGTGAGTCATCCTAAACTTGATCAAAATTTTATATTTATATTTTGTGGATAAAATGTGTTTCAAAGCTACATGAAATTTCCTGAATATTCAAAACTCACACTTCATTTTAATAGTAACTTAAACACATGAAGTCGACTGTATCACTACTTCCTAGTCCACTGGAAGTGCCTGGTTGGGAAAGAACAAGGTAAAGGAAGCAAGCAAACCCCTTGACCCTTTTCAAAAACAGTGAAGAAAAGAAGAGAAAAAGAAAAAAAAATGGGAAAAACCCCCAAACATCCACAACACCTCACAGAGATGTCAACATGAGTTGTGTCTTCCCTTTTCTATTATCTCAAGGATTGAAAGAGTTAGCAACTCAAAATAAGATATAATTTCCCAAAAGAGAAACTCTCTAGAATGCTAGGTACCAAATTCTCCAGCTGAAAACTAGAAATTAGAAGTAGGAAATAACTCACATAAATATTTAAGAATATAATTTTAATTACACAGTTGCACAACTGTATTACACAATTACACTACTACATGTTATACTACTTATAGTTGTAGCAAACCTTATGGAGCTTGGGAAAGCTCCATGGAGGATTGAGGCTTAACAGTAGGAACTGCTGAGTCATGATGAGACAGCAAAATAAGTTCCTGTCTCTGACCCCCCGTCCCAAAGCTTATCTCTGTAAACCCATAGCTCACTTTTCCCTAGCCCCCACTATTGGACAAGTTTAGGTCCCCCTTACTATAAAAGGGTTGTTTTAGCTCATTTGACAGAAGAAGAGTTGTCACCGAGACCCTTCACAGACTTCCCAATAAACCATCGCTGTAGAACCACCAGGACCTCCTTCTCCTCTCTCAAGTCTGTTGCTACCTAGCAAGCAAAGAGCTGAGATCCTAAGAGAGCTTGCAATCTCTAAAGAGCTGACAATCACTAAGCTTGCTAAAGGGTAACCCGCAGCGATGGCCACGAGCTAACTGGGCTTTCAGGCACTCTGTCTCTCTGAGGGATTGGGCTCCCGGACTGTCCCGCACCACTCGATAATAAAGCCAAGATCGAGCTTTATTATACATAGTCTTTTAAAATCATCATTTATCATTTTAATTGTTTTTCTAGTTCAACTAGTCTTTGCTCTCGAAACTTTCATCATCAGGTGCCTGAGGCTACATGTCTGAATTTACAATACAAAAGCCATTGATCCGCTAAACTCAGTAATTCTACATTTTAAAACAAATGAAGTATGGAAATACAGTTAAGAAACACACACAAACACATAACTGTATCTGTATCCCAGTGTAAAGCTAAGTAATAGCAATCTATTACAATTATGCCATCTTTTTATCTGGATCCCTATATTCAAAGTTATTTTTAATTCTCTATGGTTCCCCCTTGCCTCAGAAATATTACTCAACTTCATTGATGGTTTTAGGTTTTTATTTTCAAAGTTTCCATCATTCATATGAAGTACTTGAACAGATTCATATGTTGTACTCAAACAAATTTAATTGCTATGGTAGCAAATCTTACTATCACCTTTCCTTATTTCTTTTTGGAATTTTTTTAAGCTTTCTTATATAAAACCTACATATATTGCCTGACAAGAAGATGCAAATAAATCCTTTTGCTAAGACAGCTGTAATGAATTTCTCAATATGTATTTCATTTTAGAGCCAACAACTACATATACTGACTTTATGTCTGTGGGGGCTTGGATGCTAGGTAGCACTCTGTCACTCCCTTCCTCACTGGTTATGGGACAGAGAATAAAGCAAAAGGCTCATGGACTGAGGTAAGGACAGGGAGAGAACAATCTCCAGTTGCCCTCATGGGCAAAGCAGATAAAAATGGGGATATCAGTTTCATTTATTACTAATCAAAGCAGAGTAGTATAATGAAAAATAAAACCAAATCTTAAAACCCATTTGTCCTGGCCCCTTCTCCCTGGGCTTGAACTTCACTTCCAAATTTCTCCATTTCCTCCCCCCAGCGGAACTGGGGATGGGGAATGGGGATCATGGTCAGTTCATCACATGTCTCTGCCACTCCTTTCTCCTCAGAGGGAGGGCTCCTCACACTCCTCCTTGCTCCCACAGGAGACAGTCCTCCATGGACTTCTCCAATGTGAATCCTTCCCACAGGCTGCACTATTTCATTAACTGCTCCAGTGTGGGTCTTTTCCATGGGATGCAGTCCTTAGGGAACAGCTGTGCATGTCCCACAGTGTCCTAAGTCCTGTCAAACCTGCTCCAGAGTGAGCTTCCTACATGGTCCCAGTCTTATTCAGGCACATCCATCTGTGTGGGTGCAGGTGGATCTCTGTGGTCCCACTTGAACCTCCCTGGGCTGCAGGGGCACAGCTGCCTCACCATGGCCTACACCAGGGGCTGCAGGGGAATGTCAGCTCCAGCATTTGGAGCATCTTCCCCACACCCCTTCTCCACCGACCTTGGTGTTTGCTGTTCCTCTCACTTATTCTCACTCCTCTCTCCAGCTGCAGCTGTGCAGGTTTTTCCCCTCCCTTCTTAAATCTGTTATCCCAAAGGCACTGCCACAGTCAGGGGCTCAGCCTGGGCCAGCAGCACACCCACCCTGGAGCCAGCTGGCAGTGGCTCTATAGGACGTGGGGAAAGCTTCCAGCAGCTTCTCACAGAAGCTGCCCCTGCGGCCCCCCAGTACCAAAACCTGGCCATGCAAACCAGAGATAATGCCTTGTAACAACAGCACAAGGCCAGCACAGAGCTACTATCAATTGACTTTGGCATCACCATAGCAACAGGCCTCCTTTCCTTCTTTTCTGAGTATCTCTGGCATGCCTTACATTCCCTAACACCTACTGTCACTTTCCTTTTTAAAGCTGCCCAAATTCTTTTTTTGCTTGAACTTCTCACCCTCTTCAGTATATATTCTCCTTTTGCTCTCAAACAGAACTCTGAAAGCACTATATTTTCTTCCATAGCCTAGATTAGTAATTATATATTACACATAATCACTCATACTTTCAAGAAGGTACTACATTTATATACTGACACTAGCAACATTCAGTGCTCCACTTTAAGATCTGAAACAAGAACAGTTTTCTTCTTCTAAGCATCAGCCACAACACAGCGTTGAATTTTCTTCAAAATAAAGTGAAGCCATGGTGAGTCATCCATCCAAATTTAGGATTATTATTTCTCTATAAAATTAGAAGCAGATTAATGAGGGCACATGGAATATTTCCTTTTTTTTGCAGCAAGAACAAGGGGTTTTCCTCTGATATTATGAAACTGGAGAAAGGAACAGCTAGAAGAAACTTTTAAAACAGTTTCTGTAGATCCTTTCCAAACTATGGTTGCTCTTCTTGAGGTCTGACTTCTGATTTTAACTCTGAAACCACAGAAAACCTTACAATAGCAACTTCACCTCTGATGAAGTCTCCTTCATCAAGTTACTTCTACACCATGAAAGTACTTGCAAAATAAGTGCAGGTACCGTAGGTAAAGAATTTCTAGTACATAAAAATTGAAGACTGTATACTGGAGAAAAAAGAAGGCCATCCACCAAAAAATTCGTATAGAATCTCAAAGGTACATTTTAACTGAAATCTGAGGAGGACAGAAGACCTACAGAAACAAGTAATCAAGATTACTATGTGTCCTGGGTTGGCTATATAATGCTTGTATCCCCAGTCATCTGTTCTGTTTATGCTGGATAATAAGTTTTGCTTGTTTTAAGTCCCTACAAAGTTAAAAAACATTTGAATAAACATGGGAGAGGCCTACCTTCAGAGATGCTTTGTATTTCTTTTATGTGAAGAACATACACATTTCTTACACAATGATATTATACAGGAGAGACCAAGCTAAAGCAATCAACCCAAGTATGTACTGATGAAATTGTTTCTAAATCTCCTTTCTTGTGGGAAGGAGAGACTGCAGAGGAAAACCAAACACAGTCACACAAAGAAGGACTGGAAGGACCCTGAAGTAAGTGCACTGAATGACCTGTGCAATTTGAAAACTGTAGTAACAACAGTAAGCATACGTTTGCTTTTAAGTGAAGTAAAATCTCCCCACACCTATTGTAATAAAGAGAATTTCCCAACTTGAATTCATTGTGAGAAAAGGCATTTCCCACCTTACATTTATGGTACACAATTAGCAGCAGAACAAAGTACATTTATAAACGTGTAAAAAGCTTGTTTAGTTATGGACACAAGCCACGTCCAAACTCCACTTAGAATCTCTATTTGCAAGCATTAAAACACCTATGAACGATCAGAAGCTAGAAATACTATATTTGATTGAAATAACATGACAGGTTTGCTAAATTGACCTATATACAGAAATTTTACCATCACTGCATTAGAAGAAAAACCTCGAATACAGAAAAACACAAAAGACACAACTTCAACTGAAAAGAACAGACTAGTACCAAAACTGATATTCACTGCACAACTTGAGATGTGATAATTTGTTTAATAAATTTTTCAGTTATGCCAAAGTAATAAGGGCCAGGAAAAGACTCTTATATTTAAGTACTGATATCAATTTAGTATTGATATTTGTAATTCTCCAAGCATAAGAAACCAGATTAAAAGAACCTTGAAATACACAATGCACACAACATGATAACTTGTCTAAATTGCATTTTGGCTGGAAGCAGTTACCATTACATGGAGATTTGTCTTCTGTTCATCTCATATTTCAAAACCCAGAGAAGCCTGACAGGTGTAGTAATCAGAAGTTTTTTAAAATACTTGCATACTGATTCTTAAATGCTCAACTTGAAAAACAAGATGCAGACATCATGTATCTCATCTTCCACGTCTACTTTAAGCCACTTTTCCCTCCATGTGAGGGGATGCACTTTTAAGCAGCATCTGAAGGCCCTGCTGTTTGTCGAAGCCACCAGGTGGCAGAATCATGTAATGCCAAAGATGCTTTCACCCACCCCACAAGCACAATAAAAGAAAGGTCTGCCCCAAAACAAGCTGTGTAACCCACCAGAGACAGAAACACAAACTACCTGCCTAAAATGAATCTGAAAACATTTATGGCCCTGACACCCTTCATAACAAGAGGAAGAATGATTAACCAGGGAACTATACCTTAAGGGATATAATAGTTCATTTATCTAAATTTTTCAAAGGGCCTTCCTTACAGTCATCAAGCCCAGCTTCAGGCACCATCTTACTTATCTTACTCTCCTTTCAATACCAAGCCACAACTGTAGCCACTAGATCATTATACATTATGAACAATGCTGGTATTTGAGCTCTTGTTATTTATTAACACACATGGACATTGGGAAATTTCAAAAAAGATATAGATCAGGCACAAAAAGTTACGTTCTGTATGATGCCATAAATTATGCATTTGGGAAATGACAGGAAATGGCATTTATGTATTTGTGGTTCCTGCTTCCAAAACTTTCATCAACAATAAAGGTCTGAAAACATGTATCAAGAAGCATCAAGACCTCCCAAACACTGTAAATCTCCTTGCCCTGGAGCTCATCCTATCATAACAAATAATACACATACAAGAAAATAATTATTTAGGGCTTTAGAGAGAAGACACCTGTGAGTTGATGTATTGCCATTACATCTGTAAAATTCATCAGGATTTGCAAACTTTCCACTAGCTGACTGTTCAATTTATAGACCCACAGATTATTATTAGAACAGATACCAGCTGCCAAAATTGAGTTCTTCAGGAGTAAGTACAAGACAGCTATTGCTGTTATTCAGCAAATGAACAATTTTGCTAATGAATACAATTCAGATCTACCTCATGGCCTCAATTCTTGTCATTTTTTGACTAGTTTTAAATGTTACATATATATATATATATATATATATATATACACACACATTATATATTTTTGACTCAATTAAATCAGAACGACACCCAGTGCTGCCATATGTTAACAGCACAGAATGAGTAGCATATCACTATCTGCTCTTTCACTCCATTCTTTTCAGTACACAATCACTGCAAAGGGACAGAAGGTAAGCAATGCACCCCTGAACTTCAAGCAGCCTATCCAGATGCCAGTCTGATTGCTCAATGCCATAGAATAATCCTTTCAACAGACAGCAAGGATTTGACAAGGGATAGACTCACTGATACCAAAAGTCAGATATTCACATTAAGTTTCTCCAAAATTTGAACATTACAGGTACTTAATTCTGTTAGTGTTAGTAAATAAAGTCCTTTCCACTGCAAATGGGCAAATCTATGCTATTACTCCAAAACTCCAGTCCTACAGCTGTTAAACAGTTTCAGGAAAGGCTACAATGTTTTCAAAACTTTTTAGAAATGTCTTCGCAGAAAACAAAGAAAGAAAAAAACCTTTCTATGCTAATTCACATCATCTTTCTAAGACAGTATAGTTTGTTCTTGAAGGCAATCACAATGAGCACTGCAATTTTTTCTCCATAGCTGAAAGAACAGAAAATTTTTAGCCTCATTAATAAGGAATAAGAATACCACCATGACTCCAACATGAAGCACAGAGTGCTTCAATGTACCTAATCCTTCACTTGAGCTTTTCTTTGACAACCTAATCATCTGCTAATGATTTTCTATCTAATTCTTCCTACTACAACAACATGAAATGGTATAGGTTGGTGTATTATTTGAAAGCTATTTGCTTATGTTACTAGAGATTACATTAAGTAAAACCAAACCCTATTATTTTCTAAATAATAAATAAATAACTTGTTTCAAAGCACTTGAAAGTCAGATGGCATGGAAAGACAACCACTGATTTCAAAGAACAACTATTATTTATGAGGTAACAGCACTACACATACACAGGTATGCTACCAAAGACATCCGCTGGATAAACTGTCCTCTCCCGCCCCATCCTGACACAACTAACAATCCATGCTTTAGAGCAGAGTCTTCAAGTACTGTCCCATTTTCTTAGAAAGGTGAAAAAGTATTGAAACACCAACAGATGCCATGAATTAGTTATCTTTAACCTTGCAAATTAATATACTACCTTGGGATTTCGAGGTGTAAGAGGAGCAAAAGCAGATGGTATGAAATACAGATTAAGATAAACTATTAATCACGAAAGCATGAATAAAAATCTTGCCATTCTGAGGTAGATCATCTGGCACACTACTAAAGAAAACAGTTTAACACTATTAACAGTTAAAACTGTTACTAAAGAAAACAGTTAAAACTGATTTTGCTTCCTAAATGAACGATTGAGTTCTACTCTCAATTTGAAAGAGAAGAATGTTGCTTTGAATATCAGCTTCTTCCAGGAAAAACTGACAATAGGAGTAACTAGATGTACCTTTAAAATGATTTTTTAAAGTACTTCTTAATTCCAGAGCCTCCAAATAATGTAACATTTCCCATCTATAGCTAAGTCACTCATTTTACCAGAGGAGATGTCCATCAACAGACACTTTTAGACTAGAAAGCAGTCTAGCAATTCTCAGTCCTGTTTCTACTCTTCCTTGCTGAATTTCTAGAGAAGCAGGCATAAGACCAAATTTATTTAAAATTTCGTCCCCCACCCAAAAAGAAACCAGAATACACACACACAAAAAAAAACCCAAAAAAACCAAAACCCCCCCAAAAAACAAATACAACCACCTCCACTTTCACTGACAGTAAAAGGCAGATCAAATGAGGGAAGAAAAGCTGTCTTCATTTCCACATATGTAAGTGCATAATTAGGCAGGACATTATTTTCCAAGACAATCCACTTGTTCACTACCTCAACATACTTGAATATACTAAAACTTCCATAGTCTGAGTGCCAACTATACTCTCCAAATCCACACCCTTAGAAAAAAAAAATAGCAGCTGTTTAGCAAACATATGATCATCTTAACTAAAGGTCTACATGCCCAAATGTTCCTACTCAAGAAAAAAAAAAATAGAAAAAAAAAAACCAACACAGCAAAAAACCCCTAGAAGGTTCTTCCTTATGATTCCAGTAATATTCTTAGTTTTCATATAATAAGAATATACTGGAACATATAATTTTTATATATATATATATATCTTTATGTATAAAATATGCATAATATATATTATCTACTGGAATAAGAATGTGAAAAGAAAGATCTAGAGCTGAGTATTCACACAATTCACCTGAATTAGCTGGAGAAGGGGTCGATGTCACCCCTGAAAAGTCTGCTTTTACAAAACAATAGATTTTAAAAAGCTACAATGGGCATTTTGTGTTTAAATTTATGATATCAAAGTAAACTTCTGTTTATTTTAAATTGCTTTCTTTACTAAATTACTTTTCCACAAGTACTTGGAAGGCTGTGCTTCATGTAGGTAGCATCTCTAACATGGAAAAATAATTCCGAAGGACACATTTCCCTCAAGGAGAGTAAAATGCAGTAATTTACTCCCACAGAACCTTTCTGGACTAATGCTCACTAGAAATTTAAGCACACAAAGAATTAGGTGGAAATCATCTGGATATAAAGAGGTAATTCAGAAATCTATTTTAAAAATGGGTTTAAAACTGTGGGAAGTAAGCAGCATTTGGTTTTGGCTTCTTTTTTTTCTTCCTCAAACTTTAACCTTAAGGAAGAAGAATTGAAAAAACTGCAAGTTTGGACCTCATCCAAAATATGAAAATAAAAAACTAAGGGAAAGAGGGGAGCATATGTCTGAGTTATACTCCAGAAGTGTAGCATGTCCTTTTCCCTTCCACTGGGGGCACGTTGTTAAGCAAACTGACAGCAATGGACAACTTTGTTAATCTTAAGGGGGCTGCAAGCAGCTGATGAGGACGCATAGAGTTCTCAAAAACTTGTCCCAAAGGAGCCATGAATGATGGTAGTGCTGCAGTAAAGAATATTGCCAGGCTGGGGTGCAGGACTGACAAGTGTTTTGTCTGGGGAGCGTTTCTGAGGCGCTTACCTCCTTTGAAGTCTCTTGGCGTCAGGATGAATGCTAGCTGTCCTGGGGCTGCCATCCCTTTGAGGGGAGGGAGATACAGATGAGCCCAAAGGTTCTCTTCTAAACACAAGTCCTTACTGCAAGCTGGCCAAAAGGTCCCTGCAATCAAAGAAATCATTGTGGTTTTGCATGTGGCGCATTTATGTCCTTTCATCAAGGTTTGTCAGCCATCTAAAATGTTCAACCACAAAGGAAAAAATAAAGGCATCTGCTGGGTAGCCAATGCAGAACAGAAACGAAGTAAAGAGAAGAACTACTCGTTCCAGTTAGGACTCTCTGAAGTCCATGAAAAACACAGGTAACATGACACTTCAGACTGAGCAGAATCATCTCAGTAGACAGTATTTTATGCATGTATACATGTATAAAAAAAGCTGTTTGCCTTTGGAATCATTCTCCAATCCTCTGAAACTCCTGCCTTCTTCAAGTCTCAAGAAAAAATGTCACATTTCAACTCCTAGACACATATACTAGTCAACTCTACTATCTAAGGCAGCAGACACTCTTCAACAATTACCTCTTGCAATCACCACAGCAGTATACAATTAACCTTTAAATGCATCCTTTTTGCCATAAGCTAGTAGTAGGAGAGCTTGCAGAGCCACTTGCTTGCAAAAAAACCCACAACAATGAATGTTCTGTCACAGTGCTGAAAAAAGATTCCTTCTGCAGAGCATTTAGCAGACTTTTGTGTTTGCATGCCAACATGCTAAAGCCACGAGCTACATGTTTTTCCTAAAGTGAGTCATCTCTAACAGTGTCCATATTCACAGCCTCCTTGGCACATTTCCTGGGCACATGCCCTTCCACCATAGAAATGATTCTTTATAGCCCAGCTGTCACTAGCCTAGGCATGTCATATTAAGCACATGATTTCCCAGAGCTGCAAATTAGTGGGCAATCTGGATCTGTAACTTTCTACCAAAGTACATTACAGTGGAAGCACATAGACATATATTTCTTGAATTGGCTGCAAAACCAGCTCCTAGCTAGTAAATTCAAGGAACTTGCACAACAACAGAAGAATAGCACATATTTCACTTCATAAAGGAATGGGTAACCACTACTTTGGAACACTAAGTGTACACAAACTCATACTCTTCCTCCTCCCACCTGCCTACAGCCACTTCCCCTTTCCTTGCTCCATAACACAGTGGTGGAAGAATGAAAAATCCTGCCCTTTACCACCACTATCCTTTTAACTGTTACATTTTTTATTCTTAATAAGACTGACAAGATTCATCCTTTCCTTCCCTGTCTACCAGGTAGATAAGTACTTCATAACCATATCTACCAAGACATTGCCTTATGGGGGGGAAAACCCTATACTGCTAACTGGGGTAAATCTTTTCCCAGAAGTCCACCGACAGAGACACACAAAGATTAATATGTGTATCTCTCTAAGTGCTAAATTACTTACGTGGTTCTATGATAATCCCAACAGACCATCTACTCATCTCCTATAAACAGTTACCAAGACAAAAATGTAACCCATAATCAAAGCTCCAAATGGAACTGAATTTTACTCATACTGGTTATTGATGAACTGTACAAGGTCCCAAACCAGAAAATTGGAAGCAAAAGCAAATCAGGAAATGGGAACCAAAAGTAAATTAGTTCACAGAATTCTTTACCTCAGATAAATTGCATTACATCTAATAAAAGAACCTTGCAGCCAACAAATACTGAGATTAGCAACTTCCCCCCCACAAAAATGTCACTCTATACCTGTGTATCTTAAACCTTCCTCACTGGAGTAGTTCACATCAATAGGACTCAGGGGGTTTATAATTATTCCGTTCTCTATACCAGAAACAAAATTCCAACAAGAACATGAGGCACAAATCCCCCTTCTTCTCCAATGCCCAAAAATAAAACTGCTCTAATGCTTACATCTATTCCTGTTCACCCATTACATCAAATTAAATTAAAAATAAAAGTTACAAATCAGATTTACTTCTTAGCTCAGATATCAATCCATTTATCAGTTTAATCCCTTTTTTTACCACTTACCACAACTTCCAACATCTGCACCCCTGTTTCGCAGCCTATCAAGCTATAACCCTCTTTTCCTACCCCTTTTGCATTCACATGCTATTAAATTCCACTACTCCCTTCACAGAACACACATAGGCCAATCCTTCTTCAAAATTCTTACTACTGATGGCATTGTACACATGTATCAACCCTACAATAGCTCAGGATCTCCAAGTCAGATTTCTGTAAAGCTTATCATTCCAGTCCCAACAACACATAATTTTTCTGGAAACACCTTATTATTTTCTAGTTTTTGTCTTTACAAATTTTACCCTGACCTAATTACTGGCAAAAACACCTTATAGTCACATAAATAATTTCCATTCTCCCTTCTTCTTTAATGTTTTTGTTTTGCTCTTAGAGGTTATTGTTTCAAGGAACTACTGAAGGAAGCAAAAAGGGAGAAAAAGCTTAGTACCTCCAAATGATCATCTTTTATCCCAACTGTTATGCAAGAGCAAAGAATTTAATAGTATAAAGAAAGAACCTTAGGAATTTGTTTGAAAACACTGGCTACTGAATACAAGAACTGCAATGTTTTAGAACTACTACAGTCCTTAAACCTATTAATTGGGCAACTTCCCTTTTGAAGTTCAGTATTTCTGAGTCTAACCAACTTTTTCCAAATAACAATTTCTGAAAGTTCAACATTCAACAACTAAAAATGCTTACTACACATTTTGCCACATGCCATAATGTCCCTTAACTGTAAAGACTCCTCTGCTTTTATACTACTATGTGCATACAGAGCACACAGGCACTTAGAATAAGTAATTTGACCCAAACTGCTGCAAAAAAGCCAAAGTATACTTAAGTAAAAGAAAGTTAACTAAGCAATGCAGACTACCTAACATTCATATTCAAGTTGCTACAAAAACACAGTACTATGTAAGAGCACCAGATTATGGTGCTATGGATGTAGGTAAAAAAGTTTTCAACCAAAATGTTTTAGAGGTTCATGAGAATATCAGATCAATAGGCTGGCAGCCCAGGACTAATCACATTCTAGATGAAAAGCTTTGTACCAGGAAGTGTATCTGAGCAAAAAAATGGGGAAACAGCCCACAAAACTAATGCACATAAGCCTAAATATATACACATACATAACACATACACACACTCTCTTTTTTCAGCTCTACTGCTAGATGGCTGATGGAGGAACCTCCATAAACAATGTATTGGCAGTGGGCTTGCATAAAACTTTAGACTAGTCTGAACCATCAGTGTACAATGCTCTAATCCTTAAGACAAAAGATTTAAAAATATAAATAAAAAATAGGTGGTTAGTCCCCTACCCACTCAGTGAGCTGAACCACTTCACTGAAAGTTCCAACAGCCTCTGTGGCCACTTTTAAGGCACAGTTGGACCTCCCCTTTGCAGCAACAGCAGCAAAAGGTTTACACCTCAATGCCACATTAATACTCTGTTTTTAATTATTTCAGAGGCCTGCAGCAAGAAGTGTAGCAGTTAATGCACAAGTTACAGAAGGACATTTGACACAAGATCACATATGGCTAGAAAGCAATGCTGTGTCATCCTCATCTGTATAGTCAAACTAAATAAAGGGCTTCATGTTACAGCTAATCTAGAAGTAAGCCATTACCAAAACCTGTGGTACTTTTCTCTCCCCCCACCTCCCAGTTTTTGTTGGGGTTTTTTTTGTTGTTTTTGTTTGTTTGTTTGTTCGTTTGTTTTTTAGCTGACCTAGCATTTCATAGACAGAACTCAGAACTAGTTGATCTGTTAGTGTTTGGGGTTTGCTCTTTTCAAGGTTGTTTTTGGTAGGGACAGGAGAAGACATTGAGGAAACTTGTCTCCCAGATGAACCAACTCGTGATGCAGCCAACAGATCCAACACAAGTTACATGGCAGGAACAGGTAAGCAGGATGGGGAACAAGATACTGCTGCTGCCTTTTTTTCATATCTGTTAGATCTGCCTAAAAGCAGGTACTGAGATGTGAAATTACACACATACCATACAGAGGTCAGCAATCACAGCAGTACAGAGGCAGCTGTTAAGGCCATCACAAACATATTACTTCCAATAAATGATATTTTAGATAAAGCTTTCTAAATTTATATTTAAAACAAGATCAGAATAACACGATACAGTTAAGTACTTACACAAAATACAAAATATAGATACCACAGACTCTCAATTTTGAGATATACTAGGTGATGCTTCCCAACCTTGATATGCTTGAGGAGCAAGAATTACTTAGCCATAAAAGGCTAAAAGTGCAGAACTGATTACACTGATGAACAGCAAAATTCTTGAAGTCACGATTGTTTACTAGGCAGATTTTTCAACAGATTGAAAAAATAGGGCAATATGATGCAGATTCCAGAAAGTGCTAAAAATCCCTCCAATTGCTAAAGGAAAATACTGGGATAACAAGTTTCTAAAACTAAAATTTGAAACAGTACAATGCAAACTAGGGACTTTTTTATCATTGAGAGCACAGCAAATGGCTACAGGGAAACACAGTAGTAAAGACTATGCACAACAAAGGTTCAGAGTTCAAGGTAGTATCTCTGAAATAAGAGACCAAACTATTTTAAATGTGAAAACAGACTTCACAGCAAAACAACAGGACTCTAGAAACAGAGTTTATGGGTTCTTTGGCATCCTTTTGCCTTTGTCTTATTTATGGCTACTAGAGGCTCTATCAATGGAAGTTTCCTACTTGTTTTCACAATCAGTAGACTGACAAGATCTGAGAGCCTATCAGAACCACTACAGAAACCTTCTTGCTACCTCCTTCTGAGCAGTCCAGCCAGATGACATCTCCACATTTACTACAGACAAATGAAGGCAACACTCATTCAACTTCTCTGCAGGCCAGGGCTGCCTAATGAGAACAGAGGGTTACCAGTGCTTCAGAAGAATAGTAAGCATACAAGAACATGGACTGGCTCACAGGAAAGTGGGCCTCATTTTGTTCTTAACATTGCCACAAGAACAGAATTTGCAACCCCAGCCTTCTTCTCATTCCAGCTGCAGGAATTCCCAAATGTGAAGATAATTCCTTCTAGCTTTGGTCAAGAGAATGAAAAAGGCATTTTAGCACCTCAACCCCTCACAAAATGCAATGATCACAACAAGGCTGCAATTGTAGCAGGAAAAATGAAAGACAGTTACAGCTTTTTTCATTTAATCCTGCCTAAATGAGTGCAGAGGACAATGGGGCTAGGGAAGGGTGTAGAGCACAAGTCTCATGAGGATTGCCTAGGGGAGGTGGGGGAGAAAAGGAAGCTCAAGGGAGACCTTATTTCTCTCTTCAACCACCCGAAGGGAGACTGCAGTGAGCTGGGGGTCAGCCTCTTCTCCCATGTAACAAGTGACAGGATGAGAGGAAACAGCCTCGAGTTGTACCAGGTGGAGAAATTTCTTCACAGAAAAATTTCTTTCCCTTTCTAGAAGGGATTGTAAAGTATCTGTAAAGCAGAGTACCCAGGAAAACAGCAGCCACTATCCCTGAAAGCATTCAGAAAATGTGAACACATGCTTTAATGGTGAACAAAGTGGTCATGGTGCTAAGTTGATGGCTGGGCCTCATCTTGAAAAGTCTTCTCCACCTTCAACAATGTTATGACTCTATGGTCCTAACACCCAAAGTTCAGGGACTGTAGTTGCAGAAGTCAGCTCTGCAAGGGCACGAGCTGCTGCTGTGGGGCTGGGCACAAGGCACAACAATGGATCATCAAGAAACTACTCACACGTTCCACTTCTCCCTGTGCTGAGGTAGCACCCCTGTCACAGGGGATTCCACAGCCTAACAGTTAAGCAGGAAAAATCTCTGCTCCGTGTCCCATCCCAATAAGCATGATGAAACCTGCCAAAGGCTGCCTGCTATATCAAATGATGACAGAATGTACCAAATCCATTCACTTCTGGCTGACCCACAGCATACATTTAAGGTCACGTCAGTTCAGAGATGCTCATAAATGTTAAAGTAAACCAGTTAAACCTGTAAAACAAAAGAACACCAACTTTACATTTATTTAAGTCCCACACAAACACCCACATTCCAAGTTACATTACCTAGGATATTCAACATGTCCACAATAAAGTTCATGAGTCTCCTAAAGCATTCAAGCTCAGGCTTCTTTAAATTCAGCAAATACTGACACAAAAAAAACCCCAAAACCTGCTAGGTGGCATAAAACCCACCTTAAATAAGCTGTTCCAATATTTAAGCTGTCTACCCTTTAAAACAGTACAGAAGATTATCAGATGAAATTTGCTTATCTTGACCACTCAGCAAGTACATCTTGTCATATTTTGGCATAACTGGTTAGAAAGCACTAAACTATCAGAAAGGGCTTTCCTATATACACATTGAGTCACTTCCAACCTTCTCTTAAAAAAACAAAACCTAGCCTGAACTTCAGTCATCCTCCTGCATACAGGCTTCCCAAACCTTGAACTGTTCCTGAGAAGCTCCTTACTGACTGCATTGCAGTTTTCCAGCCCACTGTGAACTGGACATGTTATTCTGAGAAGAGCATCACTGATCCTGTGTATACCAAAGCCCTAACCAACACAAGACTTTCTAAGGCTCAGCCACAGCACTGTTTACCAACTTCACATTCACCTGATTACCAAAAATAAAACCACAGATTAATTTCAGAATCACCATTTTTCATAAATAATTTTTTGTTCTGGCTGGAGTTCATTTGCCAGAACTCACTGTACTACAGAATTCAGTTAATTAAACTTCATGAAAGCACTTTCTTTTTTTAATTAGGGTAGACTGTGTAACTCATAAAAGTTAACCGGAAGCTATTTTCTGTGTTCTTGCTGTCTATAGAAACACCAGCTTGACTTTCAGCAGTAGGTATATTACATCCTAGACAGGAAATAAAAAGCCATACTGGTTTTATGTAACAGAAAGCCTAAAAATTATTGGCAGCTATCCTTTATGAACCTTCTATCACTGCTTCCTATAAACTTTTTAAAAATAATTCTTAAAATACATTCATAAAATGGGAGGCTGTCTGTATGAATAAAGGGGGAAATACAGAGTAAGTCTTATTCTTCTTAGGTCAATAAATTTAAACACTTCAAAAGAGGGTATTCTCTGAAGCTCAAAAGTGTGCTAGAAAAATATATTTGGAGGATGAAGAAACACAAGCTTAGAGATAGCAGTATTTTTTAAAAACCTACTACAAAACTAGTTCAATACCAGTTTGATATCATTTGCACCTAGTTACAATGGATGATGAAACTACTTATAGATTATTTGCTCTGCCATTACATACATATGTACAGAAGTCTAAGATGAAGAAATGAAAGAATTTTTAACATATATATACATATAAACACATCAATCTCAGCTTTTGACCATATACACTTATCAACCTAAGTTTGGAGTGTAATGTACTTATACATATATGCAAAAAAGTCACGGGTCTTTAACCTTCAGTGTTTTAAATATAAACACAAATTAATTTGCTCATATATTTCTAAATAATAAAACAAGATCAGGAAATATAAAAACATTATTAAGTTATAATAAAGCCATCCTTTAAGTTATTAACAAAACTGAAGAAACATTACCAGAGAGACATCTGAATCTTGAAAATAAAACTGATTTCAAACAACAAGGACAGGAGAAACAACCATAGAACCAAATCTAACTAAGCTCTTGAAAAATTGGTAAAACAGAATAAGATGCAAAAAGCAGAGCTGACAGGCTTCTAGACTGAACAAGTTTTAGAGTAAGTAGCACAGCAATACTTCCCAAGAGTTCCAGCTCAGCAAAACTCAGAAGAGACAGCAAATTTCAGCCAAATTTATAAGAAATTTTTAAAAAATTAACAAAACAAAAATAATCCCTAATCCATTACAAGGAAGATCTATTTTAGATCTAAAATCTAAAGAAGCAAAAAGATCCAAAGAAGTTTCATTAATTAATTCTATAAGGATCTAAAAAGAACTACTACTCTGCTATCCTTGGAGCATTTAATCAGATCATAGAGGAACAGATGAACCTTTCATTTGGAAGACAGCAAGGACCATTAACACAGGTTTTTAACACACCCTGGCAGACAAGGAATGGCAATCCCTGTAGATATCTGCACCCCCGTAAACCATGGAACTGCAATTTATTTTAAGAGCAACACTGCAGTTACTTAGTACGTCCTACAGACAAAAGACCTTTTTTCCCCAATAGAATGGGAACATTAAGACATCATATTTAAAATACAATGCCAAAGGGCATGTCCACTTCTGTTTATATAAATACATCTTGATTTCTGACAAAAAGGCGTACCGCAAAAAAACTTATATTCAGAATGACAACCTAAACTGGTACCACTTCACTATTGCTTTTGCTCTATTTGCATGAACTCTGATCACAGCAACTGCACACAAACCTCCAAAAACAGATGCACAGAACAAAGTCTAGAAGGAATGCAAAAACTTGCTTTATGGGAGCAATAAGTGGCTTCTTATTTAAGATTCATTGTGCTAAAGCAGTAATATTTCATATGAACAGATATGGCTTAGTTTTTGGATATGAAAGAAGAATTTGCTATAAACGCACTTTCAAAACATTCAAATAGGATATACAGAGTATTGCAGAGTTAACGAGGCTTTTGGGTATATCACACTATTCTAGGTATAACCTAAAAACTAGCCAGTGTTTTTAAAAAGTTACTAGAACAAAGAAACTTTCATTAACTCATTAAACTGTAATAGTTATTTCAAGCTGTCCTACCATGTATATCACGCAGAAGGCACCAAGAGCTTGATAAGCTCTTCTCACATCATCTCAAGACAGCAAGAGGCCTCAGGCAAGCATAGTAGTATTATATAAGCCTTCTAAAATTTCAATCAACAGGTTCCTGAACACACTGGCATATAAAATCACCTAGCTTAATGGAAGAAGGTGTGGAGTAACATAGAATGAAGAACAATATAAAGATTTCTCAAAGACAGATTATTTGGTTTACTAAAAAATAAACAAATATTTAAAAACTCAAGCCCAAAATATTCTGCCTACTTAGAGAAACGATAGCAATTCCAAAAACAATTTCAATCTGTCTGCCAAAGTAATTAATAGAAAATCAAATTAAGAGTTCCCTACAAACAGTAACTCTTTCTATCCAACATCCACCAGAGACATGGTCAACATGCACAAGGCTGCACAGACTAGAGGATGATAATTAGTGAAGTGGCTGGCAATATAAACTGAGATCCTATTGTTTTTCTACTTGCTTACTTCAAAGAAGTTTGTTCTGTGACATTATTATCTTTCTTGTAATTAGTGCTAAACTCTCCAATCACAGAAGAAATAACGTCTCCTAATCACTCAACACATGGAAAATTAATGTGTTGAACATTCTCCGTGATGGATTATCTGTACTGTCAGAAACAGAGCTAAAAGATAGTCAGACCCTTAGAACTACATATGGCAGTCCTGGCTTCCAAATACAACAGAGACCTGCAGCAAATAAACTTAGATTTCTAGCCAAGAATATGAACCAATTCATTTAAATATTAATATAGTCCCTTTTGTGTGTGTGTGTATATATATGTGATGACACAATACCTCTATCTGATAATAAAACCTTACTCTTTTTTTGGAAGGAAATTGAACTGCAAAATGTTTCTTTTGCAAAGATTCTACCACTTATCAGCATCACCCAGTAACTACCACACATTAACTTTTAAGAGCATAAAGAAATCAGCTTTTTGTTTTGAAGACCCAAAGTGCTGCAGTACCAAGTGTCTTATGAACAACACACATTCACAAAGCACTGAAGCAATGAGTAGCTTCACATTCTACTAACTGCAGAAAGAGCTGCACTTCACTGCAAAAGTAACTAAGTCACACACAGCCCCTATTGGTGCTGTGTCTCACAAAGCTGACACAAGCTGAAAAACTCACAGGCTACTGCACTGAACAGAAAAAGGGATATGGAAGGTATCAGAGGTCCCCCCCACAACAATAAGCACAAGTATCCCTACTGACCCTTCAACCCAGCCAAACTCATTCAGGGTACAGAGCCCTACAATCTCCTCTCACCTTCCACTAGGAAAAGCAGCCACTGCCACAACACCTTCAAAAAACATCAACATTCACTTAGATCAAATTTGAACACTAGATTTTCTTTTTCAGCCTCATAGTAATTATACACATTTTTAAAACAAATAAGAGGTTTACCCATCAGACTTTTTCTTATATTCTATTTCTTATCCTGTAAGAGCTAATACCCCTTGCTGGTTTCTCATGTGGACACAAATAACACCAAGGGTAATAGGAACTATCACATTCAATATCAGGGCTCTGGAGACGAGGGTCTGGAGGCCCAGGTAGTCTTTTCCTTAATTATGCCAGTTTGGGTAAATGATAAGAGCAGAAGTAGATGAATTTACAAAGTAAACTGGCTGCACCACTGATGCTGGCAACAAGGTTTTGGTTTAGGACTCTGCTGATTGGAAGAGATAGAACTCAACTCATGAAACAGGTCCGATAAGCCTTTGCCAACAAAATGGCCAACCTGGAAAAGTCAGCTTTGAACTAGAAGTGGGAGAAGAGGAGAGGACTGTGTGACATTCCCTTGCAGCCCTACTGAGACACAGACACAATCAAATACCTCTGTGAAGTGCTGGCACACCAATGAAGGCAGTATAGGGAACAGGCAGCAGGAATTTGAGATCTCTGTGCAGTTACAAGGCTTTGATCTCATTGCAATTACCAAGACATGATGGGACAGCTCACACAGCTGGAATGTCACAGGGAAGGGCTACAACTGTTAGGAGCAAACAGACCAGGAAGGACCAGTGGTGCAGCTGCCATACTTCATTTAACTATCAGCCCTTGACAGTGTAATTTCAAAAGCACTGGTAGCAGCCATGAGAAAAACTTTATCCAATTTCCTGTGCTCAATTAACTGCCTTCTGAGACCAAACCTATACCTAACACCGAAGTCCAGCTTTAGTAACAAGTTATCAGGTCTAAAAACCATTACCAAATTACTGATAAGATATCCAAGCAAACTGGTTCAGAGCACAAGGAGGAAAGGAAAAACTGTCTCTCACCTGAGTAATGCATATCCTGGATCCAGAAAAAGTCCTTTTTTCTCTGGAAATTAACTGGCAATCTCAGAGATACAGAGATAAAGCAGGGTCCCCCTTTCAGAACCTTCATGTCTTTGCAGATAAATAGAATACTTCCACAACAGCAAAAGCAGACTGAATAAAGTATTTTCTACCTACTTCTAACTTCAAATCCTGCCAAGACAACAATCTCTCATCTAGATTCTCATCTCACTGTCATAAAAGAAAGAGCTGTCAAGATGGGAAGAAAGTCTGCCCAAGGAATAAAGTAATACCAAAAGCTTCCAGATACTTCCACTACATTCAAGACATAATAAATCATTACATCCATCCCATTAAAAACAATCAAAAAAAGAAAACCTTAACAAAAGAGCAAACTATCTGGCACACTTCAAACTGAATCCTGAAAATAGTAATACGGCAGTGGGAGGAAAGGGAAACAGATTCACAAGACAGTTAACAGAAACCCCTTCCATTATTAGCTTCACTTATGTCTAATGTGCAAAATTATTTACTTTCAGATTTTAATTTTTAAATCACTCAGACCAAGGCTGAGTTCAGTCTCCTCAGAAGAACAGCCTAAGAGCTTAGAATGATCAGGGATCAAACCCTGACAAAAAATTTCATGCTTCACAAAACAGCTGATACTAATTGCTTTTAATGTTTTGATAATTCAAATGCAGACTTAGGTTGAATATTCTGAATTTAAATTAACTAATATTAAGAGAATATAAACATATTAGAGCTCAACAAACTCATGTTATTTAAAGGGGGTTTTGTACAGAAATAGCAATAGATGAGCATTTTTTCTTATTAAATTTTGTCACATACTTCACAAAATACAGTAACTCATTCTTTCTTTAGAGTTGAAAGGACAAAAAGATATTTTTCTTCAACTGAGGTTTGACAAACCTCACCAACAAAAACAGGCACAACTGGATAGCCTGGAAAAGAATTATCTGTAAAATCAAATCACCACCATCTGTGAGTATCTTACCTTTAAATAGGATCCATAATATTTAGTTACATATGGACTGTCACACTGACTCAACACCGTGATTTCTTGTTGGATGTCTTCTATTTCATCTTCTGCTTCTTCTAGGTCAATAATTTTTATAGCAACAACTTTCTGAGTCCGATTGTCAATTCCTTTAAAAACTTCACCAAAAGACCCCTTACCAATTCTCTCCAGTTTTGTAAACAATTCTTCTGGATCTGCCTTCAGAGTCTGTTAAAAAGAAATATAAAGAGAAAAGTCACTCAATATTTGTAACAAAATGTGGTATTTTTAAATGCAACAACACTTCAAATTCTGCATATTCCTATTTATCTACCTACCTTTTTCTACCTCCATAATTGTCATATTCTTTCTAAATCCCTTATATGCCCACACTGATATGTTTATATTTCACTGTACATAAAGAAAAAATGTAACACTGTCCATGTGTCAGGGTTTTATCCTACTGGCAACAGAAAATGCTGCCATCTCAATTTCTTTTCTTTACCAATAAAGAGTATCCAGAATGGAAGATCATTACAAAGATTTGTTTTTTATTAAAAGCAAATAGATCAAACACCACTACCAAAAAAAGTAAGCCTTTAGTCTAACCTTCTCTCCTTAAATTGGTTCCCTCCTAGATCCCAGAATCCCTCTTTTCTATTTTTCTCATATCTCATCCTTCCAAGGATTTCATTCACCTTTTTCAGTGCACAGAGCACTATTTCCTTTTGTTTGTGTGAGGATTTTCTTACTAAGGATCACCTGCATGAATAGCCATGCTTCCTGCCTCTCCCTGATGCCAAGGTTTTCTCAAGCAGGATTTATTTATCCTTTTCTTTGTCTCTCAGTTGCATAGTCATCCACTCCTAAAAACCATGCTGTTCCCAGCTTTCTTGATTTGAGCAGTTACATAAAAGCCACGAGTGCTCACCTAAACATGCAAACGTAGGACTGAGATGGACCACGCTGCCACATTTGCTTTTTCTCCACTATTAAGTATTCAGCTCACTACTGCTTCTATCTTTCAGTGCACAGATGGTAAGTTCCACAGTATACCTTCTTAATCTATCAACATGGAGCCTCACTAGCTAACAAAAAATACAAACATTACAACTACGGGGGGTTGGATGGTACGACCTTTAATGAGCTCTTCCAATCCAAGTTTTTCTATGATTAAACTGGAAAAGTCATAAATAGAGAAAATAGTCATAAAATTAAGAAAGATAGGACAGGATTACTTAGAATCTTGTGCTCAAGAAATAAAATTAATACTTTAAAAGACTTCAGACATATGTGTTTTTAAAAGGATGACACTCATGCTAGCTAAGTGAAAAAACATAGTTCATACAGAAAAAGGCTCATACAAGAAGAATTCAATAATGCCTAAATAAGCATAAAACCACAGTTTATGCTTAGCCCAACTGTGTAGTAGCATGAAGTGGGGAATGAGAACTTCTAGAGTACCACTGACAAGCACTAAAACAGTATTTTCTTTAACAATTAAATTTAGCTTATAAAGCACTTCCAACCTATACTTTTCTGCTCTCACATCTCAGAGTTACATAATTAACCCATACAGCTGCAAGAGGAAGATAGCCTAGAACACAGTTTCTCTGGAGGTATCTAAATTTCACAGCTGAAAGAGGTGTTTTGAGGACAGGTAGCTGGAACTGACTGAACCCAAAGATAAACCCACTCGGTTCTCAAAGCGTTTTATCATCATCTGGCAAAAACTGGGAGTACACAACAACTTTTAGTACTTTGAAGTCAGCCATAAGACATCACTGCTTTCAGGTAATCATTCCAGGAACACATCATTGGTGAGATCAGCCCAAAGCAAAAACACTCTAAGTGCACCTACTGCAAGGTTTCACCAGCCCCAAGAAATTCCCCCTGCTTTACATCTTACTGATCCATCCTTTTATGCAAAGTCAGTTTTGGGAAACAAACAGAAGGGCATGGGGTTTTATCACCCTTTTGCCATTAAATGAACGGAGCAAAAGATCCACACCCCTTCCACCAAAACCAGCTTGTTCCTCTGTTTATTTCAATGTAAAGAGAACAACATACTATTACACACTATTAAATATTACATACTATATCTATATATGTATATATTTATGTATCTCCCACTTAAGAAACCAGACCAGGGCACTTCATGTTTTCCCACAAACAGTCATCCCTCAGCTGCACAGTAACCCTTACCAACACTTCCAGGGACATAATTTCTAAGAGATCACTAAAAAACTACAAACCAAATTGTGCTTACTGGTTCTTCTCATGCTTCACAGAATGCTCTGCTCTCAATATTCAAACCAGTCTTCTCTGAGAACTCCTCATGAATAAAAATAACCTTAACACCAGCATCAGATATTTTCCCTTGCGGAAAACAATTATCTGTCTACACTTTCATACATCCTGTGCTGGAATTTGAGATGATGTGCTGCAGAGAGATGTGCACATCTAATCCAACCACACAAGCCTTCTAGTTCCATTCACTAGCCACAGGAATCTGAGCATTACATCATTACAAAGGCATCTGGGTAAACCACAAACCAATCCCAGTTGCAGCTGCCTAAAACATTCCATGTTTCACCTCCTGAGACTAAAAAGCCAGCACTGCTCAGTTGCAGTGCACTGCAGTTGTTCATACAGAGAAAATGCAAGAGCTACATGCCAGCAGCTTTTTTAAGTTCTGCTGGCTATATGGATACACCTCCTATTTTCCCTTTTCCCCTTAACAGTCTATGACTATCATATATTAAAGCTCCTTGTTTCACAGCACCACAGTCTTTAGAGATTTTTAGGAACCTCACAGTTTCTTTTTTACAGTGTCAAGCTCTTGGGATTCTGGTGTTAGGCTGACAGTTTTATAAGACAACTGTAAAAGAGAATTAACAATTACAGAAAAGTGAGGAAGATAACTTGCTGGAAGACCCAAGAAGAAGGGAACGACTGTTCGCTTGAATTTTTATAATCAAAATTTTGCAGCCAGTTTGAAATGTTAATTGCTCAATAATAACACAACTTAATGGGATCAAAATCATTATCAATAATGATAATAATTGATAATCAATAAAAATAATGTTATTTCAGAAGCTTCCTGTGAAATGACTAATTATTAAACAAACCAAAAATCCCACCCTTCCTTCCCAGTTCACAATTTTTGTAAATTCATTCCTTTGTTCTAAAATGTAACAGTTGTCATTCCTGAATTTTCTTCTGAGCAACAGGAGGTAGCAGTTGTTTCAAAAAACCCAAACAACACACTCTTGCTCTGTAAGAAAGGTCTCAGTTTTCTTCTCAGAACACCAGGTGCTTGAAGTGAGAGCCTTGAACCACTGGCAACCTGTGTTTTTGCAAGAACTAAGAGTTGGTTTCTTTAATGACCTGCTGTCTTTCAAAAATAGAGAGATCAGGCTTCCAGATACATAATGCACTGCTTGAATCTGAAAGTACATGAGTGGCCAATTCCCACTCTTTTTTCAGAGATTACATCTGGAAAGGATTCTTGCCAAATTTGATTTTCCTTGGTTTTGTAAATACTTTCAACAGAGACAAAATAAACAAATAGCTTTATAAATATTCTCTCTACACAACTACAAAGAGAAAATTACTTCCACAGACACTGTCACTATAGTCTTGCTGACTCTATTCTTTGCAAACTTTTACTAAGCACAGAGTTTATTCCTACTAATATTAAAATAATGGGAACTGATAAAAGAACCTTCATGTAATGGAGCACATCAAATATTGCTAGAAACCACAGACTGGAACATCAATATCTGCTGCAAATGGGTAAAGCTAATCACCTTGATAAAGAACTAGATCTCTAGCACTACAACATTTTTTTAAAAGCTTGTCACAGAATACATACAGTGACAAATCAAAAACAAGTTATGGAGCATTCAGATTGAATGATTCCAGAACTTTCAATTTCCATAGACACTTGAATTACTTTGCTTTTTATTTCAAATAGTTTTTCACACTTCTGAACACAAACTGCAACCATCTTGTCTCACAGTCCAGCTTGTTCAGCCACGCAGAACAAAGTCCTTTTCACCATAAGCAAAGCCACCATTCATCCAATAATTTGAGTAATCTCTCTGTACTTGTTCCACATTGGATTCATTACTTTTGACCTTAATCAGCCAGAAAAACATACTCCATTTAAAATTAACTCTTCTTAGGACCTAACAACACTGTTGCCTACTTCTACAGAATAAAAATAGTTCAATACATTCTCAGATCCTATTTGTTCAATTTGGTCTCATGGCTCAAACTCAGCTGCAGCCAAAAAAACCAAATTACCTCCTCCTAATGCTCTGTATTTCCAACTAATGAGCTCCCAGACTTTTGCAAAGGCTCTTTGTAATACTCATACTCATGAGAAGCTGCACTTCATGCTGCTTTATTCAGTAATTCCAATCCCCAGGGTTGCACAGTTCTTCAGCACTGCCTCTCACATGTAACAGGTGCCTTTAAATTTTGTCTTTTTGAGGCATTGCCTTTTTCTATGCAAAGGTCACTTTTCAGTCAACAATTGTCAAGAACAGTCCTGAAGAAACCAGCTGTGTCACCCACTCTGACACCACCTCTGCAGTACCCTCTTCACAGTAGGGTTACACACATCTTGCAACATATTTATTTTTATGAACCCCCAATTCTCATCCACACTGACTGTCCCTTAAAGCTCAATAGAAAACACTACTGTAATTCAAACTAGTTAGATCCAACTTTATCCATAACCATTCTGAGAGAAGATACAGCTTTGAGTCTTTCTCCACATCTCATTCAAGTTCTTATTTCTAACTTCTTTTTATGAAGAGTTGTTCCAGTTATTATAGAAAAGCATTAAAAATATTTCTCTTTAACTTACAATAATTATAAAGCTTCTCCATAATCCAAGTTCTTAAGCTTAACTGTGCAACTGATGGTACTTGCAGATCTGTCATGTATTTTTGAAGCTTGCTTGAAACAGAAAATCAATCATCTTTTAACATCTCAATTTGCATACTTTTCATTTCACCGAATCAATTTCCAATTTTTCAGTCCAATTCTCATTCCCTATCAAGACCGAGCCCAAAATATAATAATCTGAAGAGGTTCAGAGATTTCTGGGGATTGTTTAGCCTGGAAAAGAGAAGCCTGGGCAGCTGGAAATCTTACTCTGTGTGAATACCTGATGGAAAGGAGTAAAGAACACAGGGTCAGACTCTTCTCTGTGGGGTCCAGAAGAAGGACAAGATGCAATGGCCAGAAATTGAGTTATAGGAAACTTCATCTAAACTTCCAGAAATAAGAGGAAAAGAAAAAAAAAAAAGGAAAAAACCAAAACAAAACAACAACAACAAACCACCAAAACAAAACTTAAAACCCAGCCTTTCTTAATATAAGGATAATCCTGCATTAGATTAGGGCTGCCCAGGCAGGCTGTGGATCCTTTGAGGTATTCAAAACTAGGCTGGATGTTGTCCTGAGCAACCTGGTGACTCTACTTTGAGCAGGAGGTGGACAGATGTGCTCCACAGGTCCCTTACAATCTCAGCTATTCTGTGATACACTTACTATCACATCAAGAATTAGTTTTGCTGCTAAATTTACTGCATAGAAACATAATTTCTTAAAAATTAAGACACCATTGCTGCACATAATTTTTTTATTTTTTATCTTTGGTCAGACCAGAGAACAGAAATCTGCCAGAGAAATTCACACAGGAAATTTTCCCATGTAACCTGAGAACTTTGAGCCTAAAGCCAGTCAAAGTGACCAGCAGGCACAGTTGATGTCATTCTCCTTCACAAAACTCCCCATTTCAAGAAGGCACTGCAAAGGTTTCCCTAGATCACCACTTGGAATTTTTCAAAAACCATTTAATGTCTCTTCATTATTAAGGAGCTCTCCTTTTTACTTTGATCCCCACAAAGCTAGCAGCCCAGGGGGCAGCAGTAGAGATACATAAATTTGGATAAATTGCACAAATTCAAATCAGCCCTCCTACAAACTTGGGCTACCAAAGCAGGGGGCAGGGAATAAACAAACCCACGACCCGAAAAAGAAAAAAAAAAAAGCAACCACCAAGACCCCAAAACACCCATATAAGATGGTTTTGCATCAGAGAAAAAACTACCTCCAGGAAGGAGAAGCCTCAAAGTTTGCTACCCAGCATTTCAGCTATCTCAGAAGCTCACAAGTTCTTGTTTTCAGCAATACATATACCCCATATATGAATAACTGAAACAACAGACAAAATTATTTCCTGCAGTTGGTGTGAAATTAAAATATAAAAGAGGCAGTAAACAGATGATAAATTGTTTGGTTCAATTGTATCAATCCCTATCTGTACTTTCAAAGAGCAGCCAACTAACACAAAAAGACAAAATATAATGAAGTATTTGGATTTATAGTCGGGACTTTCAGATAAACAATGAAAAAGAAAAACATTTTTAGAAGCCTTAAAACTGGAACCAAATTTGAACCATCTCTGTCTTATTTATCAATAATAAAGTAAAATGAGACAAACTACCATAGCCATCTTAGCATTATCATGAACAGCAACAACTGATTTGATTTTAAGAAGACAAATCAGCAAAACATTGAATGAGAGGTACAAAGACTAGAAAGAAAGCATTTATCTGTAATAACTAGGTGTAGAACTAAGATCCAGCTCTTTCACTGAGAATTTGTCAATTATAAAAAGTAACACATAATTGTTTTCTTTTTTTCTTCATACACATTCCATATTTCTACCAGTTTCCATCTCCAATACTATAATTATTCAATTCAGACACATGCTACCATAAGAAAATTGTTTTTTTTCTGGGAGAAATACAATATGCCAAAAATACAGAGAACTAGCAAGAGCAATACTTTTAACTATCGAGAAAAAGGAATAACTGCCATCGATTCTGCTGTGAATCTTCAATGGGTTGAAACAGGGGAGAGGAAGCAAAAAATAAAGCTGTAAACCTTGCATCTCAAACACTGAAGGTAAAAACATTTAGCATGAATCACTATGGCCTACTAATATGTTTGTCACTAGAGTTAACTCTCTTGTTCTGATTTCTACCTAGATTGAAACAGGGTGTAAGCACATTTCCAGCATCTGCCTAAAGTTAGCCTATCATAAAAATATTCCTAAACCCTTGCATAACTCTCTTTCCACTTATTTTCAAGGAAGGTGCACTTGTCTTACATTCAGAACACAAAATATTCGATTTTTCATCAGTAACACAAATATGTAAAGCATGCTTCCAGATTTCTAATTCACCAATACCATTTTCTGGGTGCGATGTGGCCTGCACAAATCAGTCTGAAATTTTCTGGTATTTTTCATTCAGAAAACTGCTTACTGTACAACCCTAGGAGTTTAATACCAAAATGAATACTTACCTAACTGTAACCTGCTTCCAGAAAACATATTTAATTGGAATTTTTTCTGAGTTTTTAGTGCAACATCACAAAAAACTTTCATAACCTGTAGCTGACTTCCTCCCTTCCATCCATTACACTTCTAAACTGTAAATTACTGCAATTAAAAATCCCTCCACGCCTTGGGCACACAGTGAAAGCAACACACAAGTATCAGCAGTATGTACAGTACAGCAGTGAAATACAAGATACATTTTAGACACCAAGAGAAAGATAGCTAAGGAAAAATGTCCCAAAACCAGTTTTAGAATAATGTCTCTCACTTATTTACACTTGCTAAAAACCTAAAACTTCTGTGATGAAAATCACTCTTAATTAGCTAAGCCACTGATAAAAAGAAAAAAAAAAAGTAGCTCTTTAGGAAAACCCCATCATTACAACAAATGGCTGAATAAAGAATGCTAACAGAGGCAATGAGAAAGTTCTGTTGCATTAATACTACTTGACAAAAATAAGGAAAACAGCGAATTTTAGTTCTACAGCAATGCTATAATTTGAGGGGAGACTCTTATTGCACCCATTGTGTCTGACAGAAAACCCAGATGTCTGTCTCAAGAAGCTGCCAAGCAGAGCAACTGAGAATACAATAAATTCTCCCGATTCAAGCCTCACTTTTTATCAAGTTACACTGCAGAAGGCTCTTAGTTCTATACTAATATAGAATCAGCACAGTCTGACATTTGTGCATACCTGCACATAGAAAATTACCCAGATCAACAAAGAGCTTACAAGTAAAAACAGCTTTGATTATAAAGCACATCCACACAGATTATTACTTTTAGGCACAGAGAACACCACTGAATTAAACACTACTCCATAAAAGATGTATCATCAAAAAAGCAATAACCAGATCAAAATCACTCACTCTCACAGAATACCAGGTTGGAAGGGATCTCAAGGAAGATCTGGTCCAAACTTTCCCAGCAAAAGCACAGTCTAGGCAAGGTAGCCCAACACCCTGTCCAGGCAAGACTTAAAATTTTGTGTCCAGCGTTGGGGAATCCACCATTTCCTCAAGAAATTGGAATAATGGCTGACTGTCCTAATTGTGAAGAATTTTCCTTTTGTGTCCAATCAGAATTCTCCCCTGGTGTAATTTGTACCTTTTATCCTTACTCTTTCCATGTGATTCCTAGTAAAAAGGGAGTCTCCATCTTCTCTTTGGACACCTTTGAAATACTGGAACATAGTGGTAAGGTCTCTATCCTGGGCCATCCTTTCTCAAGGCTGAACACATCCAGCTCTCTCAGCCCTCCCATGCGAAAGGCTTCCCAGTCCTCCAGTTATCTTTGTGGTCTTTCTCTCAACCCTCTCCAGCTGTCCACATCTTTTTTTTTTTTTAATAGAAGGGACCAAATTATTATAGGATGGATGCAGTATTTTTTATTATTATTAATTTATATTCGATGCTGTGTTGACTTTGTCCATCAGTGTTCTATGCATCCTCTATTCCCCTTCCCACCCCACCCACAAGAAAGGGAGTACTAGAAGAATTTAAGCAAATTTTGAAAATGCAGCCAAGATACATTTTCTACTTCAGAAACACAAAAGATGCCACTATGTAAAAGCTGACATCAGAGCTTTGTGCACCACTTGTAACACAAGGCCCGGTATTTAAATGTGTCTGCTGCCTCAGTAGCCTTTTGTCTCTCTGGGGAACAAAGATGCCAGCTGGCCAAGGGGGTACCTTGCTCACACATCAAACTTGCCACAACACAGGGCCAGTCTGACTGGCCTGTGAGGACACCTGAAAGACACAGTTGCCATAAGCTGCATCTATTTACCTATTCTGGAAGACCACACAATGGAAATAGGTTTTCCTGACACCCAAACTGCTCCATACATCTATTACATAGCCCTGAAACAGCCTTTGACTGCAGAGTGAGAAGATGCCCACTTCTTTTTCACCAGTTAAAACTCTTCTGTCCTGGTACCCAAGGGCTGAGCTTGTCATATGTCACAGAACCATGACATCTGTATTGAGAATATTTTAAAACTGATTATCCAAGATCATAACGGTCCAAGGATCTGTCCAGTATTTAAGTGCTGTAAGTTACTGCAAAGTATTTGTCAAACTGTAACATAAACAGTAACAGTGAGCACACACTCTCAAAAAAAAAAAAAAAAAACCAAAAACCAAACTGGGGAAAGCTCATCTCCTACACAGAAGCTGCAAATGGAAAGCAGGAGAAGCTAAGTGGCCTTTCCACGGTGCCTTTGATTTAACAACACAATATTTTGTAGTCACCAAACACAGAGTTCACACAGGAAGTACTTAAAGCAGTTTATTGTAAAAGGAAAATGAGTTACAATAAGGAAGACAGTAATACCTATAGTGTGTAACTATGAAAGAACAGCCATGCCGATCAGAACAAAGGATCCTCTAGGCCAGGACACTCATCCTACAGCAGCAAAAAGCGAACATCTTGTGAACAGCACAAAAATAGACAAATAAACAGCAGCATTTCCCAAAACACCCTTCCAGTCTCTGGCAAACTGACACTTTCTGAGCCTAAAATGGTGCCTTTATGCTTAAAAACCTTTTCTGTTCATTTGTCAAGTTCCCACTTAAATTTAGTTAAACTTCTAACATTTCTTGAAGCAACACAGCCTTAATGCCAATGCTTATTTACATTTTGCATGAAGAACCTGTAGCTCTTGTACTGAAAATACAATGAAGAATGAATAAAAATAACTTGCTGCATAAACATTGTTATTGCTACAAAAACAACTGAAAAGGGAGGAAGATAAAAAAAGGAGTTTATCACACAGAAGAGGCTTGTCTTCAAGATGATGGAATTCTAAAAGCACCACAGGAATTTATTACCATAAATTTATAAACACAGTACTTGATTTAAAATACAGCTTCCTTAAAGAAGCTCCAGAAGCTTACCACAGCCTTGAAATGCAGGCCAGTCTGAAAATCAAGGTCGTATACACGCTTACTGGGAGCCAGTCTTGCAGGAATCTCACACATTTACAGGCAAACACACACTCTCCCCAGGCCACTTCCATAAGGCATGAAGAAGCAAGACAACACATCCTCAGTTTAGTCATGATGCAGCTGCACCCTGCACACCCAAACTTATATCTATAGAGAGCCCTTAAAACAGCAACAGCAAAAACTTTGAGTCCGAACTTAAACTGCACGCACAGAAATTTAGGTCAAAACCCAACTCTGTTTTTATTCAGGTTACAACAGGCCCACTGTACAGCAGACAGCAAATCTCAGGTTTTGACAACCTTCCAGCACCATCCTACATTTCCTCCACAGTTTTCCATTCCTTTGGCTCACTCTCTACCCACTCATTTTTATGCATCACTCTTCAAACATTGATCAGACATCTTGTTTAGGGAGAAATACATTAATCCTTCATCCCTCTGCTCTACTGACACTACCATGCTCACGCCAAACAGCATTAATAATGTCCCTCCAAGTGATTTTTTGGGGTCAAGAAGTTACCCTGCTCACACAAGCACAATGGGTGCTCTCTTGTGTGAGTACAGCAAAGAATGTCAGAGAAAGCTGCATAACTTGTCACTGACACTGCTTCCACCGTTTGTGGCAGAAGCTGGTAGGTGGGGAGGAGGGATCACACTACAGAAAAAGGATAGTCCCGTGATTTAGGAAATTTAATTATAGCCCAGAGAACTAAGCTCTATTTCTCTCTTCTACACAAAGTCCCAAAGCTTTTTCTTATCGAAGCAGATGTCACATATTGTAAGTACTTTACTCTTTGAACATTTATTTGGAAGTAAAATCAAAGAGAATTGTGTACTGAAAAGAGGCCGCTATAAAACTGCTATATATTCTGACAGAATGGAAAAGGATACAGACATCTTGAACTGGGCACAGGAGATGAGTGAGCAGCATTCACATTGCTTACAGACTTTATGCCTCTACCTATTGGGATATCTCTGGTGTCTTGGGTTTGTTTTTTTTTAGACTGTAAAAGTTCACACTTGAGCAACTCTCATAGTAATAAAATAAAAGTCATGAGAAAAATGACACCACTTTGAATAAAACTATTTGAAGCAAAGTCCCAAATTACATGGACTAATAAGAACTCTGAAGATCCACGCATTTAGCACAGCTAACAGTACTACAAACCAAATAATAAATCAAGTCAATAAAAAGCACAGGTCCTCAGATCATAAAGTGACATACATCATCAGTACATGCATACTGATGGAATAATCTTCATTCTCTCACTTCCAAGCAGCTACAAATCTGATTTTTAAATGCTAAAGTGTTATAGGTTCTTTCTCAAAGTAGGTAGTTGTCTTATTTCTAATATGCCCCAAAGGAACAAAAAAAAGCCCAAACAATATCCACAGTCAATTAAGAAACCCTCATTTCTCTGTCTCTGGCAATCAGCAAACTGCTCATATTTGGAAGGTGAACTTGAACTCCCAGCAGCAGGACCTACACAGCAATAAATTAATTAGCTCAGAGAGTGGGCCTACGTAGGCTACAGGGCATCCAATACTATGTATGAGCACATAATTCATGCTTTGCCTAAGCATGTAACATTTTCAATTCAAATTTTGGAAAGAAAAGAGATTCATGACTTAGAATCCTGACTCACAATAAAACAAACCACGGTAAATCAATACTTAAACCAAATGATGCACAAACACTTTCAATTCAGGAGACAAATTTGAGAGAGACTCTTACGTGTCATTTATAAGTTGTTCTTTTGGAGGTAAGGGCAAGAAAGTTTCTAATCAGATGTGGGAAATATTAGAATAACAACACACAGATACCAATGACCTTAACGTTTTCCTGGCAGCAGATTCCATTTAAACCAAGAAAAACGAGGTGGGGGGAGAGGCTCAGACTGAGCCAGCTCAGCCAGCATTAGTTTTTTCAAATATATAGTTTAGACACAGAACAAGCAAATTCCACCGTACAACAACAGCAGCTGACCAACTCTCGGGTTCAAACACAGGAGCCAAACACGATTCCCGAGCGCCCACCTCAGAGCAGCACCACAGACATAGGCACTGCAGCATGCGCTGAAGGGCAACATTTCCAGGCCCTGCTTGTACGGACTGGCTGTACGTATGCTTGCCCTACGCACCTCAAACTAACGGGGCCGAAAATCGCCCACTGAGCCGCGGCTGCCTTCAGGAATTAAAACACCGAGCAGCAGAACTGCCGGCCGGGGGAGGGGGGCCACAGGCTCCGCTCCGCACGCCTGCAGCGACAGAGCGGCTGCCGAGGACGGACGCAGGGAGCAGAGGCAGGCAGCGATCCACGGGCGGAGGGACCTCGCCGGGCGCCACGCCAAGCGCTGACAGCACGTTTCGTCTCCATCCCGCTCCTCTGCCCCCAGCCCAGCCCCCGCGGCCGAGCCAGGGCCAAGAGGCGCTTTCTCCCCCCAGACCCGGGAATCCCCCCGTTTACAGCCAGCCCGGCCCGAGGAGCGTGTCCGTGCCTGCCCTTGGGGCAGCTGCTCACCTGCATCCCCGGCAGCCCCGCCTGCACGGGGGAGTGAGCCATGGCGGCGGCGGCGAGGGAGGCTGGGAGGCAGCCGGGTCTCCTCAGGCGGCTCCAGGGCACAGAGCTGAGCTCATCTCCACGCTCTCTCACACACAGCACCGCCGTCCTCCTCCTCCTCCTCCTCCTCCTTCTGGCCCTTCCCCCGGGCGAGCAGCGCCTGTGCGCCGGCGGTTGGAAAGGGGCCGTCCCAAGCCCGGGCTCTCCAGGCCCCCGTCACGGATGCAAAGGCAGCAGCGGCTTCCTCATCCCTCCTCCTCCTCCTCCTCCTCCTCTTCTTCCTCCTCCTCCTCCGGGCCGTGCCGGCGACACGATGACAAACCTGAGGCGGGAGGAAGAGGCGAAGGAGGAGGAGGCGGAGCGGCAGCGGCGGCCCCGCCTGCCGTGCGCGGTACCTGCCCGCCCGCCGCCATGGGCGCGGACACCGCCCCACACGCCGGGGCCGCTCCCGCTCTCGCCGCCCCTCGCCCGGGGCTCGGGGAACGCACCGCGACACCGGCGCTCCGCCGAAGGCTGCGGTGCCAGGAAGCGCTTGGCTTCCTGTCAGAAGCTGCAGAAGCCCCAACCCAAAATGCCAGTCATGCTTATCCTGTAGTTCCTACGCGGGAGCAGAGTGGGTCAGCACTGAGGTCTCTCCCACGCAGAAGTTCTGCGTACATGCAAATCCCTTGAGAACTCGACAATGTTCTGTTCTTGGTTACAAGTGGAATTTAGCAGCTCAGTCGCACAGCTTCCCATGTGCCGTGGAATGCCCTGAGTCTCTCCTTTTTCCGCCCCGGCACAAAAACCTAGGGAGTTTCAGGAGTGTTAAGTTTTTGTAACCTGTCAGCAGGTGGGGCTGGGATCCATAGGACAGCGAGGCTCGCTGTCTTTTCAAGAGATTTTTTAAAATAATGTGAGCATCCACTGCAGCAAAAGTTGCTTTTCACTAGATAGTTCACTAGAGTTTGTACAAATCTCGTAACTGCAGGAAACATTCGAAAATAGAAAATGGTCTTATTGAAAAGTGGTTGGAACTTCCACTGAAGTTTTTCCTATAGTTATGATACTCTTTGTTGTCTTATGTGGGCTGAGTTAATGTTGCACAATCTGACTTTTCTGAAACTTGGAGATACATAAATGTTCCTAGGATGTCTACGTCAAAGTCTTATTCAAATAAAATTAGCCAACAGCCTTATGCAGGCAAATAAGTGTGCCCACACACATGCATATTGGTGTTTTACCTAAGAAAATAAACTAAATGTACCAGCCCTTGAGTACAGTTAAACAGGAAAAGATGATGGCTAGAAACTGAAAATTGAAATCTTGAAATTATTTTTTCAGTTGTTCATGAAGGATTTGAAAATTTCCTTAATGCTGGGATGGAGTTGAGATTCTGTGGTGTTTGGCTTTAGGAAATATGAACAAGTTTCTACTGTTTACTGGTATGTAATTTTCAAAGAAATGTAAAGTCTTTTCTTTCAAATCAAAAATCAAATAACAGTCATGAGAATCAGTATCAAAACTCTCTATTTAGATTGTTTTCGAAAGCATTTTTGCAATGCTCTTATTTAAAAAAAAAAAAAAAAAAAAGGTGTAATATCTCCATGGTTGCTCCACTATTTGCAGTAAGTTTTCCTAGCTTGCTAGGGAGAAAGTCAATGGGCTACAAGTGAACCTTTTCTTTTGTCTCATGAATATCACTGAGCTTTTGCTACAACACATAATATTAAAAATCTTCATTGAGAAAATGTCAGTTTTACTATTGTTTATGCAGTTTTATTTTGGGATTTTTTTTCTATATAGTCATTACGATACAGATTTTATCAGCTGCTTTACTCTTTCTGCAGTTGCACATTCAGTGTGGAGTCAAAAAAAAAAAGGTACACAAGTTTTCTCTTTTGTATTATGAAAGGTATACAACTGGTTTTATATATACTCTGCCCATGAGTATATTCTTCGGGACTTAATTTTCACAAGGAATATACACTTGACTTGATAGATTCTCTAGCTCAAGGCACATAAGGACAAAAAAGGTCCCTTGCTGCTCTGAAGTGACTTCCACCATGGAACCTCCTGGCCTGGGGCCACCATGAGGTCTTTCTGTGGTTTGTGTACCATCATGGATTTATTCCATCTCAAGATTTTGAAGTTCTGCCTTATATGTTCAACAAGATTCTGTACCTGAAAGATTATATTTTGGGCCATGGAATAAACTTTGTGGGCAGATTAACTTGCCAAATGCAGAAAAATAAAGGAGCAGATTCAAAACTCTTCAGTCACAAACCAGATACCAGTCCAAGTTAAGTTCTAATGAAGTCAGAACAATGTATTAAAAGGTCTAACATCTTGTTAGCTTCTAAATTTTATAATGTATCTCACATTCTGATACACTTTCAATTTCTCCCAGAACTTGTAGAAAATTTTAAATATTAGTTTTGAATGTAATTTTAAAATAATGTGTGTGTGTCTGCTGTTCATTTTGTAAATGCTAGTCTTTCAGTCAAAATTTCAACTCCATCTCACAGACTAAATAACAGAAGCCTTTCAAATTTTCCTTTCATTTTCTCAATCTTTTGTGGGTTTTTTTAATCTTTTCTGAGAAGAAAAAAAAAAGATTTTGTGTATTGTAGTCCAAAGAAAGGCTAGTCTTGCAGAAATCTTTATTAAAGAGAATGATTACATGTTATGCTAGCCAACCATCCAACACAATGACTGAGACTTCAAAAATAAATGCTTCATATCATTAAGACAGTTCCCTGATGTATCTTTTTGAAGCCAGATGTTCCAAGCATTCAAAGATTCAATTTATTTTATGTATCAACTTCTCAGTAACTGGTTTGCTTTCAATTTAACGTGATACTTTGCATATGCAGAGATTTTCTGCCTTGCTGGTTATGTTTAAGCCATAAATTATAACATTTCAGTCTCTAACAGTAAGGTAAGAGTTACAAAAGAAGAATATAATTACATAATTGTAAAGGCTGTGACTGTGAACTTCTGCTTATAAATACCTGTGAAGAAAAAATGTTTTCCTTACTGACAAAGACTGAAACTTCTCAAATGAACAATGTAAGGTCAATGGTGTTTTCTAAGATGAAAGGTGTACCAGGAACCCAGCTCATTTTAAATTTATAATAATAAAAGTGTCACTCTTTCCTGTATCGCACAATGCACAGCAGCTTTAACAAGGCTCTTCACAAATGGATCTTTAAGAATTTAAGTGTTCCTGGGGCAAGAGGGGAGGTCCTCACACAGGTCTCTAACTGAAGATAGAGAGGAAAGAAAAAAGACAAAAACCTTTCACAGTGGGGGATGTTACCAATAGGCTGTCTCAGGACCAATATGGGACCCATCTTGCTCAGCATATCCATGAATGAGCTAGGAAATAGACTAAAGAAAATTGACAGTCTCATATTGCCAATCATCATGAGAGAGAAACTAAAACAGAGGCCAAGGAGTTGAAGAAAAATCTCAGTGAGTGACTGCTGAGTGACATGCCAGCAGATGGGGGTTCAGTATTGAAAATGTGCTCCTTCAGCAGAGTAGAAGAATGTCAGAATATGAGTGCTGTAAATATCCTCAATGTGGGCCTACAGAAAAGCAGCTTCCTGGGAAAACTTCATAAACATGAAATATCTAATCAGTGAATTAAACCCCAAAGGTATAAGTAAGGCTCATTTCTGCACACTGAGTCATTCTGACTATGCTTCTCTTTCAGATCAATGTCCAGTCCTTTCAGCTTTCCTTTCTGGGAGATCTGCTCAAACAGCAACTTAGTCTCCCAGGAATGAGCCAAGGGACCAGACAAGGACAGGATGCAATTTTATTTTTTAAAAAATACGTTTAGTGATAAAAAGCACATTTCCCTGTAAATAACAAAAAATATCCCTATGTTGTCCAGGACTGAAGTTTTCCCTGCTTTTGGTTGTGTATGTTCCACAAGATTAGTTTCCAGTGTACTTCCAAACTAGGCAGCAATGATACAGCTACAAAACATTGGGGTTTTCTCTGTTTCCACCAAAATTTTAAAATTCAGCTTTCAATTTCCGTTGGAAAGGGTGTCCCTTCTACAAAGTTTGTGGTGGAGCCTTTCTTCCTCTCAAGATGCCATGGGTAGCCCTGCAACTGTGTATTTCTTCCAGCAGAGGAAGCTTGTGTAGTTTCAAATGCACACAGCTTGCCTTCCACAGCTAGATTTGGCTGTGTATTTACGTTCTGGTTCAACAAGCCATTTGTCAGAAAATGGTTTTGTCAATTGCAGAAGTAGAGCTGGAAGTTCAAACACTGGCATCCTACTTCAGGTCTTATGAATGCTGAAGGGGAAAAATTTGGTTATTAAATTATGTTCCCCCCCCCAAAAAGCCTTTTTTTTTTCTATGTTTGTATAAAACATGTCGTTTTGTATATATTTCCCTTCCTGCAGTGATGTTATTAATATCATTCATAGAAAATGGCAGGTTTTTGAGATTCATAATAGAAGAAAATTCACTTTCTTGTAATACTGAGAATCATAATGGATAAGCCAGATTGAGGCAGGAAATGGAAGAAACATCTAGAGTGTTTTATGCTGTTTATTAATAATGGGCAGAATATAAATGCCTGAAAGTATTTTAGTATTCCAGGCAGACAATTAAAATTAGATGGAGACCTAGAGCTTATTAAGAAACATGAGATTGATTTTACTGTCCTATGCCTCTGCCCCTGAAGAGCATCATTGCATTATACCTAGCTTTTTATAAGCCTTTCTCTTAGCCCCTTGTCACACAAACCAAACATATGCAAATGGAAGAAAACATACCTTCTCTATCTTCTTCTCACATTTCACATTTTATAATGGAGACATCAGTTCTTATCTCGGGTTAATGTCTGTGTAGACAGCAGAGTAGCAAACTCTCTGGACTAATGGATCCATTAAGGGTGACCTTTAATGGTTCTAAACTAAAATAGAGTCAATTTAGATTAGATAGAAGGAAGAAGTTTTTTACAAGGAGGGTGATAAAACACTGGAACGGGTTGCCCAGAGAGGTGGCAGATGGATGCCACATCCCTGCAAACATTAAAGGTCTGATTGGACTGGGCTCTGAGCATCCTGGTCTATTAGATGTTCCTGTCCCCAACAGGGGGAATAGACTAGATGACCTTTAAGGATCCCTTCCAGCCCAAACTATTCTGTGATTCCGTGGCCCTGTAATTATGCTGAGACACATGCCTTAGACAGTCCATGGCATCACAGATGTGAAATGTTTGCTTGTAGGCTACAGTTGTCCCAGCGGAAAAAGTTGCACTGTATCTCATTGATAATTGATAAGTAGCAGTCTTAAAACTGACTGCACTACTTCACTATTTTAATTCAAGGATTATCTCATTTTTTACTCTTCATTAATTTCATTATATACCAGCTGTTACCTGTAAAATCTTGTGTTGACAGAAGTGTATTGTATTAATCTGTTGAATAAATAAACACATGGATTCCTGCAAGTACCAGTTGTCACTCTGGGGTGTAGTTACCAAATGAAAATCATCATGATGTGATGAGTTTTTCAGAGTACATCTTTGTTCTGTGTTTAATCCAACTTAACTGCAGTCTACTGCCAAAGTGCTGATCCCACTCTTCCTTTCTCCCAGCCCTGGCTCCAGTCCTTGCATTAGCAATCACATGCCCGCTTGGTGATTTGGATCAGTTCACTGATCCCACGGGAAATGCATCCACATCCTGCAGGATTAGTGTCCTGTGGCAGCGGTCTCTGGGTGTCACACAGCAGGGACACCATGTGGACGCCAGCACCTCCCATTCTCTGCTAGCCCAAGTTAGTTCAGATGGGCTAGGAGGTGAAACTCCATCCAGAATGTCCTCTTTGGAGTGGGATGGTGGCTCCAACCCTGTCATACCACAAAAGCCACCTTCTCAGTTTGCAGGAATGAATGCTCCTGCCTGTGGTTTAAGCCCAGAGCTGTGTATTCATAGCAGTCAGTCTTCACAGAGAATGTACAGAAGGAAACAGTGGAGGGATGACTTTGTGGACAATAAACCTCTTTGCTAGGCAATCAGAGACCCTCAGCCTGCAGCCTTCACCGCGCAAAATTTAACACCCAAAAAGGAAAAGCCAGAAATCAGATACCCTCAAAAAAAGTGAGCTTGTTATTTTGGGAAGGTTTTTATTAGGCAATGAGCTGTCTTCTAGTGCTTGAACCTGCCAACATCCCCCCTAGGTATGTGTGGGGGACAGCTACAGCTTGTAACCGTGCTCCACAAAAATGCAGCTCCTTTGTGTGTACCTTCCTCCTCTGCCAATCATTCCCTTTCCATTTAGCCTTCTAAAAGTAATTAGCCAGCAAGTTCCTGTTGTGCCCACAATGCTCTGATATGATCCAGTCATCTTCCACCTCCTCCTTCAGATCTCCTCTCATTCACAAAAATCAGCTGCAACCTTCCACTTGCCCCAGACCTTTGGCAAAATCCCAGGGCCTTGCAGTCCCTTGACATCTGCAGTTGCCAGCTCAGTTTTCCTCCTATCTTTTTCATGAGAGCAGTCTTCCTGGGGATTTGGGACTGAGTATATGTCTTCTGCCAGCTGAGGCAGTGGGTACCTGATGTTTTATTGCAAACAAGAGCAGATCTTGTTGTTCCACATCAGCACTACTGATCTTCCCTGCACAGAAGCAAATTTACAGGGTGAGCGATGGTAGGCTTCTATTTACACTTCAGTGGAGTTGCAGAGCTGCAGAGTCTTCCCATTCCAGTCTCCTGACAGCAGAAGGATCTGCCTTAGCATCACAGCTGCAGAAGGCCACAAATCTGCATCTTCTTCTGTTGAAGCTTAAGTGAGAAAAACACATATAAACCCTTGAAACTGCTACCAAGAATTACTATCATGAAGAAATACAGAGATGACTCTTCTGATATTTTGTGTACAGACTTATTTGGGTTAAATGCACATTTCTGCTACACTCAGTGTGCAGTCTGTTCTTCCTGGATGAGGTTCTAGTTTCTTATCTAAATGCTGCAATTTTGTCAGATATTTACTCTCAGTTCTGCTTATTCTGCATCTTGGACCTGGAATATATCCTGCCCAAAGTGCACCTTCTTCTCAAACTCTCCAAGGTGCAATTCATGACTTTCCTTACCATTCTCTTGCGAAACTCTTCAGTACCAACTCACGGGTACTGTGGGTCAGGTATTATAGATCATCATATATATCTATATCTATCTGTCTGTCTATCTATCTATCTATCTATCTATCTATCCAAGGTGATGCGGGTTTGTCCACTGATATCAGTGCAAAGATTCTCATCAGCTTCACTGGACTCTTGATTTTTGATATTTGTAGGTAGTACAAAGGCTTCTCAGCCCATGGCACATCTTTCTTTTTACATGCATATAGGTTGATATTATTGTCATTGACTTATTTCCATGAGCAGTTTTCTCAAAGAATATAATACAGCCCTATGCTTACCATTACTTGTATTTATGAAAGTAAAAATTTCTAACCTGTTCCTCACTAGAGTTCAAGGTTTTACCATGTGTGTCTTCACTTGATTCTTCCAGCAGAAACACAAGATAACGTAGTTTTTATGTTCTGATTGTTAACCAAAGAAGCACTTTCAAAAGATGCATCCCTGTGATTTTTATACACATGAAGTGTTTATATTTAATGACTTGAGTGTTCAACCAACTTCTGTAGAGATTATTTTTAAAGTGTTTTAGTTCAGCTTTAAGATTACATTTCAGGCTTCCCAAGAAGTCCATGTGAGGATGAGGGTGCAGCATCATTAGAGTGTTTAACTGCTCAAAGACTGTCTTTTCCAACAACCACATCTTTCTTCAACACTGGCATCATTTCATGTTGACTTAATCTGATCTGGAAACAACACCTCTCCCCTGCAGAGATCCTAAGCTGAAGTTTCCTCTGCTTTCCACGGGGCAGACACAGTGGAGGACAGAGCAGGAAGGAGCAGTCCCAACAGGCCTTGCACACAGGTCCTTGGCCCCAGTCTGAAGATCTGGTTAGAAGTGCCTCAGGAGCTGCCATCCAGTGACTTTCCTAACTCCTCCTATCCCAAACCTTTGTCACTGAGCATCTCAAATGCCCACATCAGCCCTTCCCAAATTATTTCAAATATGTGATGCTTGGGTAATATAAATCTCCTCTGAGCAGTCCTGCCTTCCAAAGCTCTCCCATTAAAGTCACAGTTCACTGCAAATCCCATCTGCTTTGACAGCCTCCCCAGGACCAGTTTCCTGAGGGTCCATCCAGGGGCTGATTCTCTCATCAATTCTTACAGCAGCAGCAGCAGCCATAGCCCCACAGGCTATGGATGTTCCTTGTTGTCCTCTCAAGGACTATGCCCAAAGCTCTTTTCTTAGCATGTCCGAGTTTAACTCTAAAGTTTGCAGGATAGCTCTAAAACCTGCATCTCTACACACTTGACAAATGCCAGGATGAAAAATGCAGTGCTTAGGAGATGGCTAAAACTGAATGTTATGCAGGAATGAGCTGCCCTTCCAACAAACTCCCTTAATGGACAGTGTCTAGCTGGCATGGCCTCACCAAGAGCCATCCTGGAGAGCTGGGGCCCCTATCAAATGCAGTGGTTATGGCTTTCTTGTTATCAACAGGGTGGGTTAAGTAGTTGTACAACAGATTAACAGTCTGGGAAGCCATCCAGGAGGCAGGATTCTGAAATCAGTGCATACTCACTCTGTCAGAACCAAATGCAGCCCAATTCAGCCCAAATTTGTATCCACTTAATGCTGAAGTGTCTACACATCCCTCTGTTTAACATGGTGCTGTTTTTCCTAGGGCTGTTTTTTCTGGGGATTAGTCTGCTGTGCCCACAGAAGGCAATATTGCTTTGTCTGACTGACATTTTGCTCAGTTACAAAAAGCCCCCTCAACTTTCTTGTGTCTTTGTTTCTTAGGGCAGAGTTTCATGCCTGGGGTTTGAGTCCTGCAGTTAAATTGGATTAAGCACAACATGAAGCTGTAGCCAGTGATTTTATCAACTTTTGGGGTAAGAGTGTTGGGTGCTGCAGCACAATCAGCTTTATTCTTGTTCTTTACTGTTCTTCAATATAAACGTCCCTTTTTTATAATACCACGTGATATTTTGGCAATTTTAATAAGTTTTTAAAAGTTTATAAGAGAGGCAATTTCCACCAATACCGCCAGAGACACTCTCTCTTGCTAAAATCCACCCAAATATAATTTTTCTAAATACACAGCAGTTCTGTGGTCTTCAAAAGCGATACTGATCTATGTGTCTCATATGATACCATAGTGATCTAGGTATTTTCATAGGATAATCTGAAGCTTGTGATACCTGCGAGGGAAGAGCGATTAAGTTAACGATGTAGGGGGGTGTTCTGGGTGTGCCTCTCCGTCCCCTTTCCCTGCCACTGTAGAGTATTTTTCTGCCACCTGGTGGTGGAAATTGAGTTTCTGGTGAGGGACCAGGGGCTACACTTAGGGAAGCTTTGCCTAAGCAGCGGGCCTAGAATTGGCAAACAAAGGTTAAATAAAGGTAGGGAAGTGTCTTGTATCTTATATCTAGCAATATTACCTAGAGTCTGTACTCACGGACTGGCGTTTCACTGCAAAAAGCCCAATCTGGGAAAAGCAAATAAATCCTGTTAAACAAGCTGCCTCAAGGCAGGTGGGAAATGGCTCTGGGCTTCTCTAATTCCTTCTGGTTCTGCCAAGCTGCCTGAGCTGGAAATAGGAGTCACAGAACAGCATCCTGGGTCTGCCCCCTACAACAGGGGTGGCAGCAAGTCAGGGAGGGAGCTGGGTTCATCACCTGCATGCTGTGGGTGCTGGAGCAGCCATCTGCTCTGAGGCTGTAGTGGGGAAATCACGAGTCACACTTGCGATGAATGCATGAAATAAACGCCTCAAACTGAAAACCAGCCAACCAAAAGATGCTAAACCCCAGCCTGGGTTTCCATAACTCAGCCAGGAACGTGTTGGTGAGTGACCATAACCTGGTCCAAAATGGTGGGAGGAGATGGTCTGTGGCAGTAACACCTTGCTCTGCTACAACAGAATAATGACCATTAGTCTCATATTCCTGTTCTCTTCAAGACAGAAGGGGAAGATGTAGAGAATCTGGAGGTTCTCTCTTCCCACCCTTCCCAATTTCCATGCTCAGTTTCTTAAACACAATCTCCGCCTCCAGTTTCAGCACTCAGCCAGGCCCTGCCGCCCTGGGACATCCACAGCTCTAACTCGTGTACACTTGTGTAGCAGTGTTCTACTCCTACCCTCCCACGTTTGGGATCAGATTTCAGTAAAAATGCCTTCAATATCAGGAATTCACTTAGGTGGTTAACTGGCCTCAGGCAGTCTGTTGACTAAGTACCAACCTGAAGGAGCTGAAAAAATTGAATTAACCTTTACTTGAAATATTTCTTTGTACAATAAGACCTTTAGGAAAAAGAACTCCCACCTAAGTTGAAAACATTTCCAATTTTCACTACCAAGGAAGGATGGTAACGCTCTGGGAGCATTGATTATTTATTTATTTATTTATTTATTTAAAGTTTGCGAGGCTTAAATAAAACATTTTTTCCCAGCTAGGAAAAGACTTAGAATTTTTTAAAAAGTCCTTTATGGGCTAAGATGGAAAGAAGTTCAGACAGGAAGATACATTGCAGTCTTCTGAATCTCACAGGAGGAGGATAAATACAATTTCACATGAGCAGACAGCTGAAATTTCATCTTAATCTCATGAGAGTTTTATTTGCCACTTAGAGCAGCAGCAGGTCAAATGAGGGATTGCAACAGCAGGTTGAGAACCAGTGATGTCATAGTGCCTCAGTATTTCATGCTTAGCCCTTGGATAATTTTTATTCATTATTTTATTTAATTATGCATCTTCCACAGTTTTGAATTTTAACTCCCCTCACCCCCAAAATACAGCAATAGTGTTACAGAGACAGAGCTGCTTTCACTGCAGATATTCTCCTTATGAGTGTTTCAGAATGTCTTATGACCATTTTGGCATTGAAGGGAAAACCAGCTCTTTCATCCCAGTACATCTACCAGCAAAAGCAAACCTGTCTGATTAGCATCTGCAATAATTAGGAAGTAGTTGCTGGCTAGCCAGTTTGACAACCATCTGCAAGAAAGGTCGGAAGGAGGATTCCAGCAGCCTGTCAGCCTGACCTCAGTGCTTAAGGAAGGTTATGGAACAGATTATCTTGAGTGTGATCACATAGCACATGCAGGGGATCAGGCCCAGTCAGCAGAAGTTTGGGAAAGGCAGGTCCTGCTTGACCAACCTGCTTTCCTTCTATGACAAGATGATTCTCCCAGTCGATGAGGGAAAGGCTGGGGGTGTTGTCTACCTAGAATTCAGTAAAGCCTCTTGTGGTATTTGTGAAGGTCCTCAGGATGAGGTGAGAGATGAGAATTTGACTCCATGTTCTCTGATTTATAATTTTATGATATTATATTAAAAGAATGCTGTACTAAAACTACACTAAAGAAAGATAAAGGATCCATCAGAAAGCTTAACAAGAATGATAAAGAAAAACCTGTGACTCTTCAGAGCCTTGACACAGCTGGACCATGATTGGTCATTAAATTAAAACAATTTACATGCTGGATAAACAATCTCTAAATCTCATTCCAAAGCAGCAAAACTGGGAGAAACTGAAGCTTGCCAGCTTCCCAGGAGAAGAAATCCTGGTGAAGGGATTTTTCAGAAAATATCATAGTGACAGCCTCTGTCACTGTCTCCCACAGAATTCTGCTGGAAAAGCTGGGAGCCCACGGCTTGGACAGGTGCACTCTTTACAGGGTAAAAAAGTGTCAGGAGTGGCAATGGATGGAGTCACCTCCAGTGTACAGGGAACAGTCCTGTTTAATATCTTTATTGATGACCGGACACGGAGATCAAATTCTCCCTCAGTCAGTTTGCAGAGGACACCAAGCTGGATGGGAGTCTTGATCTGCTGTAGGGTAGGAAGGCTCTGCAGAGGGGTCTGGATGGCAGGGATTCATGGGCAGTGGCCAGTGGTATGAGGTTCAAAAAGACCCAAGGTCCTGCCCTTGGGTACAAGCACCTGTAGTGCTATAGGCTGGGGACAAGGGCTGGAAAACTTGCCAGCAGAAAAGGACCTCAGGGTGCTGGTCAACAGCCAGCTGAACATGAGCCAGCAGTGAGCCCAGGTGGCCAAGAAGACCAGTGGCATCCTGGCTTGTTGCTTATTGCATCAGCAATAGCGTGGCCAGCAGGACCAAAGCAGTGATTGCCCTCCTGCAGCAGCACTGGGGAGGCCACAGCTCAAGTCCTGTGCTCAGCTCTGGGTCCCACATCACAAGAAGGACATTGAAGTGATGGAGCGAGTCCAGAGAAGGGCAGTGGAACTGGGGAAGGGTCTGGAGCACAAATCCTGTGAGGAGCAGCTGAGGGGGCTGGGGGTGTTTAGCCTGGAGAAAAGGAGGCTCAGGGGAGACCTGGTCCCTCTCTACAACTGCCTGAAAGGAGAGTGTGTAGCCAGGTGGGCATCAGTCTGTTCTCCCAGGCAAAGGATGAGAGGAAACAGCCTCACATTGTGCCAGGGGAGGTTGAGATTGGATGTGAGGAGAAATTCCCTCACTGAAAGAGTGGTTAAGCATTAGAATGGGTGCCCTCTCACCAGGGAGGTGGTGGAGTCACCATCCCTGGAAGCATTCAAAAAATAACAAGGTTGACTGTGGCACTTCACAATATGGTTCAGTGGGCAGGGTGGTGTTAGATCTAAGGTTGGACTTGATGATCTTGCAGGTCTTTTCCAACCTTAATGATTCTGTCATTTATGTAAGCACACAGCTACTCTCTGAAAAGCACAGGTCCTGTTTTGCTCATCTTCCAGTCCTCTCCCTCCTATACAGTCAGAGCAGGTGTTAAACTCCCTGGGATGTGGACTAAAGCCCACCTCTGGGGTTAAGGTGGTTTATGCAGAGCTTTGACTCAGGCCTAGGAAAGAGCATAGGAAAGGGATAACATTTAACAGCCACATTAGAAAACCCACTGAATTACAGCTCTCATGTTACCCTTGTGCTGTGCTAAATGACACAAAATTCTGTCCTGCAGTGGAGCCTGTAGGAAGAACAGCATTGATTGAATTAGGGGAAAATGGGGTATCTTTGATTTTTCTGAACCTCTTCCTGGTGGAGGAGGATGATTTTACTTGTTACTCCCCCTTTGCTAATTTGTCTCCCTTTCACATTTTAAGTCAAGATGCAGTTGTTTTATTACCACGATGGTCAGTGAATGTTATGCTAAAGTACTACATCAAGCTGTGAAAGAAAGAGGCAAAAGCAAGGTGTAGAGTACGTATAGGTGGCTTGCAATTGCTTCCAGGAAATTTTAAGAAACCCAACAACTTTGTACAGACATTTGTGTATAACTATGGATAAGTTTTTCCAAAGATTATGCTGCTAATAAGCCAATTTTTAAGAACAGCCAATGGCAGAGGATGGATTTACGTGGTTCAGAGAATATGACATTGAAGTATTTTAAACCAAGTGTCATTAGGCTGAGCTCAGGGGGAATAGGGAAAGAACATAGAAGCTTTACAGTATATTTGTTATATTATTAAGCATACAGACATACGCATTCCTGTATCTACCTGGCCATGGAGGAGTGCAAATTCGATTGCTAGAGGAAGGCGTCATAATTCACTACTCTTGCATATTGTTAGCTTACAATTATCAGTTCTTACTTTGATTCATTTCAGGGCATCTTCTCTGTAACAGAAAATTATATGCAAAAGACCCTCTGAGTAAGTCTCATAATCTAGTATAGTATGCTTCTGTCTAAACACTCTCATATTTAGAGGTTAACTGCACCTCTTTAATGCTTAAAACTAAGGAATTGAAAACATTTAATTTCAGCCCAAAGACCGATTCCCCACACTCAACTTCTAAACAACTTCACTGCAATGCTGAGAGGAACTACCTGGCTAGGCACAGGGATATTTTAACTTTAATTACTTAAATCCCTGTTGAAAATGAGACTAAAATCCTGTCATACACAGCTGTCTCCATTCTACCTTATAGGTAATTTTCACCTCATCAAAAAGATTCCCTATCTAATTTTACAGAATTATTGGCTTTCTAAAGATAAACCACATCCATCATGTTGTAGACAAGTTAGTGGGCTTACTAAAGTACTAAAATACAAAAGCTTATGGTTTTAGCTTTTATGGTATAAAAACTAGACACATTACCCATATTTCAAAGTGAAAAAAAGGGAGTGTTAAAATGATAAACAAACATTTCACCTGGCATGGATAGAGTAATAGGCAGAAGATGCTTCTCTACTGGATACAGTTAAGAGATAATTTATTTTGCTTAACTTGCATGGCAGAAGAAAAGCTAGCTACTCTGCCATAAATAAAGCTGGTATAAAGTTCCCTTAACTCCTCAAAGGATGGCAGGGAGCCAACGGCTCCTGTGGATGTTATAGTAGACCCTCAGTTCCATTGGCTGGGGGACATGCAGTATCACAAATCCATGGGAAAGGCTCTCCCCAGATGACCTGAGAGACCAAGAGGGGATTACTGCCTCTGGGTAACAGGACTATCTCTAACACAAGCAAAGAGTGCCTTGGACTTGCCTTTTCCAACTCCATTTGGAACTGTCTTCATGGGTGAGGGACTCTATTGTCAGTGCACATGGAGGCCTAGGTGCCACAGCTGCAGTGGGAACAGGGGGCACAGGGGCCCATGGAGCTGCAGTGTGAGCAGAACACCCGTGGCTTGAATATGGATGTCTGTGTCATCACTTGCAAACACCAAAATGGAATTGCTGTGAAATAGAGTATTGGAAGACAGGTGTGAAAGCAGCTGAAAGTCTGGCCACGCTACTGGAGGGGCCAGTGAGTCCAAGCTGCTGGAAAAAGTGTAGGATGTAGACCCTAAAGAATGAGAATTACCAAAACAACATGCACTTCATACCCTGGCACTCCATAACATGGAGCTCAGGACTGCAGGAGCAGGTCCTGTAAAGCAGCAAAATTTCATCTCCCCTAGCATAAATGTACCATAAGTGGTATGGTACATTCAAATAGAGAAGACCAGCACTGATCCACTAGCTTTAAGTGATGGAGTGTGTAGATAAAGGCACCACAGAGGTGGTATTGAGTTTTGTTACCATGCAACTGTAAGCATGTTCTTAAAACACTTTCCTTATTTTGTTGTTATGTGAGTTTTATTGCCTTTGCTTGTTCCAAAGGTCATTTGTTGTTATCATTTTACCTGAGTGGGCACGTCTAATATTAACTAAAGACATAACAGGAGTTAAATGGGCAGTTAACAGGCAGACAAAGCATTATATTACAGTGCACATCCAAGTTCCTGCCACTTGGAACACAGACAACATTTTAATCTGATCACTGCCAGAGCTTTGCTCCCATTATCTATAAGGAAGTACAAAAGAATTTAAGGCACGTGTGACCTGCTCTCTTCAAGTAACAGTGATGCTAGAGAGATCATGCAGAGAGCTTGGCTTCAATTGCTGTTCCTTGACAAGTCTTGTTTCCTTCATGATATAAAATTGAAATACAGTATAAAAATACATCTTTTCAAAGGGTCCAATAGTTCCAAGTCAAATTTCAATATTATAATGCTGTAATATTTAAGATTGAGGTACATTAAGAGTGCAACTTCTGCTGGAGTTTCTTCAGGATCCCAAATTCAGTACAAGAGAGAGACACATATTTTCCTGTTGCTTCCCTAGACAGGCTGCACTTTAGGTTAAAACAGTTTTGCTTAATGTCTTCCACAAGACATGTAATCCAGAGGTGTCATTACTGATACCCTGGTTCCTCTGACTGCAGGAGAGTGAGTGGGATTTCCATGATTTACAAACACTCCTTGAATACAGCTTTTACAGTCGAGAATCAGTTTCAACTTCCTTTTCATTGCTGTCTTGATCCTTCTTGTCTTCTTCCTTTTCTTCCTTGCTGAACTGGGCTTCAATCTCATTTGGATCAATATAGGTATAAAAAGAAGCCATGATAGCAAAAATGATGCAAACTACCAACAGCAGGGCAGCAAACAGCACATACTCTGCCCACTGCAAAGAAAGAAAACCAAAAACACACAATTCAGAATTTAGCCACCAATATTCATTTCTCAAGAATATTACACCATTTTAGTATTTTCAGGAAGGAAACTCAGAATGTGAAACTGAGTAAACATAACAAGTATCATATGGTTTTCAGGACTAAGTATTAATTAAACATATAATGCATGTTAAAGCAACTCAGAATTGAGGCTCTTTTGGCATTTCTATCTTCACTGAAAAAACAAAAATTCTGTAAATGCTGAAAAACTCTGCAACATCCATTTTCTGGAGGAACTGGGAATTGAGTAAAAGACTGAGAAGGAAACTCAGCTCCTTCCTCTTGGTCCGATCTCTAAACCAGGCTGGCACTGAGTCTGCTTACAGTTGACCTAGTGACCACAAATGTGGGCAGAGATCAGAAAAGCCTCTACCTGAAAAACCTCAACATCTCTGTTTCATGCTCTTTCTGATTTAATTTAGCTTAAACTGCAGACTGCCAGAGCAGCTTCAGAGACAAGCTCTTCCCTCTCTCAGGTAGCCATTTTAATTCATTACAGAGCACTACAAATAAATAGAAAATCTTGTACAACTGCTATTCACCAGGACAGACATAGTTTTTATGCCCCAAATAATGAGATTTGAAACCAATGAAGCCAGAAGAAGGGTTGTGGCAAGGCTGTGGTATGCAGGTGAAGGCTCATTAGCAATTAACAGAACTTTGGCAGGTCTTATTCCATTCATGCAGAATTTCAGCTCAAACGTTCACAGACTTTCTATACCATGAGAAGAAATTTACTGCAGAGATGCTGGAAACTGCTGCTTGCAAAGAAAGGAGCCTGGCAACAAGAGTTAAGGATGGCGAGTAATACGTAAGTAGAAACCTTTGCAGAAAAACTATTTGTTTTATCTGCCATCATTTCCCACTGGATTAGAACTGCTTTTTCCCAGTGTAATATAATAGCACACCTACTGCTTGCATGCTTACCTGCTCTTGGATTGCAGATACCCCAGCCACGATAAGGACAATTATGTTACCAACAGCCACAGTCAGCAGCCATCCAGCCTGCAGCACTGACTTCATGTTAGACGGGGCCTGTAGGGACAGACATTTAACTTTCGCTGGTATCATTTATTTTCTGATGCATTTACTGCAGACTTGACCTTACAATAAACACTGTTTCTCTGTGAGGAAAACAGGATTTCATGGTTTGCTAGGTTTTGGTGGTGGTTGGGGTTTTTTTTAAATTTATTTTTTGACATTAGAAATTGCTAGAGAGCTAAACAGGTCCAGAGAAGGCTTTGAGGAACAAGAGACTACTAGCACACTAACTGTAACACCTTTTACTTACATACACCAAGTAACTAACAGGTGCACAGGTGTAATTTTACATCTCAGGAACACATGGCACACATGACATGAAGAAATCGAGTGCATCACCTAGCAAATCACACCTTACAACATTTCCATCACTGCAGTTTCTAGATTCAGAATGAAGAGAAGAAATACACACAGCTACTAAAGTGGACTCAAGAGACAAAGGAATTCAAAGTGTTGAATTATAACGCTAATAAAAGCTAACAAAAAGGCTGTATGGAGTAAACGGGTGGGGAGATGAAGTGCCACTACTTCCTCATTTTATTTTTGAGAGCTCTCCAGGTTGGTTTTATTGCTGCAGTACAGTTGCACTTATTTTCAATAGATATTTACATGGGAGGAGGAAATCTGAGGACTGGTAGTCAAGACTTCAAATGATATAACTCAGCATAGCTTCATGGAAAACACCAAATCCTTGGTTAAACAGGGCCAACTTGCATCAGTCTATGCAGTCCTTCTAGGAGCTGTCAGGGACATAGGGGTCAAAGCAGCAGCACAGAACCAACACTTAAAAACAAGACATCATGGAAGATCTTAACTTGCACCAAGATTCTTACCTCAGGAAGAAGAATACCTACCTGTGAGTATGAAAATTCCAGCCCAGTGACAGAGAACAGTACTTCTGCACATGTAAGAAGAAAATACTGAGGGATCTGCCAAGCCATATGGACTGTATTTGGTGCAATATCTTCAAAGTGTGTAATGATAAGTTTTCTTTCAACACACTAGAATTAAAAATAGCATGTTAGGAACAGTAATAATGAGTGTGCACAGTTAAGGCATTCTAAGCAGTTCTATAACCATATAGAAAGTTCAGAGTAAATAACAAATAATGCACATGAAGCACTGCATAGGTAGTTATAAAAAATAGCTTTTTTACAGCAGACTTCATGCAAATCTGTAGTGTCTAACAGGGCTAAAGGTTTAAGGCCATTAGTGGTGATCAGGAATTCTTGCATTATGTTATTATTGTAACCATGATTATTTTTATAGTTAATAATAGCTTTGTGTCCTGTTTAGGATACCAGAATTCCACCATCTGTACTTAAAGATAAGAGGAAATTAAAGGATTAAAGACAAGAAGAATAATTCTACAAATGTTTTTTAATTAAAGGAAAGTATCAACATGGAAAGGAATTCTATATTGTCCATGCAACAAGTGGCAACTCACATCATCAAGTGAAATGGTATAGGCACTACCATATCCAAATTCCTTTGAATCTACTGTACAAGTGTACTGAGGCAATGAAGCCTTAATGGTATATGACCTGAAAAAGAAAAACCCAAACTCCACAAGTTCAGACCATAGGTGCAGTCAATTGTGTGCATCACATATTTTAAAAAGCTCTGTGCCCTTTTCCCAAGGACAGTTATGTCTAGGAGATTAAATAAGAATAAAGGAAATGCTTACCAGCCTGCATTTGGAACGACGCTGTAATTACTGACAGAAAGAGGTTCCAGTACTCCAAAATTCATGTCACCCATAGTAACATTGACAGGAAAACTGAAATTGTTTATGAACCTTTAAAATGGAAGAGTGATCAAAAGAGTGATTAAATACTACACAAAACATACAGGAGTCAGAGAATACAGGTTTTACTTTCAATTATATATTTGCAGCACGAGTATCGAGTCTTCCCATTTAATGCCTTTTTTTTTTAAATCAATTAACATTTTGGAAAGAACTCTAAATCTCCTAGAAATGTAGCTAATATAAAAAGCCAGTTAGACCCCCATCAGCCTCAGGAGAACATCAAAAGTGAGTCACTACTTTCAACCAGTAGGAAATGCATCTGCAAGTGGGACGTGCAGAAGAAAAGCAGAGAGGGGAGAGGTAATCTTGGATACCTCTTATCCAGGATTAAAAATGAGGTATAGATATGTAATCCATGCCATTTGTTCAATAAAAAAATCTAGGCAATGGAACGAAGTATACACTTCCAATTTTAGCTAAATTATACCCAAGCAGGTGTGCAAGATAACTTAAGTGAATCATGACCCAGACATTATCCCATCCCCTAAAACATCAAGGGAAGTGTCCAGCAAGATGTGAGTTCCTAAAGTATAGAAAACTTTACTTCAACAAGAAGAGGCTACCCAAAGACAGATTGAAGAGAGTCATACTACTGTCAAAATTTAGACAACAAAAAAGCTCTACCTGACGAGACTTTTTCCATCTTCTGGTTTTGATGTGATGTTGTCCTCTATCTAGTGGAAGAGACCATTATAAAAATATGTTGTTGGCATAAGAGAACAGCTTAAACATGCACTATTGCACAGCAGTGGAACTTAACAGAGGCTTCAGAGCAAGACTCCAGACCTTCCTCTTTAGGTTCCTACTAGCACACACATTTACTAGAAAACACTGTATAATCACACACCTAAGTCTTGGTGAAAGTGTAGTTGTCAAGGTACATAAGAAATTGGTATTTTTTTTTCTAAAGGACATCCTGGTGTACTCCCTGCAGCTTACCAGTCTTACTGGTCCAGCAGAGACAAGGAGAGACAGAGATCAAGACAATGGAAAAAAATTATCCAGAGCTTGTTCTCTCAGCCTCACACACTCCACATAGATGCTTATCAGAACATTGATTCATGTCTTAAAAAATAAGCAGACTTACCCAAGTAAAATTGATGTCCGTTGGAACCCATTTAAATGCCAAAGTGTAGCGTTGTCTCTCTAGCAGCTCCAAACGCTGAGTTTTATTTTCATTTGCAGAAATTATGTCTAATGATTGCAGCTTAGAAGTCTCAAATGTCATGTAGCCAGTCTGCAAAGACAAATTCCCATGGATTTCTGTGCAACTGCATATTTGTCTATTGAGGGAATGTTACAGGCTCTGGGAGGGTCAGAAGTTTACACATGTTACTTCTGAAGTGCCAGAAATCATGAACATCCTGTCACTTTCATTTTGATTTGTTCTCTACATCAAGCATTAATTCCATTTGATCATGATTTTTTATTAGGTTAATTTGTTACACAAGCTTCAAAGTTACATGAGCTTCCCACAAGCTTTATGGAATAGCTGCTCTATTTTCCTGTTTCTTGCTCCAGATAAATCAGGCTTACCATAACCACCCAGTAAAATTCTGTTCAGCCACAGAGGTAGCACTAGCATAATATGTGAGGCAGTATTTTTTTAAAAAGCAGTAATGCCATTTTTTAAATATTCAAAACACATTTATTCAACATAAAATACTTAAACCATTAATAGACATGTTAGCGCTACACTAAAATAGGCTCTTTGTTTTATAGGATTATCAAAAGCACTTTACAATCCACATCTGGATAATGAAGTGTCTGTAATAGGGAATGGAGCATTCTATACCTTTCATTTTCAGGTGTGTACCATGGTACATCAGTTCCCTGTCAGTATACAGTTTGGGTGCCCTTATCTTCTCCTCACAACTCTGTTCCTGTGTGAAGTGAATTTGGAGGAGGTTGGAGTAAGAGCTCTCCTCTTCAAGGGAAACAGAGCTGCAGGCTATCAGAGAACACACTTTCTAAGTTCCCTTATCAAAAGCCTGCATCAGAGCCACCACATTTTGCTGTCAATAGAACTACCAATGCTGTGCTGTATTAGAACCTGAAAAAGTTCTTTGGCAGCAAAACATGAAGCCTAATGTGTGATGTGGCCACAGAAGAAGCTCCCTGTTCAGGTAAGTCATTGCTCACAGTAATAGCAGCAACTCACTAGAGTTGAATGGACATTGACTGCAGGGAGGGGCTACTTTAGAAAATGGAGCCTTTTTAACAAGAGTGAAATTTTCATCAAGTTCCAAGTTACTTAAGTTTAATGTCAGAACAAAGTAGTAATACTTCAAATAGTTACTATTTCTTCAATCACTGTGTTTTCATTAACAATTCATTCCACAATTAAAAAAAAGAAAACATTAAAATTATTCCAGTAAAAATGTCCTAGAAAATAATCAATTTTGAACAATTCGTTAAGAATTACTCTGACTTACTCCATTCATTTTTTTCAGCTTAATTAATTTTAATTATTTTTTAATATTCCACATCTGCCCTTACTTACTTCCTTATTAGGTGCTACATCCACACTCTGAAGTTGAGGCTGGAACTGAACTGTTGCAGGAACAGCACCCAGATTTATTAATTTAATTTGAGATTGCCCAGCTGCAGGGAAAACTGGATTGCTGTTCTATAGGACAGAAAAAAAGGTAAAATGAGTGCCCTAAGTCACTTGGAAAAATTGCTATAATTACTGTAATCTTTATTATTTCATGTTGAAGATGAGCATTTGCCTGCTGGTCTGTGACTGCCTGACAGAGGAGACTGGAATCAGGTTTTGTTACTCGTCTCACAAGCTGCCTTAGGAAAGAATTCTCTCATGCTCAACAGACACCTCTAGACAGCTGCTCAGATCTTGGGATGCAATGGATCACCACCCAGAGGTGTTGCCAACATCCCAGCTACAGGGGAAGGATTCATTGGGCTCAGGCATGGCACCTCCCTTTGGGGCAAGGAAGATTAGGGGAGACAAATCCTTCCTTGAGCAAGTGTGCATCCATCACCTTTGCACCTGCTGTGATGCTGCTTCCCAGACTGTCACACTTCACCTCCAGTCGAAATCTCAGAAGAGGTCAAACATACAAAGCTGCCCTCTGGTGGGCCAAGCAAGTGTCTGGTTTCCAGCTTTTAGTCTCAGTTTAGAGATTGAGGTTGCCTTTAATGCATGATTTGTATTAACTGCAATGTGATGCCTTGCAGAATGGTGTTTGTTGCTTGTTAATTTTACTATGCTAACAACAGTACTGCAATCTATTTCCCCTCCCTCTACTTCTATGCTTATATGATTGGATCCAAATTTAGGAGTCTTGGCACATTTTCCCCTTAAACACACCTTTTTTTTTCCTGAATTACCAGCTAAATATTAATAGTAAATACTTGCATGTGGCTGAACTTACATCTATTTGCACTTGCACGAGGGCAGCAGCAACAAAAGCCATGGAGCCGAGGAACATCCCCACAGTCATCTTCTTCAGGGGCCTGGCACAACAAAAGGCACAAGAGATTTAAGAGAAGTGGCAATTCAAAGCTTCAGCTGCTTGTTTCTTCTTTCCACTCTGGGAAATTCAAATGGCCACATAAACTAGCACATAATCACCATTTGGAGGGCTGATGTTATTACAGAAAGTCTTCTGCTAAGCTCTCAATTCATAGTTACACTATCAAGAAATACATCTTTCCTGCAGCACCCTAATAACCTGTTACTCTGCATCTGCTGGGCTCAAACATTGACTGGCCATGTTTCTTAGGTTCCTGAAAAAAATCTGGTTTTGCAGGAAGAAAAAACCCAATCCAATACAGTTGTTAGCTGTAAAACAAGAAAGAGACAAGAAGATATGCCTTTAAAACCAGGGTGACCGCTTGTCTCCATATCGCTATGTTTAAAAAAGATTGAACAAAAATTGTCTGGGAAATTTATTGAATTAGGAGACATCTACTGGCATGCAGTTAAGCTGTAAGGATAGATTTAGAGTATATATGTCATTTGTAGCATCATTTATCCGGTGCAGAACACCCACAAATGAATGACAGTTCCCAGCATAGCACACACCCTAGATTTTTAACAGCTATATGGAAAAGAGCAGTGCACTTTAGCTCTCTGAAAATTATCTGAAGAACTGTATTCTCTTCTGCCTCTCCAAGCACCCTTGCAACTGCCAGAAACTTCATTAACAACATTGAAAAATAATGTCTAATACCCCCAAGGCTCCACCTAGAAGGATTCAGTAAGCCAGACTCCCAGCTGAGATTGAAGAGGAAATGTCTTGTGTCTCAGTTGATTTTAGCCCAAAGCATGAAAAATGCCAAGGATGAATGTTTATTTCTACCACCTGTTCTTCAGGAGAGAGAGAGGGGGTAGACATAAGGCATATGGAAAACAATCAAAACCATCTCTCCTGCAATCAAAAGATTTTGTCCTTAACTGAAAAACATTGTCACTCTTCTCTTAGATTCTGCTCTTATAATCTCTGATGCTTCTATATACCATTTGCACTATTCTGGATTTTTTTATATTTTGTTAAAATATTAAACCATTTGAAATACACTTCTCTTTCATCCTTAGCTAAATGCTTGCTCTTTTCTTACACTAGGGCTGGAAGAGCCAGTTACAGAAACCAATAAAAGGAGCCTCTGTTGAAATCAGATAATAACATCAACTTACGTAAAATTCAGCTTGCATTTCTTGATTAAAGGATAAACCAAAGAATCTACAACTGGGACCATTATAACAATCAGGATTGGATTCACAATCTGAGGAAGATGAACATGAGAGAAAAATTAAGTATTTTCAAAGTGCATTTTCTTAGTAAGGGCAATATATGTACAATCTTTCAGAAGTACTTGAAATTGGCAGAAAGAAAATTAACATACCTGCATTTGGTCTGGTTGAATTTGAAAACCCTTCGGAAGAAAAAAAGAAATAATTTTTAATATTGTGACAACAAATAAAACGGGTCTGAAAAGTGTTAAAGAAAAAAATGAATAAAAAGTAACCTACAAAATCCCCATTCATGGCTGTGGCTTGCAGTGTCCATCTTGACCCCTTAATAAGAGAAGAAAAAAATTAGGTGTCACAGTAAATCAATGTTCTAAAGGTCCTTTTGAATTGTTTTCCTAAGTGAAGTGTTGGAAAAGACATGCAATACAAGAAAAAGTAAAGCTAGCTTGCTATGGGAGCATTCTTAGTCTGCAAAGTAAACCTTTGAACAAAGTGAGAGCCATGGCCCATTCCACTTCCTTTACTTTTGTGAAATACAGCAGAAAATAACTTAGATGCAGAAATCAGCTGTAGAGGGGGCAGAGCCATCCTGTGCAGGGCACTGCTGGGTGCTAGGCACAGGAGCCACCCTGGAGCCAGCCTGAGCCCCAGCAGCCCCCATATCCCACTCAGCCATCCTTCCTTCCTTCCCAGAGCCAGAGGACAAGCCAGGGCCTGACCTGCCTGGAGCCCTCTGCCCCAGAAACTGCCTGTGGCTGGGACAGGCGGGGCAGGCTTCAGGCCTGAGCCCAGCATGGGACAAGAACGCTACTGCTGCATCTGTGACAAGATCCTTCAGCCACCCACGGAGATATTACCCAGGGAATGAGTACTGTGCTCTGAATTTCATAGCAGGAATTCAGAGCTCCAATTGCAACAGGACACACTGGCAGCTACAGCTCACGGGCACTGGACTGAAGCACTAGGACATGGGGAGTCTGGAGCAAGCTTCCTCCAGTCTGACTTGGATAAGGTTTTCAGCCCCTGGCTCTCTCAAGCATCTTCCTAAATTCCTACTTCAGTGCTTAACTATAACTGATGCTTTTGTGAGTCTTGAGCACCCAGTTCACCAAGTGAATGGGAATTACAGGCTCACACTTCTGCTTGAAGGTCTAAGGTATTTATAACAAGCTGTGAGTGATTAAGCAAACTGGCATCCAGATCATTTAAACCCTGGTTCTCCAGCTCATTTACACAAGGACCCTAAATTTCATCTGACAATTGAAGAAACATTAGTGCTAAGAGAGCTTTAAATTACTGTTTCATCCCCTGAGTCCCAGGCTGATAGAAGATTTGGAGAGGCCTCAGTCACTGAATCTGTCCTGGGTGTACTCAGATAAACCAAGATTACCCTTGGCTGCAGATCCTCTTGTACTGACATGACTCAGTGACTACCCTTTTGCAATAAAACCAGAATAAAAATTTGTTTTTCCACGCTCCCATAGAGACTGACTTGGTACCGCTCTAGTTACCAAGCCAAACAATTTCTACTTACCTGCTGGTCAAAAACTGCCCAGAACATGGGGAGAGGGATGTAAAGGAAAAGCACCCTCAACACCATCTTTATCTGAGCAATCAGTCGTTTCTGCAGAAAATAAAAATTACACAAGAGGAATTAATTTAAAAATGAAAGGGGAGAAAGAAAAAAAAAGAGACAGTTCCAGACTGCTACTCACATGACAGCAACAGGTAAAGACCCATCATGTAATGTTTACCCACACATTCAACTTTGCATGTTGTGGCTATATCTGATGACTTCTGTTAAAACAGTACAAAGTCTGCTTGTGTGGGAAGGGCTGCTGGTTAAAGGTGTCTGATATCAGAAAGACTTGGGCCTCTTTACATGTACACTGATGGCAGCATGAGATTCAGCACTTAGTGAAGTGGGCATTTGAGCAATAGGCAACTGAGGAATTTCACAGAAGAACAAAGCATACAGGCAAAAGTAAAATAAAGGTGACAGGCTAAGGTTTGTGCTGGCGTTGGCAACAGGGCAGAGAGGATAGTAGGCAAGGGACAAGTTGGGAACTATGGGATACAAGGTTTTGAGAGTCATGATAAGAAATTGTACTGAGTGTGGAAGGGATGCAGTTTAAGTGTTCACCTACTTAAACTGAAATTCCAAAGCATAATTCTGATGTTTCATACCAAGAAAAGTATTATGGCCCTGTGCATTAACAATGACAGGCAGCATCACTTCCCTTTTCCTCTCTGCAGCCATGAGATATGGGAAATAGAGAAGGAAAGATAATGCTTGCTATTTCCCTAACCTAAAAACTTAAATGTTTCTATTTGTTTGGCAAGGGAAAGTCTTTTTTTTTTTGTCTCCCTTCAATTTCCCTGGAGAGCCTATGATTACACAGAGCATTGAGTCACACAGCTCTACTTTCTCCCACAGGAGCTGAGGAGATAACCTGCAGTGCCAGGAGAGCACTGAGGTTTGGCCACATCAGCTACTGAATGATGGAGAGGCCCAAAACTATTTGCCCAGTGCATGAGGCAATGGATCAGAGCAGCCAGAGAGAAGCTGAGGGTCAGCAGATGCCACAGCACAGGAGGCTCCCCCAGTACTTACATCGTACTTGTCACTTGCCCAGTCCAGCCAGTGCTCTCTCTTGGGGAACTCCTTGCTGCGATGACGAAACCTGTTTTTAATGGCAAACTGAGGAGAGATAGAATTATGTTTCATGGCACTACAAATACTTGAAACTACAAACTGCTTTGTCATTAGAGATGACGCTCTCGGCTTCTTGTGTTTAGAGGGTGCTAAAGGTGACTCGACTTCTGTTACCCACTCCAGTCATCTAGGGGATTGTTGTTTTTAAGGCCTCACACTGCATAACCAGCAGAGAATGCACTTGGGGTTAGGTGGACCAAACAGCTCAGAGCAGTCCCTCTCCATGTGCATTGCTGTGAGGAGCTGGAAGATCTGCCTTCTTCAGGCTTACTTTTATACACAGCAGTAAACAGAGTAGTGTCATATGCACAGGTTTTCAGAGCTGCATAGCTGTAGGAGAGAAGCTCCTATAACAAGCTCCATTTGTAGGTATGTCTCACCCCTTGACATTGAATATACACAAATATGGTCCCAAAGAACTCCTAAGATTTTCTGCATAGAATAGCATTTACAGCCAAGCTGGGCCTTAGGAGCCACACGCTAAGTAATGGCCAAAGTCACCTACAGAGATTTGGTTTTGACAGTGCTTACAAGACAGGCAATAGGCTGAGCTGCATAAAGATGGCAGATCTGTAGGCGTGTGTTGATTTGGCATGGCCTGACTTTTAGTAGTGGGGGAGTGCCATAGCTTCCACCATGTCTGACAGAGCCACTCTCTGATAGCTCTGAAGATGGACACGCTGCTGGCCCAATTTGGGAGGTTGGTAATGCATCTGTGATGACATATTTAAGAAGAAAGAACAGGGCATGTGCAGTTTTTTGCTCAGAAGTGGGGAAGCGCCATGTTGGCACTGCCCACAGCAATACACCTTCAGCAATACCTTTAGATTTGAACCTGTTTTGCCTTTGGAGTGGTTTTTTTTTTCCCCCAGTCCTTGTCTCAACTCATGAGCCCTTCTTTGATCTTTTTCCCTCTTCTTTGCCCAACTGTAGGAAAAAAAGCCAAGCAAATTACTCGCATGCCAGGCATGTGTGCCTGGCATTTGGCCAATGTCAAATCACAACAATGGAAAATGAAGAAACTCAGAGATGAATAAATATCATCTCAAAGTTGAGGCTCTTCAAAGTTGGGACCTGCAGTGCTATTCATGTAGATCCCACTCCTTTCCTTGCAGGATCACTCTGATGTGCAACCCCAAGAATTTCCTTAACACAGTGGGGATCAATAAAAGCACTGTAAATAATCTTCTTCTACTTCTAATAAGTAATAAGTTTTTGCTGATAAGATGCACTAGTAGCTCTGCTCTTGACTCAGCTCAAGGCATGTTTGTCTCTTTCTGCATAAAGGGGCACAAATGTGGAAGGAATGATTCCCACAAGTTGGGAGAAGTTCTTACATAACACTGACACCTTATTTTGTTTCCTATGTGTATAAATTCGCATATAAATCAAGATATGCATAAAAAGCCACCCTAAAAGTGGAGGTGTCAGTACAAAGCCTTCTGTAATAAAGCAAAAACCTTCAGAAACGTTCCTCATATTAAGACAGATTTCTGATTTAGGCACATTTACAGAACAGCTTTAGGAATGGCTGCCAGGGGTTTGGGGAATGTAAGCAGTACTTACTCCAACACATTTGGAAACTTCAAGCATTACATTTCCTTGTGGTTTAACTTTCTTGTACATTCTGCTTCCAATTACAAACACAACTACAATATGCAAACAGAAAAGCAACTCAGGATTAAATTAAAATAGTGGCAAATAATTTGGTACGGAAACTGCAAGTCAAGGAGGTAAGCAGGGTGGGAATAAGGCTCCCAAGAAGCAATGCAATTGCCTATTCACATGCTATCATACAGTAAGACCAATCAAATTAATACCAGCAGATTGCTTCTATTCAAGACAAAAAACTAAATCTGGAAACTCTTACAGTAAGTGCTCAGTGGGAGGTTTGCTCAACTGAGGGATGGTCAAAACGAGGGTATTTAGGACCTTGACCCTGGCCTTGCTGTAGGGGCTCCTTTTCAGAAGCTCATGATGCTGCAGCTCACATCATGCAGGGACACACAAGGCTCTGCCTGAACTGCTGGACTGGCCAAGGTGTCCCCTGCTCCCAGGCACGTTGCTCAGCCTCATCATCCCACACACAGGGCAGGACACAGGCAAAGCCCAACAGCCACCATCCAGCCTGGGCTGGGCTCACGGGCAAGGCGAGGTCACTGGGAGCCAGGTGGGCTCCCAGTCAGGACCAGGAAGGACAAGGACCATGAGGGATACTGTAGTACCTAATGGCACCCCCAGTTTCTTGGGCAGCAGTAAGGCTCAGGGAATGCCCTATAGCACAGCTGGTAAAAATCCAGGTGTTTGAGAAGTACTGACATGTCAAATACGGGATTTCTCCAGCTCAAGGACAGTCACACAGTTTATAATCTTGGACTAGAGATAATAGCCAAAACACATATTTTCTGAGAGTTCTCACCCCACATTCTAAAGATCAATTTGTACACACCAGTAATCCAAGAAACACTGACAGTAATTCACATAATGGACAGAATTCAAGGAGATGTTCATGCCTCAGTCCAGCCCCATCCAACTCTCCGGGCAAATCAGACTCTTCTATGAAAGTGAGTGCTCTAGATTAATCCCACCCATCTTCCCACCCAAGAAAAAAATTAAGTGAAAAATCACAGAAATGATCAGGTATTAGAGGTCAATAATTGGGAATTTCTATCACACTCCCATTATTCTGAGATTGTTATCATCTAATTACCAAGGCAACAGGATGGCAAGAGATTCACCTACCCAAGGCAACAGCCATGAGGATAGCAGGAACTCCAAAAGCGAGGGGGTAACATTCCTGTTTGCTATGAATGCCACACTGTGAAGCTGAAGTAAAAATAACATCAAATAAAAGTCCCAGTCAGCACTGCTGATGTTTCCCATATGGTTTCTGGTCTTTGCATTCACTGAAAACTCTCGAGGGAACAACAAATCAGTCCACAGACACCCTCAGAGTGGAGGATCAGTATCCAACTTATCTCTCATTATTGGAAAGGGGATTTATGTACCACAGAACAGCTCAGGTTGGAAGGGACCTCTGGGCATCATCCAGGCCAAGTGCCCTGCTCAACTAGGGCTACCTGGAAGCAATTGTCTAGGACTCTGTCCAGATGGCTTTTGAGTATTTCCACAGATGGAGACTCCGCAACCCCTCTGGGCAGCTTGTGCCAGTTGTTGATCAGCCTCAGAGTGCAAAAGCGTCTCCTGATCTTCAGAGGGAACCTCCTCTATTTCAGCTTCTGCCCATTCCCTCTTGACCTGACAGTGGGTACCACTGAGGAAAGCCTGGCTCTGTCCTCTTCATTTCCCATCAGGGACTTTTATACTTGGATAAAATGCCCCCTTTGCCTTCTCTCCTCCAGGCCAAACAGCCTAATGCCTCTCAGGATCTCCTCACAGGAAATTTACATCTAGTTTTACACTGAGACAAAGAATTACACTGCAAGGGTCAAAAGCATGTCCTTAGTGAGAAAGGAACTAGATTACAAAAGTTTTGGGCCAAGTTCATAAACAAAGATTCTAGTGATGTAAGTGTAGCTTGTTGAAACAAAATCACAATCACCAGCCCCCTCCCCTCCTTGGCATTTGTCACAGATTTGACTCTCACTGACTTCAGCACTATAAAATAAAAGACTAAACAAAATCATTACATTCTTCACCATACTTCTTCTAAGAGGAGAATTAGATAATATGGTTGGGAAAAAATGGTAGCTTGCAGATAACTCATGTCTTGATTTAGTTGTATAAGTCTTCTGGTCAAACCTTTCCAGGCAGAAACTGGTTATCACTTCCCTTATCTCATTTTGTCATTTTTTCCCAGGGAATTTTTCACCCTGAATCAGCAAGGAAGTAAGCTACATGCTGTGCCTCATGCATCTCTATTTCCTTTTTTGGGAAAGGTTAGAATTTGCTTTAAGCAAACACCTAAAGCTCTTCTACAGAGTCTTTTCCAGTCACGAAATCCAAAGGCCAGAAGTTCAGCCCGGTGCTTTTGGGGTATTCCAGAATTCACAGGCTGTTTCCTTGCTTTTGACAAAAGCAGCCTTGTGAAACTGCTGGCAAGTGCCTCCATACAGCACCATCTGTGCAAGCTTGCCACAGAAATCCATATGCATATAGGTTAGCAAAATGCTGGGTTTTGTTTAGGATCATGCTATTCTTCACAAGCAAAAGAGAACATAACTTTCTTATTTAACAATACGAAAAATTATTTACTTTGTCACATGGATTCATATATTTCTACATGCAGAGATGCTTCTGTACTTAGCATGGGAACATTTCCAGAGCAGAAGGCTCTCTCTTCCCCTTCCTTTCCCAGGAAGCAATACAATTCTTTCAAGTGTGATACTTTCAAGGTATTGGAAGATGTGACACATTTGTACCTTAGTGGAATTAAAACGTGCAGTAGGCATGCAAGCTGCTAGTTCCAGCATGTCTTTTCAGATCTAGTACTTCTGACCCTAAAGGCAATGAAGGTTTTCAACTGGCTTGTTTTTGAGAGTACCTCATCTCTGAGAAGCTGGATGACACACTGAAGACTATTTGCTAGATAACTCCAGTGTGTCAGAGAACAGAACCCGAACTTTAACCGGACTGGACTGCAATCCAACACACCTTTTCTGGTGTTTAACAATTGTCAACAAACATGTGACCTTACCTCTGATAGTTGGAGTGATTAAAGTAGATAAAAGACTTCCAGCATTAATGGACAAATAAAAGAGAGAGAAGAAGGTACTTCTTTGCTTTTCCTACAGTAAAAACAGAAAGATGTTTAGAAAGGCTTAGCCACAACCACATTGATGTGCCTAGATCAAACCTGTTTTCGAAGTTCAAGACAAATAATTAGCAAGCTCCTTTTTCAGCTCCTCAGGAAAACCCATGCATCTATCTAAACATGTATAATATTAGAGTACTATAATAGTCAAACATTAGAGAATCTGTATAACTGAAAACCTGAAAGACATTGTTACCTGATCTTCTTCAAACTGATCTCCACCAAATGCTGACACACATGGTTTGATCCCACCAGTACCTAAGGCAATAAGGATCAAGCCAACCATGGACAGAGCACTGGAACAAAGGAGAAAAGGAAAAAAAATCATTTTGGGTTAGTTCTTACAGCATATACAATAGACTGGTTGAAAGACAGCTGAAATTCAACTAACAAACTTAAGTTGTCTCATCTTTCACCTGCCTGCAATAAAAAATGTGTACAAGGCAACTCACATGTTCACTGCGATAGCATCGGGAGAGCCATCCTGGTTGTGATCCGTCAGGTCATTTATGGAGCCCACAGACAGCACTGTCTGCCCAATGGCATAGACAATGGACAGGTAGAGAATGGTCCTGTTGTCAAGACAGGAGATACATTTTCTTAGATATGTTAACTCACCAACACAAAGATAATTCCACAGCTAATGCAGACTTCTGCTTACTTTAAAGAGTCCTAGTAATGAAAAAAACTAACAGACACAATAAGTTATGGACTGAACTTGTCAGAAGCTACTATAAAAATCAGGTCACATGCCACAGCCACCATATTTCTATTCTTTTATTATTATTATTCTACGTAGCCTTTAATTAATTAAGGTAGCCTTTAATTAATTATGATAACATGCTAACAAATGGATTCTATAGGTCACAGTATCTAGGTCACAGTATCTTCAGTGGTTGCCTTTTTAATGACCAACTCAAGAATGCTATTTTCATATGTTTTTATATGCTGAAGATCAAATAGACTACTCTGCAAAACTAAAATCTACAATTTACACTGATTTAAGTATCATTAAGCATTCACTGTGTTATTTTAGATTTTAGTTGCAGGAGTAAAAAAAAAAAAGAAAAATCAAAAATCTGCTTCACACATGGCAATACCCCTGAAATACTGTTGTGAACAAACACTCTATAACCCCACCTTCTTCGCTGTAAGAGTACCAACATTTTTACACTCCGATCTGATTAAGAGCTGCACTGAAGAGTGCAGGCTGCAGGCTTTCAGCCTGACTACCTTGGCTAGGAGGTGCCTAGGACAATAGTACTGCATATTCAAGGTCTCCCACCCTGGCTTTAGGGTCCAGTCCTCTTTTCTGTAAGTAAAAGCATGTTCCATTTACACTTTGTTGGAGCTTTAGTACACGGCTGAAGTTTAACCCATGTTCACCTGTGTCCTTGGGTGGGCCTCCATTCAATAGGCACAGACACAGGTCTCCAGGTTGGAGGAAAAGCAGGAGAAACACAATGCAATGATGTGAAATTATTTACAAACCCAGCTTTCAGGAGTGGTCCCAAATCAAGTGCAAGGTAGGAGAATGAAGGACAATGCTCAAAGACCTAGAACAATCCAGCTATTTGACATAGGCAAGAGATCCTCACAGCAAGCTTGGAGCAGCGCCCTGACACAAGAGGGAAATTGACCAAGTTCCCCTCACTTTAAAACAAGGTTTCTCTGACTTAAAATTGACCTGACCTGTAGTGTAGTAAAAAATTCTATAAAGCGGGGCAACATGGAGTCTGCTGTTTAGTGGTATTTAATAGACACAGTTTAATGGGGTGCTTTTTTTTTAATAGCACTGCCATAGAGTTACTTTATTTACCTAACAACCTGGGTAAAAGTCTGCAATTAAAGTTCAAACTGAGCTGATCAGGAGTGAAACTTCTGGGTTTTATTTGTAAGGCTTACAAACCCACTGCAAAGACTTACATAATTGGCACTGCATTGATGGCAGACAATTAAAAAATAAATGTGGGTTCTGTACTATTTTCCCCAAGAAATTCACATCCAACCATCTGTGAGCTGGTCCCATCACATTTCTTGACAGACATTGCACCAAGTACATGGACTGTGGACAATTGGAGCCTCTACTTTAGGGGTCCTTAACAGTGCCTAGGTTATCTCCCTCTTGACATCATAGATTTTTTTTTAAAATTCTTGTTTAAGCCTTCCTCATGACACCTTGCTGCATTTTTGGGTGTTAATACCTAATGGCATATCCTAAAGCATGTTTTCCCTTGATTAAGCCATCCTAGCAAGCTCCTGTTAAGGGTCTGGGCCTTTCAGGTGCAGCACAGGCATATCCAAGTACCAAAGGAGAAGAGATGCAAGCTCTGGAAAGTGTCATCTTGATAAAACATGAAAAAGCCAAAATAAATTTTAAAAATAATCCACAGCATCTAGACAAGCAAGTGCACAATATATTTAGGCTGCAATCTCTAAGACATCCAGCTAGTTACAGTGAGTTTGCACTGCTCAGAGCAGCTGCACAGAGCACACAGGGCTGTGGTCGCAGCCCTGGGCTCCCAGGGGCTGTCCCTACAGTGGAAGAAGACAGTGCAGCTGACTGCACAGCACATCTCCAATATCTGGGAGACCTTTGGCAAGTCCGCTCACACGCATGGCTCATAACCCTCCATAAAATCTTTACTGTTCTTTCTCTCAGGCAAAGTAAACACTTTTAGAATCAAAACATCAGGAAAGCAGAGGGAGATAAAGCTGTTGGAAATGACCTGGTCACATCACAAAGCACTGCAGTGGTACTATCCTGATCAGTATCTATTTTCACAGCTCAGTGAATATTCTCTTTAGTTTTGCTTACGTTTTGCCCAGGTGAGAGGAAAAACATGCAGCATGCTGGGAAAGCATGTTACCACCCTTAACCAACTAGCAGATCTGGAACATTTGTTAATTCACAGTGCAGTTTCAAGTCTGAGCTGAATCAGTGAAAAACCTCATTCTCTGGTGAAATAAAACACACTATCCTGGAGTAGGCAACACCAGCTCTGAAGCTGTTGTTCACAGCTGCACTTTTAGGTGATGATTTAAGTAATACTGGTTTCAGATGAGCTTTCAAGATCTTTGGCTGCTTTCTGAGGAAGCACTCACTTAAACTTTCCCAGCCAAGAGTCTGCAATGATGGCTCCAAGGATCGGCGTCAAATAACACAGAGCAACAAATGTGTGGTAGATGGCAGTGGCAAAGTTGTCATCCCAGTGTAGGAAACGTGTGAAATACAAAGTGAGCACAGCTGTAGGAAGAACAACAAAACAACAGGTTAAAAACCCAAGTCAGGCCTGGGCAATGCTCAGCGCAAGGAGACAAGGGACATACCTTTCATGCCATAGTAGGAGAACCTCTCGCAGAACTCATTGATGACAATGAAGAAGATGCTCAAAGGGAAGCCAAAGCAGAGCACCTAGAGGCAAGAGACAATGTGAGCTCAGAGCTGTGCAACCCACAGCTCAAGCAAGCTCAGCATGGACTCAGTGGGAGTGGTAGGTACTCAGGGTCTGTACACTAAACAGGCTTCTGTGGGATGACAGTAGTTTACCTGAACCAAGAGCCAGTTTACCTAAACCAAGAGCCAGTTGTCACTTTCCTCTCTTGGTTCCCAGAGGTCTGCACACCTCTCATTTTGCAAGGGACCTTTAGCAATGCTAGAAATGACCTGCAAGTGTTGCACTATGCACCTTTGAGGTCTCCAGCACCTAAGCCTTACAGCAATCTTGACTGGTATCTAAAAATATGCAAAAAGCCAATGTTTCTGGAAAAACAAAAAATCAAACCCCAAGGCCAACCAAAAATACACCAAATCCTTGCAGGATACCAGTTAGAAGCTCAGGGCTATTTTTAAGCACCTGTGATTAAAACAAATACACATTTAAACTTTTCATTCAGGCAAATCCCTGAGGAAAACTACCCATCCTTAAAAATACTCTGCCTGATGAAGAATCCTTCATTTCTTCAGACCTGATAACAAAACAGACTTTATTCCTAACCTGAATTGACATGGCTTTGGCTGCCAGGTTCACTGAGCCTTCACCTGCTGCAACAGGCTTGTCCATGGTCATCATCATGCAGTTCTTGCCATTGAACCAATGCTTTAAAAGCATACATCAGTACAAATCTGACATGGTCACTAGAACTGCAACTTTAATTTCTGATCACCTACTTGTCTTCACAGAGTGGATGAATATATAATTTCTAAAAAAATGAGTGGGGATGCAATTTAAACATAATCCTACCTTTTAATCTTTTTATGGGTTTAACCCTGCAAGTAGCAAAGAATCACATTTTAAAGACATTTCCACAGGCAAAGGAGTTCTTCTCCATGCCCAAGTTTATTTAAAAATGTCATTGTTTGGTTTGCAAAAGTTTAGGAATCCAACTAACCTTTATCTCATGTGAAACAGGAAGAAGTTAACTTTGCAGATCAAAAGGAAAAAACCTGAGACAGGGAAATCATGCCTGACACAAGTAAATTGGAGAGACACTCTCTCCAGCAAAGTCTCAACAAACAACGCAACACTTGGAGACTTGGGTGCTACAACAGGCTTTTTTTGGGAATCCTACAAAATAAATGAAAACAAGAGAGTGGCAGGAGCATTGTTGCCTGAACTGACTCAGTCGTGAGGATGCCTGAGCAGCGTTGACCTTCGCTGTTTGCAGAACCAAGTACATACTGCATATCCTCCCCATGGTTTGATAAGCAGGCTTTCACATCAAGAACCCAATCTCAGCTGAAGCAAGTGCCAGGTGGGACTCCTCCAGCTTTAGAGCCCACAGATTTTGAGCCCTAAATATAAACTTGTCACTCTTGATTTATCACATCCTTCATGGGCTGAAAGAGGTGTCTCCAAAGGAAGACAATTCACACGTATCCATCGATTAGATAAAATTCACTTGAGCTTGCCCATTTCCTTCAGCTGAAGGCAGCAGGAAGTTTGGACAACTACTCCCAACTTGGATACAAGTGCTGAAGGGCTGGAGCTCACCCAGAAGAATGCCTTGTGCCCCATCCACACAGCATTCCCCTAAGCCATGCAAATGGTCACAGGATGGAGAATCACACACTGAAGTTTTGCTTCAGCACATGTTAAGTTGGTTACTGAAACCCAGGCTGTGTGACTTGTAATTGGGAATAGCCCAGGTGGAGAGGAGGCAGCGTCTGCTCCTGAAGCAGAACAAAGACCTCCCCATGTCTTTTCTTGCCTACAGAGGAAAAGACAAAGCAGTCCTGGCCCAGGAACTGGTGGGACCCATCTCCACCTGAATTTTACAAAAGCTCACTAAAATCTTTTGACCACCCTGGTCACAAACCTCTCCAGTGTTTTGCCATCACCCTACACAAGACCTTATTCTTTAGGAGGGTGTTACATGCTGGTCTGGGGAGGTCACAAGCACCAAGGCTAGATTTTTGTTTCAAGCCACCACTGCTTCTGTGCCTGGTGGAGCTGTCCTGCACTCCCATGCTGGCACAGCAACCACTGCTGAGTTTTTTAGTGGCTGCTCCAAACTGGAGGGGGTCTGCATGTCACAGCTGGAGCTGAGCATGGACAGGGCCATGCAAGAGAAAGCTTCTGGGTCTTTCCCAGGTGACAGGCCTTCTGTTTTTCCAAGTTGATACAGGCAGGCGACTATACAATTAATCTTTGCTAATATATAATGCATGCTTGTCCTTGTTTTGCACCATACTGTCCTCCATTACAGTATTCATGTGCCCATACACACATCTACCAAAACCTTTTCTGTTGTTACCCTCATTGGTCAGGAAGCATCAGATCCACCACCAAAAGGTAACCTGAAGGTTTTATATGTTTTATAATCCCCTCTGTAACCTCACCCTGCCCTGGGGATGCCACCATCCTGCTGCAGAGCTCTGACTTTGTCTGCTGAGGGAAAGTCTGTGGAGTAAAATCTTGTAAGGTAAGAAATACAAAGGCAGAGTTAGGGTTCCTGAGACACATGTCATTAACAGTTCAAAGATTCAAGAGCAGCTGCAGTTCAAAGATTCAACTCAGCTGCAAGAAGGATGGGCTCCAGGGACCAATCTCCTCCTTACCAACATCTGCTCAGTCAGCAAAGGCACTACAAACATTTTATCAGAGTGGTTAGCAAATTAATGCTTAGCTACAATTTAATAAGTTACTGGGCTGCTTTTGGACATTTGCCAGTAAGTCTTTATTGTATACATTTAATGTATGTTTATAGGGTGATTTTTATTTTGGGCACTGCTAAAATTACCATAACAATGTAACCCAAAGAGAATCAGTAGAGCAACTCTTTATGTGGGAAAATAATACTTACCGACTTGCCAGTAGTTTTTCCACCTGTGGAAGGAAAAAACCAAAATAAAAGTTAATTGCAACTAATAATTAATAATGCCTTGAAAGGAATGGAAGATTCAAAATAGGTTCAACTCTAAATACATATTGAAATATAAACACAGTACTGGTCAGGGTGAGTAAATTTTCAGTTTATTAAAGGGAGACTTTTCATACTTATTAGGCAAAACTTCACTTGACAGCCTTTGGTTCTTCAGAGGGTGCATGAATTCCTACACTCCCAGGAGAGGCCCAAAGGGACTGAGGAGGCAAAGCATCCCATGGCTGCTCACCACACATCGTTCAAGGGGGTGGTAAACCAGCCACCCACAGATGATGAGTTCTGTAATGACTCACTCTTGGGGATGTTACCTTAAAGGCAAGTCAAGATTAAAGAATAGGCTCGAGATGCCCTGCCAGGCATGGAGGTCAAGTCCTGGAAAGGGATTTATAGAGGACTGAATATAAAGCCCCAAGTGAGTGATCCACTTTAGCAGGCACTCCCATAACCTGAACCCTTAACCTGGGAAGACCTGAAAGAGCAGAGGGGTCCCATTGAGGGCAGCAAGGGCAGACAGCTGCTTGCAGCCCTGAAGTCACTTCCAGCTGCTCTTGGCAGGCCTTCTACCCCTGGCAGCACTCCAAGTAGAGCCCTGCAGGGCTTCCCCAACTCAGGAGACAGGCTTGAAGGCTGAGCTTTCACTGTGTCAGATAAAGGCTCTGGGCCCACATAGGATTTCCACAAAGATTTTACATAAAACACATGAGCAAGCTCATTAAGATAAGAAAAAGTACAAGAAGTGAACTTTGAAATCCCTGCTTGTAAATCAAGTCTGGCCATAATACATCTATAAGGTCATAATACATCTTATAATACATAAGAAAAGTATGTTTGCGAAAATCATTATTTAGTCCATAGTCCACAACAGAAAACAGCTGACAGCAACACTGACGTTTTTGACACAATATTAAATCAAGTAAGTCTTCAGAAATCACTGAAAGAGATTATTCCAATTCTTTCCTTTGCTGTGGACAAGCACCTTCATAACAAAGACAGCAGTACTATGCAGATGATTCAAGAATATATTTTCTTAGGGAGCAAGCAACATTCTGAAAGTGCTAACAGACCCAGTTCAGGGCACATGTGGCTACACGAGTTATTGAAGTTATTGGCAATGTCCCTTCCACAACCCACCAGAGAAGATACACTGAAGGATACCAAGGTGTCAGCAATAGCCCATCTTCATATCAGCTCCTTGGTCATTTCCACTTATTGGCCTTTCCAGCACATGTGCACCCCACTGCCAGCTTTTTTACAACATGCACTGACAAAAACAGCATGGGCAGCTCACTACTGTCACTTAGCTAAGCCGTGGGAAAAAAATATTTAGAATCTGGTTCTTGCTTTGGTTTGGGGTTTTTTCAGCTTTCCTGATGGCAAAATTATCACCTCTGCAAGAAACCTTACCCGGAGGACATCACGGAGGCAAATTTTTTTCAGACAACATCGTCTGACTTCAATGTTTAAGAGACACTATTATTTCTAAACATTTTGACTTCAACCCTCTATCCTTGTTTTGCAGAGAGGCTTGGGGAAACTCCAGATAGCATTAAAGCCAACCTTTCAGCACAGGCACCTAAACTGAGGACTCCATTGTCAGGCAGCTTCAGGGTCTGACCTACAAAGCACAGAGCACCCACCACCTTGCATGATAAATCTGAAGCTTGCTAGTGGCATGTTGGAGCAGTCCCTCTTTGGGGCAACCTTCAGCCCCTCTTATTTTTTCCCCACAAAGAATGACCCGCAGAACTGCTCATTTTCATGATACCAAAATACCAAAGAGCTCCACATTTTTCATGACAAAGCTCAAATCAGTTGGGCACTTTGTATTCCCTTAAGACATTTACTATTTTTTAATTTTTTTTACGTAAAGTCAACAACCACTCCGTTCTTGGCTTCAGCACCACATCTAAATGATTATCAGTGTGCCATTCTCTGCATCCCAACCTTGCAGGTCAGGTGGGGCAGCCTTACAGCTCCAGCTCCCTCCCACCAGGCTGGTTCCTTCCCTGCAGTCACAGAGATGCAGTGGATGCTGCAGCTCTTGCAGCTCACAGTCCGTGACACGAGATGGGAGCACACTGCCTTGCTCCATGCAGCCAGCACAGCAACTCTGCCCGGATGAAATGCTTCCTGTCCGTGGCCACAATAAATCTGTACACATCCATACTGTCACCTAGGATGCTTCTGCCTCCAGAGCAAGCCTACAGTCCTGACACCTGACCTGGGGCACAGACAAGCCTATTGCCTCTGCTCCCTGGAGCAGCCCTACAGCACCTGCACAAGCATGCTGCTACCAACAGGACATCCCCCTCCAGGAGTCCCTGCTTCACACCTTGCTACTCCAGAAAAACACCCACACAGAAACTATCCAAGCAAATCCATAAAGCAACAAGCCTGATATTCAACAGGCAGACACAGCTGCATCCCATTTCTTTCTCTTCAGAGAACTATTTCCAGGTTTCTGGTTGTCTGCCCAAGCCAGCAAGACCGCCAGCAGCACCATTGACATGTCCTGCCTGCTCCTTACTATGGTTGCCTGTCCCCAGAACACAGATTTGCTTGCTGAAGATGCAATGGCACTTTCTTGGTTCATTTTCTGGGGGGGTGGAGGGTGGACATTTCAGGTTCCTTCCCCGTGTGAGATAAGGTTTCTCCAGCCCAGGAGCTGCTTGCTGTGAGAGACGCCCATGTACTCAGACACTGCAGGACCCACAGTCCAACAAAAGGCAACGGAGACATCCGTCACAAAAAAGTCAGTTTTGTACCTCTATTACTCAATGTTCCAGTTTGGACAGGAAAAAAATCTTCAGGATTAATTAGATAGATGGGTTTTGCGCTTATCTGAATCTTCCAGCTATTTATCTATGTATTTAAAATCCACTAAATGAACCCTAGGCAAACACTGCCAATGAAAAAGCAATATATAACATCTGCAAGGAACACCACATTTAACTTGTGCTCAGATCTCAAGCTCCACATGCCTTACAAGTGTAGTGTAGGATAAACCTTACCGGCTCAGCTCTCGGAGCTTACAGAGACCGAGGCACCAGCTCTCGGCTCTCACTCGGCTTTCAAGGCAGGGTCGCATAAACCAGGATACAGCGTTTGCAGAGGGAGAGCTGCCCCGGAGGGAGAGTAGAGACCCGAGGGTAGCCGGGGACTTCCTCAGAGCGACACCGAGCAGCAGAGCCAGCCCTGGGCGGGCGAGACCCCTTGGCCACGCTGTCAGCTCGATCACGGCACGATCACCCGGCTCGGAGGGAAGCGGCGGGAGGGATGCTCATCCCGGGCCGACATCCCTCCCGCGGGCCGGGCGCCGCCACCCGCTCCGGGCTGCCCCATCCCGCACCGCCACACCTACCCATGTCGCCGGCGCGGTCCCGCCGGAGCGCTCGGGGCTGAAAGGCGGCAGGAAGGCAGAGAAAGAGGGAAGGAAGCTGCCAGGGGCGGCCGGGCTTTAAGGGCGGCGGCGGGGCCCCGCCTGGCCCCGGGTGCTGCGGGGCGGCGCCGCGCAGGTGTCGGGGCGGGAGCGGAGCGGGTCCCTCTGGCCGGGAGCCATCCCGGGGCTCACCTGGCCCTGAGCCGCCGCCAGCGGCCCCGGCTGCCCGAGCGCAGCGCTCCGGGAGCCCCGGCGCTCCTCCCGGCCGCCGCTCCCCTCACGGCTGCCGAACCAGGGCTCTCACCTGTGCTCGGCGCTCGCTTCGCTCTCCGGCCGCCAGCAAGCACCGAGACGGGGCCATCAGCTGAACCGAGCGCCCTGCGCTGCTGCCAGCTCCACCTTGGCCCTCCCTTGTCAACGGCGTGAGGGAAAACTTAGCAAGCAAGTAAGGGAAAGACACGCTGTGTGGAGAGCAGCTTTCTGCCTCGTCCCCTGCTCTCGAGCCAAGGAAACAGATCTCCTAAACTATTGCTGCTGCCACCGCTTTCTAACGATCTCTAACCTGTGGCTCCTATGGACAAATGCTTCTGAGAAGTTGCCTGGAGAAGATGTGAATGCATCCCTGGAAGTGTTTGAGGCCAGGCTGAATGGGGCTTTGAGCCACCTGGTCTGGTGGAAGGTCTCCCTGCCCAAAGCACGGCATGGGAACGAGAAGAACTTTAAGTTCTTCCAACCCAAACCATCCTCTTAGTCTGTGTTTCTATGACCCGCTTCACTCATCTCTTGGTCAGTCCACAGCAGATGTCTGTCCCGTGTGCCATTTGTGCCACAAGCCATAGGGAAAGCTGGCAGAATGCACATCGACACAGCATGATGTACGTTTCATGCACACACCTTACTGAGCCATGGACATGGAATAAATGCATGAGAAGTTCAGCATGAGCAGGAGAGCCAGAGTGCAAGGCTGACCAGAAGAACAGCTAGGGGAAGCTACATGTTACTGAGGCTTGAATGAACTCAGAATACAGAAAAACAATAACAGGCATTACTAAAAAAAAATGTCTGAAAGAAGAATGAGCTCCTTCTTTGAGACTTGAAGATACAGTGGCACACTAGTTTATACAACCAATCCAATAGCATTTTCTATGGCATGCACTTAATAATTACCTGGCTGCTGAACAGGTTCATTTTGTCTTGGGTACAAATCAAACAAGCATTGCAATGCATTGCACTTTGGAATACCTACAGTCAGCACTTCAGCTGCTAAAGGCTGCTCTGTGATACAGAGCTACGGCTGATCCTGGGTTTCTTAAATTATATCTATATGGGGGTAATCTAGGAGCTCTAGGAGCTCTAACCTCTTAACAGTTACCTGTACCCTTGACTGTAAAAATTAGTGAATAAATTCTTAAGTTAAAAATGAGTAGGTGGTTATAGCTATATTTATAGCAAGTTCTCCAGTAAGAAACATAAATCTTGCTGTATAAGCTCCACTGACACAGCTGATGCTAGTCATGTATCACTTCTCTGTGGGATATACATATATGGCCACACAGCACAGGCAGTGTTATGTTTCTCTATTATGGTTACTCCAACAAAACAAGCAATCTGTAATGCAGCAAAGAATGCTGAAACCTCCAATGCCTCATTCATCTACAGAAATAATTGACATATTACCACCATTTTCTGTTAAAGTATGGAATTAAAGATGTCATTTCTTTCCTGTCTAATGAAAAACTTCCCATTCCATGACCAGTGGTGGCAAAAGGTTAGTTCCCAGGCACATCTTATATAGACCCATGCATTTAGTGAAAACAAAGAGGAGGCCTTTAATGTTTCTTCCTAGAAAGCAACATACAACTGGAATTCAGATGTTAAGGAAAAACAGCTGTTTTCTCAAAAATCTGGGATAAATGAGCTAGTTTGATCACTCCAGCTTTCACTCAGGTTATCTTTCAATGTTTAAGGTCTCTATTAAATTATTCACCCTGCTGAGTACACATTTTAATTTGTCCCACAGAGAGGCATAAAAGGACACACAATGGTTTCACAGCTGTTTCTGAGGTGGATTGGCTTCTGCAGTCCTTTAGTAAGTGGATGCCACGGGGTTGATCACTGTGGAGCTATTTTATGGTTGTACTTGTTGGAGGGACAGAATTTGTTCTCATAGGATAAAAGTTTCCCAGTGAGGCTCCCTTTCTCAGAGAACTCAGAGTACAGCAGGGCTCTTAAATACTCAGCAAACAAAAATGCAGAAATCCATTTCTGCTTTTTTCTACAAAACTCTGAAGTCAGAGAATCATATTTTCAAGGTGTAATAGAATACTGTCCTGCTTCTTCCACACAAGATCCTACATTCCACCATCTCATGGTCACCACAACCAAGACTACTCCCAGCTCTCCTATCCCAAACCTGTCCTTCCTTCTTAGTTCAAGGTCCAGCAGCACAGGTCCTTCATGACTCTTCCACCACCCGTGTCCAAAAGTTACCATCAGTGCCCTGCTGGAACCTCCCAGGCTGTGTGTTCCTGCTGTAATGATCCTTCCACCGGAGGGATTGTTCCACATATTGCTCAGTTAAAGGTTGTAGCTTGGTCTGTAAGATTGTTTCCTTGCATCTCCTAGGAAGGAAGAATACAATCATTTCAGTGGGGCTGGTGACATGAGTCCATAACATGGAATAATTGATAACAACTATTCAGGAACAACCTGAATTGAGATTGAAGTATTTTAAAGAAAATGAGGGCAAATTACTATCTGTTCAGATTACCTGTTATTTATAAATATTAATAGATGTTTTTGACTCATTTTTTTTAGATTGGAAGAATTGTAACAAAGAATTTGCAGGGGTGTGCAGCTCATCATGGGATGGTCAATATTGCATGGGATGCTGCAAACCAAGTGAGGTTGTACATTCATTCATTCTAAACAAAGGCCAGTGGATCTTGTTCTATAACCAGAATCCATTGGGCTTTCATGATTGTAGTAGGCAAACACTAACACTTGTCACTTCCCAGTAACTACTCCTCCCAAGATAATACAGCCTTCCAAGAAAAGTTTATTCCTGCTTTCCAGATAGGGAATGCCAGGGGGAAAAGTGATTTTTTTGCTCTGATTTTTCTCATGCACTGTGTCCTGTTTTGCAAGCAGAGGAAATAATAGGTGGGACGGTCTAGAGGAGAAGGGGACTGCTGGGAAGGAGGGCACCAGGGGTCTCTGCAGCAGTTCAGGTGCTTTCAAGCAGCAGCAGTCCAGCTACTGGGCACCGTGCATGCATAGTGACATGGGTTGGTATTTGAGATGCTCACTCTACTTTTGTGCAAGGAGCAACTCTGGCCCTAAAACATATGCACTTGCTTCTTCAGGAATTTTCTAAACCAGAGAAGGGACATGCAGAGAAAGAGGTTTCTACCAGCCCAGCCTGCCAGCCCAGCTCAGCAGCATTCAAAGTAATCGTCTCCACAAAAAGGAAAAGAGTTCACGTGCTGTGGCCCACAAGGAACTTGGCTTTTCTGGCACGTCTTTATGTACACACACTGGATGTGGGTGGAGGGTAAAGCAGGGGAGCAGGAACTAGAGCACAGACTTGTATCTAAATAAAGTAAATGAGTGAACTCTATTTATCTGGAGCTGCCAAGCAAAAGCAATGGCAAAAGTCTTTGGCTCATTACCAGTGCCTGTGACAACATGCAGAGTTAACTAATATGGCAGATGTAAACCTAATGAGTTCATGGTAAACAATACATTGTGAAGTCACTCCTGCCAAGATGTGGGTTTGTTCCTTTTGTTTTTGCCGAAAACATAACTTGAGGTTGATAACTGATTCTTTTCCTTTCATTTACTCTGATAACATTGTTCCCTTGGTAGTGCCAGATTTACTCCTTGTCCAGTTCTCTTTATATCTATCTTGATCCTGACAACACCTTTGCTGATGTTTCCTTCCATGGGTTTTCCCCTTGGGGAATCTGAAGGGGATCTTTGGTGCAAAGCCTGGATTTAATAGGGAACCTTGGTTCTGGAAAGGTAGGTCTGTATGGAAACCAGCCTTAGGTGACAGTTGCAAGGAGGCATTCAAAATCTTCACTTTGGACTTAGAGATGTGACCATTCCTTCCAGTCCTGAAAGGCCTTTGTAGATCCAGCCTTCAGCCTGAGTCCTTGTACCACAGCCAAATGTGAGCAGTCATTGTCTTGTGCCTTCGCAATGCATGAGGCATGAGACGAGGAGAACAGAAACACACACAGTAATCCCAATTTGATGCTGATTTATGGTCAGGTGTTGTGCAACCCATCTCTGAGGCTGGGAGATTCTCCCTGCCAAGGGAGGGCACTCCCAGCAGGTATGTGGGGTAGACAAATAGGAGTGTTAGCATAAGTATTAAGGGCAGCTGGCAAGGGAAGTAGGGCAAAACAAAAGAGCTCCTGATTTACGTACTCCTTTCTACTGCAGATAAACACCTATTTCTACCCTTGAAGTATGTGACTGTATTCAAGAAAAAAAACCCAAAAAAACCCCAAGTGTATGAGTATCCTTCACCCAAGCTAGGATTCAACCCTTTTAACGGGTGGTGAAAGCTTTTTTTTTTTTAATTTTTAATTATGTACCTCTGCTTTTCTTCATATTAAATTTGAATTTGCCTGACACACAGCATCACCCTCTCTCACCTAAGGCAGTGCAAGGATGCTGAATGTTGTTCAAAGCACCTTGAAACCATCCAAACATCTCTTCAATAGTCTTTTTTCTTTGTACTGCTGCATTGCTATTCTTCTGAAACTTCAGATCTGTGGTATAAGACCTGACATTTTCGAATGAACTTTTTATCTTCTCATTGCATTGTGTCTGCTGAAGTTTCAGTTCTAGCATGTTTTTAGCCAAGTTGTGTTCAGCTTTTTTTTTATAAGGAGAGCACAAGAGAGTGTCAGCAACACAGCAGCAGCTAGGTAGAGCTGACTGGATTATCTTGTCAATTTATGCAACCAGCCCTACAACATGAATCATGTTGTTGACTGGACCATGCAAGTACAAGTGTCATCTCTTGACCAATCTGTGTTTTGACTCAAGCAGATGTTAAAAGACTGGAGTTAAACTGACACAATATTTAGGAACTGATGTGAGATTTTAAACTTGTGAAGATACTTAAGGGATTATTTTTAAGGGATGCACCCAACACACCCACCCACCCACCCACATCCACACATCACCCTCAAATAAACTATCTTACAAAATTGGATACTCACATTTTCAAGGGAAAGCATCCTAACATCCTTTGACTTTATACACAATTTTTGGAGTGGGTGAGGCAGCACTGATGTACAAAGCATACCTGACTACAGATGACATCAATGTCCACAGTGGAAATAACACATTTTTCTCTGAGTTCAGATAACAGGACAACATAATTTAATTTTCTAAAGACAAATTTTCCAGTGTGGAAATTATGCAGCTGGAGACCAAGAGCTGACACTGTCTACCTGTTAAAGCCCTGTTAGAAGTTTGCAAATGGATTAACTCCTCCTGAAATGGATTTTCATGTTATTTCCACATTCATATTTTTACCACAGGTTACAAAGCTTCCTTTTTTTCACTACCCAGAGCTGTCCTGTGTATTGTTCAGATTTAAATGAAAACTTTCACAGCAGTATCTGACAGAATTTAATGTGCAATTGGATTTTAACAGATTCACTTATCCCGCTGCTCTCTCATGAGTTCTCTAGAAAGCCAATTTTTGTATTTCATCTTAGAAGTCTTGGTCAGTTCTGTTGCTATTGAAAGATCACAGCATCCAGGGCTCAAATGGAATAATTCACCTGTGCACTGCAGTACCCCTGAGTGCTTCCCTGCCTCTTTACTTCTCTTTGGTCTTTTCCAGTAGCACCTCTAACCTTCTCTAAATAGTCTCCTTATTATTGTTGTGATATTTGTCCAAATTAGCAAAAAGGTGTGTTAGGATGTTATTGATCTACGTAGTTGTATTCTTACTTTCTTTGTTCTTGACACTCCTGAGCAACTGATTCCCAATAAGCACCACAACACGATCCAATTATTTTGTTCTGTCAGCTTCTAGAAAAGGAAGGTCCTCTTACTTTCTCACACTTAAAAAACCCAGGATCAGCTGTTACTTTGCAGGAAGTGTAAACAAATCCAATAGGTCAACCCATTTTCCTCTTCCAAGAGTGGGAGATTTTGAAAAGAAAGAAAGAAAAAAAAGGAACCCAAAACCACAACAGAAATTCAACCAATGACAGCTTTTTCCTTCTTGCAAAGACAGCTGGGTAAATGCATTCAATACAAAGGTTACAATATGGGAGCACATAAACCACCTAAAATTACATAATACATTTCATAAACTGAAACTGCAGCACATAAATAATCTACTTCTCAGCATAACATGTTGCTGGGTCACTTGCTGCTTCCCTCACTATAAAAAACTTTTCCAAGGAACAGGAAACTGTCTTCCAAGAGGAGTCAGAGAGAGAAAAGAAGCAGCATGTTCACATTGAGCAATGCTGATATGCAGAATTACAGGGATCATACCTAATGACAGGGAAATATTTTTTTTAGGAAATCATTAATAATTTTACCATGAACATTAATACTTTTTCTAAAGATGAAGTGAATTGTGTTCATTTTAGGTGTTTCAGCAATTGCATTTTTTCTTTGGGAGCCCAGTTGTAAGGGGCAAAGAGTACCAACAGATTTTTCAGCCTCTACCTACAAACAACTTTGTAAATACAGTCAGATTAATCCACTTCTTAGGCTGAAACTTTGGAGTGTGAATTTCAGAGGAAATCCCACAGATACTTGAACACATCCCGCAAGAATATTTTCATGTCAGGACAAAAGCAAAGCCTGAGAACTTATTGACTGCTCCTCAAAATGGCTGGCCATGTTCCTGCTCAGGCTAGACTCGTTTTTGGAATCCACCCAGCCATTTCCTTCTTTAAGCACATGTTTATTCATATGTGTTGAAACATATTCCCTTTGTCAGAAACGTCTCCTGAAGATACCAACAAACAAATCTTTGTCTGTGGCCTTGTAGCACATTCCTCATCAAAAAAGTAGTATCAGCAACACAGAAATTTTAGTTCTGTAATGAAAATGACTGCAGTTCTGGTGCTGAAAGCTATCCTGAAAAGAGTGAACGGAGACTCACTTTCTGGCAGCTGAGGCTGGAAACATCTATTTTCAGATGTTTTAAAGAACCCTAATCCTGGCAGATGGGTTCCTTTCCATCAGTGGGTCTTTTAATCTTTGTTTCCCCCTCCTTCTCTCATAAGATTGGAAACCAAATTGCCTTCTCTCACTTTCTGCCTAAAATCCTTTTGCTGAGGGAAGGTTGCAATGGGAAGGAGAATAAAGGATATTACATGATTGAGCTCTTGCAGTTTCCACTTCTTAGAATCATGGAATCTAGCCATCTTTTAAATACCTCCAGGGATGCTGACTCAACCACTTCCCTGGGGAGCCTGTTCCAACATGTTACAGCCCTTTCAGTGAAGAAATTTTTCCTAATATCCAGTCTAAACCTTCCCTGTTGCAACTTGAGACCATTTCCTCCTGTCACCTGTTACCTTGGAAAAGAGACCGCCCCCACCTTGCTGTAACCTCCTCTCTGGCAGTTGTAGGAAGTGAGAAGGTTTCCCCTGAGCCCCCTTTTCTCCAGGATAAATAATCCTACAATCCTCCTCCAGTCCTCATGGGATGTAGGTTTCAGACCTTTGAGCAGCTCTGTTGCCCTTCTCTGGAGGCACTCCAGCACCTCAATATCTTTACTGTAGCAAAGGACACAAAAGCTCAAGGTTCTTCTGGTAAGCACGACTGCTAGGTATGAAGATGGTAATGATCACAAAACCTACCACTATTTTTATAGTAGTTTAAATGTTTAAAGATAACATGCTGCCTAATCAAAGGTTATATTTTGTATATTAAGCAAGACTTAATTTTTACTGCTTTCTGAGCTGTCAAAGTTTGCAGAGAGTGTAGTTATTTTTTGACTGTGCAGTTTTATAAATGAAAAAGTTTTACAGAAAAAGCTGTTATTACTCAATCAGTAACAGGCCTAATGGATTGAAAACAGGGTCCAAAACTCACAGCTTTGCTATTTCTTTCTTTGCTATTGACACACTGACACTTCAGTGAATCATCTAAACTTTTCCATCTGTAAAAACAGAACAGCTATGAATCTTTGCAGATATCAATCAGATTTTCACACTTAAAATTTGTACTCCTTTACCCCAAAAAAGCTATATAATATGATGATAAAATATCAAGTCAATACATGTATCATTCTAAAATTATTTACAATATCATTCTAAAACATCAAGTATGCTTATAAGGAGATCATCAGTTAGCACACTGTAAATCTAGTGATCCCACACAGATGCTACATGAAAACCTTGTAAAAGAAAGATTTCAAATTGCTCAACCTAGCCAACAGATACACTACCTATGCAGGACACATTTTCTATAACAGAAGCAGTCCCTTCACAGTGCAAAAGCAGAGCAAGATTTCCCTATAATCTATAATGAAGAGCAAAAGAAAAAAAAAAGAGGGAAAGGGCATGCAAGCAGAATTAATTGCTCTATTTTTTGTTTGTTTGGAAACTGATGCAGAACAGATTAGCTTGCATGTAGTGCTTTCTTCCATAAACAAGCAATTACATTTGGTCAAAAGCAAAGCTGTTTAAAACACTCCTAGCTAGCTATGGGTAAAAGCTCAGAAAAAAAGTAGCCTAAAATGGATGTTATTTTGGAAAATGATAATAAATACTTGTTATTGTGGAAAGCCCTTAAGACCCTTGAACATTTTAATAAAAGGCTGAAAAATCATCTTCCAGAGAACAAATGTAGCATCAGCTTCTGAAACTGCTTGAACTGGAGTGGCTGAGAACTGACGCTTTGTGTATCAGAAGTTAATCCAGGCTTATCCATCCAAAACTGTCGAAGCTTCAGATGAGGCAAGTACTAGAATAGGGCCCACATTTATCTGTTTCAATACTGGAGTTAAAAACTCTTAAGTTCCATATTTAACCTTGTATATTGTTACAAGAAACCAGTGCTTTATTAATAGCAGTCTCTAGGACATTTAAAAATTCTTTTTAACTAACATAGTATAGGTCAGAAGTACTTTCTTAACCAAGTCCTGCTACTGCTGCAGGAAAACCTCTCTGTTGCTTATGGTAAAAAATCAAGTATGTCCAAGCAGAAATGGTTTATCTGCATTCTCTCCATAAGAAACAGAAATGCCTTTTTCATTACAGCATACATCCTGAATTGTTTTGTACTTTGAAATTTCCTTTCTGATAAAATCACATTGCTTGTCTATTACCACCTCTCTATACTTATTGGTGTGTCCCAAAAAGAAGCACCCCCAGATAAATTAAGCCTCATATTAAAACAGATAGATTTTATTTGGGTTTTGAGAACATTCTTAAAAGGGGATGAGAAAATATGGTTAAAGAACAAAGTATCATCCTCTTGCTCCCATATCCATTCATTTACAGTTCCTGGAGACAAGGAGCAGTTCCTGCATTCTACTAAAATGACTTCCTATTCTTTCTGTTATCAGATAACCTGAATTTCTAACACTGCCTCTCAGCCATAGGTGGTTTTGTTAATATTCACACTGACCTTTTCCTTTATGGTTCACTTGGTAACAGCTGAATCTGGGTATCTGCCTGGGGCTTGAAATACTCCATCCAATAACCCTTGAGGAGTTCCTCCTTGAGGAGTTCCTCTGAAGGCCAACAAACCTTTCCAGAAAAAAAAAGTGTTAGTGTTCAATTGAACTCAGCTGACATCCCAGAGGTTTTTCATAGGGCAAATATTGCCTACTACAGAAAAAAATCCCAGTATGTTCAGAAATCTTGTGCAGAGATGGATGCTGTACCACCAAGGATCCTCACTAACACCCCCCATTTGCTGCATGGGGTTATTAATAAGAAGGAAGGCACATCTCTGGTGCAAGATGCCCATGGTCAGAATGGACTGAGGTGAAATTTAGGACACCATTCTAGTACAAGTGCACAGTTCAACATATTTGTGTCTAGCTCACCTTTAACAAGATGAGCTGAACCATGCCATTTTAAGATGTTCTGTCTGGTGCTGACCATGGCTATAGTTTGAACATCAATGCTGCTGACATGTGCTTTGAAAGAGCAGCTGAACACAGAGAGGGACTTTGGCTAAATGGCTTATCCACAGGGAAGAAAACTACCTTTTGTTTCCCCCTGGAACGACCCCGGATCTGAAAAGAATGCAGATGGCCAAAAAAGAGTGTTCAGGACTGGGTCTTGCAGAGGGACTGGTGAGGAGAAAGACCGGTGGACTTTATCTAAAGAAAGTAATGATACAGACAGAACAAAAAATATTTCAGCAGCCAGGCTGCCGAAAGTGAGCTGACTCAAATGTGGAAAGGTCAGTCCAGGCAGAAGGGACACACTGCACCTGACTAATCTTTTCCCTTCTCATGATTAAATATGTATTTTTCACTCCTGCTGTTATGCAATGCATTGTACAGTATGAAACCATTGCCACATCCTCCTAACAGGTGCTGCCACATTTTGTATCGGGGTGAAGCTGGAGTCATATTAATTGTGTTTGAAATTATTTGGGATACAGAGATGTCATTTAACTTTCACTGTAGTGCCTCACTATTTTGGGTTTTTTTTAACAGCAGTTTGACATATCTGGTAACCAGAACAAACAGATGGAACAGAGATGATGAAACACTGCCAATCTTTCATGTAGTGGTTCAGTTCTCCTAACAAGGAGTCTTTAAAGAATTAAGGTTTCAGTAAGGAAGAAGCCAGGCCTGAGGCAGGTCAGGAAGCAGGATGATCCCTCTTATGATCCTTGTGGGTCTCTTCCAACTCAGAATATTCCATGATAGTAAAATGCTAATACTGCCAATAGATAAATTAAAAATTTATCAATTATTCTTAAATATAGGACCTGAAAAATGGTTCTGATGACAATTGTATATATTAATTGCATGCAATACATAAAAAAGGGAAACAACAATTTAGTGCAGGGTTTGGGCAGGAATTTGTAAACTTCAATGGCAATATAACACATCCTGCTAGGAAATGAGGGAGATCTGTTCATGTCTTAATTTACATATAGTGATATAACTAGGTTAGGATAGAGTCAACCTCATATATATTAGTCTTAAATTAAATGAATAAAAATTAATTAAAATATACAAAATAAATGGATTAAGAAAATCCATTGTGTTGGAATAGGTTGAATTGAAATGTTTTCTATCAAATATGTAACTGTTTGACAAATAACTCTGATGTAATGTCATGTGTACTTGACTTGCAATTTGGTAGAAGGCGAAAAAAAAGCCAGAATTAAAGACTTACAAGCTTTAGGAGGACCACACCTCAATAAACAGCTTTTACAACTAAAGAAGACAACAAAGTATACTGCAAATTTTGTCACATACTTATTCTTCAAATATACTCAGTTTGCAGTACAGCCCCACTCAAGATATCTGGTACTTGAGCCAGAACAAGAATGGCTACAAGAACTTGCAGCCATTCCTAGGACATGGTATATGAAGTCTGAACAGCTTAAAAATGACAAATCAGGACACAAGACACATCATGGGTGAAATTCAGTTAAGGAGTTCCAGCTTCTAAGAACTTCAGCCCAGGACTTTGTTGCTTTTGACAGGATGAGACAAAGTACAACTTTGCTGCATGGACCAAATGACACACCTGTGTTGCAGAAGCTGATAAATACGACCCAAAACTGAGTTCTTGTTGCTACCTGAAAAGTGGAGGCAGAGAAAAGGAACAAGATTGTAGTTCTAGAATATTCATGCAAGACACTGTTCTCTCAGTGAAGCATCCCAGGAATTTCTTCATTTATAAATTTCAAACCACTTCAAACACTATAAGTATTAGGATGTAGTTGCCTGGAAACTGCTTCCCCAGTGCTTGTGATACAAGTTTCTGCTGTGATTAATGCCAGGCTGAAATCTGGCTGTTGAACACAAGTCTTGTGGTAAGTATCAATGTGCTGTCCTGAGTTAAAACCCAGTCAACAAGACCACTTTCTAAAATTATCATGTTACAGACTGCATTCCTCTGTTTTTCCAAAAGATTGTTATAAAATAGCCATGAAACAGAATAGGTTAACAGTAACTAACATTAGCTTAAAACAGCTAATGATTTCAGGATTTCAAGTTTTGGCTTTAGCACTTAGACCTAAGAGAGACCACTAGCTCTGAACCAGGTTAACCATAACTGAAATAAAATTGTAATTAAACAACACTGCATCAATACCTTTGGTATTCAGCACAGTTGATAGTGCTTCATGTAGTTGTTGACAGGGATTGAGAATTTGATTTGAATTGCTGGTCTGAATTTGCCTTGCTTCAGTATCCAATCTCTATTATGTCTTCCTTAACCAAACTATAAAAGCCTCGCAGAATTCTCTATTCACTTAGAAAAAACTGATTTTGGGTTGTACACTCCTCAAATTTTTACTTGGTAAGTTGAAGTGCTGTCCCCCAGATCTCCTACCACATATTCATTGAGTATGGATTTTTGTGGCCCTTGTATCAATTCTTCAGTACAACATTTCAAAACCTCAGCCCCAGTGTTGACCCAGTAACAGAGTGGTTTAACAGTGGTTTCACAGGTTCTGTAGGACAAGGGATAAAACCACCACAACACGTTCTGTTTACATCCACTTCCTGCAGTAGTTCTCTTTGCCACAGAATTACATTAGAAGTTTGTTTATGAGAAGCTCCACGTTCAGAGGATTCCTTAAATCCATTTCATTGGTGCTACTTACCAAGACATAATGTGTATATTTAAGTTCTTTTCCTGTTCCTAGAAGCACGACTTAGTAGGTGATTACACTAGCAATAGACAATAGCATACTATGTTTAGAGGTATGGTATGGTGATTACACTAGCAATAGACAATAGCATACTATGTTTAGAGGTATTAAAACAGAAGAGACTGACCTTTGCTTACATGCAATTTAAATAGGCAGGGTTTTGTCACATTTTTTTCTGGAATACCAGTGGCAATGTTGACTAATACCACTATGACACCAATAGATTTGGGAAATCTTGCAGAAAGACTGTCAATGGTCTCTGAAACTATTTGCCAGGCTGCACTTCAACATTTGGACATAGGTCTGTTATAAAGACCTGTCCATGTCACACTGCTCCAGGGAGCTGAAACAGAGACATTAAGAATGGTTTGAATGAAGTATGAGTGAGAATTATTTATGTGAAAGCACAAGCAGCAGCACAGTTTTAAGGAACAGCCTGAATTGATAACTGAGGACATGACTAAGAGCAATTAAACTAGTAAATGCTGAGGAATGTGCTGTTTACATCAAGACCAGGAGGACTGAGCTCTGATAAGGCCATGGTAGGATGATTTGTCAGCAGAGGACCTGAGGTCTAATAGCAGGAGGATGGCAGCAGGGTTCCAGCATAGTGTGTGCTACTGCTTCTTGCCCCAGCATGGAAAAAGGCCAAAAAGTTACTGAAATGAGGAAACACATACAGGTAACAACCCTCCCTATGATTTATGGGTGATGAGGTAAGCAAGATTATGTTGGAACATCACCTTGTACTAGCTGATGGATACAAATACCTGGGTGGCTCGGGTATTTTTATCTGGTATTTAACCCTGGCAGGCAGCTCAGCACCACACAGGCACCTGTTCATCCCCCTCCTAATGGGCTAGGGGAGAGAACTGGAAGGGTAAAAATGCAATAACTTGCGGGGTTGAGATAAACATAATTTGCCAAATAAAACAACAACAACAAAAAAAAACCAAACCCAAATCACCACCATGCCCACCTTCAAATAAACAGAAAATAAAATGTAAAAAGCTAAAAAAAGGCAAGCAAAGATAAAAAAGCCCTAAATCAAGAAAAGTGTTGCCAAAAGCCTAATTGCTCATCAGTGACAGATGCCCAGCCAGTCCCCAAGCAACTGCTGCCCCCCTGACCTCCCTCCCCTACAGATTAATTCCTGAGTTCAATGTCATATGGTGTGCGATGTCCCTATGGCCATTTGGGATCAGCTGTCCCGCCTGTGTCCCCTCCTCCCAACTCCTTGTGCACACCCAGCCTGCTCCCTGGTGGGCTGAGAGGCAGAAAAAGCCTTGACTCTGTGCAAGGGCTGCTCAGCAACAGCTGAAACATCCCTGAGTTATCAACACTGTGTCAGGTACAAATCAAAACCAAAGCCCCATTATCAGACACGGTGAAGAAAATTAACTCCATGCCAGCCCAAACCAGCACAATGAACAGATTTTCCACTGCCAAGGAAGAACCCCAGACACATGGCACTTACTCATGGGTCACCACTCCTTTTCTCCCATGGGACCCCCAGCGTGCCTGGAGTAGCTGCTTTGACATGGGCTCCTTGGTGCTTGTGAGCACATGGGTGTGAAAACACAGCTGGGTGAAATCTATTAGATTCAACATGAGGGACTGAAATGGATTGTGTTTAAAATAAATAAATACCACGTTTCCTTTCCTTCTGGCCTTGAGTTGAATTTTGTCCCATTAATTTCATCCCCTATCTTTTTCTATAAGCATATTTTAGTATTGGCTGTGAGCCATTTTCCCCTGCAGATGTGCAAGGCAAGTTAATCCTCCAGTTCTGAGCCCACATTTTAACAACACAGCTCTTCACCAACACATTGCTGCCTCGTGCTTTACCAGCTGGTGCATTCCTTCAGTTCTGCTTCAGTTCCTGCATTTTGGAATTATCAGGATCTCCAAAACAGATAACAAACAGCTTTAGCATAGTGTGTCACCTCCCCTATTTTATCTTTCTCAACTAAATAAGAAGACGAAGAAAAAAATCACAGAATTTGTCTAGGTACATTCAAATAATTTTTTTCAAGGCTTTATTGTCTATTGTGTATGTGTTATTTTAGTCTCCTAGCACACTGTGATGAGAAAATATTCAGCTGTTTCAAATTATGGACGCAGAATAAAGATCCGACACTGCTGACAATGAAAGAAAAAAGCTTTAAGTCATCTAAAAAAAAACTCCCTTCAACAGGCTGCTGTTGATGAAGAGAGTTTTTCTTTTCTGTCACAGGCCTTTAAAAATCTAAGTAGTGATATTGACAATTTTTCCATCTCATTACACCAATTGTAAAAAGGGTTGGTTCCCTTAGTGCCTTGTTATTGATTACTATGGGTAACATGGCTACTAAAGCTTCACTAAATGAAACGCAGCTCTGGGCTTGTCCCTCCCCAGGCAACGTTCATGGAGTTCTGAGAGTTATGGAATGAACAATGAATTGAACAGTTTTGCTGAACTAAGGTCCTTTCCTTGCAGTTATCTGTGCATCCTTGTAACTTCTTATCTCTCCCTTTTACAGTCCACACCACTGATAAAAACCCAGGGTACTCACCAGCTCTATGAGAAGTTTCACTTCTATCTTGGTACTAATAATGTTGACTGGAGCAAAATGGTACAGTCACTTTCTTTTCAGACTTCCTCCAGGCTTCAGAATCCTTTTTTTTCCAAACATTAAATGCTAACTCAAAGTAACTCAAAGTTACTTATTCAGTGGCTACCAACATTTTCTTCTATCAAGTCTGGTAACTGTTCTAGGCTGGTTGGCATCTGCTTTCCCTCATACACTTGGGAAAAAATCCGATGTGTGCATTGTAAATCTGTGCGTTTATTGTGTACCTGTGTAAGGTCAGTAATTGCCAGCATGTCAGGAAAACCCGCGTCCTGCGGAGGCACCTGCTTCTGGAGCGCTTTCTCAAAGCTCTGTTTCTTCCGCCGATTTTCCAACCCGCCCTAGTTTAGCTGGGGGGAAAGAGGGGCGTGAGTGCGTGAATGTGCCACAGGCTGAGATTGTTTATTGGTGGAGAGAAGCATGACCGTGCTGAAGTTTATTTCGTGTTTAACACGCGCGGGTTCTGAATGCGGGGCTCGCCTGGACATAAACGGGACAGGTTCCTCGGAGCGGCCGGGGAGGTCCGGCCCACGCCATGACGGAAGGCGGCGGAGCGGCCCCACCGCCTCTGCTCCGTCTGTGGAAAGGGAGGTCCTAGACCTCAGCAGGCGAAACGGGGCCGTTCGGAGAGTGGCTCAGCTTCTGCTGTGAGAAAGGCAGAAATTTTGCGGAGTTTTTTCCCTGGGTTCTGAGGCAGGGGCCGAACTCCGGCCGAAAGTCACGGGGCAGTACCGCGAGCGGGGAGACCGCGTCCCCCGTGAGGGAAGGGGGAGCAGCCGCTCTGAGAGCGGCCGAGCGGCCCCGGCTGTTAGCCCGGTAGAGGCCGGCCCGGAGTCGCCGCTCTGCGCCCGCCCTTCCCTTGGTCTGGCGAGGGTGGAGCTCGGCACCGAGGCCCGGCCTGGCCGCCGCCCTTGGGCCCTCCCGTGCCGCCCAGAGGGGCCGGGAATGTGAGAGCTGTGGGCGGGGACGCGCTCCCCGGGGGTGGCGCCGCTTCTGCTGCGGCGGGGGCAGGGGTAGAGTTGAGTCGAGCCGCTCGGGGGAGCTGAAGTCTCGTTTGTCGGCGGGAACGGCTCCATGGCGGTTTCCAGAGTAACGAGTTTTGTTTCTGTCCTGGTTTAAGGCAAATTTGGGAGAAAGCCTCCAAGGGGGGCCCCTCCAGAAAGCAAACCTACACGGCTCCTCCCCCCAACCGGTTCGGGAAAGATTCCTCGGAGGGAAGTGGAAAGAACCTGTTTATTTAACAGGCACAGCACCCCCCAGCACACAACATGAACAATACCGGATAGCAACACTCTTTCACCGCTCTGAAGGAGATGACAGATTCAGAAAGTGTCTCTTGGCGGTGGTCGCTCTGTTCTCAGTCCCTCCGGTGATGGGGCAGCTGCTACAGCCACAAGGTGCAAACTCTCGGTGTTTCCAGGTCCCAGTCCAGAGCAGGTTCGAGTAGTTCCAAAAAAGGGAAAGGAAAAACAGTCCAGGGAAAAATTCGGACTGCTAAACTAACTAATGAGCAGAAACAAAAAGCAAGAGCAAAGCGAAAAGTCAAGAAAAGCCGCACTATGTACTGCCCTGCCTGTGTGTCCCGCCAGCCACGGAGGAGCAGCTGATAACAAAACCAAAACAAAACATTCGCTCTTCAGAGCCAGTCTTGAAGGCACAGAACATAATATCCAGCATAAGCAGAACACACGAATGGGGATACAAGCATCATAAGCTCACCCTAGGACAGTTTCAGACAGGAACCGAACGCGGCGGCGGGAGGGAGCTCGGCGCCCCTCGTGCCGGGTGTGTCCCCACCGCGGGACCGTCCCCGCGCCGCGTCCCCGCATCTGCGCTGGGAGACGCTGTGTCCGCAGGGAGCGACGGGCAGCGGGCAGCTCTCGTGGGCACTGCGAGGCTCTGCTCGGAGCAGCCGCTCCTGACACACCGCACAGTCAGTAAACAGAGTCCTGTTTTTATAAACCCCTTAGAAGGGAAACTAAGTCAAGGTACTGTAAGTATTGTTAGTGCCACAGGGGTAAGAGAAATGAGACCTTTCTTCCAAACTTTAAAATATGAATTAGGAAAATGCTGAGTGATTTATCAGTTTCTCTGTTTGCCAAATTCTCCCAAGAAGGATCTATGGGAATTTTGTGAATGAATAGCAGATAGTCTAAGATGGTTTACTGTATTAAATTCTAAAACACCTTCTCCTGCATTCCTGCAAATAAGAAAAGCCTAGGACTCTCTGGTGTGAAGTGGAAGAATTCTAAAACAGGGAAAAAGAGCCAGCTGACCAAGACCATCCTGCCTGAGGGTTTAAAAAACAGCCCAGTTCTATTCAGAAATCAGCTGGCAAAGGCTGGAGAAGGCAGCAGCTAAGAATTGCATTATCCAGCTAGAAGCCAAGAATTACTGCATCCAACAGTTGTATCCAACTCACTCTAAGTTTATTCTGTGATACTATTAATGACTCTTAATTTCCTACTAGCTGCAAAATTATTAGCTCTGTTATTGATCTTATGTAAATCAGAGTGACAAAATTAATAAGGATTTGGTTGAAATTTGAAAACAAACTGAAATTCTACATCAGGTAACCCTCAAAGGAGCTCACTAAACTTTGAATATGCCTTCAGTACACTCACTTCATGATTACCAAACTGGATAAAAGAAGTATTCATAGTAGCTGTAGTTATAGCTGGCATCTGCATGATATGATGTTGTGATTAAATATGAAGTAGAGTTAGACAAAGGAGAGTCTTGTTACTGTCTAAAAAAGGGAGAAATTATGCTGGTTTTTTTTTTACCTTTTTTCCTCCACCATATTCACTGTATTCCTTATGCATGTACGGTATACAGTATAACTTCTTATTGTAACTTAGTTTCAGCATTTTTCTAGGCAGGAAGAAAAAACAAATTTCAGGATCCCTATGCTACCTTAGGTCTCCCTGGCTACTAAAGTTGAAAACAGCTCTTTGAGACACGTTTTCATAAACAAAGTACAGCAAGTACCAAGGGGGGTCTCCAGAAAAGGGGCTTTACCCGAGAGGGAATTGCATCACCACTTGTCTTCCCAATTTTCATTCTGATTTTTGTCAATTATGCTAATTTCCTAAAACCTATAAAACTGTATTCACCCCTGTGGGAGTGGGATTTTGTGGACATTTTTCCATAAATGCCTCTGGAGGCCTTCAAATACAGATCCACTTTTACATTACTTTCCCTGCTCGTTTTATCTCAAAAGTGTGTTGTTTCATTTCTAGGTTGAAAAAGGCATCAGAACACCAAGCTGGATGGGAGTCTTGATCTGCTGTAGGGTAGGAAGGCTCTGCAGAGGGGTCTGGATGGCAAGGATTCATGGGCAGTGGCCAGTGGTATGAGGTTCAAAAAGACCCAAGGTCCTGCCCTTGGGTACAAGCACCTGTAGTGCTATAGGCTGGGGACAAGTGGCTGGAAAACTTGCCAGCAGAAAAGGACCTCAGGGTGCTGGTCAACAGCAAGCTGAACATGAGCCAGCAGTGAGCCCAGGTGGCCAAGAAGACCAGTGGCATCCTGGCTTGTTGCTTATTGCATCAACAATAAAAAGCAGTGATTGCCCTCCTGCAGCAGCACTGGGGAGGCCACAGCTCAAGTCCTGTGCTCAACTCTGGGTCCCACATCACAAGAAGGACATTGAAGTGATGGAGCGAGTCCAGAGAAGGGCAGTGGAACTGGGGAAGGGTCTGGAGCACAAATCCTGTGAGGAGCAGCTGAGGGGGCTGGGGGTGTTTAGCCTGGAGAAAAGGAGGCTCAGGGGAGACCTGGTCCCTCTCTACAACTGCCTGAAAGGAGAGTGTGTAGCCAGGTGGGCATCAGTCTGTTCTCCCAGGCAAAGGATGAGAGGAAATAGCCTCACATTGTGCCAGGGGAGGTTGAGATTGGATGTGAGGAGAAATTCCCTCACTGAAAGAGTGGTTAAGCATTAGAATGGGTGCCCTCTCACCAGGGAGGTGGTGGAGTCACCATCCCTGGAAGCATTCAAAAAATAACAAGGTTGACTGTGGCACTTCACAATATGGTTCAGTGGGCAGGGTGGTGTTAGATCTAAGGTTGGACTTGATGATCTTGCATCCTTAATGATTCTGTCATTTATGTAAGCACACAGCTACTCTCTGAAAAGCACAGGTCCTGTTTTGCTCATCTTCCAGTCCTCTCCCTCCTATACAGTCAGAGCAGGTGTTAAACTCCCTGGGATGTGGACTAAAGCCCACCTCTGGGGTTAAGGTGGTTTATGCAGAGCTTTGACTCAGGACTAGGAAAAGCTGGCTAGTGCTACTCTGCCATAAATAAAGCTGGTATAAAGTTCCCTTAACTCCTCAGAGGATGGCAGGGAGCCAACGGCTCCTGTGGATGTTATAGTAGACCCTCAGTTCCATTGGCTGGGGGACATGCAGTATCACAAATCCATGGGAAAGGCTCTCCCCAGATGACCTGAGAGACCAAGAGGGGATTACTGCCTCTGGGTAACAGGACTATCTCTAACACAAGCAAAGAGTGCCTTGGACTTGCCTTTTCCAACTCCATTTGGAACTGTCTTCATGGGTGAGGGACTCTATTGTCAGTGCACATGGAGGCCTAGGTGCCACAGCTGCAGTGGGAACAGGGGGCACAGGGGCCCATGGAGCTGCAGTGTGAGCAGAACACCTGTGGCTTGAATATGGATGTCTGTGTCATCACTTGCAAACACCAAAATGGAATTGCTGTGAAATAGAGTATTGGAAGACAGGTGTGAAAGCAGCTGAAAGTCTGGCCACGCTACTGGAGGGGCCAGTGAGTCCAAGCTGCTGGAAAAAGTGTAGGATGTAGACCCTAAAGAATGAGAATTACCAAAACAACATGCACTTCATACCCTGGCACTCCATAACATGGAGCTCAGGACTGCAGGAGCAGGTCCTGTAAAGCAGCAAAATTTCATCTCCCCTAGCATAAATGTACCATAAGTGGTATGGTACATTCAAATAGAGAAGACCAGCACTGATCCACTAGCTTTAAGTGATGGAGTGTGTAGATAAAGGCACCACAGAGGTGGTATTGAGTTTTGTTACCATGCAACTGTAAGCATGTTCTTAAAACACTTTCCTTATTTTGTTGTTATGTGAGTTTTATTGCCTTTGCTTGTTCCAAAGGTCATTTGTTGTTATCATTTTACCTGAGTGGGCACGTCTAATATTAACTAAAGACATAACAGGAGTTAAATGGGCAGTTAACAGGCAGACAAAGCATTATATTACAGTGCACATCCAAGTTCCTGCCACTTGGAACACAGACAACATTTTAATCTGATCACTGCCAGAGCTTTGCTCCCATTATCTATAAGGAAGTACAAAAGAATTTAAGGCACGTGTGACCTGCTCTCTTCAAGTAACAGTGATGCTAGAGAGATTGTGCAGAGAGCTTGGCTTCAATTGCTGTTCCTTGACAAGTCTTGTTTCCTTCACGATATAAAATTGAAATACAGTATAAAAATACATCTTTTCAAAGGGTCCAATAGTTCCAAGTCAAATTTCAATATTATAATGCTGTAATATTTAAGATTGAGGTACATTAAGAGTGCAACTTCTGCTGGAGTTTCTTCAGGATCCCAAATTCAGTACAAGAGAGAGATACATATTTTCCTGTTGCTTCCCTAGAGAGGCTGCACTTTAGGTTAAAACAGTTTTGCTTAATGTCTTCCACAAGACATGTAATCCAGAGGTGTCATTACTGATACCCTGGTTCCTCTGACTGCAGGAGAGTGAGTGGGATTTCCATGATTTACAAACACTCCTTGAATACAGCTTTTACAGTTGAGAATCAGTTTCAACTTCCTTTTCATTGCTGTCTTGATCCTTCTTGTCTTCTTCCTTTTCTTCCTTGCTGAACTGGGCTTCAATCTCATTTGGATCAATATAGGTATAAAAAGAAGCCATGATAGCAAAAATGATGCAAACTACCAACAGCAGGGCAGCAAACAGCACATACTCTGCCCACTGCAAAGAAAAAAAAACCAAAAATACACAATTCAGAATTTAGCCACCAATATTCATTTCTCAAGAATATTACACCATTTTAGTATTTTCAGGAAGGAAACTCAGAATGTGAAACTGAGTAAACATAACATGTTTCATGGTATCATATGGCTTACAGGACTAAGTATTAATTAAACATATAATGCATGTTAAAGCAACTCGGAATTGAGGCTCTTCTGGCATTTCTATCTTCACTGAAAAAGAAAAATTCTGTAAATGCTGAAAAATTCTGCAATATCCTTTTCCTGGAGGAACTGGGAATTGAGTGAAAGACTGAGAAGGAAACTCAGGCCCTTGCTTTTGGTTCAGATCTCTAAACCAGGCTGGCACTGATTCTGCTTCCACTTAAAAATTTTTACAGCTGACCTAGTAACCACAAATGTGGGCAGAGATCAGAAACTCTACCTGAAAAGCCTCAACATCTCTGTTTCATGCTCTTACTGATTTAATTTAGCTTAAACTGTTACTCAATGTCTCTGAAACTGCCAGAGCTGTTTCAGAGACATTGAGTGACACAGAATGGCACTCAGAAAGCCATTTTAATTCATTACAGAGCACCACTAATAGCTGCTTTTTCCCAGTGTAATATAATAGCACACCTACTGCTTGCATCCTTACCTGCTCTTGGATTGCAGATACCCCAACTACGATAAGGACAATTATGTTACCAACAGCCACAGTCAGCAGCCATCCAGCCTGCAGCACTGACTTCATGTTAGACGGGGCCTGTAGGGACAGACATTTAACTTTTGCTGGTATCATTTATTTTCTGATGCATTTACTGCAGTCTTGACATTAGAAATTGCTAGAGAGCTAAACAGGTCCAGAGAAGGCTTTGAGGAACAAGAGACTACTAGCACACTAACTCTAACACCTTTTACTTACACACACCAAGTAACTAACAGGTGCACAGGTGTAATTTTACATCTCAGGAACACATGGCACACATGACATGAGAAATCGAGTGCATCACCTAGCAAATCACACCTTACAACATTTCCATCACTGCAGTTTCTAGATTCAGAATGAAGAGAAGAAATACACACAGCTACTAAAGTGGACTCAAGAGATAAAGGAATTCAAAGTGTTGAATTATAACACTAATAAAAGCTAACAAAAAGGCTGTATGGAGTAAACGGGTGGGGAGATGAAGTGCCACTACTTCCTCATTTTATTTTTGAGAGCTCTCCAGGTTGGTTTTATTGCAGCAGTACAGTTGCACTTATTTTCAATAGATATCTACATGGGAGGAGGAAATCTGAGGACTGGTAGTCAAGACTTCAAATGATATAACTCAGCATAGCTTCATGGAAAACACCAAATCCTTGGTTAAACAGGGCCAACTTGCATCAGTCTATGCAGTCCTTCTAGGAGCTGTGAGGGACATAAGGGTCAAAACAGCAGCACAGAACCAACACTTAAAAACAAGACATCATGGAAGATCGTAACTTGCACTAAGGTTCTTACCTCAAGAAGAAGAATACCTACCTGTGAGTATGAAAATTCCAGCCCAGTGACAGAGAACAGTACTTCTGCACATGCAAGAAGAAAATACTGAGGGATCTGCCAAGCCATATGGACTGTACTTGGTGCAATATCTTCAAAGTACGTAACTTTAAGTATGCTAGCAAAACACTAGAAATTGCAAAAAGCATGTTAGGAACAGTAATAATGAGTGTGCACAGTTAAGGCATTCTAAGCAGTTCTATAATCATATAGAAAGTTCAGAGTAAATAACAAATATTGCACATGAAGCACTGCATAGGTAGTTATAAAAAATAGCTTTTTTACAGCAGACTTCATGCAAATCTGTAGTGTCTAACAGGGCTAAAGGTTTAAGGCCATTAGTGGTGATCAGGAATTCTTGCATTATGTTATTATTGTAACCATGATTATTTTTATAGTTAACAATGGCTTTTTGTCCTGTTTAGGATACCAGAATTCTACCATCTATACTTAAAGACAAGAGGAAATTAAAGGATTAAAGACAAGAAGAATAATTCTACAAGTGTTTTTTAATTAAAGGAAAGTATCAACATGGAAAGGAATTCTATCTATATTGTCCATTCAATACAGTGGCAACTCACATCGTCAAGTGAAATGGTATAGGCAACTCCATATTCAAGTATCTTGGAAGAAACTCTACAATAGGTCAGAGCCGTTGAGGCGCTAATGGTATATGGCCTGAAAAAGAAAAACCCAAACTCCACAGTTCAGACCATAGGTGCAGTCAATTGTGTGCATCACATATTTTAAAAAGCTCTGTGCCCTTTTCCCAAAGACAGGTATGTCTAGGAGATTAAATAAGAATAAAGGAAATGCTTACCAGCCTGCATTTGGAACGACGCTGTAATTACTGACAGAAAGAGGATCCAGTTTTCCAAATCTGATGTGATCCATAGCAACAGTGGTAGTTAAAGGCAAATTGTTTATGAACCTTTAAAATGGAAGAGTGATTAAATACTACACAAAACATACAGGAGTCAGAGAATACAGGTTTTACTTTCAATTATATATTCGCAGCACATATATCGAGTCTTCCCATTTAATGCCTTTTTTTTAAAATCAATTAACATTTTGGAAAGAATTGTAAATCTCCTAGAAATGTAGCTAATACAAAAAGCCAGTTAGACCCCCATCAGCCTCAGGAGAACATCAAAAGCGAGTCACTACTACAACCAGTAGGAAATGCATGTGCAAGTGGGACGTGCAGAAGAAAAGCAGAGAGGGGAGAGGTAATCTTGGATACCTCTTATCCAGGATTAAAAATGAGGTATAGATATGTAATCCATGCCATTTGTTCAATAAAAAAATCTAGGCAATGGAACGAAGTATACACTTCCAATTTTAGCTAAATTATACCCAAGCAGGTGTGCAAGATAACTTAAGTGAATCATGACCCAGACATTATCCCATCCCCTAAAACATCAAGGGAAGTGTCCAGCAAGATGTGAGTTCCTAAAGTATAGAAAACTTTACTTCAACAAGAAGAGGCCACCCAGACCAAGATTGAAGATTCACACTACTGTCAAAATTTAAACAACAAAAAAGCTCTACCTGACGAGACATTCTCTGTTTGCTGGTTTTGATGTGATGTTGTCCTCTATCTAGTGGAAGAGACCATTATAAAAATATGCTGTTGGCATCAGAGAACAGGTTAAACATGCACTATTGCACAGCAGTGGGACTTAACAGAGGCTTCAGAGCAAGACTCCAGACCTTCCTCTTTAGGTTCCTACTAGCACACACATTTATTAGAAAACACTGTATGACCACACACCTAAGTCTTGGTGAAAGTGTAGTTGTCAAGGTACATAAGAAATTGGTATTTTTTTTTCTAAAGGACATCCTGGTGTACTCCCTGCAGCTTACCAGTCTTACTGGTCCAGCAGAGACAAGGAGAGACAGAGATCAAGACAATGGAAAAAAATTATCCAGAGCTTGTCCTCTCAGCCTCACACGCTCCACATAGATGCTTATCAGAACATTGATTCATGTCTTAAAAAATAAGCAGACTTACCCAAGTAGAACTGATGCGTATTGGACCCTGTTTAAATGCCAAAGTGTAGCGTTGTCTCTCTAGCAGCTCCAAATGCTCAGTTTTATTTTCATTTGCAGAAATTATGTCTAATGATTGCAGCTTAGAAGTCTCAAATGTCATGTAGCCAGTCTGCAAAGACAAATTCCCATGGATTTCTGTGCAACTGCATATTTGTCTATTGAGGGAATGTTATGGGCTCTGGGAGGGTCAGAAGTTTATACATGTTACTTCTGAAGTGCCAGAGATCATGAACATCCCCTCACTAGCATTTTTGATTTGTTTTCTACATCAAGCATTAATTCCATTTGATCATGATTTTTTATTAGGTTAATTTGTTACACAAGCTTCAAAGTTACATGAGCTTCCCACAAGCATTATGGAATAGCTGCTCTATTTTCCTATTTCTTGCTCCAGATAAATCAGGCTTACCATAACCACCCAGTAAAATTCTGTTCAGCAACAGAAGAATCACTAGCATAAGACCTGATGCAGTATTTTCCAAAAAGCAGTAATGCCATGTTTTAAATATTCAAAACACATTTATTCAACATAAAATACTTAAACCATTAATAGACATGTTAGCGCTACACTAAAATAGGCTCTTTGTTTTATAGGATTATCAAAAGCACTTTACAATCCACATCTGGATAATGAAGTGTCTGTAATAGGGAATGGAGCATTCTATACCTTTCATTTTCAGGTGTGTACCATGGTACATCAGTTCCCTGTCAGTATACAGTTTGGGTGCCCTTATCTTCTCCTCACAACTCTGTTCCTGTGTGAAGTGAATTTGGAGGAGGTTGGAGTAAGATCTCTCCTCTTCAAGGGAAACAGAGCTGCAGGCTATCAGAGAACACACTTTCTAAGTTCCCTTATCAAAAGCCTGCATCAGAGCCACCACATTTTGCTGTCAATAGAACTACCAATGCTGTGCTGTATTAGAACCTGAAAAAGTTCTTTGGCAGCAAAACATGAAGCCTAATGTGTGATGTGGCCACAGAAGAAGCTCCCTGTTCAGGTAAGTCATTGCTCACAGTAATAGCAGCAACTCACTAGAGTTGAATGGACATTTACTGCAGGAAAGGGCTACTTTTAGAAAATGGAGCCTTTTTAACAAGAGTGAAATTTTCATCATGTTCCAAGTTACTTAAGTTTATGAAAGTTTCTTGGGAAAACTTGTAAAAAGAAACTGGTAATACTTCAAACATTGACATAGTTACCATTTCTTCATTCACTGTGCTTTCAGTAACAATTCATTCCACAATACGAAAAAAAAAAAAAAAGAACTCATTGAAATTATTGGAGTAAAACGTCCTAGAAAATAGTCAATTTTGAACCATTAGTTAAGAATGACTTTGTTTTACTCCATGTACTAATTCAAAAACAAACCAGTTGGAGATTCCAAGTCAGAACTACAATTTAATAGGAAAGCTAAAATAAAGGCAATAGTACAAAAGCATTGGCTTAAACTGACAGAACCAGAATTGGATCTGACATCCTGTCAGTCAGGTTGGTGTAGCAATCTGATTAAATGGTAGCTACAGTCATTGTTGGAGTGATGGATGGGATTCTATCTAAGTGGTGATCCTGTAGAAAGGTCTGGTCTTACTGGAGGTCCTGTGGTAGTTATCAAGCTCTTGTCCTCAGGGAATCCAGTGCTTCTTGTGGTGTTCTGAGCCTCTGATTACACCCAGGTGGAAATGCTTGGTTCCTCCATCTCGGCAGAGCATTTCACAATGGTGTGATGTAATTTTATGAGTCATGCAGTGAGACTCAGTGGCCCATTAGCAGAGATAGCCCCTGGGGGGAGTTATCAGGACTGACTTGTGGAGAAGATAGAGGACACCTCCCCACATGTTTTAACAGCTTATGAGGATGGTAATAGAATACAGACTTTCAGTTACATGCTACATCGTAACCTAAAAAAAATACCTTAGATTTTTTTAGTTTTAATTAATTTTTATTATTTATTAGAATGTTTCTCAGCTGCCCTTACTTACCGCCTCTTTAGGTGCTACATCCACACTCTGAAGTTGAGGTTGGAACTGAACTGTTGCAGGAACAGCACCCAGATTTATTAATTTAATTTGAGATTGCCCAGCTGCAGGGAAAACTTGATAGGTTTTCTATAGGACAGAAAAAAAGTAAAATCAGTACTCAAGGTCACTTGGAAAAATTACTATAATTACTGTAATCTTTATTATTTCATGTTGAAGATGAGCATTTGCCTGCTGGTCTGTGACTGCCTGACAGAGGAGACTGGAATCAGGTTTTGTTACTCGTCTCACAAGCTGCCTTAGGAAAGAATTCTCTCATGCTCAACAGACACCTCTAGACAGCTGCTCAGATCTTGGGATGCAATGGATCACCACCCAGAGGTGTTGCCAACATCCCAGCTGCAGGGGAAGGATTCATTGGGCTCAGGCATGGCACCTTCCTTTGGGGAAAGGAAGATTAGGGGAGACAAATCCTTCCTTGAGCAAGTGTGCATCCATCACCTTTGCACCTGCTGTGATGCTGCTTCCCAGACTGTCACACTTCACCTCCAGTCGAAATCTCAGAAGAGGTCAAACATACAAAGCTGCCCTCTGGTGGGCCAAGCAAGTGTCTGGTTTCCAGCTTCTAGTCTCAGTTTAGAGATTGAGGTTGCCTTTAATGCATGATTTGTATTAACTGCAATGTGCTGCCTTGCAGAACGGTGTTTGTTGCTTGTTAATTTTACTATGCTAACAACAGTACTGCAATCTATTTCCCCTCCCTCTACTTCTATGCTTATGTGATTGGATCCAAATTTAGGAATCTTGGCACATTTTCCCCTTAAACACACCTTTTTTTTCCTGAATTACCAGCTAAATATTAATAGTAAATACTTGCATGTGGCTGAACTTACATCTATTTGCACTTGCACGAGGGCAGCAGCAACAAAAGCCATGGAGCCGAGGAACATCCCCACAGTCATCTTCTTCAGGGGCCTGGCACAACAAAAGGCACAAGAGATTTAAGAGAAGTGGCAATTCAAAGTTTCAGCTGCTTGTTTTTTCTTTCCACTCTGGGAAATTCCAATGGCCACAACTAGCACATAATCACCATTTGGAGGGCTGATGTAATTACAGAAAGTCTTCTGCTAAGCTCTCAATTCATAGTTACACTATCAAGAAATACATCTTTCCTGCAGCACCCTAATAACCTGTTACTCTGCATCTGCTGGGCTCAAACATTGACTGGCCATGTTTCTTAGGTTCCTGAAAAAAATCTGGTTTTGCAGGAAGAAAAAACCCAATCCAATACAGTTGTTAGCTGTAAAACAAGAAAGAGACAAGAAGATATGCCTTTAAAAACAGGGTGACAGCTTGTCTCCATATTGCTATGTTTAAAAAAGATTGAACAAAATTGTCTGGGAAATTTTTTGAATTAGGAGACATCTACTGGCATGCAGTTAAGCTCTAAGGATAGATTTAGAGAATATATGTCATTTGTAGCATCATTTATCCAGTGCAGAACACCCACAACTGATGACAGTGTTCCCAGCATAGCACACACCCTAGATTTTTAGGGTTAAAACTAGGGTTTAACTAGGGTTTAGCTATATGGAAAACAGCAGTGCACTTTAGCTCTCTGAAAATTATCTGAAGAACTGTATTCTCTTCTGCCTCTCCAAGCACCCTTGCAACTGCCAGAAACTTCATTAACAACATTGAAAACTAATGTCTAATACCCCCAAGGCTCCACCTAGAAGGATTCAGTAAGCCAGACTCCCAGCTGAGACTGAAGAGGAAATGTCTTGTGTCTCAGTTGATTTTAGCCCAAAGCATGAAAAATGCCAAGGATGAATGTTTATTTCTACCACCTATTCTTCAGGAGAGAGAGGGGGTAGACATAAGGCATATGGAAAACAATCAAAAGCATCTCTCCTGCAATCAAAAGATTTTGTCCTTAACTGAAAAACATTGTCACTCTTCTCTTAGATTCTGCTCTTATAATCTCTGATGCTTCTATATACCATTTGCACTATTCTGGATTTTTTTTATATTTTGTTAAAATATTAAACCATTTGAAATACACTTCTCTTTCATCCTTAGCTAAATGCTTGCTCTTTTCTTACACTAGGGCTGGAAGAGCCAGTTACAGAAACCAATAAAAGGAGCCTCTGTTGAAATCAGATAATAACATCAACTTACGTAAAATTCAGCTTGCATTTCTTGATTAAAGGATAAACCAAATAATTAGCAACTGGGATAATGATAACAATCAGGATTGGCTTCACAATCTGGGGAAGATGAACATGAGAGAAAAATTAAGTATTTTCAAAGTGCATTTTCTTAGTAAGGGCAATATATGTACAATCTTTCAGAAGTACTTGAAATTGGCAGATAGAAAATTAACATACCTGCATTTGTTCTGGTTGAATTTGAAAACCCTTCGGAAGAAAAAAAGAAATAATTTTTAATATTGTGACAACAAATAAAACGGGTCTGAAAAGTGTTAAAGAAAAAAATGAATAAAAAGTAACCTACAAAATCCCCATTCATTGCTGTGGCTTGCAGTGTCCATCTTGACCCCTTAATAAGAGAAGAAAAAAATTAGGTGTCACAGTAAATCAATGTTCTAAAGGTCCTTTTGAATTGTTTTCCTAAGTGAAGTGTTGGAAAAGACATGCAATACAAGAAAAAGTAAAGCTAGCTTGCTATGGGAGCATTCTTAGTCTGCAATGTAAACCTTTGAACAAAGTGAGACCCATGGCCCATTCCACTTCCTTTACTTTTGTGAAATACAGCAGAAAATAACTTAGATGCAGAAATCAGCTGTAGAGAGGGCAGAGCCATCCTGTGCAGGGCACTGCTGGGTGCTAGGCACAGGAGCCACCCTGGAGCCAGCCTGAGCCCCAGCAGCCCCCATATCCCACTCAGCCATCCTTCCTTCCTTCCCAGAGCCAGAGGACAAGCCAGGGCCTGACCTGCCTGGAGCCCTCTGCCCCAGAAACTGCCTGTGGCTGGGACAGGCGGGGCAGGCTTCAGGCCTGAGCCCAGCATGGGACAAGAACGCTACTGCTGCATCTGTGACAAGATCCTTCAGCCACCCACGGAGATATTACCCAGGGAATGAGTACTGTGCTCTGAATTTCATAGCAGGAATTCAGAGCTCCAATTGCAACAGGACACACTGGCAGCTACAGCTCACGGGCACTGGACTGAAGCACTAGGATAATATGGGGAGTCTGGAGCAAGCTTCCTCCAGTCTGACTTGGATAAGGTTTTCAGCCCCTGGCTCTCTCAAGCATCTTCCGAAATTCCTACTTCAGTGCTTAACTATAACTGATGCTTTTGTGAGTCTTGAGCACCCAGTTCACCAAGTGAATGGGAATTACAGGCTCACACTTCTGCTTGAAGGTCTAAGGTATTTATAACAAGCTGTGAGTGATTAAGCAAACTGGCATCCAGATCATTTAAACCCTGGTTCTCCAGCTCATTTACACAAGGACCCTAAATTTCATCTGACAATTGACAATTGAAGAAACCTTAGTGCTGAGAGAGCTTTAAATTACTGTTTCATCCCCTGAGTCCCAGGCTGATAGAAGATTTGGAGAGGCCTCAGTCACTGAATCTGTCCTGGGTGTACTCAGATAAACCAAGATTGCCCCTGGCTGCAGATCCTCTTGTACTGACATGACTCAGTGACTACCCTTTTGCAATAAAACCAGAATAAAAAATTTGGTTTTCCACGCTCCCATAGAGACTGATTGGTACCGCTCTAGTTACCAAGCCAAACAATTTCTACTTACCTGCTGGTCAAAAACTGCCCAGAACATGGGGAGAGGGATGTAAAGGAAAAGCACCCTCAACACCATCTTTATCTGAGCAATCAGTCGTTTCTGCAGAAAATAAAAATTACACAAGAGGAATTAATTTAAAAAAGAAAGGGGAGAAAGAAAAAAAAAAAAAGAGACAGTTCCAGACTGCTACTCACATGACAGCAACAGGTAAAGACCCATCATGTAATGTTTACCCACACATTCAACTTTGCATGTTGTGGCTATATCTGATGACTTCTGTTAAAACAGTACAAAGTCTGCTTGTGTGGGAAGGGCTGCTGGTTAAAGGTGTCTGATATCAGAAAGACTTGGGCCTCTTTACATGTACACTGATGGCAGCATGAGATTCAGCACTTAGTGAAGTGGACATTTGAGCAAAAGGCAACTGAGGAATTTCACAGAAGAACAAAGCATACAGGCAAAAGGAAAATAAAGGTGACAGGCTAAGGTTTGTGCTGGCGTTGGCAACAGGGCAGAGAGGATAGTAGGCAAGGGACAAGTTGGGAACTATGGGATACAAGGCTTTGAGAGTCATGATAAGAAATTGTACTGAGTGTGGAAGGGATGCAGTTTAAGTGTTTACCTACTTAAACTGAAATTCCAAAGCATAATTCTGATGTTTCATACCAAGAAACGTATTATGGCCCTATGCATTAACAATGACAGGCAGCATCACTTCCCTTTTCCTCTCTGCAGCCATGAGATATGGGAAATAGAGAAGGAAAGATAATGCTTGCTATTTCCCTAACCTAAAAACTTAAATGTTTCTATTTGTTTGGCAAGGGAAAGTCTTTTTTTTGTCACCCTTCAATTTCCCTGGAGAGCCTATGATTGCACAAAGCATTGAGTCACACAGCTCTACTTTCTCCCACAGGAGCTGAGGAGATAACCTGCAGTGCCAGGAGAGCACTGAGGTTTGGCCACATCAGCTACTGAATGATGGAGAGGCCCAAAACTATTTGCCCAGTGCATGAGGCAATGGATCAGAGCAGCCAGAGAGAAGCTGAGGGTCAGCAGATGCCACAGCACAGGAGGCTCCCCCAGTACTTACATCGTACTTGTCACTTGCCCAGTCCAGCCAGTGCTCTCTCTTGGGGAACTCCTTGCTGCGATGACGAAACCTGTTTTTAATGGCAAACTGAGGAGAGATAGAATTATGTTTCATGGCACTACAAATACATGAAACTACAAACTGCTTTGTCATTAGAGATGACGCTCTCGGCTTCTTGTGTTTAGAGGGTGCTAAAGGTGACTCGACTTCTGTTACCCACTCCAGTCATCTAGGGGATTGTTGTTTTTAAGGCCTCACACTGCATAACCAGCAGAGAATGCACTTGGGGTTAGGTGGACCAAACAGCTCAGAGCAGTCCCTCTCCATGTGCGTTGTTGTGAGGAGCTGGAAGATCTGCCTTCTTCAGGCTTACTTTTATACACAGCAGTAAACAGAGTAGTGTCATATGCACAGCTTTTCAGAGCTGCATAGCTGTAGGAGAGAAGCTCCTATGACAAGCTCCATCTTGTCTCATCAATGTCTCACCCCTTGACATTGAATATACACAAATATGGTCCCAAAGAACTCCTAAGATTTTCTGCATGGAATAGCATTTGCAGCCAAGCTGGGCCTTAGGAGCCACACGCTAAGTAATGGCCAAAGTCACCTACAGAGATTTGGTTTTGACAGTGCTTACAAGACAGGCAATAGGCTGAGCTGCATAAAGATGGCAGATCTGTAGGCGTGTGTTGATTTGGCATGGCCTGACTTTTAGTAGTGGGGGAGTGCCATAGCTTCCACCATGTCTGACAGAGCCACTCTCTGATAGCTCTGAAGATGGACATGCTGCTGGCCCAATTTGGGAGGTTGGTAATGCATCTGTGATGACATATTTAAGAAGAAAGAACAGGGCATGTGCAGTTTTTTGCTCAGAAGTGGGGAAGCGCCATGTTGGCACTGCCCACAGCAATACACCTTCAGCAATACCTTTAGATTTGAACCTGTTTTGCCTCTGGAGTGGTTTTTTTTTCCCCCAGTCCTTGTCTCAAATCATGAGCCCTTCTTTGATCTTTTTCCCTCTCCTTTGCCCAACTGTAGGAAAAAAAGCCAAGCAAATTACTCTCATGGATGCCTGCCATTTGGTCAATGTCAAATCACAACAATGGAAAATGAAGAAACTCAGAGATGAATAAATATCATCTCAAAGTTGAGGCTCTGCAAAGTTGGGACCTGCAGTGCTATTCGTGTAGATCCCACTCCTTTCCTTGCAGGATCACTCTGATGTGCAACCCCAAGAATTTCCTTAACACAGTGGGGATCAATAAAAGCATTGTAAATAATCTTCTTCTACTTCTAATAAGTAATAAGTTTTTGCTGATAAGATGCACTAGTAGCTCTGCTCTTGACTCAGCTCAAGGCATGTTTGTCTCTTTCTGCATAAAGGGGCACAAATGTGGAAGGAATGATTCCCACAAGTTGGGAGAAGTTCTTACATAACACTGACACCTTATTTTGTTTCCTATGTGTATAAATTCACATATAAATGAAGATATGCATAAAAAGCCACCCTAAATGCGGAGGTGTCAGTACAAAGCCTTCTGTAATAAAGCAAAAACCTTCAGAAACGTTCCTCATATTAAGACAGATTTCTGATTTAGGCACATTTACAGAACAGCTTTAGGAATGGCTGCCAGGGGTTTGGGGAATGTAAGCAGTACTTACTCCAACACATTTGGAAACTTCAAGCATTACATTTCCTTGTGGTTTAACTTTCTTGTACATTCTGCTTCCAATTACAAACACAACTACAATATGCAAACAGAAAAGCAACTCAGGATTAAATTAAAATAGTGGCAAATAATTTGGTACGGAAACTGCAAGTCAAGGAGGTAAGCAGGGTGGGAATAAGGCTCCCAAGAAGCAATGCAATTGCCTATTCACATGCTATCATACAGTAAGACCAATCAAGTTAATACCAGCAGATTGCTTCTATTCAAGACAAAAAACTAAATCTGGAAACTCTTACAGTAAGTGCTCAGTGGGAGGTTTGCTCAACTGAGGGATGGTCAAAATGAGGGTATTTAGGACCTTGACCCTGGCCTTGCTGTAGGGGCTCCTTTTCAGGAGCTCACGATGCTGCAGCTCACATCATGCAGGGACACACAAGGCTCTGCCTGAACTGCTGGACTGGCCAAGGTGTCCCCTGCTCCCAGGCACGTTGCTCAGCCTCATCATCCCACACACAGGGCAGGACACAGGCAAAGCCCAACAGCCACCATCCAGCCTGGGCTGGGCTCACGGGCAAGGCGAGGTCACTGGGAGCCAGGTGGGCTCCCAGTCAGGACCAGGAAGGACAAGGACCATGAGGGATACTGTAGTACCTAATGGCACCCCCAGTTTCTTGGGCAGCAGTAAGGCTCAGGGAATGCCCTATAGCACAGCTGGTAAAAATGCAGGTGTTTGAGAAGTACTGACATGTCAAATACGGGATTTCTCCAGCTCAAGGACAGTCACACAGTTTATAATCTTGGACTAGAGATAATATCCAAAACACATATTTTCTGAGAGTTCTCACCCTACATTCTAAAGATCAATTTGTACACAGCAGTAATCCAAGAAACACTGACAGTAATTCACATAATGGACAGAATTCAAGGAGATGTTCATGCCTCAGTCCACCCCCATCCAACTCTCCTGGCAAATCAGACTCTTCTATGAAAGTGAGTGCTTCAGATTAATCAGATTAATCCCACCCATCTTCCCACCCAAGAAAAAAATTAAGTGAAAAATCACAGAAATGATCAGGTATTAGAGGTCAATACCTGGGAATTTCTATCACACTCCCATTATTCTGAGATTGTTATCATCTAATTACCAAGGCAACAGGATGGCAAGAGATTCACCTACCCAAGGCAACAGCCATGAGGATAGCAGGAACTCCAAAAGCGAGGGGGTAACATTCCTGTTTGCTATGAATGCCACACTGTGAAGCTGAAGTAAAAATAACATCAAATAAACGTCCCAGTCAGCACTGCTGATGTTTTCCATATGGTTTCTGGTCTTTGCATTCACTGAAAACTCTCGGGGGAACAACAAATCAGTCCACAGACACCCTCAGAGTGGAGGATCAGTATCCATCTTATCTCTCATTATTGGAAAGGGGATTTATGTACCACAGAACAGCTCAGGTTGTTAGGGACCTCTGGGCATCATCCAGGCCAAGTGCCCTGCTCAACTAGGGCTACCTGGAAGCAATTGTCTAGGACTCTGTCCAGATGGCTTTTGAGTATTTCCACAGATGGAGACTCCGCAACCCCTCTGGGCAGCTTGTGCCAGTTGTTGATCACCCTCAGAGTGAAAAAGCGTCTCCTGATCTTCAGAGGGAACCTCCTCTATTTCAGCTTCTGCCCATTCCCTCTTGACCTGACAGTGGGTACCACTGAGGAAAGCCTGGCTCTGTCCTCTTCATTTCCCATCAGGGACTTTTATACTTGGATAAAATGCCCCCTTTGCCTTCTCTCCTCCAGGCCAAACAGCCTAATGCCTCTCAGGATCTCCTCACAGGAAATTTACATCTAGTTTTACACTGAGACATAAAGAATTACACTACAAGGGTCAAAAGCATGTCCTTAGTGAGAAAGGAACTAGATTACAAAAGTTTTGGGCCAAGTTCATAAACAAAGATTCTAGTGATGTAAGTGTAGCTTGTTGAAACAAAATCACAATCACCAGCCCCCTCCCCTCCTTGGCATTTGTCACAGATTTGACTCTCACTGACTTCAGCACTATAAAATAAAAGAATAAAGAAAATCATTACATTCTTCACCATACTTCTTCTAAGAGGAGAATTAGATAATATGGTTGGGAAAAAATGGTAGCTTGCAGATAACTCATGTCTTGATTTAGTTGTATAAGTCTTCTGGTCAAACCTTTCCAGGCAGAAACTGGTTATCACTTCCCTTATCTCATTTTGTCATTTTTTCCCAAGGAATTTTTCACCCTGAATCAGCAAGGAAGTAAGCTACATGCTATGCCTCATGCATCTCTATTTCCTCTTTTGGGAAAGAATAGAATTTGCTTTAAGCAAACACCTAAAGCTCTTCTACAGAGTCTTTTCCAGTCACGAAATCCAAAGGCCAGAAGTTCAGCCCGGTGCTTTTGGGGTATTCCAGAATTCACAGGCTGTTTCCTTGCTTTTGACAAAAGCAGCCTTGTGAAACTGCTGGCAAGTGCCTCCATACAGCACCATCTGTGCAAGCTTGCCACAGAAATCCATATGCATATAGGTTAGCAAAATGCTGGGTTTTGTTTAGGATCATGCTATTCTTCACAAGCAAAAGAGAACATAACTTTCTTATTTAACCATACGAAAAATTATTTACTTTGTCACATGGATTCATATATTTCTACATGCAGAGATGCTTCTGTACTTAGCATGGGAACATTTCCAGAGCAGAAGGCTCTCTCTTCCCCTTCCTTTCCCAGGAAGCAATACAATTCTTTCAAGTGTGATACTTTCAAGGTATTGGAAGATGTGACACATTTGTACCTTAGTGGAATTAAAACGTGCAGTAGGCATACAAGCTGCTAGTTCCAGCATGTCTTTTCAGATCTAGTACTTCTGACCCTAAAGGCAATGAAGGTTTTCAACTGGCTTGTTTTTGAGAGTACCTCATCTCTGAGAAGCTGGATGACACTCTGAAGACTATTTGCTAGATAACTCCAGTGTGTCAGAGAACAAAACTTTAAATTAAACTGGACTGGATTGCAATCCAACACACCTTTTCTGGTGTTTAACAATTGTCAACAAACATGTGACCTTACCCACGAGCCATGGGATGACTATAGCAGATACGAAACTTGCAACAGCAGTGTTCTCATAAAAGTAAGAAAAGAACTTACTTCTTTGCTCTTCCTACAGTAAAAACAGAAAGATGTTTAGAAAGGCTTAGCCACAACCACATTGATGTGCCTAGATCAAAAAATCAGCGTCTCTGTTTTCAAAGTTCAAGACAAATAATTAGCAAGCTCCTTTTTCAGCTCCTCAGGAAAACCCTGCAGTAATGCACCTGTCTAAACATGTATAATATTAGAGTACTATAATAGTTAAACATTAGTTAGAGAATCTGTATAACTGAAAACCTGAAAGACATTGTTACCTGATCTTCTTCAAACTGATCTCCACCAAATGCTGACACACATGGTTTGATCCCACCAGTACCTAAGGCAATAAGGATCAAGCCAACCATGGACAGAGCACTGGAACAAAGGAGAAAAGGAAAAAAAAATCATTTTGGGTTAGTTCTTACAGCATATACAATAGACTGGTTGAAAGACAGTTGAAATTCAACTAACATAAACTTAAATTTTCCAGTCCTTGACCATTCTAGGAAAAAAATGTGTACAAGGCAACTCACATGTGCACTGCTACATTATCGGGAGAGCCATCCTGGTTGTGATCCGTCAGGTCATTTATGGAGCTCACAGTCAAGACTGCCTGCCCAATTATATAGACAATGGACAGGTAGAGAATGGTCCTGTTGTCAAGACAGGAGATACATTTTCTTAGATATCTTAACACACACACAGATAATTCCACAGCTAATGCAGACTTCTGCTTACTTCAAAGAGTCCTAGTAATGAAAAAAACTAACAGATACAATAAGTTATGGACTGAACTTGTCAGAAGCTACTATAAAAATCAGGTCACATGCCACAGCCACTGTATTCCTATTCTTTTTATTATTATTATTCTACGTAGCCTTTATTTAATTAAGCAAGGCATAATAACAAATGGATTCTACGGGTATCACTAAGTCACAGGAAAATACTTATATATTTTCAATGGTTGCCTTTCTAATGATCAAATCAAGAATTCCCTTTTCATATTTTTTATAAGCTGAAGATAAAATAGACTACTCTGCAAAACAAATCTGCAATTTACACTGATTTATTTCTCTGTGTTATTTTATATTTCAGTTGCAGGAGTAAAGAGAAAAATCAAAAATCTGCTTCAAGCATGGCAATACCCCTGAAATACTGTTGTGAACAACAACTCTATAATGCCACCTTTTTCGCTGTAAGTGTACCAACATTTTTACACTCATATCTCAGTGAGAGCAGCTGAAGAATGCAGGCTGTCAGCCTGACTACCTGGGCCAGGAGGTACCTAGAAAATAGTACTGCATAATCACCAGCCCTCCCCTTTTTATGGTCCAATTCTCTTTTCTGTAAGTAAAGGAATGTTCCTTTTTAAGTACATGGCTGAAGTTTAACCCATGTTCACTTGTTTCCTAAGGTGGGCCTCCCTTCAATAGGCACAGACACAGGTCTCCAGGTTGGAGGAAAAACAGGAGAAACACAATGCAATGATGTGAAATTATTTACAAACCCAGCTTTCAGGAGTAGTCCCAAACCTAGTGCAAGGTAGGAGAATGAAGGACAATGCTCAAAGACCAAGAACAATCCAACTATTTGACATAGGCAAGAGATCCTCACAGCAAGCTTGGAGCAGCGCCCTGACACAAGAGGGACATTGACCAAGTTCTCCTCACTTTAAACAAGGTTTCTCTGACTTAAAATTGACGTTGCCTGTAGCAGAGTAAAAAAATACATAAAGTTAGGCAACGTGGAGTTGGCTGTTTAGTGGTATTTAAAAGATGGAGTTTAATGGGTTTGGTTTTTAATTGCGCTTCTATAGAGTTACTTTATTTACCTAACAACCTGGGAAAAAGTCTCCAATTAAAGTTGAAACTGAGCTGATCAGGAGTGAAACTTCTGGGTTTTATTTGTGAGGCTTACAAACCCACTGCAAAGACTTACATAATTGGCACTGCATTGATGGCAGACAATTAAAAAATAAATGTGGGTTCTGTACTATTTTCCCCAAGAAATTCACATCCAACCATCTGTGAGCTGGTCCCATCACATTTCTTGACAGACATTGCACCAAGTACATGGACTGTGGACAATTGGAGCCTCTACTTTAGGGGTCCTTAACAGTGCCTAGGTTATCTCCCTCTTGACATCATAGATTTTTTTTAAAAATTCTTGTTTAAGCCTTCCTCATGACACCTTGCTGCATTTTTGGGTGTTAATACCTAATGGCATATCCTAAAGCATGTTTTCCCTTGATTAAGCCATCCTAGCAAGCTCCTGTTAAGGGTCTGGGCCTTTCAGGTGCAGCACAGGCATATCCAAGTACCAAAGGAGAAGAGATGCAAGGTCTGCAAAGTTTCATCTCGATAAAACATGAAAAAGCCAAAATAAATTTTAAAAATAATCCACAGCATCTAGACAAGCAAGTGCGCAATATATTTAGGCTGCAATCTCTAAGACATCCAGCTAGTTACAGTGAGTTTGCACTGCTCAGAGCAGCTGCACAGAGCACACAGGGCTGTGGTCGCAGCCCTGGGCTCCCAGGGGCTGTCCCTACAGTGGAAGAAGACAGTGCAGCTGACTGCACAGCACATCTCCAATATCTGGGAGACCTTTGGCAAGTCCGCTCACATGCATGGCTCATAACCCTCCATAAAATCTTTACTGTGCTTTCTCTCAGGCAAAGTAAGAGGGAGATAAAGCTGTTGGAAATAACCTGGTTGCATTTCGAAGCACTGCAGTGGTACTATCCTGACCAACCAGACTGCAGCTAAAGACACTAAAGACATCATTTAGAGAAAGAATTGCTACTCCGTAAGACCCCCCCACTGATCTGTCAATTCTGAAATCACATAGTATTTAAAACTTATTCTCAGGCCCAGTTAACACCAGACAACACAGTAATTCACTATTTCATTGGCCACTTGTAACAGGTAGATAGACTGTCCTACTTAATTATAATCCCCAGTATCTATTTTCAGAGCTTGGTGAATACTCTCTTTAGTTTTGCTTACGTTTTGCCCAGGTGAGAGGAAAAACATGCAGCATGCTGGGAAAGCATTTACCAGCCTTAACCAACTAGCAGATCTGGAACATTTGTTAATTCACAGTGCAGTTTCAAGTCTGAGCTGAATCAGTGAAAACCTCATTCTCTGGTGAAATAAAACACACTATCCTGGAGTAGGCAACACCAGCTCTGAAGCTGTTGTTCACAGCTGCAGTTTTAGGTGATGATTTAAGTAATACTGGTTTCAGGTGAGCTTTCAAGATCTTTGGCTGCTTTCTGAGGAAGCACTCACTTAAACTTTCCCAGCCAAGAGTCTGCAATGATGGCTCCAAGGATCGGTGTCAAATAACACAGAGCAACAAATGTGTGGTAGATGGTAGCAGTGAAGCTGACGTCCCAGCTCAGGAAATTTTTGCAATATATAATGAGCACACCTGTAGGAAGAACATCAAAACAACAGGTTACAAATCCAAGTCAGGCCTGGGCAATGCTCAGTGCAAGGAGACAAGGGACATACCTGCTGTGACAAAGAAGGAGAACCGCTCGAAGAAGTCACTGTTGATGATGAAGGTGGCTCCCAAAGGGAAGCGAGAGCGGGGCCTCTGGAGGCAAGAGACAATGTGAGCTCAGAGCTGTGCAACCCAGACTAACAATCTTCACTGCAATCCACAGCTCAAGCAAGCTCATCATGGACTCAGTGGGAGTGGTAGGTACTCAGGGTCTGTACACTGCACAGGCTTCTGTGGGATGACAGTAGTTTACCTGAACCAAGAGCCAGTTGTCACTTTCCTCTCTTGGTCCCCAGAGGTCTGCACACCTCTCATTTTGCAAGGGACCTTTAGCAATGCTAGAAATGACCTACAAGTGTACTATGCACCTTTGCACTATGCACCTTTGAGGTCTCCAGCACCTAACCCTTACAGCAATCTTGACTGGTATCTAAAAATATGCAAAAAGCCAATGTTTCTGGAAAAACAAAAAATCAAACCCCAAGGCCAACCAAAAATGCACCAAATCCCTGCAGGATACCAGTTAGAAGCTCAGGGCTATTTTTAAGCACCTGTGATTAAAACAAATACACATTTAAACTTTTCATTCAGGCAAATCCCTGAGGAAAACTACCCATCCTTAAAAATACTCTGCCTGATGAAGAATCCTTCATTTCTTCAGATCTGATAACAAAACAAACTTTATTCCTAACCTGAATTGACATGGCTTTGGCTGCCAGGTTCACTGAGCCTTCACCTGCTGCAACAGGCTTGTCCATGGTCATCATCATGCAGTTCTTGCCATTGAACCAATGCTTTAAAAGCATACATCAGTACCTGTACCAATGCTTTAAAAGCATACATCAGTACAAATCTGACATGGTCACTAGAACTGCAACTTTAATTTCTGATCACCTACTTGTCTTCACAGAGTGGATGAATATATAATTTCTAAAAAAATGAGTGGGGATGCAATTTAAACATAATCCTACCTTTTAATCTTTTTATGGGTTTAACCCTGCAAGTAGCAAAGAATCACATTTTAAAGACATTTCCACAGGCAAAGGAGTTCTTCTCCATGCCCAAGTTTATTTAAAAATGTCATTGTTTGGTTTGCAAAAGTTTAGGAATCCAACTAACCTTTATCTCATGTGAAACAGGAAGAAGTTAACTTTGCAGATCAAAAGGAAAAAACCTGAGACAGGGAAATCATGCCTGACACAAGTAAATTGGAGAGACACTGTCTCCAGCAAAGTCTCAACAAACAACACAACACTTGGAGACTTGGGTGCTACAACAGGCTTTTTTTGGGAATCCTACAAAATAAATGAAAACAAGAGAGTGGCAGGAGCATTGTTGCCTGAACTGACTCAGTCGTGAGGATGCCTGAGCAGCCTGAGCAGCGTTGACCTTCGTTGTTTGCAGAACCAAGTACATACTGCATATCCTCCCCGTGGTCACAGCATTCCCCTAAGCCATGCAAATGGTCACAGGATGGAGAATCACACACTGAAGTTTTGCTTCAGCACATGTTAAGTTGGTTACTGAAACCCAGGCTGTGTGACTTGTAATTGGGAATAGCCCAGGTGGAGAGGAGGCAGTGTCTGCTCCTGAAGCAGAACAAAGACCTGCCCATGTCTTTTCTTGCCTACAGAGGAAAAGACAAAGCAGTCCTGGCCCAGGAACTGGTGGGACCCGTCTCCACCTGAATTTTACAAAAGCTCACTAAAATCTTTTGACCACTTGGGGTTCTCACAAACCTCTCCAGTGTTTTGCTATGGAATATTAATCCCAATATTTCCGGGTGGGACGTGCCTGGCCTTGTCTGACCCTCGCTGCTGGACCAAAGGCGGCAGCTGTGGTGTTTCACCTCAGAGACACCTTTGGCCGGCTGGGTGCTGCAGCTGGGCACTCGGAACAAACCCAGGCAAAGTAGGAACTCAGTTTACCTCTGGTGGAAAAGGTTCAGTCGATGGTGAAAAGAAACAGGAGAGGATTCTATCGCAGCGTTTTAATCCAGAGTTTCATTCCAGGATGACAGACCTCAGAATGCGGTAGCAGCTCCCAACAGAACGCTGACCACATGGTCCCATCTCCTTTTAAGCCCGGGGACCAGGAGAGGGGACAGGACAGGCGAGGCACCAACCAGGTGTGAGGAGGGGAAGGCTCAAGGGATACAGACACTTGGACAGGCCAATGAGCCCAGACCTGAGGGGCATCTTTGGAACTTCTGCCAACCACACCACGACCCTGCTGGAATGTTAAGATTGATGGACAGCTCTCAGCAGGAGGGCAAAGGGGGAGGGGAAAGGAGAGGTGGGCACACCTGAGGGGATGGGATAGGCGAAACAGGAAATGGCGTCACACTGCAACATTTTGCCATCACCCTACACAAGACCTTATTCTTTAGGAGGGTGTTACATGCTGGTCTGGGGAGGTCACAAGCAGCAAGGCTAGATTTTTGTTTCAAGCCACCACTGCTTCTGTGCCTGGTGGAGCTGTCCTGCACTCCCATGCTGGCACAGCAGCCACTGCTGGGTTTTTTAGTGGCTGCTCCAAACTGGAGGGGGTCTGCATGTCACAGCTGGAGCTGAGCATGGACAGGGCCATGCAAGAGAAAGCTTCTGGGTCTTTCCCAGGTGACAGGCCTTTTGTTTTTCCAAGTTGATACAGGCAGGAGACTGTACAATTAATCTTTGCTAATATATAATGCATGCTTGTCCTTGTTTTGCACCATACTGTCCTCCATTACAGTATTCATGTGCCCATACACACATCTACCAAAACCTTTTCTGTTGTTACCCTCATTGGTCAGGAAGCATCAGATCCACCACCAAAAGGTAACCTGAAGGTTTTATATGTTTTATAATCCCCTCTGTAACCTCACCCTGCCCTGGGGATGCCACCATCCTACTGCAGAGCTCTGACTTTGTCTGCTGAGGGAAAGTCTGTGGAGTAAAATCTTGTAAGGTAAGAAATACAAAGGCAGAGCTAGGGCTGCTAAGACACATGTCCTTATCAGTTGAAAGATTCAGGGTGGTTAGCAAATTAATGCTTAGCTAGAATTTAATAAGTTACTAGGCTGCTTTTGCACATTTGTCAGTAAGTCTTTATTGTATACCTTTATTGTATGTTTATAATGATGATTTTTATTTTGGGCACTGCTAACATTACCATAACAATGTAACCCAAAGAGAATCATTAGAGCAACTTTTTTTGTGGGAAAATAATACTTACCGACTGCTGTGAAATTCTTCCTCCTGTGGAGGGAAAAAACCAAAATACTAGTTAATTGCAACTAATAATATTCCCTTAAAATCAATGGAAGATACAAAAAAGGTTCAACTCAAAAAAAAGAATGAAATACAAACACAGTACTGGTCAGGGTGATTAAATTTCCAGTTTATTAAAGGGAGACTATTCATACTTATTAGGCAAAACTTCACTTGACAGCCTTTGGTTCTTCAGAGTGTGCATGAATTCCTACACTCCCAGGAGAGGCCCAAAAGGACTGAGGAGGCAAAGCATCCCATGGCTGCTCACCACACATCATTCAAGGGGGTGGTAAACCAGCCACCCACAGATGATGAGTTCTGTAATGACTCACTCTTGGGGATGTTACCTTAAAGGCAAGTCAAGATTAAAGAATAGGCTCGAGATGCCCTGCCAGGCATGGAGGTCAAGTCCTGAAAAGGGATTTACAGAGGACTGAATATAAAGCCCCAAGTGAGTGATCCACTTTAGCAGGCACTCCCATAACCTGAACCCTTAACCTGGGAAGACCTGAAAGAGCAGAGGGGTCCCATTGAGGGCAGCAAGGGCAGACAGCTGCTTGTAGCCCTGAAGTCACTTCCAGCTGCTCTTGGCAGGCCTTCTACCCCTGGCAGCACTCCAAGTAGAGCCCTGCAGGGCTTCCCCAACTCAGGAGACAGGCTTGAAGGCTGAGCTTTCACTGTGTCAGATAAAGGCTCTGTGCCCACATAGGATTTCCACAAAGATTTTACATAAAACACATGAGCAAGCTCATTAAGATAAGAACAAGTACGAGATGTGAACTTTGAAATCCCTGCTTGTTAATCGAGTCTGGCCATAAAACATCTCTATAGGAAAAGTATATTTGTGAAAATCATTATTTATTCCACAATCCACAACAGACAAAAACAGTAAAATACTATAGCATTTGACACAATATTAAATCAAGTAATTTTCAGAAATCATTGAAAGAGATTATTCCAATTCTTTCCTTCACTGCTGTGGACAAGTACCTTCACAACAGAGATAGTTGCAAGTGATTCAGCTATGCAGGTGATTCAAGAATATATTTTCCTAGAGAACAAGCAACATTCTGAAAGTGGTAACACACCCATTTCATGGCACATGCAGGTACACGAGTGTTGGAATCCTGGATGCTGAGTATATTTAACTTTCTGTGCCTAAAGGCACAGACCCACAAGAGAACACTTCATTTGATGTGAGGCTGTGGAGAAGGCTTCCAAAATTGATTGATAGCACTGGGATACAAGTTTGTAGTTGGTTAGAAGTGTGTAATTCCACAGGGCGGAAAACTTAGAGTTTGGGGTTTTAGAATATAGAAATAAATATGAGGTTTTGAGGAGGTTTTCGGATGGAGGCAGGTTGTTCGTCTTTACCTTCTTCTTCCTTCTTCTTCATGGGTTTGAGTGGTGTTTTTTGACTGGGCAGAAAAGTCTGCATTGTGGGCTTCGAGAGATCAGTTATTGGGGTAAAAGGGAAAATAATCTAGGTGTCCTTTCTTAATTTGATACTTTAGTCTTAAAAGGCCCTGTAACAAGAGATTGTTAGCCATTTTGTGCCTTGCTAATGAAAGGCTGCTGAACTCATGGTTGTGAGACTGTTTCACTGATAAGAAATAATAAATACCTGAGTCTGAACATGAACTATTGTCTCCAGTGCCTTCAATCCAGACCCAGAGAAACTGATACACAAGTTATTGAAGCTATTGGCAGTGTCCCTTCCACAACCCACCAGAGAAGATACACTGCAGGATACCAAGGTGTCAGCAATAGTCCATCTTCATATCAGCTCCTTGGTTATTTCCACTTGTTGGCCTTTCCAGCACATGTGCACCCCACTGCCAGCTTTTTTACAACATGCACTGACAAAAACAGCATGGGCAGCTGTTAAGTACTGCTGTTAATGTCTCTTAGCTAAGCCTTGGGAAAAAAATATTTAGGATCTGGTTCTTGCTTTGGTTTGGGTTTTTTTTCTGCTTTCCTGATGGCAAAAGTATCACCTCTGCAAGAAACCTTACCCAGAGGACATCACAGAGGCATTTTTTTTCAGACAACATCATCTGACTTCAATGTTTAAGAGACACAATTATTTCTAAACATTTTGACTTCAACCCTCTATCCTTGTTTTGCAGAGATGCTTGGGGAAACTCCAGATAGCATTAAAGCCAAGCTTTCAGCACAGGCACCTAAACTGAGGACTCCACTGTCAGGCAGCTTCAGGGTCTGACCTACAAAGCACAGAGCACCCACCACCTTGCATGATAAATCTGATGCTTGCTAGTGGCATGTTGGAGCAGTCCCTCTTTGGGGCAACCTTCAGCCCCTCTTATTTTTTCCCCACAAAGAATGACCTGCAGAACTGCTCATTTTCATGATACCAAAATACCAAAGAGTTCCACACTTTTCATGACAAAGCTCAAATCAGTTGGGCACTTTGTATTCCCTTAAGACATTTAATATTTTTTAAGACACGTAAAGTCAACAACCACTCCGTTCTTGGCTTCAGCACCACATCTAAATGATTATCAGTGTGCCATTCTCTGCATCCCAACCTTGCAGGTCAGGTGGGGCAGCCTTACAGCTCCAGCTCCCTCCCACCAGGCTGGTTCCTTCCCTGCAGTCACAGAGATGCAGTGGATGCTGCAGCTCTTGCAGCTCACAGTCCGTGACACGAGATGGGAGCACACTGCCTTGCTCCATGCAGCCAGCACAGCAACTCTGCCCGGATGAAATGCTTCCTGTCCGTGGCCACAATAAATCTGTACACATCCATACTGTCACCTAGGATGCTTCTGCCTCCAGAGCAAGCCTACAGTCCTGACACCTGACCTGGGGCACAGACAAGCCTATTGCCTCTGCTCCCTGGAGCAGCCCTACAGCACCTGCACAAGCATGCTGCTACCAACAGGACATCCCCCTCCAGGAGTCCCTGCTTCACACCTTGCTACTCCAGAAAAACACCCACACAGAAACTATCCAAGCAAATCCATAAAGCAACAAGCCTGATATTCAACAGGCAGACACAGCTGCATCCCATTTCTTTCTCTTCAGAGAACTATTTCCAGGTTTCTGGTTGTCTGCCCAAGCCAGCAAGACCGCCAGCAGCACCATTGACATGTCCTGCCTGCTCATTACTATGGTTGCCTGTCCCCAGAACACAGATTTGCTTGCTGAAGATGCAATGGCATTTTCTTGGTTCATTTTCTGGGGGGGTGGAGGGTGGACATTTCAGGTTCCTTCCCCGTGTGAGATAAGGTTTCTCCAGCCCAGGAGCTGCTTGCTGTGAGAGACGCCCATGTACTCAGACACTGCAGGACCCACAGTCCAACAAAAGGCAACGGAGACATCCGTCACAAAAAAGTCAGTTTTGTACCTCTATTACTCAATGTTCCAGTTTGGACAGGAAAAAAATCTTCAGGATTAATTAGATAGATGGGTTTTGCCCATATCTGAATCTTCCAGCTATCTATCCATGTATTTAAAAACCACTAAGTGAACCCTAGGCAAACACTGCCAATGAAAAAGCAATATATAACATCTGCAAGGAACACCACATTTAACTTGTGCTCAGATCTCAAGCTCCACATGCCTTACAAGTGTAGTGTAGGATAAACCTTACCGGCTCAGCTCTCGGAGCTTACAGAGACCGAGGCACCAGCTCTCGGCTCTCACTCGGCTTTCAAGGCAGGGTCGCATAAACCAGGATACAGCGTTTGCAGAGGGAGAGCTGCCCCGGAGGGAGAGTAGAGACCCGAGGGTAGCCGGGGACTTCCTCAGAGCGACACCGAGCAGCAGAGCCAGCCCTGGGCGGGCGAGACCCCTTGGCCACGCTGTCAGCTCGATCACGGCACGATCACCCGGCTCGGAGGGAAGCGGCGGGAGGGATGCTCATCCCGGGCCGACATCCCTCCCGCGGGCCGGGCGCCGCCACCCGCTCCGGGCTGCCCCATCCCGCACCGCCACACCTACCCATGTCGCCGGCGCGGTCCCGCCGGAGCGCTCGGGGCTGAAAGGCGGCAGGAAGGCAGAGAAAGAGGGAAGGAAGCTGCCAGGGGCGGCCGGGCTTTAAGGGCGGCGGCGGGGCCCCGCCTGGCCCCGGGTGCTGCGGGGCGGCGCCGCGCAGGTGTCGGGGCGGGAGCGGAGCGGGTCGCTCTGGCCGGGAGCCATCCCGGGGCTCACCTGGCCCTGAGCCGCCGCCAGCGGCCCCGGCTGCCCGAGCGCAGCGCTCCGGGAGCCCCGGCGCTCCTCCCGGCCGCCGCTCCCCTCACGGCTGCCGAACCAGGGCTCTCACCTGTGCTCGGCGCTCGCTTCGCTCTCCGGCCGCCAGCAAGCACCGAGACGGGGCCATCAGCTGAACCGAGCGCCCTGCGCTGCTGCCAGCTCCACCTTGGCCCTCCCTTGTCAACGGCGTGAGGGAAAACTTAGCAAGCAAGTAAGGGAAAGACACGCTGTGTGGAGAGCAGCTTTCTGCCTCGTCCCCTGCTCTCGAGCCAAGGAAACAGATCTCCTAAACTATTGCTGCTGCCACCGCTTTCTAACGATCTCTAACCTGTGGCTCCTTTGGACAGATGCTTCTGAGAAGTTGCCTGGAGAAGATGTGAATGCATCCCTGGAAGTGTTTGAGGCCAGGCTGAATGGGGCTTTGAGCCACCTGGTCTGGTGGAAGGTCTCCCTGCCCAAAGCACGGCATGGGAACTAGAAGAACTTTAAGTTCTTCCAACCCAAACCATCCTCTTAGTCTGTGTTTCTATGACCCGCTTCACTCATCTCTTGGTCAGTCCACAGCAGATGTCTGTCCCGTGTGCCATTTGTGCCACAAGCCATAGGGAAAGCTGGCAGAATGCACATCGACACAGCATGATGTACGTTTCATGCACACACCTTACTGAGCCATGGACATGGAATAAATGCATGAGAAGTTCAGCATGAGCAGGAGAGCCAGAGTGCAAGGCTGACCAGAAGAACAGCTAGGGGAAGCTACATGTTACTAAGGCTTGAAAGAACTCAGAATACAGAAACAGTAAAACAATAACAGGCATTACTAAAAAAAAAATGTCTGAAAGAAGAATGAGCTCCTTCTTTGAGGCTTTGATGCACACTAGTTTATACAACCAATCCAATAGCATTTTCTATGGCATGCACTTAATAATTACCTGGCTGCTGAACAGGTTCATTTTGTCTTGGGTACAAATCAAACAAGCATTGCAATGCATTGCACTTTGGAATACCTACAGTCAACACTTCAGCTGCTAAAGGCTGCTCTGTGATACAGAGCTACGGCTGATCCTGGGTTTCTTAAATTATATCTATATGGGGGTAATCTAGGACCTCTAGGAACTCTAACCTCTTAACAGTTACCTGTACCCTTGACTGTAAAAATTAGTGAATAAATTCTTCAGATAAAACATGTGAGTAGGTGGTTATAGCTATATTTATAGCAAGTTCTCCAGTAAGAAACATAAATCTTGCTGTATAAGCTCCACTGACACAGCTGATGCTAGTCATGTATCACTTCTCTGTGGGATATACATATATGGCCACACAGCACAGGCAGTGTTATGTTTCTCTATTATGGTTACTCCAGCAAAACAAGCAATCTGTAATGCAGCAAAGAATGCTGAAACCTCCAATGCCTCATTCATCTACAGAAATAATTGACATATTACCACCATTTTCTGTTAAAGTATGGAATTAAAGATGTCATTTCTTTCCTGTCTAATGAAAAACTTCCCATTCCATGACCAGTGGTGGCAAAAGGTTAGTTCCCAGGCACATCTTATATAGACCCATGCATTTAGTGAAAACAAAGAGGAGGCCTTTAATGTTTCTTCCTAGAAAGCAACATACAACTGGAATTCAGATGTTAAGGAAAAACAGCTGTTTTCTCAAAAATTTGGGATAAATGAGCTAGTTTGATCACCCTAGCTTTCACTCAGGTTATCTTTCAATGTTTAAGGTCTCTATTAAATTATTCACTCTGCTGAGTACACATTTTAATTTGTCCCACAGAGAGGCATAAAAGGACACACAATGGTTTCACAGCTGTTTCTGAGGTGGATTGGCTTCTGCAGTCCTTTAGTAAGTGGATGCCACAGGGTTGATCACTGTGGAGCTATTTTATGGTTGTACTTGTTGGAGGGACAGAATTTGTTCTCATAGGATAAAAGTTTCCCAGTGAGGCTCCCTTTCTCAGAGAACTCAGAGTACAGCAGGGCTCTTAAATACTCAGCAAACAAAAATGCAGAAATCCATTTCTGCTTTTTTCTACAAAACTCTGAAGTCAGAGAATCATATTTTCAAGGTGTAATAGAATACTGTCCTGCTTCTTCCACACAAGATCCTACATTCCACCATCTCATGGTCACCACAACCAAGACTACTCCCAGCTCTCCTATCCCAAACCTGTCCTTCCTTCTTAGTTCAAGGTCCAGCAGCACAGGTCCTTCATGACTCTTCCACCACCCGTGTCCAAAAGTTACCATCAGTGCCCTGCTGGAACCTCCCAGGCTGTGTGTTCCTGCTGTAATGATCCTTCCACCAGAGGGATTGTTCCACATATTGCTCAGTTAAAGGTTGTAGCTTGGTCTGTAAGATTGTTTCCTTGCATCTCCTAGGAAGGAAGAATACAATCATTTCAGTGGGGCTGGTGACATGAGTCCATAACATGGAATAATTGATAACAACTATTCAGGAACAACCTGAATTGAGATTGAAGTTATTTAAAGAAAATGAGGTCAAATTACTATCTGTTCAGATTACATGTTATTTATAAATATTAATAGATGTTTTTGACTCATTTTTTTATAGATTGGAAGAATTGTAATAAGGATAAAGAATTTGCAGGGGTGTGCAGCTCATCATGGAATAGTCAGTATTGCAATTTTCATGGAGTTCTGAGAGTTATGGAATGAACAATGAATTGAACAGTTTTGCTGAACTAAGGTCCTTTTCTTGCAGTTATCTGTACATCCTTGGGAACTTCTTGTTTCTTCCTTTTACAGTCCACACCAGTGATAAAACCCTGATAAAACACTGATAAAAGGTACTTACCAGCTCTGTGTGAAGATTCACTTCTATCTTGGTGCTAATAATGCTGACTGGAAGAAAATTATGCAGTCACTTTCTTTTCAGACTTCTTCCAGGCTTCAGAATCCTCTTCTTTTTTTCCCCCCAAACATAAATGTTAACTCGAAGTTACTTATTCAGTGGCTACCAGCATTTTCTTGTATCAAGTCTGGTAACTGTTCTAGGCTGGTAGGCATCTGCTTTCCCTCATACACTTGGAAAGAAATCTGATGTGTTACTTCAATTAATTTGAAAACTATATTTGTATAAAGCTGCTTAAACCTTATACCAATTCTTAAAATATTAAATTGAAACAAAACTAATGTAAAAGATTTTTTATTTTGGAAGATGAGTGTGTTTTGAAGGCCTCAGCTGCAGTTCTGCCAATTATGGTCACAATTTTCACGTTCCCCATCTTAATCACATCAAACATCAAACTTCCACATTTTTGGGAGTCAGATATCACAGTGATAAACATGAACAGATTATACAGCACTAGCTACAAAAATCACTATCCCAAGAAGCTCCACTTGCTGTTCAGGTATCTGGTGTCAATGAATCTTACAGGACAGAGAGAGACACACACAAAAAAAAGATGTTCTAAGGATTCATAGTGAAAGGTTATTTACCCAATTCCCTCCAGCCTCCTTTTTTTTGTCTTTCCAGCTAATCCTTCATAGCACAACCCAAACAGCAAAACAGAACCACGCAGCTAGAAAACTCTCAGTGCTTTTTTCATCATTTACAACATGTAGTAATAAAACAAGGTGTAGCATTTCCAAGGTATTTTACTAATATCAATCACACATTGTTTTTGCAGGGAAAAAAAAATAAAGTTGCAAGTTTTGCATTGAGAGAAGAAATTACAAAACTCCTTCCTAAGCAGAAAATACCAGCAAAAAAAGCCCAAATATCTATTACAGTTAACTTGAAAAGGATATACTGCCTATTCTCTAGATATAATTTTAATTGTTAATTTCTGTTGAGACCAGAACGCGCATTTAGAGTCTAAAAGATTCTAAATAACTCATATATTCACTGTAATACTTAAAAAAGGAAAGAAAACCCACCATCAAAATATTTTAAAGATATTAAAATGGCCACTTTCAAAATATCATAAAAACAAATTAATTTTTTCATTATCTGCCAAAGTTTTCTTTTTTTCTTCCTGCAGGAAGCTCCAGGACTCCCAGTCTGAATACAATTAAATACAGAATTTTTCAGTTCATGAAAAACCACAGAACAGCAGTCTTCATAAATTTTGACAGCTAACCTTCATGACAGACAGTGACTCAGATGTCTCCTTTGTACTGAAGTTTTGTCATAAAGCAATCAAAGATAACAGAAACTGGATATAAGAAAAAACCTTCCCTGCCTTAGCACCTAGACTAGGTGCTTTCATTAAGAGCCAGGTCCATCCAAAGACACAGTTTTATTTGAAATTATTATATTTCAACTTAAATACTTATTCTTAATACTTATTTTATTTCTACTTAAATACTATTTAAAACAATATTTGTAACATTTTTGTTAAGTTTCATTTACTGCTTACCATGTCCATCCTCAGACCCAACTGCAAAGACCCCCATGACCTATTACAAGTTGCTGTTGTGTATCTAACTCTGGCAGCAGTAAAACAGAAGCCGCTCAGCAACTTGAAAAAAGATTTTTGAAGAGTATGAATTGGAAACTTGGGGGTTTCCCAAGCAGGGCTTGGTAGCCAACTGTCAGCCCTGGCAGAGTGCTAAGCTGTGTTTCTGCCATAGCCAAGATATCCTTTTTTGTCAAATATTTGATCACCTCAAGACCCTGTACTTGTTCTGTGGTGAAGTCCCAGACTGCCAGAGGTGACAATCCTTGTCACCTGCCTGTATTGTCCCACATGCCTTGCTGCCTGTGACCATACTGCCTCGGGACACACCCCTGTGTGATATCCTTGAATTAAACTTAGGAAAAGCTGGAAAAATATACTTGAAACATGCCAGTAGGAATATCTTAGTTACCAAAGGGTATCCAAGATACTGAAGAGTTATTGTAGAAAGGGAGAAAACATCTACCCCACAAGAAAAGAAGGGGAAGGCGCCATTCTTTCTTTCATCCACCAAGTGGTTCTTGGAAAAGGGAAAATGTCTAATTTCATTGTCCTCATGAGATGGTTCCCAAAGTGCAGGGAGGGCAACAATGCAGGGCCCAAATACCAGTTTAGGTTCAAGGCCAACTCCTTTATCATAGTTCTCCCAAGCAAAACACAACCAAATGATACCCTGCAAATTCAGCCTTTAACAAGCTCTCAAATTTGATGTACAGAAAAAAAAAAAAAAAAAAAAAAGAAGAAAAAAAAAAGAAAAAGGAAGAAATAGGAAGCATGGCAGTGATTAGACAAACTTATAAACTAATACTGTGAACAAGTGAATCAACACTATGACCAACAGCTGTCAAACTGATAATAATTATCAGTTCCTTCTATAACACACTGTGGTCAAATCTGTTATCTCAAACCCTTCAAGCCTGACACTGGGTGCCAAAACAGGACTGTTGTGATTCAACTTCATCCAGCTGCTTCCCCAATCCTCTGCAGCAGGATAGGGGACACAATCAGAAGGGTAAAAATGAGAACATTTGTGGGTCCAGATAAAGACAGTTTAATACGTCAAAAAACCAAAACAAAACCAAGAAAAAGAAATTATGCAAAAAACCCTCAATTGCTGCCAGCAGCTGACCAATGACCACCCCACTCCCTGAGGAAGTGCTGCTCTGGCAAACTTTTTCTGCAGTTTTTATTGCTGCACATGACACCTATATGGTACAGGACAATCCTGTGCTCAGCGGGGGTCAGCTGTCCTGGCTGTGTCCCCTCCTCCCTCCCTGTGCACCCTCAGCCTGATCACTGGTGGGGTGAGAGGCAGAAAAAGCCTTGACTCTCTGCAAGCACTGCTCAGCCACAGCTGAAACATCCCTGAGTTATCAACGCTGTTTGCAGCACAAATCCAAAACACAGCCCCATACCAGCTACTGTGAAGAAAATGAAACAAAAACCTGCACAGAGCCCAAGTCTTTATAAATAAATTAACCCACACTGGATAATTAATTTACATGCTACAGAAGTAACAACAGAGAAGGGTACAGAAGTACAGAAGGAATTATTCAGGAGGAAAATGCCCACATTTATTACTATGTATAAAGCTTAAACAGTAGAGGGTGTGTTCCCTCATAGAAATGCATCACAAGAGATTAAGTCTATAGACATGTCATTTATGTGTTAATCATTAATGATTTAAATGATTTAAGCCTGTGTAAACCTACAGCAATGTCAACTACAGCTTGCTGGTTTTCATAGGCCAAGGTTCAGCAAAGCAGTTACACATATATTTGGATGTATATGTGCCTCTGTGTGTGCATATACATACATACATATACATATATATATATACACACACACATACATATTCACTTCTGAATACATACTACATTTATAGGTTAGTTGTCAGATGCATCTTAACCCAAGTGAGGTCTCAGTGCAATAGGGAAACTGTCAGTTCTGTTCCCAAGGCAAAGCGGAAAAAGTCAGAAAAAATGAGGCAATTAAAAGAAGCAATTGTGATACAATAGCTCTTAATACATGGATACAGAAGTCTTCCTGAGTGGCAAAACAGCTTTACAGGATATATTCTATATTCTCCAATAATGAAACACCTTTTGAGGTAGGTGTTCCTACACCTATTTCCACAGATGAACAGAGGTGTGAAGCATTTAGGGCAGAGGAGAAGAAAATGCCTCTTACAGCATTGTCAGTTCACTCTCTAGAAGCGTATGATTTTTTTCCTCTTGAGGGAAAGAATTTTAAACAATGAGAAATTTTGTTTCAGAAATATAGAGAAAGCGAGTATATGCAGCATTTCACTGCCAAGATGAGCTGCTTTAGAAAAAACCTTTGATGAGTAATGGCAACATATGTGTTTCACACTGTGATACAGAAAAATGACAGCAAACCTTATGTCATAAATAAAAGATGATTTCTACTGCCATGTGATGAAAAGTTTTGAAGACATCCTAATACTAACTGTTCTGGTGAATAACAACCTGTAGTTACAGTAACATGGTACTAGAGTGAAATGCAAGGGACTCAAAACTGATGTCTCAACTAATAATTTAATTGCCTTTACTGACAAGGAATATGAAATAAGACCTACAAGTGTCTGCATCTCATACCCAGGATGCAAAAAGGCATTTTTTAAATTCAAGCTTTTATTTTTCCAAAATGTCAGGGGTGAATCTAAAACAAAAAAATGCAGCACACAGTGGGAAAAGTAACTACCTTTTTTCTTTTAATATAGATGTAGTACAGAATGTTTAATTACAGCAGGACAGTGCTTCCAGTTAAATAAAATTAAAAACCTTTATTTTCCCCAAATATAAAATTACTAAATTAATGTCTTAAAAGAATAAGAATATGGAAAAAGCTTTAAATTATACCACCATTTACCACAGTAACCATGATTACCAATTACATACTCCATTGCTTTGGCAAAAAAGATTTTTTTAATAACTGCATATAAACCTAACATAGCAAAGACTGTATACATCTTTATATTGCACTTATTTATATACAGGGATAAATGAACTGTAAAGTCTGCATATACTTGGAATGAGCAAATTTTCAAAAGAAACTGAAAGCAGAATGGTAAGAGCGGGTATGAATATTAAAAAAATGCTTAGAAATGTAATACATTTATGTACAGACTGTATGGACTGTATTAACAAACAATATGTACATAACAATTTACTACTATTGATATTTTAGTATAACTCAGTGTTCATTAATACAGACCTTTGGTTGTATTTAGTTGTTCAGTAAGACCTAAGCTCGCATACCTCCAAAATGCAACAAGGTATAAAATAAAGCACAACAATTTGCCAAATGGTACAAAAACTACTATTGTCAGTTCCATTAAACCCCAAAAACTAGTGTCTCTGTCTAGCCCCAAAATAGTTCTTGTACTTGGAATCTCTATGTGCCATACACAAAAAGAACACCTGAATGTTACATATCTGCAAAATTACATCCCACAACACTTTTTTTGTAATGTGCAATTCATCTTAATAATACTTTCTAATGAAAAACAGAAGCTAACTTCATAATTTTCCAACACGCATTTCTGCAATGACATTGTGAACACTTTTAAATTTTACCAGCAAGATTAAAAAATATATATGTGTGCCTCCCTTACTCTAAAAGACTATTACCAGTAACTGCTATTTGCTAAGTGTGCTCAGACATTCGTATGAACTACGCAGTTTGCATGTGCCCAACATTTAGCTTCGAGGTCATCCTGAGTTTGCACACAAAGAAGCAAATCCACAAACTTCAAAAGAAACAAACATACTTTCCTTTACAAAACAATCATGCAACTGAAGAAGAACTGGGCATCCCGTGAACTGTTGTGCTTGTCGGAGTTCCACTTATGGCGTTGAAAATGTGCAGTGAGTTGGGCATGACACTGGCCTTTTCTTCCACTGGAGTAATCTTAAAATGAAAGACATGTATTTACCAAAATGTTTCAAAATTTATTATTTATGTATTTATTTTTATGTTTCAAAATGGCACAGGCATGTCTAAAACAGCTAACCAATTTCTTGATGTGCTGCTTATCAACTCAACCTCCCAGTACTTTTTCAACTGCACAAAACTTTTTGAAATGGTTACTCTTTTCAGCCATCTCCTAGACTGAGGAGAAGTTACTTCTCCAATATCAGTTCTCCTAACTTAGGTATTACACTGTCCTCTGCAGAGGGTGCTTGGACAGTTTCCATCATTCCTCCTGTTAACTTTCAAAAGGAGTTTCATAGTGACAAGAAGCTAACTTTTTGCCCTTTTTTGGTTTTCCTTTTTTTTGACTTAGAGGTATGATTTGAGCATTTCTCACAAAAAGCTATCAAAACACCAAAAAAATTTAATTCTTAACGGCTATAAACAAATTGACACTAAAATTAGAAATACCATAAAAAAGGAATTATATAAAGATTAGACAAACTAATAGAACAGAAGTAGAGAAAACTAATTACCATCCCATCTGATCATATTGGCAAGCAGCAGAGGAGAAAAAAAAAAATCTGGTAAGATTCTTTTATGCATTTTTATCACAAATTTTTTGCAGTTGTTAATACCTTGTATGGTTACATTACAGCTAATAGTTTATTCAGTGATGCAAAGCTCTTTTTCCCAAAACAGCAATAGGCAGATACATAAAGGAGACATTTAAAAAGATTTAAGTGAAGACCTTCATGTTTCTAAGCCTTCAGAGGAATTATCAGTCTAATTGAAAAAAACCCAAAACCCTAAAGCAAAACCACCAACAACATGGCATGTTTTAATTATGTACAACTAATTACATTTGTATAAGAACACAGTAGTAGGCTTATAGTATATATTACTGCAGTCAGTGCTGTACTTTCATATTCTGTTCACAGTATCTTAAGGATATCAGTTGTTTGTCTAAATGTAAACCAAGAGAAGTAGGGGCAATGTGATTTACATCTGAAGTTCCAGGACTTGCTTTTTCTTATCACCAATCTTTGGAAACTCACACATGTCAGCATTTTTTAAACATCTACATCTTCCACTGAGTTCAAAGTACTTTTTCTTCTGTACAAATTTTCATTATATTCTTTTACACATTTTTTATGCCAGGGAAATGCTAATCTTGCATTTATCATTAAATTCTTTGACCAAAACACTTGCCTCTCCTTTCCAAAGGGGTATTCTGTATTGCTGTCTAATTCTCTCATGTACTTTGTTCATCTCAATCAGCTTTCCAATCAGTTATCCTCCATTCCAAATCCTCCTCTGCTTATCAATAAATCACATTGAAATATAGTCCAACCATGCCACTTCTGCTAGCTAAACAAATTCTTCTTCTGTTCCACAAATCTTTCAAAACTGTTTTCTTCTATTACTGTTTTTAATTAAAAAAAACAAACCCAACCACACAATTCTGGAATGGTATCACTTCCTATAAATTTTGGCTCACAATGTCTCCTATTGATGGTAGTTAAAGAGTTATGTCATAAGCCCTTCTTTGTGACAGGATTTCAAAATAGGTGAAGGAAAATAAAGCCAATGTGCTTCATCATAATTATATAATATCACACATCATAATTATATAATATCACAGAGCTACTCAGAAGACAGCACCTGAGAAACCACATTGGGAAATAATGGAAAGCAAGAAAGCATGTGAAGTGAGCTTTAGACATGTGGCACATTTTTGAACAGAAAAAAAGTTCCCCTAAAAGTTTTGGGTACCATCTAAGCAAAGGCTGAACAAAGGCAAATCTCTCTTAAGAATTATAAACCATTCTATGTTTCTGGAAAAAGGTTATAAAAGTAACAGTGGATGAAAGAAAACAGGGCTGAAGTGATGAATATGATGAATAGAAATGTCAAGCATGCAGGGATCAAGAACTTCAGCTCTTCCTATCCTCCTGGAAATAATATCTTTGCCTTTGAACTCATGAGACATTTCTACCATGGAACCCAGATGCAAAGGCTGAGTGGTATATCTCACTCCACTAAAGTTCTGGTTTTCTTTCCCCACATATTTCTAGCTTGTCAGTATTGGACTTCCCTCAAGAACATGTATTGGAATACCTCTTGAAAGACATTTAACTCTTTGTTGCAAAAACAATTATTTATACCTCCAAAATCAATGAAGAAAGGGCTAAACTTGCAGATCATAATTATTAATTTCAAGACAATTGTTTTATCTTTATTGTAGTCTTCCTTGCCTACAAAAAAACCAGGCTGGTGCCAAGGAAATACACAAGCAAAAAAAATGAAGGTCCACAATTTCATGACAGGCTTATACTCTGATAGAAAGAATAAAAAGAAACAATCATTTTGTGTAAAGCATCCCATACATTTCCCCTACTCTTTTCACATTATAGTTACATTCTGAATGATAATATGCATAATTTAATTTCAGCACATACTTGTTCATGCATTATTTCAGAAAGCTCTTTTGCCATTTCTCTGTAGTTTGCCTTCATTTCTTCTTGGTATTCCAACTGATCTTCCTTTATCAGTCGTTCATTTACACCCAGAGCATGCCCACAGGCTTCAACAAATTGCCTGATTTGGAGAAAATAAGAAAGTTCTCAAACAGAAATCCAAATGATTGATTTAAAATGTCAGCTTAAAGCATGTTATTAATGGATCAGAACACTTTAAAAGTTGAAAGTTTCAAACAGAATTTTTATGAGTCTTGGGAAAAAGGTCCATTTTTTTTTCCCCTCTCCCCCATCCCCAAGAAATCCCAAACCTTCCATGCCATACCTAAAAACTTCTTTTAGGAGCTTTACTTTATTGTCTGGATATCTTTTGGTGTTAGTGTCATCTAAGAAAGCTCTTGCATATGCTAATGGACCAGCATTAACCTAAAAAGAACAAGAATTTAAAAACAGTCAGATATCTGACATACTGTCTTAGCAATAACAGGTGCTACAGGCATCTATTGCATTTGATTTTCCTATGACAATACATTGATTTCTAAAAAGCTGGACTTAGAAAACAAGAAAACTACTCAAGATGGAGCATTAAAGCAGGAGAGGTCTCTCCAGTGCTATAAACCTGTCCTGGCACAAAGAAACCACTTCAATGATATAGCAAAGTAACTGCAGATATTGCCAATCTGTCATCTCTGTTATGAAATGAGGGTGGGAAAATGAGCTAACCTACTACTGTTTGGTCTGTGTATCTATTGAAAATAGATTTGCAAGCTGAGAATTCTCCAAAAACCTGCAGAAGTTTAACTGTACTCTTAGGGCAGCTACAGGAGAAGTGGTTTTAGTGACTTATGACTCATCCTTATTATTCCTTCATATTATCAACAAGAGCCTCTCCCTTCTTATCCCATAATACTAGCTTACAACTTACTGATTCTGGAACCTTGGTTTGGTTTTTTTTCCCTTTTCTGCTGAATGAGACAGCTGGTCATATCAGATGACTGAACAGTTCCTTTGTTTCCAATCAATTTAAAATAATAGAGCAGCACATTTGTCACTGCATTTTTGAAGATCCTTTTCATACTGACTTGTACATGCTACACCTGTAGTAAACCCCACAGATTTAGGAAAAGCACCGTGGAGGATCTGAATAATAGGAATGCTGAGGCAGCAAAGAAGTTCCAGTCTCCATGGACATCCGCCCCATAGCCTATCTCTGTTACCCTATAAGGCAATGTCATTTTAACCCTTAACTATTGGTCATTTATGAATACCCCTAAACCTTTACTATTGGTCAAGTCTGGATCCTATCCAACCCTGTAAAAGAAGCATGTTGTACCCCATTAGTCAGAAGAAGAGCAGAGACCCTTCACAGACCTCCCCAAATAAAGCCATCTCCGTGGAACAGCCTGCGCCTCTCCTTCTCCTCTCTCTCCATCTGCTGCAGCCTCAAGCCAAGGGCAAACTTACCTAGCAAGCAGGGCTGAAATCCTAAGAGCTTGCCTTCACTACAAGAGCTGAGAATCACTGAGCTTGCCAGGGGTTTGACCCACGGCGTTGGCACGAGCGAGCTTCGGGCACCCGGTCCCCACTCGGGGACTGAGCTCCTGAGCCCTACTGCTCTGCCTTATGATAAGGCTGATCAAGGCTTTATTATACACCTGCTTCAGGTACCCCATTCTGGTGAATCTGATGGCTTCCTTATACATTCCACTTCCTGCCTGCCTTAGGCAAAAAGGCACACACAATGAGATTTTCTATGGTTATCTTCTTCCTGTATGTTATCACTCACTCTTTATCTCCATAGGGTTCTTACAAAAATGTCCTAGACCTACTGTGGGCAAAATATGCTAATTTATCTTCAGGTTCATCTATTATCTTCTAGCAGTTTCAGCTTTACACCAAAATCTGGTGGGGCTTGGAATGCAACATATTCCAGAGATGAATCTTAATTCTTTTGTGCAACTGTCTCTGATCTGAGTTTATATTAAATACTTTTATTTCTTCTCCTATTCATGAAATAACTGCAGAGAGTGAGCAAATTTCTGATTTAGGACACTGTTGAATGTGCAGAATAGGAACCAACCATAAAATGCTACTTATATAATTTTTCAAGGACAGAAGCAAATGAAACTTCATGGCAAAGCTCTTACCTGAACACTGACACTTCCCTGTAGCTTCAGCTGCAATTTGATCATATCAACTTCAGCTGAAGAGCAAAGCTGCCTAAGCTCTGCAACTTTTTTACTCATTTCATCAATGGCTACTTCAATGGGGTTTAAATCAGTGTGGTGCTGGTACATCACTGGAATGCGCTTTTTCACATATGGGAAACAATGTATGGCTGTGGACAGAAACAAGTTTAACACAGTCAGGAGAAGATTTTTTAATAAGGTGTGCTTTGAGAGAATCTTATGCTAAAATCTCATTTTGATGTAATCAGCTGCCCAATTTAATAACTTATATAATTAGAAATACTAATTATATTCCCCAAATTGACGGGGAAGCAAGACGCTGAAATGTAAATATGCACAGTCTTACATGCATTACAGCAAAGAAAGATCACTATCATTACTGCTACTAATAACCACCAGAAATAAAGCACTGGAAATTAATTTACAGGAGAATGCTGAAAAGAATTGCTTAACGTTCACAAATCTCAAAGAAGAGAAGAAACAAAAATAGCAAAGCTGTATTTTCTACTTCCTCACAAGTACTGGCTATGGACAGCTAAAAAGTCACTTCTTCTTATAAAGTCATTTTATTATTATAAAGTCACTTATTTGTTTTTATAACTATATTAATACAGAAACTCATACTTAACAGAGACAAAACACAAAATAGTCTTTTTCTAAGAAAAAGGAAAGCCAGATTCCAGATTCAGAATTCTGAAAGCTTAAGGAAAAGGAGATAATAATTTTGAGGATTCCTCACTGAAGAAATCAACCTGAAAAACCTAGTTGTGGCCGAAAATATGAAAAGGATTTTAGCTGATAGCTATAAAGCACTTAGTTAAGTGAAATGAAAAAACCCATACAGAACAAAATTAGACCATTTGAACTAATGCTTCCAGTGAAAGCATTCCATTCCATCAGTACCTGTCAAAATAGTCCTTCGCTTACACTGCTCTTCTACTCCTCCTTGTCTTTTACCACCTTGAGTAAAAGGCATCTCAAACATGAAGCGACGAATGTTATGAGTCCTTTCAAAATCTGTTTTTCTTTCCTGCAGCTCCTTTTCTTCAAAGTATGGAATTACATGTGTAACTTGAATATATGCATATTTTGAATCTAAATCCTTAGGATTTACCTTAAAAAAAGGACAAAAAAATCAAATAGCTACATTGTGAATAAAGTGGATCTAATAGTAGTCACACAACTTCCAGAAATGAAATTTGGTCTCTTAACCTCTTAATTATTGAAAACATGGGAAATGTTCATGCTTTCACAGGGGTTTCCTGTATTCAGTTTTTAACTATTAGGAAGAAAGACAGCCAGATGCATTACAGTGCACTGTTTGTTTGGTTTTTGGAGGTTTTTTAACCACTCATGATTATGAAACCCAGCCCTTTCATCAAGTCCTCCTCTCCTTTTAAAGTTCCAATATTGAAATGCCCACCATTGCTGCACTTAAAGGCCAAAATGCACAGAAATTTTTGAATCAAGGATTCAAAAGGATCCTTATCAAGGAACAAAAAAGAGCCATGAAATTATACTATGAGGAAGTCACCATAAAGTCTAAGGGTGAGGAGAAAATCACCATAAAGTCTAAGGTGTGGAAAAGGGAAGAACTTCCAAAGAATGATTGTGCATGAATGCGCAAGAAATATAAGATCAGAATAAGATCATAATCCAAATTTGTTCTAAGATACAATTACTGTTTTGAGAGGTAACACTACAGAAATTAAGCTTTTTGGTTGCTCTAAAAAGCATACTTAGGAGAGATAACATTCCTCTCATGCCTTTCTAACAGCAGAGCTTTTAGATGCAGATGCTTTGTGCCAAATGAGAGCCAGTGAGCTCACAGTATTTCAAGTAAACTAGTGAAAGCAGTATATTATAATTTTTTTAGAGAGAATAAAGATCATACTTTGCCAGAATCCTGAATCATTTTGACATTTTCAGCTCCAAATTTGTCAGAGTAGAGTTTCTGGAGTCTTTGGGAAATTTCTGAAAGAGGTGTGAGTTTAGGCTCTTTATAGATATACTCCTTTCCATCTTCATCCTCAAAGAAACCCTGTAAAAAATAAAGTAATCAAAATCTTGGGGAATAAAACATAAGGGAAATTACTAAGATGGATATAATGTGTGTGGTTCAAAGGAAATATAAACATTTAACATTAGTATTCAAGCAAACAGAAATAGACAGAAATTAAAATCTAAGTAAAAAGATTTTCTAAGAGAATAAAAAAAAAAACTCAGAAAAATGTAACTCTCTACTACAACATGAGCGAAAGATAATGGAAACACAGAGTTTAAATTTTAAAAGTTTGTAGCAATTCTATGGTGACAAGCCTTTGAGATAAGTTTCTTTCACTTTTACTTAAAAGTGAACTTGCAGCACTGTTTCACTTGCCAAAATTGGTAGTCTTGCCCAACAGGACTATCTGTTTCACAAGTGACTATTTTGGCAGAAGTTTACATTAAAATAATCTAATATTTTTCCTGAGGTAGTTATAAAAAATTAATTCCACAAGATGAAATATAATTATGCAAAGATCTTAATTTTATGATGTACTATTGGTATTTACTTCTTTATTTGATTACACACAGTACTGTTTTTAAAACCACACCTAAATGCACAACACATGGAAAGTGAAACAGTTCGTTGGTTTAAAACAACAAGCCATGTTGAGTTCATGTTTGAAACCAGAAAATAAATATTTTTGTCATAAACAAAACAGACAAAATAGAAAAGCACAACATATCATGTATAAACACAGGCTAGATTGACAAAAATACCCACACCAAATTAAGGTGAAATGCAGTAGTAGGTACTGCATTGCTTGCTTTGTAAGCAGTTACTGTAATTACCTCAACATCTGTCTCACTGTCTGTAAACTGGTATTGCTATAAAGTCATAAAAGACAACAGAATACATGTAAAATTATACTGCTCAGAGTATTTTACAATTCTCCATGCTCAGCTGGACAATTAAGCAACTGGGCTATGCATGTAGATAGTGTTTTACTGGATACTGCGTGATACCATAGGGATACAGAGGCATTCTAGACACGGACCAGAGGATGTGAAGCTGCCCAATACACAGCCAGAACTTTGGTTTGAAGCATGCAATACTGATGCATAGAAAAGAGTGATCTGTTCTCTAAATGGAACTTGATGTTACTTTTGGACTTGCAATGGCTATTAATGCATACCAATCTAAGAAGCAGCCTTGCAAACCACACCGTAGCACTACAGACATTAAGTCAATGCATCACTAAAAACTGACATTACAGAAAACTTACCGCTGCCTTAAGGTAGTAAACAAAAGAAGAAAAAAGGAAAAAAGGCAAAAAAATTTACTGAGGAAAATTGTAAGAATTTTACTGGAATTGATAAATGTTTTAAAAATAATTTACTGATGGTGTTTCTTTCTTTCATACAGAACACATTCCTTGTGCTTTTTATGTCACGGTATCAATACAGATGATGAAAGAGTAAACCTTGTACAATAAATTCAGGTTTTTCTCACTGCATAGAGCAAGCCAGTGAAAGGAACACTCACTTGTCCAAAGAATGCTACCCTGAAATAAGTCCCCAGCAGCCTCTTGCCTGTATGCATAACTTCAGTAACTTTGCTGTATGCTCGATGAAGGGTGTCATATAAGTGAGCAAGCCTCTAAAAGCAAAAGAAAACAATAATGAGGGAGAAGAACAAAGCACAACTTTCCTATCTTAAAATAATAAATTATGCCCTTGTAGCCAGTAACAACAGAAAACATTCTTTTATTGAATGGTAGTATTAGGTTTAGCACTTGTATCAGGATGACAATATGTAAGACTAATTTTTAATTATTTATATTTAAAGAAAAAAATAATTATTTAAAACTAAAACAAACATTTCAACACATTCAAATTTCAGTTACAATTTCAATACTCTTATTATGTGATGTACAATGTGTCATGCAGTTAGACTTGAAAATTCAGGGTTTTTTTCTTGCTCAAATTTACTTTTGATGAATTAAGTACCTCAAAATCTCTCCGTTTTTCATAAATGGGAATTATAAGCTTATATATATCAGCAATGAGTTCATAGCGTTCTGCCTTCCAGAGTCCATCAGCACACTGCTCCAACAATTCCATCAGCACATCCTAGATTTGGATACACATTTGAAAGTGTAAAACAATTCAGTACTCATCAAAAGCACAGCAAATTATTATATCAAAATTCTTCCCAGTGAAAAGGGAAATCTTGCCTCAAAACAGAATTATGTACACTTTGTAATATAAGTTATTGTGGCAATCAAAAAATGCTAAAAGGAAACAAAACAAGACAGAATGGTCTGAGTTTACACACATACTCCTTGTATTTACAAACAGCATGTTGCTTTTATATATTCTTGAAAGTTCTTTGGACCTTCTTCTACCACTCTTGCATCACAGTGGTGAAGCCAGAAGCTGGAAAAGCTCCTTTCATGCTTAGAAGCTACTCTATTCCACCTTCCCTTTGGAAGAGGACTAAGTCAGCTTAAAGACATCACTAAGAAAATCAATTTTTAACACTGCGAGTACAGACTAAAGAATGGTACCCTTATCCCTTATCCTGTAACAGACCTTAAAATATTTCCTCCTTTCCCCCAGTCATTATGGGGCTGTACAGACTCCTCAGTACCTCCATTCTCAGCAGCCAAGTGGTGACAAGTGACAGACCAGTGTCACTGCTGGACCACAAGGGCTGTCCACAAACACTGGTTTATGACACAAATCTTAATTCAGACACCAGAGGGCATCCAGATGTAGCGAAGTAAAATTTTGTTTACAAAAGGAAAAGAACACGAAGAGCACAAGCTTCAAGTGGGAGAGCTGATAGGAAGGAGCAAAAGAACACAATCTTTTTTGAGCCACGTCTCAATATTTATCTATTCTCATGGGAAAAGTTCTTTTCCATATATGCAATGTATGCACCTTGACACCTGTGAGCACAGCTTCTTGCTCTTAGTGGTGCTTTTTCTTGGAAAAGTCTGATTCTGGACTGGACTTCTTCCAGTTTGTTGACACCCGTCTTGACTTTTGGGAGTCAGTGCTGGACACAAGGTTAGAGATGGGGTTCCACAAATGCCAGCATAAAAGGGAAAAAACTCCCTTCCCTCTGCTTCTTGAGTCAATCCTCTCAAACACATCACAACCTGCATTGGCTTTTGTTTCCACAAAGCCACGCTGATGATTCCCATTCAACAGGCACTCCACCAGAACTTCCAGGTCCTTCTGCAGAGCTGCTGCTTGGCCTGTACTGAGATTTTTTTGCTGATTTTTTTTTTTAAGGTGCAAGGCTTTGCACTTGTCTTTGTACAGCCTTGAGAGGACACTGTGTTCCTTCGAGGCTCCTTTATTTACCCATCTGCAACTCAGGACAATGCCTCTCATGGAATGTCACAGGCAAACAACTGTTTTGATGAAATGCACACAGTAGCCTTGTTAAAAAGCAAAATACCAAACTAATTTTTCGGCTAGCTTAGGTAACTCTGACCTCACACAGAATTCTTTTAAAATGAGAACTAAATTGAGAATCCCAAAATTTCAATTTTTTAAAAATGAGAATCTATGTAAGTCTTAAGAAAAATCTCACTTAATTAGGAAGAGGCTTTATAAACTGGAGAATATGAAAGATATTTTGACCCTTTTAAAAACATGAAGGGATTCTCTCTTATCCTCCAATACTTGTAAGTGCTCCTTTAGAAATTAAAATAACTAGCAAAAAGGGAAATCACTAGTTTTAAGGGAAGAAACTCCACATGGCTTGTTACCATGTATAAGAAGAATTCTCATCAGAGCATCATTTTGCTAAGTAGTAGTAAAATACAATTTGAAAGATGTTTCTGCTTTTTGACTTCTGCACCCAATTGACCTCATTTTTTTCTCAGACAATACAGTTCTGCTAACTTATGAACACACTGAGGAAACACTCCATTGATGATATGTTCCTATTCCTGAAGGAAAAGGGCTGTCTGTTCTGAAGCACTTCTGAAAGGATTTTCAGAAGCCAAACTGTTCTTCCCTATTGTTACTCTTGTTATTATTACTATTATTATTTCTCCCCTATTATTACTTTTCCCATGTTTCAGATAACTTTCAGAAGTTATCTGAAAAATAGTACCTTTTTTCAATATTTCATCAGTTACAGTACTACATGGTTAAGTTTAGAAAGGGTTGCATGCAGGGAAAAAAATGAAATTTGGCTTGGTTTGATCCTTCTGCAAGCTGTACAGGCTTATATTTTCATTCTTGGCTTACTTCCGTTCCACGGAAATACTGAGAGATGGAAATAAATTTGTGTAGGGTTCAATGACCCAGAAAAATCAGTATATTCTTTTTGCAGGGAGTGACTAATGAGAAAAAGAAAAAAGACATTCCAATTTTTTTTAAAAATGCATAATAATTTAACTCTGATAACGGTCTGGCAGGAAAACAGTGACAGAAATTTCCAACAAAACTTTCCATCAGCAGTAGTCCCTAGAATTCCTGATCTTCTGTAACTTAGAGCAGCTTGCATTTTGCTTTGAGTAACATGCTACATTTCATGCTGGATCAGAAGAATCAATGATTTTAAAAAGACAGCACAAAAATTTTAAAAAAATACAAGCCACAAACCAATTTGCACAGTCAAGTAATATTATCATACAGCTTTACCATACACTAATTAATACACAAAAGAAAAATATTTTTGTTGTACAATTACACTTACAAACCAGAGGGTTTTCCAACATAACTGCTGCCAATTGTGGTCTGCCCCTCTCTGCCACAACTATACCAGCAAATACAGAGTGCATACACAGCTTTTCAGAAGCAAGATTATTAACATTTTCATATAGGCTGCTTACTAGTAAAATTTACTGTAGAGCTTGCACAGATGGATCAGCAAACACACAAGGAGTGAAACTTAAGCCAGAAAAAACACATGGACACAAGTTTGGTGTCAGTAAAACTACTTTCATTGTTATGGCATATTTGCTTTGGGAAATTGTAAACAGCAGAAAACCAGTGAACACATTTTCATGGTTTCTGATGGAGTAATACTCGAAATCCAAGTCAGTTTTACAAAACAACAGATTTTGCTAACTCTAATAAGTAACCCACATTAGTGTTCATCCTGTCAACTAGAATAAACCCCCAATTTGCTTTTACTCCAAAAGTGGAATAAAAGTTGAGTTGATGTGCTAGCACTATATTTAAAATACATGTCTACAGTAAATTCTCTAAATCTAGGACACCTCACAGAAATTTTTTATTTCAGCTTTAGGGTACAAATAGCAGACCAGAAAACAATTATTGTATCCCTTGTATCAGTAATTCTCCAGACTGAAACATAAAATTTGCAAAAACCCTCAGCCCTTCCATGTATGTAAATTTTAACATTTTTATGTTTACTTACTTCATTGAAGTGAACATCTTGCATTCCAACATCCTCCATCATTGAAGCCTCTTCATCTATATTTGGTGTGATTACTCTGAAAGCAGTACAGCCTTGCCTAAACATCCCTGTCATTGAAAAAGAAATAAAGACCAATTTCATTTTCTCCAGCAAGATAACATTGGGCCATTTTGTGATTCTGGATAAAGCAGAAGCCATGTTTAAATATACCTATCACCAAACAAAGGAATAGATCAGCCTCCCACTGCATGATTATAATCTACCCCACCCTAAGTTTAAGGTACTCAAGGTAACTTTTACAGTATTTAATTAAACTGCCATGAAGTTTACTTACTCAACTGGACCTGAGTACAGGGGCAGGACCTGGCACATAATTTTTTCCAGTCTGAACAATATGAATGACATTAACCATAAAAAAATGGTCAAGGGATGGCAAACCAGATTATTCAAACACAGAAAACCAGGAAAAACTAACAAAATACCAATCTAACTTCCTTTATTAAAAAAAAAAAAAAACCTTAACAAAAATGGAGTATAGAATGTTCCAACATGAAACCCATGTCTTTTACTCATGCTGTTTAGATATTTTTGATTACATCAGACTGCTGAATTAAGAAAACAGGATTTTCTGTATCAATTAAACCTCAAGGGCAATCAGTAAATATTATGGAAGCTTAAGGATTTGCACATATTTATTTTACAACTCTTCCTACAAAGATTCTTGCTGCTCAGTGAGGAGTTCTGACCATCAGAGGTTTTATTGAATGATTGCCTCAAATGCAAGGGGCTTTTCTGTCCCTAGAAGTACCACAGGTAGGAGTTTGACCCTCTACTGAGAGGAACTCAATTTTATATGACAGTATACAAAAATAGCTGAACACCCAAAGGACTCACAAATAAATAGAGACTATCACTAGTTCTCAGGTATCATCAGGCTTTCAACTGGACACTGTAATTTGAATAAGCAGCTTATTTCAGATTTGGTCTCAGAGAAGGTTCTGAAATCACTGGGGCAAAGAAAATAGCCTATACACTGCACAAGCATTTGGTGAGAAGCACAACAAGAATAGAGATAAGTCATCTTTTACACCCATGATTTTACTTCATTTTGAACTGTCATGCAAAGGCAAAGCTAAAAAGATGCAAACATGAATTTGCCCACAAATCCAAAACACTAGCTCAACATCATAATCAGTTTTAACAGATTCCTGAAATTTTCTTCAAGACAGCTCTTTTTGTTAATTTAAGTTCTATCTCTCTCTCAAATCCCTGACTGAGAACTCTTCTGATCCTGTAGATGAAAGGTAATTTTCTACCCTATCTCAAGGGTCATCAAAATCCACTTTTACAAAGAGCTGCTGGCAGAATATACCACAACAAGGTGAAACAGCCTGAGCACTATTGTCATTCACTGAACATCTGAAAATTTGTACAAATTTATTTTGACTCCTCTGGCAGTGCCAGATTTCCCTAGAGGTAGTGAGAGACTGTAGAAACAAGAATATTCACAGACAACTTTGCTTTAGAAAGGATCTGATTTGAGCTATTAGCAGCTCTGGTGTAAAATTAAAATTTTTACTTTCCAAAAATTTTGCTTTGCCTTCACCTGAAATGCTGCCCCTTAGATATGCAAGTTTACTCTTAAGCATGTGAGTTTGCTACTGGGTTAGGTCAGAATTTTTTTCCCTAATGAACACTGAAATACCTACAACTTCCTCATGGAAATGATTTATTTTCCCAAATTCTAATAAAAAAGATATTTGAGTACATTACAATAAGGTTTTGAAATCATACCTTTTCGTGTGAGATATTCTGCAACCAGTGCTGCTACATGGACATAGCACATTGCTGCCTAAAACAGAAACAGTACAATCTTTTAAAATACAACTAAAATGGGAATATTAAAAACAAGGTATATATGGAGAGCAACAGTATGAGACAGGTTCTTCAGTTTTCCTTTTTGTTGCTTTGCAGGCGATATTCTATGACTACTGCAAGAATTCTCCACCTTATTTATGTAAAGCAATAACTGTGCAAGTGCATTTACTCCTTAACCCTGAGTGGCATGGACAGCAGCTCACAATCTAAGAGTGACCCTGGGTCACAAATCATGAGGTAGGAACATCATGATGTGATGAAAACAAGTGAATCTCTCTTTTGGGGGAAGGTATTTTAAGTGTTAAGCTATTAATGATTCTACTCAACATTTGGTAGCCCTTCTGCTAACCTGTTTTGTCTGCTTTTTGCCTCCTGACCAAGAAAAATGCAGAAGAAACTGGTGACAGGCCATTTGAGAGCAGCAAAAAAGACCTAACCCATGAATGGAATTTGAAGGAATTGGTGCAGTTTGAAAAACAGAAAAAAAAAAGAAGAGGGACAGAATCATTTTCAGATATCTGAGAAATATCTGATATCTGATATTTTTTATGGATTTGATACTGACCACTTTTCTCCAAAAAAATTAAAAGATTTCACATCCTTATTTTATTAAAAAGGCTTAGGCTTTCAGCAAAGTAACTATCAGTTGAACAGCTCAAATATGGAGGCTGCACAATCTCAAGCAATGAAGGTGAAGGGGTGAAGGAAAAAGGTAAGAATCTGCCAGAAATGAACTCATACTTTATATCAAGTTGAACTTGATGATTTGCAGACATCTTCCTCTAGTTGCACAGTCAAAGATTCTAAGATTTTAACAAAAAATGAGAAACGTAACTGAAAAGGACTAAAAGACTTTGTATTCTCAGATAGGTGAAGCTGTTCAGTTCAAAAGACAAGCTAATAACAGAGTAATGTGTATTTCTTCTGTGTTGCTACCATGTAGAAGAAGAAAATTCTAGTACTAAGAACTGAGTTTGGAAGATGGCATCTTCTATTTCTTGGAGATTTTTACTTGCTCACATGATGCTCATTTTAACAGATGTTTATGAAATGCAATGATTTCATACAAAGCAATTTACTTTCAGATGGAAAAACCTTCCAGAAAGAGACAAAATTAATCTGTATCCAGTTAAGTGTTAATGTCTCATTAAGACATATAACAATCCCCAATTCTGCTTCTTGCTAGAACTGACTATTTTAAGAGCACAGTAAAAACAGAAAGCTTTCCTTTTTTCAAATGACACAAAAAATTATTTGTCAGTTTTAAGAACATTAGTAGGTTTTTTAGTAAGCAATTTGGAATAAAGTCAAGCTAATTCTGTAAAGGCAACTGGAGGAGAATTCAAGGAGTGGCTTTAAGTGTTTAAACAAGTAATAACAAAGATATTTTTAAGCAAAAGACCTCTCTTCCATGGCTTGAATTGTGCATTCCATTCTTAGTAGTGTGTCAGTTATATCAGTTAAACATGTTCCTTTCATTAATAATGAGAAATTACTTACAGATGTACTTGGGTAGTACAAAAACTTATCAGCTATTGAAATCAATCCAGCAACAATTCAAAAACTGTTAAAAAAGACTTATTATGTTACATGCTAGCAACTACATATAGTACACTCCCTTTCTATAAAGATAAGCTTATTACAGAGCTACAACTAATTTGATTTTTTTGCCTCTTACCTCTGAAAGATCTCCATTTTTAACATGGATCCTTGCCATGCTGTCTAACCATGTCTTCCTCAGTTCAGGTGTACTTGCATAGGACTTTGCCAAGCTGTACTGGAGGTCTACAAGCATTTCTGGATCATTCTCATGTTCCTTCATCTGAGCCGTAGCCATCAGCACCGTACGAATCCGTTTGGTTAAATCCTTAACATCAGAAGGGAATGTAGTGTGCTAAAACATGGAAAAGTCAGGTTAACTACTGTGTTTTCCTAGTCATTGCACAACAAAGTGATAAAACACAACTGGAAAAGATGCTGTGAAAGAGTCTTCAAGCATCCTTCCACAGTATGGAAATAGGAATAAAGCCAGACCTTAATAATTCTGTCGTTATTGGCACAATTGTTGATGATGGAAAGAGACTGCTGAAATCTAGTTCCTCCAATTCCAACCACATCAGCAATTAACTGGCTTACTGAAATAATAACCTTGACAGAAACAAACATCTTGTTAGAGCATATTTCATTAAATACCCTTGAGATGTACCTCTAAGGCAATTACAAAGGAAGTTTTGTTCTTTTTAATTGAAAAATCATTCTCCTAAATAAAATAATGTTTGGGGATTCTTTTCCAATTACTTGTACAATAACATAGGATAAAACAGGCTTGTGTAAATTCAAGACACATGACTGACTGCTAGGTGAATTAGCCAGAGGTCATTAAACTGGCAAACTACTGCTCCCAGCTTTGTCAAGACACACAATTTTCAAATTATTTGCACTATTTTAGACTTCCGTGTGCTTGTTGCTGCATTCTTTTCCTTCTTCAGATGCAACAGGATACACCATTTAACAAACAAAATAACATCTACAAAACAGAATGTTTGCACTGACAAATAAAATTCATTTCCTACAAAACACAGGGTCATCCAACTGTTTCTAAGTATTTCCTTGTACTGAATATATTTTTATGGCCATCTTCTTACTCTTAGTACCAGCCTTGCTTGAACCCCAAATAAATTATTTTAAGTCTATCTGACAGGGCTTTGCACACTGGTATGCAACTGTGTATCTCCAATATTAAAACAAAAAGAAAATATACTAACTTGCAGATGTGTTCGAACAAAAGACTTCTTCCCTGTGTAGTCAAAATTATTTCTCATCAAGAAGTACAGTAACTGGGAAGCTTCATTACGAATTGAACTCAGCTTGGAATTACAGTACTTCAGAATTTCATAGCACAGTGCAGAACACATATCAGCTCTACCTTCATAAAATGTAGAAGGAAACTGAGGAAAAAGAAGAAAACAAAGAATTTATTCATTAAAACTAGGGTCAGATCTTGATAAATTAAGCATGTCAAGAAAAACACAAATATATTCATATCCTCAAACTGTGGAAAGAGCAAGAGTTAGAGTAGGTCATGACACAAAACAATTTTTACAGCAAATCAAAGGACAAGCATTCCACACTGTTGAGATCACATCAGTTCAGAATCACCAATTTTATTTTGGTATGTTAGTTCTTAAATTCCTATATAATATATTGTTAACTAAAGAACTGGACAAGTACTTGAAGATGAATTTTTAAAAACTTCTTACCTTGTAAATAAGTGCCCTTAAAGCACTGAATACATTTTTCAATGCTGTTTCAGACTGATTCTTTTGAAGGAAGCAGAGGTATACATCAAATACTTTCTTCATCAGTGGATTGTGTCCGTGATCAGTCAGTAGCTGATTCTTTAAAACAATAGCAAGGATTTAGGAGTTTTGTACAGCAATACATTTATACTATAAGAGCATATACACATCATCAAAAAGCAAGACATTTAAAAAAATATAACCTCTATGGCATTACCAAGATGTATAACACACACATATCTGAATTCTAACTAGGTATTTCTAACACTTCATTAATTTTGCTTATAAAGGGTTTCCTTCTGAATAGACTTACAGAATATGATTGTTTTTATCAGTTGTTAATTAAATCCATGACTATTAATAGCTTTTTGAGGGGTACACTCAAAGTATTAACAGACTTTGCTTACACTGGCTTTAGCAGCCCACACAGGGGAATTTTCTCATTGCAGAATCTCCTACTACAATGAGATTCTACAAGGTCCTGCCCCTTCTGATACGCCCCTAGGTGCACTCCACTCTTCCTTGTCACCTCTGCATATAAACAAGCCTCCAAAGGAGTGGAAGAGGCTGGGTTCAGACTGGACATAAGCAGAACTTTTTCTACAGTGAGGGTGCTGAGGCAGGGGACAGGTTGCCCTGGGAAGTGGAGGATGCCCGATTCCTTGAAAGGTTTTTTCAAGGCCAAGCTGGATGGAGCTGGCCTAGTGGAAATTGTCTCTGCACATGCAGAAGGGTTGAACTAGATGATCTTGGAAAGTTCCTTACTACCCAAACCATATGACTTTGATTTTATATATTTTAGTGCAGTTTATTGAATAGAAGCTCCTGATTGTCCTGTTTTATTTGTATCTTTGAAACTATTCTGGCATACTCTTGCCTACCTTCTCAACATACAACACAGAGATAACCTTGAAGGATTGTCATTCCAAGCATGATGGGTTGATAATTACAGGATAATCAGTGTTCATTCCTTTTAAAATCTTTATAGCTAGTTTATTAATTTTCAATTCTGTAACCAGATCTGTGGACAGAACTGGCTCTAAACTCTACAAAATTAATTACCAGAAAAAACCGAAACTCATTGTAAATAAGCTCATGTTTTCATAACTAGATTAAAGATAAGACACTAAATTTGAATCTTCAAGCAAGAATTTGGATACACTGCCCCAATTAAAGGAGAAACAAGCTAGAGTTATCATCTCTTCTTTTTATGGCTTCGATTTAAAGTCTGGAAAACCTCAGAAAAACAGCCAAGAGGGGGAAGTAATTGGTGTGCTATATAAAGATTCCACAGGAGAGCTACAGCAACTGATACAACTAAAAGAAGTCTTATTGTGGACAAATGGAAAAAAGTTACAGAAGAGGAACACACAAATCACTATTAAGGAGTGCATTACTATCATAAGCAGCCAAGTTCAATATGAAAGTCTGAGAGTATCCAATTATGGTTTTGCCATAGATCTTTCACCCCACATGGCCTTTAAAAGCCACTTTTACCACTAATATTAGGTAAACACCAAAGCTCCTAGAACTATTTTTAAGTTAGTCTGAGGAGGGAGCTTTTCCCATAGATTACTGCTGGTGTATGATGTGTAGCTGAAGCCAAAGCATTTTTCTGTGAGATATTATCATTTTCTCATGAAAATAATAAAATACAATGCTAGAGAAGCTAAAATTAGCAATGCTATTTAACTAGACTATAAAAATGTAATTTAAAAAATAGTTTTTAAAAGTATATCTTCACAAAGATACCTATGGGAAAAGTTAGCACCAAGTCATGAACAAACCTTAAAAGCCATTGTGAATAATGACAGAGTGTCCAGAATTGTAATGCAAACTTCGGTGGCAACATTTGCTTCAAGTAAAGACTGGTGAAGGACATCTGCATCTGAATGGCCATAGCCTACAGAAATTCCAAATGAAGTGTAAGTGCTGGATACACTCATTTAAATGTTTCTTATTTCCAAAAGACTTGCTGAACTAGGAAAAGATTAACAAGTAAAAAGCCTAACAGAAGTTAGTATTCAATACAGGAAAATAATTCATATGCATTTAAATAGTTTCAAATATGGACAGACAATTATTCCAACATAATTTGCACAGGACTATAAAATATATTAAGTAAGAATTTCAACAACAGAAGCATTAAACAGCAGTTAAAAACTATGTGATATTTCATATTTATGTGCATGTAGACACAAATGTATATATATATATAAAGCTACACAGTTATATATATATATATACACACATATATTGGTAAGTACTGCAGTAGGATGAAGTTACAGCTGAAAATATGTAGTTTTGGCAATTTAGTGATGTTACAATGGTCTCAAAGTTAATCACAAGTCAATCAGGATAAAAATACAAAACAGTAAGAGTTGAAGGAATACAATCCCATACTTATATGCAGTTTACCACCCCAGTAATGAATTCTGCTCTTGTAGCAATGCAATATCTCCATATTTAATAAAAACATTCTATCACTTCTAGCTCCACAGTGAACTTTAATAATCTCAAAAACATATCCTACTCAGCACTGATAATAATGTGTCACTTCTGTTCCCTAACACTGGTCATGAAGCACCAGATTGACAAATATGACTGGGCTGCTTTATAAACATTTGGTCTGGGTCATGTTCATATGTCAGATTTACAAACAACTTAGCATCACTAAATAAATGACAAGGATGACAAACTTGTTGAGATCAAGTAAAGAACAGAGAAATGCCAAACTCCTTTGTAATGACACCTGGCCACTTCTTTCTTCACCCTCTTGCTTCCCTGGCTGAACTACACACATATACCCATAACCACCAATTTCTTTAGACTTATATGTTCTTTCTTTAAGCACAAAACTACACTGAAATTTCTCAGAGATGAAAGGTATCATACCTTTCAGGTATGATAGATATTGAAAAGGTATATATGAAAAAGTATTTCAGTTCTATTTCTAGCTTAGGTGGGTAGAAAGGGAGAAAATAAGTTTATAATTTACACTAATAGACAACTATCTTGCCAAAGAATCTTGATTTTAGAAACAAGTAAAGCAACTATTTCCACCAGCCACTTCCTTTCTTTATGTATCCCACACAAAATATCTGCAAGATTATTCAAGCTCTGAATGCTATTTTGGATACATGATAGAGGCAGACTGACAACTAAACAAAACTGGATGTTAACAACAACAGAACAAAGATATAAAAATCAATTTCATACTTCATGTGGTTTTTACAGCAACATATTTTTGATTTGTAAAACCTTGGTCAATACAATGTATAATATCCTGATATTTATTAACTGTCCATTAAAAAAAAAAAAAACACCTATTATCAGTTTAGACAAAGTTATCTGAATAAGACACCTTCCTTCATAATTTCCTTCAGTTGGAAAGGAATGGAAAGTTTCTTTTTACATAGGCATGCATTTTTTAAAATCTTTCAGCTCATTTTCCTAAAAAGTCAGTAAATATTGCCAAGTTCTGAAAGCATGAAATCTCTTTGCACAGGGACATGTTATCTGTTTCTCAGAGGTTTTTTTTTTTAAACCAGTCTTTATCTGCAAATTATTTTACTGTACCAAATGTGTAGCCATGTAGTGTAAAGGCTTTCTTTTGTGTATCAACAACCATGTAGAAATTATGATGATAAAGCAGTAGCAGACTGATTGCAAGGGAAAAAAAAGTAATTTCCATATACTTGCCTGACATTTTAAAAGCAGGCAATTGCATTTCTTACATTTAAACAGATGTGATAATGCATTTATGAATAGAGAGGTTTTGTGGGATTTTTTTTTCACTTTTACACAAGACAATGTGATAAGTCTTGTGCAATTAGGCTAAATTTTGCTTTACATTACAGAAAAAGAGCTAAAAGATTTTAAGGGACAGTTAGATATGCTTTGAGAAATCAAAGAATGAACACAGTGAAAATACAGTTAACTCAAGTTTTACTGCACACAACTCTTCAATACCAGTGCTGTATTTTACTGAATTAGTCAACCAGTTTCATTGTTTTTTGAAGCTGAAATTTGAAAATGGTGCTTTAGAATACTTTACATACAGTATATTGCAATTTAGAAGCAGAATGTTTAAAAAGATAGGCCACAAGCAGATTTAGTTTTCAATACAGCAGTCTATACAAGCTGACTTCAACCTGATTAAATCTTACCATTGTCTACAGAAATTCCAAGAATACTTGATATCTTTCTCACACTGAAAACAGAAAAATCACTTCATTATTGGACGCTTTTTCACTTCCAGACAAATTAAATCATGGGCTTGCAATCTTTGTAGAAATTCTAAGAAACTTATTTCTCCTCAGGGGATGTCAAAACATGGAGATATGGTCAGAATACATATATTTAATTTGAGACTAGTAATTTATAAGACCACATAGGAGAAGAAAAAAATTGAAGCTCAATAAAACAAATAGAAAAATAAAAGTCAATTTTGTAACTATGCGCAGCAAAGTGTGATGCGTACATAACTAAAAGAAAATATTAAAATACAGTTTTAAGATAGACTGTAGTTAACCATGCTCCATGTTATGGCACCACCCAGCAGTGATTGCTCTATCACAAAGCAGAGAACAGACCATGGACTGCTTCCAGCTATTTGTTTGACCTGGAACAGTAAAAGTCATTGGGATGCACTGGTGTGGCTCTGGGACCTGTCTCTGGTGTTGTGGTACTGGTTGAGGATGACAGATGTTATCATGTCATGAGACTTACTGTGGTTAAAAGTGAGAGAGTTATCCAGGCTGCTCAGCTGCTGCAATCTGGCATGCATCATTCCTGTTCTGTTACGGGAAACAGGCAATGTCTGAGATTTTCGATCATGAACTATGGATCCTAACCCCTCCTGGTTCCTGCAAGATGGGTGAAATGGGATAGAAGCAAAAGTTAGACATGTCAAACTGCAGCAAGACAGGAAGTGCTGTTAGTTAAGCACAAGAAGTTTTATAGAAAGAATTATAATGCAACCTATTCACTGTTTTCTTTATAAAACAAAAATAGGTAGCTCAAAAAAAAAGCATCACAGCAAACTCTTTCTTAAAACCTCAAAGCATGAAAGCAAAAGCACATAAGCAGTCACTCTTGAAGTGCTAAATTTACTTCAGAGCTTTCAAAAAAAATGGTATTTGCAAATATAAATATTCTGAAAATATTCAGAACCCAAAACTGAATCCTCTATTTTGATTGCAAAAAAATAGCAAAAAAGTTAGGACACACAGCAGTAAAATTAGAAAGCATGCATGCAACAGGAGAGCAGGAATTAACTGAGATAGTATCATATACTTCTTACCCAAGCAGGAAGGGAGAAGAGCCATAGACTTTGTTAAATTTGCAGCAATCAAATGAAGAAAACAGAAAAGTGATCTGTGTTAGCAATCAGTACAGGCTAACTTCCTACTGTGTACCACCACCAGAGCTGATGAAAAATGAAAACCAGTGCTTGAACTGCAGAATTCCCTGTTCCCTCTCGTTCTCTGTCATCTGTGTATTTTAACAGTATGTGCATTGACTGTGATATACTTCAGTGTAGTGACAATGTGAAAGACATGAAAGTTACATTTACTGGGAAAATTCACAACACCAGATGCTTTCCATAGCTCAGCATTTTCAACATTAACATGCAGCACACAGACCAGGTGATGAGCAAACAAAAAAGAAGTGTAGTAGTGTCCTCTACAAACTCATCAAACAAAGAAGTTGGAAGAACTTTTATAAAAAGCTTGAGAATTATAATCTCCTGTACATCCAGAGTTTGATGTGCATTTGAACACAAAGATTACAATCAAAAAATCTGGCTTAAGACAGCCAGATTTATTTTTGAGTTTTTTACGTTATGTGAACCATTTTTTTGCCCCCCAGAAAAATCTCCAAGGAGAGAGTCAAGTCTGTAGAAGAAGATTCACATTATCTAAATTAAAACCAAAAAAGCTAACATTATAGTTAGAATGTATTACCATCCAAAGTCAGCAACAAATTTCTCACTGAGTTCAAAAGGGCCAGTATTTTAACCACATCAGTTTAATTATAACACTTTTACCATGTCAACCACAGCATAAGGCCTAAAGATGTTGGATCTCTTACTTCATTAAAAAACACTTTGTATTAAAAAAAATTAATGCAAAGATATAAAAATAAATTAATACTGGTTTCTGACTTCCACAGATTTTCTTCAGACTTCAAATTTAAAACCAGCAGTGCTGGAATGTTCACTACTTACCTTCAAGTAAAAACATTAAATATACGAAATTTCTGAAACATTTCAATTTACGTGGTTTTATGGCCAACTGAATAAACAAAACATCATAAACTTTCTTTCCCAAAGTAATTATTTCAATGAAAAAATGCTGTAAAAGATAGCTTTTAAGGGGTGGCTTCTGAAGTCATCATTCAAAAACAGCTCACAGAACATTCTTAAACAAATACCAGACTTCCAGACAGGATACAGATTTGTTAATATGGTAACCAGTTACTGACTTCAAAATCTTACGCATCATTCCACAATAACTTTTCTACTTGTGCAGTTTATTTGTTACAGAAGTTGAAGGCATACCTCACACAGTGCAGTTATTAACAAACAAGAGAGTGAAATTTAAATTCCACACAGTACCTGGCTATGTATCGTTTCCCCATGTACTGGAACTGATGTAAGCACACTCTGCAGAGAACACAAGTCAGAGAAGCCACACTTTAAAAAATCTTTTCCAGATTTATGTACACTGGAATTATTCAACAATTATTGTTAACTTTAAACTCTTGCATCATAAAAGTTCTTTATTTCTCCCAGCCTTAAAATTCCCTTCCAAACCCCAAGCCAAGAAAAGGTAAATGTGTCAGTTATCTACAAACGGACAACAAGACAGGACAACTAACATGGAAGAGGGAAGCAAAGAGATAGCCAGACATTGCCTAATTACACAAATTTTTTAAATTGTGTGTAACTGTTCAAAATAGGGGCAAAACATTTTGTTTCCCCCCACCCCAGCCTAAATTCACTTGGCTACAAATTGGCTTTTTTTTGTTTTGTTGGGTTTTATTTAAGGTCTCCAGATTCCAAGATAATAGTTTCTGAAAGAACTATTTTCAAAAGGGTATATGCTTTTATAACAAGATGATGACAAAGACAAATTAACAACAAAAATTTTCATTAAAAAAATAATCTATATTACTGGTAAGTGCACAACACTAATGACTAATTAACTAGAAGTCATATTTTCAAATCAAGAGAAGTGGTGTGAGTGGAGCTGTAATACTGATTTTATTTTACTCTTTTCACACTGTAAACATTTATTCCAATAATACAGAAAACAACACAACATCCATGTTGATCCAATAAGGTATTCTAAAAGTTCTTCTCTAAAGTGTAAAGCCAAAAGGAAAGCCAGTTCTCAGGCTCTGTCTTCCATGTGCCAGCTGAGAATGAGAGAACAGACTGCCTTACTGCCTCTTCAACTCAGCTTCATTTTTTACTGAGACCTTGAGTAGCTCAGCTCTCTCCAACCTGTCTGGGCAGAATGGTGTTTGCCTTCCTCAGACTTGTCATTCTGAGCACAAAATAACCTCAACTCCCCCTTCTGAGATCTTCTTGTCTTTTAGACTAGTGGACTCATACTGGAATAGTGGACTCATCCTGTACCTATTCCCTTAGGGAATAGCAGAGGACACATGAGGAATGCTAGGAGCACAGTTCTGAAGTTATGCAATTCAATCAGTTTTGCTACACAACCATGTATTTGCTATTGAACAGCTGATGTTACAAGACACAGTTTAATGCAGAAGGGTATCAAGACAGTTGGTTCCTCCTCCATGAGCACTGCAATACTCTGAGCACTACTTGTTCTTCAAGAACCTCCTGAGATCCCTTCTGTATTGCCTGATTCCAGAGACTATCACGGACTTGGACAGACATGCAACTGGGGACATCAAGTTAAGGACTTCCAAACAGATCAGAGCAATATTATTAAAAAAAACTAAACAAAACAACAGAACAAGCAAAAAAGCATTTACACATGCTTATATCCACACTCAAATTGTTAATAGAACAGCAGAACATACAGCTGCATGTCAAGCACAACAAAAACTTACTCTGTAATGGTGAAAAAGTCCATGAGTTCAGATTTTGTAGCCTTGTTCCAATATGTAAACAATGCATCTAGGAAAATGAATAACAATTTAAAAGGTAACAATTACTATTTGAACTTTTCCTTAAAACTGATTATACAAATGCTCATATCAATTCTCCAAATGAGTTTCTGCAATATGATATTAATTAATAGCCCATAATATTCCCATCCAATTTCATATTTTACATAGTAATAATTGTGTAGCCTGTAGTGCCTACAGCCCTATAATAATGTAAGACTTCAGAATATTTCAGACTGTTAGTCCTATAACCTGCTTCTTTACAGATGGGTCCCAACATTTTTTTTTAATTAAAATTAATAATTTTTTTTCTTTGATCACAGACAGGGATGATTCCAAGATGTATGATCCTAACAAACAAGTAAGATGTGCCATTCGTGCCCTATTTCTATACCTCTGTAACCTTCTCCAGGATAACATGACTCTTTCAAAAATTCAATGGATCATCTCACAAACATCCCAGGAGAATGAAGAAGGACTAACACCTCCATATTCCAGAAATGGAAATATATACAACAATCAAATAATTTGGTTCCTTGTAATACAGCAAGTTCTGCAGAACAGAGCCCAAGACACTTTTACAGAACAATGAATTATTCTTCACCTCTGTTTTACAAACCAAACTGTACCATCACACACAAATATTCACTTTCTTAAAAAGTCCTTTAGTTGACCTCACACTTTGAATAAATAATGAGTACTTAATGCTTACAAGGTTTCAGACAGAGTTTAATTTGAGTGATCACACATATTTGTAAAACACAGCACGTCATGGTACCTACACCTATATTCTGCTAATTTTGAGAAGTTATTGAAATAACAGGCATAAATCCAGCAAATGACTTTGAATTTATAAAAAGCAGGAGGAATTACCTACCATCTGACATGCTTCTTAAAATATGAAGGAAACACATGAGCAGACTTTTGATCTCTGCTTGGTCAAGTTTGTCATATCGAACAACAGAACTTCCTAAAGTGCTGCTCTGCTGGTTCTGAAAAGCAAACAGATGTATTTTGGCTGAAGAGTTCTTAAACTAGTAACAAACTAAATTGTTTTCAATTGCTTTAATAATTCCTGCAGCAGAAAAAGGATCTCAGAACGGAGACAAAAATGTTTCATGTAGAGACAGGTCACTAAAACACACATTACACACAACAAGTATACCAAATTAGGCCTCTTTGCTTTGCTTGTTTTTAATTCCTTCTAGGTATAATTTTTTTCCCCTAGGAGCAAAAGGGAAAGTCACCTAGGAGTGATTATTGAACAAGTTAATTATACCTAGGTACTCACATTGTAGAAATCAAGCCTGCCCTTTCTGCTTAGACTGAATACTTGAAAACCAAATGCTACTGTTAGGTGATACATATATTCTCCTTTGCTTTTCAAGAGACTTTCTGCTCAACTGTAGACAGGACTGCCTCTACAAAATTTGTTCCACTTAAAGATATAAGAACCTCAAGAAAAACATACATAAAGGGCAATAATATACATTCTGGAAGACTAACTGCTACTAAGTAACTTGCTGTTCCCCTCCCCTCCTCTCCCAACATACAAACAAAAAAACCTAAACAAAAGCAAAACCCTTTCCCTGTTTCACTTTTTAATGTAATTCCTACACGTGTGGGAAGTTTATCAGCAACCCACAATACCATCATCTGTGCAAAAAGATAAAAGCTCTATAATTGATTGGTCTTGCAAAATGTATAGCACCTAAAAAAAATGGAAAAATAAAAATTGTAAAAATATATAAACTGAACTTTGGGCAGAGACTTGTAAAAGGATGATTTCCACACAGTATAGTGTTACAAAATCCTCAGTCTGAAGCTTTTATAGATATACTGTATAAACTTTTGTTTAAAGTATAAATGATGCCCCTTATAGTGCATAATTCTCACGTCCAATATGCCACTTATGCAAATGGAAAATGAACCAGACACTTAATACATTTTCTGTAAAGTCAACAGTCTGGTATAATTGATCTGTACAACTCTTACTATAAAAAATTTACAAATACAAGGGTAGCCTCAAGGGAGAAAAGCACTTGGTTTCACAAACAAAGCAAGAAGTGACATTCGAACAACACTTCTTGGCATACTCCTACCTGAAAGCAGGAGACACACTAACCATGAAGGAACATTTCACAGCAACCATTGATTGCTGAGCCCTTTTTATGCATTCTGTTGCATCAAAGAATTCCTGTCCTAAACCAATCTGTGAATCTGATACCAGTAAATGTGTAAATCACATACTAGTCATTGAATGGATGCACAGTGAAACTATGATGAATAGCCAGAAGTTACTGTAATTTAGGAGGAGGTGGACACCTCTGTGAGCTCAATTATTGCAGATTCTAAAGACCTCAAAAAGACCTCAAAAACTCTTTATTTTGAAATATCTCTGGTGAACAAGGAGGTGCTGCTCTGCAGCTTTTTGGATGCCATAGCAGGCAATCAATGGGTCACAAGCAGAAACAGAATTGTGTTTCCAAGACTCTAAGAAACTGCCCAGAGCACTAGATAATAATCCCACTAAGACTGTTGAAGATACACACAGATAAAATAGGACTATAGCTATTTCATTTAGAATCATGTCAATAACCTAAATAAAGTATACACATATTGAAATAGAAACTGATATACTTCCAGTCTATTCTGATTCCACAAGCATAAGACTAGAGATGATTCTGAAAGAAAATTAGAACAAAAACATGTCTCTTCACTATAATGATATCAAGCAATGAGCAAAAACTTGGAGATAACATGCACTGAACAACTGATCTACTAGAAAGAAAGTTCAGAAAGCAACAAATAAGAAGCCAGAATTATTTGGGGAAAATATCAACAGCATGCAAAACATAAATCCTCTGTTACCTAAGTTGGCAGACCAGAGTAGAATTTTCAAAGGCTATTGACTCCTTTGAAAACCCTTTTACTTGGTGAAAACACTACACATTAGTAATTAACAACATAACAACTAAGTAAGAGATGACAGCATTGCCATTTAGCAACAGTGCATACCAAGATATTTCTTTATTACCTTGGTCAACACCAAAGAAGAACTTTCAGTTCTATCAAAGACCCCAAGACTCAAATTCTGCAGTTATTGAAACTGATTGTATTTTTTATATGCTTGAACTAGATCACGTGCATGTACCCCAGGTTTGACATTTGAACATATTTTACATGGTCAAATTGCATATATTGGGTTTGAGATTCAACTGTTGCAAAGAAGCGGCAAAACTACTGACCACACACTTCACTCAGAAGCTTAACTATACCAAGCACAAAAATCAGATACTTCTTGTAACTGAAGAGAGAAAGTAGTATGCAAAATGTTCTCTGGCAAAGCTGGGATTGTCAGAAGTGAAAAATCCATAGTAACACGGTTTTTCTTTGGAGGGTGACAATTTTCCTCTTCTTCTCCACCTGGGCGCAAAGCATGAGCAGAGTGCCTTCTGAGAAGCTTCTCTCTCTGCCCCACGAAGGCATGTCAGAGTCAAGGGGAAAAAGTCAACATGTTGTGACTTGCACAACCAGAGCTAGGAAAATGAAATGTGATCAGCATTGACACAAACTCGAGAAAGACAGGACTGAATACCTCAGAGCTACCGCAGCCAGAGCTCCTAATTTGTAACAGCTTTAAAGAAATGGTTTAGAAAAGTCAAACTAAGATAAAAGAAATCACCCAGAGAAAGCACAAAAACTGGTTTTTTCAAAGTTTTAGAAATGCCAAGTATACTGAGCATAGAAAGGGATGGAATGATGATCTCCAGAAAATCAAAGAAGCTGTTCTAACTGGAATTCAATCCTCTCAAGCAACAATCAATACACTTCATCTAGTGCCTTTCACTAGCAAAGGAAACAACAACTGCTTGATTTTGTCACTACATTGGAAATCTGTTTGCATTTTTTGTGAAACAACTAGGTAAATGCAATGCAAAAGGAGTTCACAAGATAATTACTTTGTAAAAAATTTATATAAAATACTGCTTTGAAGTTATTCTAGAAAGCCCATTCACAATGGAGATCAGAGAAGTTAATTTCTATGAGACTTAGGATGAAATTTTAGAAATACACTTTTAGGATTTATCTTGGTTTGTTTTTTGTTACCTTGTCAAGAGAATTGCTCTTGTCACTGTGTCTTTCTGGGAGACTGTTTCCTGAGTCTGTGCTTATAAGGGAACCTCTTGAGTCAGCATTCCTCACACTATTAATATTTGGAGTCGATGTGGTGTATGGGGAAGCTAAAAAAAAATAAAACCACAACCTCAAACAACATAAAAATCTCAAACAATAAATACAACAAGTCACTCCATAGCTCAGTCAGGCTTTTAAAATCACCATATATTTTTTAAGAAGGCAAATAATTAATTCCATTTACTTATTTTTAATGAAGACAAACTTATTCCAGAATTTCAGCAAAGTATATATGTGTCTCAGGGTGACTAAGCACATATACACAGACTTATGTACAACTATGTATATCCATGCATAAAAAACACATGTAGCAATACATACACACTTCCATGAAGAAGCATGTCTATTTAATGAAAAAAAAAACCAACAAACTTTTCCCATTTTTTATATCTATTTAACTATCACCTTTGACAGGGAAAAAAAGCAGCCCTGCTCCAGAAAATAGCTTTAGTTTCATATAAAAGAGCAAACCCCAAAAGATCCCAAAGACAGATTTCATGTCAGATTTCAGAGTGAAAAAATAAAACAATTCCTCTTTAATTATTTTATTTTACTTTTTTTTAAGTGCTTACCAATGCCAGAGATAACACCAAACAGATCTTTAGGAAGGTTGTTATCCAATGTGTTTCCTGATTTTTGTGGTGTTACTAACTGACTTGCAGTTGGCAAACTTGGTGCATCATCCTTTGTGCTCTGTTTGGAAGAGAGAGGAAAATTTAAATATTAAAATTTAAGTGATTATTTTCCTACATTAAGGACTTCAAGAATATGACATGTCTTCTAGAGAAATATTTGTTAAGTATTTCTTCCTTAAAATTTAATTTCTATTAAATATGCTCAAAAGAATGGAGATGTTCACATATTTGCATAAGCTTGGGATACCTTAAAACTTAAGACACCTCAGGAAACATTGAATAAATGAGTACTCAATTGAATTTTAAACTCTATTAAATAGGTATTTCAAAAAGACTCACATTATTTTAATTCAAACACCCAAATATTTATCTTGTTGGAAGAGTTTGGGAGATTTTTTTTCTTAATACTAAATGGAACACAACAAGATAAGGACAGAAGTAAAATACATGAATAATTAAATCTTAGATTCAATCGCTGTGTGCAGCCATATCAATATATACCCTTCACAAATTGCATTTTAATTAATTCTTCTATAGCCCTCTTGCACTATAGCTCTTTCAAAATCACACTCCTTTAGGGTTAAGTTTTTCTCTAATTTCTAGGAAATTAATAATCTTTCTGTGGTCCATTTGTTTCAGTGCCAGACTGCGCTGAAAAATTGCAGAATTCTGAAGCTTATGAAGCTCCTTTTTTGCCAGGAGTATGCAGTGTCTCATATACAGGTTACCAATAAATTATGATAAAAACAATTCAGAATTCCAAACAGAAGTTGTCACTCACATTGCTGGAAGGGTTAACAGGAAATGGAGACACATCTTTCACATTGATCCGCTGAACATTTTCTATGAGCAGACCAAAGAGTGGCAAATACATAGTGGCTATTCTTGCTTGATGGCCCTAAACAGAGTTTAACAGTTCATTAAAACACTACAGTTGTATTTTTTTCATCATCAACTAGTTTTAATCTATTCACTCCTAAATTGCAAAAAAAAGCACTTAATAAATATTTGCCAAGCCAGAGCTCATATTCATAAATGGCAAAAGCAGGGATCATCACTGTATTTCATTCTAATTTACAAATGATCAGCAAATTTTATTTACTGTCTGAATAAAATGCAGAAAGACTCCAAAACTAATGTCATTTCAGTAAGACTAACCAAATAAATTAATATTATGTTAGCTCAATGAATTAATGATACCTTTCATTACAATTTTTTTGGCATCTCTACAGCTCTGCTGATGTTAAAAAGAGTCAGAAAATTAAAAATCACTCAAAATTCACCACTGTGACTTGTAGTTTTCTTATACCCATTTCATAAATAATAGATGATGGAGGGACAGCTTCAAAATATTAAGAGCTAATATTTTATGAAATGAAGATCTTGAAACACACTCATAAAAATCTGATTACTTTAAGCACAGCAGGAAGAGTACACTGTGCTAAAATGCAAATCCACACATAATTATATTAAAAGGTGCTTTGTCATTTAATTTGGTAAAAAGATGGAATTTGCAGACTGGTCTCGATACAGTTTTCATTACAGTCTGGGCAGAAATAATTTTGCTGAAAATTAACAAGGGTTTCTTCTATGAAAGAACAAACTTTCTGTATGTGTGCACACCTAATCTTTATTATTTTGTACTACTAGCATAGCAATAGACTTACCCTGGTAGCATATCTATCATCAAAAGAATGCTTTATCATCAAATTCTTGAGCACACTGATGGCAATCTGCCTCACATCTCTGAATTCTTGTAAGGCATTGCCCACCTCCCTTAGAAGCAGTCCAACCAAGAAGTGATTTTTACAGAATTCATCAGTTAATGAATAGTCCAGCTGAAGGTCTGAAAGCAAAATATAAATTTAACATAAGGAATGGTTATTTAAATCAATTTATCAATCAACTTAAGGCTGAAGTAAAACCCAGCACATCAGACACAGCAAAGTCAAACTGCTCCCTCTTTAAAGTACCTTTTGTGTAATAAAATAATCCAGTCTATTTATGTACTGAGTATATGACATCTTTAGAGAAACTTCAGTTTGAAGGGCTCATTTATTAGAACATATATATATATGTTTACAATGTCAGCTGAGGAGGTGTAGAAGAGTTTCTCATGTTCACTGTCATTGCTCAATACAGTGATCAAAAACAAGATGCTAACCTCAAAGCACTTTCATTTTCCAAAGAACCCTCTCAGTAAGGCAATCCCTTAAGTCAGAAAGAAGCAGATCTGAGACAGCACAGCCATTATACAGACATTCTACAGGCATTCCTCTTAAGTGTAACACAGCCACATCACCTGAGATATCTTTTGCTCAACACAGCAAAACAGAGCCAGAAACACTTCTCATAAAGGTCTTCTTTCCTGGCTGAACTCCTAGCTCCCAGGGAGCATTTTATACTCTTTATTGTGCAATCAGAAACACTGTCTTCTCTGATTTTGCTATTTTCTAAGGTTCCCTAAGCCAGCAGCTCATAGTCTCTCTTTTCTATGAAAATATTTATGCAGTGTTATTATCCAAGACACTTCCAAAGGCTGAAAAAGCCAAAGACAGAAAGAAGCTCTAAGCAGCTCTTCAGCTTGTGGTCTCAAATCTTTGCTTTATCTTGCTCAACCTTGAGAAAAGTGTTAATTAGTGATATTCAACTTTACTAACTAGTAGAGTCTGCTGAATAAATATTTCAGAAAAAATAGCCTATTCTACAAAGAATATGTTAGGCAGGTTTACTTGTTCCTTGTAAAAGCACCTTCCTTGCTCCTGTTTAGTGATTTCTGCTGTAGTTCAGTGCCTGGAAGAAATTAATGTGTCTCCACAGCCACAGAAGCAATAGCAAACATATGACTTGTTTTGGCACAAGACTGGATGTACCAGGAACCCAGCTGGGCTACACAGAACTTTCATGACTGAGCTCCTACACACACCAAAAAAAAAAAAAAAAAAAACAAAACCCAAAACCAAAAAAACCCCCAAAACCAGAACCATGAAGTGGAAGCGAGAACGAGCTACAAAAGAGGAATACAGAAGTATTCAGGGAGGAATACAGAAGTATTCAGGGAGAGTGCCAGGATACAGCTGAAACTGGTAATGGACATCAATAAAAACAAGAAAAGCTTTTACCACTACATTAGCATTAAACCCCTGAATAAGGGAAACATGGGATATTTGCTAAATGGGGATTGTGATTTAAAGACAGTGGGCTTGGGTAAGGCTGAAGTACTCCATAGCTTTGTCACTTTATCCTTCTCTGACATGAGACCCAGGCCTTAACATTCCAGAAACTATCTTCAAGAAAGACAATCAGATCAGTGGATAAGGATCTGGTCAGGGATCTCCTGAGAGACCTCCAGCCACACAAATCCATGCCACCAGATGAGATGCTGAGAGAGTTAATTGATATTATTGGAAGACTGCTCATTATCACCTTTGTTAAGCCATGGTGAAGTCATTTTTCAGTAAGTGAAGGAGAAGAGAGTGACTGGGAATGACCAAAATAAATTTACCAGGAAAATCATGTTTTAAGACTGGTCTGCTATAAGGGGAGAACAGCAGATGTTAACATGGTCATTGTATCCAAGCTGGGACATTTCAGTCTAGGTGAAGAGACACCCAAATATGAAAAATAACTATGTGGATCACTCAAGAGGTGGAGGTTAATGGTTTGTACCCTATTTGGAGACAGCTGCAAGAGGAGTTTCCTAAGGACTATCCTACTTATTACTACTTCATCAACAACCTGAAAGGGGAGGTAAAATACACCCTCAGGAAGCTTGTGGACAAGTACAGTCCATTTGCTCAAAGGGCAGAGTTGCATTTCAGAAGAATCTAGATTCTAGAGAAATGGCAATCAAATTCCAGAAGGAATAATGCAAAATTGTGCACCTGGGATGGACAAACTTCCTGTAGTGACACCAGCTGTGGAAGGACTAGCACTTCTAGAGAAAGGAAGGCCTGACATGACCAAAGTAGAAAACTGAGCTACAGACCTACTCAGACTTTAAACCTGAATAAATATATGAAAAAAGTTTACTGTGTCTTTCTTTGGAAAGATTACTCTGCTACCTAAGCACTTCCTTTAACTTTCAATGAAAGGATTGAAACTTTAGACTTGTATTTAACAATTTCAATTTCCATCATCTCACAGACCTGAAGTTACACAGTGTACACATCTAATAATAAAAAGCTGACATACAAGAAACATAAATTCTTCTACTACTTTGGAAGAATTTACCTTGGTATCTCTGAACTCTGCCTTTTCCAAATGGCATTGGTAGATTTAGTGGTATATAGTGCTCATGATTACAGACTACGCGAAGAAATTCAAATTTGAATTCAAAAAGAGCCTGCAAAAAGAAAGTATAAGTTAAAAAACAGATGCAGTGATTTGAATAACATATTAAAAACAAATTTCTAACACAAAAAGGGTTATTCATTTCAGTCTTGCACTATGTTGGATATAGACCTGTCAAAGTTCCACATGTCAGCACAAATAAATCCAGAATAGCTCATACTTAACAACTGGTCCTATTTACTATTCCCATTGTCCAAAGTTTACAACCCTATTATGTATTGATGTAAGAAAAGTTTGGACACACAGCAGAATCTCTTTGGGCATCTGATACATGCTTTCCCCACTCCACTAAGTGTAGCTTACAATATTCAGGATCAACTCTCCCAACTTCAGACTTCTTCCACTCATGCTTAAAATTTTTGCTTAGTTGACACCCCCATACCCCACTACTCCTCTGATTCACACACTCTAGTGTGACAAAATTGCACCTGAAGATGGGAATCAAAATAGGAAAACAGTGGTTTGATGGAAAAAAAAGCTGTAGACACAGAGCAGGGACTTCTAATGTAACTGGGAAGAGACTTAATGCAAGACTTTATCCCCATGCATCAAGAAGAGAAAACACTTAAAAATAGCTTGTTTAAAAACACTGAGTACCTTTGGATCTCCTGGGGCAAAGCAGCTGATGTAGTTATTGATCTGCTTGAAAACAAAGCCTCTATCCATAAAAGTGAAACACCTCTAGGGAGAACAAGTAAAACCAAAATAGAATTGATTTACTACTGTCTCTGCATTCAGTAATTATATTTCTGTATTTAATAAGTTTATTTTTGAAACACATTATTGATATTTCAGTCTGAATATAAAAAACAGTAAAAAAGCAACTAAATATATGTATACATTTATACAATATATATATTACAATATATATATTCATATATATATGAATACCAAATTTTCCCTTAAGAGTGCTGATCATAAATCACAAATAAAAAGCAGTTTGAAAAGAACTCTGTCTTGACAGAAATGAAAATGTCATGCCACTAGAAGTTTTATCTGCCATTTCAGTTTCCATCCTTTTTTATCCCTGGTAGATATTATTGGCTGAAAAATTAAAGACACTGAAAGTCTTTCCACATAAAATGCATTCAAACAAAGCACTGCTGAAAACTATTGCAGGATTTGAAGGCAGCCCAAATGATATTTTTAAAAGAAGAAAAAAGGAAAATCAAAATACATTTTGAATAAAATATAAATTCATTTCTTAAATTACCCAATTTCTGAATACATGTCTTCCTGTTTACAGAAGATGCAAATCATACTTCAAAGCATTTTAACATGGACAAAAAACTATATTTAAAAGGCTTTATGCATGTTCAGCTTTGTATCAGTTGGCTTTCAGATTCCATAACATCCCTACAGAAGCAATATTATTGAAAGAATAACCACAGAGTCCAAATCTCTTGTGTACCTACTTTTATAAAGGCAGCCAGGCTGTGGTTTGCATTTTTTGAGGCCTCTGGATTGTCTCTGTACTTCTGAGTGATGTGTGGCATTAGCATATTAACAACTGTTTCCACTGCATGATGAAAGGAGGCAGAAAATCTCTGGTTTCTCAACAGCTAGAAATTAATTCAGATACAATATTAAACATGGCTTATAACACTAGAGTATATCAGAAAATTTACTTTAGATAAGATAGAGATAACCTGACAGGGAGAGAGGAAACAGTTTTCGAACTTTCTCATTTTCTAGCATGACGGATCATTTGTTTAAAAGAAAATATGAAAACATGAACTAGCATTTATTACTGAAATTCAAGCAAGGCAGTCTTTGATGACATAAACCACATGTATAAAAGCTTCTAAGTGTAATGCATTAATATTTTTATATACTGCAATAAACAACACAAGAGTAAGAATAAGAGGGAATCTTTTAATTTCACCCATCTTCCTCTCCAAAGCAGACACCAGATGGTTCACATATACTAATTACATTATCAGTCTTTCCTGTCTTGGAAAAAAACCCTTTTTTGCTGTTCTGTAACTATCATCATAGTAATAACTGCTTTCACCATTGAGGAAATTGTCATCCATCCATCCATCCATCCATCCATCCATCCATCCATCCATCCATCCATCCATCCTTCCTCCCTTTCTCCCTTCCTTCCTCTTACTCCTCAGCAACTTCAAAATCTCAGCTCTCCAGGCATCAGAACCTTACTCTCTGTGTTTTTAAGTTTCCACAATCAGAACTCCTTTCTCTTACATTTTGGTAGTTTGCCAATTAGCTTAAAAGATCTCCTCTTCATTCATAATTTCTTTCTTTCCACTCACCACCTATATTATCTTCATCAATGACTTTGTACACTCTGACAAATATTGGTCAGTAAGTGCTCTTCAGCTTTTTGGCACTGCACAGTCTCTTTTACTTCTCTACATCTTACAACCTTTACTAAAGATTCTCTCTTTTGTGTGAAGAGACTAAATGACATGTGGTGTGAGGCTGATGACATTGACAGAAATTGTTTCATTTGCAGGGTCATGATCTCTTTTCTTTTTGAAAACTGAAATCAAAATATCCATGTCCAAGTACTTTTATTTAAATAGTTTTTTGAGCTACTTTAAGTGCAGCTAATTCCTAACATTCCTAAACAGAACAAGTCATTGTCAAGACCCTCCATAAATCAATGATTACATAACTTGCTTCTTTTGTGTTGGAATTGTGGTCCAAAACCTCCAACTTTAGTTTAAAAAAAATTAAAATAGACACTAAGGCTGAAAAAGATCCCTTTATCAATATAAACAGTACTCATGCAAGAAGTAACAAATAAGAACTAAAGATTGTGTTGGTGGGTATGCCAGTGTCCTACAACACCCTAGTAGCTCTGTCTTTGTTGGACAGTAATGAAACATAATCCTTGTTATAGAAATAATTTTGCTGCACATAGAATGCATCTTTTTATCAGATATCATAAGCAGGAAACATCCGAGTATATGTTGCATTTATTACATTATCTAGTAAGGCAGAAAAAATCTAGCTAAATAATTTATATTTAAGGGGCTTGTAAATCAAGAAGCAATGTTCAGGGGTCAGAATAATTGCAAACTGCAGTTAAGTTCCTCTCCTCTCTCATTCACATTACAGAGAAGGTGACAATGAGGCTCCTTGAACCAGGACTCAAACTTTACCGATGATACCATAGAGTATTAAGTGTAGCACTATAAAGCTTTTTGCCTGATCATTGTACAATTATTTTTCCCTCATGTACTTCAGACTTCCGGTTATACTCTAAATACACAGTGAAAATAGTGATAACAATATCACTATAACAACCTATTATGTTATTCAGATGAAACTATGTTGTATACTTGAAACTTTCAAGACTTGTTTCAATCCAGAAGTAAACACACTAAAAAGTTGTCACCAATGTAAAAAACACTGCTCACAGGCTAAGCTTGTAGAAAAATGCATTTCTGAAGTTTTAGCATTCTCCTTCCAGCATAGGAAATAACAACACAAAATTAAATATTGACACTTCTTACTACATCCAGAAGACTGTACATTTCATGACTCACTGTTCTCAGGGTCATTTAATATCACAGCTACAGTACTGCTCAGGAAAAAGCCCACATTTTTTTGGATACTGCTTACATCAAAGTGTTATCTACTGCTCCCAACTTCTTCGTACCACAAGAATTACAAATTCCTAATAGAAAGTCTGATGATTTACACAGACTGCTCTACTCTATGGATTTTAAGGGTTTCTATTCTTTTATATTCATGTTGAATCCAGCCCTCTAGTTTTTTCTATCTAATATTTAAACTGATCTCTCCTGCTGCCTCTTTCTCTCCCCTTCTTTCTAATATGCAATAAAAAACATGTGATTGGAGAAAGAAGAGACCATACAGATCTTCCTTAGAATATTTTTTTTGCAAAAGTTGACATACCTTCACTTTAGAGTTTTCTATCAAATGTTGAGCCATTGACTTTATCAGAACTTCAAAGAAAAACCATGAATACTGCAGAGGAAAGAAAAATTCAGTAAGATTGCCACATCTGTTCAACAACTATTTCAGTACACTTAGTTCCTGTTCTTCAGTTATGACTAGGTAAGAACATACAGTAAAAAGTACAGTTCAACACATACCTTAAGCAGTTTGTTGCTTGTAAGAAAGTCAGCAGATGGCTTTAAAATTGTTGTCATTGACTTTGTCAGCTCTTCATGTACTGTCTTATATTCAGAAGCAACATAGGGTTCTGCTTTATATGCATACTTGGGGAGGAAAAACAGAATTAAATACAAAATTATGGCATAATGCAAAAGAATTGAAATGAAATAGATGCAACTGAATTTAAATATATTCTTTATTAGGGAAATAAAAAAAAGGAAATATTCAATTTACTTTTACCTACCTTCACATAAGATCTCAGGTAGCTATCCAAACCTTCTTCATGACACTGAGCAACAATATGGATAATAACCCTAAACAGAAGTCAGAAAACAAGTAAACCTATAAAGAAAGCTCTGATTGCAACAGCAAAAATGCCACTCAATTACAGATTTATGTGATAACCCAGTCATCATGTTGACTCTATGAACCACTTAAAATTCTTTACCTTGTCACGTTGACTGCAACTTCCTCTTGAGTTGCTCTGGTGAGAACTCTGAACAACTGGTTTAGAACAGTTGGCAGGAAAGCTATCATCACATGGCCTTCCATAGCATGAAGGCTCTAAAAGAGAGTGGCAATACTGTCACTCCTGTGAATCAACAGCATTTAAATCACAAATTCTGAAACAAAAAAAATGATTGCAAGTCTTTTTCCAAAAATACAAGCTGCTTGCACCATTTGGTGCTTGCTACCAAAAATATGGCATAGAAAGTAATTAAGGATATTTTCCAATGTAAATATTTAGTAAATGTTTTCTACAGGAAAATAAATTAGGGATATAAATTAGGTGTTATTAACAGCATTTTAGAAGTACTTATTTGTACTTTTCCATTGAAATGCACTCTAGGTAATGATTCAGTGAAAAGTCTGTCCATGTGCCCAACAGCACACTGAGACTGATATTGGTACATTTTGGTATTTCATCCACCAATGCAGACATTTAGCAAACACAAGCTCTACAAAAACAAGCAGGTTTCTTGCCTGAGCTAAGTGCAATACTAATTACACTAGTTACTGCTAAACAATAAACTAGCAATCATGTTAAAACTGAGGATGAACTAAAATCCCTAACTACTTAATGGAAATTGGAGACACTGGATTATTAATGACAAATTCTTCCTGATATGCCTTTGCTTTCCATCACAAAAAGATGTGATGCAACACATTTTGCACACCATGCAAAAGATCCTACAGACATAACCACCCTAACAGAAAAGGCAGTGCATGAAGTTCATCCTACAAAGTATTATGCCAAAAAATTCCCTGGAATTAAAGAGAATTTGAAAAAAAAGAATGCATTTGCTGAATGTGCACACAGATAACAAATGTCAAATGTTTCCATTTAGTGTTGGGTGTTAGGCAGCTGTCTTGTCTCTGACTGTTTGCCTGCACATCCACACTATTCAGGAGACAAAATGGTCTTTCATCCTATGTGATCTGTGTCAGAAAAAATTGAAGTGGAAACCATTATTGATCTAATCCCAAAAGAGAACTGAAGACCCAACAATGACGACCTTCTAAGCAAAATTTTAGACATATCAAGAGTTGTGATTCCTCACAATTTCCATACACAGTTCAATTTGATTATTTTGACAAAGTAAGCCATTAGGGTTTTGAAATTACCACTCTGACCAATACTGTCTCATTATTTCTTTTTGATTTCCTCTTAAATTGCAATTGTAAATTTATTTAAGGAAGAAAGTATCTTTGTGGGTTTTTTTCACAGCATATTCCATTAATATGAGTCATAGTCACAGTACTAATCCTCACACTGAAAAATGAGACCTATAAAATGTCTGAAGCTCCAAGGTTTTGCAAAAACGTAAATGAATTACACAATCTGTTATCCACTGCCATTTTATACCTTAAGGTATTTCACAAGATCAGTTCCTAGTGCACGAGCTCCAGACTCTGTTTTCTGACAGTACTGAAAAAAATTATGCAGGTGCTGGTCCTGTCAAAGACAAAAAGAACAACAAGTTAAACAATATCCAACATTACAATCTATAATTCATTAAAATTATTTATATGTATAAATACATATCTTTGTCCATAGATTCAATTTTCAAAAATAATAGCTGAAGTGCAGTATTCTGAAGACTTATCAAGTCTTATTTTTTAAAATAAAATTTCAAGTGTTTTTTGAATACCCATTATACAAAATGCTACCTATATTTGCTTCCTACTGACAGAAAATAGCATACTTAATTATCCCAACCAATCATAATATGTTTTCTATGAAAAAGTCTAACACGACTCATTGCTTTGCAGACATGCCAGGAAACAGCTTTTAGACAACTATGACCTCTCATCTAACTGGAAAATTCAGACTGGAATGGATGACAGGAGACAAAAGGCTCATGGTTTGAATAATTTCAATTTAAGATCTGTTTTTCATATCTGATGTAAAAGAAACAGACCATGAGAAAAGCCCAAGAGACAAAAAAGAGATGAGCGCGCTGAGTTTAAGAAGCTTCCCATATATTGTATATACATACTATGAACAGATATAATTTCTAAAAATTCTCTAATTAAATTTGCTTTATAACTCACCTGTGTATACACAGTTGACACCAGATGAGTGGATATTTTCAGCAGTTGTTTGCCTCCATCTACCCATTTAATTTCAGGACCAGAATGCTGCACACATACATGAGGGGGAAAAATAAAATAATGTAGTAGTATATTAAAATAAAACAAGTAACAGTACCATTAACAACACTTCTTTCCAAAAGAAAAAAACAGGTTGAAGAAATGCAGTGTGCAATGAATAAAGTCATAAATAAAGCAAAATTATGCAGGCAATATTTCCAAAAGCATTTATGAAGATTAAAATGTACTTTACAAGTCCCACAGTATTCTCCTTGGTGGCTAACAAAATTGATTTCTGCAAGTCACAGATTTTGTGTTTTCCCTACAACTCTGCAAAGAAACTTCTGACTAGAGAGAAATATTTACTCGTTTTCTCAGAAAAATAACACAAGGATTTCCACAGATATTCACAAGGTTTAAAACTTAACATATGTCACTGACAGGTAGTGACACTGTCAGCCCTTCCTTCTCATCCCATTTCCAAAGAGCTGAGAATGCTGACCCTGATATCCAGTTAGGGAGAGATTTTATTGCTTAATCTACCACTAGTCATACTGGTCCTAATATTCTACCCATGGGCATGAGCAGAGACAAACAGCAGAGGCATAAAGAATACACCTACAACGTGAGAGGATGAAAGATGTGAAGGAGACAATGGTTGGAAAGCTTACAGCAGAGTTTAAAAAAGACCAGCTGGTAAAACAGGAGGAGAGCAGCACCTTTTGCTATTGATTTTAGGTCTCTTCCTCCAAAATTAGTCAATTTTGTCTCTGCATTCAAACTGTCAAATTCCCTATCACATTTTCATTTTGTGTCCTCCTTGGTATGATTTTTATGACTACAATTATGCAAGCTTTCTGCTTTGAAAAATACAACCATAAATTTTACTTGTGAAGTATAGAGATCACAAAAATCAAGATGTGAGAATAAGACTTGTTCAGGAATAAAGGACTTACTGAAAGGAGACAGCATGAAATGCTAAAAAAAATTTAGTAAAGGACTTCAGATTATTTGCATACCTTCATAAACTCAAAATAATTTTAAATGTTTAAAAATTACTGTAATTTCTAGTTAATTATTACTACAGAAAATTAAACATATGCATATCTTAATTGTATCAGCTAAATAACAACAGAAGTAAGTAGGTAACAACTTTCTGACTTTTACAAGAATTTGACTCAACCTGTCCTAATACATTTTTTTCTGTCTCCCATCTCTCTTTGGGTTTTTCTGTATCCTCTAAGTTGGACTAACTTTGAATTTTGCTAAGCATTCCATTTCAACTATAAAATAAAATAAATTCTATTGGAAAATTACTTAAATCTTATCAGCAGACTGGGGAATTACAACCAATCTTTCTCTCCACAATGTTTGGGTTCTTTTTTAAGATTAGAGCCATTTTCTACAACATACCTTTCCAATACCCACTTCTTGATAACTAAGGTAGCCCGAGGGAAGATTTGCTGACACTGGGATTTGCTGCTCATTGGTGACCACTCTTCCATCTTTTATCAAAGGAAGCCAAGAATACCCAACTACAGAACATGAAAGGCAAGTAATTTTAAATATTATGAAACTTCACATACACCCTTACAACAAAAGTCTTACCAAATAATTCTGGCGTGTAATTCATAAAATAGAAAATGTTACTGTAAAGGCCAAATGATTTGAACTCAAACAACTACAAAACATTGAAAGCACAAAGTAATTGTCACTCATTTAAAAAAAAACACTGCACATTCAATGGACACTCTAAACCAAAATTTAAAACATTTAAATTAGAAGAAATATTTTATTAAAATGTTCAGTCAGTCCTATGTAATTAGAAAGCATTATATAGATCACAAAAATTATGGGTTACCAGATAAGCATACTCAAAAAATTTCCCTTACTTAAAGTAAGGCATTAGTGTACAAACCTTGTGTTTCAACAACATCTTTCTTCTTTGTACTCCCTTTGCTTGAATTATCACAGCTGACATGGTAGAAAGTGAACAACAAATGGTGCTTTTCATGTAACTGAGTGGGGAGCTCTATTTTAATCTGAAAGGCAAAGAAATCTCAGTAGAAGTTTTCAGCCAGAGCACTGACATGTGTTACTGGCTCTACATTAAAAGAATAATTCCAGGTTTTATGGTATTTGAAGCTAGACCACAAATCAAACATACAAAACCATAAAGAGTCCTTAGAAAGGGGACCTGATGCAACTGAGAACTTTGCAATCCTCTAATATTTTCTTGCATTTTGAAACTTACATAGTAGCTGACCTGGTAAAGTTTCCTCAGAAAGGCAGCTTACCTCATCATAGAACTCTGGATTTTGATGGTGATGCAGAACAGCAGCAAATGCACTTCTAGTAAATACTGGTCCACCAGGCCTACCATAGATACACTAAGAACACAGAAAAGGAAAAAAAGAACAATAAGACACTGTGATCCTTTTTTACTCTCAGCTTAGGATGTCTCACCCAGAATCTGAAATATTTTAACTTGTGTTTAACTTCGTTTCTTTACATGATGCTTAGTCTGCCTGCTGTGCAGTAGAGCTGAGACTGTGATCTCACTTCAGGATGTCTCTACATTTCTCTACTTCTGGTCTTCCAGGCACCTTTTATACACTGTGATAGCTCAAAAAATGGAGTTTGGCTCTGCAGTTGAAATAAATCTTTAGTGTTTTCACTTACTGGGGAGCAGGTATAAGCTGCCCTTGTTTGCAACAAGTTTATTCTTAGAATTTTAGTAAAAAAATATTAAAGACATGAAATGCTCTGAGGACTCTTCAGAATCTCTTCTATCAGAAACAAGCAATCCAGAAGTTACTCTCAAGCCACCACCCCAAACTAGATCAATTAATCCAGTACTACTGTTAGTTAGCTAACTGCTCACTATTTACTTCTATCAGCCACAAAAATGAAAAGACTGACCTTCAAAGGCAAAGAATCCTCTTCATCAGAATCCTTGAACTCAACACACACTGCAATATTTCTAGCCTAAAGCAGTAGTTAAAAACATAAACCCAAGCAATTAATCATAGGGATCATCACAGAACTTAATATGTAAACAATCTTAACTAAACTGAGAAAGAAAGTGGTACAGGTTTCCTCTACTCACCTTTGCAAAAGACTTTTGACTGTCATATTTTAAGTGCTTTGGATAAACATAAAGATGATTGTTGTAGATGGTAAAAGGCTGAGTGCATTTTGGTATACAAGGAACAAACTCCTCTATTTCAAATGCTGTGAGTGTCTTGGTGCTGTTTTCAAACTGTTTCATGGGAATGTATGATGAGTTAACGTAATCTGAAAATACATTGAAAAAAACAAATAAAGAACTGAAGAGGAAAAAGCCTGAATGTCCATTTAACAGTGTTTGTTAATACTTACTTGGAAAATCTGGTGACACATTGTCAATTGTAACATCCAGATTTCCTAAAATAACAGGAAGTTTGGCCATCTTTTCAGGTCTGTAGGAAGGGGAAAAAAAACAACCTCTCAAAGTCAGGCTAAATGCAAATCAGATGCCAGTAAAAAAGGATAATAGGAAACAGAGGCAAAAGTAATATCCTGAAATAGGAATATGAGAGGAAAGGTGGTTTGAGGGTGCATGACTGATCTGGTCTTCCTTTTTGCCTAGATGCACAGTTTTCTTTTCCTTTAAACTCTCAGGAAAAGAAAAAAAAAGGCGCAAGTGTGTCAAAGGTCACAGAAAAGCATGATTTTTTCTTTCTTTAAATTTAAATGAAACACCTTTTCAAATTCAAGTTTTGCCATGTAGTAACTCGTGGCAACTATCATTTGCAGCCAAGAGGGAATCTGTAAGTAAGTTTTAAATCTCAGTGGCCAGTGATAAGTGTTCATGGTAGTAGGATAAACGTGGGGGAAGAGATATCAGCAAGTTTCTATCTCCTCCTTTTTCCAGACTAACAAATTCACCTTGCAAAACCCAAGTATAGATGTTATGGTGTAGCTACTTCAGAAACATGAAGTACAAGTATTTTCCATGCCAAAACCATGCAGAACCCTTTATTAGTGAAGACAGTCAGCAGCATGATTTTTTTAAAAATTATTGCTTGGCAAGTCGATGCAAAGTTTTCCCAAAAAGCAATCCCATGCTGTGAAGCAAACTTCTGGTTGGAGTTGGTATTCTAGTTCCAATAGATATGCCTTAGACATTAGAAATCCTTTCCTCCTGTATTTCCTGTGAAATACTGTACATGGCTCCACAAACAGGATGCTGAAGTAACCAAAAGCACTCCCTTAACTCACAGAGTAGTGTGGCAGGCTAATTTACTCTCTGTTTCAATTCCAGTAATTACCAGTATGGTAAGGAGTACTATTATTGTCTGTTGTAATATCACACCGTTTTAATTAAACTACATACTTATAATCTCAGTTCTACTATTTAATTTAAAAAATTTTCTCTACAATCTCAAGTTAAATGTAATAGTCTCTTAAAAATCAGTTCTTAACAACACAAAAAATCTAAAATTCTCAACAACTAAAGTTCCAACAGAGTACCAGTATACTTCACTGCTACATGAAGTTCAACAAAACTTTTAGCCACTTGCTAAAAGTGAGCTAAAATATCTATTGCAAACCTCATGTCCTTATCAGATTTTCTAAACAAGTAGAAAGAAACTGTAGCCCATTTTGTGCTTAGTGATTGTTCAAATTAATATTTATAAACCTTGCACACAAATCAATAAAATTTTTAAGTATACTTGGTAAAAATGTTCTGTTATTTAGGTATCCTGAGACACACACATTCCCAAGGAAGGTGGACTGGAGACTTGCTTGAATCCCTTTCCCTGAGAGCCAGCATCCCCTGTCCAAGGTCAGGGAACAGATGATTTCTGCTCATACTTGATTTCCTTTGAGAAACAAATGAGCATATTGTGCAAACATAACTCCCAGCACAGAGATACTTCAGGATATGACAGCATGTTACATGTGGGATTATACTTCAGTCCTGCTTATAGCCCCCAAACCATCTAAAAGACAGATCTGTAGCTTGTTTGAAGGCCTTAATTATATTTATACAAATTCTATATTTGATGTGAAAGACATGTAAAAATACATAGATCAAAATATTAGATGCTCTAGTTCAAGACCATAACACAATATTGTGGGGGCTAGGAGTGAGGGGTTTTAGGTTGATTTGTTTCTGTTTTTTCAAGTGGGAAAATCAGACTTACTTCCTGAAATCTGCTAACAATTTCAACATGTCTTCATTTGAGAGTTTATTACTGTCTTGTCTGAAGAGAGCAGAAAATCTTGCATTTTTGTCCAGGGTTCCTGAGGCATCTTTAAATAATGTCCTGAAAGTAAAAATCCTGCTTTTAGCTGAGTTTATGAAAGAGTTGAAATTCATTTCAGGAATTTTTTTATTACAGATCAGAATATCCTGTACCATCCTTCATTAAAATTCATTAAGCATTTAATATTTTACTCATTGTAGGTGAGTTTAACATATAAATAGCTCAGTCTAACAAATAACTGTGAGCCATTTCATCCTTAATAATGTAAAAAATATTGACAACAGAAAATAGCTGGCAATATCTACAGTTTGAATAATCATGTATGATTATAACTCCTTTCCTACTACAGAGCTGAAGTGCAAGGTTGTTGGAAATCTTGGGTTAATTGACAGCAAAGGAGGAAATCATTTAAATAGCACATTCAGTTTTACAAGAAGGGAGATACAAAAAGATGTTAGAGAAAAGTTAGGAAAAAAATACAGATTGACAAGATTTGTCCTCACCTAGCTGCCCAGGCAAAAGGCATTCTATATTGACCTAATCTCTGGCATGCCTGCTTAGCATTCTTCAAAACTTTCTGTGCAACCTACAAGGGACAAAAGAAATAGCCGTATTTGAAAAGTTACATTTTTCTGAACCATTAGTACTCAAGAAAAAAACACACATATTGACACAAATATGAATTAGAAAATCTTCTTGAGAAGACTATAGATTAATGCAAAGTATGTGAAGGAAAAGACAATTGATAATGCCTCTTAACTATTCATTTCAGGTTAAGCACAGACTGCTGATTTCACAGCACAGACCCATCTACATTTCTGATAAGAAATAATTAATTAAGCATGAGAAACATTATTATACACAGAATACAGACTGAAAGCTAGAGCAAAATTAAACTTTTTAAAAATAAAGCTCCAACTCCAATAAAAAACAAAAAAACCCCAACATTTCCCCTCTCGCTTGCTCTCCCACCTATATCCAGCACTCATCCTATGTAACAGAATACATTCCTGCAGAATTAGTACAATATCCTGCAAGACTTGTACTACAAAATCTTCCACTACAAAGTCTCTTCCACACAGACTATGGGGAAGAGTTGTATGAAGATCACATGGACAACCCTGTGTATGGACACTGCAAAATTGTTCTCATTAAAAGTTCAAATTCTTGATTTTGTTAACTTTTAAATGAACAAAAAACTCCATTATACAGAACCAACAAATACAACCATCAGAAACTAGAAACCCACTGGTTTGAGATGTTCAACACTGAGCTGAACCACTTGGGCTTCTCTTTTCTAGAAATCAGCTTTTCCCATCTGTTCATACAGAGCAAAACCAAGGACAGACTAAAACTTCCTGAATATTATCCCTGATCTGTGCTGTTGATATTATAAAGAGTTGATTCTATTAGTGTGTTTGAGAGAACTCTTCATTACCCTTTCCTGTAAAAAAAGGGGAAATAGCACTCGGAAGCATAAAACCTTAGTAAGCAATGATCATTAAATCACTGTATTCAACATTAAAGGGGAGAAAATGTGATTTTTTTTTTTTTTGGCTGTAGAATTTGCTGCTTCCATTTTCCTTTTTTCTTGTCCAGACTAGTAATTTTGCAGGGAAGTGGAACTCTCTCCCTACACTGACCCGCATGGAGGCCTATGTAGCTGGTATTGTTCTAATTTGTTTCAGATTAATACAGTGTAGTCCCTAAGAACAAGAACAGAAGAAAAATTCAAACTAAGCATTCATTTATATAAAATTATAAGTGATTGAATGCTAGAAAGCATAAGTTAATATAACCATGAGCATTCTCATTGTCCAATCCCATCATACAGGGCAACTACAAGTCCAGAACTCAGCATCAATTATGGGAACACCTGGGCTTTTTTAACCTCCCCACATGGCTCAGGCGCAAGGACACCAAAATCACCTACACTCAGTTCAGGTTTTATTTTAACTCAGAAACAGTCAACATCAAAACCAGACTCCTAAAATACAAAGCTGCTGTTTTCCAACAATAGCTGGGGGGAAAAAAAAAACTCACACATTCCTGGAAAAACAAATCAGTAGGCTGATCTATATTAAGACCAAGTGAAAAATACATGGTTTTTTACATGCAGCTCAGCCAGCATCAAATTTGTAGGAAAGAACACTGTTGCCCTGCAGAGACTGAAAGTTAACTGTTTCTTCTTAGCTGAAAACAGGCAGAATGTCAACAGTAGCTGACACTGCTTACAAAAACACTTTTTTCTTGTTTGCTGGTCTGGCTATTTAAGGATAACTGTAAATCAAAAACATTGAACCTCTGCTCCTTCACTGACAAACAAGAAGTAGCAACTAACAAAACATTCATATCTTTGTTTCAGAGAACATCAAAATGTTATGCCATCCTAGATTCTTGGAAACTTAAGATATTCCAATGGATAATTTCCAGAAGTGATTCCAGAGGTTCTATCAAATCTGCAAAGAATTTTATACATAATACCAGAAGCTTAATGATCTCAATGGTTCTGGAGAAAAAAAACAGCAGGAGCACAGATAAAGTTACAGTAAACTGTTGTCACCAAAAAGTAAGACAAACAAAACATCAACTGTGTTACACTAAGTAAGATGCATTAACTAAGAGAGACATACAGTTATGATCTATATTTAACATTTCACTGTTCAGTAATTTTCAACTCAACTTTCACACTGAAGTCCAATATTCTTTTGTCAAAACAGTTTACTTAAAGGCATTCTAAAAATTACATTGTCATAATTATAAAAAGTGAAATGAATGTTTCCAATAAAATGTTCCTTTATCTAGAATGTAATAATAGTTACTTGAAATAACTACAACTTACTAAATCAAATTATCCACTTACGTGAATTTACTATAAAACAACTAAGATTTTGATTTATAGCTATTAATTTGAAATCAATCTGGTTTGCCTCAGCATTTTTTTCACTCCACAGAAGAAAATAACATACCTTTGATGAATCTGAACTTTTCATGTATGGCTCAGCACAATGTGCAATACTTCCCTGTAGCACCTTTTCTATTCTAGCCACAAGGAAAATGTCAGTATGAGGACATGTGACTGAGAATATTCCCTAGAGATAAAACAAGAGAGAAATAAAGAAGGAAACTGCAAATTTTACATCACATAATAGAAAGCAAATGAAATTGTGCAGCAAACTTGCATCCAAAATCCTACTAGTTCAGGTTCCTAGCTCTTACCTGCTTTGGATATTGCAAGACAGTTTCATGAATGTCCTGAATTCTGTGTAAGCTGTCACCACTGCCATTCATCATTTGTTGAGATGCACTGGACAGCATGTGCCTTACTGAGGCGTGGTTCAAATCAACATGGAAATCTGCTGAAATCTTCCTGTTGTTTTTAATATCAAAAAGTGACAGTGTGACAAAGAAAGGCTCTACCTAGACATTAAAAAAAAAGAAAAAGAGAAAGAATCAAGTGACAGTGCTGGCATCTAGATCACTGTAAAAATGTGTATGAAAAAAAGATAAGTAATATTTTCATGAACACATATGGCCATCACCCTAGGTATTACTGACAACATGTAAAAGACATGAAAGAAAAGATTGTCTCTCCACCACCCAACAAAAATCTTAGCAGCAAAGTTACTTTATGTAGTATTTAGGCCTTCATTGTGTTTTAAAAGAGCAAAAATCTCCATAATATACATTTCTCAATCACAACAAGGAATCGCTGCCATTAAGGATAGCGCCAACTAAACATTGGGACATTTATTTCCAAATTAACAGAAAGTAATTAGATTAATTATTTACATTTGTTGTTGGTCCTTCTTCATTTTCTGCAACACAGCTTTGCAAATTAAAAGATAAATCATTACACCTTACAAGAATTTTTTTTCCAAATTTTTCTTCAAATGGCTTCACTTCTGGTTCAATACTAGAAAAGTCAAGTTTCTATAAAAAAGAAAATAAATATTAAGGTAAGTTTGCTTTCATCTCAAAAGGATCAACATAAAATACCCTTGCTTCCTTGTAAGAAGTCTAACCTGTGCATCTGGATCCAAGGCAAAAAGTTTAACTCTGCTTTCAGTTTTCAGCTTGATTTCTGCTTCTCTGGTACTCTGTTCAAAACAAGAAAAAAGGTCTTGATATCACACCATTAAAGTGAGCTTTAATTTCATGCTTTTTTCTGTGATGTTCAAGGCTCCACACATTTTTGATTCATGCATTCATTTCTCCCTTGCTGAGCTTTGTACCTACGTTGATCAAACATGACTAAGCACAAAGTGAGAATCTCTTCTCCTAATGCTTTTTTCCAGCCCTAGAAGTACAAAACCTTACATCAGCAACATATAACCTTCCATGCTCATGAGAAGTACACTTCAGTGTAATTTATATATCTGCCTCCTCAAACAATAACCTCCATAATCCTATTTTATTTAAATAAAAACACATACTATGACTACAGGTTAAAGCTCACAGTTATCCTGAGACCATAAGATTGCTGAGGAAACAACAGATCGCCTAAATTAAGAAACACCATCATAGTTTTCTTTCTTTTTTTCTTTTTGTTGGTTGCTTTTTTTTAACTTTTCTTGAGCTCTACAGCCAAAGAAGTGGTTTTCCTGTGGGCAGCTGGAGAAAACCCAAAAACTTCCAAAAGATAAACCCCTCACTTTTAAAAGTTACCTTGCAGAGTTCACTGGGATTTATAGATACTATAAATACTACACTATAGATACTATCTTTTAACAGTAAAACAAAAGTGAAATGGAACAAAATAGAATGTGAAGACTGTGTACATAGGTTACCTTTGTTTGAAAAAGGAATTATTTAAAGAGCATTCTATGATTTTTAAAGTCACAGGATAGGACAAATGAACATGTGCTAAAATTACCCATGCAGGAGAAATGCCATTCTTAAAGTAGCAGCTGGCTAAATGAGGATACAAAATATTACATTACAGGCAGGTGTTCTTTTTGGATCAGCCTGTATGGGTTAAAAGAAATTACAACTCAAAATGCTCATCACTGACCATCAGCAGGAAGTGATCTACTGTCTACATCTGCTTTGCTGGAGACTGAAGCAACTTCTACTATGTCTCAAGAGAAAGAAAAAAAAAAGAAAACAAAAGAACAATCTCTAAGAGCTCATAACCATATTTTTAGGTTGATAACAGGAATTTAAAAAAATAATTTGGTTTAGAGGATGTATAACAGAAGAGAAAATTCTGAGGTGCTATTTTGAATATAAATGTTCCAATGGTTTTCATTTACTTTACTTTTCTAACTTTAACACAAAAAGAAGAAAAGAGGAGAGTTGCTGTGAAAGAGACGACCCAGATACTCAATACCAGCACAGTACTGTCAGAATTAGCTTGTTGAACAACTGGTATAATTGGAAAATACAGGAAATGTGAAATAATTTAAGGATGGCAAGAAAGTTGTGTGCATGTTTTGCAAAGGTAAAATTTAGTGGCAAGAACTGAGGAAGAAGATTGCCCAGCCATAGGAGCCAGACAGAAATTGCTTCAGCTAAAGCATCTTGAATAGTTTTAGATCCTTTAGTGTTTTGTGCAGGAAGACCAGATGATTATATGCATGTTTGACTGACAGAACAGGGGCAGCTGTCAGAACTCAAGAACTGAAAATGCATGAACCTGGAACCTGTTACCATGAACCCTGTCTACAGCACATCAGTGGCTCTGTGATTTTATTGCCTCATCTGTAAAACTGAGACAGTATTTTCCCACCTCAAGGTATTCTGGGACCAATAATGGTTAAGGAGGTGCTTGGGCACACTGATCATGACAGTCACAGCTACTTCAGAGGCCTAATTTATTTTAAGATTAATAAATGCAACAAAAACAAACAACCCCAACCAACCACAAAAAAAATCTACTACAAAACCCCTTCATTCACTCCTGGTAGTTAAATTACAGATTAATGGAACATGAAATAGGTAGGAAAGACAGATTGAGACAGATGTGTGTGCATCTAAGCACTAAAGTGCAAAGTACCATCTTATTTAGTTTATGTCATGAACTAACAGCTATTGATAGAAAAATGAAGGCTTGGAGATATATGTACTCACAAGGGTTAAACCTTTCCTAGGAAATCTGTTTTTTCCCCCACTGTCAGGTGCTCTACAATCACCCCTGAAGGAATTTCTCTCTCCTCATAAGGATATGAGGTCAGCTATTGTGAAATTTTCCTCCTAGAACTAACAACAATAATAGAGCAACTATAACTCTTCTCAAAGAAAGCCCAATGCCCTGCAAGGCTTCCACTGGGGAAAAAAGAACCAAATCCAAACAACAGCTGAAAAGACAAGGCAAGAAAGAATAGAGGACAGAAAAATCCTCCAAACACACACCATTTATCTAAAGCAATCAAGTTAAGACACAAAGAGTAATGAAAATGGGCAGAGTTTTCCCTGTAATTTTCCTCAGGAGAAAAAGGGCTACGAAAATACATTAGAGGAAATTATTTTGAAAGGCAATGTTTAGGAAAAGTGAATTGGAAGGGGAAATTCACCTCATTTTCCTTCAAAAAAAATTTTTGAAGGAAACAGAAATGTAAATGGTTATAACAATGGAATAAATAATAATAATAAAACATGCCAGTGCTTGAAGAGCTGAGCAAAAATAATATTCTAGCAAATAATGAGCTTTAAGAGCTGCATGCTTCTGATCCAAAAGTTATGGAAACATGAAGTGGCAGCTGGAGTACAAAAACTATATGCAGCCCTGAAGTAAAGTCCCCTCTGTAAGGAATAAGGACCATAAGCATTATAATAACTGACTGGGAAGAAAGAAAAATCTTCCACAGAATAAGAGCATCTAATTTTGTATTTATTTCTGAAACAAATTTTCATGGCCTCACGCAAATATGCTATTTGATGCTTACAGCCATTCCTAGGAAGCTTTGATTATATGTTCCACAATCCAAATTAACTTCCAATTACAGCCATAGCTGGAGCTAGATTATCACATAACAGCTTTTTGTGTACATGTGCTGAATTGATTACAAAGCAGTAACAGAAAGAATTAAGTCAGCCAACCAATTTGGGTGCTAAAAGCTTGTTAATGTATTCTGACTGGATCCTTTGATATGTTTTAGCTACTGTAGTAAATAGAATTTGGTTTGCTTATTCTCAGCTCATAAGCTGCACTACTTTCAGGAGGAGTTACTAGGTCAGACAGATCCTCAGGAAAATAAGGGAGAGCATTCCAGAGAATGGTCAAGCAGAAAGGTTTCAATACTCCAGGCTGTACCACACAGAAGACAATCAAAAGAGTAAGGAAGTCACAGGAAGGAGTTTGGATTCTGCAGCTTCAATAAAAAAGGTCACCAGTTTAAGTTCTTGGGTGACTTAACAAAAATTTCTCCTTTACAAAATTCACAAAGCCAACTGCAACACAGAATTCACTGATTTAACTGAAAGTCTGCAAATGGGCTGAGGAAGAGTTACTGTTATTTTCTATTTGGTTCCATTTTATTTCATGGTTGTTTATATCACACTTCACTAAGAAAAAAATTGGAAAGCAAGAACCATGGCAACACAGGAAACATCCATTAACCTGCCAGTTCATTATAAACACAAACATCTTAAAATACATTCACTTCATCACTGCTATTCAGCTGCCCTGGATTTTGAAGTCTAAAAATAAAACTTGACTTTAGTATAACTAGATTTCTATAGAAACACGTTAACACTTACCTGAATGCAATAAACCAACACAAAATATAATGAATTAATAAAATAAGACATGCTGAATTTAAACAGCATATTAAGATTTATATAGGAAACTTCAAGACAATATCTCATTTCCTTCCAAAAGCAGAAAATAATGAAGCTCAAAAACCACACCTCATAAAAGAGCTCCTAAGCTTTCCAAGCACCACAAGCTACAAGCCAATGCCTTACCTTTACTGAAAGTTCATGTGGTTAACTTAGGTTTAATACTTTATATCCCAAGTTGACATTTACAATATATATTACCTTGGCAATTTCAGGATAGTAGTTATCAAAACTACTTGATGAGCTTTCCAGTTTGCTTTGTTCATCATCTGAAATTATAAAACTCATTTTAAAATAAATATAAAAATTCAAATGTGCAGACAAAACTCCATAGCAAAAGAATCTAATCTTTTTTAATCTCCTACCCCCTCAAAAATGACAGCCATTAACATAATAGGTTGTGGACAACTGCATCATTTTGATGCAGTGATTCTTGAAAGATGTAACTAGTTACAAAAATCATTAAAGTAGCAGTTATTTCTAATCTTACCAGAAGACATCTTTAATTTTAATATCTGCATGAGGCAAACAGATGCTCAGTGCACAAACTTGCATTACTCTTTCCACAATGCATTGTAACTTGATTTCAAAACAAATTCCCTCTGTTCATTAGGTTCCCAGCTCTACTCAGCAACAGTTACTGGATTTACAAAGCAGCCATTCAGTTAGCTATAAACATCTTGCAGTGCTAAGGTCAACTAAGGACCACAGACTAAAATGTCTTTCCCAGAGCTAGATGCTTCTCCTTTTCAGATCTGTTTTTGTTGCAAACATCACACTAAATTCTGACAGTCTTTGAAGACTGTGATATCTCATTTTAAACTCTAATGATCCCTTTTGGTACTTTGAACTATCTATAAAAAAACAACCTTCTATAATATCCTCCAGGTTCTTTTGGATATGCATACAGTTGTGTTCACACCAGTTTCCCTCCCCATCCACCCTCAAGAGGAAAAGTGAATGAGAGGACATCTAGATTATCCTTTTGTCACTGAGATACTGGTGACATACACTGCATTCCTTACAGATACCTGCCTGACCTATTCTTAAAGGGCTCCAACAGAAAGGATTCTACACCCAAGCAGTCTATTTCAATACTTGCAGGAAATATTTGTGGTCAAGGGAATTAAATTTAAATTTAAGCCCCATATTGTAACCACCATTTCTACCTACAGTGACCACAGAACAGATTATTTCATTTTCAGCAGCATTTTACACATTCCAAAACAAGTCCATCCTAAGTTTCTTTTCTTCCTTAAACTGCCTCAGTCCTGATTCTACATTGTAGGTTCTACTTTTCTAGGCCTAATCAATCTCATAATTATTTTGTGGACTTGACTCCACTGGAATCAATATAGAACAGTACTGTTTTAATGCCCAAAAGGTTAAAATGCTCATCAGTTGAAGTGGACAGTGAAAAGGCCTGTAATTTTTATGACCAAAGAAAACAACAACAACAAAAAAATTTAGCCACATGAAAGCCCTTCATTCCAAAATGCAGGTAAGAAGACATGGTCACATAACATCAGCCTTGCTGCAAACCCTGCTTACCTTCATGGGACTCGCCATTTCTTTTTTCTTGCATTGCAGCCTCAAAGTTAAGCTGAAGGATTTTGTTCAGAGTGTTTATCCACTCTTCCATTTCAAGTTCACTGTCTGCAGCTAAAAGGAAACTACTCTTGTCTTGCATCTTGAGCTCAAATGCGAAACGTCTGACCTTATTGTTCTATAAGAAAATAAAAGACCTGTGTAGCACTTGACATACTGTCTAACCACTATCAGAGGAAGTTACACATATTTCAGATATTCTATACAAAAATACAGCTTGGTATTTTGAAAAAATGTGTCATAATGACACTTTTTGCTCTCTGACATTTGACCTTTTGAAGTTATTCACAGCACTGCAACAAGTGCAAGTAGGAAAGAGAACAGCCTGTATTCCAGTTTCCAGTCATCATTCTGCTTGCAATCATTTTATAAAAACCCAAAAGATCCCATTTTCAAATCTTTATGTACTCAGATCACCTAGAAATGAAGCTAACTAAGGTCTACTGAAAAAAAAAAAAAAGAAAACAAAAAGCATGAAATGCTATTATATTTGAGTGACAACTGTTGTCAGACTGGCCTTTTACACTGGAGGTAAAATTATAACCAACAGCAACCTCAAATGCCCCAATATTGTTAGTCATATAGATATACATAAAATTGTGAATCAGTTCCTCTTTTTCTTCCTCAACCATTTCTGTCATCCTTTTCTGCACAATTTAAACCAGGGTTTCAAATGCTACTTAGCCTGACTCATGTTTCTGGGAATGAATTCAAAAGTCTTAAATGAAAATTCCATATTATCAACAATTTAGTTTTACAAATTGATAATGCATTAGATAAACATTAAAATTAACAGTAAGGCAGACTTAATGGTTGGGGGATTTTTTGTTTAAGTTAAATTAAATGCCAAATTACATATTAGTTTCATTGTATCTGTGATTCTTCAATTAACTACTTGTTGACAAAACAGTCAACTTTCTACCAAAGTTGAGTTTCTGTCAAGCATACAAACAAAAGTGTGGACTTCAGACAGACCTAAGGCAATCCTACCAGCTGAAGTCAGTGCTGAAATAAATGGAAAATCCTGAGAAAAGTAAACCTCTATGTGTCACAGTATAAAGCCTTGACAGAGGCATGTGACAGATGTCACAGATCTCAGATTTCACAAAACACTGAATTAGATCAACTATACCTACACATATGGCTGAATGTGTGAATAGATGCTCCACATCTATAATCAGAAAAGTCTGTATATAATTTAGTATTAAATCAAAAAACCCAACAAAACAATACCAAAACCAAGTCTGAAAACACCAAACAGAATTATGGGAATTTCAGTCTCATTATTTAAGTTTGGGGAAAAAGAGAAATCCACCCAAACCAAATACCCCAACCAAATAAAAACCCCACTATTGCACAAATTTAGCATTCCTCTTAAAACACGTTCTGATGAAGCAGCATATTCTGGTCTAACTTCATGTCTATAAGTGAAGTCAGTATTTTTCTCTCAGGCATCTACTGTCTTTGAAATAATAAGTAAGCAAATGCACTGAATGAACTCAGACCAGGGGAGTGTTATAGCAATGCAGTAGGAACTAATCTCTCCTCACTGAAAAGACTGACTCTGAAAGAAGTAGTTTCATTCCAAGAACAAAATCTTGTAAGCATAACTACCTAAGAAAAACCATTTCTATGAATTCCATGTCAGACTACTTCAAAGTAAGATGGCTGGGATCCTTACACATTTTTTCCTTTGTTTTCCTCTTCTGTTAAATTGAAGTGCAATTTCTACTGTGTAGATACCACTTTCTTCCCATATGAGTTTTTAAATGCTAATTCAACACCAACAGTAAGGAACAGTAAAACAATAAGGTCAGCCAGAAAGGATACAGGACATAATATAAGACAATAAAACTACACGTCTGGAATTGGGACAATATTTGATAGTTTAAATCAGCATTTACTTGCTCCCCACCAAAAATTCAAGTGAAGAAAAGAGTTATTTCCAAACCCTTTTATTCTAGCCACTGAATAACTACTTGGCTTCTTGGAAGTGAGCATTAACTGGTTTTGATTTTACACATGATGTTAATTCATAACTAGTCTCAAATTTTTACACAAAGTTTTGAAGAGCAGGTACCAAGCTGATCACTGAGGGTACTGTACAATACAGTACAGCATTAAGAGACATAGCCAAGTATAAATTTTAAAGCATCCAAAGTACAGTTTTACTTAGAGATGACTGTATCAGCCCTACTTGCAGAAGAACAAAAGAAACAGTAATGCACTGTTTGTTTTAAAAAGCAAGCTTCTGGCAGAGTCTGAGGAAACTTGAGGTTAATTGGATTGAACTGCCGGAACAGAAAGTATGGAACAGTACGAAAGTATGTGTGAGGAAAAGAGATTTTCAGGTTTTAAATCCCAAATGAGAGAAGAGTTAGAGGTTAGAAGGGGCCTCTGGTCGTCATTTCATCCAACACTCCCTCCTCAAGCACAGTCAATTAGAGCCATTTAGCACAGGATTGTGGCCAGGGAGCTTTTGAACATCTCCAAGGATGGACACTCCAAACCTCTCTGGGCAACCTGTGCCAGTGCTCAGTCACCCCCACAGTGAAAAAGTGTCCCCTGATGTTCAGAGGGATCCTCCTGTGTTTCAGGTTGTGCCTGTTGCCTCCAGCCCTGTCACTGGGCAGAGCCTGGCTCTCTCCTCTTTGCACCTTCCATCAGTATTTGTATTTATTGATGAGACTACAGCTGTGTTTAGGAACCACTTTTGTGTTTGTTGGCTTGTTTTGAAAACACAAATTAAATTCACTTCAGTGGAATTGGCCAGAATTATATCTCTAAGGCAAAATAATTCCTGTAAAATTATATATATATAACTTGCAATATGATAAAATTTATTACAGTTATAAGATTTTAATAGAAGTTACCTATTAAATGTGTATCCAAAAGACAATATTACAATATTTGGGGGGCAAAAATCGTCTGTAAAGCTGTTTTATCTCTTTGTGTAAATCTCCAAACAACTTTATGTTACAAAAATATTATTTAACCAATACATTTTTATTAAACTTTGCCTATTTCTTTATTTATTCTACAAGTTAAAAAAAAACCCAAGACCCATGGGGTTTTTCCAGGTATGCTGTGCCTAACAGAACAGTTACATGCTGTACTATAAATACATAGCAGAATCACAAAAAAAATGAAAAACAATCTTTTCTTTGGCACTTGCTACTGACAAACATTTTACCAAAGCCCTTAACTTTTCAAAATAAAGAAAAGCACAAAAAAGTAACATTAGAAAGGTCAAATGAAAGCATCTGGAAGGGTGTTTGAATTCAATACAACTCCTGCAAGAAAAATCCCACACAAGAAGCTATGAAAAACATTTTACAGCTCATGCAAGCACAAAATCTAACTGAAATAAACTTCAATTTTATGCTGTCATTACTTTGCCAACTTTGGGGTTCTTTGTGCATTTGCCTTTGAATTTGGTTTGCTAAATACTTAACATCAACCAGTAATTTATGTTCTTTTCAGAAAGATTTCAAAAATTCAGTCTCCTGCCCTTTGAAATCTTGTTCACTGCTTTGGCAAGATGCAGCCTGTCTACTTGTTTCTCTGCATAATAGGTACTTATCTACATTCAACAACACGAATCTATATTTTAAATAAATTTCACTTGCTAATAAATATCAAATTAATTGGCAAACAGGCAGAATAATTATAATTACCTGAACCACTCCCATGCATGAATCTAGAAATATTGATCCCTTAGGTTCTTTTGATATTTTTTCATCTTTGTAGAAATTGAGATTATAGGATCCATCACCAAGCTGGATTAAGTGGAAAAATCTTCTTTTAAATGACTAGTGAAAAGAAAAGAGGGAAAAACATTGACAACACAAGTATCAATTAGCTTCACATTATATACCCAAAAGTGCTATTTAAATAGTAGGTAAGAGAAAAAAAGTTTTTATTTATAGATAACATAATCAGTATCTGCAGAAAAGAAAACAGAAACCATTAATTTAAAAAAAATTAAGTTATGATATCTGCAGCAGGATTGTACTATATCATTTGACTATTTCTGACCTATTGAAAGGTATTTAAAACTGACTCTATAATATACATAACAGGCATATTAAAAATTATAGTTTTATATAAAATACAAACAAATAAACTCCCATCAATATTACACAGTCCTTTTCCACTAAAATCACACAACGGTAGAGTTAGGAAAATTTTACTCCTCCCACATATTAGATTTTTCATGGCTTTTTTTCTGATTTAAATAAAATAAAAGCAAGGTTTCAGATATATAAAGTACATACAAGCTTCCCTCTTTCTCTTCATCTGATTTTTTTTAGAACTTAACCACAGATTCACCTCTCCAAGGCCCAGGGATATTGAATATCAGTGCTCAGGTTTTTGTTATATGTCAGATATTCTTAAACTTACTCTCATTGTCACACTGATTGCACTGTTCATGTTGCCTTTGTACAGCCATCCTTGTTTTGTTATTCCACCCTTCTGAGACCCAAGAGATGCTGCATCCTGGAGATGAAGAAAGGAATACAGGGAAAGGAAGAAAGAAAAAAAGAAGAAAAAAGAAAAGGTAAGTGTTTGTATCACAGTCTGTGTAGTATTTATCAGTAATTTCAGAAGTAATTTTAGAAGTTGGAATAACTATGGTCATAACATAATGATAATAATGTACCATGAGTCCCTGCTGAAATGCTATAGCTTTTCCATTATTTTATTTAAAGAACTGGCATGAGATTGACCTCATCTAACTTTTACTATGTAATCTGGCCACTTCTACAGGCTTTATCTACAGCCAACAGGATGATCCAGCCTATAGATAGCTACATGTTAGTCCAGACAAATCCCAATAAAACAGGGGAATGAGCAAACTTAACAAGTCAAAACTTAAAACATTTGCTTACATTTACCTTGTAACCTTTTTTCACAGAGTGTAAGAATTTTCACCAATTTCTATTGCCAAAAAGAACAATGCAAACACATGCTTATCCAAAACTTCAATCAAGATTTCTCAAACCATTTTGCTTTACATACATTACTTCAAAAACATTACTTTCTTAAGAATTTAGAGAATTAATTCTTGAATTGGGTCTGCCCTTTTACAGATCAGAATCAAAGCTTTGCAGAGAGAACAAGACTGAACTTGGCAGTGATGGCAAGTTCACAAACAGCAGATCCAATGCAAGCATCACACATCACACCCACTGCCTGTACCCCACATCCATCTGCCAGGGGAGGGAACTGAATGACTGCATCTAAAACCTTAGGATGTTAACAGCTACCAAAAAGCAGCCCTCTGCAATCAAAACAGATCAAAAAGACTGATTTATAACTGCCACAGAATAAATATTAAATCACCAGTTCCAAGTAATCTTTTAGAGTACTACGAAGCTGATGTTACCATGGTTTCCAGTTGATATAGCCCATTTTGAAACAAAACTACTAATGAATTAGACATGTAGGAGGATTTTCATCCATATAAAGGAGAAATATTTCTGGTAATTTTTTTTACTGAAATATTCAGAATTAGCTGAGCATCCAGCTGAAAATAAAATCACAAAACATCCTCGAGTACCTCAAGTATTTTTCTAATTCCTTTCCTCGGCTGTTAAAGAAAACATGCAAAAAAACCTGATTATATAAGGGGGAGAGAGTCAGTAGTTCAACAACTGAACATTAAACCAAATCTTGGAATAACATTAATTTGTTTCTGGAACTGAATCAAGGAACATTCAGTAAAATGTTACTAGGTAATTTATTTACAGATTATTTAGTCTGTCTAACTTGCATATTTGTAAGCATATGAACATGTGAACTTCAAAAAACTGTGAACAGAAGGCAAAAGATGCATCAATTTGACCTTTTAAAATTATAGTCAGCTTGGGACTATTGAAGTTAGGCCCATGGTCATCATCATAGCATCTGATAATGGCCCAAAGGCATAGAACAGAAATACTCAGTAAATTTTCATGTGCCCCAAAGAGTCTCACTGTCCAAGCAACCCAGTTATCATTTTTCCATATTTTCAAGTCATTAGCCTCCACTGCTGTTGTATTACCTAGATAATTATTTTTCTTGTACAAGAATAAAGATACAGACACAACTTAAAACACTGGGTTTCCAAATATGACTCTGTATGACTCTTCACCTCCCCTGGCATGAGTTATCCCCAAGGAAAGGGTGGGTTTAAATCACCTTTACAAGTGTAAGGCCATGAGTAGATGATGAGTTATTGTGAAAAATTGGGACAAAACAGCCAATGCTTTTCTGTAATTGCACAAACCATGCATAGGATCACCTCACATAACTAGGATTCATTCATTACCTGAGATAACAAAAATTAAGATTTAGCTCTATTAAGACTCCAGTTCCCAGTCTCTGAGGTGCACAATTTCCCAACTCTGTTGAGCTGCATGCTGTTTTCTAGCAATAGAACTGAGCATCATTTAGGCCTCTCTAGTTACAGCATTTCTTCTGTTAGGCAGAATTCCTGCCTAGAGAGCCAAAAAGCTACTGAATCTTTCCAGCTGACCATCTGTTCATACAAAGGAACCCAGGATCCAGTTGTTAACACACCACTCTCACACTGAAAACATACTTCCTGTTTCCAACTGGTAAGGTAATTTCCTCACTTTTATCATTGCTGCTGCACACTGTGCTGCACTTTTAACAGTGATCTTTCCCACAAACTTGGCTCCAAAGTTTACTTCAACAGCAACTGTTTCAACAAAAACAATCCTGTATCTTGATCCCATATCGGATTGAAAAATTCCATTTGCAAACATCAACCTGATGGCCTGATAGCCTGAATTAACTTTGGATAGGTAATTTTCTCCTTTTTAATGATGTATGATTAAACTAATATTTATCTGATTTTCCTCCAATTTTTAATCACTTTTAGCTTTTTGTTTTCTATGATTCTCTTAATAAATCAGCTTTCTTCAAACACAAACAAAAGCGAAACAAAAGGACCAAACAACTCTCAATCTAAGGTTTGCATCTGTGCTTTTTGGCATAGAAAGATATTCACGTCTGAAACAAACACCTCTGGCATTAGGTCTTCCCTTGATGAAAGAATTTATGTCGCCCCACTCTATTGTACCACTAACTTCCCTTTTCCTCCTAGCATGTCCTTTTCTTGTGTTTATTTTCTAAGTTCCTCAAGGAGCAGCAGAGCTCTCCTCCAGTGATTGTACTTCTGAAAGAGATACCCTGTTCCTGCCTATTCTTACAGGACACAGGCACTCCTCTCTACCTACATTTCCTAATAAAACACATACTACCTGCTAATAGCCAAATTATAGTTTTTCAATGTTTAACTAACTCTACCCATAATGTATTTCATGGTTAGAATTATAGTCAATTATACACCCATTTAATTTTTTAGTGTTTAACTCACTGTTTTCTAATACACTTCTGTTGTCAGAAATATTATCACAGTAAATAATACCAAGTCTTTTAAATGTGAGTATAATAGTAATCATAATTATTTCCATCCTACAAAGAGGAGGTTTTGGATATAGATACATAAAGTTATTTGTCCAGATATCACAGTGCAGATTAATAGCAGTGTTGGATAAATGTCAGCCTGGGACTCTCTGCTTGGGAATCTATCTACTCAGATGAATTCCCCAAACAACTTCTTCACATTTAATCCTTTCATTTCATATGCAGCAATTCTGAGTACCAGGAATTTAGAAGCAAAGTAATTGCCAAGAGGCAAAAAAAAACACAAAAAAGAAAAATTATTTTATTTTCATTCCTGTTTGAGATGGAAGAGTTCAAGTAACTGTAAGAAAAGGTAACAGTGGCATTTAAAAACATATTTTGGAACAGGGTGTGGTAAAAAATAAATAAATCGCAAAAATACCAGAGGCAGTTGCTGAAAAAAAGAGTCTTTGGCATTCTAAATATACTTGAAAATTGCTTGATGCTATACATCTCTCCTTTCCCTAAGTCAACAACACCAGAGAACATATCTAGGAGTTTTAGTCAATTTTTAAAGCCTTTGTTTCCATGACAGCTCCTCAAGTCTTATCCTGCGCTCATATTTGTGATGAATTGATTTTAGCTCACACACATACAGTCTGCTATACTGTCATGCATGCTGAAGTGTGTGTGCTGTTGTTGTGCTGGAACAGATTCACCTATGATTTTATTCAATTCCATGATTAAACTGCAGGAAACACTTCCCTCTGGAAACCTGCCTACATGGACACAGTATAAAAAAGATTTTATGACAGCTGAAGGATTATATGTCACCAAGCACTAAAACTTCAATTTTATTATCTGCCAAAACTTTTTCTGGCTCACCTAACAGATCTCCAGAGAACAAGGTTAGTTGAAAGGAGACAAGAAAAATAACTGATTTGTTTCCCAATAAGGTGGTTCAAGCTAATCTTTGTTTTCATGTACTGACATCAACACTTAACCAAACTGACAACCTCTACACACCCAACATTCTTTAATGAAAACAAGAGAAAGTAAGGAATTGTTATTATCTCACCTCATCTTTATCTGCTTCTTCATCCACTTCATATAAATGAACAGGAAGCTTGTCTGGCTTTGTCCCTTTACTACAAAAGAAAAAGCTTCTGAAGTACTAGGAACTTTGTTATTACTTATATATTTTATTGAGGCAAAAAATTTAGATGTTCTTTTCCTACTGTAGAAGAAAAAGCACAAGAATAACTAAGTAAAAGCATGTATTTTTCATTAATTCTGCTTCTTAGAAAGCAATTTTCCTCATTTGTACATCTGGCAGCCATGTCCTTTTTGTTCTGTTTGTTACTGTGCTGAAGTGGAACTCAAGAGAACAGATGCCTTCTCATTCACTGCACTCCTAATATCTTATCAGTAAGAATTCATACCTGCAACCAGTGGCTCCTTGCAGGACAATGCATTTTTTTAAATTCCTATTGTGGTTGCTGTTCAGGGCAAGTGAAAACCAGGTACTGCCTTGTACAAAACCTATGAGTAGATCAGAACTCTCCAAAGGGCAAGATAACTATTTCTTAACTGATAGATGCAGGAGAGCAATCAGGGAAGACATAGATCTTCCAGAGCTGGGGTATTCAGGGTATTTAGCTACTCTCAGACATTCTGAATTAAGGTTCTAATCTCTATACTCTTCCTACAAAATTTTGAAAAAGTGGGAAAACATTTCTCTAGCAGATGGTTTAGAAAGTTTGTAACAGATGTCGGCTAGGCTTGTACTTTGAATCATCCTTGTGAAAACCTGCTCCAACCATCTCAGTTAGGTTCTATTCCCCAAGCTCCCAAAGGGAGTTCCAAAAGCTGCCTTTGAAACAATGAAAACAGGATATTACCATTTTAGGTTCATCTAAACATTAGCCTGTTTTAGTTATCATACTCAAAGTCACATTGTCAATGATACAATGTCTTGTTTTCACTTGCCTGTTAACAAGGCAATGTTATGACAGTACTTTCCCAGCAAATGGTTTAACATGATATTACACATTCAAGTTCATCAATTCCATCCAACAAGTCTTTATCACCTCTACTGACCATTAAATATGGATATAGCATATTTCAGTTTATATAATATATATATTAATATACTTCTCTAATAAATAAGTCTATATTAAATGCAAAATTCCTCCACAATTTCAATTTATCATACCACTAAACAAACTAAGTAACAGACTTACTTTGGAAGCTGTCGAAACTCTCCTGAGTAATCCTCATATCTATAGTTAACAATATGCCAGTCTGAATTGTAGGTTTTGATGCACTGTTTAAATGAAAACCAAGTATCAATATTAACTGGAAGAGGATTAAAGGCATTCAATAGACACAGGACAAGAAAATCTCTTAAGATATGTCTGTTTATGAACTATTATGGTTACATATCAATCTCTGAAAATTCTGTACACTTCCTTTCTTTTGCAATAGTCTAATGCAATTTAGGTTTTTGGAACAAGTTATACGTTTCAATGGAATGTTATGATCCATGCTAGACATGTATTTAATAAAACCAGAAAATGATGAATGCACTCAGCATCTGGATTAACCATCTTCAGTCGTCCAGAAAGTTAAACCAGCATTTTGCTGAAGCTGAAAACATGGCCAAGTCTTTAGAAAACTCAGCTGAAGCTGAAAACATGACTGAGCCCAAAGACAGCTCAGCACAGAAACAGACACCTTATTAAAATAGAATGTTCAATTGTGCACATAGCGATACAGAAAGCCAAAAACCTATTTTCCTGAATTTATACTTCCAGGGCAATTAAATTAATACTTAAATTTAGACTGCATGTTTGCAGTGGTTGAAAAGCAATTATGTCATTAAGTTCTGATCTAGATCACAGGAAATACCATTTTACTCCACCCATATTGTTACAACATAAAAGTACTGATTTATCTTGGCTTTGAACAAAGTAACATAAAACTGACAAAATCTGTTGACAGAAACCATTCCGTACAAAATTTTATGTTACACAATAAACCTACACATACACAAACACAGCATCCAATAAATCGTAAATATTTTTTTTGTATTTCAAAACATGAGTTTAATACTTGCCAAGCAATTGTTTCAGCAGAAACTCATTAAACTCTATGAATTACCTCTAGCACTCCTCCCTCCTCTTGTCTATCCTCTTCAAATTTATCTCAGAAATGTTTAGGTTAGGTATTAAGGGTATTTATCAGTGTGGATAAAACACTTTGATGTAAATTCAGCTATGTGGAGCTCCTTCAGTTTTATTAGAGTTACAACAGACATTTACTTGTTTCAGATGTTAAAATATCAGCTTAAAACATATCAGTAGAAAACACAAAAAAAAAAAAAAACCAATTGAACCTTTAATTCCTTAAAGGCTTCAACAAGACAATAAATGAAGAACAGCCTCACAAAACCAAAGGAATGCCAACCTAAGCAAACAGTTCTGAGAAACTTTAGGGTTGAGGATGTTTTTTCTACATATAGCATACAAGTTGAACAGTCATAATGAATTTTGGCCTCCACAAGCGTTACAGTTCTGGATACCTCTGTTCCAGCAATCTGTACAAGATTATTTGAAACAAAGTAAGAATGGCTAGTGTGAGAGACTTTATCAGAAAAAACAAGTCACAGTGATTCATTCCAGATTTATTGTAGATCCAATATTATGCATTGAAATCACCCACGTTCATCTGGAAAAGCCAAAAGCATAATGAAGTGGAGGAGAACCATCTGCAAAATCCAATGACGCAAACAAAAGAATTAAAATCTATCCTGTAAAACTTCTTTTCCAGCCACCAATGGAAAAAAATACTGGGTTTTAATACTGGGTTTTCCTGGAAATTTTGCCTTGAAATAATTGACAAGTGGCAATAAATATTTAGTTCTTTTTCCAGGGCTTATTTTTCTGTTTGTTTTAAATGGTAAATGAAGAAGAAAAACAAGTCAGGTATAATATTGTTATTGCACACAGTGACATGCAACTGCAGTATTACCTCAGTTACAAACAGGCTCTGAGCTTCTTTCTCTGCATTTTCAGGAACCGTTGACCGAATGTATCGACTCTGCCGCTGCAATAATGCTGTCTGATAAACAACAAAAGCAATTAATGAAAATTGCAATTAAAGGGGAGATGACACACTATGGCCACACTCAGTTACACCACTACAATGAAGAGAAGCTCAGCAGAAAACATCCTATGAATATGAAGTTTCAGAATAGCCAATTAGTGAGAATTTGCTTTTGTTGAAGCGACATGTTCCTTCTTTCACAATAAGGGCAAGATTGGAATCAGTGAGGAATAGATGCCATAGGACAGTTTTTTCCACTACATTGTCAACATGGGGAAGACAATACTAGAAAAAAATAATTGCACCATGACAACATAACTCAAACATTCTGAAGACAGATATTAAGGTAGTGTTATTACTACACATAAAAACTTCTGAAGACAGACATTAAGGTAGTGTTATTACTACACATAAAAACTATTATTCAAGGAAGGTAAGAAAACCACACCAAAATAAAAGAGTAATTCAACTGCAGATCTCAAGCAAATAAAATGAGACTAGCACTGTTCAGACTAGCAGGTCTAGAGAGAAGGTGTGGGTCACTGAAGTATACTTTAGCCTACCAAGTCAGAACTTATTCCTATCCTATGTCAGAACTCAGAGAGGCACAGGAAGGCTACCAGAGAGCAGGAAATTTCTCTGTGACCATGAAATTCTGCTTCTCAGACCTGTGCTGAAGTAAGCCTTAGGATACTTTACATTTGTAAAAGTGAAAAAGATGAAAACTTAACAAAATCTTCTGGACCACAAATGAAAATAACCACACGGCAATAGAAGTTTTTTGCACTATCTGGAAAGGAATCTCATAGCTTAGGCCATCAAAGGTGAGCAAGAGAGTTTTTCACAGCCAGGGCCTGGAAGGGGGTTGTGGTCCCTCACCTGTTACTTACAGGACTCCACACATCCAGGAAGGATCAGATAAAAATGTGATAAGAAAAAGCTCCCCAAGTGATATTGAAAAACAAAATGTGCATAAGTACATTAGCTTAACTTATCTCTGTTGAGAGTCTGATCCATAAGGTGATTGATTATCTTGGTCATTACCAAAGGCTCACTCCATTAACTGGGGGGGGTATTTAAGTAAGAACATTCAATTACAGTAAAGATTGAAAGGGAAAAAAAATAATCCCATAGTCACGGTCAACTCATTCATCTAGTCTAGAGCACTAAAATTGACAATGCTGACTTCTTGGGTGGGAGAGGTGGGGAGGTATTAAAAACAAACACCACAAACCCCAAAATATTTCATGGGACCAATAAACCTTGCAAACTACAGTTAAAAGACAAAATACCAAACTGCAAGAAGATACACATTTATATGCTAACAGCTTTTAAAAATGAAGTTTTCTTAATTCTAGAAATATCTTCAAATCATATTAAGTATTCATTTTCACAAGCTATGGAAATAAAAACTTCCATTAAGAATAATAAACTTCCTTAAGACCAGAATTTCTAGATACTATTCCAATGAAATAGTCTGATATTTGATGAGAAATTATTTATACTTTATATAATGTATAAATATTACATGCAGTTTTATATATATTCTACAAGCATACAGTTATACCATGCTTTCCTAAAAGAATATTATTTTAAGAAAAACCAGAGACTAAGGTGGCATCTTACCAGGCACTTTTCATGGGAAACCCATGAACTCATCAATCAAATTTTAACACTGTAGCATAATTTGGTAAAATTGAATTTGCTGAACATACTTTTAAAATGTCTGCTGCAGTTACCCTGCTAGACAACTATCAATACAATACTAAGGGCTTTTTTTCTAGTTGTTCTCACATAATAAGATTTTTATCTTAGTACTGTCTCAATATCAGTGACAAACCAGAAGAATCTGACTTGTCAATTTTGTTCATATAAGTAATTGTCTTAATGCATCTGTCTCCTTCTCAGCACATCCATCAGCTGCAGTAGTGCATCAAAGAGCCAGGAAATGCAATGAGTGAGGTACTGTGATTTAGAGCAAACTCCTAAAAATAATTACTTAAGCAGCACCACAATATTCTATTCTAAAAGAAAGCATGCACATAAATGCACATTAAATTCCAAAAGAAAAATTAGGAAAGGAAGGATTGTCTTCTCAACAAACTCTCTTCACAACTACATTGGCTGAACTGTTTTGTAGGAAAGAAACTTTTCAACTCTCTGGGTTTGAGTGATCATTTGATTTATGGTAGCCTCAGGAACCATAAAGTGTTTGTCTCATGCTCTCAAAGAAAATTAAAAAACCTTTTTAATTATTCTGCTGTCAAAACTAAGGAAGGCCACTTTTAACACGAGCCAGGAGTCACACACTTAACAGACTTTCACTGACACAACTTCCTGACTGAGTCCCAGGGATTTAGGATATGTTGAGGTCTCAGAAAAGAGAAGAGCAGCAAGAACATTTCCCCAAGTCAACCAAGGAGTCCTCACTACCCAAAAGCTGGTGGAATGTGGATAGTGAACGTGTCCACAAGGAAAGCAGACTGCAATGGATGCTCTTTCTGCCCCAAGGTTGTGCTTGCCAGTGAGACTGTTACCACAGAGGCTCATGCTCTAGATGCAGAGACAGAAACTGTTCTAAAAGACTCAGTGGCAAAGATGGCAAGCTGTGAGATCCTACCCTTAAAATAACCATGTGTCAGAAGTGACTTCACCTTTGCATGGGAAGTGTCAGATCCTTTGTATAGGAAGTGTCAGAACCTGTATTTTAAAGTAATTTCCAAACTAAATTGATTTAGAACAGTTGGCTAAAGACTTAAGGAAAAACACCAAAGAGATTTGAATGGGAAAAAGTAATAGAGAAATTACTTGGAACATTTCAAAATTAGTTATTTGAGGAGTTTAATTTGTGCTCTCTAAAATAAGGACATTACTTGGATTTTTTTTTTGCTTTTCCTCTACTGAAGATGTGCCTTCTCATAGAATGACCTGGATTTAGTTTTACTTCTGCAAAGTTGGCACAAGATCTATTTTCAGAAGTACTTAACTCGCATTAAATAAAAGCTGAGAGCTTTAAGTGAAAGTGTGTTAAATCCAAATGGCTCAAACCCAGAAATAACAAAGGTGAAATGATGTCTAAGCTAAAGCACCAAACTGCCTTCAAAATAACACTGTGATAACTTTGCAAAGACAAATTTAATATGGGTAGAAATGCACCCACATTTTATTTGCTACAAGCAAATTTAGCCTGAATTTGCATCATTTGACAGGACAAAGGGGAATGGATTCAAACTGCAAGAAAGCAGTTTAGATGAGATATTAGGATAAAGTTCTTTACTGTGAGGGTGGTGAGTTACTGGAACAGGCTGCCCAGACAAGCCGTGGATGCTCAACCCCTGGAGATGTTCAAGGCCAGGCTGGAAAACAAACCAGTGTAGTGGAAGGTGTTCCTGCCTGTGCCAGGGTGTTAGAACAAGATGATCTTTAAGTTTGCTTCCCACCCAAACCCTTCTATGGTTTTATGACTTCCTTTAAATATGGAGGTAGTACTCAAAACGTACGTATTTTGAAAGAAAAAAAAGTATTTAGATAAAGGGTGACTTATTGCCAAGTACACACTAGTACTGCTTTGGGTTAAGGTTCCTTTAAATAATTTACCACTGTGCAATTAAAATAAACATCATCAGTTTTGCAGTCATTGAGCATATGACTTCAACATGACCACCACCACGAAGGTGGCCTGTTTTAAACTAATGCTATTTTGTTATGAAGCCATTTCATTAGTGAGGAAATTACTGAAATTCAGGTGAGAAATTTACAAGCAGCCATGAAGAGGCACAAGCTTGGATACAAGAGTATCCAATGGATATAGTAATTTACTGTTACAAAGGAGATGGCTCTTCCCACCAAGAGGTTAGAAGAGGGAAAGCCTTGAAAATCTGTCAGCATTGTTGTGACTGAAAGTAGCAAGAGATGTTCCAATGGGTGGCAGAAAAGTGGTTCTACCATCATAATTAACAAACACATTGTATAGGCAACAAAATGAAAAAGAGGACAAAAATGCAGCTAAAAATGAACAGACTGAAAAACATGAACAAAATTTAGACACCCCACTTACTAAGAATGAAAGCAAATTCAGGGATGCCAACAGCAAAACATGTCTCCAAACACAACAGGTCTGCCCCTATAAATTTGTTGAGAACAAGGTAGGGAGTAACCTTATAGGTGAGCTCAGTGCAGAAAACTCAGAGCTTGAGCTTGTGAAAAGCAGCTGAAACAATTTTCAAGTGGTAAATTTAAAAAGACCCAATATATGGAGATGAACTTGCTGATTAAGAGCTATTCTGGTAACTACAGAAAAGCAAATCTTGCTATTATTTAGATATAATAGCATGAAAGAAAAAAAAACTTGAAAGAAAAAATTACAAGCCAACTTTTTTGGATTTGAAGCTCTGCACAAAGCAGAACAGAAATCATGTTCTTATGAAAAGTAAATGAACTGCTATCAAACATATATAAAAAGAGAGAAAATAGGTTTCATAACCTCAGCTAACCACATTTGGGACAACAACAAATGCAGTTAAGTGGAAATCTGGACAGGTTCCTGTAACTAGATAGCTGGCTGAGGAACAATCCTTCAAACTTTATGAGCTTTCCAGGACTGAAGCATTTTCTGAGCATTTTGAGCATCCTTGCTCAAATGTTTCTTTGGTAGTGATTTGAGCTTAGAGCTGCTTCTGACAGCATGTTTAGAGAACAGTCATACCTGACAGAAAAATAGTTATTTTCCACTTTTGTGTTGCTTTTTTCCCCCCTTCTCTCACTAGACAATTTTAATCTGAGGAAGAGAAAAAGAGAGGAAGAGAGGAGAGCTATATGTGATCCAAAAAAAGCCAGTTGCTGTGCTTTTTCACTACTGATATGGACTAAAAATTAATATTGGTGCTCCATTAATAATAGCTTCTCACCCCTAATAAATTAACTTTCAGTTATCTAACTGCATTACCTGAAAAAATCCAAATCAAGCACAAATATTTCTTTCCAATTTCTCTCTAAATAATTTAAACTTTAACATAAATTCAGGGGTGGTGTCATCAATGGTGCTTTTTTGAAAACACGCAGCTTCTTCTGTAATGTTCCAAAAATTTTAAAAGTGGTATCTAGTACTGCAAACTAAGTATTTCCCATGCCATTTTAAGTGCTAGTTTTAGGGCCATGCTGAACAAAATAAGCTTACTCTTAATGTCATTATAAATTAGCACTGCTGGGCTTCCTTTCCAGGCAAGGGTTTTCAGATTGTAATCAATTTAACCTAAGTTTGAGGAAGAACTTTGTAAAGATAAAAACTGAATGCTCTGAAAGGAAATAGCTTGAACAGGTTTCTAGACAATGGTAGGCATTTCCACCTATAAACAGTCCTAAGTGTGTTTACAGATAGTTCTAAATGCTCTAGTTCACTATTTAATTTTTTTCTTGAAGGGGATGAAGCCATTATCAAACATTTGAGCCATGGCTTACCCAAGAGCTGCTCAGACACTGAGTGACAGCCACAAGATAGAGGAATTAAAAAAATACATGTGAAGCTGAATGGCAAACACAGAAAATATGCCTTAATATTTTTTTTAATTATTCAAATGATACTGGCAACTATATAATGTTGCCGGTATCATTTGAATAATTTAAAAAAATGACTAGTGATTTCAAACCTGTAAATATGGCTATGGAAAACTGAACAGGGTTAAAAGGTCTAACTTTCAAATAAAAGCAACAAGCACTTAAGAGTTTTCAGTTCTCTGACTTAGAAATATTTGCTGAATATATTGAATGACAGATTTAAACGTTTTATGTTGTTGAAAACAAGCTAGATAGATCAAAGTAGTGCAGAAGAGTTTGTGTACAACAAAAATATTTGGACTTAGTTTGTGCCAGCAAGTCTTCGAAGGAAATAAAAGTTTGATAATACAGTTTGATAGTACAAACCTGTCTTCATGTAAATCACATATAAAATGAGACTGCCAAAACTGGGGGAACCCAGAAAACTTGTTCAGGTATTATACTGATGAAAGATATAGAAACAGGAAAACTGACTATATTCCAAAACTGTGATTACTTGAAGGAAATCTTCCAATGTAATACACACTTTGATGCCTGCCTTGATGAAAATCTGACCACAGAACTCAAACAAAGGATGACAAAAGCCATCATGATTTATGATAAATTTCAGTCATTCCTTTTGAAGGATGAGACTGAGCTATGGACTAGCTTCATTCATACAGGCCTGAGGCTAAGAATTGCAGGAGGTCACTAGAAATAGCAGTTAAACACTTCAGCCATACCCCAAGACTGCTCAGACAAAATGCCTGAGGATATTCTTGATGGCTTTGTTTCTTCTCCATTGATAATTCAGAGCTGCTCACTGGAATGACCCTGGGAAGTGAACCAGTGATCAGATAAGGGCACACTTAGCAGAAGTAACCTGGATTCCTCTTGATCTGTGATACTGAAGAGGCACACTGCAGAAGGGGATTTTGGTGGTGTAGCCTACTCATGTTTTTCAGTCCTGAAGGCAACTGCAGGTGTAGGGTATCATCCTGAGAGATTCTGTATTCGAAACTTGTCTCAGTACAACTTCCTTTTCAAGAAGTTTTACTCCTATAAACTTCCATGTATGGCTGGGAACACATGAAGCCCAAACTCCTCTCTAAATAACTGTAGCTTCCCAAAACTCAAAAATTTTAGCTGAGAGTGGGAAGACTACAAGGAGAGTTATTTGTGTTAGGATAAAAGAAAAAGAAGTCCCCAGACTGTATTAAAAAGAGAGTCCAGCTGCATTCAGGTAAACACTCTATTAGGCCAGAGAAAATTAATTACAAATTCAAGATGTAATTTATAGGATTTTAGATGTCCTTCATCTAAAATATAGAAATATACCAACTCATCAACTTTCCCCACAGTAAACAAACTTAGCTTCAACTGCTTGGTTGAATAAAATTAATTTACAGATTGTTCAGATGTCTGTATACTTTTCAAATAGACATTTTGATTACAGGTATAGGCATGTAGACAAGAGACTTTCCTCACTATTTACTCCAACCCCAGTGTCTAAGATGCTTGGTAGTTATCCTAACAAGATCTACAAGAAGATTTTTTAAGAAGTGTACTGAAATAAACTATTTATTTCTATAAACATCGTCATTAAAAAAAATATAACAAGATTATCACAAAGTTTGGTTCAGTCTGGCTTAATCAAGTCAGAAACTCTCTTATGTAAGGGGTATTTTGCTAGAACACAGTTTTGGCTGGGATGATGCAGCTAAGAGTAGCAGACTGCATTTGAAGAGGTTCATGTCTTTCACTATTAAGAATGGGGGGAAAAAATCAGTTTAAGAATTAAAGAAAGCTGATGTTTTTTCAAACAGTCATCACATATTTCCTACATTGGAGAGGGAGGGGGAATACCTACAAGTGACTGATCATTTACTTCAAAAGGCAGTAAAAGTGTTGAGTTGCAGAAGTAGATCTTCTAATATGGTCTGATGAGGAAATTGTGCTATTTCTTCTGTACCCAAAAGAGTTAATCAAGCAGGGTAATGGGACTCACAGCAAAGATTTTGTGGGGATTTTTGAAGCTAAAGAGAGTTAAGAAATAGGAAGTTATCACCTCATGGCTCCTACTACTAAAAACCTGTGGTAAAAAAAGAAACCAACCCCAAGCAAACAAAAAACCCCACAACAAAAACAGGGTGGATTAAATTACCTGGAAGTCATCATAAGGGAACAGTAGCATCTCACGTAGAGGATCATTCAAAATCTGTGTTTTCCTCTGAACAATGACATTTTCATAGTCTATCGGTTCTATAAGTTTTGGCTTTGCCTACAGGAAAAAAGAAAAAATCAAAATAAATTCAGGTATATTGAGGGAAAATTACAATTATTGACTTATTCTAGAAGTTACTCTTTAAAAGATTGGCAGGATTATATTGCATCTACATCAAAAACATACAGTATTCAAAATTCAGACTTTGTCATGTTACACCATATGGGGAAGTGCAAGTGACAATTAGAGACAAGCATGCTGATTGCCTCAGAACTTTTTCACAAAATCCAGTAAGCCAGAGCTTATTAACATAATCACATATGTATTCTCACTGCAAAAAAAATTATAAAAAAATGACTAGTCTCTTATGTTGATGGTTGCCTTTGCTTGATATAGCCCAGAAAGCTCTGATTTGGGTTTAAGAGGAATGAAAACAACCTTAGCTCAAAGACTGAGCTGTGTTTTAATTCAGCAGTAACCTGCAGCAAGGGCAAGCTAATTGACATTCCTCCTTCTTTCTATTTTTTTTTTGCAAAATTCCCATAGGCCATCTACTTCCCTCCTAATTGCACATGTAGCTTTCCTCAGTAACTGTGCATTGATTCCACATTAAAACCCCTTTCCACAAATGAGACATTACAGCTGCCCCTGCACAATCAGACAGAGAAAAACCTTCACCCTGCCAAGCATTCTGTTAAGTGGTCAGATAGCAAAGCAGGTTCAGACAGAGCTCTGAACAAGGCAGCTCTGCCTTGGAGTGTGCAAACTAATGCAAAGATGGGGTTACAATCCAGCTTGAACTTTCTGCAACTGAAATTCAGCATCACAGTAACAGACATAAAATTACATTTTTTTTACAAGTAACAATTACAAGAGACTTTACAAATTATACTTTCTCAAGATCAGTGGTACTAATTTATAGTACCACTGATAACTAAAGATAATTGTAGCAGCCAGACCAACTTCTGCCATCATTACAGGTAAAATAACAAGATAAACTTTATATATTGTTTTATATTACTCATGATAATAACCTCCCAAATTCTAATTGTCCTACACAGAACAAATATCTCTATCAGTAACTGCTGTTAATCACTAGTATATTAATAATCTTCCTGAGAAACCCTACAGGTGTTTTCTTCATCCAAAAGTGAATCAAATAAATTTGTTTGTCAAGGAATTAGGAAAGCTTTGGTCAGAGAAAGTCACCAAAGTTTTCAGGGTTAGTTCACAGGCTATTTAAAAGCTATTTGAGATTCCCTCATATGTACCACACAGTAGTTTTATTGGCAACAAAAATATGGAAACATAACAAAACATAACAGCTGAAGAGGCAAAAAAAGCAAAGTCTGGAAAAATCTACCCAAAATTATGATCAAAATGTGGCTTTGTTAAGAAAAACAGCTACCATTTACAACCACACAGGAAGCATTTACAAGAAGTTCATTAGCTATATGACAACACACTCAGCACAGACCAATACTTCTAAAGCCATGATTATTATGCTGTGTTTGACATCTTTCTGCTCAGATGAGATGGAGAAGGGCTGTTCAGTTCACTCCATACTGTACTCTGACACATTTGGAGAGCTTCTCACCTGAAGCCCAGCTACTGCCTCATCTTCTCCTGTCATTCATGAACATGAGTTATCACGAAGCCAAGAACTAATGTCAGTGTCCATCAGAAAAGGCTTAAGTTTATGTCATGCACTCTTCTGCAGCTTAAATGGTTGGACAATTAGCTCAGAAAAGGCACATACAACCTAAGAAAAGATTATGTTTCCTCTAATGTACTAATTTACACAAAATATTTTGGTTGCAAGTTCGCATTTGAGTGCTCAGACTGCTGCAGTGAATCCCAAGCTAATGAAATTATGTGCTCCACACTTCCTTAACACCTTGTCCACCCAACTATTTGAAACATTTCCTACACACTGTAAAATTACCCCTTCACAAAATTTCAGATTGAGCAGCCCCACTCCAACAGATTGTCATAACCAGCTCTGATTCCAAATGAGCTACAGTAACTTCACCTCTTCCAACTCATTCACTAAGGCAATAACTGTCCTTTACAAATTTTCTCCCTTAAGCACAGAGAGAGAGATAACAGAATACAAAGAGCATTTCAAACTTTACTGGTCTATAAGTGAAGTACAAGGCAACACATCATCAGCCAGAAAACAAACCAGCCTTTGCTCACCTTTCTCTCACTTTCAGTGACAGGTCTCTCTCTACCTATCCAGGCAAGCAAGATGCCCACCTGCCAACCACTGAGCTTGAGCTCTTATGCAATACACTCTTTCTTACATTAAAGAAAGGTTTAGAGACTACTAGAGTAACATGGCCCAGTCACTCCTTTTGGTGAAGTTTGCCTTTCTCATGTGACCACTCCTTCTCAAGAGTTTCTCATGAGAAATTACACACAACATGCTGTGGTGACAGGTTGGTTTGAGAGTGGTACAGTATGACTGACCTTTAGGAGAAACAAAAATAAATAATGCAAATTAAACTGTGCAGAGAGGGACCATTTGATTTGTGTGGACAGTCTCTGCAGTTAGCTGAGAAGGTCTGGCTTCACAATTGCTTAAAGCAATCAAAAGCAGGGCTGACACCAGAAGGACCCTTCCCCTCTCTAGTGGCATGTTTCTGAGAAGTGGCCTTCTCACACAAAGACCAGCAAGCAACTGAGGCAGAGCTTTTGTGAGAGATTAGGAGGTGATCTGGTTTGAAAGAATTCCTTCCAACCAGGGCCCTTCCAGTCAGATTGTCTGAAATGCTGCTCAGACGCTGTGTGACCACTTGGAGAAATTTGGGGAGCTTTTCAAAGGAAAGAATAAACACATGCTTGGTCAACAGTGTCAGAAAGCTCACAAAGCAGAACAGCTACTATCTGAACTAGCAAGTGGATAGATGGCAGACCAAATTCCACAGCCTGGTAGCAAAGGAAAGCTGTCATCTCAAATATATAATGGCTTTTACATGGTGCTGCACATGATCAGCACTCTCATCCACTTCTCCCAGGTACTGAAGAACTATGTCCATCCTGTTAATTCTCTTGGGAAGGTGAGAGGTGAAGATTGGAAGAAAGCTAGCTCTGGCTTCTCTCATTTTAACAGCAAAACCAGAGGAAAGGGATTACTTTGAAAGAAAATGCAACTAAAATTATTTCATGGGCATGCAAACACACACACACACACTTGTCTAGCACAGCTAATTCAAAACCCAAAAATGCAGCTTTAAAAATCATCCAATTAATTGCAAACGCCTCTCTTTGCCCTGTAGTCACAAAACTGGCTTACCACAATTATAAAATTCATGAAAAGGAATCTTAAAAGAATATAAGCTTTGCTTACATTTTGTTTGCATGCTGTAAATACAAGATTAAAAGGAAAAATCCTCCCTCATGAGAAGCTTTTAAAGAATCTAAAGCTCACTGAAGCTGAGGTCTTAAATACAGACTTCTCCTACTTAATCAGTGAGGTACTTGATTTACAGAAATATCATTTATGTAAAAATTAATGAAGAATTTTCTTCCTTGAGCTTCTCCTAAATGTTACTCATATCTTTCTTAGTCATTTGTCAGATTCAAAAGGAAGAGGATGTTTTATCAGTTTGAACCAGATATGAAAAAAGAAAACAATAAACAACACACTGATACTGGCATTTAGCCAGACATAAAACAGCACAAGGAAGCAGATTCTCTCTCAGGCTCTTCTACACTTTAAAAAAAAAATCTGGTATATTGCTTCATGTAATATAAAAGAAAATATGATGGGTAGTTACACAATTGTTAAATACGATTTATGGACCAGCAGACACAGATAAAACTCAGCCCAGTTCAAACTGCAACATCAAGTTTATAGGCAGTAAAAGTCAGTCTTTTCAATAAGGCTTAACTTTTCCTATTAATCTACAGCCAACAACATTTTTATTTCTGTAATCTAGGAAAATGCTAAGAGCATAGGCGTTCATGGCTGGTCTCGAGCCAGCCAATGCTCTATTTCTGAAAGATAAAAGAGCAAATTTTCTGCCATACCACTTTGGGTTTTGTCTGAGTATTATAAGCATGGAAACTTATCAGAAATAGGAAATATTTCAAAGCAGCAGTCATGACACCCACCCAGCAAACATTTTAATCTGTCAGAATACAGTGTATATATTTGGACAAGCAAGTGTCAAAATTCATGAGATAAAATAAATTTTAAGCTAAGAGTTCAGTGATTACCTACACTACACATTACAGAAAAAAACCCCACAGGACATGTTTTTCTTGCATGCTTAAATTGAGACAATTGTTATTGTCCAATTCTCTTCTCAGAAAACAAAAGATGGTAAGGCTAAGCACACTGAATATTGTTAGCCTCCTGCTACAAAACATCATTTGCCTTATAAAAACATGTTTGGCTTATACACCTGCAAATTAACAAGTTCCCATAAGGAGTAAAATGGAGCTACAAGCACTAGCAGGAAGCAGCCTATAAATAGATGAATAGGTGTTATGTATTTCTTAATAGTGGCCTGAGGAAAGCCACTGTGGACATAGAGCAAGATTATTTAATACTAAACATGGGTAACAGCTCCATGTATCTTACTGCCCCATAATAAACAGAAAATAAATTGCCCAGGCTGAGGTTTTAAAAATTAAGTCAAGAAATTATTTGTATCCTAGAGCTTACTTTTAACTATTACATTTTATACTGCCAGCAAGTGTCCAAGCAGAAAGATGATTTTCAAAAGATCCAACTTCCCAGAAACATAATCTGTTTTGATAAGCACTTACTACTTGTGACTATCAAAATGCAACTGGACAGCAGGAATATTCATTGTGACTTTTACAACAGCTAGCACAACAGCAGCTCATCCCAAGCAGTGTTTTGAGGCACCACCTGGAAAATCTAAATGCTTTTTTCCATGGGCTCTTCTTGCTTGTTAACCTCAAGGGCAAAGTTATGACACAATGTAATTCAAATCACAGGGACACAAAGGAGCACACACATACTGACATACTGGCACTGAAAGCAGCAGATGACTCTTTCTGTGAACCCACCCACCTAATCAGGAAAAGTTAATTCTGGCACAGCACTCAATCAAATAACATTGTTTCAATAACACATGGGAGTCTTCCAGTTATAAATACCTAGCTCCCTCAATACTCCAACAGACTCTCAGTGAACTACATTTAAAAAAATTAAATGAATATGACATAAATTGACAAAAAACCTGTTGCTTCCGACAGCCGGTTCTATCTCATCTTTTTAAAGAATGCTTGAAATGTGTGCTAGGCAAATCACATCATATTTGCACAAAAGGAATACATCCACACTTGAAAAAATATTTTAGACAATAGTAAATGAGAAGTATTGCTAGAGTAAACCAGAAGCCTACTGTTCCATATGCTTTTGAGGATTGCTGTCCAATGTAACTCCCAGGTTTTTAACCCAGGAAATAAGAAGTTCTGCTGTTCAGAATTTGTTACGGCAACTAGCAACTTTGTCAGTCTTGGTTACTACCTCACTGCACCCTGCACCAACGACAGGGTACCTACCTTCACTGTGCCAGTAAGAATTTACTGCAACATCACAGCACAATGAAATAAAAATGGACCCAAATGTCAATGTCAAATGAAACATCACACCTTACGTTTTGCTTTATGCCTGGCACACACTTGCTGCAGGTTACTTGCACCACTTCATCTAGCTTTGCCCAATAACTAGACAAAAGGGATCTATAATTATGTTATATATACACTTGTGTGTATATATATGTAAACAGTTTAAGGACAAAATAGTAACTGAAATGATAGTGAAGACATTTTTAATGTGATCTATGCAAAACCTAAATGTTCTTCCCTTTAAATACTGACCTTTGTGTTGAATGCATGCACTTCACCCAAAAATGAAAAAATGAGAGCAAACACTGGAGATGTATTATTCCATGAGCATTAAATTAAGTAGTATTTGCAAAATTATAAAGAAGTACTTAATAAATGGTGATAAGTAAACACAGTATTGTGTTATACTTTTTTTTCCTTCTTAAATAAGTACATGTGCCTTGCTGATTGGCTTCAGTACTTCAAGTATCTGCAGGAACACTAATATCCTCTCTGAGTATTCATGGGGGAATAAAAACAATTCTAAATAAAGTTAAACATTCCAAAGGCAGGAAAGAACACAGAAGATTAGCTCATATTGTACTGATGAAAATCTGGACCAGAAATTAGAACACACCCATCCAAAAAAATCCCACAGTCTACTAACAACTCTCTGAATAGAACAAAACCAAAAAAAACCAGTGACAAGGGAAAGAAAGTTTGTCTTACTAGCACACATGTAAGCTTTCAGTTATATACAGTAACAATTCCCAAAAAAGTTACAGATGAGCATTACTAAATACAAATGGCCAAAATGTTTTAGTTCAATTCTTAAATACATAGTGTGAAGCTCAAATAAGAGGGAGGGGAGACACTATAATTTGAGGATCACCCCACTAACTTCAACTACAGGCAGACAAATAAAGAGAGGACCATCAGCAGCAGCAATTCAGCATGTAATAATACTAAATGAAGTTGAAATTTTAGTAAGAACTATCAAGGTAATTTCTACTGATATACAAGTACTAGTTTACCAACTCTCCTTTGAACAGAGTTGGTGGATTCATTGCAGCTCACTTACTATGTTCTCTTGCTGTACTATTAAAGCCCCAACAGAACTAAGTGTCTAGCAGTGTTTCAGACAAAATAGTTCTTATTTGATTATTTCCCCCACAGACAGAAAATTTTCCTTTTCCTTCACTGGAAGCTATTTTAGAACTTTAAATCCCTAAATAATTTGCATTGAAAGAATTGAAAAATAAGTCCTTTAACAGAGAGATAGATACTTTAACAGAAGTAGTCATTAATTATTTAGATAGTTCTTTGATCATTTAAGTAAAATTTAACTGTTACACACACACTTCAGGAAGTTCAAAGATACATTAATTGGAAGATATGCTGGGCAATTAAAAAACAGAAGTGCTAGAAAGAGTATTAAAGCATATGTAGTTTTCATGCTAGGTTCAAAGAGCTGTATAATATGCTAGACAGAAGAGACTGAAAAGCAGCTAGTCTGAAAGCCAAATTCCAAAGTCACACTCAAAGAGAACCAAAGATCTGATAAACTAGAACAGTAAAAATCAATTTAAAAGGCAGACAACCCACAGAGAATCAAACCTAAATCCTAAATGCAAATTATTCACAAGTAAGAATGCTGGAACTTCTCATCTGCATCAGATTTAGAAGTTTTTCATTGACAGAAAGGACAGGAATTATTAAAGGGAAGAGACAGCTTGTTTAAAGAATTCTTACCAGCACAAGCACAGGACTCTCCGCTTGCACTTCACAAGGACCTGCATCCTTGCCTTTCTGTGGAGATTCTACAGAAAGCTCTTTCTTAGGATTTCTGTTTGTTCTTGCCTGCATTCTTTCATTGAAAATACAGACAGCAGCAAAACTGTATGTTTTTTGGCATCAAAGTAATCCACATGCCAGTGATTCAGTGAAAACAAAAGCTTTTTCCCTGGCACAAGCAGCACAAAGCACAAACTAGTCTAACTTCTCAGCTGCAGTTTGCTAAATCTGTTATGGTGGGAATGCATGACAGACAAAGGCCAGCCCCTAAACATGCTGTACTCCTCTGGGGAAGGAAAAAAAAAAAAAGGTGGATCCATTTTAACGCCTTAAGGTTATGAGCCAAACACAAAAGAGAATGTGCATATCTAAAATTACTACATAAAACAGGCTGAGTCTTTTACAGCATGTATAAAATCAAGCCTTCACTAATTCAAAAATATTTTCAGTATAAGAATTAGTGACTTATTGACAACTGTGTCTTTTTAGAAGCATAAAACCCTAAGTATTGTGCTTTTTAAAATTTTTTACAATAATGTCACTTACTCAGGTGCTATCAATAATCCGCCACTAACCAAGGACATTCTCCCTGAACAGATACACTACTCTTTTTTTGGGGGTAGAGTGGGCATGACCTTTTTTATCTTAGTGCTAAATCTGTATTAAAAGTTTCACTTAACACCAAATTGCCTTCACTGTAAAAATCTTACATACTCTACAAAGATACTAACTCAAAATAAAATTCAAAAAACTTAACTCTTCAACTACCAGTATCCCTCTGCCTCTTTCCTCTCTTCAGCCAGTCAGCTCACTCCTGTATTGCACATTATTTGTGCTCATTCCTCACAACCCTTCAACACTGTAGGTGTCCATGACTGATCAACATCCAAAAACACAGAGAAGACAATGCAACAAAATCTTCAAACATTTTGAGAGAAGACAATTGGGAAGAAGACACTTCTGCAGCCATGAAGAAGAGCGAGCCATCGCTCGCTGCCTTTGGCCAGTACAAAACCCTGCAGGGTGTCAGCCTTGTCTTGTGAACAGCTTGCAGAAATGTCTCCTGGCCTCAGGACATCCAGGCTACAACAGTGCTCAGTGGTCGCTCTCTTCCTTTCAGTCTTTAATTACAACATAACTCAATCACAGAATTCACAGAGTCACAAGGTTGGAAGAGACCTTCAAGATCATCCAGTCCAATCCAAACCCCAATACCTCAACTAAACCATGGCACCGAGTGCCACACCCAGTCTGTTTTTGAACACATCCAGGGATGGTGATTCCACCACCTCCCCGGGCAGGTGACAAGTCACGCTTCAACTTTGCTTTTTTAACCCAACCTACTCTCTTACCATAGCACTACTTACAGCCACTGTTCAGCACACACATACAGTGGCAAAATAAGAAGCAGCATTTTTATTGGATTAATTTCTGTGCAATTGCAAAGGAATTTTGTAAGCAACCTAGCTGACATTTTTGGAAATTTTTAAGGTTTGATTACTCCAACTTCCCCACACAGTAGTTTTAGCTAAATTCTCCTGGGGAAAAAAAAGTGAATGGTGATGAGCAGTTTTCTCCAGGTTTTGAGAGGAATATTTTGGTTTTCTCTTTGTTTCTTTTCAACACTAATGAGTTGCAACCTCCAAGTTCACAAATACAGCTCAGTAGCTGTATTTACCAAGCAAAAATACATCTGAGAGAAAATTCAACTCCCCAGAGAAACACATCCTTATTTTAGACTCTGTCTACTAAGGAACCAGACAGCTGTGGAAACTAAGCCACCACCTTCATTCAGTTCTCAGTTCTCTTGGGACAGTTAGTTATCTCAGTTCAATATAACTCACATCCTAAATTTAACTTGGCATGAACTTTTATCTATTCTCTAGTAGAAGAGAAAGTCACCTTAAACTGCAGAAAGCAGATGAAGTTGTGGAGAAGCTCAACTATCCTACTTTAGTGCTAGTATTCTTTAAACGACACAACTTGAGGCACAGGTTTCTCATTCTTCAGACCTAACATAAGATGTTGATCTCCCTTCCTCTTCTCTCCACTCTCACACTTGTGTAACATACTCCTATTTCAGCCTGCATTCATGAAATTGAGTCTGAACAAGTCTGAAATTGTGTCCACAATGCAACTACATTTCTAAAGAGTGGACAGAAAGAAAAAATAACATTTATTTATTGCCCAGACAATAATGATTGATTATGTTTCTGACTTTTTCTCTAGGAAATACAAGTTCAATTCATGTACTTTTTAAGCTGCCTCTCTCATACTGAGAAACCAAACTCCAGAAAACAGTACTTTATGAAGCTTCATTAAGAGTTAAGAAGGAAACCAGCAGTTTAGTCAAATTTACAAAACAGATCTTCCTGCGTAAAGCAAGGTACACAATAGTTCAAGAACATTTAGTTACACTTTTTATTTTGCACCAGCCCCCTTTGTTTCCAGAGAACGGAAGCACAGAACAGCTTAGACTAAATTACACCATTACTTGAGGATGCAGCTGCCAAACAGGAATTTGTTTCATTGAGATGGTCTGCAATTATACTTAACTGCAACCAGAAATGCACAACCTTATTATGCAAAAGGCATTTGTGAACACTCATACTAATAAAGGCTTTAAAATTATATACATTGCAAGTAGTATTTCTGCTTAATTTAACAATGCATTCTTCTTCTAAATGGCAACATTATTTTACCCTACTCAGGTACCTCTCCTGAATGCATCTGGATTACCTTAATTCAGTATAAATGTGATTTTCTTTCCCTGCTCTTCTTCCTATTCTTCTCCAAATGTGATGAGGGATAAGAAGAAAGCCAACAGGCTAACATTTTTATAATATCAGTTTAAAGATATAGAAGCTATTTTTCCTTATGAATGACTCATGTAATTTCTAGATTGCATTTCACTCACAGATACACCAGTAGAAGAGGTCCTTTCATGTAACAAAAACGGAAGTGTGAGGCAGTACCTCTGGAACTGTATCCTGCATGAAATAGACCTTAACTGCCAAATTGATGTGTACTTCCAACATTTATTTTCTGTTGAGGACTTAGTGATTACCTCGAGAATTTCATTAATTTAAAAACACTTAGGGGGAAAAACCAAACAAACAAAAAAAAAAAAAAAACCACAGCAAAAATATCAAAGCAAACCAAACAAACAAAATCCCAAGAAATATTGTTTATCCAGGCATCACACAGTCAAAATACTTAAGCTACTTTAATAAAGTAGTATATTGAAACAATTTACCAATAATACAGTAAAATTCAAAAAGTGAAAGATGAAAACCAGAACTTTAAGGCATGATGAAACTTTTATCATCTTGTTACATGACCTGTAGTTTTAACCTCCTTAACTGCAATTTTAAAAGAAGTAATTAAAAAAATACTCGGTTTGTTGCATCAGTCATTTACTTCAATAATGATCAACAGAAAATCCAGGAATATAGTGCACACACAGAAAATGTCACTGTGCAAAAACTGACTGCATTTCCAACATGGCTCTCAAAACTGCAGGAAATTACTAGCTAGAGACCTATCTGCAAAATAACTCACATTATTATGGAAACCATGCAATTCATCTTTTTACAAACATTGTGGCTTGAAGGACTTCACATGGTACTCTAGCAACTGTAGTTTTCACACCGCTTCCAATAGCCAAATATTTGTCTGTTTTCTTCCATCATACAGTCCTAAGGAATGCCTAATTAATTACAAAATTACATAGGTAACAAAGTTCTCAGTAGTTCTGGCATACCCCAGTGATTCATCCAGCCAATCTGCTGTGCAAAAGACAAAAGATTTGATTCCTTCAAATCACTTTTCAGTTCAAGAACTTACTTAGCTAATGCACAACATCACATAATAAAAAGTGAGTGATGGTAAGGGAACAGGCAGCCTATGAGAACTTCCTTTGAACTTTAATGGAAGAAAAGATGACTACCCAGCCTCCGTGTAGGAACAGCCTAAAATCTAAGCAGTTTGGTTTGATGGCCCTTCTTTTGCTTTAAGTCCTACTTAAAGTCTGCATCAAGGTCACTAAACCTACTAGCTATAATTACAGGCACCAAACATGCCTCTCTAGGCTGTTATAGGGAAAGAGCTGTCCCTAACCTATAGCAGTTGGGGGGGCAGGGTGCTGGAACAAGAGAAGGAGGAATAATATTACTGTAGGTTTGCATGTCCTGTATCTGGAAAAACAGAAGGATTTTATATTATTTGCTAAAACCCTACACCTCTTCTCTGCTCTGTGGCTATACTCTCTACTTTGTGCCTCTAAATTCCCTGGCAACTCACAGCATCTCTTAAAAAATAATACAAAAATGAGAAGGATAGGTAACTGGAGGGGGGTTGATGCTTTGTTTTGCTAAGGCTTTGGAGGTTGGGTTTCTTTGGTTGGTTGGGTTTTGGTTTGGGCTGGATTTCTAAGGCAATAGCTCATCTGAAAATATGGACCCACCTTAGCAGTGTGACAAGGACCATTAAAAGCCAGTACCTCTTGCTCTCCTCTGTATTAGTACAAGATATTCCAGCACTGCCCTCCCACACTTGGCAGCTTGCCCTGCAGCTGCATTCAAGGCTAACATTTCACAAGTCAGTGGAAGATTCAGTGTTGCAGCTATACATATCTCAGTGCTGCCAAGTTTCATAAGTGACCAACACATAAGTGCTTCCCTGGAAGAACATATTCACAAGTTCAGGAAAAAGGCTGATAGCAGATGGAATGCAGCATGCAATTTACCTGGCAATTCCCTGCCATCCATGCTACACTCAGATGAAACAGAAAAAGTCACACAAAACTCAGGAAGGCTCTTTCTATGGCAAATACTGCAAATGTGTAATTTGCTGTCCCACCAATAAGAACATTCTCAATTGGAAACAGGGATGAGAAAAGAAAATGTGTAAGACACAGATAGGAGTGTGCTACACATTATGCAACTTCTCATGTTCACTTTCTTTGGCAAAGCAAGAAATAAGCCTATTTCACAACAGGGAGAACAACAACCACTCTTGTAGAGGTATCTCTAAATCAGTACGAATGATACAATCTTAAATTTTGCATTGCAGGGAAAATTACTCTCAAAACACTATTTTTAGGGAGAGAGTTAAGTAGCCTGGATAGGACAGAAATGCTGAGATACTACACAGAAGAGATCTCAATCATGAGTAGGTTGCACCAATGAAAAAAGTAACACCAATGTAGAGGTCTGTACTACCACTCAAGGAGCTGGACTAAAAAAGCCTTTCTTTTAGTAACAGTATAAAGTTAAAGGATTCTTGCAGTGAGCACCTCTATTGGACCCATAGTGATTCTGCACAATGCAGTTTTTAAAAGCTTTATTCCACAGAATATGAATTTGGCTAAAGTTGTCAACACAGACATGGCATATCTCATTATACAGTAGCTTAGTTGGGGAACTCTTACACGATGACAAATAAAAACCAAAACAAGTGTAAAATCACAGCAAAGATAAAAAAAATACAGATTAACTTTTGTCCATGTCACATATCTGCATACCATTATCTCTGATGTATCAATTTGTGATGCAATTAATTTCAAATCATCTTAGTAGGAATGTTTTTGGGCAAAACCAGACTTCCTTAAGATCCCAGATGAAAAAATAAAAGAAAACAAATTAAACAAATAGGAGATGTCGAGATTAAAACTGCACTTCTGAATTAACTGTGGTCCTGACATATGTCCTTACAGACAGGACATACATCAGCAGACTGACTGTGGGAACAGTACTGAACTAAAGATGACTTTTCTCCTAACTGGACAGGACCTTATGACTATCAGAAACTAACAGGGCAGAACATACACACAAAAAGTGGATCAAACCCCCAAGTCTAACAACCTCTCAAATGGAAGTAGTTCTGTGCCAAGCAAGCTTGAGGATGGGGGAGGAAGGGGAGGTGTGGGAAGGTGCCTGGAGGTGTTCAAGCGCAGGTTGGATGGGGCTCCGAACAACCTGCTAGGGGAAGGTGTCCCTTCCAAACCAAAGGATTCCATGATTCCAAGATTTACTTTAGTTGCATTTAATTTCATGACAGAATAGGGTACCTACATCTATAGATGAGTCAAATGAGCATTCAGGGTGTTCCTAAAGCAAGTGGATGGAAGTATTAATCAAGAAAGAGGAGCAGAGATGTGAAGTCCTTTCCATATGCTCATGAAGTCTAGACTCTACTCTTAAAAGCCCCACCTGTGCAGCTTCTCCACCACAGAAGTCTTCTTCTCATTTCTTAAATCCATATAAAACTTTACAGGGGGGTTTCAGGAGTTTTTTGTATGGGTTTTTTAGGGTGGTTTAGAGGTTTTGTTGGTTGGTTGGTTGGTTGGTTTTGTCTGGGTTTTTTTGTTTGTTTGATGGGTTGTGTTGCTCTTTGGAATTTTTTTAGCTCCATACATTTTGACTTCTTTCAGCACAAGATACCCTTCTGCTACATTCAAAGGGAACATGTTTTCCACCTGGATGTAAATTGGGGCCATATTTTTGGGTTGGGTAGCACATATCTTTCTGTGCTAGTCCAACACATTTTGTCATGAATGAACAATGGATTATGCATGTAGACTTGACCAACTATCCTGATTTTATCCTCAGGCCTGAAGCCTTTTTTCCTGAAGATAAAATGCTTAACCTTATCTTCCACATGCCAGGGCACTGAGTGCTTGCCAGCCTGTTTCTGATAGTCCTCTCATGCATCTTTCAAAGATGTGTATTTGATGTAGGTACTACACACTTGGTGAATATGTGCTGCAATTTCCCCTGCTGAGAGCGCAGAGGGATATGAGGAGATGGACATTTGAGCATTCTTCCCAAAGGAATCTAATGAAAGGTCAAAACAAAAGAAGTCTACAGAAACCATCAGGAGATTTAGCCAAAACTACAAGTCAGCACATCAGCCGCCAGGTTTTTATTCAGCCAGAGCAGTAAGATGAAAGGAGATAAAAGAAGTGCTCTAATTCAAGTGACCCATGAAAAACCCCATGCCACAGTTAGATGCTGTACTCATACATATCTATTTCTTCCTCATTAAGAGGCCTAATGAAGCCTAATGCTCTCCTTGTTGATGAATAAAAGCCACTGGTAATACAGTTACAAGTTGAAGCAAGTTATGAGAGTGTAACAACAGACTAACTCATACAAATTGTCTGCACACCATTACAGAATTGCTGCATAAGCTGTTCGAGCATATTAAAATAAAACAACTTCCACTTACTCAGCACAATTACTTCCTCAGAACTCTCTCCTTTTATATATTTCTACTAAACCTTTCTATCTCATACAAAGAAGTTGATATTAATTTGCAAATCCAGACAGCAAGAACACACCTTAATATAAGCTATTCAGTAAATGAAGTCTTAAAGGTTTATTTAAAATACAACACATTAAATTAAGAAGAATATCTTTTTAAAATTATACATATATAGTTTATTTTTAAATCAAAATATCTGCAACTTCTGTGGAGTTATTTCCAGAATGATGTAGCTCACTGCTGTCATTAGTCAATCTTCCCACATGCCCAGACTTTGGTGTATCTTAAAAGATGTTACAGTTTATTAATAAACCAGATGACTCATGAGCAGCACAGGAAAAGCAGACACCAAAAAACTCAGGAACACCTAATAATGATGCTGCTGTCAAATCAACTGGTGACACAGACTTAAGACAGTGCAGCTACTAAAATGTAGCAGGTTCTGTTTCCAGCCAACACCTAAATCTACCCTATTAAAAGCTGTGCACGTACTATTTCAAAATGCCCTGCACTTCTTTTCAGAAATTGTGTAAGAGCAATTTAAATAACAGATATTTTCAACACCAGACATAACATATTTAAAGACTACTTTAATTATCAGGCCCCATCTTGCACAAGCCACAGCCATCACAGTAACTTAAGTAGGTTTACCAAACTACAAGGTTCTAAAGCTTAATGAGAGAAATGCCAGCGCTGGATAGGCCATTAAAAGCAAACTGAGCAGAAAGCATTTCAAGCATGGGAAAAAAAGGAGTTGTTTTCTGCAATTTTCAGACAAATATGTAAAAAGTAAGTGAATGTCCTTCAACGCAGTCTGTCTCACTGCAGAATTTTCTAGCTCTTCCATAGGTGCTGGTAGCCCACTCCCCCCAGCTTCTTCCATCACCAAATACTTCAAGGGGCTTGTTAGCAAGCCTCAAACTTTTAAAATTTTGCTAGTTCTGCTATCACCACATAATTTTTCCTTGCTCATTTTCCACCTTTATCAACCACCCAAAACAGCTGTTTAGGACCTAACTTGTACACTGACATTTGACTCTGAGATAATGTTTGCTTATACAGTGATAACAAAAAACCCCCACAAAACCAAAAAAAAAAAAAACAAACCAAAACCTGAACAAAAATATAAAAAGAAATAACATGCAATATTGTTGCGCAGATTAATTTTTTTTTAATCACAGGAAAATTGAGAAAAATTAAGTAAAGTAAATAACCATTCAAGCTAGTATTCTGAAACTATATCCTTCAACTTACTACAAAATTAGGCACATTAAAATGTTTTCTCAACACTTGCCAAACATAAATATGCCCAAGATGGGCATTTGGGAAAAATATAATTTCATTAATTTTGGTGCAACTTTTAACAGCATCTCAAACTAAATTTATAATCTTTAATTAAAATAAAGATCCTTATACATGTGGACCTAAAGACCCTACAAGACCCCATGTTCTAGCAATACAAAGTGACAGGTTAGAAATATGCCTGAAGCTAAGCTATACCATTTTCATTGCAAGTTTGAATGACATGAGATGGACAGAAATAAACTGTACTCCTGAGAACACATTCTCACATGGGCTTCATTTTATCTTTCCTTCAAGCAATCAAAAGAGCAGGTCCTCTTAAGATAAAACTTAAATTAGATTTAAAAGACTTTAGATTTAACCTCCTGACATCTGGGTTAAAGGCTAAATAAGAAAAACATATGCTAAATCAACTGCCTCTGCCTCCTTACTTTCTTCTCAGAAGAGGTGATTTTTTTCTTCAAGTGGTGCTACTTCCTGAGAGTCTCCTTTTCACTGGAAATTTTCAGGTTTTCAACATTGATTTTATAAGAGGATCAATGTGTTGTTATCTGAAAGGAGTCCCTGAAATTCACTGGTGTTTTGACAGTAGCACTGTATCAGGAGATATTTGATCCAAAGTGGCTAAACAGACGTGATAGGAGGTACAGCCAAACAGCTAAGCTAAGACATTGCAACTCAGATATGTTACAGCACAGACAAAGAGGTGAAACCACACACCCACTTGCATCTGTTGCAAAAATCACCAAAATAAAAAACAACACAAGTAAGTGACACTGCTTTTGGTATCACTCTTGGTCTTGGCCATACAGGTTTTCTTCAGAGATGAGATTCCTGGAGCCTCCACCTCCATGCACAGCTTCTTGAGGAGAAGTAACACAATTTGTCGCCCTGAAAGCCACCACTTTGGAAGGGAAAGAGCTAGACAAGCTAGCTTTCATAGCAAAGCCTACAGACATTATGTAATGAGATAAATGAGTAATTTAAGAGATACAAGTCTTATATACTTCGACAAGTTCCATAAAATCACTTGTCACTGTTGCCAGGATTGCAGTATCTTCCCTCTCCTCCCCATTCTTCAGAGAATCCCACTTCCCAATCTTCAGGGCTAAATCTGTAGCAATTGCTCCCCAGACTCAGACAGCACCTAAGAAAGCAATAGCCAGTGCCAGCTCTGATTATCAAGAGCATGACCTTTAAACAAACTCCTGGTTTTTTCTTGTAAAACCCTGACTTTTGTTTGTCTGGACTACACTGGTCCATCACAATGAGCAGGAAGTCATTCTGACTCCTTGATTCCGCACACTCCTCCATACGAACATTCAGGTATTTTCCCCGGAAAATATCTTATCTTAATCCACTACTTCCAGTTAAACCAAGCTACCGAAGCCATAAAGGAAAATTCAAAAAAAAAAAATGTCATTATTTAAAAGCATCTAGATATTTTGGAGTTGGAAAAAATTCAACCCCCCCAAGAGACAGATGTAGAACTTCATTTGCAAATGGCAGATTAAGCACATCTTGCCAGTTTGTATCAATTCTGTAGGACAAAATTAAAGAAAAATAATTGCTGGAACAGTACCATGTGAAACAAAGAAAAAATATATACAAAAACATTTCACTGCATACTCCAAGTTACAGTAAGTCATATTACATTAAAAAAAAGAAGTATTTCTTCATTCACTCACCTAACTATATGTAGAATTCCAGGCCAGTAAGGGTGTTAGGTCTTAAATTCAATGGGTTACCAAAGTAATTGAAAGTACTCATTACACAGAATTTAAAAAATTTCTAACAATTTTCTGTATGAGGCTAACTTAAAAATGGCTAACCGTGTAAAAAGGCTTCTAATACCCAGAGGAAGCCATTTTATTTGTAATATCAAACTATATTAAGCAAATGCAATGTTATCATGAAGGGTAATATACATACTATAAGTTGTTTAAAGCATCTGAAGACAGCTCAGATTATTCTGTGTTCTTTCCTAGAAGCTTGTGTGTGTATCCATGAATAGAAATATACATGTGTGCATACATATGTGTATGTAGGCAGATTCACACATATGTGCAACCACACACCTGTTTTTTCCCTTAAATTTCAGTTCAGCAAAGAGCTGAACTGAAATTTAAGGGAACAGCACAAAGAGCAACAAAAGCTTTGTGAAATTTCTAAAGACTTTCCATAGCTGCAGTTGCACAGCATGGGTATGCCAGCAAGATAACAAGCTCAAAATCTGTCCAGCTATTTCAGTGCACCACGCCCCTCTCATCCCAACTACCAAGCCAGTGACAAAGCAATTAGCAAGTAAACTCAAATTGGTTTGAATTGAATTAATATTAAAATCCCTCACTAGCCCAATTGTGAAGCAAGTTATGCACACTAGTTAGCTCTTGCAATTCCACCCCCTGAAGTCTAAATGTAATACACCTGACGCAGAAACACGTCACGAACCTGGGGGGTACAAAGACCACAGTCTCACTTTAAAGCTTGGTTTCTTTACATCAGGAAACACCTAGAAAGCCTTTCAGAGCAAAGCAGGTTCAGGAAACAGTTATTGCTACCTTTAACCATTTTTTTTTTCCTTCTAGAATGCTCCTGTATCCCTTTCAGGAAGTTAAACAGAAATAGAACAGTCAAACCATTTCAGAGAAAAAAAATACACTCAAATCCATAAGAAAAAAATAAACCTTAAATGCTGGGTTACTGTTTCCTCAACAATGCCTTCCTTAGTTTTTTCAAACAATATAACCATCAGTTGTTCCTCAGTCCAAGTGCCAAATACATTCCAAGAGTATGTTTAGAAAGATCTAAGAGCAGCCAATCTTCTACAACAATTACAGAGTGGAAACTCTTCAGAGCTATCAATACAAATCTAAATGATACAAGGAATATGAATCTTAAGCTTTAACATTACAGCTGCATGCACACATACATAACATGCCACATACATGCACTAACATCCTACAATTTCAGGACAAGATACATATCCATGTCTGTACATGCAGATGTTAAATAAACATGCTATTCTGGTTTTAGTTTAGCTTTCAATTAGCAGATAAAATTATTAATGAAACAAGTTTTTATTTACCAGGAATGAATGAATCAGTATTTCTGAATCTTCATCTGGCAAGCTGAATGCTGTGTATTCAAGGGCATTGTTTTCCCCTTGCTGTTTGCATATATAACCACAGTTTCTCTCAAAAACTGTACGAATGCCTTTAAACAGAATCACACTTGTCGTGCAACCCATTCCCAATCTGTTGAATTTTGCATTTCTAGCAGCCCTGATTGCAATTGCAGAATGTCTTCTTCGGTTGCTCGACTCAAGTAATTTTCCTGTGCTTTGCAGAAATATTTCTTTGTACAATCCTCATTATGTCCCACATTTAGTACGTTCCTCGACTAGAAACCATCAGCTACTGAAATGTAATCCTATTTGCTTAAGCCAAATACTGCCAAAAATCCAGCGGCTGAAGACAAAAAATCAGAGGGCGATGAAAAGCAAAGGATACCTCAGCTGTAGAAGACAGGAGGCTTTCAGCATGTGCTGCACTCCACCAGAGATGAAAAGATATTCCAAGGGGTTATGGAAAGAGCTCCTGTATTCAGAGATCCTCAGAACATAATCAAAGATGAAAGGAAACTGCAAAGATACTGCTGCAGTTTCTGCTGCCAGCCACAAAGAATCCTCATCTGCTGCAAGAAAGCAGCCTCCCAGAATGCTTAGCACAGAGTTCGTACTGGCAAACACTTCTTTACTTGACCTACATGTGCTTTTTAATGTCTGAAACAAAAAGCTTCAATATAAAACACTGAAAATATGAGGGGGAAATTCTTAAATCACTGCTGCTATGCAAAGAAAACAGCATGCTATATATACTTCTTTCAATCAAACCTGTACATCAGAGCATGCTATTATCAGTTCAGGCAAACCACAAGGGAACTGAAGACTGTCTTCACTTTTCCCTTTCTTTCTTACATGCAAAGTGATCTGTCAGTTCCCACCTGCCAAAAGCCGAATTTACTAGTCCTTGATTGTAAATAATCAATATCACAAAAGGAAAAAAAAAAAAAAAGAAAGAAAAAGACTATCTAGTTCAGATCAACATCCACCTCTAAAACCAAAATATAGAATGAAATTTAAAATACATACATTTCTTGGTTTTATAGTGACTCACATCTGTGCTGACTGAATTTATCACTACAGGACACTAGTTCACATACTGCAACAGTATCTGTTGTACAAGCACATAAATATCTTTAACTGACACTGAGAAGAAATGTTAAATTTTTAAAACTACTTTAAAGGCAAGCAATTTGCAAAAAATAACTGTCCCAGTCCACATCACAAGAGTGCTGTATCACCCTGTCAGAGAGTGCTGGTGAGTTTTATATTTCTGCTAAACTGAAAGCACTTATTTACTTACCAAACTGTAAAACTGGATGCAAAAGTGAACTTACAGAAACAATTGTTGCAGTGGAGTTAAAGCAAACTAAATTAAAAGCATGAAGGGAGGGAATAAACAGATTCAAGATGTCAGCTACAGATTTGTGCCCATAAAATTTTCTTCTCAAGGAAATATTTGCAAGCTATAATGATACTTCACAAGAAATATTTCAGACTTAATAGCATTTTTCCCTAACATCTGCCTAGCTAATACATGTCAATATGCTTCTCATTACATTTCTAACCTAGATAAAACACAGTAACATGTAGACACATCAATTAAAAAAACCCCAAAACCCCAACAATACTTGACAGTGATCCAAGTAGTTCCTGTCAGTCCCATATTCAGAAAGGCAGAAGCTAGACCACTTCTCGTACTAGGAGAAATACCAATTGTTTTAAGTTCTGCTAATAATGAACAGCTTTATCATAAGGGAGAACAAAGAAGGTCATGGTGAAGAATTTGGCATAAATTCTGCTATGAAGGACAGAGATACTTCATACATAACCATGAATCTTGCACAGCAACATCTCCCTACCTATCCTACCCTCTTTGAAAAGAAGAAGTAGGTCAGTGAGGGAAATGCAGTGCTCCATTCACTAAGGCTGGATAACGACATCCTTACAAACATGCAAGGGAAAACAGTCATGGGAATTACCACAGAAGGCATTCCCCAAAAATATATTCAAGTTAACTGTTTCTAGTGCAGAAGCCCACTTTGTTCCCATCTGAAATGTAGGATTACAGAGACCTGACAAAGTTCAGGTTACAAACACAGCATCAAAAGTTAAGAGATCATTAAAAAGAAGCACTGATTAGAGGGTTTTCCATGCAATTTCAAAGACTTTATAAGAGCAAATGCCTCTAGCAAAAAGAAAAAAAAAAAAAAAAAAAAGAAAAAGTAGCTTACACCTTAAAAGAGTATGAGAAAAACAGGTCAGTTAACAACAAGTTATCATGCGTAGACAGTTCTTCCACATGTCTAGAAAATTACCTTACTTGTAAAATACTAGCTAGGTTATGGAGAAACAGGAAGACAAAAAAAATTTAATTTGAAAATACAAACACCATAATCTAACTCAGGTTGGAAATGACCCTGGGAGGTGTTCTAATTCAAAACCAATTAAGAGAAAAATTTATTCCAACTATATCTTGAATAAATTTAGCATCAGGTTTCTACAGTATTTTAGAAACAGCAACTGAAACTGACATGGATCAATACAATGGTAACACCACCATGAAAAGCATCCTCATCACAGTCTAGAACTTCCTCATGAGGGGAAGAGAAGGGGCAGACACTGATCTCTTCTCTGGACAGTGACAGTGACAGGACTGAGGGAATGGCCTGGAGTTGTGTCAGGAGAGGTTTAGGTTGGATATTAGAAAAAGGTTTTTCCCCCAGAGGGTGGTTGGGCCCTGGAACAGGCTCCCCAGGGCAGTGGTCACAGCACCAGCCTGACAGAGCTCAAGAGGCGTTTGGAAAATGCTCTCAGGCACATGGTGTGACTCTTGGGAATGGTCCAGTGCAGGGCCAGGAGTTGGACTTTATGATCCTTGTGGGTCCCATTCAACTCAGCTTAGATTCTGTGATTCCAAATAGAGCTTGAAAGGGAAATAATTATGGGGACATGTTGGGGTAGGAAGAAACCACAGGGAGCAGGAGAAATCTGAATCGTATACAATGCAAAGAAGTCTGCCAACAAGCAGACTTTTTATTAATTTGGTGCAAAGTGGAAGTTTTCAGCTTCATTAAGGAGATTCCTTGAATTGTAATCAGCAACTGCACAAACAGTGATCATCCAGGCAGCAATGTGACACAATGCAATATTATTCACTTCAGTTTCACATCTCAAAGTGAAATGGTGTCATGGCTTAGTAAAGGTATTCCCCAATTTAGTGTCCCCACTGAAACATTCCAAACCATTGCCATTGAAACACTCCTCATTCATTGCCCCCTGCTCTTCCACAATGTGGGTGGCTGGAGAACTAGAGGCACAAAGATCACAGGCTGAGATAGGAACAATTTACTGGAAACAGCAATTAAATAAGAAAACACAGTAACAGCAGCAATACTAATAAGAGTGTACAAGAATGAGGTGAATGGTTCACACAATTGCTCACCACATGCCCCTGGTAACACCAGAACCACCATCACACTATCCCCATTGCAAGAGATCCCTTTCCCTGTCCCCAGAAAATGACATAAGGTGGTAGAGAGTAACCTCTGGGAAAAAGCCATGCCCCTCCTGGTTACTGCAAATATTAACCCTGTCCTGGCCAAAACCAGGACAAATGGGAGGCTAGAAAAATTCTTACAAAGGTCTGACAGCACTTTGCCCACTGAAGAGAGCTAAAAGACGGCCAAGGTAGGTAAAAGTCTTAATCCAATGGTAAAATTACCAAAGCAGAACAAATCAATATATGAACAAGTCCAGACTGTACATATGAGCAGCAAACTACCCATTGCAAACTGCCTTTAGCTGAGCCTGGGTTATGGAAAGGTCTTTTTCCATAAGGCAGGGAGTGAAGGGGAGGAATGTAAGGCTACAGGGAGGAGACAACACTAATGCCTGCCTTCTCTTGGTTTATGCAAAAGGGCATCAACCAGAAAGCATGCAGACTTACAAGCTATTTGTGTTAGTACACATTGCCAACATTACACCCCTAAGCCAAACCACTCATTTATATGGGGAACAACAAGCTCCTCCCTGCTACAGTCTATATTCAATCTGCACTGACTGCACCAGGAGGACAAAAAAATTATTTAGGTGTGTTAGCTCCAGATTGTTCAGAATCATGCATTTTTGAGACATGTTCTTTTGGAAAATTAATAAAGTAGTTCTAGTTTCCTTCCAAAAAACAGAATTGTTTTAAGGACCAAACCACTCCTCTGATTAGAGTAAATTACTAATAATCACTTTGCACTTGGGAAATGGAGGATTTCAAATCAACACGTTAAGTAATCCTTTGCCAACCAAATGAGTTCCAAGAAAGCATAATGACACAGGTACAAATTAAATGTGTGTTAGCAATCAGACAGTTCTAAACAATGTTTACAAGTTTCCATTTGACAATGCTTAATGCATACCAAGGTTAGGGAATCAACCTGGGTTGATATAAAATCTTCAGCTCATGCTATAAAATTCTCAGTATCAAAATGAGAACTTAGAGACTCCTAGACAGAAATTGAACAGTTAAGAGGGTAGAGGTCAAACTAGGGAGATCTTCCAATTGAATGGGTTTCTACAAAACATGCTTCTGTCTTCAGAAAAGCCTCAACTAAAGGAAAACACTTCATAGAGACACAGCCCCCTACCTGCAAGAGAGCATACTTCAGGGAGCATTCAAGCACCTAAGTCCTAGCATAAGAGCCACAAAAACATCCTTAACTCTTGAAACATTAGCAGCAGGTACTTGTATTTTTACCTACAAAATTGTCCATGACATTAAAATGCCCAAAGTAACGCCATCTTCACATGACTGAACGTTGGGTTCCTCAGAGATCTTACACATCCTGACTGAATTCCACTTTTCACAAAACATGACAGCATTTGTAGGTGGAGGAGCACTACCTCTCATCTGGCAGCTGCCTGTACATTGGCTCAGAATATTAGAGATGGGGCCCTAAAGCTTCCTCAGTCCAGAGGTGAAAATCAATATCACTTGGCATTTTTGGAGTGCCTTAACAAGCCAATGACAGTATTTCAAAGGCAACACATTCGTTTCTGCCTGAAAAAGCTGCGCTGCAGAAAAGACTTGAAGCTCCAATAGCCCTGCAAGAGTAAAAAGAAGTGTATATCAAACACTTCATACTTAATAGGAGTGCTCATAGAGGACCAGAAAGTTCAGACGCTGATTCCTTTTGCAAATACTGTTTCTGCAATGACTGCTGCATGCAGATTTCATAGAAGAGTTTTACCAGGTAATTATCTTCAAGAAGTAAGGTTTCTTCAGAAAGAAGAAACTATGCTGAAAGTTTCTTTGTGGCCACAACAGTGACTTTTATGATGTCTTAAAATTCTTAAGCACTTGATTTGTCAAAACTAGTGCAGAGGACGTGTTTGAATATGGATTTTCCTTAGTTATCCTCATAGTTGCTCTCCAAAATGGTAAGGAGAATATGGAAAACTGCAAGCTGGTCAGATTCACCCCAACCTCCAGGAAAATTATGATGCAAACCCTCCTGGAAGCAATTTCTTGATGTATAGACAGTAAGAGATGTATATCACTTCCAAGCAGACCACATGGATTTACTCAGAACAAATTATGCCTGATCAGCCTGTTTGTCTTCTGTGATGTGATGGTTGGCTCTGTGGACTAGGAGATAGCATTGGACACTGAATACTGTTAGTGAAAGAATGCTTTGGGCAGTCTCCCATAGCATCCTTGTAGCCCAATTAGCTAGATGTGGTCTGGATGAGTGGATAAGGATAGATGAGGGGATAAGGATGACATCCTGCTGAACAGGGAGTTGAACATGCTGAGAAGGCTCCTCAGGACAAGAAAGACATTGATATATTGGACTGAGTCTAATGGAGAGCCATTGTGGTGTTTCACATATGAGAAAAATCTAAGGGATCTTGCATAGTTCAGCCTTAAGTGAAGGCTAAAAGGAAATCTTATTGCTGTTGCAAAACCTAATGGGAAGCTAGAGAGAAGAGCTAGACTCTTCTTGAAGATACAGTCACAGAACAAGAGGAAACAGAAACAGAATATTCCATTTGCATAAAAGGATTTATTTACTTTCTTTTTAACCACGAAGCTACTGGGGTTAAAGTATTTCCATCTTTGTGGATATTAAAACCAGGTTGTCACAGTCTCTGAGCAACCTGCTCTAACCGGATCTGTTTTGAGCAGGGGATTGCACTAGGTGACTTCTAGAGATCTCCATTTCAGGAAGTGTATTTCCATGATTCTGTGGTGGTAAACTGGATAGCCACACACTAACCACTGAAACAGAAAGACAAAAGCTCCAAAAGAATTTCATCCTTAGAAGAAAGCCAGTGTAGTTACTCTGGGAGTAGTCTCGAGGACAGTACGGTTAAATTCCCAGTAATTTTGACTGAGCATCTATGCACTCAGCAAGACCCTAGGAAGAGATTTTCATCCAACAGAAACAAAAAGCTACCATGACATTAGAGATACTGAGTATAGCACCAGGCTGAAGACCAGAGGCAGTTTATCATTCATACAAGATGCCACGAATGTCAAGGATCAAAAGTAAAAGGAAATGCTTATGAAAATTGGAGGAAGATTTAGTCTGTCCTACCTGTACAAGGTATTTTTTGGGTCTATTATGCCTTTTATATATTTAGAGAAGTGAGGAGGCATAAATGAAGCAATCTCAGAAATGCTATTTCAAACCTTACATACACATATGACCGGTATTATATAGGCACTGATGGAGAGATGCACACAGATTTATAGCCCTGCTAGCTGCAAAATGCTAAATATCTTAAATATGAAACCTAAAACTATTAGCTGAGAGCTGCAGAAAGCTCAATCTTCTCACAGGTCCATTCTTACATGAGTAATACACATTGATCCACAGATGAGCAATGGGATCTGCCAGTTCTGTGCCTTAAGTTCAAACTTAACTCAAACATACCCTGAGGATAGACATACCAAGAACAACCCAAAGAACTTTGGGAAGTTGACCAAGCCAATCTAAACTGAATAAATGAGCATTTATTGCTAAGCATGGGACACAAAACACCTCCCCCTTTTAACTCTGCAAGCCATAACACAGAATTTCTGATATTGAAATATGCTCAGTGGACTCCATCTAGTGGTCACGTAACTTTCAGCTTTCCAAACTTAAAGTGATTATTCTGGGATTTTAAGTAGCTGATGCAATAACCATAACAGAATATTATTTCCATCAGAGAGCTACAAACCAAGACAGCAATTACAGGATATTATTTTATTATGAAACCATGATGGAATAAATAATGGTCAACAATACAGCAGACTAGGGGGAAAAAAAAATCCAGTTTTTTATCAAGCTTACTGTATTCAGGTAAGAACAGCAGAAACTTCAGGCTCAGACATCATTTTTTTACTTTTAATTTGTCTAAGAAGGTCATTCAGGTTCAGGTCTTTCTCCTTTCCTTTGTTCCAAGCTCTGCCAGGAACAAGTTCCAACTTCCCCGACAGGAGATGAATTGCTGCCAAAATATTATGCTGGGTGTATTGTCCCTTGAACTTTATCCGCAAGACTGCATACAGCAGGATTAGTTGATTTTTCTTTCCTAATAGGAACCTCATATTTAATGTGGGGAAATCTTACTGGATCATGCTGTATGCTCTGGCTGGGAAAAAGTTAATATAACAACCATATTAAGCCATATGCAATACCAGGCAAATAACTCCAAAGTGATAACAAGTCTGGCAAGCAAGAATCCCAGGATAATTTCTGAAGGAAACTAGAATAGCATCCTTCAAATAATTATGATGTGTGTCATCTATTCATTAACCTGAATGCTCTTTTTAAACTCACTGACGTTTGAGGACCAACACAGATTTAAAATCCCTTTTGGACTAGCAAACAGTGAGAGTGTGGCCTCCTTGAACATCCCTTAAAGACAAACATACTACTACAATTTTCATGTAAACCATCTATCAGATTAGATAACATGACATTGCACTTATAAGTGCCAGTGCAAGTGGGTGCAGATATACCTAGCAGAAAGACATCTCAAATGCCACTTGACAACATCACTGTACTGGGAAAAATGAGACATGGGCTAGGTGAGATTACTTTCTATCTTATTTTCACAAAGTTTCAGTTCTGTATCATTCTATTGCCTGGTATCCCTTACCAACATGGCTACAAACAAGCCCAGAAAGGCATGAAGTGAAGGGCAAGCAGATTCTCTGTCAGAATCAGCACCCTGGCAAAGGACAGGACTCCTCTGAAACCAAGGATATAAAGACCATTATGCAACATTAAAGAGCACAGTGTGAAATAGTATTGTCAATGTGATCAAACTGGAAAAATGGATGACAACCGTTCCATCGCCTTAAAACTCAAGCCTCTTTTCTGTACATTGATACTGACAGCATTTCCATTTGACTTTTGATTTCTTGACAAACCTGTTAAAATGAAAACAAGAACTATCTTATTGATATTCGCCTCTCCATGGAACACACCCAGCTCTTTCTGTGGAGCATCTACCTTCTCATTCATGTATGGTTCAGCACTCCTTCCAGCCCATGAAGGGCAGCTGTGCATTGGGTAACCAGTAAGGTAGCAAGATCATATATCTCCATATCAAAACTAAAGCATCCAAAGGCACTGGGAGCTCTGGATTTGGAGGCTGAAACCAATTTTTATGTCTGCAAACTCAGTCACATTGAATTCCAGGCTCCTGAAATTAACTACTTTACAATTTGGGTGTTATAACAAGTGAAAGGTATTACATCCTGCACTGATGTAACCCGATCTTTAAATGCTTTCTCTACTTCAAATTATGCAAGCTTTATCTATTCTGATTTAAATTCTCCCACTCTTTGTTGGGAGAATAATTTTATAGTAGTCAAAATATAAGCTCCTGTCTTATCTCTGAATTCAACAAGCAACTCCTCCCCACCCACAGAGTACCTGGAAGTACTAAAAACAGTTTCATCTATGCCTCAAATTTCCAAACCCAGATCAGTATCTGTCAACGTGCCATTTCTTCTTAAGTCAATAGCTCCACCTGAGTATCAAAAAACACACAGAAGAACACAAAGCAGCAGCTAAGGATTATTTATTTACACTGATGGATCTATATTACAGGCTTCTCTGAACCCTAGCAGCTATGGATCAGCATTACTCCTTCTCAGGTTTGTTGTGACTACATTTATGTGTTGATCTCCCTTGTTTTTTTTTTCATTTTGGGTGGTTTGGCATTGTTTCTCTTGTCATATTTGGGTTTGGGGAAAAGTTGTGTTTTAAAGCATATTTAGCTAGCTTAGCTAATTTTATGTGAGGTCACTTGATATTTCCACTGCATATGCTGAAAAATGTATGAGTGCTGAAAAAAATATGTTTCTTAGCAGAAGAAACTTCAGAAGGGACTATTTAATTTTGACTTGTAAGGACTAACACTGTTCATTCTTCCCTGAAAACTTTAAACAAGTTTAGAAGAGTTAGGTATCATTTTGAAAAGTGACTACTTTTGTAGAGTCAGTGTCCTACATTTTTTATTTTCCAGTATTCTTTCCTAGAATTGTTACTAGAAGAAATTTTCTATGAGTACTATAAATACAGTTAGGAGAAAAAAAGCCAGTCTAAATCATGTTTCCTTGACTTGCTCAGAATTATAAAGTTGACACTTTCTTTCTGAACTATTGTTACTGAGAATGTTGCACAAAACAAGGTCTGCTTTGCATTTAACCTCTCCATAAAAATACTGTGAATCTGATTTTTTAGGCAATGTGCAGCCTCAGCTGACTTACCTCTTCCTCCTCCCAGTCTCCAGATTGAAAAATGATCATGAACTTTCATGTTCTTTTTTGTTGTTGTTTTGACACAGTTGCAGGGGTTGAATTACAAATGTTGTTCTAAAGCTACCTGGTATTCTTTTCATCAGCTACTGAGCTGAAGAAAAATTCTAGCTGGTTCTCTAGTGGAATGGTCCTTTTTATTCAGAGAAGATCCCAACCCAAAACTTGGCCTGGACCCAGAGGTTTAAAACCAGAATTGCAGAAAAAGCCTCCAGTAACATTGACACCAACAAGTACTCCAGTCTGAAAGAGCCTGCAATGTGCTTGAGCCACGGATGTAGTGGAGAGAGCACAGCAATGGGCCATAAAGATGATTAAGGAACTGGAGCACCCCTCCCATGAGAACAATCAGAGAGCTGGCACTGTTCAGCCTGGAGAAGGCTCAGGGGGATCCCATCAGTGTGTATAAATACCTGCAGGGAGGGTGCAAAGAGGACAGAGCCAGGCTCTGCTCAGGGATGCCCAGTGACAGGGCTGGAGGCAGCAGGCACAACCTGAAACACAAGAGCTGCCTCTGAACATCAGGGAGCACTTTTTCACTGTAAGCACTGGCACAGGTTGCCCAGAGAGGTTGTGGAGTCTCCATCCTTGGAGATACTCAAAAGCTCCCTGGACACAGCCTTGGCAACTGGCTCTAAGTGACGCCGCTTGAGGCAGAGAGTTGGACCAAATGACCTCCAAAGGTCCCTTCCAGGCTCAGGCAGCCTGGAACTGTGTGACAGAACCTTGGCACCCCTTTGCATCCCATCCCCTTGGAGATATCTTACCTGATGCCCTTTTTTTTTTTTTTTTTTAAATTCTGGATATTCATCACCAGGCCCAAGGTAACACTGCCTAGTCACAGAATGCAATGGTTAGCTTCACCAGCCTGAGGTGCCAGATCCAGACTTCTTAACAAAGGCTTTTGGTTTCTTATTCCTCATTTTTCCCCTCACCTGAACTGCCAGGAATCTCTGGACACAGCAGGAGAATGCAGAAGACAGAGCCTGGATTCCCCATTCCTCCTTTTATACCTGATTCATTGGGCACAGATGAGATGACAAACTGCTGTAACAGATGTAGCCTTACACTAAAAGAGAATCCCATTCCTCACTCTTTGCAGTCAGATTAAGACTTTTTATTTTCTTAATGTAACTGCACCAAAGCTGTTATTTCTCCCAAATGGTCACAGTGGGAGTGCAAGTAGAAGACAACACCAGCAACAGATGTTGAATTTCTCTGACCAAACCTTTGTGGTCCACAAGAATTTTCTTCATAAAACCTCATTTAGAGCTTCTGATTACTTTCTGAAGAGCTTCAAACAACTTAGAACACTTTTTTTTTTTCCGGATTCCATTCCACCAATGAAATTTTAGTGCTTGCTTAATACAAGAAATCTAGTCCATAATGTTAAAAGGTTAAAAGGTTTCAATGTGTGTTAATTTATTGCATTTTTAGTGCCACAAGAAATCTCTATTTTGAGATAATACCTGTTTCATTCTCACAAAAAGAACTACTTACAATAAAATAAAATTTAAAAAAACCAAAACCCATAACGTTCTCAAGATGCCATACCTACCACTACCTCACAGATTATTAAATTTAAGAGACCAAAGACAACAGTGCCTCTGGACTAAGACAGAACATGAGTCACCTTTCACAAAGCAATCAATCAATCAATCAATCTCTCTATCCATCTCTCCACCTTCTAAATTAAGGTCTTGAATAAGCTACATGACCAAAATTATTGGAGTATCTTCTTGTCTTTAGAAATAAGTTATTTCAAAAATACTTCAATGAGAAAAGTGTTGTGTCATTCATGGACTACTTCTGCAACTTTTCTGCCTTGCATAATTAATGCTCTCCATAGACACAGACAGTCTAAGGAGGGGCAAGGACAAATGGATTTGTCTTTACTCTTGTAAAATTATGGAGTACCCAAGCCCAATGAAGTACTGGAGAGTGTTCAATTTCAAAATAAAAAATAAACACTAGCTAAGGAAAGAAGTTTTACATATGTGTTCTTTTAATACATATTATTTTTTAAATTCATTGCATTAGTAAGTTCTTCAGCCACCATCAGAAACTTCAGGTCTAAATGAGAGCTCCCTGAACACCAGCACAGAAGATGCTATTGTACTTTTTATTTCTATAAAGAACCAGTGGTATCAAACCAGCTCTAACAATTACAAAAATTCTTAAATAAAGCAATATAGGCTGTACATTTCTCAGGAGGCCACAATCAAGCTGCTTGCCATCTTGAAAACTGACCTCCCCTTGTTTGCTTCAACAACTTTTGAATAACCTCTCATTATTTTTAGAGCAGACCCATATGAATTTGGCAGAATCTCCAAGTTACCTAAAAAATACAAATATCTGGCAGAAATTACAAGCTCACAAATTGTTGATCTTGCATACACATTTATATCTCTGATGGTCATGTAATCTCAGGTACACTCACAAGAGTGCCCAATGACCACACAGGCTTAAAAATTACTTGAACATTCACATCCATGCAACAGAAAAGACAGTTTACACTAAGGGTCTAGTTTTCAAGATGAGTGGTTACAGACCTTTTTGAAGCATTTGCATTGAAGCATAATGTAGCATAACCGATGACTTGAAGTGAGATATGTGCTTTTAAGTTTATTGCACAAGATCTTAAAAAAAATAATAATCACAGAGTTGTGAAAGTCCCAAGTTTACATGTAGGTGTAATGAGTTCTACTTCCATTGAGATAGAAACATCCTGATTGAGGATTAAAGGGCATGAGTAGGAGGAAGAGAGGAAAGATAAGGTATGCTGTGGTATCCCATATTGAGTAAGATGGAAAACCCAAACCAGCATCAGGTGTATCTGACATTTGCTGCATTAGAAACAACTACTTATATAAAGCACTTATTCTTCTATCTTAAACATAATTATCCTTGTCTAGCAGGAAAGAAAAAATTCCAGAAAATAATAAAGAAAATGCACCTTACAAGAATGATCTAATGTTGTTGAAAGTTTAAACATCTACCTGTTCACATAGAAACTCAACTGTCCTATATTTTGTCTCTCAAATTGCCTTTCTGAGCAAGAACTTTAAGATTCAAATAAGTTTAACAGTATTTCTTAACAGAAATTTTAGTCCAGCCTCTGAATCTTTACAACCACAGAAATGTCCATCACACCCAGTGAGTCCCTTTTGCAGTATCAGACTTTCCAGAAATAAGTGTTCTAACTACTATCTTCTATCCAATCAAAAAGATTTATATATTGCACTTTGCAAAAATAAAATTAGCACTTTATTAAAAATACCTTATTCTCTGAGAATTTTTATTTCCTTTACAAAAGGTAAGCAGTATGTACCATAAACTAAAATAACTTAGGGTCAAGTATTAGGCTTTTTCCCCCAGGTAAACTAAGTTCAGCAGTTCAGAGTGACTGAATGAGCATTACCATTTTTAGCACGTTCCTACAAGATGAAATATGTTATGGTGATGTTCATTGCCAGCAATGATTTTTTCTTTAAAATCTTGAGCGTCAGTTCACATCTTCCTGCTTTCACTTGTCCATTTATAACAATTTGCTGCTTCCAAATTCTTTATGTGTACAATTCCACATACAGAAAGATCAAGCTTCACCCATGTTTCCAGCTTTTCTGTACCCATCAGCTCTAAAAGATCCCAGTCCTTCCTCATCCCTTTAGCATTACATACCACTTTTGAATTCCTACTTGGCTAAAGGAAGCCATCAACCCTCTTTTCTAGACACACTACAACTGAAATCTGGCACTCAATGAGGATCCAAATACTCTGTTCATCACATACAGAGAAGCTGCTGTGGAGAGAAGCACACAAGCCCTCTGTGCACACAGCATATGAAATTATACAGGAATCAGAAAGGAAAGTGCCAACCCAAAATAAATACTACATCCTCCTCCCATAATCCTCCCCATTTTTGGGGAAACACTGTATTAAAAACTTGGCAATAATACAGCATAGAGTGCACCTCATCATCTTTTCTTATGGAGTTGAGATTCACAGGAAAGAGAGATCAGGACTGGAAGGACCAAGTTGACATAATTATCTTATAAAGAAAAGAAGGAATACCAATGAATTTGAGATCAAAGACTCAGTAGGAGGTCCAAGCATTGCCTTTGTGATATACTGATTTTCTACCATGTCTGAAAAGCTGAATTTCTGGAAGAGTTTTAGAACTCAACAGCTCCATCAGGTATCTGAACTTAATGTATGAAAACCAAGACTCTCTTAAGATACAGTTCTAGCCTTTAAATAAATAAAACCTATTTTACATATCCAAATCAAAAAGAAGAACTGTATAGAGCAATTTGGGTAATCTCTCAGATTTCATCCTATTTCCCATATCGCAAATTTCTTCTGAATAATATTAATTTTGACATGGGGGAAACAACTTTTGCTGCATTATTTGGCATATTTAATCATTTTCATTATCTGCATATTTGACAAAGGCATTTTATTCACAGCTAGGCAAAAGCAGATCAAATTTCATAGGCCAAACATTATCTTAATTGCTTATTATCCTTAAATGCCAGCTTTAATATAGGTATATTATTATAAATAACCCTAATGTAGAGTAATTTTGTCTCTGAGATGAGTTATCATTAACATACTACTGAATGAGACACTGATCTGTATGCACCATGCTTTGAGTAACTCATCATCACTTAAAGACATCACTTTCAATTATGCATAATACTAAAACTGCATTGAAAACTGCTCTTGGCAAGATTGCTGGTTTAAGAGACACACTTGTCATCCCCATAATCTTCCCTCTCAGACATAAATGTATTTGGGTGGCCAGAGGCATCAAATTGAGTCACATGACAGATCTGAAGTCAAAACAACATCAACAATGCACAAGAGGATATTCAGCAAGGATGCTACTGTCAAGGAGAAAATATAAAAACTGAATCCAAATAATCAAGAAATACATGATGTGCCTTACAACACAGTGAAAAGCTGATTGCCAAATAACAAGATTTCCTTTCAGCCAACCAAACTGTACTTGTTGGTTCAGCAAACTATATCCAACAGAGAGAACGTATGAGATGTCGAATGCTGACAAGACAGCTTGCTTCATTCTGTGATGAAAACTAGCTTGGCAAACCACATCTGCTTCATGTTTTTTTACTACACAGTCAAGTTATTTAGTCTGTCAGCTGGCTCAAAGTCTCTGACTTTCAGATCCAATGAAGAGCTATCTGAAAATTTAAGATATACCACACTATCCTGGTGACATGCTGTTTTCAGTTCTCTTTCATCAATATAATCTCAAGGACATTAATAAAATGGAAAAAAATAAGCATATGTGATCTAATAAACCCCATTAAATATGGGCAAAGCTTTTCTTTTCCCTTTTTAATCTAGCCACACATTGTTGATTGTAAAAATGGATGGAACTGTTAAACAGTAGCCACAATAGCAACTTATAGAATCTACTCAAGCTCAGAAATATTCGTAGCTCCCATTTATCTGCTACTGCAAGTAATGACTGCATGTTTTGCATCACTGCTCAGTACATTCTGCTGCAGGGATGTACAGTCCAAAGTAATAGCTGGTTGTAAAGATCTGGACAGATCATCCACCATGAACTACTAGATGGAAAGAATTCCTTCCTACCTCCAGATTCTACACTGCACCACTAGTCAATGGCCAACAGCAGTTTTTCAGTAGTGGAAAACCTCAGCACTTGCTCATGGGCAAGTGATGACAGTAAGATCCTTTTAGTAACCAGTGCTCAACTATGTTTTAAGCAAGACAATTTGTTGACAACTCAGTTGAAAAAATCCTGGGAAAGTGCTTTATCAAAGAGCTGTGAGAGGCAGCTTTGGAAGGAAAGTGGGTCTCCTTTACTTTAAAGTCCCACATCTGAACAGAGCATTCCACAACTACTCTAACACTGGTAAGACTCGTATTTTCACCAGGTCAGTCTAAGAGATTGTTCAGATAACAAAGCCCAGAACCTCCAACAGATAAGAAACAGTCAATCTGTCAAACTTAGAGATGCAAAGTTTTTTTTAAGTCTTCTATAGCAAAAATCAATACTATCCCATCAAAATTTCTCCTTTAAAAAAGTACTATTTCATTCCAAACATCAATGTTCAACAAAAAGAGTTACAGTATATTAACAGGAGGAAAAAATGTAAATGTAAACTTGTAATTACTAGCCTTTTACTTCATTATTTAAACACTGTGTGCACAAGAACATTGGAGTTCAGTGATAAAAAGAAGAGCACTGATAGTAAGAGAGACATAGCAGCCTGGGCAAAATACTGCTGAAATAGGAAGGTGAACTTCAGCACAAGACTGTATGTGAGGGAGATGGGGATTCAGCTTCATGCATCAAGCTAACATAAAAGGATCAAAAACCTGACATGAATGTTAAGTCACCCCTTCTGCTCTCTAAAATGCTGATGAAGACCTTATCCAGGATAAGCTTAAGATAGTACATCACTCTGCACCATCAATTCTTTAATCTCCATAAAGTTCTGCAGAACATGCTGTTGTGACAGCATAAAAACACCACGCACTAATGTGCCTATCACCCTATTACGTACTTAATAATCTAATTAATCCAGGTTCACCATTATTATGGTCAACCTGAATTAATTAAAGATGCACATAAATATTTTCCAACTCACTGACACTAGTCATGAGTGAACAAAGGAAAAACCTTCTAAAGGCAGAGGAGGGAATAGCAGGGTTGCAAACTACTGCAAAAAAAAAATTAGGTCATGAAAATACCTAAATATTTTTTGTGCCCCCCCAAAACGAAAAATATTTTAAAATGCATATATTCTTTTTCCACACTTGCCAAAAAGTACTTGATCCCTGGAGAAGTGTTAACATATTTGGATGCTCGCTCCATGTAAATGTGCTAGCACCTTGTGGAAAGATGTCAGTATCCAGGAAGACTCCAAACTCTGCATATTTTATAAATTCTGTGATGCATAGATGAGTAAAGGGCAATTTCGTTTTAGAGCCATTGTCTTTTAAAAAAAAGGTATTTGTCTTTCAATCACAGCTACAGCATTTGTTACTCTCAAAACACACCGCTGTGACAAGACACTGTCCCAACAGGAGGTTTAAAAAAAGACAAGATCATACTTAGCAAGAGCTAAGAAAAAAGGACAGATCAGCTTCCAGTATCAGGAATGCCAGCACCAAAACTTCTTCACTTTCGCAGAGTTAAATGCTTACTGAAACATTCCCCTTGGAGATAACAAAACCACAAAGAAAACAAATGCATACCATGAATAAGAGTCCCAGGAGAGAAACCCTGGAAAGTCTTACTGAGGCTGTTTAAGATGTCATCACCTGCTGCCTCAGTACAGCATCTGACAGAATTAAATTCTTAGGGTTGGAAAGGGCTCCCGGAGATCATCTAAGTCCAAACCCCCTGCCAAAGCAGGTCACCTGCAGCAGGTGACACAGCAACACATCCAAGTGGGTTTCAAATGTCTCCAGAGAGGGAAACTCCATGAGCTCCCTGGGAAGCCTGTTCCAGTGGTCTGCCACCCTCAATGGAAAGAAGTTCTCCCTCATCATGAGGTGGAAATTCTTGTGTCTACGGCCATTGCTCCTTGTCCTTTTACTGCGCACCACTGAAAACAGTTTGGCACCATCCTCTTGATACCTGCCTTTGAGATATTTATATGCACAGATAAGATACCCTCTCAGCCATCTCTAAACTGAAACACCCGGTTTAGACAACTATTTACACAAATTCACTTTCAGCAGTTTCAATTAAATGAACGCGCCCAACTGTGCACTGGAGAGAGCAGCAACCATGTGCGAGCAGGGTACAGGACAGCGGCATAAACAACACACCAAAACATCCCTGCTGCACTTGCCAGCGCTCACCTTCCATTCCGCACGAACACAACGAAAAACTGCATCATAGTTGTAAAGAGAGCAGCGAGATGAAAAATCACTTTCGCGCCGCAATTTCGACACACATGAAAGCGGCCGTGTCCCGTCAGGCCGGGCGCTCCCGCCCGTTCCACAGGTGAAGTTTGCGGGGAGCGGCGGGAGCGCCCGGCCGTGCCCGCCGGGAGCCGCATCCTCCGCGGCCGGCAGCGCCCGCCCCGCACCTCGGCCCGCCGCAGAGGGATCAGAGCCCGCCCGCCGCCGTGACAGCCCGGCGAGGATCAAAGGGCCCGTCTGCTCCCGGGGGCCGCCGCCGCAGCCCCGCCAGGCCCGGGCCGGAGCCCCGCCTGGGCCGCCGCCGCACTCACCAGGAGGACGGAGCCGCGCACCACCTCGGAGACGCTCTGCCGCAGCTCGGCCGCCGTGCCGGGCTTGCTCAGCGCCCGCGTGAACTTCCGAGTCTCTGGAGCCACGAGTGCCATGGCTGCTGCCTTCGCGCTCCCTCCCTCCCTCGGCGCGGGGCCGCCTCAGCCCTCCCGGCGTGGCCGCCAGACGGACGGACAGGCGGACGGACGGGGAGCCGGGGAGCCGGGGCTGGCCGTCGGGGGCGGGCAGGGCAGGCAGGGAGCGCAGCCCCGCCGCCGCTGCCGCCGCCGAGAGCCGCGGGCAGCCCCTCCCTCCCCGCTTCCCTCCCTGCCCCGATTGGCGCGGCCGCCAGCGGGGCGGGGGGCGGGGCCTCGCCGTGCCCACCTGTTCCCGCAGCGCCCTTCTGATTGGCTGCCGGGTTACCTGCCCGGCTGCGGCTCCGCGCCCCCATTGGCCCGGCGCGGAGCCGGGGCTGCGGCGGGGCGGGGCCGGGGCGAGCCGGAAGTTGCCGCCTGCGAGCGGCCCCGCCCCGGCGGGAGCGGCAGCGGCGGCTCCTCTGTGGCGGTGCCTCGGCCGGAGCTGTCTGCCCGCGCTGCTGCTGCTACTGCTGGTTGTACCTGCCCGGGGGAGGGAGGCATCCTGCCCTCTACTCAGCCCTGGTGCAGCCGCATCTGCAGTGCTGTGTCCAGTACGGGGCAGGGGAGTCCTGGAGCGGGTCCAGCGGCGGGAAACAAAGATATGAGGGACTGGAGCATCTCTGGTGTGAGAACAGGCTGAGGGAGCTGGGCCTGCTCAGCCGCGAGAAGAGAAGACTGGGACAGGACCTCATGAACGTCTATCAGTGTCGAAGGGAGGGTGCCAAAGGATGGAGCCAGGCTCTGCTCGGTGGTGCTGAGCAGCAGGACAAGAGGCAGCGGGCAGAGACTGATGCATAGGAAATTCCACTTGAATATAAGGAAAAACTTCTTTACTATGAGAGTGACTGAGCACTGGAAAAGGTTGCCCAGAGAGACTAAAGATTCTCATTCATGGGAGATTCAAGAACCTCCTGGACACAGCCCTGTGCTTGGGATGACCCAGCTTGAGCAGGGAGGTCGGGCCAGACATCCCACTGTGGTCCCTTCCAACTTTGTCCCCTCCAGCCTTGTCCATTACGTTATTCTGTACCCATAGACAAACGTGCACATGGAGCTGTATAAGTGAAAGAGTCCAAAACTTTGGGAAATGTTTTGTGGTATGAGCATGTGTGCTGCTCATGCATCCAGCTTTTTCTCTGAGGCTTTCCTTTTTATTTTTTTGCCCTCACAAGTTGTATCTGTTTGTAGGTAAAGTTGCACATGTCCTTATTTGAGTAAGGACTGCAAAGGTGATGAGGGCTCTGGAGCATTCCTCAGGAGGAGAGAGTGAAGGAGCTTGGCCTGTTTGGTCTAGAGAAGAGAAGACTGAATATTAATTGCATTAATGCATATAAATGTCTCAAATGCAGGTCTCAAAAGGATAGCGCCAGACACTTCATGGTGCTCAGTGACAGGATGAGGAGCAATGGCCACAAACACTAGAATTTCCACCTCAAGACAAGGGAGAACTTCTTTCCATTGAGGGTGGCAGACCACTGGAACAGGCTTCCCAGGGAGGTCACCTGCTCCGGGTGACCCTGCCTTGGCAGGGGGGGTGGATTAGATGATCTCCAGAAGGCCTTTCCACCCCTAAGAATTTGATTCTGTGGTTCTGTAAAAGTGTGGATGCCTCTAGCAAGTTTAATTACCACGAGTTCCTGCTGAGAGCCTGGCTGGCAGCACTGCTGGAAGGTATGCAGGCATTAGACACATTTAAATGCCTGGAGCATTTGAGAGCATTAGAGCTTGTGCACCTTTATCTTCTTAAGCACCTTTTTATATAAACTAACAACACTTCTCAACAACATTGAATATAGAGCTTACCACTGAGGGACTGAGTGCTGTGGACAAGGAGTAAGGGGGCTTTCAGGTGGACAAAAAATAGCACAAAGTGTTTATGTATGAGGATGCACACACTGCTGGATAAAGGGCCTACTTTTTTGGCTGCTTCACAGATACATCTGTAACTAATAAGATTCCAAGTAATTGAGGTAATTCCTTCAGAAAGACAGAGGATAAAAAATGTTCAAACACACAAATATGTATCTTACACAGAGTTCTTGTCCTTGAAGGATCTTTGCTACAGATACTCTGCAGACCTGCAGCAAAGACTCATTTATTTATTATTTATTCAAATGCATGAGCTGGGATTTTTTACTAGGATGTCTGTCACAACTTGAGTGTTCCAACTAGTTTATACCTTAAGAAAGATATAATGTGCAGAGAGTGGGACTTGCCAGGCTCAGTAAAGATCACTAGAGTTTCTGTTATCACAAGTCCAAGGCCTGGTGTGTTTATGAGTCAATGTTTAGGCTGATAAATCAGAAAATTACATTTTGGTGAGAGAGATTATCTGAATACACAACTGGATCAGCAGTTATGTAAACATTTAGCTAGAATGAGTTATCTTATGATCATCTTTTTAATTTTTGTATCTCAATCTGTAGGATGTGTCTAGATCTCCAACCTCCTCAAGTAAACATGCCCTAGATTTTATATAAATAATAGATGATTATTTTCTAAAATTAAATAATTTGTTATTTTCAGAGCTCTCAGGTTCTCAGGTTAAATTCTGACAATTCTGACCAATATAAAACCAGTTTAATCTAGAGATTTTAATCGTTGCTTGAATGTAAAATGGCATAATTTAACTATGTTTGCATAATTTAACTGTGTTTGTTATCTATAAATAATGATCATATGTTTTATGTATTTTCCTGCAAAAAGACAGTGTTCCAAGTCTGAAAAAACTGAATGACACCTGTATAGGTAGAGATATGTAGGAAAATTGGTAAAGGATAGTTTACTTAAGAAAACCATACAGAATACCAAAAAATTAGGTTATGACAATCATCAGAGTTTCTTTTCAGCTAAACACATTCAGTTAAAGAAAAAAAAAAGAAAGTGACAATTCTGTGTATAAAACAAAAGGAAAATATGAAAGCTGGTAAACAGAAATGGTAAATTACAGCTGTGAAACAATGAGAATGACTAATAGCAGCTAAATATAGGAATGAAAAATCTTGGATCATTGCCTAAAGGGCAAGGGGAATAATTTTTTTTTAAACATCAGGATCAAAAAAGAAAAAAAATCTAGACAATGGCACAGTTTCCCTGCTGCTTTGGAATACACAACTTTCAGTAACAATGCCAATGCATAAAAGCATTTGTTTTTTAATAGAAACCTGGGTAATGCAGTAATACTTCATGGATGTAATTGCAAATGTTTTATTCAATCAGTACTTAGTAAGGATGCTAAAGAGCAACTGGTAAAGGTTAGAACATTTAAACTTTCAAGACCAACTAAGTTATGGCACAGAATTTTATGGGATTCTAAATCATTCATGGTAAAATCAACCTGTGTTTCTTCCAGAATGAAGAAGAGAAACTGACTGGGTGTCCATTAGAAGTGTAAAGCAAAGGGGGTTTGAAGCTAAAATAACATGATGAGACTCTTTGGCAAAATCTTGAAAGTCAAAAGTAAGAATCACATGTAGAAATGAAAGAATTATTGAGTTTCTAATATCAACATGATTTGCTGAAATTTAGGCCTGTTGCTTAATGGGATTAGTATTTTACCTGGGAAGGGTCACTGTATAATTATGAGTTCCTATGAAGACATTAATGTATATTCTATTGAATGCTAATATTCTATTAAAAATATATTTATACAAAACTTGCTATGTAGCTTTATCTGAGAAAAAAAAATAGATGCAGGAAAGAAAGTCATCTAAGTACAAAGAATATTTAAAAGTCAAATTATAGAAGTGTTGTGGTGTGGTTATGAACAACTCAAGAAGATTCATGCTTATAGTACAAACTTTGGATTTAAAAGTGAAGGAATATTAAGAAGAAGTAATGATGATGTTATATATGGCATTCATCAAACTTTTACTGGAATAGTGGGATTGCATTTTAACACAAATGATTGACAAACTGGAAAAGCCAGGAAAATCTGCCTTGCAGCAAGAGAATGAAGAAGGATCTGTCTAGCTTATACAAAACCTTGATCATTATGTACTAGGATTTATAAGAGAATTTCAAATATTAAAAGTCCCTTTAATCTGTCAGCTAAGATGACAGTGAGAACCAATAAATGGCAGGTGAAATTATACTCATGTAGAGTAACATCCTTCTCTTTTAGCCACAAGAAGAGTAATTTGATATTATCCCTAAAGACCCACTAAGCTCTATTTCCCAATTTCTAAATTAAGATTCAATGGCTTTTCTAAATCCTGTGATCTAAGTCATCCCTCAAGTTATGGACTCAAAGCAAAGCTCACATTATAAAATTTCTTGGCTTTTGTTGCTGTGGAGGTCAAGATGATCATAACCTTTCTGGCCTGAAAATCCTTTCTGTTGGGAAAGAGCTGTTGAGCTCAAGGTCACCAAAAGTACCAATCTCTTCACTTTTGTGACCAGTGACAGGACTGAGGGAATGGCCTGGAGTTGTGTCAGGGGAGGTTTAGGTTGGATATTAGAAAAAGGTTCTGCCCCCAGAGGGTGGTTGGGCCCTGGAAGAGGCTCCCCAGGGCAGTGGTCACAGCACCAGCCTGACAGAGCTCAAGAGGCGTTTGGAAAATTCTCTCAGGCACATGGTGTGATTCCTGGGATGTCCTGTGCAGGGCCAGGAGTTGGACTCAATGACCCTTGTGGGTCCTGCCCAACTCAGCTTTTTTTGTTTTGTTTGGGTTTTTTTTGGTGGTCTGAAAGGCATCAACATAAAAAGCTACATTTTTATAGCATTTTATCAGTAATTTTAAAATATTTACTAGTTTTCTATATCTCTAAAAGTTAAATTAAAACAATACTGCTGATAGGTAGATTTTTTAGCATCTTCAAACATACTAACCCATTCAATGATGCACTGGAGAAGGTTCATTTGAACTCCTTTTTAAAATTCTCCCAGAGCCTGAAAAGAATAATGGAGCGTTTTTGCTGCATCTGGCTAAGACTGACTTTGAACCAGATACAGCTAATCTACCCTTCCAAATATTATACAAGCAATCCACACAGATATTTCTGAATAGCAGCATTTAGTTCTTCCCCACCACCCCCAGTGGAACATAAGAGTGTGCCAAAGTTTGTGTACAGAAAGGTACAAGCATTTAAAAATTACTTTGATTATTCAACACTCTTCTCCCCCATGAAATCCATAGTATGTCTTTTTAAGATAACACCTTTTTTTTTTTATTAATATCAGATGGTGTCCCCAGGTCTACAAAGTTCATCCTAAATGCAAATACCTGAAAACAGCTGGTTAGTGTAAGATCGAATAAATATGTATTTCCACTGAGGAGATGCACCATAAATTACTTTGAGGTTATTTCCTTCAGTTATATTAGTAAAAAAGAGCACACACATGTTTCTGCTGCTCATAAATGGAAATGCAAAAATTAGTTTAGCTTATTCCCTACCTGGAAATCTGGCTATATCATGAGATGAAAGGAAGGAGCATTTAGTGGAAGTTTCTCTGTAATTTCCAGCATGTTACTGTTCATAAGACTACATCTATTGCCTGCTTTGCAGAAATGTGTAATTAATTTCACCATAACTCTGTGTTTTAGGCTTAGTTCTTGTAACCCTGCCAATAGAAACTTGAGGAAGGACCAAGTAAATATTACATGATCTTCCTACCTATTCATGTACAATTCTAAAAGCTCATTTTTCCAATTTTATTTCTCATGTTCAGCAGAGGTATTACAGAATTAATATAAGCAAACAAAATTTCTCTGCACTGCTGCACAGCATAAATGTACCTTCTTTTTTTCTTAAAAGCAGAGGTGATGTTACCTCCCATGACCTGGCTGAACTCCAACCAGGATAACTGTAGTTCTATGTAAATGTATTCCTATGCAAGTTCACAAGGATACAAAATAATTCACTTTCTATCTTTCCTACTGACTCCTAAGACAATTATGACACTCCTTTCAGTTTATCAATCAATTTCATTCAGGCTTCTGGCATAGTATTCCTTCTTCAGCATTAGTTGTAAGACTCTACCCATGAGTATTGCTGACATCTTTTGGAGAGTTAGTCATGCAATATGAACTTAGTTCCACATAATTTTCTTCTATATCCAATGGAGGATGACAACTGTGTGATTTTAAAACTGATAGAAAATTGATGCAGGATTTCTGAGTGGCTGCTCTGATTTTATTTTAGTTTATTTTGGTTTGTCTAAACTCAGTTTAGATCGTTTTTGTTGGACCAAATTAAAAAAGCCTACACTTAACAAAAGTAAAAATAGATGTGTCATGTTTTGTACCAATAAACTCATATTTTTAAATTATTTAGAGTTTGACTTTTACAATTTAAAATGTTTATTTACCTTCACAGTTTCCTGTAAACTGCTGTTTAGGATTGCTGTGTACTTTTAAGCGATGCTTCATGTCATGCCATGACCACCAGAAGCTGCTTAAGAGCCTACCATGGGATACATCTTTCTTTTATCATCAGCATAAGGATTGTTGAAACCTTTAGAAGAGGATTTCTCTTCTCAGTGGGGATAGAGATTTCCAGCTAAGCCAGACCATATGCTGATTCCTGGATTTCTTATCTGTAATCAGTCTTTCTTTGATGTTGTCAACGATGTTTCCACTAAAACTGCAGAATAATTCTGGCACTTCATCAGTGTTCATGTGCAGTATTTATTATGATGAGACTACATCCCTTACTAGACAAATCAGTAATACATTTCTTGCAGTGTTAATGTTTGGGATTCCTAACCCACTTTAAACTCAGAGCAACGTAGAGGAGATGGCTGATAACCTCTTAACACATAAAAGTACTGGCAAGGCCTCCTGCAGACACTGTAATTCAAAGTAGTCTCTGTGAGCACAAATCCTCCATTATTGACTTGCCTGCTCATTCCCTGAGTTTGACATAGCTCACATTTCTCCCATTCTGAGTAGGTAACTTCTTCCTACTCAAAGGATTTGGATAAGTGTTCCTTGTTTCAAGGTCAGTTTAGATACAGTTCCAAGACATGATCTGAGAAATAAGTAATAGGACATGATCTGTATTCAGCAAAGTGACAAAGCAGTGATTGTTTACACTATAGGTGAGGCCTAAAGCTCACAGTTCTTACCTCCACAGCAGAGGAACTGATGCAGCTGGCACCAGAGAACAGCTTTCACCATGAAAACAAGAAAAAGAAAACACTTTTTTTTTTTTTTCTGTATATTGCATCCTTCTCCAGTATGTGTTCAAGTAGTGTATTTAGGAACTTTTTTCTCTGGTATAAATATATACTCTAAAATAAATATATACTCTAAAATGCTTGGATTTGGTTCCTGTGCTTTCTTCCTTGCCAATTCTTCTGGCTGTCATCTATAATAAACACAGTCACAATAAAAAACACTGTCACAAGTGTCACAAATGCAGTACACTATCATAAAAGAAAATTATTATAGAATATGTTATTGTAAAGATTTATATTTTAATACAATGTACAGCTATTAAAAACAACTGCACAATTGCTAATTTCTATTGGCCAAGGGTTTGGTTTGGCAGATTTTAAAACTGCTTGCTAACAGCTTGCTGTGGTTAGCTTACGTAAAGTAACCCTGTGGAATCAGTTTTTAAACTTTTTAAAGCAACTTTTAAATAGCTGCAGGGCAATCTTAAAACAAAATTAAACAAAACAGAAAAAAAAGCCAAGCAAACCTGAAAAACAGTACATACCCAAAACCAAAAGAAAATATGTAAAGGGTTTGAAAGTTTCCTGTTCCTTTATAATTTTTGCATATTTGTAGTCTATGATGGTATACCACAACAATAAGCCTTATTCACATGGGGAACCACAATGACACTACTAGAAATAATCACATGAGGAACAGCTGCAAGAATGAATTTGTGGATGTGGTGTAAATAAGAAAATTGTAAAATGGAATGCTGGAATTTTTGAGACTAGTACAGAACAGAAGGAGAAAAGTCAGACATCTTTCTAAGAAATATAAATACTAAGGAAGTTGAATACTTCATAATCAATCCTGGACTATATGACAGACTGAATTTATAACCTGGTGCAATACTACCTAAGAACAACATATCCTAATCAAAATAATAATTCAAATCCTTATTTGAAACCTTTCACATGTGACCAGTGATCAATGTGACTTAGGATAAAAATCAGATTTCTTAGAAGGAGAGTTGAAATTTGTTTAGCTGTTAAGCACATTGGTCTTAGGGGAGGATCCCTGTGAGTGAATGAATCAGATTCCACTGTCTCCTATTTTCCTATGAAACATAATGAATGGAAGCTCATGAACATTTGTCAGCCTTCCTTTGCAAGGACAAAGGAAAAAGGTCATTTTAGGTTTGATTTCTTAGATTTTCCTGATGTACTGTTTCATATGTATTTATGTTTCAAAAAAAACAAGCAAACAAATAAACAGAAGAGAAATTTACATTTAAAACTGATCTTGCTTGCTATATAGGATTTACATCACTTAGATGTCACTTCTCTGTCCCCCAAGAACTACCAAACAGGCCTTGCATTTAATTTTAATCACATGTGTGTTCAGAATTAGTTGTCAAAAAAGTGACTGGGTTCAAACTGTCTGTTTGAAAGCTACAGCTGTCTTGTTATGTGTAGTAGTATCTGTAGCAACCAAAAAGCCTAAGAGCCTTCCAGAAGCCTATTAAGCAATGTGAGTAATACATTTTTGTTTGGGTTTGTTTTTGGTTGGTTTTTTTTTTACTCATGGAAAAATGTGCGTCTGCGGGAATGTTTTGGCTGCTTTTTAATAACACATACTCCATCCATTCACCCACCAATATACTATGTTGTTTTCTTTTGTTAGACAAGAGAAATTCACAGAAAAAAGCCTTCAGAGCCTGTGGTGCAGAGTGGGGAAGTAATTGCTGGAGGTCCCTGGAAGGCTCTGTCTCCTCCATCGGAAGTCTTTTTCTCTGCAGGGAAGTCTCACGTGTCAGAGGATGGAGCAGCCAAACCCAGATTTATTTTGGGGCCATGTTGTCCTTAGGTTCTCTCCTAAACACTTCGCAGCTGTCCTCTAAACTGGTAAATCCTTCAGGAGTTAACATGGCTTATATTCCAAATACAAAAGCAGCTGTAAGGAGACACAGGGCCACAGATTTACTGGCACGTTCCAAGGGCTGCAGCAGTGATAAATCATCTGTAAAACTCACATTTGTGAGGCAAGCAACCATATAAACAAATATGCTATTTTTATATTTTACATATATAATAAGTAAGAAAACATAAAGCCTTGTGTTTGTTCTGACACTAATTTTGTCTCCATTTCTCAACATTGTTGCTCAATCCTATAACAGTGAGTAAAATTCCACTAAATAAAAATGCTCCGGCTTTCAACAAGCTTTGCATTTATTTTCAGAAAAACCCCTAATGTGTTGGACAGTGTCTTCAGCCCTTATCATCTTTCAGATCTATGTTCAAATAGCATCAGAGAGGATCAAACAAACTGTCCTCTGTCCCTGTGGCTCAGTCAGTCAGCATTCCATCTCTCCCTTTCTCACTTTCTCACTTTTTCAGGGTCATCTCCTTGCATCTTAATTTAAAGAAAAGGGGTCATGTAAGTTTGCAGAGCACAGATCTGTTTGGGATACCATCTGTCCTGAAGCATCATCCCTAGATTCCATGTTTGGGAGACTTATTAAATCATACTTCACTTTCTTTAGATTTTCTATTATGCTCTAGTTATCTTCACTCATAATTTTTAACTATCTAAAATACCATTTTAAGAAAAATCCCTGTATCTTTCAATTGAATCCCTCCATTATCTTCTTTTCTTCTCTTCCTTTAGTTTATGAAATGTATTTCAGTTTCATTTCCCTGAACAAATGCTATTTTTATTGTTCTTATCACTGTTTTTCCTGCTTACATTCTTTTTTTTGTACTACTGGCCATGTAATTAGGAAACCTGGAAGAGAGTACAAAATATTTGTTTACCTAATAATTTCAAGAATTGGACATATTCCTAATAAATTTAAAAGAGAAGGTGCCATAACCTGAAAGGATTGTTGGAAAATTCTGGTTTAGGTAGATAATCCAGTGTAAAGTGAAAGAAACAGACCAAAGAACAGTTAGAGGTTAGGATCAGATCGAGAAAATTAAACAATAACCAAGTAGCAAATAGACCAAAACAATGTAACAGAAAAGGAAAAGAAACAAAGTATTTAAGCTAGCCTTAGGACTAAGCATAAGAGGAATGGTGTAAAGGAAATTCTGACTTCCAGTTAACAATCCTGCTGCTGCAGTTTTAACTTCTTGTAATTGTAACCTAAGAGTTTCCTGGAAGTTGCTAGCACGGAAGCACATTCAGCCTACAGAAAGGCGAGTTTTGCAAGCCAAACATTTTACTTGCTGTTAAAATGAACTTGAAATCTGAATTTAGTCCATTTTTTTATAATACCACATCACGATGGGTATTATAAAGCTCCAGTGAATCAAGGTAAATAGTTATAGTACTCGTGCCCTGTGTCACCTCTGCTTTGAAAATTAACTCTTCCCTTGTCCACAAGTCTTTATTGGTTTCGACTGGAAAGAGTGAATAACTTTGATTTAAAGAGCAGACTGAATGTCCTAGAAAACAGTCTGTGCCTTTCCACACAGGAGAATATTTTGCTCCAGCAGCCAGAGGAGCTAATGAAACCTAGTGGGATGTGAGCTTTGCTCCAGGGCAGCCCCACAACATCCCTCCCCCCAGCAATACACATCCCCCAGCTGCCACCACAGCATGTCATTCCCAGGCAGCTCTCCAGCAGCCTTTCCACAGGCTGAGCTTCAGGTGTGGCAATGCCAGGGTAAACTCTAGTGTGGAGAAGTCAGGTAGGTGTGCAGCACCCCATGGAAGAGGCACTGGGTTGTGCCAGACATGGTGTACTGGTGAAAAATGTTAAGGAGAAACTATTGTAGTGGTTGGATGCTGCAAAATCTCAACTTCAGACATGCTTCTACCACAGCCTAGGTGAGTTGTCTTCCTACAAATAGGAAACAAAGCCTGTTAAAGCTGTGTTTTTTATCGTCATAAAACTGTTTTCAGGTGGCAAAGAGTTGGCAGAATGCCCTTGTCATGCCCCATCAGAGTTCCCTGAGAGCAGCACAGTCAGAGACCATCTTGGCTATGACAATAGCCAGGGGTATGCTAGAAGGGGTGTGAGCTTCTTTGGGTTTATGCTGTGTCCTGGAGAGCTACACCTGCATTCTTGAGAAAGCTGCAAATTTCCAGAAAGTTTCCATAGGCTTTGCATGTGACTTCCATGGGGCAAAGGCCTCAGTAGATTAGATGGTTTGGTTCTGTTTTCAAAACAACACAGACATTAAAGTTGGGATACATACAATTCACCATCTAAATAGTTGCCTAAACCCCACCATGTAGATAAAAGGCAGCAACAAGTGTCTCCAGAGGGCACTTTGTTGGATCTACTTCAGCTGTCTGCCTTGGACATGAGCTGCTCTCTGCAGGTGTCTCTTTCTGACCATCACTATAACAGGAAGCCAAATGCAACTGGTATAGATATGGACATCCATCTTTTAAATGCATAACTTTCCTCCCCTCCACTCTCCTATGTGAGATTCCCTCCCAAGCCGTAGCCTGAGGAGGACAAAAGTGTGAAAGTGAAACCTTGGCATGGATACTGATAGGACATGCTCACACCATACAATCAAAATTAAAATCACAGGGTAGCTCCTCTTCTTGATAAAGTTCTATCAATGAAGTCAGGACAGTGCATGTTACCTGTGCTCCTTACAGGTAAAAAAACAGGATTGTGGTCTGAACTCCTCCTGTGTAGTAATTTCCTTAGGCGCTTCAAATTGTTTTTTTCTGTACTTTTCATTTGGATATGCTGAATGAAATAAACTTTCTCCTGTTTTATACTCAGAAATACACATGAACCTCACACCCTTGCTGTGTAGTCTTTGGGAGTCCTTAGATCAGGCCTGGATTTCATTTTTAGAAAGGAAGGGGGAAGGAAAAAAATGTAGGAAAGTTACTCAAGCTAGTATTTGAATTAATACAATTCTGTGGATTGTTGACATATTATCTACAGTTTAATATCATTAGGGTCTAAAGTATTTTACATGTACTTCAATTATTTGACTGGTAAAATGAAACAGGACTTCATATAGTACACTTTGTTGTCAATAAGCTTTTAACAGAAGTGTCAAAGAATGACTTTACTCAGAACTAGTTTTGATTCCAATACACAAAAAAACTTTATAACACTTCAATTTACAGTTTTTAACACAACATGGAAAAATAAACTGTAAGTTATTACATAAATTAATGAAAGATCATATAATGTTCACTGTCATCTAGCAAAATCAGTGATTTGATTACTGTTAAAGTCTATCTTAAGAGTATTGCCAGTTTTACTTGCCATAAAAAGTGCTGTGCTTCTGAAAAGCCCCCTTGAAATGAAATTTTTTGTTGGAAAATATGGTAAGAATCCTAAAAACTGCAAAGTTTGGGTATTAAAATTGCTAGCAGAATCAGACTTGAGTTAACATTTTATGTCCAAATATAAAATAAATTAGCTGTTCAAACACTATCTCACCAACAGATGATGCACTGTAGTCATCAGTCACCAATAAATATATAAAGATATGCAAAATGCATATTCTATTTAATTTCTCTAGATATCAAAAGCCCAATGATTTTGTTAAGAGAGCTCTTTTCTGTAGACAGGTTGGTTGGCATAGAGTGGACACTGACACTAAATTTCAGGGGATATGTGCTGTGATAAGAACAGCTACTATTTGTACTGGAAAACTGGTTAAGTGTAAGCTGTTTTAGAAGTCAAATTAAATATATGCTTAATTCTGTGAAGATAATTTCTTTCAGGCTGCCCGAGCCTTTGCTTATTCCCTTACATCTAGCTTTAATGATGCTTTTCTAACCTTGCCCTTCTCAGTGACATTCTTCCTTTTGAAAGTCTTCATTACCCTTTGTACACTTTCTCCCTTCTCATTGATTCAGCTGCTCTTAGGGTTGCCATAACTGTGGCAGTTCAATTACTTTGTTTCTGCCTACCTATTTCCTTTTCTCATTAAAGCTGAACATGCAGCCTTGAGAAGGAGCTGTTGCAGCACACTCCGTGTAAGACGGTACTCAGAGGTATGAATGAAAGAGCTGACAATGGTGATAGTCCTTGTGAAAGCTCTGCTTTGATGCTTGAAAGGCTGCAGTGGCTTCCTATTTGTCACTACTTGTATATTGGCTTGTTGCAATTGGATCTTTAAAGTGCTATGTGGTCTGGATCCTGTTATTTACAATTCCACTTCCATCCCAGTGACAGCTGAGACACTCACATCTGCTTTGGTTAGCAGCTCTGATATTAGTAGGTGACTAAAATAGTAAAAATAGAAAAGAAAAAAAAAGCAAGAAAAGCCACCTCCAGACAGGTGTCAGGTCCTTGACTCTGTCAGCAGTTGATACAACAGAGTCCAAGGGTATGTCAAAGAAATGAATGTAAATGTTTGCTGTCATACTTCTGATAGCATGAGTTTAGACAGGGCTTCATGGGACAAATAGTTTTGTTTCAGGCAACATTGGACAGAAGCCAGGGCTGGTCACATTCACATCCAGATGAGGACAGAAAAAAAAAATCCCAAAGTGTTATTTTGCTTTTCTTGCAATAACTGTGAGTCTTTGAAAAGCTCTCCACAGATTCCATTCGTGGGATGCACAGTGACTCACAAAGGCCACGTTTATCCTCTCTGCCTTGTAGGATGTGTGTGGATTGTCTACACAGCATGAATGAAGACTGAGCCTGGCCAGCTGAGTGCCTTGGGATGCAGAGCCAGTCTGGATGGCTACAAGGCTACAGGGCCTGCACAGGTCAGATACACAGTGCACGACACATGGTTGGCTGAATTGCAGGTATGACTTGTGCACTTTATCCACTTAGGTGCAGAAGCTGCTTACTGACAGTCCCCAAGAGCTGCCAGCTGCTATGAAATACAGGAAATGCCACATCTTGCACACAGCAATGCCAGAGATCCTGTGAAGTCTGCAGGATTCCTAGCCCTGGCTGAGTAATATCACTGAGGGCTTGGGCCTGCCAATGTTACTGTAATCTCACCAGCCCTGATAAAAGCACCTTTCTCGTGGCAGGCATTTTATGCATTTCCCTCTTGCCAGAAGTAATCCTGTGGTTTTCCAATTTTGGAGTCAGTCCCTGGATGCCAGCCCTCTTGCCCACCCCCAGCTTTGAAGATGCTTGCAGAGCCATCAGCAGCGTGTAGGGAAATTCCCTCCAGGAATCTGTGGTCAGTCTTACCACGGATACTGAACATTTCTGTTCAACCAGCCTGGCTCCCAATTCATCTAGAGAGAGAGTGAACAGCAAAAATCAATAGACACACCACTAGTCTCCTGCTTAAGGCCTTTCAGTGTTGCAGTCCTTGTTGCAAGGAGAGGGACTCGGATTTGCTACTACCATGATATAATCCTGGCTGAGTCTCTGGCAGGCCACTCTCCTCAAGGTAGTGCATCCCTCCTATTGATGACCAGCTAGCCAGGGTGTGAGCAGATTTTTTTCCCTTTTACTGCTGGAGATGTTCCCGAGTAGCAGTGGCCTTTGGTATCACATTGGCCCACACACCTGAGTGCAAATATCCCGTTTGTTCTCCGAACAAAGCTTCCTTCTTTCCTCCCTTGCTCTGTTCACTCATTCATTCCCCTGGCATGCTGTACAGCACAAAGCATTCCTGTGAGCCAGCAGGGCTGCTGTCATCCCTCAGAGCTTGCTGAGAGCAACCTGCTACTGCTGGCAAGCTCTTGCTGAGTGATGTAATCCTGGGCAGATCTTACGCCACCATCCTGATGCCAGATATTGTGTTGGCTCCTGTTGTTTGTTACAATGTGTATGGATCCTTAATTTTTTTTTCCTCAAAGGATTTGAAATTTGTTCCATGTTTGTCTTTCTGGTTCCTGGTTTTTCTGTTGGAGAGCTCTGAAATCTCTGTGTCTGGCACCTGTGGAAGGCTCTTGTCCTTCCTCTTGTATGCTCCAGCTGGGCTAGGTAATTTCCTCTGTTTCACAAATTCTAGTTGTTTTGTTAGCATTTAACCCAAGTCTTCCAGCTTTCCAGTCTTATGCTCCTCATCCAAATAGCCTTGTTTTGTTTGAGTCAACTGTTCAACTGAGATCAGTCAACCTTCTCCTGTCTTTTACCCTCTTTACTTACCTCCTGATGAAAAGAGAGTTTTTAAAATGCTGAACTCCTGCATTTTTACATTCTGTAATTCCCTTTCATGATTCATCCCCCTGGTTTCGTGGAACAGTATCAAAGGTACAAAGTGCTTCAGCTCTTGCCAGAAACAAAGCCAGGATCTGGCTGGTTTCCATTTTGCTGCAGCTGTAATATTGTTACAGTCATTATCTTTCAAGTACCTGGGTGAGATAAATTTTGTAAAAAGAAAAGTAAAATACCTCTCATTAGCATTTTTTACAAATACCTCTCTGATTTCTACTTTCAGATGAAGGCCAAAAATGTCCCTGCTTATCCTCTACATTTCCTGGTATTTTCAGCATTCAGGGACCAATATGCAGCTTCTCTGTCCTGCTCAGACATTTTCTTGGTTTCTTCTCTTCACTACAGTGTTTGTTTGCTCAGTGATGACTCAGAACAGGATACTATGAAAGAGGTAAACCTATTTGTTTCCCAGCCTCCTAAAGGTGCAGTTATCCACCCCAACAGGAAATTCAAGACTTTGTGAATGGATGTTACAGAGTTATAGGGGCAAGAGAAGACACTGTGCCATAGCCTGCACACATGCAGGGTGACTTGCATAAGCTAAATAAATTAGATTAATTGAGTGGAATTCTTCCCTGAATTAAATACACTGAAAAGAGAAATAATTTACAGACTATGCTGTGAAGAACCCAAAAAGGTTTTTCTCCTCTTCCTGTGCCCTAAAACCTATGCACTGTCTCCTGGAAGGAGCTCACACAGGAATCTTCTCACCAGGTCCATTCTAAACCCCAATAGATTAGAAAGGTGATGTTTTCAGACTTTAAGTGTTACTAAACTAGACAATATTAACAGTATTACAACTTGGTCGTTACTTTGTAACATGGGAAAACACAGAGGTTCCAGCTGTGTTTTTAAAACACCTCACACACAGCAAGGCCTGAATAGTGAGGCGTGCGGCAGAAATGACTGGAATCTCCCTCATCTGTCAAAATGCATGTGGATTGGGATCAGCAGAGCTCATTGAAGCAGATGTGTGCATTTCAGGATTTTACACCTTCCCTTTGACTGCAAGGTTACAGTGTTGACTCAACCTCCAGTTTACTTCCTCTCGGATTTCCCCATCTTCAGATTTTGTTTCCTCTGTCTATTGTAGGAGTGAAATGTTACAAAACAGGCATTGAGATATAAAAACAAACATTGCTTTTGAGTAAAATTATGGATTAAAATAGCATTATAAAATGATTATAAAATTATTAAAATCAGTTTTATTGGTTATTAGTTGGCAATAACTGAGACATGAACCTTTTTTTTTGAGGACTGACACTGATTTCTTGTTCATGGTTGAAAGACATATAAGATCTTGATTCTGTGCTATTGACAGCTCTTTGGCAGCACTCTCTTCAGGATCATGCACCTTACCATCAATATCCCTTTTTTGCAACCTGCGTCATGATTCATTAGAATAACAGAAGTCAGAATTGTTTGACCTTCAAGGAGCAACCACTGGAGAAGTTATGAGTTTCTGTTTCCTCCTTTCGAGAGATATGGAGAATGGTGAAAGAAAATTTGGAGCAGCTCCTTTAATATGGAGCAGCCTGGAGAAGAAGGACTTGGGGGTGCTGATGAATGAGAATCTCCACATGGGCAATTTTTGCTTGTAGCCCAGAAGACCAACCATATCCTGGGCTGCATCAAAAGCAGCATGGCCAGCAGGAGGGATGGTGATGCTGCCCCTCTGCTCTGCTGGAATGCTGCATCCAGCTCTGGGTCCCCAAGGTAAGAAGGGTGTTTGATCAAGGACAGAGGAGTACTACAAATGTGATCAAATGGCTGGAGGATCTCTTCTATGAAGACATGCTGAGAGAGTTGGGGCTGCTCAGCCTGGAGGACAAAAGGCTCTGGAGAGACCATGTAGTGGCATTCCAGTACCTAAAAGGGGTACAAGAGAGCTGGAGAGGGACTTCTTACAAGGGCCTGTACTTATAGGGCAAAGGTGAATGGCTTTAAACTGGAGGAGGAGAGTAGATTTAGATTAGATTTGAGAATGACATTCTTCTTTCTGAGGCTGGTAAGACACTTGAACAGGTTGTCCAGAGACATTGTGGATACCCTGTTCCTGGGAGTATTCAGGGTCAGACTGGATGGGACTCTGAGCAACCTGGTCTAGCAAAATGTATCCCTGCTCTTGTCAGGGGATTGGAACTCAATGATCTTTAAGGTCACTTCCAACCCAAACTATTCTATGATTCTAATAATCACAAATACCAAAATCACACTTTGAGGGTTTCAGCTGCTTTTTCTACTTCATTAATAAACCCTTACATGATTGTCACTGAGTGACAAACATGTGGTGGGGGAAAGGAGAGGCAGAGCAACTTGCCTGTGGCAGCACGAGTCATGGGTGGAATGAGGATGATGAGACAGGATTTCCTGCCTCCCAGATCTCTTCAGGTTCTTCCAGATCAGGCTGCCTCCCAAGCAGGTAATTACATGCATATCAGTCATACCTCTTATAATTTTCCTATCTTTATTTATGAGCTGTGATTCTCCTACTTAACTCAATTGTACTTCACTGCATTAATTAGCTGTGCTTCACAAAATGACTTGGAGAAGTATTTAGTTAGTGTGTTCATGAAGTCAGTTCCAAGAGAGGTAACTAAGCTTTTAACAAGGCTAGACAAAAAAAAAAAAAAAAAAACCAAAAAAACAACAAAAAACCCAAAGCCCAATTACAATATATTTGAAAGTGCTTATTTCTCTGCCAATCAAATGTGGTAAAGACACTTAATCACCCACAACTCTGAGGGTGAATTAGTTGCAAGGAAAAATTATAGCTGCACATATTGTTTGTATTCAGGAAAGAGATTTGCATGCCTAAACAAAATGAACTTTAACACAGTTAAAAAAACTCACACATTTTGTAAGTGAGATGGTTTTTGTATAAAGTGATAAGAGGAAGCTATATCTTTTCTCAGTTTTGGAGGAGGGAGAGGGCAAATCCTCAACTGCAATAAAGTGATTTTGGTTTAAGGCAATGAATGGATGGAGCTAGATTTTTTAATCCATCTAATGATCTACATCAAATATATGACACTTTCAACTCTGAAATTCATTTTGACAGGTGGGAAGAGAATGGCTGCTTTGAAAGAAATCTTGCCTACATATTAAAGAAACTGTTGGCAATTTCATTAGATTTGTTGTTTTGTTTCATTTTCCATGTCATTGAACAATTCTGCTCTCTGTTCCAGCCATGAAGTATTTTATCCTGTGAGGCTGGTGGGTTTGTTTTAAAAGTATCTCATCCTTCTGACATTTTATCCTAATTGAATTGCTTCACAGGATCATGAAGAATTACAGAATATTCTGAGTTGGAAAGGATCCAGAAGGATCCTTGAGTTCAACTCTCAAGTGCACAGCCCCTATGGGCACCTTCATTGTTTCTAAGAGTTCTTGACTCTCTGTCTCCATTTAAGAAGGGGCACACAGAAAGCAGGATGTTAGCTGTGCACACCAAGACAATGGCAAGATGATATTGCCCCAAATACCTAGAGAAGTGAACATAAAGTCTGAGCACAGGGTTTCTGCATACACGGGCTATTTTTAATGTACACAGCCACAATTAATTTCTTATAATTAATAATTTTCTGGTCTGCTGCTTCTGACTCCTTCTGATCTCCCCAAAGAAGAGCTGTGTCAGCTTGCTGTGTTTTAACATCACTATCAGTTTGCCCAAGAATTTCAAGAGAACAAAACAGAGTCATTGCTTTATCCTTTCATAGCTGGTCTGAGTAAGAGAGCATTGCTACTTTGCCAAAATAAGAGTAGTAATGCTTTATAATTATTATTTTTGATACAATTGTTTGCATAGGTGAAGTAGGGTAGAGGTGACCCTACAAAATACTGCTAATTGCATTTTCCAAAACACATGAGTAAGCCTCCAGAGATAATAAAGTGCCTTTTATTAGCTTTGGTGTTTTCTTTCTGAATCTCAGGGCCAAACTTGAACCACATTTTTCAAATCTTTCTTTGCAATGCCAAGGCCTCAAAAGCCTTTCTTTTAGAAACATAAAAGCAGGAATTCTCTGAAAATATCTGGATTTCACATAAAAGATCACAGAAGGTACTAAATCTCATAATAAAGGGATGCTGTAATGCATCTGGGCTGCTTTTCCATTTTGCAGTGCCTGCAGAGCTGAGGCAGAATGGCAAAGGCAGTACTGAAACACATTCTGCCACCAGCTTGTTTGTACATGTCCTACCAGCAAATATTTCTATGCTTCAGGGCTGTAAGCTGTGATGAGCAAAATATATGCATATGCGTATATATATATATATATATATATATATATATACATATACCTGCACACCCGTATCAAAACAAAATCTAAAATCACATTAACATGACAGGAGAATCAAACCTTTACCTTTGCATAATTTTTGAGTACTTGTCTACACAAGGGACAGCCAAAACCGAAAAGGAAGGGACTATAATCAGCACATAACCTAGTCATGGGGCTAGCAGACAAGGAGAAATTCTCATATAATCATCCAAGATGTTGACCCAGGATGCAGAAATAATCCCATCTAAGTACTATATTCATGGATCATGTGGTGTAAGACATGAAATAGCTGAGCAGAACAGCACCACAGTGTTTGACTCGTGTGCAGGGTGATGCTTCTCTTGGAGGTGGTATTGATGAAGGTCATGGTGGACTGGGTTAGTGAGCACTTTAGCCCCACATTAGATTTCCACTTGTAAACTTGGCCTGGAGAGCAGCCTCTTTACCACCACTGCCTTGTTCCCAGCATCTTCTTGGTTGGTGAGCACAAGTTACCAAAAATTCTTTAAATGTGTTTACATGAAGGAAAAGCCTGAAACAACAAGTGCTAGATTCTGTGCATCAAGTGATAGTGCTGAGTCTCTTGCTGGTGTTTTGTGTGCAAAGGCTATTCTGTGTTAGATTATGCTAAACCTCAAGACAGCTTTTCTTGTAAAATAGGAAAGTCTATGCAGAGGGCAGATATTAAATAGTAATTAAACTCTAATTATGTCTCATAGCTATTGCACAAGAGTTTCCACACAGGAAGTCTTGAAGAAAAGTCACTTGACATGGGAGGAGAGTGGATGAGGCATTTGGCCCCTGGCACTTAAGTCATAGAGCATAGAATCATGGAATCTCAGAATCATAGAATGGTTCAGGTTGAAGAAAAGCTCTAAGATCCTTCAGTCCAATCATTAACCCAGCACTGCCAAGTCCACCTCAAAACCACATCTTTTTGTGCCACGTCGACCTGTCTTTTAAATACCTCCAGGGATGTTGACTCAACCACTTCCCTGGGTAGCCTGTTCCAATGCTTGACAACCCCTTCTGTGGAGAAAATTTTCCTAATAGCCAACCTGCATGTTTCTTCCACCAGCTGTGCTGTGGTGCTGGCAGCCATTACCAGAGAGACTGTAACAACCTGCTGCAGGGTTGCAAGGGAGAACAGTAACATTAATTATGTAATAGCCCATGACAGCACTCAGGATGAACTGTTCCATGACCTTCCCCAGCACTGAGGTCAGGCCTGTAGCTCCCCAGATCCTGCTTCCAGCCCTTCTTGCCAATGGGTGTTACATTTAGTAATTAGAGCATCCCATTTGCTGACTTCCAGTTAACCAGGACCTCTCCAGTGAGCCAGGGCTGCTGGTAAATGGTGGAAAATGGCTTGGTGACAAGTTCCACCAAATCCCTTGGTGCCCTTGGGTGGATCCCATCTGGCCCCATACATTTATGTGTGTCTAAAGTGGTATAAGCATCTGAGGTCACACCTCCATTTTCATTCTTTCAAGCCCACACAGTTTAATGAGGGTTCCCTGTTCCCATAGAGCAGCATGGCTGATTGAAAGACCAGATACCTGTGCAAAGAAACTGTGACAGAGCCATATCAGCAGCCTGCTCCCTCATGTTTGGGCAGTGGGAATATGCAGAACCAATTAGTCAAATTATGAGAACTGTCACAGCAGGAAAGAGATTAAATAATCCCTGTTTGGTCTGAAGACAGTTTGATTATGAAAACTGTTGGCAAAGATTCCTAGGCCTAGAAGTGATTTATCAGTCAGGCTACCCCATTTTGTTATCATACTGTGAATAAAAACCAAGACACTCATTTGTACACTGTGATTTAAGGGGGCAGGGTTATTGGTCAGTAAAGCTTTGTAGGAGACAGGAACATCTGTTGTTTAATCATCTTCTCAAATAGGCCAAAATCTAGAGTTCCTTTTAAACATACTTACTTTTTTTTTTTTTCTTGGTTAAATTATTATTTGTAAATCTATTCAATTCTCTTTCATTCCTCAGATCTGTAGGAAAGCCAGGTGGGTTGCTGACAGAGGGACCACAATTGCTGTGGTTTAGCCAAGACAATATTAGCACCTGGATTTTGGCAACCAGATGTCTGGTTTTTTTTCATGAATTCAGCTTACCTCTTAAATGTGACAACCCAGGAAAGAGAAAATACTCCACCTTTACCTCTACCCACTGTGAAAGCCTGTATGATTTTTTTCTCCACACTCTAATTAAATCCCTGAAGTTCTTAATTCTGCAGTGATTAATCTACTACCCCTTTGGATCTCAGTTCTGTTCTCAAAGTCTGAAGCATTCTTATCTTGAATCCAGGCCAATGTCTTTTTAATTATGGCTATGTCTGAGAAGATCATCTTTGTTGGTACTATATCAGCAAAACAAAATGAAGAAATCTAATATGTGATGAAAGACACACACACCTTTTCCAATTTTCCACGTCAATAGTGTTTCTCAGGCCCCACCCCACATTCTTACCATAGCTGGTTGCACAATGTCACTTGAATTAAGTGATCCACTTACTGATTTTCTTCCTTGTGCTTCTTTCAGAGAAGGGAGAAGCCAAGTTTCATGCTCCCTGGATTTAGAAAGTATTCGCCTCTTACTTGCAAAGAACGTTTAAACTTCCTTAAGAGCGCTAGTAGTAATCAAACACCAGTGAGTCATCAAATTTCAGTTCAAAGTCTATAAAATCAAGTTTTAAATTATATTAGGATTTTTTCTAACATACCACAATGAGATCTTGTCTCATTTCTGCTCATATCAGGCAAGGGTTCATTCTCATAGGCTGAAGCTGCTGATAGGGCTTTTTAGCATGTGCCATTACTATGACATAGTCACTGATCAGCCCAGGTTTTCAGTAAGTGTTTTCTATGACAGAAGTACCAACAGTAGACAAAAGTACTTTTTAAACTGTAGGGTTTTTTGCTGGAGAAGTACCCTGATCTCTTTAACAGCCTCCCAGCACCTCCTTAGTTTAGCTCACAGATTATGGATTGTGTGTACTGTAGTTCTGTGTGCATGTACACTAAACATTTATTGGCAAGTACTCTCCAAGAAAAGTTACTTACCTGCACATTATTTAGAGGGTTTTGCTGTGTGTTGCCTACACTCACACTCACAAGGTCCCGTAATACTTGCATTTTACACAGGAAAGACACTTTTTGCACTTCTTTACACCTTGTGTGGAATATGAAGCAACTCAGAATTCAGAACACCCTAGTTGGTACAGCTCAGAAAAACCTTTTCTTCTATGAACTCACAGAAAAGAAGGAGCCACAGTGGATACCACATACAAAGCTACCAGAGTTCTTCAACATAATTCAGTAATGCTGCTTGTAGTATTTTCCTTCATCTCATTTTCTTTTTCATCCTTTCTTTCTCTTTTTTTTTAGTCATCATGCCACCCTGCACAGACCATGGGCTCCATGCTATTGGTGTTACCTTTCCTGTCAATCCCCCCTACCCCTTCTCCTCCTCAGAGCTTTTTATGGATTCCTCCTCCGCCTGTGGCAGGGGTTAAGATCTGCCAAATTGCATAACCCCAAGCGTGCCTCTGTTTTTTTCTCCTGTCTCTTGCTCCACCCTGTGCTAATTCCGCACATTCCACCCAGCCTTCCTCCCGGACCGCTCCCTTCCTCTCTCTTTTTGCTCGGTATCTCCACTCATGCCATGGCCATCCATGTGGAGCAAAGGCGGCCTCCCAGCGGATGTCAGCTCCGCGTCCTGCCGCTCCCCTCTCAGCAGAAAGGCGGAGCGCGGCAGAGCCCATCTGCTCCCGGAATCATCCCGCCCGTGACGGCCACTTTCCATCTGCCCCGGCTTGCTGCTGCACTGTCTGCGGTTTGGAAGTTTAAAGTGCACCCATCTGAGCCAACGTCTGCTGAAAACATAGCAGGCTCCTGGCTGATGAATTCAGGGCACTGTGAATCAGGCCATAAATCACCTGGGGCTGACATGCTCTTTTTTTGTTGCTTTTTTTTTTTCTTTCCTGTTTTACAGCAAAATGTACTGACGCATCTCAAGTGTTGCATCAAATGCAGATACTTAAGCCCCAAATTGGTGCTTTTCCTGGGCATGGTGTCTATCTACACAACGACCTTCAGAAGAAAGCAATTAACTTACAAGCAAGCAAAATTTCTGGGGTTTGTGTGAGGCAGCCTAGGATACAAATAGTTAATTTTTGCCCCCAAATGTACATGTCACCAGCAAAATCATTGATGCTGAATTCAGTTGAAAAGCTGCTTCTCCTGTATACACAAACATATCAGCTCTTACTCATACTGACTGCACAATAAGTTCAAATCATTTTTCATTGAGACCTCACCCATGCTGTTGTGGAAGGACTAACTACCACGAAATTTGGAATTTAACTGTAGGAGAATGGCTGAGAAAACTTTCTTTACAATTTACATTCACATACAAAATGATACAACAGCATACCAAATTACAATAAAAAATTAATCAACAGCAGTGTCCCATCCAATACTCATGAGATACGTGTACTAACCCTTTCTTGTCACCTGTGTAACATGGCTTATGTGGAAAATATATAGTTACTAGTATAAATACTCAGAGCAAATACATACCTAAGGAAAAAATGCTGCAATGAATGCATGTCTGGTACGTATAAAGAAGTGTATTGACTTTACTGGTTTATTTTTCTCCCACTTGAAAAGTTTGCTAGCTTAGTTTACAGTAGGAACAAAGCAATAAACTTGAGCTTTAGTATGAGAAGATTTAGTATTTCATTACTATTTCTTAAGGGCCAAAAATGGCCTCAACCTTTAGCACAACTGCCAGATCAATATATAAGCCAGGAGGACAGGTCTGGGTTCCAGCTACCCAGCTACCCAACACTGCCTATGTTCCCAGAGGAGTCTGTGGCAAGAGCTCCAGCACACGTAAAATAGAAAATATTAAAATACTAAAGGAAAATACTCTCCAAATAGGGCCTTCCAGTTCCTCCTTTTGCAATGAATTCCCAATTGCTGTTTCATTTTTCCTCAGTGCAGCTGCAATTGCTTAGAGGAGCCACCCTGGAGCAGTGAGGCTTGCAGCCCAGGCTGGTCTGTCCAGGCTGAAGGCCATGTGGGAAGATCCCCTGGAAGCTTCATCACCCAGGCATTTTGGGGTTTACTTTGAAAATTGTGGTGACACGAGTTGTTTCTCTGGTGTAACACCCCGGTCAAGTCTGTCCTGGGAGCTCAGTGGCAAACTGCTCTCACTGTGGTGCCAGCTGACCGGAGAGTGACACTGTCTCACCTCCTGGGTGAGGTGAGGAAGAGCCCAGAATGGCAGCTGAGTGAGTCATCATGCCAGGAAAGTCTTCTTTGCCACTGTTGGTGATTTCTACTACAACTAGCCCCACAACCACAGATTTTTATAGTACCCCAATTTATAAAGCACGCTAGATATTTTAAAAATGTATTAAGTATATGAAATTGTGTTCAGCAAGTAAGGCAAGAAATGCTTCATATGTGCAGAGAAGGCAATTATGCAGTGAGAATGCCAATTTTTGCATTTAATGAGTTTTATATTTCAGTCTCTGACTAGATCCAATCTTCAGTCTTAGAAATCTACCTAGCATTACAATGACTGTAGCAGCAAACAGATAATGATCCATACTGGAAAGAGTATAGCAAAGAATCAAGAATAATTGTAATAAACCACATTTTCTGTGATTTTAATAGCTGTACTATACCTAAACATTATTTATGAATACACTAATTGTTTTTGCAGTCGTTCCTCTTTCTGATAATGAAAAGCAGTTTTGTTTTCTGGTGGCAATTTAAAGGACACAGTTGGGCAAAACTTCACACTTTTGTATGCTAAAGCTTTTTGACACCTAACTTTGCCATTACCAACGTTTATGGAGGAGAAAAGAAAACCTAGGAATGCTTATTTCCTGTAGGTGTACATATTTCTATTGCAAATACTGTGCAAGTATATTGCTGGGATTAACATCCTTTACTCTTTTGCAAGGTCTTCTGAGAGATCATTGTATTTCAATAAAATTATATGAACACAAACTTCTTCTGATTTCAGTAATTAGGTGAAAAAAAGACAAGACTATTCCTTCACGTTCGTTCAAATTTAACTCCAATACAAATGAGATAATGAGAACTGCTTAAAGCTTTATTGGTTCTTTTAATCTCTTAGCAGCGTTATGCTACAGGCCTGATAAAATCATGATGTGGCTCATCAGGTATTCCCTTAAACACAGATTTGCCTCCAAGTGTAAACACAGGTGATTAATAATCTTTGCACTGTGTGGAGATACACAGATAGCATTACAATATGGATGTGAAGCAAGAGGATGTGGATATCTGAGAAATATGGGTAGCTATCAGAGATAAGGAAGGCCTTTAAAAACTTTATAAATATCTTCTAACATCTGATTTTCAGAATAGGCAATTTCAGCACAGTCGTACCTGTGTGGAACTATGCAAATAATTTTCTGCATCTTAAAGGCTCTAGTGTTTTTGCTATCACTGATAGTTATCTTGGGTAATTTAGCATATGCTCCAGATCTCAAAGGTACTCTTTGACATAAATTCAGTCTGAAATAGATGACTAGTACTTGATCTCTTGTATGCATCAGAGAACACAGATATGCAAAGTACATCGTGTTATGCAATGCTATACATAATTATTTGCCCTCCTAATGGATTCCTTAATTGGGTCTTCTGAGCACTATGCTTAAACATTATCATTTTGCTAATGCTTACTATGTTTCACAATTTACTTTGCAGTAAATTAATGGCCTTCAAATGAGTGATCTAAAATGCAGCGACAGCTGCTTAAACAAGGGCAGCCAGACCAGTGCATTTTTAATTCTCACAAGAAGTCTCATCTAAGTGAAATAAAACATGAGCATAGGCAGATTGATTCTGATGCTTCTTAATTGTTGATTTTAATCTGAGTTTTTAATATTCTATCTTAACCTTGCTTTCCCAATATGTTTGTATTAGGATCTGGTTCCTGGTGATGCCTGCCATATGTTCTTGTTTTTCACAGGATCTCAACCTTTATTGAAATAAATTTATTGAAAATAAATGTGACACGGAATTTAAGTACCTTTAAGCAGTGTTTTATGAGTACTTAGAGACCAAGCTGCTGATCAAGTGCTCGGTGCTGCACCTTGAACACAGAGATGCCAAAATCTGGGTGCATTTGGTGCCAGTGCTTGGGATCAAATGACTGATGGTTGAAAGGGAAGTGATGGTTAAGACCTGCAGGGTAAAAGTGCATGTGGCTCAGCTCCAGATAAGCCAGTACCTTAAACTGTTACTGCACTGTCATTGCCTTCCATTCAGGAGGTCCAGCTGAAAAACAAGACAGTGATGTGTTTGAGTTACTGAAGCAATAGCTGCCCACATTCATGTTACCAGACACTGACGTGGCATTCAGGTTTAACATGGCATTTTAAGTTTAGCACCTTAACTAATGGAACATATTTGAGCATTCTAAACTTTTTATTATAGTGTGATGCAAAATCAATTGCAAAAATAACAAACAAAGCCCAATGTTCCTTCAGCCACTCCATTGCCCCTTATTAACTATATGCCTACTAGCTCTCCATGGAAAGAACGGAGCTAGAAAACATTCTGCATCTTCTAGCTCCAGTAAAAACCCCCAAAACTATGTAATAAAATGATCACACTAGACTTTAAAAGGACAGGAGGTCTGCTGCAGTATAAAGTCTTGTTCACTTCTGAAGGAGTGAGAGAAATTCACTAATTTTGGAAAGGCACAGGTTAAATCAGTCTGATTTCAGCAGAGTGAGTCTCTGCCTTCTGTCCTTCCTCCTGTTCCTATGCAAGTTGCTATCAGCAAGCTGCACTGCTGCTGAATTTTCCTCTGCAGGGCATGTGTGTTGCACAGCTGTTTTCCTTAACATCTTCTGTAACTGAATACAAAGATTAGAAACTGTAGGGAGAATTTACTGAAATAATTAAATTTAGCATTAACTTCTCTATGTATCTGTTAATATTCCAGGTAATTTTAATAACTGCAAGAGCTAACCATGAATGCCATGGAAACCCTAGATGTCAAAGAGACAGAGAACATTTGCAATTAACCCGCAGAATCATTAACCTGCATTGAGTTTAGTCAGAATGTTCCTAAGCAAGGTGTTACATTTCCATCCTGTTTTACTCTGCTGCTGTCCTTCATTCTTTATGCCAGAGGAGAATCTGACTGTTGGAGATTAATTAGTAATTAAGAATTGGTTCAGAAACATCGCAAGTTCAGAGAAGAAAGCAACCTAATCATATTAGAAAATAGTTAGAAATCTAAATTCCAGTCTCCTGGGATTTTCTTTTGAGCAGGAAATTTAAATAACTTTCTTTTGACCATACCACATTGACCCCACTAACTAGATGTAATAAACAAATGGGAGATATTCAAGCTGACATTTGAGCAGTGTCAAAGCCTTCTAAGCTTGTTCTGAGTAGATTAGTAGATAAGTGCTAGCCTTCCTATTCTGGGATATGTTCCAAGGCAAGCATGAGGACTGATGATTTCATTTAACTCCAAAGTAGTCAACACTGTATAGTTCAACAATGCAAATAATTTGCTTAATTCTTATGACACACTACCAGTTGACAGCAATGGTGTTGTGATAAAAATACCTCTCTGCTTGGCACTCTATCTGAGGGCAAAAACTATATTTCCTCTACTATTCAATCAGTATGTGAAACTATAATTATTAGCAAGGGGTGTGCAGTTTTCTCAAAAATACATAGTGGATCTCGTCTGCTGTAATCTCAGAAATATTGACATAATAATTAAAAAAAAAGGGATAAAAACATCAGGGGTTTCACAGACTCTGTAACGTATTTGTAGACATTTATAAGATAGCAGCAAATAGATTGAGAGCCAGCTGCCTGTATTCCAGCAGTATTGACAAATCTGCTAGGGTTTTGGTTTGCTGTTGGTAGAAGCTTTCCAGCTATTGCTACTCATCCAGCTTCGCTGTATCTGTCAATGATAACAAGTCCACAGAGCAGCTTTCAAAAAGGCCCTTAAACATTTCCCAAATGCATCCTCATTGAGTGGAATACATGCCTAAGTCTCTAGTACGTTCAGTGATTATGACTTGAATCCAATTCTAGCGCCTGACGTGGCAGAGGAGAATCCCTCTAATGTGATTACCTTGCAGGACATCAATCTAGGGAAACCTTCAAAACAGAGCCTATAAAAGAGAAAAATACTAGGTCTTAGCTCTTAGGACTGTAAACTTTTAAATAATGATTGCTCTGTCACTTGATTCTGTGAGACTGAAAGAAGAGAAAAAAAGGCAAGTTTTGTCTTCAGCACCGAAACAACATTCCTAAACCTATTACACAGGCAATACTGGAAAAGTTTTCAGGTTTTATCCTCACCTATAGTAAAGCCAGATCCACAAAAAGGCTTAATTACTTTAAGTGGCGGTTAGTCAAAAAAGTTCAAAATGGTAATTAATTAACCCATGAGTACCTCATTAGAGCCCTAAAGCTTCAGGAGACACCCAAGCTTTTCCCAAAGAGGTTTCACGCTGGAGCTATTACAAGCTTTGCAGGCTTTGCACCTCCTTATTTACCTTCCATTCCTTAGAAATGAGGGTTGCCTGTCGCTTTTGTGTGGTTACAGGCATTCAGCAGTGCACTGGCAAGAGAGAGTTTGCATATGTAGCATACAGCAGCCAGAGTCATTTGCATTTGAAAGAAAGAAGGAAAATTTCTGTAGCAAATCATTTCTTCCAGCTGCGCTTTAACAGCAGAGAGTAAGCTGGTTGTCTCTAGCCAAAGACACAAAGTATGGATGGGTTTCATGCTGTGAATCCAATTTAGATTCTTTTCAGAGGAAAGAACCTCAGCTTGGGATAAGTCAGGATTTCCAATGTGCTATCTCTTTGTCTCTTCCTCCTAGCTGGTTTAGACATACCTCCTGCTCTGTGAGCAGATTGTGACTCCCAATCCCACCTGCCTGATGCAGGCCTTGTATAGAGAGGACAAGTGAGCAACACAAATCTGAAGTTAATGCTGGAAATTGGCCACTTGAAAAATACATGCTGATATGCTGATCTTAGCTGAAGCCTTTGTGAGCCAAAGCAAAAGGTCTTTTTATGTCCCCTTGGCAGTGTTTAAGAGATTATGTTTATAAAGATTTGGGAACTCAGCATTTCTGAATGCTGGCTAATAATTGCATTTGAATGCAAATATTAAAATCCATTTTTATGGTATATAACAAAATGTATGGAATATAAGAAATATATTACTTACCTAAAATTTCTTATTATTGGTTGCCTACTTAAAAATTGTTACCTAGCTGACAAGTCACATTTTGTAGTTCCAGAGTGGCATTTGTTTTCACTCTTGTACTGCATTAAGGTAAATGGGACTTTGAGACCCACAGTTCCATCACCACACAAACACAAAGCACACGCACCTTGTGCTGCAAAGCATTGTCACCTTTTTAAATGCCCAGCATGACTTATTTCAGTAAAGTCTGAGTTCTACATTTTCATGAACATGTCAGTGAAATTCGGTGCCCTAATAGTTTCAGCCTCATGATACCATATCTCCTATGAAATCGGGAATTTGGCTCACCTCATTTTGGGTGCCTACCTTGCTGTTAGAGAGCTGGAGTCTGATGTGCCATTAGAGCTCGTGGTGATCTCTTCAATGTGGTCCCTTGGTGGAGCCTGGGGAGGAATTAATTTGATCCTAAAGCAGACACCTTCATTGGGCCACCTGAAAAGCTCTCCAAACTCTGCTGTCTGTGTTGGCTGTGTCTCCATTAGCTGCAATGACAGCTCACCCACAGCTCCTAATGAGACATTTACCTGCTGGACTCCCCAGATCAGGGTGAGCCTCGAGGGCCAGAGTTTTCCCAAGGGTAAGGAGTCAGGCTTCCTCAAGGCACCTACAAATTTAAAATTCAAATCGTGTTGAACCACGAAATCACAGAGTAGTTAGGGCTGGAAGTGGCTTCTGGAGATCGTTTAGTCCAACGCCCCAGCCAAGGCAAGGTCACCGGGAGCGGGTGACACGGGAAAGTGCTCACGTGGGTTTTGAATGTGTCCAGAGAGGGAGGCACCATGCCCTCCCTGGGCAGCCTGTCCCAGTGCTCTGCCGCCCTCAGTGGAGAGAAGTTCTCCCCATTTCTGAAGACAGGAGTAATTACAGATAACACACGCACGCCGAAGCGCCGCCCGCGGCCCCGCTCGCCCGGCGGGCCCGGCAGGGGGCGCCGCCCGGTCGCCTGGCGGCGGCGTTTGGCCCATCGCGGCCGCCTTAGCCCTCCCCAGCCCCGGCCCTGGCCCCGGCCCCGGCCCGCCGCGGCTCCTCAGGGGCTGCCCGACCTCGGGGGCTCCGCCAGCCGCGCCCGCCGGCCGGGCCGGGCCGGGCCGCTGCCATGTTCACCAGCACCGGCTCCAACGGGTTCTGTGAGTACCGGCCCCGCCGCGGTCCGGGGAGGGCGGCGGCCAGGGGTGGGAGTGCGGACGGCGCTGCCGCCGTCGGCCCCGGGGGAGCCGCTGGCTTCGGTCCTCTCTTGGCTGGACTTTTAAACTGCGTGACGGCGGGAGGAGCCGCGGGTGTGTCTGTGTCTGTGTGTCTGCCTGTGTATGTGTCTGCCTGTCCGTGTCTCTCTGTGTGTTTATATGTATTTGCATGCATCGATGTAGATCTCCGTGCCAAGATACGTATCAGAAAACGCAAACAACCCCTCTTTTCTAAATGTGAAATTTAACTTATTTTTTAAATCCAGTTTATTGATAAGGCAAATGTAACGTGCCTCTAGCTCTGCACGGCACATGTAAATAATTTCGTGTCCCGGTGCTACCTGAACTGACTTGGCAGGTATCTGGGGCTGGCTCTGAGCTTGTTTTACAGGACACAGACTCTGCAGCGTCTGGAAGCAGCAGCGAGGAGCTGACCTGGCTGCGGTGTGGACTTGGGCACCACAGTCCTAAGAGCAGGCGAGGACAAATGCTAAGTCAAAGCTTTGCTGACTAACTGCGTGCTCCTTACAAAACGGGAGGGAGTGTCCATCTGTCCGTCTGCTGAAGGGCAGGAGGGCTCTGCAGAGCTCTCTGAACGGGCTGGATCAATGGGCCGAGACCCAGCAGTAGGAGGGTCAAAAAGGTCAGGTGCCGGCTCCTGCACTTGAGTCTCAACCACCCCAGGCAGCACTACAGGTCTGGAAAAGAGGGGCTGGAAAACTGCCCGGAGGAAAACGATCTGGTGCTGGTTGACAGCCAGCTGAGCATGAGTCAGTGTGCCCAGGTGGCCAAGAAGGCCAGTGGCATCCTGGTCTGTATCAGCAATAGTGTGGCCAGCAGGAGCAGGGCTGTGATTGTCCCCCTGTACCCAGCACTGGTGAGGCTGCACCTCAGGTACTGTCTCCAGTCCTGTGCCCCTCAATTTAGGAAGGACGTTGGGGTGCTGCAGCATGTCCAGAGAAGGGCAGTGGAGCTGATGAAGCATCTGGAATGCATGTCCTATGAGGAGTGGGTGAGGGAGCTGGGGTTGTTTTGCCTGGAGAAAAGGGGGTTCAGGGGTGATCTTATCACTCATTACAAGTACCTGGAAGGAAGCAAAGTGAGGGTTGCCCTCTTCTCGCAGGTAACCAGCGACAGGACAACACCAGAGAACTTAGCCTCAAGCTGTACCAGGGGAGGTTCAGGTTGGACATTGGGAGGAATTTCTTCACAGAAAGGACAATTAGATACTGGAATGGGCTGCCCAAGGACGTGGTGGATTTGCCATCCCTGGAAGTGTTTAAGAAAAGACTGGAATGTGGCACTCAGTTCCATGGTCTTGTCAACAAGATAGTGTTTGGTCAGAGGTTGGACTTGATGATCTCAGAGGTCTTTTCTAACGTAATTGATTCTGTGAAATCAATTTGAGTGTGAAAGCACCCTCTGACTAGGGGGGAATAATTCTAGCATTTAAAAAGGGATGTCAGTTGTAGCTGTATTTTGTATGAGGAATCCAAAGAGAGGAGGAGTCTTTTTCAGATGGATCTGATAATACCGTACCTTGATTTGCAGCTCCTGATTTTTCATCTTTCCCTGTGCCCCCCAACAGATACTGTAGAGGGACTTTTTAATGGCATGTGTCTTTGTATAATTCTATGAGAAAGAATGGAGGAGGAAGAGTATCCTTGTTAGACTGAATGGATGGAAAGTCATGGTCAGTATTTACAAGTTTTTCCAGGTTTGATCCATCAGAAGGATGAGTGGGAAATGGTTGTCATAAGAAACATATATGTGGTAGGGAAAAAAACCTAGATAATATGTCATTCTGCAGAAAGAAAATCATAGACTATCCTGATCTGGAAAAGACCCACAAGGATTATCAAGTCCAGCTTCTAGGCCTGCACACGACAGTTCAAGAATCACACCACGTGCCTGAGAGCATTGTCCAAATGCTTCTTGAACTCTGTCAGGCTGGTGCTGTGATCACTGCCCTAGGGAGCCTGTTCCAGTGCCTGGTCACTCTCTAGGCAAAGAACCTTTCTAACCTAAACCTTCCCTGATACAGCTCCATACTCAGTGTTGTACTTTTTTTTCCTTCTCAAAAATAAATACGCAAATGTTCTTACTGACCTTACTGTTGACCTAAAGTGGGTTTTTACAGTAAGACTTGGCTGGTACGGGTGCACTGACAAACTCCCGTAGAGGCATGGATTTAGGTGCAGTGACATATGCTCACCTAGGGCACAACTGTGGCAGTCTCAGGTGTCCCTGTGCCCTCAGAGTTGTTTCTGTGTGTGTAGCAGAAGTTGCTGTAGTAGCAGCAGGAGTGTGGGATTCTGTCAGTGATGCACAGAATCTGATGGTTCAGGTAGTTAATGAGTTGGCGCCTGGTGTTGTATCAGGGAACTGTGTGTGTGTGTGTTCTGCCCCTGGGGCTTGGGAACCTCTGGCAGAAGGCAGTGTTGGTGGTCTATGGGACCTGTGTCAGTGACCCTGAATAAAATAAGTGGACACCTGTTTCAGCAGCAATAACAATGATCATGCCAGGTTGCACTAAGGCTCCTGCAGCCTGCTGTGCCACCTCTGACAGACTAATTAACATCTATAATGTTGGGACGGGGAGATGTAAATGTAAAAATAAACATACCTGGTACGTGGTACGACTGTGAGATAGGGAAGCCAGGAAACACAGGGCACCACCTTCTAAAAGGACAATGATAGTTTGCCTCTGCTGTGGAAACTGTTTCTGTTATCTGGAATAATGGAGGAGCTGGTATGCTCTGGAGAAAAGTACCATGGTTCTGGGTACTAGTAAGAAACAGTGCAGATATATGCAGATGGCTTATCAGAGCACTAACCCAGCTGAGCTGACTTGTCAAAGGGCATTGCAGTGTGCTCAGAGGGCGTCCTGGCAGCACCTGGCTTTAGGTGTGCTGGACAGCTGGGCTGTGGTACCAGACCCAGGCTGGTTGCTTGTGTTGCAATCTGCTGGCAGCTTCTGTCCCGTGTACAATGCTGCTGAAACACTTGAGCAGTTCTGCAAAGGCTCACATGAGTGTGTGAATGGCCTGGCTGTTTGCTTTACTGTAGTGCTGCTTAGTTTGCCGTGAGGCTGCATCTCAGGAGCAAAGTATGGTACATAGGAAGGTTTTTCCTTATAGGACACAAAGGCCTTACTACAAAGGCAGTTTAAACCAGTTAGACCAACAGAAACCTTTCTGCAGACATTGTACTATCCCCTCCCAATATTCTTCATGCTGTTTATGTACTGCACAGGAGTCTAGTAGGAAAGTCTTTAAAGAGTTGGTCATTATTAATGTAAAATTTGAGTACATCTTTTAAAGCATATACACTCATTATATCTGAAAAATATTTGACTACTTTGACTACTGCACACAAGCTATTTCTTGTAGTAGGAGTGAGGAGAACCCTTTGAACTCGCTAGTGCAACTTAGGCTTCTACCTCTGTGAACCTTGTAGTGCAGAGCTAGCAATTTGTTAAAAATCCCCAAGGCAAGAAGGGATCTCTGTGCTCCTCTGCTTGCATAACTGGCAGGACTGAACTCTGTTGTGCAGAGGCGTTGGAAAAATAATAAAGCGATGTAAATTAATGCTTTGTGGTATGACTGAAGGAAAAATGAAGCATGTACTGAATACATAAGAGTTGTGCATAACAGCGTTATGCAGTACAGTACTATATGGGAAAGCAAATTAGCTTGTACAACAGCATGCCACTGTGCAGCCTGGTTAGCCTGAGCCCTGGAAGCAGCACAGCATTGAAGGCCACAACTGTGGCTATTCTGCTTCTGCAGAGCTAGCTCATTTCGTTTCAGGCTCGTGTGGGGATCTCCACGTGGTCTTGTGGTGTAGCCATATCAGATATTTCTGATATATGTCAGTGTATACTAAAAGTAGTATGGTAACAGCTCTGTCTGGTTGGAAGGAAGAAAAGTTTACTGAATGGGGTGAATACTTTTGATATTTCAACCTGATTCAGTTTCTATTTCAAGTACTGCTTTTAGAAACAAAGGTTTTCTTTTTTTTTTCTTTTTGTATCTCCTTTTTTTTTAATAGTTTGTGACCTAGGCTACACCTAGCAGTTTTCTAAACAGTAAATGTATAGGCAAGTAGTTTGATTACAGTCTTGCCTGTACCTTTAAAGAATAGATTTAAAGCATGATCACAGGTTTCTCTATTAACTTTCTTAATACTAATATTATTCACCTCTCAGCTTCTGGATTGAATTTAGAAGCATTTGGTGAAGAACTGTTCCTGCAGTGATACTCTTACTGTTTTCACTTGCAAATGAACATCACTGCTGGTTGGTGAGCCCGCTGCAGGTTCTTGGACAGGTCTTGGAATACAATTGATTGATATCTGCATGATGGTTTAATACATGAAAACCAACCACTCAAAATGCAGATTCCATAAGTGCATTTGGGAAGTACTGTGGATTCAGTTGTGTATCAGTTATGGCTTACTTCACAGATCTTGTGCATAAGCATTTCAAAACTGTTTTGTGGGTATTTTGTGCCTCTATATTAGCCCCCAGCAGTTAATTGTCTGTTTGACAATTGAAAGTGACATGCCTGCCTTATAGCAGCTGGGTTTGAGAAATTTGCAGGTGATAGTGGAAAAAAAGAATTGTTACACAGCATGTTTTCTGCAGCTGTGGTGTGAGCTCAGTAGGGATCCCCACAGAAATTGCCCTGAGCTGATTGGAACTTCTGCAGCCGCTGCTGCTGCTCGTCAGCCGGCTCATCACTTCACATCAACCAGCAATGAGGTCCTCTACCAAGTCAACACTTGAGTCCTGAGCCTGGAGTAGCAGTCCAGGGGGTGAAGCTGTTTCTGCAAGAGCTCTTCTGCCACAGTAGCTTGGTCTGGCTGCCTGTTTTGCTATGCCCATCTGCTGTCTCTTCATCTGTGAGTAGTGAACAGGCAGGGACAGGAAATAATTTCAAAAACTGTAGCTGTTGCTGTATCTTCTCATTCTTGCCATTAGTGCAGTGCTGATTTCTGAAGCTGCAACTCAGGCAGTTGTGCCATAAACCTCCCCCTCTGTTTGTGACAGATGGACACTTGTGTCCTTCACTCTCTGTACTGTAAAAGAGGCACTGGCAACCAGCAGAGTAGTAGGTTCTGGAAGAAGAGGATCTGTGGGCTTTGTAGTAAGTGCAGGGGTGGAATGTGGAGGCTTAGAAGTGGTTTTCTCACTTATGTCACATTCTGGGATCAGCTTCGCATTGCACAGTTGGTAGCATGAAGGTTGGGACACTTGCCTATGAGATTATGAGGGCAGTTTTGGGGGAGAACTTCTCTATTGCACCAGGAAGAAGCAAAGATCTGTAGTGGAAGCTAATTCCTTGCTCTTCATCATACTGAAAGTGTATTCTGCTGGTTATTACCAACACTTCTCTGGGTACTTAGGTGGATGCTCAGTAGATGTGTTGCAGCACCAGTGCCTATTGTTTGGAAGAAATGCCACCTAAGGAGCACTGTGGGATTGCAAATTTATTCCAAGATCTTTGAAGACAGTATTTGATATATTTTAACTTTTAAGGTCAAAATGAGTGCTTATCCTTTCATTCTTCTTTCTCTATGTGATACAAAGACACCGTGTTTTCTCCTTCTGGTGAACATTCGCATTGGTGCTGCCAGCAGACTGGTGCCGTGGTCTGTTCGTGGTAACTATTTCCATCTCATCCATGCTTGCACATTCATTGGATTAGAATTCTGCTTTCTAAATTTTACCTTTGCATTGTAAGTCAGGAATTTGACTTGGATATCAGAATGCCCAATTGTGCAAAATCTGGCATTGTTGTCATTTTTGGTCTGACATGCTTGAGGAGTTCCACAGTAGTAAGAAGATTGTTCCTTCCCCACGACCTCACAGCAGTCCTCAAGAAGGATCTATATGCTCTTGAGGGATAAAGCAAACTGCTACACTGTGCAGTGAAACACTTGGAAAAGAATTTCAGAGGATGCATTATTATATTTTTCAAGTTCACCAGACAAGAATAAACTTCTCAACCGTGATGGCATTATGAGAAGCTGGAGAGTAGAAATTTCCATCACTCATGTGATGTTTCCTGTGGGTGACAATCAGATTCATGGGTTAGGTGCTTCTGTGGTTTTTCACTTGATGACGTGTCTTATAAAAAGTATTTTTCCCAGTATCAGGGTTTAAAGTGTCTAAGCTGAAAGCTAAAAGGAGGCTCTTAATAAAAATGTGTGCTCACACTTTTGGAGAAAACAGATAAGGTTCTGTTGGTTGGATGTTTTTGAAAGCATTCAAATTAGGAATTAACTTGATAGGATGAAGTATTTCAGTGTATATTACCTGTAATGTAAAAATGTTCTAATAAAAAAATTACAGTAAAATCTACATATGAAACCTGTATAGAAAAATATAGTCATGGTGGGATATCTAGAGACTTTGTTCTCATGTGTGTCTGTGGTAATGTGATCCTTATGTAAAAAGTTTTATAGGATTAATTAGTTCTTGTGAACTAATTAATTTCTTAAAATTAATGAAATAATGTAAATGCATTTAGTAAAATATAGTAAAATAACAATTTAAAGTAAATTTAAAGTAAAATTTAAATTTAAAATACAATTTTAAAGTAAAGTAAAGTAACAATTTTTATCAAACTTTGGTTCAGAAATGTGTACTGTTGTGACTATTACAATTCTTCTGAATTAGGCTGTACTTCCAAGTATCAAAAATCTGTATCCTGATTATAAAATTGACCTTTTCACATTAAGAAATGTTAATTTAACTAAGTTAACTTAGGGAGTATTGCTTGAGGTTTCAAATGAATATCCGTGTGCATTGTCTGTGTAGTAGCTTTCAGGAAGCTCCAACTTCTTTTTTTTCTCCCCAGTGCTGTACAGTTCTCTGATGGCTTCAGATGGTTTTGAAAAGTCCAATTGAATTAGAGGAATGAATAGTTAAAAAAAATGTATGTGTAAAAAATATAGACTTTATTTTTGGAGGAAAAAAACCAAAAAACAAACCCAAGGAAAGATAGTAGATTGAAATGTGGACAGTTCTCTTGCATTAAAAAAAAAAGAATCAGCCAGACTGGTGTCTGATGCAATCATAAAAGTAGAGCTTATATTTAGCATAGTAACATCAATCTGTGATCCAAGTCACTGCCTAATTTCTATAAAAGGATAGTTCTTCAAGGCCATACTTGCTTAAATGGAAGCTGCATGTTTAAATAATGAACTCAAAAGGTATGGGTGTGACTGAATTAATACTTTTAAGTACAAGAGATGTTTTCTTCCCATGGTGAACATCAGAAGACTGCAGACTTCAAGGTGGTGAACAGCTAACTGTGCCCATCAAAGTAATTCTTGATGTCATCAGTTAATACTTGGATGAGGATCATGCTTAAACTATGTAGCAAGAGCCATATTTTCAATGGCAGTGGGATTGTGCCATAATTAAAATCTTCTCTTTGGTGCCTGTTGCCATCTGCTTTTTCTAGCAGTTCACTATTCTAGTGCACAGCAGATGTTGAAAAAATCATTCATGATACTTTAATCTGTACAGGTAGTAAATGTTTATTGTATTATACTGTTTCATGCAGTTTTGTTCCTGCTGTGTTCCTGCTTTTTACTCCCCATTAGTACTTTTAATGTAATCTCATTGCTCCTTTTATTATATTAAGAAGAATGACAACAGAACTATGGATTTTTGTAGTACCATGCAAAAACAGTTGTCTGAAAATGAATGGATTCTGTGCCATAGCTGATGTGTTTGGAAAGGAAGTAAATGTAATTCAGGTTACATCTGTGAAAAGGAGAAAAGTCATAGAAAAAATAATATTTCAGATTCTCTGTGTTGGCTTGAGTTTTTGGGCAAGAGTTTGTTTTATTGCATCAACTGCACCAGCAGGTTAGGGTGAATTGCTGGCTATGCTCCTGCTGGACATCCTATTTGGCAGATTTTAGTAAATGAGAAATGTGTATTGCAGATTTTGCTGTTCTTTGCCTGCTTTCTTATGAGTGTCCTTTCTGAACGTCATGCCCCTAGAGGGAAGGCAGATTTCACAAACATTCTGAATCTAGTAATTTATTCATGAATAATTGTAATGATTGAATGGAAGGAAGATGAGTGTCCCGTAAATTGACTTAGATATGATTCCTTGAATGGTGGATCTAAGTGCAGTGGTGAGAAAGTCCATTTATTCAGGTGGTTCCTACTTCATAGCCCCTAAGAGAAAGCTGATCTTAATCCCTAAGGCAAAGGAAACAGGAATATTTAACTAGATGTGCTTGTATATTTTGCTAGAAAAAAAAGTGATTATTTTATTTCCTGAAATGCAATGGAGCCTTAGGAGGGCAGTATAGGAGGACATGACCTCAGTAGATACAAAGAACTTAGGTTTAGCTGTAGCCAATTTCATGAGACAATGTTGGAAACAAAATGTCTGGTTAATATTTAACTGTCATTAATATTTCTAAACATTTCCTTTGATTAGTGTGTTCTTCCTATCTATTTGCAAGTTTTTGAGAACTTGGGAAGTTGTTGAGCTAAAAAGTCAAGGTGGTATCACTGCTATTATGTCTTTCAGTCACCTGTTTAAATATGTCACTTTTTGAATGTGAAAGACTTATCTCTAAAATGGTTTGATTGTTTATTTGTTTTGTCTTTAAGATAAAGCGCCTTTGTCAAAGAGTTTGTTACTAGTCCCAAGTGCCATCTCGATTCTATTGACTCTGCTCTTCCAACATTATCAGAAGTTCTTTGCGTATAACCTACAAGCTGTAAAAGAGGATTTTCAGGTAAGAGTCTGTTCACTTTCTGTGAAAAGAGACTGCAAACTGTGGTTTTCTATGCAATTTTCCCCCACAGTCTGTTTGTCCTCTGGTTCTTTCCCTTTGTTCGCTGCTGTAGACCAGCTTGTTCTTACCTTTTTTTATGTAACCCCAGTATGCTACTTTTTGGAAAACATGAGAAAAGTGATCTGAAACCATCAATATGGCTTTTCATTTCTTTTTCTTGTCTGGGAAATTACTTGGTTTGTGTTGTTTTTCCTTTCAGGCACTGGCATTTGTAAACTTGCTGTGAATGAAGTGTGACTTAACCCATTTATTAATACAAATATTTTGATATGAATGTCAGTATCTTAGTGTGCCTAATTTTTGAGGCTGAAGAGGGCTACTTTGATTAGGCATGCTGATTATAAATTACTTATTTTAACAACAGAGGCTGTAGTTTTCATTCTCTAACTAACTGTTGTAGTTAGTTGTGGAAAACTAAACTTTGCTTGTTGAATAGAACTGCTGCTTCTAAATTGAAAATTCCAGATGGTGGGGAGTTTGTCATGCTCTTCAGTAATGGCTGAATTGGTTAATTTCATACTCATTCCTGTTTCAAACTAAGGTACTCTATCTTTTAGATACTGTATCTTGTAATGTTTTATTCTAAATTGAATTAAGGATCCTATAGTATCAGCTCTAAATGTTGAAATAATACACTTAAAAGTGATTAGATAAGTTCTGTGGGTATTTGTTTTGGGATGTTTTTAATTTTTGGAAGTGGCAAACTACGCTCAATAGAGAAAGGTTAGCAAATGCCTCTGTGTTTATCTTACCCCACAGATATTACAATTGCATCAAACAAAAGGTATGTAGTCAAATTAATGTCTTTGAGGATGCCAGCTGTAGCCTGTAAGCATTAAAAGATTATTAGACCTAGCTAGTGATGCTCTGTGCTATTGTGGTCTCTGCAATCTTTCTTGTCAAAAACAAGAGTTTTATTGTAATAATAAATTACAACTCTGCAAGAGCACTGCTCATATTTACCAAGTATCTTGCTGATGCAGTGCAGTGAAAATACATAAATGATGTCTGCCTTTAAAAAATGTTACTGCCAAGTGTTTGGGGAGGGGAATGAAAAAGTCTGAGAAACTATTCAAGTTTTAAATGGAAATTGTGTGGATTTGGGATTTGTTTATTTGTTTGTTTTGAGATCTGTCTTCAGAGAAAGCCTGTCTTTCCATATGTTTGATCTGCTGAAAACCAGTAGTAGCTGCATTTTATTCTATGAAAACATCTCTACTGTGTCTTAACCATAAACACTTGCAAGTATCTGTACAAGCTGTGACACTTTTATTGTGGTGCTTTGGGGGAATTTGTGAGTTTGAATTTTTTATTTAATGAGATTGTTTCACTTATTGCCACAGCCCTTGGAGCAAGCTATGTACTATATCACTGGATACCTCTGAGATCAGAGAGAATAGATTTTTTAACTCCTGTCTGGTGCTATTATTCAAATGAGAACTCTTAAAAGAAATTTGTTTAGAATAAATTCACCTGCAAGGATGTGTTTAATGGAAAGGTATTTTTTCAAGGAATGAACAAACATTTTGGATGTTGGATTTTAACACTTCTTAAATCTGGTGGAAAGCACACAAATTAAAGTGAACAGTTGAAGAAGAGTACATTCGATTTGGAAGGCAAAATATGTGCTGTCCAAAACTAAAAGGTCATTGTCTCCATACAGAGGGCCCTCAAGAGCAGTGAAAATGCTGTGTGAAAGATCTTCATTACATCATATCTATGTGTTTTTTTAAGCTGGCTAAAGCAAAGAGCAGTAAAGCTGGAAGCCTTTCATAGTCTGTGTGAGAGCTGCTCAGTTAGTGCTTGAAATATTCAGCTGCAAGGTCATGGCCCTGCCAGTCTTGACTTCAGGAGGGATCATACTCAGGCTAGCATTTAAAACTGGGCATGTTGACATGGGATAGTGGGAATGGTGAGTGAAGTGGATTGGGGCCAGTACTGTTTAGTGTCTTCATTCATAACTTGGACAGTAGGACATAGCGTTCTCTAAGCAAGCCTGTGGGTGATGTAAAACTTGGATTTGGAGTTGTTACACCTGCTAGTTCTGCAGCCAGTTAGAGGGAAGAAAAGGGTCAATAGGAACATTAGTACAGCAAGGACAAATGCAAATTCCTGCATCAGAGAGGAGTAACACCATGCACCAGTACAGGCTGTGGGCTGAGCAGCTGGAAATCACTTTACAGGAAGAGCCCTGAGGGTCCTGGTGGAGGCTTAAATTGAACATGAAACAGCAATGCAGCATTGTGGCTAAAAAGCCCAACAGTATCCTGGGCTGCATTAGGTAGGAAGAGCCTCACAAGGAGGCCTGGAGGGTGATGATCTCTACTCTCAGTGAGGGCAGTCTGAAGTGCTGTCGCTTGTGCTGGGCTCCTGAGTACAAAATTGACCTTGCCATGTTGCAGAGAGTTCCAGTAGAGGACCACCAGGCTGGTCAGGGGCTGGAGGATTTGCTGTATGAGGAGAGCCTGAGAGAGTTGGGATTGTTTAACCTGGGGAAGAAAAGGTTTAGGGTAGATCTTACCAGTGCTTGTAAATACCTAATGTGAGGGAGCAAAAAAGGTGGGGCCAGGCCCAGTGAAAGGACAAGAGGTAATGGGCAAGAATTGAAATACAAGAAATCCCATTTAAAGGGAAAGGTTTTTACTGTAAGACTGATGGAACAGAGGAACAGTTTCCATCCTTAGAGATGTTCAAGACTCAACTTGAACATGGCCCTGAGCAAGCTGATCTGTTTAGACCTTCTTAGAACAGTTACACTGTACTAGTTTGTATCTTGAGGCTGCTTCAAAAATTTTTTTTTATAATTCTAAATTCACTAGGGTTGTGATTTACATTTTTATTTCTAAGTGTAAACTAGGAACCTCAAAAGTGTATTTTGAGTTAATTTCAATTGTTTATTTATTTTAACAGTTAGACATCTGCTTTGAAAATATTTTAAAGAGACTCTCCATAACATGCTACTCTCTATATTTCCCTCCTTAACTGTGCTGCATTTCTCTTACCTGACTCCAGTATTGCATTCTCTCTGAGCACAAATTCTGTAAAGAATTTCCTTGAAGGAGGAGTGGCTTAACATGATGATATTAACCTTCCAGATTTGGAGACTTGTATGTGGAAGAACAATATGTCTTGATTTGAAAGACACATTCTGCAGCACTCTGCTCATTTACAACTTCCGAATATTTGAAAGAAGATATGGCAGCAGAAAATTTTCAGTAAGTTCAGTTTTGAAAGTTTTTTAATAGAAACTTTTCTATACAGTTTAGTTTTGTACTCCTGGATGAATACTGAAGTTTTATTTCTAGTGTGTTGTATAGAAATGTGTTAAAGGGTTGTAAAGACAATTTGGTTTTAATAAATTTAAATTTATATTGATAAGACCTTGCAGTCAGTGGATTATTCTAATTTCTATTTGCAGTTGTATCACTTGTAAGATATCTTTTGGAAACAATCTTACTCTTGATTCTTCAGTATCTAGACAAGTAGACCTGGAATTATGTTGTGTTAAAGATTGAATTTGTCTTTATTGAACTACTATAGAGGTTTTCTTATTTTTTCTTATATTTAGAGGTATATTAAAACCTTATTTTCAAACTGTTGAATTGATTTAAATTAACCTTTTTCTTTCCAGTCTTTTTTACTGGGCGCTTGGATGCTCTCAGCTTTGTTTGACCTTCTGCTTGTAGAAATCACTCAGTATATATTTGGCATCACTATCAACAGCTTGCCTTCTGGTTTGTAAGTAGCTTCTAATGAATTGGTTATTTTAGATATAGTTTCAAGGGGATTGTTTTCTGAAGATTTCATTTTAAAAAAACTTTCTTCATGTATCACTTCAAATTAATTTAATCCTCTTTTGAACTGAAGTGTAAAGGTTCTTGGCACAACTACTGTAATTTCAAGCATTTATTTCTTAGCTATGATTTGTGTTTAATTTATAATTTATCCGTACAATGATTAGTTTCCAATCCGTTAGTCTCATTTCCTCTGTTAACATGATTGCAACATGGCTTGCAGGACACAAATTATTGTTGTATCTGTTCAGTCTAAATTGTTTGGCTCCATTCAGTTTGTAAAAACTGGAATCAGGTTGTGCTGATTTCTGCCTTAAATCAGAAAGGCAACAGAGCTGTAAGTCATGTGCTTTATGTTCACTTTTAAATGCATATGCATTTTGTATTGGTATTTTGTATGTTTTTGAAAAATTGAGTGCCAGAGGTTGTTACTCCATTTCGTGCTTGCAGCTGAAGTTCTTACAGATTTAAGGTGTTCAGTGGTTCAGTTTTGCATAGCCTATGTTTGAGATTTCTGCACTTAATAAAAGATATGCATATTACAGTAGGACCACAGAGCTTGCAACCCTTTGTGGTTAAACATCTGGCAGGTGAGATTACACAGACTTGAGTTTCCATATGTTGCACACTCTGAGGTAATATAAAAGCTCTTGGAGTAAGATTTTTAGTATTAAACACCATATCAGACCTTTTTTATTTCTGCTTTTCCAGAGCATCTGTTGAAAGTATCTAAAGACTGATATATAAGGGACAAAAAGCATATGCTTGATATTATAAAAATACATTTTTTGTAGTGTCTGAATATTTAAAAGAAGTTGAAAGCTTGAGTAGCTACTGCAGTTACTTGTGTTTGTTACCTAGAGTTTGTTGCTAGGACATAGGCTGCTAATGTGTCTGGAGAAATTAATATTTTCCTATATGTAAAAAGATACTTTGTGCAAAAGTAAGGTGTCATAAATGTGCACATCATATCCACAGGTAGGGAATGAACAGTCTGACCATTTTACCCTTTGATGATATTTTTATGACTGCAGAATATAGTCAGTTACAAAGAAATCTGCATCAAAGAGTTTTTAATTAAGTAAAATATAAATTTTACCTACATATGCCTTCTCATTAAGTCATAATGAATTTGATATTGAGAGAATGAAATTAATTTTAGAAATGTGGGATATACGGTAGTTTTAGGAGCATTTGATTATGCAAATATAAAAAATTCATATATGCAATTCATCATAATTCTTCAGTGTTGTCTGCTTTATTATATTAATAGTCACTTTCACATCTGTCAATATTCATAGTCGCTTGAGGTGATAAAAGCATTGGAAAGTTTAACACTGATGCTAGGTTTTAGTTCATTTCAGGTGAAACAACAAAAGATGTTGAGCAGATAAAAAGAGGTCCAATTATTATTCTGCTTCTGTCATATTTACAATGCAACAAATATATCTGTTACCTTTGGTTATAGAACATCCTTCTGTGTAGCCAAGTGCTAGAATTTGGAAAAAGAATCCCTTGTTTGCATTGTAAAAGTCCCCTGACATTTTTTCTCTTTTTATATCATTTCACTGTTCATATTATTGAGTGATCTTACACTTCCAGTTCGAAAACTTTTCCTGCGCACGCTTCGAAGGTAATTGCGATAAAGGATTACGCTGATGACTCTTGCCTGGAATTGTTTGGAAACAATGTAGTACAGTATAACATCCAAGCATGTACTGAGATTCATGAGGAAGGTGGTAAAGGCTGCCCAGGGATTGTAACTTGTATTTTCATCTTGCAGCATCAGGAAGGCAAAGCAAATGTGGAAGGGTACAAAGCAGATGAGTACCTGAGCAATCAGAGTAACTATAATTCTTATGGATCTCTCCTTGGCCTTAGGCTTCAGTTTGGAAGTCTTGCCATGAATAAAGTTATAAATAATGACAAGATAACACCCCATCATGATAAACAAGGGGATCAAAAAGAAAAAAATCAAGCGACAAAAATTCAGTGTATTTACTTCCTTTAAATGGATGATATCAAGCATTTTCAGGCAGGTGGTGAAATTTGAGGCTTGGTCTGGATCAGATCGTAAAAACACCAGTGGGGATGTTGTTGAGAGGGTCATTATCCAGATTCCAGTGCAAGCCAGCACAGCTTTTTTTGTATTTTTTAGTTCTTTGACATGTTTGGGTTGGACAATAGCCATAAATCTATCTACGCTAATAAAAGCGAGCAGCCACAGAGCAATGGCTGGGTAAAAGACAGTGAAAGCCCCGAGGATCCGGCAGAACGTATCTCCAAAAGGCCACGCTTCTGTCCCGTGGTAGATTATCCGGAAAGGCAGGGAAAAGATAAAAAACAGGTCAAGTAATGCAACGTTCATCATATATACAGTTATAGTTGTTCTCTTCTTGGTAGTGCAGCTGAACACCCATAGTGCAGTGGCATTCACCAGCAATCCCACTGTGAACACAAAGCTGTAGAAGACCAGTGATGCAATCCTGTATTCTTCTGGGTGGGAATTTTCTGGCGTCATAGTTTAATTGAACTTAGGAATAGTAGTTGCGCTCCATAAATCCCCTAAAATTAGATAAAATATGGGAAGTTATTCTCAGTCAAATAAAATCTGTCTTTAAAAACAAACAGGAAGATTGTTTTAGGATGGTGTTTAGTGATGAAACTGTTGTTTAGCTCTGAAATATGCTAGTTTTGTTGCTTTTTCTGACTGCAAATACATTATCATCCTCTGAGGGAAACGTGTTGTCAGACTTGTGAAAATAGTATTTATAAGTGTGTTTGAATAAAATATTTTTGCTACTTACAGGGCCTTTTAATATAAGGAATCAAAAAGTCAAGATTGGCATTCCAGGTGTGCATCAGTAGCTGATAATTAAATTGAAATAGTTGAATAGTTGTATTTGAGCTATGACAGCTACTTTCTAAAGAAAATATTTCTTCAAGCTGTCTCTGTTAAAAAAATTCTTGACTAAAGCTAACTATGAATAGAAACAAGTCAGCATGGCATTTAGTGATATTTGGATATGCAAAGAGTATTGACTTTGCCTTTTATCTGTCTAGGACCTACTTAACTCCCAAAAGAGCAGGTGCTTGCTTATTAAAGACACTTAAAAAAACTCTTTGAGTATCTTCTAATGTTTAATTAGTGTTTAATCCCAGGACATCAGAACCACCCACCCAACATAAAAATAAAATTAATAGATTAATAGACTTTCTGTTTAAAAAACTAAAAAGGAGGAAAGCAGCAAAGTCTCCAGCCAGGCCATATGGGAACAGTATTTGTCTGAGGGAAAAGTTGCTGTCTTGTATCCAGCTACCCCAGAGCATAGTTATGTTCCTTCATCCAGCTTCTTGATCATAGGAGCTGGACATCTGAAATGTCCCTGTGCAAGCTGAGGTGATGAGAGCTGGAGGAGAGGATCCCTGGTTTTCTCTGGAGCCCATGAGGATGGCAGACCTTACCTGGTGCTTGCATGAGTGCTTTGTTTAACCTTCACCCCCAGCACTTTCCTGGCTCTTGGTGTGGTCACAGTTTCATGACTTCGTGTGGGAGGGTTCCTCTTGTCTGGCCTTTTACCCAGCCCTGTGGCAGCTTTGTGAAGAGGAGGAGGAGGAGGAACAAGTTAGTTGTTTGTCTGATCTTCCCACTTGTGACAAACGGCCAAGGAAGTTCCACAGTTTCTGTTAGGCACCAGAACTGTTCTCCAGAGCAGAAGGGTGCCTAGTTCCTGTGTGTTTTATCTCCAGAAGTGAAGAATGCATTGAAACCCAGGTTTATTGTTACTGCCCATCTGGTCAATGCTTTCTCTGTAATGTTACCAAATACTTTCTCAGTGCTACAGGAATGCATAGGGGATTGAACCAGTGTTTATTAATCTGGCATCCTGGTTTGACAGTGGCAAATACCAGCTGCATCTGAGAAAGGTACCATGGAGTAACTAACTTAAATATGACATGTTAAATCTTTATATAGGTTCGTTTCTGCCTTGAAATATAGTTTGGACTTCTAATTTTCTTACAGTTCTCCAGTTTACAGACATATTAAAGTTATGCATAGAAATATTTAACCCTTAACTTCAAGGTCTTTTTTTCAGCTGTACAAAACAAAAAAGGTATGTTTTGTGCTCAGATGAGGACATTAGAACATGCAACAGAATTTATATTTTGTTTGGGAAAAGTCATGTATGTAATACAAAAAAGAAGTGCATCTGTATAAATGCCTCTCAAATTCCTCATTGCATGAAGAACTCTAAAAATAAGAAAAATAAAATAATTAAATAATGCTAGCAAACCTTATTGAAGGTTAGATGGCATATATTAAAAAATGTTGTGCATGTGCTAGCAGCATAGTTAAAATATTATCTGGTACACTGTTCCACTTTCACTACTGTTGCACAAAATTGTCCAAATGTTGCTTAATATACACCTCCCCCTTGCCCTTGGACATTGTAAGTGGGTTTTTTTTCCTCTTTTGTTCTGTTATTTTTTCTCTCTTGCTAGTCATTGTGTTTGACAGTGCAGAACTACCAAATTCAATATCCTGAGTGATTTGGCAGGTGAATTGACAGGTAGAATCATTCACTTGAATATTAAGAAACATCATGGATTTTAGTTTTCGTTTTGCTCTTGTCTCCTTTGGTCTTGCAGTAACTGTAATTATTTCTGGTCAGGTCATGTTTTCAAAATAACCAGTAGCCTGATTTTGATGGGAAGATAGGAAGCTCAGTCTGGTGTGATCTACTTTTTATGCCTTGTTTGCTGGTTATTTCAAGTTCATGACAGTTTTGAGATATATCAAAGAACTGACCTGCTGTAACAGAAAGGGTTTGTTGGGTTTTGGGGTTTTTTTCCTTGGTTTTTGGAGACTGTTTCCCAACTTTGTGAGTTTAAATGCATGCCAGTTAATTTTTAAGAACCTAAAATGTAGCATTTATGTAGGTAAGAAATATTGAGATTTTTGAAAAGTGCATGTTACCTATTTGCATTTATACACAATTGGAGATATTTTGCTTTTTCGTTGGTACTTGTCTGCATGGAGTTCAGGTTGATATCTCCCAGTCAGCCCAAGCATATCTTTGGGTGCCTCTGGGTGGATGGTTTTGCCCTAGTTACCATTTTTTATAATGGGAACATTTACTTACTGGTATTGATTAGAGCACTTGCTGAAGAGCCCCTTGGAGTCACTGGTTTGGGAAGACTTGTCTGTGTTAATTCTGAATGATTCCTCTGTTGTTTGTCTGTATATTTTATCAATCTTTTAGTTTTTTAATGATAACTGACATTCTGAATGTCTAATGTGAATTGTGAAGGCCAGCTAGGTGCCTTGTACGAGAACAAGATGTTGACAGCAAAATCACAATTAAATCTCTTCCTCCAGATTCTTAATGTGAGTTAGGTAACAGTGATTCCATTTAAAGGGCCATGTGTGTATCTCTCTTCCCAATCTCCCTTTTTACTTTGTCTGTCCCTTCTATTTGGTTGCATTTCCCCAAGGATAACATGGCTTTCAGTGAAGCACAGAGACACCAAGTAACATGATCTCCTGGTTTTCATTTCATGAAAACAAACATTTTTCTTTTAGTGATAAATGTACTTACCAATGTTTTCATTTATTGCATACTCTTAAATTTTTTGTTAAAATCCTAAACAGTATTTATGGTACTATGCTTTTACAAATGCAATCATTTTTCTTTAAATGTTATTTATAGAATGCTGCTGATATTTTGAAAGTGCATTAAAAATCCAATATCTTTTCATTTGTTCTAGAATTAATGCCCATGTTCTGCTTCTGAACAAAGTCTCTTAGCAACATGTATGAAATCCAAGTTACTTTGTTAGCACAGCATAAGGGATCATTACTCACCTTTTGCGCTCTACAAAATTTCTTCAGAGATGCTTCTTTCATGGCCCCAAATCTGTAGAAAGTTTAGACTTCCTCTTCTTTGCTCAGCTTTGCTTAGCTAAAATAGCTCCTCTTCTCAGGCAGGAAACAATGACGTAATCTCACTAGGGCTGAGCTCTTTTATTGGTTATACTTAAAAGTTACTATTTCACATAGAAGGGGTGTGTGTGAACTGGTATTTCTATTACCTTTCAGCAGTCAAACATTTGTAATATTTCCAGTGTGGTCAGACTAGGCTGTTGTACTACATATATTTTCAGCTTTTAAATGTTTGTGGTATAATGAAAGCATATTTTATGTTAAAGTTTCCATAAAAAGGTATCTGCAAGAATACACATCTTGGTTATGCATAAGTTTCTAATAAGCATAATGTAAATGTATTTTCAGTAGAGCATAGTCTGGTGGATTTTTTGTGGAAATCCCCATTTTATTTATATTGCCTTGGATAGTAGTCAGTCTGAAAGTGACAGAAAGTCACTGCATTTGAAATGAGAAGTTTGATTCACTTGAATACACAACTTTGTTTATGCCTGTAATTGCAACATTTTATTTACACAGCAGCAATATTTCTATTTTTTATTTGCTGTCTAAATTAATAACATGCTTATTTGAGAGCTTTGCTGAAAAACGCTGTATGAAAAGAGGTTTTAGCCTGTGTTAAAACGGAGTAAAATTTCTCAGCTGTGTCACTGCAACAGACATCTTAGATGGGATGGGAGTAGTCACAAAGGTTTGTAGGTGAAGACTAACTTCCCGTGTTTCCTCTTTGTCAGCTTGAGAAAAGATCCACCCTTTAGAAAAGCAACTTGGAGAAGGAGATCATTCCATATTTTCTGTAGAGTGCTTGTTGCTTCAGGTCTCTGACTGGCAGTCTTTGGGAGGTGTTAGCAGAGAGCTCTGTGTTGACTAGGGGAACAATAATGTTTTGGTCTCCACCTGACCTGTCATCAGGAATTTGCCAGGATGTTCACTTGGTGCCAGAAGCAACAAAGTCCTGCAGTTCAGAAATTGCCAGAATCAGGTTTGTTTGTGGGAACATCTTTCTTCACTGACTGTAAAACTAATGTGGGTGGGTGATTCTCACTTAGTGCTCAAGCTAACTTCTGGAAAAAGAAACCCCTCTCTACTGTAGTCATGTAATTTATATCAGCTGAATGGGTTTGTGTTACCATGTAGGTGTCTGCATGGGTCAGTGTGATTGTTAAAGTAATTATAGGGAGGGACCTGGGCATGATTTTTGGTGTGTAGATTACCTTTAAATATTTAGTGGTTTTTTCTGTTCAGGTGGGCTAATAAGAAACTTGTTTTTTATGATCATTCCAAAGGCCTTTTAAATGCAGTGAGCTGCAAATCCTGCCCAGATAACCCTAGAGAAATATAAATTTATTTAAAAGCACTTATTATTTTAGGACTAAGGAGTATCTTAAAAGGGCTAACCAGTGCTGAAAACTCTTCGGTGGCTTTATCGTTAGTAAAGCAACTCCAGAGCATGCTTCAGCAGAACAAAGCAGTGTTTTCAACTGTTCAGTGAAATTCAGTGCCATATGTATATCTTGTGGAAGAGAAGAACTGGACTTTTGCATTCTCCTGGGCAAGAGTACTTTATTTTGGGAAAAAATACAGAAGTGTGGAGGCGCCTTCTAAGCTGAACTGCTCTGTGAATGCAGTTTATGCATTTGTGTTTATGCCAAAACAGGCAAGTGGACAGCCAGTGCCTCCCTTAGCAAAAGAGGAAGTACAAAAGTGATTCTGGGTTTAATGGGAAGCAGGCAGATGTTGAATTTGGGATCAGAGAACCTATATGCTGTGAGTTGTCTCTAGGCTTGTTGTCTGCCTGGGGGAGAGTGGAAAGTGTGACCTCTTGTAGTTGTGTCATTTTGTCTGGAGAGTGGCTGATGTTCTGACCCTTCAAGGGAGGTCATGCCTTGTGAGGGCAGCTGGAATCAAATCCCACAGTTTGCACAGGTGGCTAGCAGCAGCCCAGTTGAGTTTGCTGGCAGGTTAGCCATCCATCAGGTTTGCTGCAGCATGTCAGTGTGTGTTCTGCTTTCACTCAGGCTTTTCACAGCCTTCCTGGTAGAGAAGAGGCGGCCAAACCTCTCTGCTGCTTGTAGGCTGGCAGGCCTTCCCCCAGGCATGGAGAGGTAGCTCTGTTTGGCAGCAGGAGGCTGAAAAGAGGTGTTTGCAGTTGCATACTCCTTGTCTAGGTGCTCAGCTGGCTGCAGCTGCTGGGTGATAAGCATTTGGAGGTGAACACCCAAGTCAAAAGTTGCACTGCCTGTGGTTTGCGAGAGGCAGTGGGCTGCTCTGCAATGCCACATTCCCCTGTTACTTTGGTTTCTGCTGTAGGAAGCACCTGGCTCTATTTTTATTTCCTTTGCTGTTTTATCAGCTAGAAATGAGTGCCTTGCATTGTTTTCCCACAGATGGGTGAGTACTTCCTCTGCTCCAGCTTCTACTGAATTAAATGCTCAGTTCCATCTGGGGTCTTCTTTTGCTATTCTGAACTTTGAGCAGTAGACAAGGTAATTTTAGTTGCATTATGTTGTGCTAAAGCTGGTTTTAAGTAGTTAAAAGCTAAGCCAATATGCTTCCTGTCTGAGGATAGGGCAGAGTGCATGTGGTCTGTTATGGTGTCTTCTCTAACTGGTAGTAAGCCTCAGAAGAAATGAGTTTGATCACTTGCAACAGTCTCGAAGTGCAGCACTGAAGAGATTGCCTTCATGCTGTTGCTTTTGCAGAATTAATGTACTGCTGGTTCTTTCAGTGGTTTAGTCATGGTACAGAAAAGTCTGCTTTTCCTGTTCACTTACTGTGTAATGTAAGCTTTGTCCAGCTGATACAGAGAAGTTCTGCACACAGTGGGACAGAAGGATTACCCTGTGCCTCAGTTTGGTAGGGAGCTGGCTTGAGCTCATGTTCTTCTTCTCCTTTCAAACCGTTGGGATCTATTGAAAAGAAAGAGCTGAAGCTTCTTGCATGGCTCACTGCACCAGTGGTGCAGAAAGCAACTCTCCCATGTCACTTTGTTAACTTACTGGCTTGCTGGTGTGGGTGAGTTCACGTGCACTTCTGGGTTACTGTTCTCAACCTTGATGAAAACTGGCCTCATTTTTTATTCCCGTACTGTGTTCACCATAGTGAATACTGAAGAATAAACTACTGGTTAAAAGTTGGCACTGAATGCATAAAGTTATTGCAGTTGTTTCCAGTTTTGCTGTGTGTGTTACTCAGAGGCTGCATCATGGCATAGCTGTGCCTCCTCTCCCACTCATCTGTGAGGGGGCATAAATGCAGTCTGCAGCAGAGCTGAAGGAATGGAAAAGGGAGCATCTTAAGAGAACTGCAGCCTACTTAGCTGTACCTGACATGTCTTATTTACTGTCATAGCTTGCTTTCTCTTCCCTCTTTTGCTAGTACATGGTATGGTTTGAGGAAGGAGATCTTGTTTTTTCCCTTAAAAAGAAAAATAAAAATCAACATTCCATGTTTCTCCTGGGTTCATTTTAGTTTTTTCCTACCCCTCCTCCTTTCCCTTCACCCCCCTGCACCACCTCTTGTACAGCCAGGACACACCCTGTGTCACTAAATAGCCTAAAAATATACAGTGCATCTGGCCTGTAGTTCATCTGTTTATCACTGTCAGTCAGCCTTTGAAAGAAACAATACTTTACAAATTAATTAAAGTGAAAGTTGCATCTCTGAGATGTCTGTGACAGTGGGGTAGTGGGCTGGAGACAGTGGTCTTTTACACACCAGCGACCTTAGAGTGTCCATGGTCTAATATTAGCTCATGGCAAATACCAACACAGCTCCATGCTTGCTGATGACCCCATGTTGCCTTTGACAAATTCCTGTGTTCTGTTTTTTGGGAAGCAGCTTTCCTAATTCAAAAAGTGCACAGTTCTCATGACAGATACTTCATAGTTTTTTAAAACTGGCATGAATGCTCACCTTTTTTATTTTCTTTTTTAAAACCTGCATTGTCAGGAGCTAGTTAGTTCCAGTTTGGAAGTGTCTAGGAGAGGTTTTTTTTTCCAATACTCTTTCCTTACTAAGTATATTGTATGTGATGTTTTTACTATTAAACTGCTCTTAAAGGTCTCAGGTGCACAAGAAGTATTGTTCTGAAACTTGATATGCCTCCCAGGAATAGAGTTAGTGTTTCAAAAGAAATATCTTATTTGGAGCTGCATGTACTCAGATTCCTTTGAAGTCAAGTGCAGGAGTAGGGAGAGTTGTTCTGACTCCTCCAGAGTTCTGGAGTTTGGACAAGCTCTGTCACTAACTAGCCCAAGTATATGTTATCAGAAATTAAACAATTAAAAATCGCTACATAGGCTTTAGCAGAGCAGTGAAGAGTTTAATCAAAAGTACCTGAAGTGAGAGTAGGCTGTGTGAATTAGAATAAGCACTTCAAATTCAAGGGTGCCTTACAGTGTGTTGCCCAGCCCTGGCAGGTAGCTTGCTTTGCAGAAGTGACAGTCTCCTAATGCTGTGCTGCCTGCACCACATGTCCCTGTCACAGATGAACCAGCAGCAGTGTCTTGGGGTTGTGAAGCCTGGGGTGCTGTGGTGGCAATGAGGTGACACAAGAGGAGCATCAGGATGATAAAGGGGCTGGCATAATCCAGGCTGGGACAAAGCAGCCTGCTGCACAGAGGTGAATCTGGTTGGTTAGGGGCTCTGCTGGGCAGGTTTGCTTGCTGTGTAGGCTCAGCATTGTCCTTGGAGGGAAATGAAAGAGCTGCTGAGTGTGAGTGTGCTCAGTGCACCAGAGCACCAGGACAAGGGCAGCTTGTGCTCTGAGCTGGCTATGGTGGACAGCAGAGCTGGCTGCAAGCAGGTCATTTCAGAGTCACTGTCTTTTCAGGTACAGAGCTAGGTCCAGTCAGAACACACACACATATTAAAGGGAAGGGGCTGAAAATCCTGAGCATTATCATGACAAGAGGCCCAGGAGAGTAATTCAGGGCATAAATCTGAAGTTCAATAATTTAAGCAGCTGTTTTCCTTATGTAGAGTTTGTGTTGGTAAAAGTGGTTTTAAGATAGGATGGAGCAGCGAAACTGAACTGGGATTTGTGTGTTCCGTATTCTCTGCCACTTTCATCCTTTGCCTCCAAATCATACTGCCTGTCAAAGCCTTTTTATCTTAGTCTTAGAACATCTGGGACATTGCCTTTATTTGCTTGTAACTGAACCATGTGCTGTCTGATGATTGAGGCCACCAAATTCACATCACTTACAAATAGCAGAAATGAGAGGGAGTGCAAAGCTTGTTTGAACAAGGAACAGTGAGAGAAGAAAGGGTAGTAAAGGTAGCAGGATGTTGGACATCTCTGTATTCCTTCTTCTTTCAAATTTGGCAGCATATGGAGGTAACCATAAGAACTGTGTACAGCAGTTCTGGCTGGCTCTGAACCAGCAGCCCATGGTTCACAGCATTCATTACTGTCTAGATGATGTAGTTTATTTCCAAGGTAATGGGGCCTAACCTGTCACAGTTACTGACTGAGTGATTGACACAGTGTCTTTTAGTAGTGATCCTGGATCTGGCTTCTCTTTAACTGCCTGACAGTTCCTGGCCCAGTGCTTGTTCTGCCTGGTGCTAGGATTTCTCACTCTGGAAAATGGGGTTTAGCCTCAAATATGAAACAGTTGGGTGAAATGGTTTTGATTTGACCTCTGCTGTGGTGAGGACTAATTACTGCATCAATGCTGCCATCTGCAGAGCTTTAGCAAGCATAGCAACTCATCTTTGGAACAGCAGAAATGGCTGATGGATTAATTCCTTTATACACCTGCACTACTTAGCCAGTTTTTCAGGAAAACTGATTATAAAGAATGAAAGCCACTTTGTCTCTGCTATGAAAGGGACATACCATGTGACATGGAAGCTGTGATTGTTCCCATAGTTGTGGAACTTCAAATTCTGTTATTGCTCAGTTATATTTCATACAAGTCTCCCCTTTGCATTTCTGTTTAATTAATTCTGCACATTAAGATACAATTCTGAGAATGAACTGTAAGCAAAGACTTTCTTACTGTGCATAGTCTGAGTTTACCCTGAAAAAATGAAGAATAAGAAGACACCTAGTGGAGGAAGAGAAGAAAGACTGGAAACATTTATCATGCTTCTTTTGGCTTTGTTATATAGCACAAGGATATAAACTAATAAGAGAAATTAAGCAACTCTGTGTTTTAAAGCTACCCTCTTTCTGATTTTGTTGTTGTATTTGTTTGATATGTCTTTATTAAAATAAGACACAATAGCAACAACTTTCTTTGCACAGCATTCCATTTTTCAGAAAGAGTGTTCTGAAAGTTTTATGATTAAATTATTTCATGAGAATAAACAATGCCTTCTTTCCTATGTGGGAATAGGGGCCTCCTTTTTAGCCCAGCATTTGACCCTTGAAGGTTATTTTCAGTCCATGTGGGCATGATCAAGCTTTCTTTCTGACTTTACTGGCAGCCTGGGGGTTTTTTCCCCTCTCTTCTCTTCCTCTTTCCGGAGTTAGGAACACCTTGTTTGTTCGTCATGTTCAGCCGTAGTAAAGAAAGACAGGGATGTGGAAGTCCCTTTGGAATTTAAAAGGAAATCCTGCAACTAATTGTAGATGTCTGTGCCAAACAATTCTGTACAAGTTATCATTTCAGCTATTGTTTGCAAATTGGCTCACTGCAGTGCCCTCTGTCATTTGATCTGAAGAGAAACAAGCATAAAGGAGTCATTGCATCCTAGAAACATCAGTTGTCTCCTGTCTAGTTCTGCTACGAGCATACTTGGCTACATTTTGTTTTAAGGATCTGATATCCTTTCATGTAAATGATATTGTCCTCCATCACAGAATAAACTGCTTCCATTCCAGCGATGTTCTTTGAATCCCTTCCCTCTCCCTGTATTTGTAGGGCAGTTAATTATTTGATTGCAGTGGAGGAAGAAGGAAGAAAAATGAATGACTAATTCTTCTGAGCAGTTGAAGACATCCTTAGTGTGAGAATTAGAATGACTAATTCTTCTGAGCAGTTGAAGACATCCTTAGTGTGAGGAGATACTCTGCCTGTTGTAGCCTTTTGCAAAATGGAGTGTGGTGCTAGGATTGCTCTCCTAGGACAGGGGAGGAGGGTAATGAAGTAACTTCACAAAGGAGGTCTTGCAGTGACTAATGCTTTAAAGAAACACCTCTTGATTTACCAAAGTAATGAACAGAAATTGATTCAGTAAGTTCAGTGGTATCATAGAAGGTACAGTTGTATGACTGAGACTTTAAAAAACAAATGCGCATGAAACAGAAGATATTGTGTACAGTTAGTAAAAAAAGTATTGCAGTTGTTTCTCTAAAGAATTTAGAAATAAAAATGTCTCTTTTTCAGAGTTAAATGACCTTGAAGACTTTTGGTATAAGTAACAAGATCTTTTAAAATTTCCTCTTTGCTTTATTTTATGCTTACTGAATACTCTCCTTTTGTTTAGTCATCACTTTGCTCCAAATACCTTGGTCTGTAGTTGAGAAAAAGGGTTGTATAGTGGTCTTAATGGGGAAGTTTGTTTTGCAAAGAAATCACTTCTCTGCTACAGCTTTTCTATTTTGTTTCTGTTTTATCATGAACAAGCTAAAGAGTTTCCTGCCAGCAGCTTGTGCCTTACAGTACTTACTCATTGGAAAAGTCGAACTACAGCCATGAATGTGTGAATGGTCTCTTGACTAAAAAGCCCTAAAATGGTGGGAAGCATTTTAATGTTCAAGTATTGTGAAGTAAGCCAAACTGTGTGAATAAGATAAACATTAAAACCTCCCTTTACTAGTCTTCAGCCTTTGATGATGTGTTATGATGTCTGTTACAATATCCTCATCATAATGAATGGTTAGAAGAAATTTTATTTTTTTACCAAGAGTACAAAAGTAGTTAAAAAATGGCTCAGCTAAAAAACAGCACAACACTTACCAATAATATTTACTGTAGAAGAGGACTGAGGAGTAGCCATTAACTTAATTGTTCTACAGAATTATTCTTAAAATATTGAACAGGGAATATATGAGTCACATTCTGTATTTAGCTTCAACTTATTGTCTCTACCATGAAAATAGGTCATAGTAAATGAGGCAAAAATAGCTTGTGTGCTTTGCCACATAGGTCAACATTAATTGCTCCACTTTGGCTCCACTCTGCCCAAGCATTATGCTAAATACAGATCCTGATAAGATCATTTAACGCTTGTATCAGATGGGAGCTGGGAGTGAAGACCCTCTTCATCCCATCACATACTCAGGTGGGGCCTGGATGATCTGAGCCATTTGTGGGATCCGTAGGGTAGAGAGAAGCAGGGTTTCTGTGCTGAAATGTTGGAGCTCCTAGTGCAGTGAAGGATCAGATATCAGCAGATGGTAGGAAAGGCTACAGCTCTCACTCATGTGTGGTGCTCACCTCTCCCTCCCTAGCACAGGCAGTTATCATGTAGCCAAACTTGTCCGTTCAAAGAATTCTGGGAGACTGATGCTCCAGGTGGTTCTCTGCACTTCCTTTATTCCAGGAAATATTAACCAGTTGAAGCTATGGGAGCTGTAAGTTCAGGTAGCATCTGCATGTTTTGAAAATATTTCTCAGGTGAAGTAAGAAGCTGTGAATCTAATAATGTTGAAAAGCAAGTCAATGAAATCATAACCCTTGAAATTCAGGTGTGTAACATGCCAGGGTCTTGGATCACTACTTATCAAATATGTTTTCTCTAAGGCAAGAAGTTTGCAGAATAAAAGTATATGTATTAGAGTTAAAAACTGTCTCCATTACAAGTTGGATCATTCCCAGTATAAGGTTCTACTTTTGAAGTTATATGTGTCTGAAGGGCCTCTTGAAGTAGGTGCTTATCTTAAATGAGGTTGCCCCCTCTTCTTGATTCAGCAGAGTGCCTCACAAGTGCCAGTTTACCAGAATAAGTGTCAAGATCCTTAAGATCTGCTAGATAGCTCTCTTTAGATTCAGAAAGATTATAAAAGGCTTGGCTGTCCTGCGTAGAAGCATGAGTTTGCTTCCAGGCTATCCCTGTCCAGGTCTGGAGGGCAGGCACTTCACTCAGGCTGGGGTGTCCAGCCTCACATCCTTCTGTATGTGAGTGCCTTCGTGAGCCCCTTGGCACTGTGTCCATAGGTGATGCTTTGCTCCTTGCTTGTCTTGCACATGGGCACAGTTTGAGAGAGAGTGTACAGTGCTGGTAAAGCCAGTGCCCATGGGATTATAGCCTATTGTCATCGTTACCAGGTGTGCAGTCACAGATTTCTGTGGCCTAAATCAGGAACCTGCTGGGACATCTTTTGAGGCACAGAGACCTTGTGTCTTTAATTTGCCTATCTGTATATCAACTAGGCAGCAGCTTCAGGCTGGGTGGTCCCTTCATCCATCCAGGTACAGCTTAAAGCTGACAGTGCCATCGTGCATGAAGGGTGACACATCACACTCCTGCTTTGGTTAGGGATACTGATCATTTGGTGGAACTGACTTTATGTATTGACAAATTATTGAGAGGGACTTTGAGTGCTTCAGTTGGGTGTGTCCTGAGCAGGAAATCTGAGAGGGTTTCTCAGAGCTGTTTTAAAAATGTTTTCCTCTGTTCTGGAACCAGTCAGATATGTGGACACCTGTTGTATTGCACGTTATTTAGTTGGTTTGCACTGGGTTCTGTATTATTGCAAGAATAGTATATTTGTATCCTCATGGGATTCCCCTTTTATATCACACGGTCTTTCCCTCCCCCAGAAACCCTGGTGGTGATGGTTTGTCCCAGGTTTACTCCTCCCCTCACCTCCTCCTCACTTGTATCCCATTGGCTGTGGTCCTCTTCCTCCACCCCCATTCCCCCGGGTTTAAAAGTCTCCTGCCATGAGGCATCTCTCTCTTTTCTTCACGTGGGGGCCAGCTGGATGATCTGGTGTCTCCTATCAAGGAAATAGAATTAGGACTTGGTCCCCACATGGAGAAGAGCGCTTCTCATCTTTTGCCTTTTGTCCTGTGTAAGATCGTGTGGGCTGGGGTCCACAGCTAGCTGGATTGGACCCAAACAGCCCGCCAGGCATGAATTCTTACAAACACCTTTTCCAGTTTTCTGACGATACAGAGAGATTGGTCAGGATGTAGATGAGTTAGCTGTGATGACAGCATTCCATCTGAGAGGGAGCTTTTGTTCAGGACTATCTCAGCTAGCAATGCAGTCACACCGCATCTACTTCTTTGCTTTTTGTAAATTTTTTCTGGCCTGCGGATGGCTTTTGGGCTTCGTAAAGCATGTCCACTAAATCCTTAAGTGAGAAACAGTCAAGAAGAAGCACTTCCTCCTTTGCAGTTCGTAAATGAGCTGATTTCCCATTGGTATGAGACAAAATACATTTCTCAATTTTAAAACTTTTGTTCAGTTTTTTTCCTTTTTATTTCTGTGTCTTGTGCACTTAATAAAATCAATTCCCTAAAGGGATACTCAGCATTAATCTCTGTGCTTTTCTGTGGAGAGCTTTTCTATTTCTTGTCACCAGGGGTTTTAGCAAGGGCTCAATGAGAGGTGGTTTTGTTTGTTTTGCCTTCACTTAATGATTCTTTTTCTTGATGAGATGTTTGTTTGGTGCAGTCTTTCCTCACATCACAGCTCTTTCAGCCTGTGATCACCAGCTTTTTTCACCTTTTGATAGTGTTTTGGTCGTTGTGTGCTTTGCCACAAGTTTGAAAGAAGATTGAAGCCTGTGTAGCTGAAACTGTAGAACATCCTGTGCTTTTCCTCTTTTCTTTTTTAAGATTTCCTCAGAATTCATCCCACATTCCTGTATCACTTGTCAGAAAATCAACCTGCTGGTGTTTCATTTAAATGCCGCTTTTTTTTAGAACTGGAGCACTTCTTTACCTCCTGGACATCAAGTACTTTATTCTTTTTATATTTCTAAAGTATGTTCAGGAGTTTTTCTTGCTTCTTCAGTGCAATAACTGTCTCTGGACAGACTGTCACAGTAAACAGCAGCCTGTGAGGTGGCAGGGGAGCTCGGGGCAAACACAAGGCTGGGGCTGCACAGTGGGATCACTACGTTCCTTCTTCAAGTAACTTTTTTTTGGGCTGTGGTTAAAACAAGTGAGTGTTTGCAGTAAATCCAGTGAATGTTCCTGCAAATATTCATTCAAAGGCAAAAAAGGACTTCTTGCTTATAACTGGAGACAGGGATGTACTATTTGTCTGCATATCTCTATCTTCAGATCTACTTCTGAAATCCTTCTGTGTGTCAGAAGTTTGAGGTAAGCAAATGGAAACGTTAGGGTGTGTTTCACTCCTTTCACAGTATGTTTAACCAACAAGGGGAGTAGACAGTCAGGAGTCCACCTTTCTGGCATTAAGCTGAAATGTCTTTGTCCTTAACTGCTTAAGTAATGCACTTCTAGATTGTCACTGATTAATCCCATTAAAAAAAAAATCTTGCACCAAATATGTATAGCAGGGACTTATTTAAAGTAATTTCTGCTTAATATAGGGCTGATTGTGAAAAGAGCTGAAAAAGTAAGGGGGCAGGATCAGAAAATGAGAGCAAACAGACTCTTGAGGGAAATAGGAAGATATTAACATATGGGGCAGAAGAGACAGCAGTGGTAGACAAAAAAATACCTATATTGAATGCAAAGTGACATTTGGTCAGTGTAAGGGAGTCTGAGGCACCTGTAATGAGGGCTCTGATTTGCATTCAACTGATGGAAAGAGTGGAACTTGTTCAAACCATAAGCATGGTTCCCAGCCATGTTCTCCACTCCTCTGCCAGTGCCTTGCACAGGAGGCAGCAAGAACGAGCACATGCGGCTTGGTTTCCCCTGCTGAAGGTGCAGTTTTGTAGCAGGGCTGAGCTGGTTGAACTGTGGGCTGCTGCTTATAGAGCAACTAGCTGGCTCTCACCTGTGCTTTCCTATCTACCACTTGCAGCACAAGTCATCTGACTTCTTACAGGCAGTGGTTATCAGGAGATCAGGAGATAATGTTTGAAAATAAAACATATATAAACTTATGTTTTGTCATTTAGGATCATTTCCCACCAGCTTAAATTTTTAAACCTGCTCACTTCTGGGGTGGATGCATACAAACACCAGAGCAAGAAAGTGATGGAAACATGTAGCTGGAAGGTAGAGCAGGGCTTTCTCTTTCCATTGCTCTGTAGTCACAAGATTCACAGTTGATTAGATCAGCCCAGCCTCGGGTGCCTGATGTTAAGGCACGCATTGCTGCAGAGTTGATAACCCCTGACAGAGAACAAGGGTAGATGAGGCAGAAGGGCATAACCTCTGACCTGGGGTTCTCTGCGGTGTATCGCAAGCCCTGATTTTAGTAATTGTAAGAGGAATCATTATCATCCAAAAGCTCTGCCCTATACAAAGTTGTTCCATTCAAGATATCACATGTAATAACAAGTGCATAATCAGGTGTTTTTTAAGTGGTGTCAAGATTCGCTCAGGATTTTGAGGATGATCTTGAATGTGGCAATGCTCCATTTTCACATTAATTAGGATACTTACCTCTGCCTTGCAGTTGGGACATGAAGTCAATCTGATATTGCACCTCTCAGATAGGCACACTCATGTTCAGTAGCAGTCTTTGGAGGATGAAAGCAGTGGGAGGTAATTTGGCAAAAAGTAAAAAAAAATTACCAATGATTGAATATGTCTGGAAACAAGATGAAACATCTTTGAAAGGCTTCCCTGAAATGAGCTGTGCTTTTAAAATTCAGAGTATTGAGTGGCATTTGTAATTGCAGGCACTCATCACTTTCAAACTTACTGTTTAGTTGCTTTTGTTAGATGGAAAGTACCAAGCATGGTCAGAGAACTGAGAACTACTTATTCCAATTGGAAACTGGTCTGCCCTGCAGCAGGATTAATCTATGTGGTCAGTACTCTGTAAGCAGCTTATGGAGGTAAACATTACATGTGTCTCAGCCAACCTGGCTAAATAATGCCAGCTGTCTAAACTCTTTTTGAAGATAAATGAGCTGTAATTGGATTTCTGCACTGGATAATTTTAAACAAGAGCTATTAGAAGCAGTAGTTGTTATGAAGAAACTCCACAGTAGGCATATTATGATGAGATATTGCATGTCTCTGAGTGATTTAGTATTTGTCTGTTAAAATCAGGGTAGCACATTAGAAAGAAATGTGCTTTGGTGAGGCAGTTTCAATTTTTTCTTGTTATGTGTGAACAAACAGAAATGGTAAGGAAGTTTGGGTTGAGTTGGCTGGAGGGGGGGAACGCTGCCCCTGAGAGTTGCACAATGTCCCAACATTGTGAACTTACTAAAAAAAATGAAAATAAGGGAAAAGATAAATTTTTATCTTTTGTATTTCAACAAAACTTGAAAAAAATAAAAGCAGATTTTTTTTTCTGTAATAATATACTTAAACGAAAAACCTGACATTTTAGTCAGAAATTGTTTCTCCACACAAACAGTTTTTGCAAGAGGGGCTAGATATTAAGAGTGGAAAACATTAATTTGAAGAGAATTTTAACCACTCTGCTGGCAATCTTTGCTTATTGAAAAGTATTAAAAGCTTAAGACTGAAACCAAGTGGGGAGAGCAAATTGTGGTGTTGCCCACAGTATTTCGTTTGCCTGTGTTGTTACCAAAGACCAGCAAGTGGGGTTTTTTGGGAACCACAGATAAGAGTTCTTAAATAGTAAATTCTAAATTTTTGTATTTAAGGAGCTTTTTGTTTCATTAGTTTGTTTTGAAAAAATAAAACACACGTTTATTTAGCTTCTGATGTGTTTGTGAATTTTTTTACACCCATATTTAAGCTCTTACGTAGTGAGCACAGGAATCACTAAAAATTTTGGCCATTTTTCCCCAAGTTCATGTAGCCTTAATTGGTGGTTTCATTTTTGTGTGTTTTTACCATCCCTAGACCATAAAAGGTGGGAATTTTTTCAAATTCATATTATAATTCCTGTTTTCTTACAACCACTGCTTGATTACAGTTTTTCTCAGAGAAAGCACTGCTTGAGTCTCTCACAGATTTTAAGATCACTCACTGTTTGGTTTTCCATGACTAGTAATTTGCTTATGTTTTTGTTCCTTTTTTATTCCCACAAAGCCTTATCATTAGTTTGTTTTTTCATTTTTGCTCATAACAAAAATTAACTTATTAAATTTTTTTAACTCAGTGGCTTTGGTGTTTTTGATTTGATAGAATACTTCTTGGAGAAAAGTAATTACATCTCATTTCTTATCCTCCTGGTATTTGCAGTTGGAAAGGTGATAAATAAAAGACCAAGGAGGTCTTTTGCACCAAGGAGAGGACTGGATCCCTGTAAGAAAGGCACAAACACTTGCAAGGCAGTTTATTAATAGCCCAGAAAAGCCAATAGCAAGTTATGAAATCCTTTATCTTTTCCAATGCTGGGAGCAATGAGATATTACAGCACTGGCTGGAACTCAGGTCAGGGGCAGCACACGGTGTAGATCCCATCTGTGGTGAGGTTCACCAGCTCTGACATCACTTGTATTCCTTCAGGGTCTTCTCACATATAGATTGATCAGTCACTGGCAGAACCCAGCAGGGAGTAAGGACTTTAAGACCCCCTTGAGCAATATACACTCTTATATAATTAATAAAGCTGCAGTCACAAAACTGTTGCAGATAATTATTCATATGAACGAGAGATTACATTATACACATATACTTAAATGTGCATTGACTACACACTGGGTAATTTATGTATTGACTGTGCATATAGTGATTAATTATACTATTGATTAGGTGTGTCTTGATTAAGTAGTGATCATGTAGTATGTGTGATACAGAGGCCTGCACGTCAACTAGTAGTTATGTGGGTCACTGCCTCTTCACAAAATAGCTGTCCACTGCTGTCTGCTACAGTAGGTAAATCATTATTTATAAGGTTATTTTTGCAACTGCCAACATTTTGGTTCAAAACACAGCTGATTTTATGTTTTCTTATCAATTGAAGAAGTATTGCTGTTCTAAGTTAAGGTCACTTAACTAAAATAACATTTCTTTATAATTCTGAGGTGCTCTGCAGTTGTTGGTGTGTCTTGCCAGTACACCCTGACATTCTTCCCAGGCCAGTGCTGTCAGCATCCTGTGTATGGAGGAATCCTGCTGTGAGTGGTTGTGTAGTATCATCAGATGAAATGGAGTATAAGTCATGGTTCTTAGTTGCTTAGACCTTATTTTGACATGTTCACAAAGTTGAGTAACCCTGTCAAAAGAGAGTAGCAAAACCTTTTTCTACCTGTGGGTCTGTGGCCAGTGAGGCACACTTGTTTCCTGTTTTTGTTTGGGGCTAGAAAGTGGCACTTCTTGCAAGAGCATTAGAATCAGATTTCTGAGAATTTTTTTTTTCCTTTTTTTTTCATGTTGTGAAGACCTTATCTGGACCATATGAAAATGAGACTTCATCTGTAGTTAAAATACATTATGGTACTAACTCTTTATTGATGTCTGTTCCAAAAATTATTTTTGTGGGTATTTAAAAATTACAAATCTGATCAGTAATCACTTAATTTCATCAGGAATTTGCAAGCTGCAGCACAAGAAGTGCTGCAAGGGGATTGTGATGGCAGTTGACTGCTTGACTGCTTGAATAGAGATGCTGAGCTGCACAGTTAAGTGGTCCCACACCACCAGCAGCCACACTATTAGGAAGGCAGGGCTGTAGCCAGAGGAATTAATTTTTCCAAGTTCAGCTTCCTCAAGCAGTGGAGGAAATGTAGAGGGACCTTTTGTGGAAGCAGTAAAACCAATTCAGACATGAGGAGGCATTTCCCTGACCCTGGGCTCTCCATCTGCAGTGGCCCTCAGCTGGTTGCTCTCAGCCATGAGCTTGGCCTCTGGGTTTGCCAGCTGTGGGCAGCTCTCCCTGTGCTCTTGGGTATGGGGATGCCAGGGGCCTGGGATGTGGGTGCTGGCTGAACAGCTGGAATGGTGCAGGAGAGCAGCAAGGAGGGGCAGAGGTGCCCTGGCTGTACCTGGAGTTGTGAGCTGCTTGTCTTGCAGTCACCCCTGGTGTTCGTGGTCATTAGTTTTGGTGCTGGCATCTGACTATGTTAGTTGTAGAGCTTCTGTTCTAGCTTTTGGCTTAAAAGGAGTTAAAGTCTAAAACACTAAAACACCTTTGCTTAATGATATTGATACAATGTAATCTATTATGTCAGTAATTTCAGATGACTTGATTATCCTGGTAGCTGCTCCTTGCATATTTAAAATAGTTGGGTTACCCCCATCTGAGTGAATGAAGTAAGGTTCTGGTGGGTATTCAGGTTGATTTGAATAGCTGGCATTGAGAATACACTGCATTGATATTATTTGAAAGACAAAACCAAAGAATTGGCACAGAATTGTCTTTATAGTCTGATAACTTGTGAGGAATCTTCAGTTGTCCCTGTTTGTCAAAAATGCCTCACACATGCAGCTGGCTGGGGAGGTTCATCTCTCCCTGTCCCACTGGGGACAATGTTCTGTCATTGTTACTTCTAGACAGAGTTGCTGTAACTGTGCATACTTCAGAGTTGTGATACTAAGATATCTGGTACTTAGTCCCTTGGTATCAGTAGCTGCCAATAAAACACTATCTGGCTACTCTTGGCTGGTGAGTTGAGAATAATCAGTCTTCAGCATCTCTATATTTAAAGTAGGCTGCCTTGGAGTTAAACTAACCACAACTTCCCTTGAAAGTTACATGATACAGGAAGGGTGAAACTGCTAAGCTTAGCTGATTAGACGGAGGAACACAGCTCTCCTTTTGCATGGTATAAGACAATGCATACTTTTCTGGAGGGGATAGGATAACCACAACAGGTGCAAAACTTTCTTTTTTTAGTTTAGCCCTTTGCACAACATCTGTCACAACTGAGGAAAACAAAAGAGGAAGAAGAGAAATTCATACTTTTGCACTGAGGAAAAATGAATGCAGTTTTGTTAAAAGAAATCTGTGCAATGTCTTGACCTTTCTTTTATTTTAGGAGGGTGCTAATGGCAGCATTTTGATAAAGGCATGAGTGGAGGACAAGGCCAGAAGATTTTGAAGTTATGTAATTTGCTAGTTTTACTGCAAGGCCATTGAGTTTCATGTTGCTTTCCTGTCTAACTTGGACTAATTTGCTGGTCATAAAAGAGGCAAGTTGGAAGGAGCTACTGGGGATTATGTTGCCCAGCCCTGGAAGTACCAATTTCAGCATGGCTGTGTGAAATCAGATTTGGAGTATCTCTAAGGACAGATATTTCAAAGGCTTTCTGTGGAACCTTTCCTAATGTCTTGCTAACCTCATGATGAAAAAATGCTTCTTAATGTTTAATTGTCCTTGATGCAAGTTTTCCCTGTTAGTGGGTGTTGCCATCTTTTCTGTATCCCTCCCCATTAGGCAGTTGCAGATAGCAGTAACATCTCTCAGTGTGAACCATCTCAGTTCCCTCTGCCTCTCCTCCAGTAACATGTGCTGCAAGCTCCTTCCACATTTTGGATGGCAGTCTGCTGGAATTTTTCCAGTATGCCAAATATCTTTCTTCTACTGGGAAACCCAAAACTTAGTACAGAATTCCAGGCATGATCTCACAAGTACCAAATGGAGGGGAAAGAGTTCTTTTTAAACACAGTCCCGTACATGTTTGGGTATGAGGTCACACTATTAGCTCCTCTTTAACCTGTCTACCAGGAGCCCAGATTTTTTTTGCCAGTCTGCTTTCTAACGAGGTCATGCCCAGCCTCCACTGCTGTGTGGAGTTATTCCAGCTTGGTTCTGCATTTGGCTGGCTGAACTTCATGAGGCTCATGTGAGTCCATTTTTCCAATCCACTGAGGTCCAGTTCTTCCTTATTTAGTGCCCTGGAGCAAGGTTATCCAAATTTGTCCGTCATGTGGCAAGATCCTAGTTTAGAGAATCTTTATGCTAATATGGTAGGAAAAGTAGATCAGTATGCCATTGATCTCGTGTGTATAGAGATACCCTGTTCTCTTCTGCCACACAGCCCAAACACAGCTAGATTCTCATTCTTTATTTATACTTGCCTTCTTTCCTTCTTTTAGAGTTTGAATGAAGTGGTGAACAGCTTTTATCTGACTGTTCACGGGTGAAGAGACAAGATAACATGAGGGAAGGGGATTTGGTGCGGGTCTGTAAAATCCAAAGTACTGTGGACAGGGTAAATAGGGAGTTACTGTGTTCATTCGTTTCTGGTACAAGAAGCAAGGGACTTCAGATGAAACTAACAGGTGTCACAAGTGAACAAAAATGGCTCCAGACACCATGGGTAGTTATTCTGTGCAGCTTCTTGCTGCAAAATGCTACAGTTGCAGATATTTTATTTGAGTTCAAAAAGGGACCAGACAGGCTGATGGAAGAAAACATTAATTGAGGGCTGTCATGTGCAAAGATGAGACATCTGCCTCAGGAAGTCCAAATTTAGACATTGCAGGAAGACAAAGGAGTATTCTGAGGGGAAAAAAAATTGAGGAAATATATCTTAGCATTTACTACACAAACAGTAATGCCCATTTTTCTTCAGAGAAGGGTTGCAGCTTGGCAGAGGTTTTGTATTTATTTTGTACCACAGTCTTAGTCTGCAGGCTGCAGATTAGCCAAGACTGTATTAGGAAATATTGCACTCAGATGAATTTGTTGTTTTTTAAGTAATTCGTGTGTCTGTTGACACACTGGCTCTCTATTGAGCCAGCACAGTGGGAGACTGCTGAATACAAACCTTATTTTATCTCCAGTTGTTCCCCTCCTCTGTACCACAGATGTGGTGATAGAAGAGAACAGAGTATGTCACTGCTTTTCAGTTCCTCCAGAAGTGGTCATATAAGGCAGAGCTTTCCTTCTCTTTCTCTTCAGCTGCATGCTATTTATTTTTCTTATGTTGCAGACTCTCTCATTGGTTTACTGGAGTCTTTTCTTTCCTTACTTATGTAAAAGCTTTTAAATTTCAGAACAAAATTTCCTTAAGTGGAATTCTATTTAAAAAAAGCTCAAAACCTTCCTTTTTTTTACACTAATGAGTTTGCAGATTTAAGAGGAGTCACTAATCACTTTCAAGAACTGTGTTATTTGTGGTAGCATGTTTACAACTTCAGACAGTTGCTGTCACTGTCTTTTGCTAGATGACCATGCTGCTTACAGTTTCCTTGTCCATATCACTTTGAGAGCCACAGGCCACACAGTCAGACAGCAATCTCCTGGGAAACACCTGTCCTCTTCTGCTGGGACTGTAAGCCACAGAAGACTGCCTTCTTTATCTCCACAGTTTCAGTTAGTCTTCAGTAACTTAGAGTCCAAGGAAGCTGAGGGTACTTGCACTATTACTGTTTAGTTTTGTGTTCTCAGTGAAAGAAAAGATGAAGGTACTAGATGCCCTTCTGCTGGAAGTGTGCATGTTTTGGGATTTTTCACATGGTGCACCTTTGCTTTATCATATGTTTAACAGTAGATATCTATCCAGCTTTCTTTCTTTCTTTTGGACAGAGACAGCCAAAATGTACCAATTGGCCACCATCATAATTTTTGCTCCCTATATGCTCTGTCACATTCCCTACCTGGTAGGTTTTGAGAGAGATGTCAGCAGTGGACATGCAGTATTAGTATTAAAACTGGGACTCCACATAGTTGGAGTCCTCTTAGCAACTGCCTGGCCTGACACTCCAAAGTTTAGAGATAAAAGAGATTCTGTTGTTTTTTCAAGAACATGTGTTTCAAGATCCTGACTAGACTTCACCCTCCAAATAGAGACCCAGTTTTTCTGAAATGCTCCAGTCAGATCCTCACAATGAGCATGCCATTTGAACCTATTGCAACTTGTCAGTTACTTTATTTGTATGTGAAAAGCATGATGGAGTCCCAGGTCTATGTGACCATTTACCAGCCTTTCACACAGAAAGGAACAATGCTTAGAATGTATGAAAAGCTTCCCCTAAAGAAAAAGCTTATTTTTTCTTGCAAAGCTCACACTACTTCAAGCCACAAGTTAGATAAGGGTATCATGGAAGAAACCAGTTGAGAACAGCTGTAACTTTTTACTCTCACTGTTCTCCTTTGATCCCATGCAGCAGATTGTTACCATCTCTCTGGCGACGGCTGCCAGCCCCATGCCACAGCTGGTACAAGGAGCAGGACAGATGTTCTCTAAATGTTTTGCCTCAGTGCAGTGTCCCAAGCCAAGTGAATCCCTCACTGCTGCTTTTGGCAGATGACAGAAAAGAGTCTCCTCATTGACACGAGTGTGCTTGAGCTGTGAGTGCATCCTTACAAGGAGTGAGGAGGAGCAGTGGCATCAGCAGCCACAGATACGAATTGGCATTGTCCACCTGTATGTCAGTGCTTGCAGGACTTTTGTCAGGAAACTGAGCTTATCTTAGCTTTTAAAAGTTTCTATTTTATTGATTTCTTCTTCATTTGAGAAACACTTAAATAGAGAAAAAAGTAGCTTTTCTCAAACCTATATCTAACTGGACTCAGGGTAGAGCAGTATTTTGATGTAAAGTTAGCTGTTTGGGAATGCTGGTGTGATTTAGAAATGAAATTCAACATTGAAAATAACAGAATTGTTAATGTGAGAAAATGGGATAGAGAAAGATGTTCAGTAGAAATCTTCACCTAGAAAAGTGTAGTTACCTGCTGTATGTGGTGTTTTAATACATACTTAAGTTACATTTTACAGACAAATATAAAAAAGGCTTCTTGTCGTTAAGTTTTTATAATCACAGTTAGATGAAATGCATGCTAAAAACTCAAAAAAGCCTAGACATTAGTAGGATAAAATAAGGTGTACTTAGTGAAATGTTAACAATACATATATTTTATTTCTACCAATTCTACGTGTTCATGAGTGGTCTATGATTTTATCTGGTTACCATTTGCTTAATTCAATAGGAACACATTCTTAAATAATGTTTTAAAATAGTTTATTAAAAAAAGCTGACAAGAACAGAACCTCTAGAACATACAGAATTAAGTAGAACTTCTCCTGATAAAAGTTATTCTTCTTACACTGCTTTTCTGAAGCTGCATAGTGTCTTTTATAATTAGAAAATAGAGAATTAGTATTTTAGAATTAGAAACTCAATTTTGGCAGTCTAACTGGTATGAAATATAGGGGGGTTTGTGGTTTCTTTGCCATAAAAAATTAATTGTTAATTTAATGTTTCTGTACTGCTCGTCAGGTATGATCCTTTCCGTGTTTGCAGGTAGGCAGAGGTCAGCATATGAGGAAGGAAGGAATTGCAAAGATGACAAATGTAATATGTTTTTTTGACTTCCAATACAACCTCAATGTCAGAAGATACAGCTGAAATAAATAAAATTTGTTCTAACATGTGGCATAGCCTTTACTGATGATTATCAGGCACTCTTTAATTTTCCATCATAACGTCCTGGCTGAGTTACCAAGTTGTGTTGGCCAGTGAAGGCATACTAATGATAGAACACTAAAGAAAAGATAGAGGGGCCAGGAATAAGGTAGGGAAGGAAGCTGAAACGTGACGGAAGGGCACATCAGCAGGAACCCAGGGCTTACATCCTGCATTCTCATCCTGGATTCTGAGCTGATTCCAGCAGGATGTGTTTAAGTCATTTGGTGTATTTCCTGAGCCAATTTCAGCATGCCTAAAGGAGTCTCAGATATGCTGTATGAAGGCATGATGGGAAAACTTGTTCTTTCCCAGCCAATTCTGCTGTTCTCATTTATTGATCTTTCAGGTAAACAGTGCTTAAAGAGAGGTAGCCATCTCACACCATCAGAATTAATCCATTAATTTACTTTTTGAATGGTCTCAACTATGAACATTTATTCAGGTTTCTAAAGCATTTGTCTTATGTCCATGTCTGACTTCAGCAGAAGTTCTGAAGAACACTGTATCATATTCTTTTAACTGAAATGGTGCAGTTTTCGTATTACAGTATCTTGCTTCAATTTGTGTTTATAAATAATCTATATACAGCAGGAGTAGAGACAGACTTTTTACAATACACACTAAAAAGGAAAGTTTTCCTTTAGGAAAAGGAGTAAAGAGATAATACACCTTGTGAAGATGAGTGATTTTACATACAGGAGATGTTCAGTGTTGGGGAGAACCAAACAGTTCATTAGCTTTTCATGTGTTATATTTGACAATGTTTTCTATGTGAATTGTCCAATAAGGCATTTGTGCTCCAAATATTGTAAAATGTAGTTTCACCTCCAAAGAGCTATAAACTAAGTAGTTGTCATAGTCAAATGAGCAAAGTTGTCCATTTTATCTCAAAATTTTATTTCCTCTGTCTGTGTGACTGGGCCAACAAAACCATTGCTCTAATTGGAGCTCAGCTAGAGGTCTTAAAATTTTCAGATGTTCTGGTTGTAGTTGGTTGAATTGTAAGCTATATTTGTGCTCAATCCTAACTGTGATTTGGCTCTGCTTGAGTTAGTAACATCCAGGCATATGTATGTGCAGCATGGAATCTGAACATCCTCAATGGTGCATACTTCCTGGAAATAATAAGAGATCAGTCAAAAAGATACAGCAGGAAGATTATAATGCTGAGTTTTCCTGCTGTCCCGTGACAAATATTTTTCAGTCCATCACTCCTTGATTCTCTGACATCCTGAGAAACAGAATTTTACTTAAGCTGCTGTAGGAGACCACTAAGAGTTTTTGCTGCGGGCCCTGGATTCTTAGTCTTGGTTCACTGTGGTGTACTACAGAGTTTATTTTTCAGGTAGCTTTCCATTGGAAGATTTAGCAAGTACCGTCATTTGCGTTTCTCCTGCATCCCGGGAGCTTTCTTCATGATGTGACCTGGCAGCACTTGAAATTGATACACTCACTTGTCGTCGCAGTATTTTCAGTACAGTTCTCTTGTATCCTTTGCATGCAAAGAAATAGATGAAAGGATCTAGGCAGCAGTTAAAATTCATCAGAAATACAGTATAGTGGAGTGACTTCTGGAAAATTTTCGTTTCACTGCACAGGGGTTCTCGCTGAAGTTTCTTAATCATGTGTTGTATGATTGCAACATGATAAGGAGTAAAGCAGATTATAAACACTATAATTACAAATATGATTGTATTGATGGCTTTTTTGTTTATCCCCGATTTTTCCGTCAGTGGATTTTCCTTGGCTGTTTGAAAAAGTTTGCAGCTGATTTGAGAGTAACAAAATAGAATAATCCCCAGGGGAATAAGGTACCCTATTAAACAGGCAGCAAGAAGTATAAATGGTAGATGTTCTATTTTCTCAAAGTTTGGATATTCCATACATGTAGTCCTTTCATTTTCTTCCTGTGACATGGATTGAATAAGTAATGGGAAAGTTTGACTGAATACAAGAAACCAGACAAAGACACAGATGCCCTTGGCGTATTTAATCCTTCTGATCTTGTATCGGAAGGGGTGGACGACAGCGAAGAACCTGTCGATGCTCAGGCACGTCATGAAGTTGACGCCTGCGTAGGTGTTGATGTAGAACATGAGCGCGGTGATTCGGCACAGCGCCTCTCCAAAAGGCCAGTGGAAGCCCAGGCCGTAGTAGGCTATCCTGGTTGGCAAGGCAATGCAGAACAGCAGGTCAGAGAAGACGAGGTTTGTTGAATACAGGGTAGTGGAGTTGATCTTCTTTCTGTTTTTAAAAATGACGGTGAGGGCAATGGTGTTTCCAAGCACCCCAAGGATCAAGATGGAGCCGTAGAAGACAGACAGTAATATCCGTGCTGTGTCTTTGTGCTCATATAAGTCACAGGTGGAAATGTTGGTCTCAGAGGCTGTGAAAAGGTCCATTTCTGCCACCAATGTTGTTGCAGGAAGCTCAGTAGACCTAACGTGAGAAAAAAAAACAACAAAAGGGAACATTTTCTAAGAAATGTAGAGAAACTGCTTCTACGTAACAATGGACAGCCTCTGTTGCAAAATAAGACTAAAAAAATGAAATGAAACTTCATTGCTGTGAAATACTTTTCAAGACTCTATCTGAAAACAAACAAACAGATACCTCCTTTTGGCTTTTCTGTCTTGTTCCCAATTGCCTCTCTAATAAAGAAAATCAGACAGGGGACAGTGTAATAAAAGCGGGATGTAATATATTTGGAAGTAAATCCTATAGATGCTCAAGATTTGGGAGACTGTTTAAAGCACCTTGAGGGGAAAAAAGAGTCTGAAGAAACTATGTGATAAAGCATCAAATAAAGTCCCAAAGGATCAGACAAGCAGACAAAATGTTTTAAATGTGTTTTAGTTAATTTTAAGGGAATTTTTGTTCCTAACAATTCACACTGTGATGCTTTAACTTGTTTAGAGAAACATTTTTTTTCTCAGCACTCTTACCATATTGACATTATAATAGAATCACAGATTAATTTAGGTTGGAAAAGACCTTTAAGATCATAGACTCCAAACACAACAACTTGTTTTATTCTAGTTTTAAGAATTGGCTTTTGGAATCTAATTCAAATATTGTTGCGTACATAAATTCTTAAGACTACTACTTTAATCACCCTTTAGTGACCTTGCTAAAGAGAGGTAGTGCAAGTGAACTATTTTACACTTTATCAGTTTGGTAGATTTTAGAAATTGTTTCATCTGTACAGTAATAAGTAGCATAGAAGAGTTGCAAAGTGGCAGTGATTTGGGGGGCTGAAAAATGTTTTAAAATGATCCAGCAGAACTTCAGAAATGGGAAGAACCCCATTCTGTTGATACTGCTCAAGGTGCAAACATTTCCTAGCTCTGCTGTTACCTGACACTTGTGTGGTGTAAACATGAAGCTCAGAAAGGATGGGGCATCTCATGCTATTCCTTGGGCAGTTGTTCTACAAAAGGTGCCTCTTAGAGGCACCATTTATGAATTTAAACAGCAATCAAAACAAGATTGCTTCTGTTTTAACAAAGAATACTACCTGAAGATAAAAGCTGTTGTAATTAGAATTTTGAGTCTGTCTTGTACCTTTAATAAACATATCTATGTTATTTCTGAGGATCTGTCATTCAACACACAATATTTACAAGCAACTATAGCCTGTTGCACTTGTAAAAAGTCTTTCTGGGATATACCTCTCAATTTTAAGGGATTTAAATCACACATTTTAGGAAGCATTCATTATCCTTGTATTAACTTGTAAAAGCATTTAAAAGTTAGTATTTTCTTTCAGGATTTGAGGAGATTGTCCTGCTTATTTCAGGATGTTCACAATTAATGATTCTCTGTAAACAGTAAACCTGCAGATAGTGGATGATGTGTATTAAAATACGTAAATTAGTTACATTACATGTTTAAGGAAGAGATTTGACTTCCAGGTGGTACATTAAGTGTGTGTTTGCTGCATTTCATAGGCAAGAGGGAAGACAGGTGAGTAATTTCTGACTGACAGATGTACAATGTTCTGATTCTTAGGTATTTGTAAAGTAAGTGCTGTCCTTCAAGACATGGGGGGATACTCCATTCAGGGTTGTATGTCAAATCTGAATTGGGAGTTCTGTGCCTTGAATAAAGGAACCAATCTGGTAATTAACAGCTCCAGCTGTAGTGCAGGTTTAAGAATGTCAGTAATTTTATATTAGTTAATTCTGCATTGTTCATGCTGTCTTGGTGTTAGTGTGTTTAATGATTGATTAATGCAGTGTTTATTACCCTGAGGATAGTTCTGGTATGATTTCCCCCTCTCCCATGATTTTTCCCTTGTAGAAGTGTTTAGGATGGATTTTGTTTTACCTAAGTGTAACAGGCTTTGCATAAAATAGTGTGGGTTTGTGTAGGTACCTGTATATGAGTCAGTGAGGTATTTTGTCTTGTTTCTTATATTTAAATGCTTCTAATTCTTGTTCACATTCCCAGCATGACGTCTATCTTCTATTAATCTCTTTCTTGAAGTTTAGTTAAAATAATTTTGTCAACATATTTAGGAAAGGATAATCTAAGATTTGTGATAAACAGTTCAATTGCAGTAACTAGCTACAGCATATTAAGTGCATGGGGGTTTTTTTTGCTTTAAAGTTGTAATAGTTTAGGTTCAAAAATAGTGCACATAATTGTCCCATCCATTCATATGTCTTTCTAGAAACATTAGTAAAATGTAGAATATCTATTATACAAATATATTGAACCATAGTTTAGGAAGAAACCTGTATATTCAGTAAAATGTGTAATTTTTTACATCAAGAGTAGAATTTCATAAATTGCATGTTACCTAATTTTGTGCTATGAAGTTGGATCTTTAATGTAATAAATTAATCCAGAACTTGTTGTTCAAAATAGGCTGTTCATCCTCACATATTAGTGTGGCTGTTTTGAGAAGGAGTCCTAGCTGAGACAAGTGTTTGTGTCTATCCATGGTGCTAGCATGGATATATGTTGGGAGCAGTTCCATGGCAGGACAAACTGGCCACAAGTGGATGAGGAGAAAGCTGGAGAAGCACATCTCATGGATCTTCCAGGGCAGTGTGCAGTCAGCCAAGCTGTGCTCTTTGGCAGGCTGTTCTGCCTGCTGTGGGAGTCAGCCCTAGGTGCAAAAAGTATTCTTTTTCATCCTCTGTTAACCCCAAAATATTTTGACTGTTAATGTAGGGAACACATTTTACAATGCTGTAGACTACTATTAGTGTTTTGTCTACCTGTAGACAAAACATGTCTGTATGTACTGGCATTTTTGAGAGCCACCAAGGTGTTTAGGTGCTACAGTACCTGAATATATTCATTAAAAAAAAAAAAAAAAAAAGGAGAGATTTTATCTGTTTTGTGGCCCAAACAGATGATAAAGTTGATACCATCCATCATAATGTGCATCACCCAACTGTGATAACTTCTTTGTACTTCTGAACTCTAATTGTTGTTGGATGAACTCCATTCATCTCAGCAGGTATTTCGCATTTTCTTGGCAATCTTGGAGAGGGCTTCATTAAAAATAACGTTTTCTTCCTGAAAGGTGTCTGGACTATTAAGTAAGATAAGATCTTTTTTTAAAAAACCTATTCCTTGTGTTAGGTTGCTGTTTATTTCTTGGCAGCAATCCTGAGTGATCCACTTACACATACATCATATGACATCCTCTACAGAATGTATCTAAAAAAAGAACATTTTGAATACTGTTTGTTAGTTTTGTATTATTGGAGAATAAATGGAGAATGTTACATCCTTACTGCTGCAAACCTCAGATTAGCTGGACATGACTCTGGTTTAATGAGCTGTGTGCCTGAATAACTCATGCAAACATGGCCATTTACTGTCCCAAATCCAGATGCACCAATTAACTTAGAATCACTCTAAAACTCTAAATCACTACTAAAACTTTTGCTCTTCTAGACTGTTGGATTAAAGACCCTTCCAGTGGCTTTCTAGGTTTATTAATTATACTACTTTGAAGTATATACTTGGAAGAAAGATAATATTAATATCCCTTACCAGTTTGGTTTTTGGCTTAGAGTTACATGCCAAAATGTTAAGGTATAAAGTATTGAGAATTCCTGTCTGTATATCTGTATTGTAAAGAAGGCTGTTTAAGTGTTCACATTTTCTGAGTCTATAAACACTCAGTGTCACAGACCACTTACTCAGTTAATGTAATTTTCTGTGTAGTTTAGATTATATTATTTTAGTTATTGTGTGTGGATTCTGGTAACTTTTCTTTTAAGCATACTTTCTATGATGCTGTTTGTCTTGGAGAACTGAAGAGAAAGCAAATTACCCATTTGTACTCTAGTCTTTGGTCAGTACCTCTCTGTTAAAAAAATGTGTGTCTCTGTCTTATATGTCTCTAAAATTAATTTGGAATTGCTGTTTTCATTGAGTCTCTTTACACAATCTCATGGGTTAGGCAATTCAAGGTAAGCTTCTCAAATATTTCACTACAAGGTGGAATGATCCTGTGATGTCTGTTCTTACTGCATCTGTGTCCCACACAGGACTTGGGGTTCCAGATGCCTCTTGGTATTACTGTGCCTGGAGGCAAACTCACCACTCCATCCCTGCCTTTTCTGCCCAGTGCATTATGTTTGCAACGTAGAGTTGTGTAGCATTGCACTGGGAGTTTGTGGAGTTAGGTCCCTGTGCTCCAGGAGTATTTCTGATTCATTCTGTCATAGGATATCTCCGGTGTAAGGGCATGGCCATTGCTCTCTGCTTTGACCTGGAAGGACCTTATATCTGGGAGAGTTTAAAATTAATTTTACTGTTAAATACTATGCCCAGGCTTGCAACCAGTGCAGGTTGTTCTATAATGTTCTTTCTCTTGCCATTTTCAAGTCTTAGGACTATGTTTGCATTTTTGACCAGCAAATTTCTTTAGTCAGTTACTTAGGAGGTTTGTTAGATAGGCAGCTGCTAGTCTGTTCTCTGTGGTTCTTGATGTTTCACAGCCATAGTATCCATCTGGGGCAAAAATTCACAGCACAATAGCAAGCTGCTTACAAAATCTAGCATGTCTGAAATCTGTGCAGGTGTCTTTCTAAACTGATATTGTAATCTCATCAAAGAAGGAAAAATAGCTTGTGTGGGAGATTCATGTTGTGTGAAAACATTTGACTGGCATCAGTAATTTGTTTTATGTTTATACATTTGTTTTGTGTTTAATCCCCACAGCAAAAGGTGTTTGATGAACAGGAGGGTGACCCCAGTCTGGAAGTACTGTGTAATCCAAACCTCTGCTTCACAGAAATCTTTTGTGTGATGAGCTTTGTATGTAGTATCATAATATTACATACATTTAACTGTTAAGAAGAATAGATTTAAGCTGTGAGCCAGCAGTTGCAGTGTTGCACCTTAGATTACACGGGTTGGGACTGTGTGCAAGCAGTGGTACAAAGCTCTCTCTGTATGCTAAATGAAATTTATTCTTGTTCTCATCTCCTGCTTCTGCTGAGGAGCACCATCTGTCTTTTCGGCAGAACAGGGGACATGTAGAAGGCTTTTACTCTATTGTAATCTAATGTGTGATTTCTCTGTGTCTGTTCATAATTTTCATTCTTTGAAGATGAATCCCTGGTCTATTTGTCCCTGGTCCAGTTGCTAATTTAAGGATACTAATTATATTCTTGGAAAGGCACAGCAGTTCATTAGAAAGATCTCTACTGGCTCTCGATACATAGTATGGTTTAATCACTATGAGATGGACAATATTTCCTTAACAAATCATATTGAGAGTTAATGTTGTTTTTCTCTGCGTAAAGAGTATAAATTATTTTAAAGGAATGGTCAGGAAAGAGACTTCTCTTCTGTGCAAGATTCTCTGATCTGATTCTCTGATCCTCTATAGATATAATCTGTGTAGGTTTTACATTGTTTTAAAACAGTAGAAGATGGGAAATATGCAGTGCTGTGTTTTTATAGGTTTAATTTTTTCCTTAATCTCAAAACTAATTTTTTTTCCGTTGACCAGTCATGTTTACTGTTTGTATTTCTGTTTTACCATACAGGTGATCTCTATTGTAGAGTGCTCTCTGTTTGAGAAAAAGGCTTGATTCAGCTAAGTTATGTGTATTAAAAAGTGTGTGTGCTACACTGCATAGCAAAACACCTCGTTAAAATAGAAGGAACATATATACCTAAGGCATATAATATGGTAGGAGTGTACTGGCAACTGGAGACTGCATGTAGTTTAATAAAAGCTGAGGTGAGAGACAGACATGTCCTAAAGCTTCCTCCTTCTTTCTAACACTTTAAAACTCATATGCTTCTAGTGCTGTTTGTTAATTTCTTTTAAAAAGCTGTTGAGTTTTGTGTTCTAAAGGCCGGTGAGTCAGCCTAATAACCTGAAGATTGAGTCCTCAGGTCACAACCCACAACTAATTTTGATGACAGAGTCTCCAGGCTAGTGCTTTTATCCCTCTTTGATATAGATCCAAATTTTTTGGCATAGTAAAACCAAATTTGTAATACACACATCAGAGAATCCCAAATATTGTCTTAACAGTGTCATAAATTGTCTTAACAGTGGCTATAAAGAATGAGAATATTCTTTAGCTGCTTAACAGAATATGCAAGTGCACAACACTGTGGGATCTTTATATAGTCTATAGTCTATTACTATAGATTTTGCATGACAGTTGTATGACAGTTATATTTGGTGCTAAAAAATAATATAAACTACAGTAAGTGAGATGGAAATAAAAGGAGTTGAGTTGAAGTGCATAACTAATTAAAGAAAAAGTGGAATTCATTTGAAGGGTCTTATCTGTTGCATCTCTTTACAAGGATGATGTGTTCTACAAAAAGTGTGAGACCTATCTAACATAAATCATCTCTGCCTAAAATACATACTGATGTGAAGATCTGTACTGATGCTGAGATGATTAACTTCCCTCCAGTTTACACTTGTTAGGTATACCAAATGTAAAAAGGAGAGAGCCTAAAACTAGAGCAAATAAGAAGAATAAAAGTGGGAGCCACTGAAAATTACATTCTTTCTAGCAGAAGAAAAAAGTATTCAAATGAGGATTTGTATTTTAGTACTAGAAAACATGCACACCTATTTGAGTTTGGGGTTTTTTTCTGAGTTACATGAAACCCATACAGGTATAATATTTAATTTTAAGGTTTACAGCTTCAGATTATAGCTTCTGTATTAAGTTTATTATTATCTGTACATGCTCCTGAGTCTTTTGACCAGAAAAAAAAGATATGTGAGCTCTTAAAAACTAATTGCCAGGTAAATTTTCAATTGCCTTGTCTCTTCAGGAGCAGCCATGAAAATGTTAGACAGATCTCTTGTATTTTATGCTCAAAGGCATGTACTCTCTCTTACATTTTAAGATAAAAGATAGTTTAGTTACTCTCTGTTGCACAGTCTGTCTTGTTTTGCCAGTATAATAGGAAAAAAGTATCCTTTTAAATTGGGAAGGTGTACAAAAATCATACCACTTGTAATATATCTAAAGATCAGTAATAAGGAGAAGGATATTTGGTCATTGCAATTCAGAAGAAGAATGCTTTCTAAAAACCTTGAAAGAAATGTGCACTAGAAGTTAAAAGAGGAATTAGCTCATAAAGCTTTGACCTCTTAAAATGCTCTGTTGCAATGTTCAGACGTGAGAAGAGTGAGAAGTTTTTGAGCTGATAATAAAGGCTGTTTTCATAGACAAGAAATGCATGTGATAAAAGCAAGCTATGCATTCACAAGCGCAATATGAGAGACTTATAACAAATCTCTCTCTTACTATTATTCTGTGAGGTTCACTGACTTTAGAGCTTCAGTGCTTCCCTTCCTACTTCTGCAGTAGTTACTTCTGCACTAGTATAATTTAAATCAGCATTGCTAAAAATTTGTCAAAGTTAAGGCAGTATGAAATGTTTCCCTGTGATTGTCAGAAGGCTGTACTGTGAGAAATGAGTTGCAATAGCTTGTTGATGCTGTAGATCAACAGATCCTTTAAGTGACTAGCAGCATATTAATATGGGAATATAAAATATCACAGAATTTCTTCCATGGGCCTTTCCCATACAAAGCTCATTTATCCTTACTACCACATGAAAATATCCAGTATAATACAAAAAAGGAAATATTTCTGGAATTGTTTGCTGTTGCTCAGTGGCAAAGGAAAAAAGTTAAAAGTTAGTTCTTTTCTGTACTTACATTTCTGTAGCTTCTTGGATCCTCTGAGCAGTTAAGGGCATTAACAAGGATGGCCTGACTGAGAAGGTTTACCCTTGCACATTGTTCTCAAGAGTGATTACGTGAGTCTTTTGTGGGAGGGGTAGGGTTTTTTCAAGTGCTTAACAAAAACCCAGCCCTGTTTGAATGCCGGTCTTGATTTGCTGCCTGCTGTTTTATGGGATGTGAAAGCATCTATTTTAGATCCTTTTGCAATTAGTCTGCTCAAAGAAAGTAATTAGAAACAACACTTCCACCTCCCCCCTGAAGTTACGCACTAGTGACTTTCACAGAAGGGACTTTACCCAGAGGTTTACTTGACTAATTGCTGACCTACTAAAATCCCTCTCATATGAGAAAAACTTTGTTTATATACCATCTGCATTTAAAAATACCTTAATTTACAGCAAAGAGCTGTGTAATCAGTACATACTTAGAACTTCTTCTTACCAAGGAGATCTGATGTAGCATGAGGAAGCCTCAAAACTGAGACATACCGTGATGTCGTGTTAAAGCAGATGTCTCAAATGCCTGTGGACATTCCCAGCACGGTTTTAGTATCATAATGATGAGGATTTACAGAAATGCCTTTCAAAAATGTATGAGGGAGTTAAAGAACTTTGTGACTTTGAGGGATTAGTAAGAATGTCTGCCTTTGTAAGCTGTTTATTACATTTTAAGCAGTGATGATGATGATGATAATAATAATAATAATAATAATAATAATAATAATAATAATAATAATAATAATAATGAAAAATGTAAGGTAAATACATCAAAGATAAAAGGCTTCTAAAACACAAATCTGATTCCCCTAAAATAAAGACAAGAATGAGTGGCTAGGGAGTAGGAAAGGAATGGGATGTCAAATTGTGAGTTAACCTATTTGTACCTGAAATAACCTTGTTTCTGGGTGAAGCACTTTTAATGTAAGAGGTAAATTTTGTGTTTGTTAAGAGGGTTTTGGAGTTCAGAAGCAGATGGAAAATCCTTTCATTTGCTGTTAGAGGCTGTGGTTGAGAGCTACCTGGGCTTTTCCCCAAAAACTGATACTGATCATTCATGACTGCAAAGGACTGTTTCATGACCTCATTTGGTGACCTAATTTTAAACAACCAACAAGGCATGATAAGGCTATTTTTGGCAGGTCCAACCCACGCAGAGAGCAGGATGCCTCTTTGGAAATGTTAGGGCTGTGTTCACAGCACACGTGTTGGATGGCATTGTAGTGGTGAAGGTGTGTAGAGAGATAGGATCTCTGCTAACACATCCATCTCATCAGAAAATCTCAAGTAAACACAGGTCTAATGGCAAAGGTACTTTGTTTTATAGGAAATGTTTTTGCTATAGCAGAACATAGAGCCTTGTAAGCTACTTTTGTACTTACTTGGTTGAGACTGTACGCTGATTTTTCTGGTATTGAACTTGCACTGTACACATGACTTGATTCCCCTTGGATGCCAAAGAGCTGCCTAGAGAAAGGGTCTATCTAGGGCTTTCAGCTCCTCAGTCTTAATGGAGCATTCATCCTCTAACATCACATTCAGAAAATCTTTGGGAAAACTTACCAGTCTTATTCTGGATTTTTTTTTCCTTGTTTTTGAATAATTTTTTAATTATTCGGCTTCATCAGAGAGTAAAATTGCTTTAAATGAAGTCATGAGAATTCAGGACTGCTTAAAGGGAAATTGCACAGGGAACTTGCTTCATATGTACGCAAAGTAATACCACAGTGTGGTTCCGTGTCCAGCACCTAAGGTCTGCTATAGAAATGGGAAATTTTGAGATACGCAGTCATGTCATGACTGACATTAGTACCCCAGCTTCTTATTAAAGGAAATGTTTGCTTCAGAATTGTTTTATCATTATAAAACAACGGCAGTATGTGTTTCCTGCTTTGATCTGATAAAATATTGCCTTCTTTTGATTAAGATACAGTACTAGATAGTACCTTTTGAGTCACACTGGCATATTAGCTACCAATCCAGGCTAGCATGATGATAAATTAAATGGTGCAGGTCGCATTCTTTCACTAACTGTTTATCCTTCTAGCTGTTTGTTTTCTGTTCTGATACAGCTGCTGTTGGTCCATTATCTGTGACTGCTCCTGGATTTGAACATGTAAATTAAGAAATTGCCATGTTTCAGAAGGTGTTTCTGTTTACCATATATGACATACATACATACAGACATACATTTGTGTTTTCCATATATGTGCAAACACTGTTCAGATTTTGGCAGGCAATGTGAGGAACATGGAACCCAGGTTACAAAATATATTGTTGGATAGTCTTGGCATTAAAAACTAAAGCTTATTTTAGGATAGGTGTCTGACTTGTGCCTTCATGAGGGGATTGTAAACTGTTGGTTAGATGGTTAGTCTCAAATTTTCATGAACTGCAAGTTGCACGGATTCTGCGGGGATATCCATGGACAGGAGGAACCTTTCTTTTCATCTCCAGATGCATTTTTAATTTTTTCTCTGCATTATTGCTGTTTTCCTGTGAAATGTTGGCTTTAGCTAGTGAGTACTGGGTAACAAAGCCTACTGCTTTTGCTGCTATTGAGACACCTCAGGCAGTGAGCTGTCCTGCTCTTGTGCAGTGAAAGAATTGGGTGCAGTAGAATTGAGTCCTTTGAGTCCAGGGCTCCAGCAGGAAGAGGGGTACTCACATCAAGGGTAGTCACATTCCACAGAGTTCATTAATTTTAAGGAATGTTATTGTGAATACTTAGCATCTTTGGAATAAAGGCTGGAACCTTAAGTGTAATATGACAGTGTTTGGACTAACTGTAGGAATGCAGGTCACTGAAATTACTTAGTAACTTGAATTGCAGGTGCCCTGCTTGCATGCCTGTATTATCTGCAGTTGTTTTTATAGGTGATATTTTTAGCGCCCCCAAAAATATGTGGTTGTGAATTTGTCAGTTTAATGGTGTTTTGGAGAACTTGAATGAAGAAAAACACAGCACAGCAGTTAGTAAGTGTAGTGAGTCATTCTGAATAAAATAGGTTATTTCTGCAAACTTAATGCCACAGAACTTCTATTGACAGTAGCAAGCATTTTTGCAGAAGCTACACTTATTTAGCTTTCTAACCCTTTGTTCATGCATTTTAGAACCATTTTTCCTCTGTTTTGTATATATTTTCCTCTGTATTTTGCATGTATTTGCTAGTGCTAATAGTTTATTTTAATCTGCATTTAATAGTCCCTCTTTTAGACTTTAAATAGTATATTTCTCTTGTAATATGTATCTGCCCCTGATTTTTCCTTCTCAGACAATTTCTACATCTCTGACATATTTTTTTCAAGGATACTGTTTGTATATGTCTTTTTTTATTTCTTTGTACAAAACCAATCTCATAGATTCATATGATGTAGAATGTTCCTATCTTGTCACTGTGTTTCTGTTTCACTTCAAGTGTTGAAATTTAGCGTGCTCTTCAAAATGGGGATGTAATTATTATAGAGACAGCTATTGCAGTACATCTTTGGGATGGACATGTAGAATGTTCAAACTCTAGAATTCAGTTTTCAGGTTTTAGAGTTTTCTGGGTTGTTTGAAAATTTCATTTTCTAACGCATGTTGTCGCAGACATTTTTTTATGAAAATCCTTTCCTTAGGATTTTATCCTCCTAAGAAGCTGAGAGGCCTCAGGGATACAATGTAAACAATGATTATCTGCTGCTGTGGAAGGCATCAGGTGGATTTTTGATTGGCCCATCTTAGATGTTTATAATTAATGGCCAATCACAGCCCAGCTAGCTCGGCTCTCTGTCCAATGCACAAACCTTTGTTATTCATTCCTTTCTATTCTTAGCTTAGCTAGCCTTCTGAGATGGAACCTTTTCTTCTATCATTTTAGTATAGTTTTAATGTAATATATATCATAAAATAATAAATCAAGTCTTCTGAAACATGGAGTCAAATCCTCATCTCTTCCCTCATCTGAAAACCCCTGTGAACACCATCACACCATGTGACTAAAATTAACTTCCTAAATATGAAGTGGGCAAAAACTCAGTTCAGAGTCAGAATATGCTTGTGTCTATAGCCCTTCTTTGCACACAGACATCACAGATGTCTAGTAGAAGTAAATCATGGCATGTGAAAGGACATTTGTGATATTCTTACAGTATAATGAACAAAGGGCTGGGGCGAAGGTCTCTGCAAAAAGAAAGCACAGAAAAGGAGACTAAAAGAGATGAGAGGAAAAGCAAATACAAGAGGATAGGAAAGAAGTGAAGGGAAAGAAAATGCTGAAGTAGTCTTTCAATAAGAATATGTTTTCCACTTGAAGATGTTGAATCTGATATATGGTACCAAACAGCTAATTAACATAACTAAAAGAGTTAAGAGCCAGTCCTTTTATTTACAGTATGTGGATGGGTGTTTGTACCTGTCCAGTGAAATACAGGAACAGAAATTCCTCCAGTGATCTTGAGCTTCAGGATTGAGGCTTTGATTTTTCAGGTTTTAGAGTTTACTGGGTACCCTATTGCTACCGAGCAATAGGGTAGCTTAGGTTTCACAGGATCTGTGGCAGCTGTCTACTTCAACCCTGGGTTCAAAACATGTCCAACAAGAATGCGTTATTTTGGGCTGTGTGTCCAGGCTGTATCTCTGAGAATGGAGACTATAGCTCTGGGCAGCCTGGTAAAATACTGGACCATCATTATCCTGTCTGGAGTTGCTCCAGTATATGAATACCTTTCTTGATGCATGAAGCCCAAAAGTGGACACAGTGATTTAGGTTTAAGCTCAGAAGTGCTGAGCAATTACTTCTCTTGGCCTGATGACAACACATTGATAAGGCTGCCCTGTATGTGATTGACCTTTCCTGCAAGGATGAAATGATACTCAAAGACTGACTAACACTCAAAGGATTCTCCAGCTCCTTATCTGCAAATCTGTTTTCTAACCAGTCTGTGCCACTGCACAAGGTTGTTCTAACCCATATGGAGACTCCACAGTTACTTCTGTTGAACTCCCTAACATTCCTAATGCCAGCCCATTTTCATCAAGGAATAGCTGAATGTGGTCCTGCTCTCCAAAGTATTGACTGCTCCCTCCAGTTTGATTTCACTCAGCAGCTTGTTGCGAGTGCACTCTGTCCCATCATCCAGGTTGTTTAATAAAGACAATAAATAGTGTTTATCCCAGTATGGATCCCTGAGGGAAGCTGCTAGTAAGTGGTTACCCCTAAAGTTGGCGCTGCTGATCAGAATTGAGTCCTGCAGTGCAGCCAGATTCCCTCTAATCTCCATATGCAGTGCATATCTTCCCTGTTTTTCTTTAAGGGCTGAAGAAGAAACCAAGTCAAAGGCCATCCTAAAGTCAGAGTGTACAACATTTGCCATCTTCCCCTTCCTTATCCACAGCACCGGAGTTGCTCTTGGTAAATCCAGATGGGATATTAGCAGCTGCCTTGTCCATTGTGTAGCTGGCAATGGCTCCTAGGAGCTTTGCTCTGTAACTTTCCCAGGGATAGAAAGCTATCAGGGTCCTCTTCTTGCCCTCCTTGAAGATGGTTGGGACATTTGCAATTATCCAGTCAGGAACCTGTCCTGATCACCATGATATTCCAGTGAGGTAGCATTGGCCACCTCCCTGAGAGCCCTGGGGTGCAGCCTATCTGGTCCTTTTGCCTCCTGTATGATCAGCTGGGCTCAAGAGCCTCCAAAATGTCTTTCTTCACAGCAGGTCTTGCTCCAGTCCCACAGGAGACTCAGGGACCGCAAGGCCTGAGGGCAAAACTAACCATTGAAAACTGACCCAAAAAGACATTGAATGTCCTCGCTTTTTTCTTGTCCTTTGTCACTTTTTTCACCATTGGGTCCACATTTTCCTTGACCATCCTTTTGGTGTACTTTACTGTGTCAGCCATATTCTAGTATTATTCTGTGGATGACTTATCTGACAGAGCTGCTGACAGAGCAGCGTCCCCATATAGGTATTCTAAAAAAAGGCATTAGTAAACTATTGAAAGACAACAGAAAATAAAGGGAAATTTTCAAAGTACAAAATCATATAAAGAAAGTTGAGGGTGAAAGTTTAAAATTAACTGGAATGAATTTTCACATAGTGGAATTGCCTGTACAAATGAGTTTCACACAGCATTTTGAAGGGCATTAGTTTTCACATTTTAAAAAAAGATACCTGAATGGATATTTGGGTAATACCTATTTATATTAGATGTGAGCTCTGTCTAAAAAACAAACCCTGATTCCTTTAGGAGCATAGTTCTGTAGTTCCCATGAACGTACTGTTATAGCAGAAAAGGCCCATCACTCAGTTTCCTCCAGCTCTTCTAGGTTGTTGGGTACTGAGCAGTGTCAGACACTGGACTGTGAATTTAGCTGATAGCTGCTCTGGACTGAGGTGGTGCTTTCTGTGGTCTCTGTTGACATAATTGGTGAGTACTAACATTTAGGGAACCTTTTAGCATTCTCTAATCTCTTTGTAAAATGCACTTGCAGTTTTGGGAAATGCCTTTTTGTACTTTCCCATCTTATGATTGAGTGCACTCTTGCATGTGAAATCTCTGTCTCTGAGTCACTGTTTATCACAGGATCAATAAAACCTGAAAAGCATGCCACAGTTGTGGTATTCTCTTAATTTGGTCAGAGTAGAAAGAAATAATTTAAAATTATTTTTCTTAGAAGAGAAAAAATATTTTTTCTTTGTTTTTCTTCTATCTTCACTTGTAAAACCTGATTTATTCAGTGAATATTGTCTACAGAGGAATAACTTCAGATGAAGAATAATTTTTGTATGTTGCTTTCTTATAGCATTTTGACTCTTAGAGCTTCAGTAATTTCAGTTTTTTTCAAGAATGTGTTGTGTCTGTTTATACAGGTGTATTTTGTTTGTGTAAAAAGGATTATATGCAAGATTGAGTGTCTGAATGAAATACACTAGGTCATGTTCACAAGATCAGTCTAGGCATCTAGTCATTGTAAAAAGTGCTTGAAGTCTTAGATTCTATGAATCTCTGTCCAGTGATGGTTTGAAAACTTAAAAAACATCTTGGTTTGTGATTAGGATGAGGACCCTAAAGGAAGGCTTATTTGTAGGGCCATGAAAGTCACTGGCAAAAGGAAGTTCAATCAAACTGTCAGTATTCCCATTTTAGATGCTGTACTCTATTGGCAATCCTCTAACACATTAAGTCTGGGTAAATACCAGGAGCTTAGCTTCATAAGTGAAGTGGTTTCCTTAACCTTTTGAGAAAAGTAAAATCCTTACCATTTGTCCATTCGAATAATATTTTATTCTGATGTAGGAGATTGCTGCTGTTCTTGTTGTGTGCTGTGCTTTATGGAAAGAATCTGCTATTAGATGAAATATGTTGCCTTCTCTTCTGCCTCCAGTCCTAAACATTGGGAAATAAAATACTTTTTGTCACTTGTTCTTATTTGCTAATGAATCTATTACCTAGAATGCCAGAAGTCACCTAGTGTTGGTTCCCAAGGAATACCTTTGTTTGCAAGGTGGTATAACATTTTGATTGTTATGTACTTAAAATTAAATCCTTTTGATTGTTTGACACTACTGTTGCTGGTATCATTCTTATAACCATCTGTACCTTTATTTTTGCAGCTTGGGTCCTGTGTTCGCACTGTTTGTTCCATTTTATTCCTCCATTCCAAGAGTGCAGGTGACACAAGTATTGGGCTACTTTTCTATCACAAACAAGTCTCTGGTCTACATACTGGGTTTACAGGTATGGTATGTACTTGCTTGTTCATCTTTTAATAAACTAATAATGTTGTTAGTAGTTAGTATTTCTGTTTGTCTATGAATTTTAATACTTCCACATGCATGATTCAGCATACATTTAGGTAGTAACTATCCCATCAGCTAAAACATAGAGAATCATGTTTCTAGTATGCTGAAGTGGTGAGCAAGTGATCTGTTCTTATCTTGTCTTACATGGGAAAATATGATAGACAATTCCACAGGTTTGGGTTTTTTTTCCGTCAGTAAAATGAATTAGACAAAAAGAGATTAAAATGGAACCTGATCCTAAAGCATTTTTTATCTTTTACCTTTCTAGTTTGTGGTAAGACTGTTAGTAAATAATCAAGGTTTTGTCTGAATTTCACTTTTATATAAATTAATTTTACTTGTATATCATGCATTGCCATGTGAAAGGTAATTTAGAATATTGTAACATAGAGCACAGCAACATCATGTAGTATTCTGTGAAATATGACTGGAAAAATATAGCTACTTGGTATAGAAAGCCAGTAATTATTCAAAAAACAATTAAAAAACTCCAAGACCCAGCAGCCTAGAAATCAATGGAACATTTTTGTCACAACCTGAATGATGAGATGTGCAAATTTATGAGAAATTATATTTTCTAGGGATTCAAAAGTAGCTCTGGCGTGTGCAACAGGGAATACACCATAGCTATGTGAAATATGGAAGAGAGTATTTTAGAATAAGAAGTCAGTTTCAGAATATTGACTTGTGCTCCACATGAACATTTCATTCATCCTCTTTCCTGTTCAGCCTTTGGTTTCCTTCAGTTTCTGCTCCAGCACCTTATTTTCTGGATCTCTCAGAAATCTTGTTTCCTCTCTTCTGAGCCCATCACTTGCACTATTATTGCAGTCTTTGGGAAAGCCATGCTAATGTGAGGGCTGTTTTCCATTGGGTCTTTTGCCTTTTGCTGTCGTGCACACAGCACGTCCAGCCCGGATCAGTGCTGTCACTGAGCCCTGTATCTGCGGGATCTCTGCCTGCTGAGCACTGAACCCTTGCTGCCATCACCCAGAGCCCAAGGGGAGACTCATTTGCCTTCTTCTCATTTGGAAACTCTGCCCTTATCTCAAGTTGCTGTTTCTGTAGTCTGAACTCTAAGAGGGAAGGTGTTCTCATGATTCAGTCAGCATCACGCAGAAACATTTTAGTCACCATTTTCAGTCCATTTTTTCCAGTTGGTAATAACCTTTTCCAGGTGATTAATCACATACTTTGCTAGAAACAATGGGCTGCCATGTTGACTTATCAGGATAAAAAAAAAAAAATTGCTCCAACTTATTTCTGTGATTTCATGTCAGCAAATATGTCACTGGGTAAGAACTTTCTTTCCTTAATTTTGATGCTGGTGCTTAGTCTGTCTGTGGCTGCATGTCTGAGAGCTTCACTTGGAGTGCCTGCCTGCTTGGAACTCTCCTGTTGCTGCTGAGTCATTTCCTTTGCTTCAGTCTCTCTTTCAGACCTGTTTTTCTGTGCAGCCTATAACTGACATCCTGTTATACTTAGTAAGCTATATGAAAATAAAATGTATTGTTCTCTAGAAGGAGAACAATTGTTGGATCCCTGTGTTTTTTCCACTTGCTCCTTCTGGAATACTTTTTTTTTTAATGGTAAACTGAATTTTAACAAAGGTAAACTCTGACATCTCCCATTGTCATGATGAGTGCATAGCCTATATCATATTGCAACTTAGTGGTCCATATAGCGAGAACTTTGTAAAATAAGAATTTAAATCCCTGCTCTTGTCTTCTAGCTCTTAACCTCTGGTTCCTACATCTGGATTTTAGCCTTAAGTGGATTGGTAAGTTACTGTTATAAAAATCATATGTTCCTTAAAACACTCTGTTATGTATATGAGCAGCACAGTATATTTGGACTCAAAAAGAGCAGAAGTTAAGTAGCATTTTATGTTGCTAACTAGAAAGTTTTCCTCTTCAACTTCTAAATATGTGAAGCACTGACTAGCTGGTGATAAACTGACAGACGACAAAATTGGTGGTTAATATTTTCAGGGTGCTGCTGCTCCCTGCATAAAATTAATTTTGTTGCCGTGGATATAGCTGTACACCCACAGCTATAAATGAGATTATTGAGGAAATGGTAGAAATGTGTACCCCAGGTTGAGGTTTGTTTTTTCCATTTTCAGCAAGCCTCAAGCTTTGATTCCAAAACTCAGGTTTTAATAACTTTGCTGTGAAGGTTTTTCATGCTTTGCTGTTCTCCAAGGAGATCTATAATATAGCTGTTTCTCACCATGACAATGGCAGTAAGGGCACAAAATCACGTTGCACATCAGTCAGATAAAGGAGCTGTGATCTTTTTCCTTTCTGACTCTGTTGTTGGTAAGTGCTGGAACAAACTGTACCAAATCTTTCAGATTGTTAGATACTGATAAGCTTCTTTTAAAATTTTACAGACTTAGAAATTAGGAGCTTAGGCTGATTTCTTGGCCCAAAAGACTGTAACCTTTTTCAACAGTGGGAGTGCCGCCACTTCCAAGGGAACTCATTATTAAGTTGATGGAGAACTCAAATTATGCCCTTGCTGTATAGAACCTACTAATTTGAATTTGGGTTGAGCTCAGAAGGAAATGCTGCTACAACTTAGTGATTTGATCTCTTACCATTTGCATTGACTGTGGGTTTCTAGGATAACTAATAACAGGAGCGTCAGAGCAGCAAACAGTGATGTCTGTTCATGATCTGATCTTGCTATAAATATCGATGAAAGCAGTGCAACTAACAAATCAGAATCTATCTCCCCTGGAAATCAGCCCAAGCCTCTGTGCCCACTGAAGGATCTGTGACTTCCTCCAAATACACTACCCTTCCTGTTACTCTGCTGGCTCTTTTAATAGCCCTTCCTTTCCAACAGGTGTTCATTAGAGAGGGAAGGAAAGGAAAGAAATGGAAAGGCATTTTTACTCCCTCTTTCCTGATGACAGAAGCTCTGTGTATACTTGATTATACAGACATATAAAGAGTAGCTCATTTTTTTTTCATAATACATTATACAGTTCTTATTTTAATTCCTTCTTAATGTAAAGTTTTATTTTTCTGTATAATGAAACTTGCTGAACTTCTGTAGTAATCTTTTTTATAAGTTATCTTTTTTTAAAATTTAAGATTGACAGTATGTTTTACTTGGGTGTAAATCCATAGGATTAAATTGAGTTACGTCTGTGTCACAGGATGGCTAAAAAATCATTTCAAGTTTTCATATTGCTTCAGTCAGCATTAATTAAGTCATCATCAATTATGACGTGTTTTCAGTCTCAGTTTTTTTCTGCAGCAAGCAGAGAGCTGCACTCCATGACTTTGTAAGAAGTGCTGCAGTTTGAAAAGAAATTTATATTAGGATTTTCTGCCATTTCTTTTGCATAGCATATCTGCCACATTCTGTGATTAAAAAGTCTCTTTTTCTCCTCTGTTAGAAATTATAATTTGGTGTCTTTTGCAAAAACTTGATAAAGCAATGAAGTTTCACGGTATATTAGATAATCTGAGGAAGGATATGCAAAACTATAAAGGTGCCGTTTAGCACTACAAGTGTAGTTGGTTGATAACATATGTATATGTACAATATGTACAGAAACAGATTGTCAAATTAATGTTACGTCATTCTGACAACCTATGTTATGTAATTCTTATTAGTCTTAACATTTTTCTAGCTTACTGCCTTAGTCTTTGTGGACTCAAATTTTCAGGTATTTGTACAGAAAGGATGAGTAAAGGCATGAGCACCAAGTCAGATAGGTGTAATATTTAGTCACTAGTTCATTGCCTGGTAGACACTTCACTGTATTTTAAGCACTGAAGATCACTTAGGCAGTCATATTGAGTGCATTATGATGCTGTTCTGTAATTTAGCTTTTGTTACTCTTCTGCTTATGTGGAATATTAAAATGGGTGGTGCCAGCACAATATCTGAGTTGTTATCAGTTTCCACTTTGTGTTCAGGGTGTTCTTGGTTTAGATTTATTTAAATTCTCACAGTCTATATTTGAACGTGACGAAATGGGATCTGACTTTCTAGTTACATCCTTGCAAGTGTCATGAGACCTTCTTGTGAATTCTAGGCAGGGTATAGAGGTACTGGGAACTGTACTCCCTTGAGTTCTTGTTTTCAGTAGTTTTGAGTGATGCCATCATTACAGATATGCATGTGCGAGTCTATGTGGGCGGGTGGGCATTGATGTAATGTGCCTGGTGATAGGGAATTTTTCACAATTTGTAGTTTTGATGGTGAATTTTTCTCAGGTGCAGAAATTACAGCTCATATGTTTTGTTATTGGAATACAGAAGGTCTGCTGTGTCTGTCTTTGTGAAAAGGTATATCTTGCTGGATCTAATTTTAAACCAGCACAGGATTGTGGTCTTAAAGGCAGTTTCTTTACTGTCCACATGAAACTGGATAATCAATTATTGTGTTTTTGGTATGTCAGTTGCTGGTATGTTGTATAAAACATGCTGTTTAGATACATGATGCTTATGTATAAGGAAAATAGAATTTATGAAGTAGACTGTAAAGAAATTCACAAATCTGATGTCATCAGTAATCTGTAATCATCTTATGATTGATAGGACTAATTTAGTTTCTTGTGATTTATTTTGCCAGGAATATATGATGCCTGGTGCATACAGACCAAATTTGTTTCATATGATAAGAGTTTTTTGGGGTTTGTGCCATAAAATTAGGAAACATACTAGAGATGCCCAAAATTCTTTTCAGTAGTTGTTTACAGAAGTGCCTCCATGTAGTGCATATCACTCAGTTTAGTGAAGGCTTGAAACAGTTTCTTCACTATTTTTTTTCCTTAAAATAGTCATTGGATGTAGACATCTTCTCTCCCTTTTTTTCCCACCTCTTTAAGATCTTTTGGATTCCCACTTTACATTTTTCCTTGCCATACTTTTGTAGGATTGAAATTTGAGAGATGTGTCAAGGCTCAGTCATAGCTTGAGCTCATCTGCTTAAAGAAGTCAGCTCAGGTTGGTGACCAGCAGAAGACATGTCCCATGAAGACATGCAGTTCCCTCCACTTTCTAGGATAGTGTCATCAGACAGATCACAGGCCATGGGTTTTTCTGAGTAACTTAGGGCTATATTTGATAGGGGGAAGGTATCTTTCAGGCCCTTTCTGTGATTTTAGTGTTCTAGCCTTTCTTCTTACCTCGTGTTAGTTTTTTATTTGTTTGCAAGATGACCTGCACTGCATAAAGTTCAAAATTTGGAATCCACCAAGTCTCCTGTGAGGTGCCTTGAATTTATGTAGAGTTCAGTTCAAACCTTAGGAAACTGAAACTGAGAAGTTTCTAAAACCCTGCCTGACTTGGAGATTTCACTAAACAGAATGCAACAGTTTTCTGCATTGGTACTGTGCTGTGCTGGAATTTACTTTTCTCAGAATGTATGAAAAGTTGTGCTTTTTATATTTAGATATTGGAAAATGTAGAGAATCTGTAATTTAGAGCTTGTACTTTAATGGCTTAAGGTTAAGATAGAAAGTTCAGACAGTGTTGAGTGCATGATTTTAATTTCAGATCTGGTTTTTTGAGTACATTAGTTACTATTCATAATTTTGAAGTGGCTAACTTAGTTTTACATAGACTATAGATGCTGTTAAATGCTCCCAAGTGTACTTGGATTGTACTTTTGAGTTCTGTTTGTTAAGAACTTTATGCATCCTTTCTATTAGTTGTTCATCCAGCTGAGGTGTTTTTGTATAGTGAATTCATGTCCTTTAGAATTGGCATATATAGGATAAAAAGTGATTCAGCTGGGGGAGCAAAATAATTAAACCAGACTTTAATTATTTTAGTTCCTGTCGTAAAAATAGAACTATGTAGCTAATATCTGATCAGATCAGATCTGATCAACTGATCAGGAATCATTGATTTTCTTATTGTTTTTCTTCCTCTCTCACACCTTTCTTAAGTGATTTTGAAGAATGCATGCTGAATTCTTTGTTGTTTTAAAACATTTTGTATTTGCATTTGTATTACCTCACAGTATAGTGTTCATGTTTAAAATATCATCCCTTCTAGATACTTAAAATTCATATTAAATATGTGCTTTCTCAAAGAGAATCTTTGGTCAGAGTGTGTTAATGTATGCAGTTACCTCCACATTTGTGTCCTGCTGTTCATTGTCCTTCATCCTCCAGTTAGTCTGGATATCCTTCAGTCATCCACATTCAGTCTCATGTAGGACTTTAGTCAAAGTATGATTTTTGAACACTTTGTAACTGTGCTTGTAAGTGGATTCAAATGTTTGCTAAATGTTGGATCTAGTTAATTTCTGAATATCTGATGTTGGTATTACAGTATATATATCAGTAGTGTTGCTAATATCAGTGAGACTACTCACATACTAAAAATTCTGCCCATGCTTAAGTACTTACCTAAGTAAAACCATGTGTTTTGTGCATAACAGATGTGATTCCCCTTTCCTGATAGAACTACCCAAAGAGCATGTACTCAGTTCACAGAATCACTTGATGGTAGCACCTGATCCAGCCTCCCTGCTCAGGCAGGGCCAGCCAGAGCAGCTTGCCCCAGGACCATGTTCTGATGGCTTTTGAGTATCTCCAAGGATGCAGACTCTACCACCTCCCTCTCCCTAGGCAACCTGTGCTAGTGTTCAATCAACCTCACAGTGAAAAAGTGTCTCATGATCTTCAGAGGGAGCCTCCCATATTTCAGTTTGTGCTTATTTCCCCTTTTCCTGTTGCTGGGCACCACTGAGAAAAGCCTGGTTTCATCCTCTTCATTTCCCTTCAGGCATTTCTTTACTTTGGTAAAATCCCCTGGGCCTTCTCTTCTCTAGGCCAAACAGCCCCTCTTCTCTCAGCCTTTCCTCATGGGAAAAATGCTCCCAGTCCTTTGATCATCTCTGTGGCCCTGCACTGGACTTGCTCCAGCAAGTCCATGTATGTTAACACATGTGCTGAATCCTGCCCAAAACTAATGTGCAGTATTTGTGTGTGGACAGTGCTCAGTGTTCAGGGTTGACTGTAAGTGACTTGATCTGAGTGTCACTACATTCTGGTGACTTTTTTGACACAATGCTCCCTGTGGTGGGAGCTGTGACACCCTGCCCACCTCAAGATGTGAACACATGACAGCTGACTAAGCTACCAGCACTTACTCCTGCATCAGTTAATGCATCTGAGAAAAAAAAGTTGGTTCATCTGGAATACAGGGGATGTTGGTTTGAAAGTGAGGTTGTAACTGTCTGGGGAGGAGGGAAATGCAGATATTTCCAGCTCTGGAAGAAGGAGAAAGTAGTGAGAAAGGACAGGAAAAGGTAATAACATGTTGTAAGGCACTTTATCTGTAATATCTGTGGCTTCTGTAGAAAAATGGATATTGGTTTTCAGTTTGTGTTTCACTTCTAAATTTCTCTTAGATCTGAGGAAGAGTCTCTGTGTCCAAATTATGGTCTGTTTGATCAACTATACCAACTGGTTCATTAGGAATTAGATTGTTCTATCAGTGTTTGCTTTTTTTGGCAGCAGTGTTGCCCTTTTTTAGAGAAGGAATCCATGAGAGTAATTCAGCTGTGTGTGTTCTTTGGAGACATCTGCCAAAGGATGAGTTACATCCCAAGAGTGCCCATTTCTCTCTGGTGACTATGACACTAACTTTAAATAAGCAGCTTATTAAGTACTCTTTTAAATTACAGATGTCTATGTTGGGTCAGATTAATGAAATCCTGATCTTTTAATTAAAAAGATTTGGTTAACAATGTGTTAATCATCACCTACAGAATGCTGGCAGAGACCAAGGGAACCTATGCTTAGGACACCAGTACAAGTTAAAAGTAGCTGTACTGTGCTGAAATCGCAGTACAGTCATGCTTGCACATACACAATGTTTTTTAGCTGATAATGATTCCATCTGACCAATGAAGCACTGATGAACTCTGGAAAAAAAGTTTCAAGGTATCTGGAAAATTTATGAGCCAAATCAACGGGAAACAAAATTGAAGAAAAATATTTTAGTATCTCTATAATCTTATTTTTCTCTCAAGGTAACTTTTACAAAAGGCTGTTTATAGTATTTGCAACAATTTCCAAAAAGGAAACCCAAACAAAATAATCTGTTAGAATTGTCACGGAAGTTGAAAATATGTGTGTAGTGGCATTTATTTGTTGCGTAGTTTTGTTTCTTAGGTGGTTTTCACACAACCCTCTTGGTATGATAAATGCTTTTGCTAATGAAGACAAATACAGAATCCCAACACAAATTTCAACCCATGTTTTGATTCTAATTTTTAGAATTCAGAACATACTAAGGATTAAACAGATAAAATAGATATAAAAATGTCACTTCACCTTAAGAAAACTATTTGCTTTTCATTTGTTGGTATCTGAAAATAGCCAAGTCTTGAGTATATATGATGAATGTATTTACATTTTTCAGAACAAAATAATCAAGTATTTGATGTCAAGTTTTGTTAGTTAAAATAATTTTCAACATAATTCTCTACACCAGTCTGTCTTCTTTTTTTCTGTTTGATTTCCTTTTTTGGTGTTAATCAAGTACAGTGAATTTCAATATTTAAATTTAAAATTTAAATATTGAAATTCATTGTACTTGATTAACACCAAAAAATTTGTGGAGCATATGTATCTTTGCAATGTAAAATACTGGAGAGCTTCTATGTTTGATTTACCTAATTGCAGAGAAACTACAGCTACTTCCTTTTTCTCAAAAATGTACAACTTTGGAAGGACTTAAGGGAAGGGGAGGGGAAGGCAGGCTTTATATGGGGGCAGAACGAGGTTAGGAAACTTCATGTGAAGAATCAGTAGTAAGTCATGGCATTAAGAAACTGAAAATATCTAAGCACACTTAGATTCTCTGCAGTGTGCCAGAGAATTTCCAGCATCCTCCATTTCCTCTTCTTAGCACTGTACCACATACAATATGGTGGAAGATGTTGTGACTAACAGAAATTAAGATGCACCTTATGTTGCTAGCCACAAATTCTCCATTTTAACGGTGTGGACATAACCACAACGTTTTTTTGTGGTGACTTTTGGCGGCTAAAATACAGTGGAAGCTCCTCTATTGGGGGAAGTAGCCCTTTAATCTGATGTACGGTGCTGAAGTTGGAAGATAATGAGGTTATTTTATCTTCATTGAATAAACAATGTTGCATTATGTTCTTAAACACTAGAAATTCACTCAATGTCAGTAACAAAAACAGTGTAAAAAGTTGCTTTTTACTTTGTCAAAGCTTATGATTTATAAAATGATATCTATCAAATTCTGCATATGAACCAGCTATAGAGGAAGTTCTTTGGAAATACTTGCCATTAAGATGAAAGTATGACACTGAGCCAGACTGAATCACAAGGCCTTTTTTAACTACAAATGTGTGCATTCTGGGCTTATTGGAAATATGGAAATAGCTATCTTGTCCTCACTAATTGAAACTTATTGAAAATTTGTTATAAATGACCACAGCATTTTAAAGTTTCTTATACTTCCATGTAATAGCTCTTCATTTTAGCATGTCCATAAACTTTTAGGCTTATAAAGCCTTTTCTCCTGATTAAGTACTCTGGAATGACTTGCTCTCTATCACTACCTAAAAGGAAATTGTGATGAGGTGAGGGTCAATCTCTTTTTCCAAGTAAGATAAGTGGAAATGTCCTTTAAGTTGTGCCAGGGAAGGTTTAGATTGAATATTAGGAAAAATTACTCACCAAAAGGTTCATTAAGCACTGGAACAGGCTGCCCAGGGCAGAGAGAGGTTGAGTCACAATCTCTATTGGTGTTTAAAAGACATGTAGATGTGGCACTTAAGGACATGGTGGACTTGGCAGTACTGGGTTAGCAATTGGACTTGATGATCTTAAAGGTCTTTTCCAACCTAAATGATTCCATGCCCAACCATCTCCGCTAAGAAAAATACAAGAATGCTTTTACTGATCCAGCTGTTAATTGAGGCTTGCAGTATGCCTTCCCTACTGAGACAAACAAGTACCAAAGTATTGACACCAAAGATAGGCTGCTGTTTTCTCATTGCTCTATTTTCTGTCTTGACTTGATAAATAGTGATTATCTTTGTGGTTAGTATGTTCAGACACGTGTCTGGATTTGTCATATATTCAGGGAGATGTAGTTTTTCCTATCACCACTTGCTTTGTTTTGTTCTTGTGACTTTTTGAACCCGCTCAAGATTTTTGAAAACATTAGACCTTTTCAAAGGTGGTTAGAGAGAGCAGAGATCAGTATCAAGGAGGGACATTTGAAAGAAGTGAAGGAATGTTGGTGTGATGTTGGACAAAGTATTTTGAGTAGGACTTCTTTCTCTTCCTAGTTAACACCTGTACAATCAGGTGCAGAATCCCTGGGATGAAAAGGGGTCCTGGCTCCATAGCCTAATGATACTACCTACACCTAACAAGGTGGGAGGAAGGGAGATAATTTGTATGTTCTGGTGCTGCTTGTGCATTTTGCATTGAAGAAAACATCAGATTAAATGTGTATGCAATATTTGCAATCAGGTTTAGTAATTCTCGCTCCCCCAAAACTGCTTTTTCAGTTACTGTGCAATCTAGGTTTTCTTGGGTGAGGAGCCTATCTACCTACCTCCCTCAGGATCAGGGGGTTTGCTTCTGGGGGACCTTCTTGCCAGGCAGACACCTCAAGCAGTACATACCAAAAACAGGTGAATTGCAGAAGTGATATGAATTTTCTTCTTCTTGTTCTTTGGTGATTATAGCTATACCTTAATTTCCAATTGATGTGCACTGTTTTAGTCATGAGTTTACAGTCATCTGGAACAGTTTCACTAGAGCTGAGAAAAGAATCTTTGAGGTCATGAAAAAGCTTCTGTTACAGTGTCCTGTCCAGTTAGGACCTTCTTTTGAATACAGAAAATTTTAATTAAAGGCAGCCTTCACTCTGATGTGATTATGGCCTTTATAGCATTTACCTCCTTTCTTTTAGCATGACTGAAAGACTGAAGAGGTTAAGAGTAGTTTAAAACACTTCTTTCTCATTTTAGAATGACAGCCTGTGCTTGTGCTGTCAAGCAACCAGCAGCTTGGGCTGTACATCCAACTGTGAGTCATAAAATGAAAGTAATATAAAACATAAATCATTGTTTCCAAAAGCAGAATGTGTTTTTGCTAGAAGTCTCACTACCTCACTGGATATTTAACAATAACCTTGTTAATAATCTGAAAAATATCCCCCCTCCTAAAGAACGTTTTTTTTTCCTATACTGTCTCTCTTTGTATAATCAGCAATGCATTTAGTATCTTTATACAAATGTCAGTGAGATACAACAAATAGCCCCAAATAAATAAATAAATAAATAAATAAATCAGATTCAGATTTTCTACATTGCTTTTCGCATAATTTCATTTCTGGGGTATGTTTACAGATTTGTTGAGGTTCAGATCTCTTCCTGTTCATGTGCTGTGACAGCATAATTCTTGTGGTATAACAGACAACAAAGAGTCACAAATGCTGAAATGTGGCATAAAGCAGAATGGCGATGGGACCGCTTTGGGCTCAAGTGCTGTGGCTTCACAATGGCATTCAAAATAATAACTGAGGGATGACTGTAATTCCATTTATGGGGCTCATGATTTCTCTTTCTCCTGCAGAATCTGAAATGAAATCAAGCCCCAAGGCAAGCATGAACACAGGGAATGTGTTTTTTTCTTATGAGTAGGAGAAGGGCCTCGCAAAAACTGGCTTTTTCAGTATCACAGTTTTTAATGAATTGGTTTTCAAATGTTTTTTTTTCCCTCCTGTAAGGCAGGTGGGCTTCTTTTGGAATGAGTGTGTGCATAGTCTTAGATTTAACTACATTTCCACTGGTATTTAACTTCATTTCCGCTGGTTTGCTTTTGATTTTACTAGAAGGAGAGATTCAGGTGGTGGGGACAGAAGCCTTATGAGGGTTTGGTTTTTTTTGTTTTTTTTGAAGGAGTGTGTAGAGTGCTTCAGCATCCTCAAGAGCTGTCTTAATCTTCTCAGGTCAGCATGCAGCATACCCTGACCAGGTTTTTTACTAGAAATTAAACTTTTATTTTAATTTTGACCAGTTTTAGAAAGGGTCATTTGGCTTGGGCTGAAATTCCAAAACAAACAAAAAACCCCTTGCAACTTTATGAGTCACAGGCAATGCACCACACAGATTTTAAAAAGCAATTTGTAGCTGTAGGGAAGTAAAGAAATCCCCTGTTTGTTCTCTGATTCTTGACTGGGAACTGTGAATAAATACAGTAAAAGCACTTAAAAAACCAGAAAGACCCAACTGTTACCTGCAGCCAAATCCAAAGTAAATGTGGTGTACTTAAATTTTTTGGTTTTCAGGGTTTTTTTAACATTTTGGTTTTTATTTCAGATTTCTGGGATTTGCTACAATAGCAGTATGTTAAAAGTTCATCGAATTCTTTGTGTACCCAGATGGGTAGCAAAGATATTTTCATGGACTCTTGAACCAGTCTTCTCATCTGCGGAGCCAACGAATGAAGTTCGAGTGGGAATGGGAGCCACAGTTGACATCCAGAGGCAGCAGAGAATGGAGTTACTGGATCGTCAAATCATGATGTCTCAGGTTGCCCAAATGAGGCGGCAGAGACAGCAGCAGGTATTGCTATACATTCTTTAAGGATTATATTGTTAGAAGAAATACATTTTTTTGGTTCATAGATTTTGCATTGTTCCTGTTTCCTAAAATTATTTTTTAATTTTTTTCCATCAGTCTTTCCTACACTGTTGTACTGCTGATAGCCATTTAAGTGGTTTGTATAGCTTTGTATGTTAAAACTTCTTCACAAGATGGGAGCAGGATGTCAGACAATCTTGTGGGGATATCAGTACTCCTGGCATTCTGTCACAAAAAGTGAGGCTGAAAGGTAAAGTGATTGCTTCTTGGTGGTCTTTAGTGAAAGCCATTGTGTAAAGTTAGAAAGTCAAAATGCTCCTTACTCTTTTGAGTATCTGTCTGGTCACAGCCTTTTCAGAAAGGCTGAAAATTTTCTATGAAATTCCTTTGTTTGTAGGTGTATAGGTTGTTTCTTAAGGGCAGAAATTAAAATCTCTAACTTACAGAGGTAAACCACCAGTGACTTCTGTTTGCCCTGTTTAATCCTCTTGGTTTAATCCTCTGTCCCTATTGAACAGAATAGCAGAGTCTTTTTATTTTCTCTGTTTCATACAAACTAACAAATCCAGATATTCTCAGTCTTTGTGTTGTAGGGCAGCAAAACAAGGCAGGTGGTGTCTCAATTCCTGATCTTAGATATGTTCACTGTCTTCACTGAGTTTTCTTTGCCTGAAACACAGCTCTGTACTGATACACAAGTGCTTTTTGTGTTGTGAGTAGTGCAGTGCAAACAGATATAGCTGTGTTACCCTTAATGCATTCCCAGAATTAGAGGTGTAATGGCATAAAGCTTTGGCCTGCAGCTGGAGTATGAATCTTTTGTTTCCAGTCCCTGATAACATTATTCAGTTTTTCTTATTTCCTTAACATTTCAATATGATGAAATTATTTCTCAAGGAGAAACTTCTAATCTATTTTTCTCCATTCCTATTAGAACGCTGATCAGTTTTAACATAAGAACTGAACTAGAAATTACTCAATTCTTGAATGTTGCCATTGTAATAGAAAATGAATTGAAACTGTATGTTGGACTACAAACAGCTGTGAGGAGTGCAGCCGGGTTTCTTCAGATGTGAGAAAGAATACACTTCCAGTTATGAAGGACAGTCTTTCTAATATCTCTTTAATTACAAAAAGTGGTAAATAAGTTCAGAATGGTAAATGATAAAAGAACTGTTGATAACGTTTTCTTCTCATCTTGTCCTTTCCCTAGGCTATGAACAATGAAAGTGGAAAATTGTCTTTTCATGTTTGACTTCAAATAGAATTCTTTAAAAAGGTGGAGGGGTTTGACTAAAATGCAGGAACACTGCTTGAACATCAGTAAGATGCTTCCCTTTACAAGTTGCTGAAACACTTTCAAGTTACCTTCATGTTTAGCCTTTAACTTGAGCACAGCATTTATTTAACTGGTCCTAATCTGTGAAACCCGTGATCAGAAGGCCATAGGATCAATGTATGAATGTTCCATAAGGCTCTGCAGAAAAGGTGTGTCATGAAAGCTTTTGACCCACCTGGTGTTTTTTAATGACTCATTCACAGAATTTACTGGTCATCAGCTAAATCGGAAAAAGCATCACTCACAAATGTTGCTGTGCAGTGGAATAATGAAAAACAGACTATTTTCAATCTCAAAATAATATTTGAAAAGTTGAAAACCATTTTCTGGATTGGTGTACTTGGGCAATTCTTTTACCTTTAGAAATTTGGCAAGGTGTAATTTGAAGACAGTGGAGTGGAAGAGATCATGCTAGAGATGAAAAGAATTTAGATGATAATTTTACCTGTGGGAGTGAAGCTATAAAGAATGCAGCTCAGTTTCTTAGATAGTTTTTTTGTGAAATTGAAAATAATGAAAGCTGTGAAGTACATGTCAGTCATCAAAACAGGCTTTGAATTATATTCTGGTAAATGTTGTGTGGATTTCTGAAGTCTCAATATGCTGTCTGTTGGTGGTGTGCCATAGGTGAGATAAATTAACATTTTCTCTCGCACTTTCTGCTTTGCTTGGTGAGGGAAGTGAACTTTAACTTTCTTCTCTATGCCATAGTGCAAGAATTTTGTTCAGCTGCCCCTTGAGAAGGTGCTCTGCTCATTCTTCCCTCTCCTTTACTCTTCAGTTCGTCTGTTTGAGAAATGAGACAATGCAGTTTCCCAGGATGTTGGTAGCATTATGGAAGGAGAAGATCAGTGCTTCTAATGGGGCTCCATTGTCTGGGCAATGTTGGCAGGCTCTCATAAGGGTGGCCCTTCTCTTAAATAGATGCTTTTTGTAGTAAGTTTATTCTTAGAGTCTTTACAAGAAATTCTGAAGAATATGAGCCTGACAGGTTATGTAAACAAACATTAAAAAGTTTAAATAAAAAAAAAGGGGGGGGGCAGGGGGAGGGAAGAAACTGGGGGGAAAGCCTTTCTCAAAAGTTGTTTTTAGTATACCTCTATGATACTGAGATGTAAATAATTTTATCTTTTTTTTTTTTTCCTGTTGTTCACTAAACGCTTTTATCCAAAGCAGAATTCACTTCGGATGCTTTCTACAAAAAAGAAAAAGCAAGGAACAATCACCCCAGAATTTATTTGCTGGCAATTCTTTGAGCTTTACCTTTTCCAGTCTTTTTCTAGCTGAAATCTCCTGGTCTGGAGGAAGCATGGAACTGGGTGTGTGAGTGCTGGGCTGTCAAACACCCTTGAATTCAATGAGTGGATTGAGTGTGTGGTAGAATTTGAAAATAAGCCCACCAAGTTCATTACTCGATGTACCTTATTTTAGCTCTTAAATATTCCGCGGACACTGTGTCTGAATTTGTTGCTAGAAACTGTTATGTTGATAGTTTCTCAGGGGAGTGTGGTTAAATGGTGACTGGTTTTGTGTTGGTTTCTAGTTGCTGTGGATACAGCCCTTAAACACATGGTAGTGTTCATTTAGAAAACTTTCTAGATCTTTTTAGATCTTGTGTTCTTTATTTGCTCCTGTGGATATTGCTGAGAAATTACAGTCTTGTCCCAAATGAATTACATAGCATCACCTGCATTCACCTTTAAAAGCAGTAGAATAAAATGTGTGCTATATGTATTCATTCCCTGAAAATACCAGCTTGCCATTTTGTTGCTGCTTTTTAAACTTTGCTTTCATAGTTATTTTCTTTCACACTCTTTTGTCTATCCTATTTTGCAAATAGTTTGTCGTGTTTTTCTTTTTTTCCCATTTCTGATTTTCTGTTCCCCTTCATGTCACTGTCACATTTTCATTCCCCACTGTGCCATTTTCCTCCTACATTTTTGTCACCTCTTCACCTTCATCTCTCTTGTTTCCCATACTTTGTATTTGCCCCTATATAAAATGCTTCTTCACCTTGGGGGAAGTTCTCTCCTGTCATGTCTGTAATCAGAAATGATTACCACCAGTAATCATTTGCTATTTTATCCTTTTGCTACTGTAATATTGATAAAAGTTGGTCTTCCTCTCCTGATGTTTCTATTTCTAGATCTCTTTTATTTCTTAGTATTTTTCTAAAAAGTTTATCTTTTTTGTAACCCAAATAAAACCCCGGTGGGAAAAGGGAAGCAACTGCAGCATCTGTGCACCAGTGTGAGTATCAAGGCGTCAACTTGACTTTCACTTCCCATTGAGAACGTGGAGGGAGGCTGGCAGAGAACCAAATTGTGAATAGATAGGGAAGATTCCATGCCTAGGTGGTATTGGCTACTCTGATGTCACTACAGACTGTGATGTGGAGGTGGTGGAAGGTTGCAAAAAGGTGGGGAGCACCTTGTGTTGGCATTAAGTATAACTCCTTGGAGCACTCCTTGCTGTGCCCATTCGAGATGGGCAGCATATCAACCTCAGTCCCTTCATCTTGAAAGAATGGGTTTTGTATCTGCTGAGCATTTTAGCTGAACATGTTAAGGACATCATATTACCTTTTTTGTGGATTCTCTTAAGTGTCTTGTATCACTTAAAAGCTTCTCCAGGTTGCTCCTGACTGTAACAAGCCTGCGGCCATATATATATATATATATATATATATATATATATATATTATAAATTATATAAATTTATATATATTTAAATTTAAATAATATTATAAATTATATAAATTTATATATATTATTATATATAAAATATATATATATATATATTTTCATATATATATATATATATATATATATATATATATATATATATATATATATATATATATGAAAATCTTCATTTCACTACCTCTCTATCTACCCTGCTGGCCACTTCAAGCTTACACTGTCTTTTCCCTCCTGTAGTCTTGTTCTTCTCTTCCAGCTGCCATTAATTTTCACTGAGGCCAGAATCTCCTAAGATTGATACCACATGGTATCTCATATGTATATCTCATCTTCATCGTATATGAGATTCTGCTGCTTGCAAAGACCAGACTTCTATAACAAAGGGACTTCCTCTTATTGTTTGTTCATTAGATGTCTTTCTCCTGGGACACAGAAGAGATGTTCTGTGGGTAGGCACACTGAGTATCTTTATTATTATGGGGAGCCTCATATCCTGAACAATTTGCAAGTTTTAGATTTTGTCAGCTAAGGACTGTGTGTCTAGATTGATAATTTACCTTCTGGTTTTATCTAAGCAATAAACTCCCAAACTTGGAAAAAAATAGATCATTGGAGCAAAGGTTTTCCTGGCTCAAGAGTTCTTCCTCAGGAATGTTATACTCATTCAGGAGGGTAGAAGAGAAATCCCCCAGTGAATATACTCGTAGACAGTCCAATTCTGCTTTTTCAAAGTGAAGAGCTAGACCCAGGCTTATTTTTTAGCTCTTCTACTGGTACTGAGGTGGCACTTCAATGAAGTTTTCTTGAATCACTTCACAAGTTTGAGTACCAGCAAGAAGCCCTTCCAACAGATATTTTGAACCATGAAGACCTTCTACAACCTTTATACATTGCCAAGTCGACAAAACCCCTTGTTGTCACAGCCAGGCCTTCAGATGGAAGCAGCTTTTCCATTTTGTTCCACAAATGTATGTATCATTGTCAGGAAGAAAACTACCAGACTGCTTTACCTGAATAAATGGGTGAGACTTTCAGCCAAGTGTCACACCAAGTCTTTTCTCTAATTTGGTTTCCATTCCAATCAGTCTGTGTTACTAAGGCTTCTTTGGGATTTTGTGACATATTTGAATAGAAACTGCCTTTAGCAACACTTGCATAAACTCCAAAGACAGTGATATGTAGGGTACCAATAGGATAAAAAAGCTTTTATGCCTAGACGCCAGGGAAATGTGTGCACAGGATTTGACATCATATTTTTTAAGAATTCTGTTAACCAGTGAGTGATTTACAGATTCATTTCAGCCCATGAATGATGCTTGTATGCTGCAACAGTAATCACTGTGGCTAAATTTAGACTCAGTATTCCATCACTCTTCCCTTCCTCTGCATGCCAATGTACACATGTGGACACATTTTGAAATAACAGACAGCTTCCATTTTTGTAGGGAGAACAATATCTTTTCCTTCAGACCTGTGTGTCTTAAATTCATCCTTTGCTTTTTTGTGATCTTCTGGCATTTTTCAAGCCTTGGTTATTCTCTGTAGTTGTTTAAAACTATTTTCTTTGTGTTGAAAATAAACTTGCATTTATATCAAGAGTGTATGGGGTGTAAAAACTGCATATGCTGCTGATGTTGGCATGCCTGAACTCTGGTTTTTAATAGTTTCATTTCAGTAATGTATTTGCAGCAACTGATAACCCACTGCTATCTAGACATTCTGGATTACTTTGCTGTATGACTTCTTTCATGGATTCTAGGTGTGAAATTAAAAATGTTGAATTTCCTGTTGAATTTTCAGGTAATGAACAATTCACGACTATTTCCTCTACAGACTACCACAGAAACTTCAGATTTCTGTCCTTTTTATGGAAGTTGGCAATTCCACAAGCTGACAGAACTAGAGCCAGCAGACACTAGTACAACTAGAATAAGCTGAGTGTGTCTCATTAACAGCCAGCTGTCACAATCACAAGATTGAGTTTCTCTATCTCCTACTCATTGGTAGCACTCTGCTCATATATTGAACAATCCTTTTTTCTCTTGGACTGGAATGATGAAATTCTCTTTCATTTTCACTCAGCTTTTGAGCTATAGCCTTTGAATTTGGTTTAATATTTGTAATCAGCTTTCCTAGAGAAGCAGTGATTGGACAACTTCATAAAGCAAAACACTGTTTTATTTCAAAACAAAGAAATTGTTTGGGAAATAGAATATTTTTATTCTCCTATGTGATTGGTCTATATTCTTTTCCTCTGGCAATTTAACTAGAGGCAATTTCTTATAAAGCGCTTATGAGATAACAAATTGCCCCAGACATTTCCAGAGTATTTAATTCACTGCTGTTGAATCAAGTTCTGTTTACAGAAGGCAGGGGTTTTTTGGGTGTACCTGTCCCTTCATTTCTAATGAACATGGTGCAAATAAGGCATCTGTTTTGGGGGCAGTTGATTATTGGATTCCAGGTCTGCTTCTATTGTCCTTCCAATCTGCACTTAGAGAGTCTTGATGGCCAATTTCTTCTTCCAGAGTGCCATTTTCCATAGTATGTAGTAAAAAAGAAGCCTGTGGTTCAGATAGTACATGGTCCTCCTTAATATATAGGATTTGTGATTTGAGCTCTGATACTTACACATGACAGCTGTGAGCTGGTTCCACCCTTGTTCCTTAATGTGCTGCTGTGGTGGCTTAAGCCCAGCCAGCAACCAAGCACCACACAGCCACTCTCACCTCCCCCTGCCACCCTGGTGGAGTGAATCAAAACTAGGGTGAGATAAGAACAGTGTAATAATTGAAACAAAGTAAAATATAGTAGTAGTAATAATAATAAAAATAATAAAATTTTTAAAACCCACAAATATGTGATGCACAATACAATTGCTCACCACTGGCTGACAGAGGCCAAACTCCATTCCCTAAACTGGATCAGCCCTCCTTTTGGTTAACTCACACAGTTGTATATCCTGGGCATGGTATTCTGTGGTGTGAAATGTCCTTTTGTCCAGTTCAGTTCACCTGTCCCAGCTATGCAACCTTCCAGCCTTTTTTTTGAGTACCTCCTCACTGGCAGAGCATGAGACACACAAAAAATAGTCCTTTACTTAAGATAAATACAGCTTAGCAAACCTGCTTATATCAGTGTAGTACCAACATTATACTGAATCCAAAACACAGCACCACCAGCTGCTGAGAAGAAATGAACTCTATCCCAACTGAAATCAGGACAGGTACCTTAAGAGGTGCTACAGGTGCAAAGTGTTGACACCTTGAATATTGACTATTGACTTTGAGATATTAATAAATGGAAGCTAATCCTATTTGCAGCCTAAGACAGAACTTGAACCTTCACATCCCACAATGGGATGCTGATCTGTTCTTTTCCCTATGTCATCACAGACTAGTCTTTTATATACTAAGGGATGTGCTTATGTAGTATTTTGAAAGATTTAGGTTTGAGTTTCCTTTGTGCCAAGAGTTTGTTATCTCAGCTTGTCAAATCAAAACAATTTTAGAACTCTGATTTCTCACTTTGGTTCCAGTCTCTTCTTATTCCTTATTACTCTTTGAAAAGTTTTTTGCATAGAAGGTGAGTGAAGAATTATCTATCTAATCATTATGCTTCAATACCAGTTCAGTGTCACAAGTCCAGATCCAAAGAGCCATGGAGTAAGGATTAAAACTGACTCTGTTTTGTGCAAAATATCTAATACAGAGCTAAAATTATTTCCCCAAGTACAGACTCTATGCTCATGCTGGTGGACCTGCTTTCAGCAGCTGGAATACTGGAACCTCCCAGTGCATGAAATCCCTTCCATTGTCTCTCAGGCAGCTTCAGAAGCCAGATTAAGGTGTTCCTTCTAGATTTCAAAGGAAATAGCTGATCAGGCTTCAGAAAAGACCACATGTGGATTTCTGAACTTGTGTGACATATGAGCTCCTCAGGGACAATGCAGGCATCAAAGTTCAGGATGCAGAAACTAAGAACTGGAGACAGAGCCTTTTGGCTGAATACACTTGTCTGTTGGATAAATTTCCAGGAAATTAGAATATCATTAGAAATTGCTGGAGTGCTTTACTTCGTGAAAAATTCTTTCTGTCGTTAAGAACAATGCTTACAACATTAATACTGTTATGTCTCTACCCCCTTTTAAAAGAGGGAAGTTATTAAAGTAAGAGGAAAAAAAACACCAAAAAAAGTCTCCCCAAACAACCAAAAAACAGAAGAGTTTTATCATCACAAAAAGAGACAGGCCAGACCTTGAGTAAGTGTACTGGAAATTTCACCATTTTTCTCTCTTATGCAATGTTTAGGGCAGCAGACATCATGTCATCCAAGGCTATGCTTTTTTTTGTTTGTTTATTTATATCATCAGTATATGGACTTTGGAGTCAATACATGGTTGAAAAATTTATGCCAGAAAAGCAAGTCAGCGTTTCTTGTTTTCAGTAAATTTTGTTACGAAGCTTTATATGAGAAAAAAATAAGACAGTGTTTATGTCTTTATCAAGTAAAGGTTTCTATACAGAGTGGAATATTTTACAAATGTAACTTTAAAAGGTGAAATGCAAAGCAATTTCCTTTTGCTTTTTTCTTACTGTAGTTATTATGTTAAGAACAGGACACATCAGGAGGTACTTCCTGTTTGTGCAAGTAGATGGCAAGTTGGCATTAACCATGTACAGGAGATAACATTATCAAAATATCTTAACCACGTGCATCACTTTCAAGAGGATTTTTTAAAAGCCTTTAATTTCTTTTGAAATTAATGTAAGTAAAATATGTGCATATCTGAAGGCTCCATAACTAGATATTTGTCAATTGTCCATAATTCAACACTTTCATTTGTGAAGCTTTGGATAAGAAGTGCTTTTACAAAATATGCCATGGCAGGTGTGTATATGGGAAACAGGTTGAGCTGGTTTTCAAAACAGAGAAGAAGGAGATTATCTGAAAAGAAGTGGCATAGCTAGGTTTTAGCAGGCTGTACAGTCAGAGACATTTGCTAGTTCTAGATATTTCTTCCTTATTCTGCAGGAAAGGAGGATACGTCTTTCCTGTAAACAGAATTGTCCCAGGCACCACTAAAAGAAAGAAACAACAACCCAAATTTTAAAAAAGAAAAACAAAATCAAGGATGTGACTTCAGAAGGCTCAGCTTCTGTACGTAAAGCCTTGGCAGCTATCCAGGAGTAAATCATCAATATGGCATTTCCTTAAAACCTTCTCTATAATGAAGAGCTGCTATTTTCCCCATTTCTTTAGTTCAGTCCATTTGTAAATCTCATTCTTTGGTCATCTAAACTTACGATGAGTTTGTTATCTTCCTGTAACAGAAGTTCCAACATCATCAGTGTTCTCCTAATCCATTTCCAATAGTGATTTATTAGAGACCAGTAAAATTACTTCCTTGGTATGTTTGTCTCCTATCAGGCAGTAACAAAGAACTTAAAATCAACTGGTTCACCCAGTCTGTGCTGCTAAACAAAAGGAAACTTCTGACTTTTTCTAAAAAATTACAGCATAGAATTAAAGGGGGGAGAAAGTCTTACAGGCCTTTCTTAGGTTTGTCTTGTCACCCTTCTCATCAAATAATTAATGAAGCAGTACTTCTGTCAAATCTTTTTCCTGATGACATGTCAAAGTCTCAGCTGGGAACAGAGATAAGGGCCCAGGCACCAAATTGTGCACAGCATTTTTATGAATCATGGTCTAGAATTTTTCAGTGCTCCACATTCTCTAGCAGAACACCTGTACTGGCTCCTCCCTGACACCAAAGATCAAGACCAAGAAAAATATTGCCTGAGATAATCTCAGTGCAAGATCTCCCAAGTGTATCAGTTGTGGAATCTAGCTCTAAATGTAAGAGGCTTAAGGCATCCTCCTTACCTGGTCCTGGGTCATGTTAGGTCTCAGCCCCCAAACCTTGTAGAGTTGAACTTAATTCTTTTTATAACAAACTGCCAACTGGAATCACATAAGAACTGCCTGGATTTCACTAAATGGATTAGACTGGCACACTGAAAGTGTTATCACTGAAAGTGCTGCTCAGGAAAGGAGTTCCCATAGTTGACCCTGGAGCATCCCCACTACTTAGTGTTTTGGACCACTCCAGAGACCTCTTGTTATCTGAGACAAGGCTTCTGTGGAGAGTGGGAAGATTGGTGTGAGCTCCTCTATGCTGAGGGTGAAGTATGGTGTGAAATGCTTAAATACAGTTTGCTCATTTCCCAGGAGGAAAGCATCATTTACATAGATTAATCAGACTGGATATCTTCATGTGAAATCTTCTTGACTTCTCACAAGTAAGTCTGGTGGCATAGTGTAAAACCACTGTGCTACAGAAATGATCCTGAAATTATGAAGGGGAGGTCTGCAAAATAATTTCTGTAAGGCAAGAATGAATACTGGTTTGAAAATCTTCTGTGCATTTTTTAAACTGGAATTTGTGATATTGGGTGCTTGGTATGGCTCAATTTAAAACAGATCTTCATGTTTCTGCTGTGATAGTTAAGGTGGTCTGAAGGTCTTTGCAGTCACCATCCATACTGTAAATACATAGCCTTGATCTCTGTCTTCTGTGGATTTAAGACATTTGCTGCACTTCCCCGTTTTCCCTTACTTTTATGAGACTGACCACATTACCAGTCCCATAGTTCCTGCTGCAGTTGAATCCCTGCTCTTTTGAGCCTGACTTTGTGGATGTGTGTCATCTAATTAGAAGCAAGACTGTGAAGGGAAACAATTTTCTTTTAGTTAAGATAAATGATCCTAATGCACCCGGTTTTGGTGAAGTTTAAAAGACTACACAGATTAATCATGCACCACTGTCGGGGTTAATCCTAACCATCAGTGTTCACATACCATTAAATGTTGGCTATTTTCCTCTCATTAATATAGTTAAGAGCTGATACATTATGTTTACCACAGTTTTCAAAGGTAATTGAAATACTCGATTTTGATCTAATTGGTCTAGTCTGTTTTCTCTGGGAAGGGGTCTTCACGTGAAACTCTTTTGAATGCTTCAGTCAACATCTGTAATTTATTAAGGTATCTGCTGTAAACCTTCAAAACTAAATAGTTATATTTGTAAGGAAATGGCAGTTCTTATTGAAAAGAATGAATACTGTGTATGTTAATGCAAACTATATTGTAAGCTTAAGGTAAGGAAGTAGACGAGTCTGTAGTGTTAGGTGAGAGAGCACAGGACAGAGAGGATGCAAAACCAAACTGGAAGAGGCAGCTCAGTATTGAAGCTCAGGGCACTGCTGGAAAGGTATATTTATTTTGGTCTTCAGATACACTGAGATAAAGGTAAATTATTGTATATTGTAGATTTTGTATTTGATATACATTATTGTGTATGACTTACGGTGCCTCAAAGGGATGTGTCATAGTCCTGTTAGTATTTTTACCAATTCAGTGTGAATGACTTGTGGCAGCATTGCTTTCTCCTCAAGTCATCTCTAAATAGTAAAAACAGGTAAAGCAGCATTAGTGCAGTGCTCTCACTGAACTGTAGAGCTTAGTAGACTCTGAGAAATTCAAAGTTCAAAGTTCAAACTCAATGTAATTCTTAGTTATGGGAAATTATATGCGGGGAAGTACAGGAGGCGATTCCCCAAGACCACGAGGTAGTGCAGTGGTGTCAGTCGAAGATCTGATCCCTCTTTCTCCTTAGGCTTATGCTCCAAAACAGTTCTCCTTTTTACTACACTGTTTGACTAACATGAGACTTCCACAGAATCCTTTGATCAAAACCTCATGAATGTTAAGCAAATATTTTATACAGTATGGGAAATGTAGACACATACTTTTAAAATTTAAATTCACTAAGAGTAGGATCTATGTCTTGAAAATGGGTGATGGCTTCTGGCTATTTCACATCTTCACAGGGAAAAATGTACTCTAGTATAGAAAGGACTAGAATATTTCTCAAGCTGATGTTTCAAGTCACATGACTCTTCAAATGCTTTTTTTAAGTGTGCCATTGTACTGCCCCCTGTGGTGTCTGAGCTGGTTGGGTCTCCTCTGGACAGAACGGAAGGAAACAAAGGAAAGGGCAGGAATGCTAAATATTTTTTTTTGTGAGCATATTTAGCTGCTGTTGATCTGATTGAGCAGAGGGTATTTAATGGTCTAAGGATACATAAAGGCAGGAAGAGCTCTCTGAGAGAAGAAAAGAAAAAGCTCTCGTAAGAGGAAGGCCTTCTGAGAAACAACGTTATAGAACTAAAATAGAGCAACTGGAGGAAGGAAGGCCATGTCCTATATATACAGAAAGGGAGGGGGATCTTCTCCATAGTAACAGGGAGAGCAGGGGAGGAGGGAAAGGACAACACAGACTGTCAGACTACAAAAGATGTTTCAACTATAGAAAAGAGAGATTGGGGTTTGCTGTTACCTGCTTATGGGATCTATGGGCTTTGAAATCCCTTCAAAAATGTCTGTTTAAGATAAAGAAATGAAGATTAATTATTTCTGGACAATTATAAAGCTTGTATTTTAGTATTTCTTCTTTATGTTCCAAATATCTTGCTATTACAAGAGTTGAAGTTTGGTTGTTAAGAGGAAGTTTCAGTTCTGTGATTTGCACCATACCTATGTTACTGTTGTGTATTTGCATTATTACTATGTAGTTACAAGATGTTTTGGCACTGGTACATGGCCAGGTTTTGCAACAATATTTCATACACAGAAGTTAGGTAAATGTGGTCACTGCAAGTCACACCAGTGTCACAGGAGTAGTCACTTGCATGGAAGTCCCAGGTGTCCTGAAGGTTGGGTTTATTGTTTCCTGATGTAATTTTACTGATGCACTGAGAAGCCCCTTTTGCTTTTTTCCCTTACTTATTTCTTGTACTCTTTTTCCCTCATTAACTTCAGCAGCAATTTTGTAAAGTACTTGCAGGACCTGCTGTTGCCCCTCTTGCCAGGACAACCCTGTTAGTAAAGACAGCTGTCTTTCAGCCTCAGAAACCTAGCACTGTACTAAACCAGATCCATCCCAATGGATCTGAAACATCCCTTCCTCCTTCTTTTCCTTAGTTTGCAGTGATTACTTCAATTAACAAGTAAAGAAGTAACCAGTCCAGTTTTTGCTTCACAGGAGACTACGGCAGTTTTTGTTCTTTAAAATAAAGTACTTTATTTAAACATCTGTTTTGATATAATGTGGTACAGATGATCTTTTTGTTTAAAGCATTTGTAGTTCTTTTTGCAAAGACTGACAGTAGTGTCTGCTTTCAGGGTGGAATGATTAACTGGAATAGATTGTTTCCTCCTCTACGTCATAGACATAATGCAAATTATCAAGATCATCCATCTGAACAAGGCATGCCTCCACCTACTGAGGTTTCTGAAGAGCAGGTAAACACTTTCTATTTTAAAATGGCATTTTAAATGGTTAGGAATTAATCTCCACTAATTTTTTATCATCTGTTTACAAGGTTTCTCTAATGGTTTCTATAGCAGCAAAAATGAGCATATAAGGTAATGGTTGCAATACAGAGACAGCATATCATCATTACTGTCCAAACCAGAGTTACAGAGCTACTTGGGAGTTTCTACTTTTATGTTTCTACTTTTATGTGTTACTGCTTGTATTTTGTATTTAAAGATGTTGATGGTTTCAGTAGTGGAAACTATTCAAATCTGATAAAATAAATGTTTCAAAGAAGAATGATAAATAAATTTCATTATTTGTCATGTAGAAATCATCTTCACTGAAGTCCCCAGCTTAAGTTTCCAATTCAGTAATTTTGGGGTTTTTTTAAATAAAAATTTTATGCAAAACACACTTGGGCTAAAACTTGGATGTTTCCCTCAATAATGTGGTCGACTAATTCCTTATACTGATGCCACATACAAGACTGTGTCCTTTCTATTAAGTATAGATTTACACTTCTAGACTTTTTTCTGATATTTTTTCTCAAAAGAGATGATTATTTACTCAGAAATTTAAGAATTTAAGATTAGTGTTATTCCTGCATTCTGAATTTATTGCATGCAGTAAGGTCTCCAGGTTGTAGCCTATCTGCAGTTAGCTGTATTGGCCATTTTATAGTTTAAGGTCTCTGCTGCCCTTGAACAAGATTACGTTTCTTTTTCTTTTTCATAAGGAGATAAGTCAACACTTGGTAGCAGCAATGTCATTTTTAGTTTAATCTGAGTTTCTCCCAAACAGAAGTCTTTTCTATGATCTGATTTCTATCTTTGGATGTTAGATTGTGTTCAAAATGTTCAAAAGTTTTTACTGCACTTTTGACTGCAAACCTTCAGGGCTACATCTAGAAAGGGGAAAAAAACCAACAACAGCAACAAAAACTCCCAAAAAACCAACAAAACCCCAACTAACAACAACAACAAAAAAGAAAATAATAATAAAAACCCACATGAAAAAGCACGTTCTGAGACAAAGCCCAAAAAGTTCGTTTTGGCTGTCCTGAAGGTCCACTCAGTGCCAGTATGTGATGGACCAAAAGATTTCCCTGCTGGGTTGGCTTACTCCTTTAATTACTGGCAAATTCCGCTTATGGGGACTTCTATTTTTGGGCCAAAACTAATTAAATAGTTGCCAGTCTGGATTCTTACCCAAGGCCCAGATTTATGAAAGCAATATGCACTTATATTTTCTTATGCATTGAGGATGTAGGGCTCACTTGATTGCTGTCATTTGCAAGGCTCTCTGGTTACCCTCCAAAGAAGAAGTCATTAAAGCACCTTTGGTTTTTCAAGACTGTACTAATAATGACACAAGTTGTCTTAAAATGGCAGAAATGCAAGGGTTTCATCTGCTCATCACATTAAAGTTTGTGAGCATTTGCAATTCTTGTGGTGCAAAAATCTCTGGATTTCTTGTGGAGTTTCAGCACCTTTAGTTACTGTTGCCAGTTATACACTGTTTCCTGGACCTAGATTCCTTTCCTGTGGTTAAAATGTGCTCAGATGAAAGGAGGATTTTGTTATTCCCTGTGGTATTTGATGAATATTTCTGCAAATAGGAACGTTGCAATTCCATCCATCATTTCTTAAAGTTAGAATTCATGGCAACTGCAATTAAAGCTTTACTTTCTGAAGTGTGTTTCTGTGGTTAGCTTTTATTCCTCTGCCTGCCCTTTTTCTCATAAAAAAACCACGATCTTAGATGAAAAATAAGAGTTACAGGTTACAAAATTGAGTTTGGACTTAAATTGTTGCTGCAGAAGTGTTGAAAGTAACAATTCATTTCTCTCTCTATGAGAAGTTGAAGAAACGTGGCGGTGGATTGTAAGGTTGATGTTCTGACATCCAAGGTAGCTGTTCTCAAATGTGTTGTGGGGGTGTATTTATATTAAGAAAAGGAGGACCTGTGCCTCTGGGCAAACTTGGCACTTGTATATTTCTCAGGAAGTCACCAAAGCAGAGATGACTAAAAATACTGAAAGTTCTGGAGGTGTCCTAGAGGAAAGAAAAGCTGCTTTTTTGGCAATTTTCTTTTAAAAATACTTTCAGTGCTAGTGCTGCACATTGGTCTTGCACCCTGGGAAAATTCCTCTTGAGATGTGTACAGCCTCCTCTGCATTCCTGCTTCACTCTGCTGCTGCAGGCTCGCTGCAGGCAGAGGAGGAGGAGTAGCAGTAGCTCTCTGACAGCTTCTGTAGCCCAGGACTTCCAGGTTCAGAGTTGTGGTGTCTGGTCATAAGACCCTTTGAAGCAGGAATAGGAATGCTTTATGCTGCCAGCAGCCACAGTTACTTTTACATGCCATTCCCTGCCCTCCCACACCTTTTTTCCACTACTGGAAGATTAATTAAAAAGTGAATGAGTTATATTGTGACTTTAAGTCATACCAAAGTGAGACTTTTAGATTTTAAATGTAATTTAAATTAGTATTTAACCATATATTAAATTTGGATTGTCTTTTTACACGTGGTGCTTTAAATATCTGTTAACACAGAGCACAAAGGTTAGGTGTCAAGTATGTGATATTATAAAGAGGGCTGGTCAAGTGGTTATTGATTTAACAAAATCACTATCTTAATGTGCCCTTTTCCATGTTTTTCTTCTGTCAGATGTTATTGATTTTTGCTTTGCAGAAGTTTTTGGCAAAAAAATTGCTTTTTTCAGTATATGTAGAAGCCCTCCGAGAATTTTCCTAAACCAATCTAAGTATTCTTCCTCTACTTTTTTTTAATAAACTTTAAGGTTTATTAAAAAAAATCCAACACCTGAAATGAATAGTTTTGAGGGGTTTTTTTATGCTCTCTGGAGAAGTAGATCTTTTCAAGGAAGAGAGCTGAAGATTTATTCTGGATAGGTTTTCTCATCTGCTCTATAATTTTGTGTTTTGGTCAGTGTTGGTTTCTTGAGATCCTGTTCTTGTTGAGAGCAGCAAGACCCCAGGTCAGACTGTAATTATCATATGTGGTACCAGGCTTTGGATTTTACTCTTCTTTCAAAACTGGACCAGCCAGGAAAATGCAGGTGTGGCATTTTCTGCAATCAGCTTTGAATTAAGTGGTAGAAAGCAGTCATCTCTGGCAAGGTTTTGAAGCACGCTGTCCCTGATAGGTATTTGATTAGTGGAAAAGTAATTTCTGACATTATTGACTAATGTGCACACAGTGTGAACAAAACTCTGGTTTTAAAGTGGTGTTACTTCATTTCTTTTCCAGGTCGCACGACTTATGGAAATGGGGTTTTCCAGAGGAGATGCTCTAGAAGCTCTGAGGGCTTCAAATAATGACTTAAATGTAGCCACTAATTTTCTACTGCAGCACTGATGGTTTTGTGTGTGAAGGAGCTTCACCCGATGGGTTTGTACCTGCCTGGGAGAGGATCAAAGCCACCTGCTGGGCAGACTCACCAAGGTCAGCCTGCAAGAGCAAGAGAGACACAGCTCCACGTGACAGGTGACTCAGAGCCATGTTAAGAAATGATGTGAACTGTTCCCAAGCCTTTGGATCACTTGGTGGTTTCTAGTCTGGTTATCCTTTTCAAATTAACTTTAGTTTCTACTTGTTACTGGATATAACCTAAATTTATTTTTAAATAAAATAGTTGGGTTTTTTCTTGTAAATCTTTGTTAGATGTTATCAGACTTAATGACTAGGAAAAAAAAGCTCCAACAACTACAAAAACTAGATTTACCTGTCAAGAAAATCATATTTTCTTCATTTACAAGTCTAATTTCTCTAGCTTAAATGCTATTTTACAGTACTTGATTTTTTATTACAGTAATAAGAGGTTTGAAGATCACTTAATTTTCAACTCAATAAAGGGTTATGGGACTATTATGTCATTCTTTGCAAAGTTTTGTTAATGCCTGTAATATTTTATTTCTCAAATTTCTTTTTGAATAAAAGTTGTCATTCAGCACATCATAGACAGATAGGGTGAGAGAATATTCATGTGTGTATGGTGAGCTATGGCAAGTGACCACTGTAAATTTGAATTTTTACAAACAGAGTGAATTGCTGTTCAAATACGGGTCATGAAGACACTCACTGGAAGCAATAAAGGTGAATTGAATGATGCAATAAGATCAGAACTGGAATGATGTGAATGACTTCCATGGCTAACTCAGAGATGACTTCTGGAACAATGGATGGATGCGGTGTCCTATGTGCTGCTTTCAATTTTTTCAGCTGGCTATATACTGTCTTAAAAGGAAATTACAAAAGAGCTAACTTTTCTACATAAAAATCTAGTTTTCTAGTGTCAGAGATGAGGATGGCCCTGCATTTGCTGAATCCTCACTGTCTGGTCAACTTTGTGTTGACCACTGGAGCATTAACATTAGGAGTGATCCAGGCTGGCACAGGAGGCAACAGGACAGAAGTGCCAAGTTTGTTCCATGCTGGGTTTGAAGCTTAGATTGATTCCTGAATCAGCTTGCTGGGCTTGACTCTCAGAAGTGCTCAGTATTAGTACCTTAGGAGTTGCAGGAGGGGAACATCTCTATAAAAGCAATCTGAAGGAATGCAGGATTCCAGAGTGCAACTCCATGAACCAATCTACATAAGTATCTTACACATTTCATGTATGTTTCTGTCCATACTTGTGTGTGTGTGTGTGTGTGTGTGTGTGCAGCATGTGCATATGTGTCTGCTTATATACACACAGGCATGTATACATTTAGAATAAAGCATAGGGCATAAGAAGTGTAACAGAGGCAATGTATACATTAATACATGTATACATTTAGAATAAGGCATAGGGCATAAGAAGTGTAACAGGGGCAATAACAGGTGCATAGGGGATGTTTTGGAAATCCAGATGAACACTGCATACCACGGCACAGATCTTTGCAGTCTCACTTGGCCTCACTTGGAAAACATATCAGGAAATTGCAGGACAAGAGTTAGGGGGAGAGAGAGATACTTCTCTTTCCTTTTTTACTTGAGTGATAAAACTGAATAAAGTCCTTTGGGCATACAAGTCATTATCTAGAAATTGCATCAAATTTGTGCAGCTTTCAGTACATGATATAATTTTTAATTAAGTCAGTGTTCTGTATGTATTTCTTTGGTATTTTGCAGTGGGTTAAGTAAGGGGGGTTTGGAATGACAGTGTTTTTTCTTGGGCTTTGATCAATCTCCTTCAGGGTTTAGCTTGTTTCTGTGATCATATTGTTTAGGGAGGGTCTGCTTTTTAAAAAAGGTTGAAAGGTTTTGTTTGTGTGAAGCTGAAGCTGTGTGTGTGTAGACCACAGACACTTCTGTGGCCAGGGAACACTGGAAACCTGCTGTCTTGGAAAGCAAAGCATACATGTAAGAAAAAGAAGTCCTACCATAATCTGTATATGCAGACTACTTAAATGTTTTGAAACAAGTACAGGTTTTTATTTTGAACCATACTGATTCTTCCTTCACAAATATTTTATCCAAAAATAGCAATAAAGACTGGTAAATTAATTCATAAGTCAAATTTTGTCTGTAAGAAATGAAATACCTATCCCAGAGTAAATAAACATGTCCTTTTCAGACATTGCCCCGCGGTAGGGACAAGCACAAAGGGTATTTCTTGGAATTTTAAAACATGTTGAGTGGCATATGGGGTATGTAAGTGGATATTCTCCAAGTCTAAATCCTTTCTCACTGTTGCCTGTACAGGGGTATTCAAATGCCATGGTTGCTTGGAAAATTCCATTTTGCTGGGCCTTCTGCAAAACATGGTTAAACCTAAGGGGTAAAATGCAGGTCTTGGTGATGTCAGTTGAATACTCCAGTTGATTGTGAGAAAAGTTGGTGTTCAAAATGCTTCCAGGGTTGTGATTTCCAATTAAAAGAAGTGGTAAAAGCAGGGTCTGAGACGCTGTTGAAAACAGTTCCTGTTTCATGCAAGAACCATAGAAGAAAGATTCACACATTAGAGCTGGAAAACAACTCAGTTTCCATTTGATGGTGAAATTTTCATGAACCGTTTCTGGGAATGTGGGGAGCGTGTTCTTCACAGCCTACGCTGGGTTTGTCTGATACAGTTTTGAATGTCTCATCACACAGTTTCTAATCTCTGTGTGACACAAGTCATATTTTTTGGCACCATGAAAAAGGCAGAATACTTTTCTACGTATTGGATTTCAAGTCTCTAGAAAATTCATTCTAGTTCTAGTAAAGCCAAGATTTGATATTTTGAAATAAAAGTAGTTGCTGCTGTTAAAATTTCCCTAGTAGACAGGGAATATCATCTTGTGAGACAGCACTGGAGTAACTTACTGGGGGACTTTCCTAAATGGTTACATAACACTTTGAAACACACCCACAGTGAGGTTGATACCTGTGTAAATCTACCTGATAAGCCACCAGGCTCAGGTTCTCAAGCCTTAACTTTTTGCCAAGATGGAGACTGATTTCTCTCAAGACCTACCAAAATCATTTTTCTCCCTCAAAACAAGCATTAAAGGCTGCCTGTTACTGAGAGAGCACAGGGACTGTTGCAGCTGGTTCACACACCAGCCTGTGCTGTCTAGCACTTGCCAGTGCCTTTTGGAATATGTGGTGGAGAAAAGATCTTGTTATTTTTGTCTGGAACAGAAGAACAAGCCAGAAAAACTTACTGCAAGGCACTGGGCAAAGGGCAACATTTCTGGCTCTCCTGTTTGTATGTATATGCATATCTATGATTATATATATGCATATATGTGTGTATGCATGTGTATATATACAGGGAGTGGGTCAGAATATTTATGTATTGGTTAAATTAATTTAAGTGGAACTAAGAGTTTGTTAAAAGAAAATTAAAAGTCTGTATTCAAAGACCCCCCTCTCTCAAACGTGTGTATTTGGCACATCTGTGCAGTTGCAAAGGCACCAAGCTTTGGAAACACCCCCAACTACAACTCCCATGCAAGGAGGGGAACTGCATCTGTTTGAGGATAAATAAATGCACAGCATTCATTTGAACTGATAGGAGGGTTTGATAGAAAATTGCAATTAAATTCTTGTGTGTTCTTCCACAAGAAAAACCTGCGTGAGATCAGCTTTCTTTAACTGTGTGGCCACAGTAATCAGTATTTTATATAAATGAGCAAATGAACTGCTTTACTAGGAGAGTCACATGAACACACAAACACTGTATGTGTTTATTTATATATATATATAATGTGTGTGCATTTACTTAAAAAATACTAGTTTAATTTTTAGTAGGATTACATTCCTCTTGTTTCCATATGTAAAGGGATTCTTTCACCACAGAAAGTGGACTCTGAAGCTCAAAGAGGGTGTGTGCTTTCAACAGTGTTTGGTGCAAATATGAGGTGAGACACCAGCAGTGGGAGCAGAGGAATGTTGGAGCTGGACAAATGGGTGTGACTGTTGAGAATCTCAACACACTGGGAGTTCAGCTGTCATCATTTGTTTTCCAAAGGAGAGTTTTAAGAGGAAGGAGAAGTTAGTTTGACTCATACCTGTTTGTAGGAGGCTGTTTCTACACCTGAATGGATGCAGTGGAGAAAGCAGGAATATACATCAAAAATGAGTGAAAAATTGCAGGATCCAACCTTTTGACTGAGGATAGGTAGGGACCATAAGTGTCATGGAAGATTAGCAAAGGAAAGGAGAGAGATGAGGCAGGTGAGAACTGAGCAAAGAGAGAGAGTTTAGGAAAGAGGAGCAAAGGAGAACTGAGGACAGAAAGTGAAGACCTGCTGAGAGAAAAGGGACAGAGTGTTGCATTGCACTTAGTTCAGTTTTAAAAGAATTAGCAGGATGTCATGTGGAAAATAAAAATATGCAAGGTTGTGGCTAATCTCGTACTGAAAACCCACTCTTTTTTTTTTTTTAGGGGTGTCTGATAGAGGAATCCTTACATTTTATTTGGTCAGTTTTGCAGGAGGTGGTACATGTGGCAAGTGAGAAAGCAGTGTAATCCCAGCAGCTGGGCAGTGCAGCAAACCCTGGAGCCAGTCGTATGTGAGAATGCAGATGGTTCTGGCTTCCAAAGCAGGTAGCCCTGCCAACCTGACTTCCCCTGGCACCTCTCCATCCCAGCTGTGGAGAGACCTCCTCCAAAAAGGACACAGCTCCTCGCAGGTCCTGCAGCTTTTCCCGTGGAAGGTGATTTATAATTCCCTGTCCCACGAGGGCACAGCATCTGTGTAAGGGAAGTGGATTGAGAGCTAGTGCTTGCCCCTCACTGCTTCTGGGCATTTGCCTGGGGGCAGGGCAGAGGCACAGGTGCACCTCTAGGAGAAAACAGTTGCCCACATCTCCTGGCCTGATCAATCACACCAGGGCTTGTTACTTGGCCATGAGAAGCTTTTATTTTTAGTAGATTTGTACATAATTACATCACAATATTTTACTGGCTTACAAAGATGGCTTGTAGATATTATGTATAACATGCAATAGTTTCAGTTCAGGACAATTTAAAGCACAGACTGAAGAGGTGTGTAAATTGGGAACCACTGCTAAGGGAAAAAAGCTGTTCTGTTTGAGCTCTCTCCAGCCCCCCTGCCAAGGGCAGAGACACCTTTCACTAGACCAGGTTGCTCAAAGCTCCATCAAACCCAGCCCTTGAACACTTCAGGCATGGGTTATCCACAGCTTCTCTTGGCAACCTGTTCCAGTGTCTCACCACCCCCATGTAAAGAACTTTGTCTTAATATCTCATCCAAACCTGCCCTCTTTTTGAAGACATTCCCCCTTGTCCTGTCATTAGAGGCTCTTGTCAAAACAGGCCCTTGTCAAAAGTCCCTCTCCAGCTGCCTTGGAAGCTTTAGCTACTTAGATTTTCAGTGCTCTAAGGTGTCCCTGAATCCTTCTCCAGGCTGAACAATCCCAAGGCTCTCATCCTGTCATCAAAGGAGAGGTGCTCCACAACCTGGATTATCTTGGTGGCCCTCTTCTGGACTCCAACAGGTCCATGTTGTTCCTGTTCTGGGGACCCCAGATGCAGTATTCCAGGTGGGATTGCACCTAAGTTGAATATAGGGAAAAAATCATCTAATTTGACCTGCTGGTCATGCTGCTTTTGATGCAGCCCAGGATATTCATCTAATGCAGACAGTATATTCTATATCCTATATCTGTGTGTGTATTATCTATTGTTGCGTGTGTGTCCACAAAGGGTACTCTCTGCCCTCAGATAAAAGTGCAATCTTCTCTTAGAAGACAGTACAGCACCAATAGGCTGCAGAAAAGCAGGAATTACCTGTGTACTGTGCAGTTACACCTCTCTGCACGGAACGCCTTCGATCCCCGTGTGCCGCCGGGTGCCTCCCGCAGCCGCCACCAGCGCCCGGCTCACGAACGGCGCCGCATCCCTGCGCGGCCCAGACGCGTGGGGGAAGCACAGCCCCGTCTGTCACCGTCTGCTTAGACCCGTGGGCGTATTTCTAACACCGAGCAAAGGTTCCGACTCCCTCTTTTGGAGGGAACCGGCACTGCTGCTCTCGCCCGGAGGCACGGTCGGGGCTCCCTCCGCCACGGGTACCCCCAGCCGGGGGAGCCGGGGCACGGCAGGAGCAGCGGCCGGACGGAGCCCGTGGAGGGTTGTTTTAAAAGACAGGCAGGTGCTGCACTTGTGGACATGGTTTAGCGGTGGCCTTGGCAGTGCTGGGTTAATGGCTGGTCCCAATGATCTCAGAGGTCTTTTCCAACCTAAATGAGATTCTGTGCTAATGCGTTTTTGTGATTCCAAGGCATCGCTGGTGGGTCTGAGCGTGGCAGCGCTGGGCTAGCAGCATACAGCAAGAACCATGCAAGGAGCTTGGACTGAACAGATGAACAGCAAAGGGTAGGAAAATGTTACTGTGCCTCTAGACAAAATGCTATGGACAAAATATGTATGGTTTCTCTTCAGTTTTAGAGAAATGCTCCTTTTGCAAGCAGACAGGGAGCACCCACAGGTGGGTAAGCTAGTCTGGGCAATAGAGGGTTCTTTAGAGTTCTTCTATGCCCCGATTCCTCTTGACCCACTCTGCCCAAGTCCTTTCCTTCTCCATCTCATGGATGTTCCCTCAGCTCCAGCTAGTTGCCTGCTGTCCCCAGATTGGTACTTTCAAAAGCAAAGTAGCCGAGGCTGGTGTCCATCCAGAGGAGGAAGGCCGGATCCCTCCTGTATTGTGCATCACTACACCCAACTCTTCAGCTGTTTCCTCCTCCAAAGGCTCCTACTGGTGGCAAGAGGTGGAGGTGCCTTTCTTAATAAAGTACTTCTGAGAAAAGCAGAGTCCAATAAGGAGCAAATGAGGCTATGTTTATACTCCACCTTCTCCTGAGAAGGATTGGTCATAGATTGGCTTCTTCTCAGCTGTGGGCTGCAGCTTGGCAAAACATCTCAATGTCTTGACCTCAAGTAGGAGGGTTGGCCGCTGCTCTGGTGCTCACATGGAAACCAACAACTACGAACCACTGGCAGCCCCCAACACAGTCCTGTGGAATTTGTGTTACAAAGATGGCAAAGCCAAGCTCTTCATAGCATGAGTAGGTGATGTTAGGGGCAACAGCCACCACATGTGGATGGGGAAGTTCAGACACGACAGTGGGAAAAATGGTTTTATCCAGAGAGCAATGCAGAGTGGGAACTGTCACCTCAGCGAGGGGACCCTCCTTGCTTGGAGTTTCCAAGCCTTGTCTGCATGAAGCCATGTCCAGCCTGACATTGTGCCAGCCATAGTCCTGCTTTGGGTGGGCTGCTGGATGAGGTGATGCAGAGATTCCTGTCCAGCCATCACTTTCCAGACACATTAATAGGGCAATGTAATTGTACAGCAACTACCAACCTAGCCAGACTCCTTCAAGGGTGTTCAGACCACTGACATCCTGATATTATTGCATACCAGCTCTTTCTTGTCCATTGTAATGTGCTTTTCAGGACAAAGGCCCTCTGCAGGTCAGCACTGAGGTTAAACCTGCTTTGAGGAGGGCTCAGCCTCCAGAAAGGACCTACTGGAGTCTGTTTCCTACCTGACTTGTTTTAGGCAGCCCTCTTGGTCAGCCTTCAGCATGCCTTCAGCCTTCAGACCCATACCATAAGTAAACCATTGCTGTCCAAAAGCTCATTCATGTGCATTTAAAACAATGAAGGGCTGCATGTGACTATTATTAACCTTCTAGGCATAAAAAAGGTTATTACCTTAAAGAATGATTTGTATTAATCAAGTGTCTCTTCATGAAACATTTTCAGGTATACTTTTCAGTAAAACAAGTAGCTTTTTTTTTCCTTTTCATGTCTGTGTGTTTGTCTGTCCCTTCCAACTTCAAAGAAAAGACTAGACATGCCAGGAACTGTGAAATCCTATGTGTGGGTTTTTTATCATAGTCTAGTGATTTCAGCAAAGAGCTGAGGAGGCTGCTGCCAACTTTCTCCTCGTCTGAGAGGCACAGGAACGTGATGTCCCAGGGTTCCTTCTCTTGCTCTGGCAATAGTCAAAAGTAAACTCCCATAGAAGGGCTGTCAGACTCCTCAGGGCACGAGCTTCTAGGCCGGTCAAGGTCACAAAAGGCCACTCTCAGTTCTTGTTCCTATTTCTCTGCTAAGGACTAATGGGAAGGTTTGTCCCATGAGAACATCCAGGGCAGGTTTGCAGCCTTAGAGCTGGGCTGGGATCCAGGCCATCCCCATGATTCCCTTCCTGGCAGTGGGTCCCAGGGTGACTGCAGTGCGGTCAGGTGCGAGGAAGGGCACCCTGGGGAAGAAGCAGCCACCCCAATGGTGAATGTAGGCAGCAGCACATCCAGGAGCTCTACAATTCACATTCTCACACCTCTTGCTCAGGAGAGAGCTTTTCCAGCATCTCCCACATTCCCCACACTTACTGCTTGCCCCACGCAGAGCCCTGGTGCAGGAGCGGGATGCTGGGCAGGCAGAGAGCAGAGCTGCTGTTTGTCAGTGTGGAAAAGGAGCTGTAGGCCATCTTCTGCATGCAAATAACATCCCAGCCTTTCCCTGGAGTGCCCTGAGTCCATCTCCTCATGCTGCCTGCCCTAAAGCCTGCAGGGATGCTGCTGTAGTGCTCCAGGGGCAGTGCAGGGAAGGGGGCAGAGAGACACCCATAGTGGTTACCGGCCCACCCCAGCCCCACAGGGGGTGCAGACAGGCATGGGAGAGGGGTGCAGTGCTGGGACACCTCCAGCCAGGTGTGCCAGGCAGGGCAGCTGCACAAACTGCCCCTCTGGGGCTGGGATGAAAAGGAGCCTCTCCGTGCTCCAGGCTGGCAGGTGCAGCAGTGCTGAGCACAGAGCCAGGCACACAGAGCCAGGCATGCAGAGCCAGGCAGGGCCTTGTCCCTGTCAGCTTGGCTTTGTGAGAGCCCCTGGCTCCAGGCAGGGGAGCCATGGGCCCTGTTGAAGGTGCTGGTCCTGCAGCTCAACTCTGCCTCCCGCCATCAGGGATGGTCCATAAGTCACAGGCCAGGGCAAAGGGAGGGGCTGGTGCTACTAGACAGAGCTGGAGCCAGGCTGCTGGCTGTTGCTGTTGCTCTCCGAGGGGGTCTTGGCAGTGGAGGAGGTGGCCAGGGAGCCGCTGTTCCTGAAGATGCGGAGCAGCCTCCTCTTGTATCCCCGGAAGGCGAAGGAATAGATGATGGGGTCGATGCAGCAGTTGAGATTCATGAACGCCACCGTGATTTGCAGGGACATCTTGAAGGCTTGCTGCTCACGGCAGGATGGCTGGTAGAGGATCTTCCTGACCATGAACTGGACAATGTTGAGGTGGTAGGGGCTGAAGCAGAGCAGGACAGCCAGCAGAACCACCAGGATGACAGTGAAGGCCCGGTGGTGGTGCCCGTTCTTCACTGTCAGCGGGTTCTCCTTGGCTGTCTGGCAGAGCTTAAGGTTGATCCTCACATAGCACACCAAGATGATTCCCACAGGCAGGAAGAAGCCAAGCATGCAGGCCACCAGGAGCAGGTAGGGCAGATTGGGAATCTCCTCAAAGTTGAAGTACTCCATGCAGGTCAGCTTGTCTCCCATCCTGCGCGTCATGGGCCGCAGGAGCAGCGGAGCCGTCTGCAGGAACACCAAGGACCAGATGAGGACGCAGATGGCCCTGGCCCGGCTCATCTTCCGAATCCTGCCGGGGTGCCGGGTGCGCACCACGGCCACATAGCGGTCCACGCTCACGCAGGTCATGAAGTAGATGCTCACGTAGGTGTTCATGTAGAAAAGGAAAGCTGTGATCCGGCAGAACCAGTCCCCAAAGGGCCAGTCAGACTCCAGGATGTAGTAGGCGATCCTGCCCGGCAGCGCCAGGGTGAAGAGGGCATCGGAGAGTGCCAGGTTCACCAGGTAGAGGTTGGTGGAGTTGAGTTTCTTCTTCCTGCGCTGGAAAGTGATATAGAGGGCCAGGACATTCCCACAGGCACCAAACACCAGAAGGATGGTGTAGAAAAGGGAGAAGGTGACTTTGGTTGAGAAGTGGTGGTTGTGCACATTGCAGCTGCTCTGGTTGCTGGAGGTGAGGTTGGTGGGCAGGAGCACGTCCTCCACAGGAGCCATTTCCATGGTGCCTCACGAGCTCTTGCTCTCTCCCTTGGAATAAGAACAGATGTGAAACTTGCAGCTTATTGATAATAGGAGCGGCACTCTTAGAGCTGGCCCTCATCACAAAGCAAAAGCCCTGTCCCCTGCTCCCTCCCAGCAGCACACAGCTCGAGTCATTTGGAAAAATGCTTCTCTTGTGATTTTGGTGAGAGCATCTCAAGAGTAGCTGTGAGTCATTCTTTTCTTATCATGAGCTACTCTTAATTTTGTTTCTTCACAAGTCCAATCAATATGAGAAAGGACTGGAGGTGCTGGGAGGGGGAATTGCCTGTTGCACAAGGAAGGTCCCAAACTCATCTGGTGGCAATGATATCATTTACTTGTTACTGCGAGGGGAATGGGGGGCTTCATTGAGAAAATGCCCACGAACTGGAGAGCCGGGCTCTGGGAGGGCTGGGGGACCGGCAGGCAGAAGTGCTGAGGATCGCTTTCACAACCCTCGGGCAGGACCAAAGCAGCAACAAAACTGAAGAAATTCAAAGAGAGGAAAAAACCTAGCTTTCCACCAAAAAACCCCGCAACCTTCCCCAAAAATCCCGTGACCCTTGCTCGTCCGATCAGGGAGCTGGGGACAGCCCGGCACCGAACCCCGCTCCCCGCACGCCCTCCCGCTGCTCTCCCCGCTTTGGGCACGGGGTCCGGGCTCATGCCTGGTGACAGCGGTGTCCCCTCGGCTGCGGGGCTGCAGCAGCTCCCGGGACGCGTCTGCCGCCCGCCGCGAGCACCGCCGGGACCGGGACGGGACGGGACGGGACGGGATGGAAGGGGACGGGACGGGACGGGATGGGATAGGACGGGACGGGACGGGACGGGACCGGACCGGACGGGACGGGACGGGACGGGACGGGACGGGACGGGACGGGCGCAGCGCTGCCTCTTCTCTCCCCCGGCGGCGCGGACCCCGAGGGGCTGGGATGCTCAAACCCACAAGCACGAAAGGGAGGTCAGGGGCTCCAACCTGAGTGCCACGGTGCCGCCGCCTTCTTCTCTTCCTCCTCCTGCTCCTCCTCCCGCCCGACTTTTGGGGGGCAGCGAGCGCGGAGCCTCCTGCCCGCGTCCGGCACTGGGGCTCCCCGGTAGTGTGAGCGTCTCCCGGGATTCGCTCACATTATAAAAGCACCGTGAGATTTGGGGTTTTTTGTTTGTTGTTTTTTGTTGGGGTTTTTTTTCCTTAGGGTTAGTAAAACTGTATTCTTTCTGGGTGGGGCTTTTTTTTTTTTTCTCTTTCGGTATGTGAGAGGCACGCTGTCGCCGCGGGGGATATTCTCAGCAGTGGCTGTTCTGGAGAAGATAAATGACTGTACCTGCGCGGCAATCGCTCCCGGCATCTGAGCCGACTTGGGGTTTTACTCTGAAAACTTCTACAAGGATGCAAAATGCAACTGAACGTCGAAAACACCTTCAGCTCCGGTTCACGTGCGGTCCGGAGTGCTCAGCCCGGGCACATGCACATGGCCACAGCAGCACGATCAGACCGCGGCAGCTTTTACAATAAATTGTGGCAAATCTTCAAAGGAGCTTATTGTGCCTGTGGCCAGTGCAAGCCATGCTGTGGCTATGGTGAAACCCAGATTTGCCTCTCACACACACATAGACACGACCAGGCACGGCTCCTTAGCACAGAGACTGAGTTGAATGAAAGGATTTGCCCTTAGTGGAAAATTATTTTTGTTATTAAGACGACACATTGTGCTGTGGAAGTGGGGCAAAGCCCCTTGTCCCAGCTGGAACTCTGATGGCGGGCTCTGTCCCCACAGAGTGCTGAGCAGTGCAGGGCTGTCATTTATGCCTCAGCCCTGTATGTGTGTGTCTTACAGCATGGAGAGAGCACTTTCCTTCCCAGCACTTCCCAAATGTTTGCAGAAGTGCAGCCTGCCCTGTGGCCAGCAGGATGGCCTTCCCCATGGTGGCTTTTTTACTGGAGGCCACTAGGGTTTTCAAATCCCAAGAGGAATTTTTATGCTTTTTTAATGGTTCTAGAGTTTGGGGTTTTTTTGTGGTGGTGGTGATGATCTTGCTAGTGTCTGGTTTTATCCCTCAAAAAAATTCCTAATAAACCAGGAAATTCCCATCATGGGGCATTCAGGATGCTATTGAAAAACTGAAGCCAAGAAATACAAAGGTTAAGATTACAGTCAAGCTAAACTTCCATAGCTCCACTAATTATTTAATTGCATAATATTTCTAATGTTTTAAAACATTGACATTAAACTCAGTACTAATCTGTGTACTCATGTACTGTGAGTCATTTGTATGGAAATTACACATTATGGTCATGAATTTACTAGAAATTGAAGGTACCCAGCAAGAGTAATAGTGAAAATTGGCTAACAAGTTTATCTGTTAATGGAGATTCTTTTGTTGCTCGAGGGTTTATATTACACAGAGGGAAAGGTCAGCTAATAACAGAATAACTGCTGAGTAAATTATTAAAAATATTCCCTAGTAAAACAGGGGTTTTCTACTTGCACATCTGTCAAGAGTTAGTTAAGCTAATCAGACTTGCATGGGCTCGAATGTTCTTGAGCTGTTTCATCGTGACAGTGAAAACAGCCAATGGATTTAACATTAGAGAGCTGTTACATCGACAGAAATGCTGAGCCCACCCCAGCGGGTGGACCCAGGACCGTCCCTTCCCCTCCCCAAAGCCCTGACAAGCAGGACAAACAGCTGCAGCTGAGACAAACAAACACTGCTCCCATCGATCCGGGCTCACTGCGGCACCGCCGCTGCAAAGCTCCTGCCCACCCTCACTACGGTCTCCTCCACGAGAGTTTTATCTCCACAAATTAACACCGTCGAGGAAATACATTTGGATGAAGCTCAGCAAAATGCCGCTGCCTTCCACCCAGGGGCCCGCAGCGCCTCGGACCGGCCGGCATCACCAGTGCGTGGCAGGGATGGACGGGGAGGTTTGTGATGCAAATTCACGCCCGGGACTTTTCCGAGCAGTCAAACAGGCCCTTTGTACAGCCCCTCCTGTCCCCTGGGCTCGCCAGGCTCTAAAAGGAGAGCTGCAGATCCCAGGAGGGGAATCATGTGCTGATAGCCCAGAGCTGCCACCTGCCTGGGCATGGGGGCTTCCCATGGAGCCCACGGAGCGGGAAGCACTGGCCCTGTGTAAAGGGGTCTGGATACAGGAGGGTCGGTGGGGTCTCAGCCCCTCCTCCCCCAGAGGAGGAGGATGATGACCAAGTGGCATCACCAACCTCAAAAATGGATGGAAGAGCCCAAAGTTCCAAGTGACAGCCATGTCCAGGGTGACAACTGTGCCCAGGGCCTTGGGAATAAGACAGAGGGAAAGCAATGCTCTCCACCTGATTTTATTTTTCTTTTTGCAGTGCAGAACAAAGGAAGTGGGTTCTTCTTTTGTGCAAAACACGCTCCTGCCCTGTGTGCAGCAGGTGCTGCGCTACAGGAGTGCAGCCCAGCTCCACCCGTTTGCACGGCTCCAGCGAGCCCAGCACGGCTGCACCTCCCCGCACTGCACAGCAGGCAAGGCCCTTTCCATGGGGCACTGGGGGGATCCTCTTCCCACCTGTGGGGACCTGCTCCCTGCCTCTGCAGCCCTGGATGAGCCAAAATGGGATCTCCCCTCAGACAGGGTAGAGAAGCCCTGTCCACCCAGTTTGCAGCCATCTCATTGAGGAGACTCGCCCTTGACTGAGCCCAGTGGGATTGGAGGAGTGAGGTTCAACTTCAAAGCTGGGTCTAGGCTTTCTTGTGTCCATGTTAGCATAAAGACACTTCCCTGGGCCTGGCAGGGAGCAAGCAGAGTCCCACAGCCCAGGTATCCATCCCAGGGTGAGCAGGACCTGCTGTCCCAGGGTGTCCCTGCTGCCAGGGACCCAGCCAGGGCACAGGGGACACCTCTGGGGAAGTCCTGTGCAGATACTTGGCATGGAGGGTCTCTCTCCCGAAATGTGCACCATGGTCATTGACCATGGCATGTCTCCAGCCAGGTCCCTGCCTGGCAGCCTCCACATGCTACCTCCAGAACCAGATGTTGTGTATTTCAGAACAGATGTGCACCTCAGAGTCACTGTGGCTCTTCTCACACCATCCTCAGAGCACACCGCTCTCTGCCATCCCACAAAGGCTCCCTGCAGCCTCCTTTTGCTGCTGGAGACCTTGCCATGGATGTTGCTTCCCAGCCCAGCAGAAAAGCCAGGCTGCAGCTCCTCTGGGACCAGGTCCTTGAGGCCACCAGCTGAGCCCAGCCCTGGTGGAGGCTGTGGCTGGCGAGGGAAGCTCAGGAGGAGCTGCACCTGCAGGCACGTGCTGAGGATCCATCACTGTGCTCCCTCCAGGGCTGCTGCTTCGTCTGCAAAGGCACCCTCAGGTAGCTGTTTACACCTCTGGGATTTCCCAGAGTTGAGAGATGATTTGGAGCTGGACTTTCTGAGGGCAAGGCAGCACAACAAATGAGGTAAGAGCCCCTTCACAGAGAAACAGCAGGAAGTTTGCGCCTCCTCTTTCCATTGTATCATCATCTCCTCTCTCTTTTTGCTTTCCCCATTGGCTTTGGTTACATTTTCTGTCTTCTAGTGCAAAACATTTTCAGGAAGCTTTGAGTGTAGACACCAAAATCTCCAGATGCTTTCAGTTTTGATGCAACATGCAGGGATTTTCCACAGCTCAGCCCCTGCATCCCAGGTCACCGTTATTCATCTGGCAGAAGAGCAGAAATTAGGACAATCACTGATTTTGACATTCATCCATTCGGTAACAGCACCTGCATGGGGAGGTCAATGTTTTAGAGGCTTTAACTTGATATGCTGGGAATTGTAGAGGAATAAAAATCTGAAGATTCCTATGAATTTGTGATAAAAATCTGAAGAAAACAATTACTGGAGTTTTGATATGTTTGAAACCTAATCTGGCCCTAAATCTAAGTGGGAAATACTGAATTACAAAGCAGCTGAAATCTGCTTCTGCATGATATGACTGATTTTGTTTTGCACAGGCAGCACCAGCTCTGGAAATGATGGGGCAGCACCAAGTCACGACAGTCAGAGGGGTGGCACAGCTCATTTCAACATCCCAAGCAGTGGAGCACAACATGGCAGCAGCTTTGGGAGCTGCTTCCTTCCACATTCCCTTGACTCCAGTCCCAAAATGTGCCTGCATGGAGCCCTGGGGGTGGGCCATGCAACCACCACTATTTCCATGTGGCTGTGGCTTTGTTAAGCTTGGCTGCAGAGAGGGGGTAGCTGGGCTAACAGGGGCAGCTCTTAGTCAAGAGGGTCTGGGCACCTTAGCAGGAGAAATACCAGAGAAATTCACATTCTAAAATAACTTCCTCCAGTGAGCATGAAACACACTTTCTCCCACGCTGTGCTATGACTTAGAAACTCCATTTTGCTTTTGCAGGAATAAGATGAAAGTTTTCTTGGTATCTGATTTCTGTGGTTAAAAACAATGTTTAAATGCTTATTAAAAAAACACAATCATAAGGCAAATTTGGAGAACTGAAGTCCTATTTTTATCTGTTTTTTTTTTTTTCTTTTTCCAGGGCCACAAGTGCTATATGTGCACACACAAATTCATAACGTACAGCTACAATATGATCAAAAAACAACTGACGTAGAAGACAATCACAAACCACAGAAATGAGTGTTTGTGATGGAAAAAGTGCCAAAATGCACATCTTCATTCAGTATGGATCTCTATGATCCTATACAACAATTTTTTTGGCAGGGCACCCTCATATTTTGTGACTTGTGAGTCTTTTCCATTTATTCTTTGTGGTCAATGTTTAGGCCATGTTATGGCCAGGTTTTGGCCGTCTTTTAACACATACCAGGGAAATCCTGTGGCAAAAATTATCATCTTCATGAGCATTGCCATGGGGTGCTCTGTTCCATGTACCAATGCCTCAGGCAATCCCAGAGTGGAAGGCTGGATGGCACCTCTGAGGAGCAGCTGGTCTGACCACACTGCTAAAGCAGACACCCAGACCTGATTGCCCAGGACTGTGTCGAGACATCTTGTGAATATCTTCAAGACACAACCTGTCTGGGCAACCTTTGCCAGTGCTCCATTGCCCTCACTGTGAAAAAGTGTTTCTTGATGTTCAGACAGATCCTGCTGTGTTTCAGGTTGTGCCTGTTGCCTCTGATCCTGTCACTGCACACCACTACAGCTTGGCTCTGTCCTGCTTGCACCCTCCCTGCAGGAATTTATACACATCACTGAGATCCTCCTGAGCCTTCTCCAGGCTGAACAGCCACAGATCTCAACCTTTCCTCTCAGATTTGCTCCAGTCTCTTCATCATCTCTGTGTTCCTTTGCTGGACTCTCTCCAGTATGTCCATGTCTCTGTGTACAGAAGAGCCCAGAACCAAACCAGGATTCCAGCTGTGGCCTCACCAGTGCTGAGCAGAGAGCAAGGATCATCTCCCAAACCTGCTGGCAACACTTTGCCTAAAGGACCCCAGGATGTCATTTCCCTTCTATGCCACAAGGCCACATTGATGCCTGGTGTTCAGCTTGGTGTCCACCAGGACCCTGAGGTCCTTTCCTCTGCAGAGCTGCTTTCCAGCAGCTTGGCCACCAGTCTGTACCGGTGCCTGCAGGTGTTCTTCTGTAGGTTTGCATTTCTCCTTGCTGAACTTGATGAAATTCCTGCCAGCCCACTTCTCCAGCCTGTGAGGGTCCCTCTGCATGGCAACATGACTCTGTGGCATATCAGCCACTCTGCCCAGCTTGGTGTCATCAGAAAATGTACCGGGGGTGCTCTCTGCCACTCTGTTCATGTCATTAATGAGGATATTGAACAGGACTGGAGCCAGTATTGACCCTGGGGCACACAAGGAGTTCCTGGCCTCCAACTAGAACCTGTCCTACCCACCCTCACCCTCTGGGCCTGCCTGTGCACTCTCCAACCCACCCCAATACCTCAGCTTTGTCTGCTGATTTATCTACCCAGCATTTGCATGTGAGAGAGCAGGGTGCTCTGTGCTTTATTGTGGGAAAGGAAACCTCAGAGAAGTTACCGTGAGCAGTGAATAGCTGGAGATCTTGGCACTTCATCTTTTTTCAGAGTTTGTTCTTGCTTGCTCAAAGAGTGCCTGCAACAGGTGCAGAGCCAGCTCCAAGCACTCAGCACCTCTGTGTGTGTATTTCCACCTCCCCGAGCCCTGATCCTGCAGAGTCCTGTGGCTTTTGGGGTAGGGTGGGACCAGCTTGTTGCGGAATAAAAACATTGGTTAATGAAAACCTTTCTTAACAAAGGTGGTGATCAGAGTGAAGTCTGGCTTTTGTGGCTATTGCAGCATAGATTGGGTGAGGGCAGAGCCAAGAGACAAATCTGTTTGCTCCACAGCAATGATTCAGCCGCAGAGTGGCCCACGCGGTGCCGAGTGCGAGCAGGGCGCAGTGCCAAGAGGAAGCAGCCAGCAGCCACCCAGCCAGAGCTGTCACACAGCCCTGCACATGCTGTGTGCCTGCACGGGACCTGGGCTGCCTTGGGACAGACACCCCTCATGCAGGAAGGTCTTCATTTATAGGGCCAGAACTTCTACATGGCTGTTACAGATGGACAATAAGATTATTTGCTCTCGCAATTAAGGGATAACCATTGTGTGAATATTAAGAAAAGCTTTAGTGATGTATAGTTATGTTATTGTAGTTTAGATGCCCTCTGTTCTCCCCATAGTTCCCTTTTCCACCCCTGTATTGTGACCATCAGACAGCCTGGGCTGTCTAGGACAGGTACAAAGAAGGCTGCACATGTGTCCCTTGCATGGGGCAGTTGGGAACGGAAAAGCTTGGTGCTTAGGGGTGAGGCATGGCAACATCTCACCTCCAATCCAGTTACAAGAAAGCAGTCTCCATTCATAAATGGCAAAGAAGAGCTGACTGACAGACTTTGGGAGGGGCCAGGGCTGGCTGGTGCAACCCTCAGGGGTATAAAAAACTGAGCATCCATCTTGAAGATGAACTCACCATGTGGCATGCTCGATGGGCAATTCCCAGCATTGCAGTTTTTTCCTTAGGCAGTCCTTTGTTGTATTTTTGTTAAGGTTTAATAAACCTCTTTAAATTTTCAAAGTGAGCAGTTGTCTCTCATGTGACTCTTGGGTGTTGTTTTTGCTCCTGTGTAGGGCCTGGGTTTACATTTCTCTGCAGCTCCCTTCCCTAGCAGATCTCCCGAGCTCCACTTGCCATGGGCAAGGGACTTCACCAAACCCTCCATACCTTCTGCTCCTTTTCTCTTTGCTGTGTTGCAACTCTTTGTGTCTCCATAAGAAAATGTACTGCATAAAGCAGATTGACCTAGACCCAAGCATTCAATGAGATTGAATTTTGGATATGCTGTAAAAGGATTATATGGAAGAATTTATTTTACAGCCATCAAATTTTACCTTTTAGGGCTTACTTGTAAGACCAGACAGATCCTTTCCACCTTAAACAGTAGCTTTCAAGTTTTGCTGACTAAATATTATTTTGATATGTTTATTACATGGCATTGCTTCTCCAGTCTTGTCTGCTGAGGTTGGTCTCCTCCCTTACATGCCTGGGAATATATTTGCCAAATTCTTTCTTCATAGAGGAAATTTTGCTTCTTGGGGTTTCATTTACTAGTAAAGTATTCATGAAGACTGCAGCATTTTAGCTGCTAATGCTTATTGAAAACTCTTGAGTCTCTGAGCTGTACTGTAGCTACATCTGATGCTTCATGCTTTAAATGACTTGTGATCATGAAGGGTTTGATCTGTCAGCATAATTGCAAGTGGAAAGACTCTAAGCGCTCCATAAAAACCAGAAACAAAATGGTACAAGTTTTTGCATTTTCAGGGGAGTTTTTTATGTACTTGGGAGATAAAGAAAATTTGCCTCGAAAGAAAGCTTTTTTTTAGGAAAAAACCAGAATCAGATCTTAGCTTAAGGGAAGACCCTTCCATGAAACAACAAACTCCCTTCTTTACACATAAAAGTATAGCCTGCTCAGCACCACATTCAGCCACCCCACAAAGCCATGAGCCATAGTTCAGCCAGGCCAAAAGAGGCCCCTGCCTGACCTCAGCACAGAGGGAAAAAAATTGCCTTTTAAGGCCCCATGGCTCTAAGCTCCTTCCTGTTGGGAAGGCTTTGCACAAGTGGGAAGCCCCAGCACTTCCAAGGCAGTCACTTGCAGAAGCAGGGATAATTCCTCTCCATCAGGGGCCAAGCATCCCCCTTGCTTACCACCCTAGCATTTGCACAGATTTTACCTCTGCCATGAGGCACAGAGGAATGATTTGCATCTCATGGACAGGGATCCAAGGCGGGGAATTAAGTGGTATTGATTGGTTTCTTTACAAATTGCAGTTGTAGGGTTTAGCATCAGGAAGCCAGAAATCCCAAAGAGGGACCATGCCTGTGAGCCATGCTGGAAATATTTAGGGACTGTTAAAATCATTCATTTGTTATTCCCCTGGTATTTTGCTTGTGATGTTTGCATGTTGTGGAAACAAATTTCTGATTATTTGTGGTATTTTTGGGGTTCCTAGATGAAGGGAGGAAATGATGAATCTGACTCCATATTTTTAGAAGGCTAATTTATTATTTCATGATAATATATTATATTAAAGAATACCATACTAAATTATACTAAAGAATAGAGAAAGGATGCAGACAGAAGGCTAAAAGATAATAGTGAAAAACTCGTGACTCCTTCCAGAGTCCCGACACAGTTTGACTGTGATTGGTCATTAAGTTAAAACAACTCACATGTTGGATAAACAATCTCTAAACTACATTGTAAAGCAGCAAAACACAGGAGAAGCAAATCAGATCATTATTGTTTTCAATTTTCTTTGAGGCTTCTCAGCTTCCTAGGAGAAAATCCTGGGCAAAGAGATTTTTCAGAAATTAGGACAGTGACAATTATTATTTTTTAATTTGTTGTTGTTGTTTGGCTCTCAACTAGCATTAATTGTCTGCAGCAGCCCAGGAACTTTGGTGCTTTGGTTAAAATGTGTCATCCTGAGAGGTGCAGTCAGAGAGAAGTGTTTTGTTCTTCACACCCACAATCAAAGTCTGATCTAGAAGATGTCTAAAATCCTGCTACTTTGAAATAGTTTTCAAGTGCAGGAACAGGTCTCCTTCCTTACCCAGCTCTTACAGCAGTGCTACCATCACATGGAGAGCACCTGGTACCACATCATCTACTGCTGGCTACCCTCAGGTCAGCAGGAATTCAGCTCTCCTCCTCCTAAGTGTGGCTTCAACCACTGGCTCCCTGTAACCATGTGAATGTCCCTGCTCAGGAGGGGAAGTGACTGCTGTGGCTGCAAATGGTTGGGGTCAGAATGAGTTAAAGCTTGGCTGATAGAAAATTGGAATAAGGAAGAATATTTCTAAAAGGGCAAGAAACAGAGGGGATTTTTTTTTCAAGAGCTGGGGGAAATTTAAGGGAGACCAGTAATTTCCCATCTCTTCAGTGTGATAGTCATCTGATGATTTCAGCTGGCTTTGACCATTAATTATACAATTCACAAAGAGAGCAAAGGCACCTCTTTACAGTGGTCTTATCTGTGGGGTTTTCTGTTTGGTTGGGTTTTCTTTTTGGTTTTTGGGGTTTGTTTTTTTTTTTTTTTATTGTGTTTTTTAAATGCATTCAATTAGTCTGGGACAATAGAGCAATCATTCTAATTTGATTTAAATGCCAGCCCCTATGAAGAGTATAATTATTTACTAGAAATGGAGACAGTGTAGTTTCACTTGCCTGACTTTGCTGCTCCTCGGAAGGTGTAGATAAGGGTATGCACAGTCTCCCCTCCCACACTGGTTCATGAATTAATGGCCTGGCCATGGCTGGCAGACAGAATGCCTCGAGGTGAAAAAGCAGATTCTGCCTTCAGCTCTTTCTCCTAACAGGGAACAAAAGGTGTGGTCACAGCCATGCCAGCCTGGCTCCAGAGGGAGGCCTGCTGGAGGCTGGTCCTGCCATCCTCCCACAGGCAGACAGGGCTCCCAGTGCCTCCCAACACAGCTCCCACTGCCAAAACTGTGCCTCACTCCAGCCTCTGCACGCACCAGTGACCCACCAAACCCTCACTGCCAGGTTTGAAGCCAGACTCACCAACACAGGTGGGCATTGCCCACTGGCTTCATGCTGCTGGATCACCCAACACCCAAATCATTCTCAATTTCACTGCTTGCATGCTTTTTATTTTGCAGACAAGTTGTTCCCAGTATTTGATTTGTATGGTTGATTGGTACTTAAAAACCACAAACACGTTTTCTGGTGTGATATGTATTGACAATGTGATTAATATTTGTAATGTTTTTAGTGGCTGACTGAAGTGAGGATGAGGGAGAAGGTGGTTTTATGCTCAGAAACACGTTTTCTTTTTGAGATGTGGATGTTTTCATCCTGTTTTTTGAGGTGGAGCATATCTGTGGGCAGATTCCCCATGGCTGGCTGGGCCAAGGGATCGTGTACCTTCACATGGAATTCTTGTGAAAGGAGAAGGTCTTGTAAAATGTACTAAACTTGACAGTGCTTACCACTTGGATGACCCAGTTTTCATCAAAAACCAGTCCAGGGTAAAAGAAAGGTACCACACTGAGGCCCTTGAGTAAGGTCCACTAAGCACATGCTAATTAGATGCAAATTCATGCATGGAGTGTGGGCTTCTGTGACAGATATAACCCTGAGCAGACAGATCATGCTCTCTGCTGGGCCACTGGAGACCAGGTCCAGAGGGCAGCTTCAATGGATGTCTGCTGAGCCACTCAGCTCAAGAGGTGGCAAACCATGTCCTTAGGTCCATCTAAATGTTTCCTTAAGGATTGTTTCCTGCAGGGAAGCCTTCCCTAAAATGCCTCTGTGCAGCTGGGTGAGATTGCTGTCCTGCCTGCTGGTGAGGAGCCAGGTGGCATGGGGCAATGCCACAGTGGGATGGCACATTGGGATTCCTTTCCTTCCTTTCTTCCTAGAGGAAGGGAGCTTGCCAAGGGGCAAGTTCCCCTTTCTCAGGTGGTGTTGAACTTTCTCTGGCCCCCTGAGGGAGGGTGCAGGGCCTTGGCACTCAGCCCTGAGCAGGGTGATGTGTTAACACCTCCAGGGCTTCCAGGAGGCACAGGAAGGAACCCCAGCCTACCACAGCCACAGTGATGCTGCTGCTCCCAATATAAGATGCTCCAGAGGCCTCAGGGGAAAAATGTCACTCCTGTGTGTGCATGGTGCAGCAGGGAAGAAGTGCTGAGTGACTTCTGAATTTCTGAGGGCAGATGTTTCTCCAGGCTTGAGCTGAGGAGGGTGTGCAGAACTGTCTGCAGGTCCTGGTGTGGATTCACAGAGCTGGTGGAGGGAGGAAGTGGTTGCTCTCATGTCTGCATGATTGCTGCTGCACACCAGTTGTGAAGCCTTGTATGGGGCTCATGACAGAGCCTGCCCTGCACAGGCAAGGCAGGACGAGAAGTTGGTGAAAAAAAAACCACATTTAAGGGAAGAAAAGTGATTTTTGTAAGGGGGGAAAATGTGTCATCCCACTTCACCTGTGGGTTTGAGACAGGCCTTGCTTGGTGCAGATGGAGCATGGCAAAGGCCACTCAGGCATTCCTCCATGCAGCAGCCATTGGCCCTGGGACCACAGGGGCTGCTGAGGTGACAGCAGCTGGCCTGGGGGGCAGGAAACCTCCTTGCCCTGTGTGGAAGATGTTGATGGGACAGGGGCACATGGGACTTGTTTCTCACCCCAGGATGCCCAGATAGGAGATGAGGCTGAGTTCATCAGCCCATTTTGGCCAGGAGCTTGGTTTTGTCCAGGGGTCTGGTCCTGTGTGAAAGTGTCAGCAAGGTGCTGGAAAGAAGTGGGAAGAAGTGCAGGAGAAGGAGGGGACTCTCTTCTCTTTCTGGGCCTATCTGGAGCAGGGAGGGGATATGAAGAGAAACTGAACTTCTAAGCCCTAAACCACATCCTCTCCATAGTCACCAATGCCAAAGAAATGTCGATTTACAACAAGAAATTAGGAAAAAGGAGAGAAAGCAAAAATAGATTTTAATCTTCAGATGCTACATTTTAGGATACCTGGAGGTGCAATCTGCTGCCCACTGCCCTGAGAAGCAGGCTCAATACCGGGGAAATATCCCCACTACACACCCAGCACAAATTACAGGGAGCGGCTGGGTGCGCACCTGGCTGCAGAAAGTCCAGACCCAGAGCCCATTCTGCTGCCACCTTCATTTCCTCGGCTGCAGAGGTGAATGGCGGCAGCTCGGGGGTGGGTGCCCGGAGGAGGAGCGGCCCGGGCCAGAGGCGGCTCCCGGTGCCGCTAGAGGTCCCCGGCACAACGAGGGAGGAGCGGCCCCGGCGGGACGGGACGGGACGGGCGCGCATCCCTCACAGCGCGGGGATGTGCGGGGCAGAGCCAGGGCCGTGCCTCTGCCGGCGCCCCGGGAAAGCTCTGTGGAAGGGCACGGAGTTAGAACACACGATTAACGTAAAGGAGGGAGGGAGAAATCACATGGAAAATACCTTTTTTCTTTTTCTTTCTTTCTTTTTTTTTTTTTTTTTTTTTTTGGTTTGTTTGTTTTTTTGAGTTTTGATACTCCAGACGGGTTTTTAAGCACGCAGCATCCTATGCAAAACCTTCCCGAGCACAGCGCTTGGAAGCTGATTTTTTCCAACAGCTTCAGTGCCAAGTGTCTCCCACACTGGCACCTCCATCAAACACATCTTCTTCACATTTCCTCACCTCCACCCAACAGCGAGGATGTGGGCAAGAAGTGGGGTCCCAGCTGCTGCACCAAAATCTTTGGTTTAAAATCTTTGCTTCTTCGTGTGTATGAATTAAAGACATTTAAGAAAATGAGGTGTTAAACTTGCCTGAGGGAAATACTTACGATTCCCCTAGAGCTTCCCCCATGTCCTTCCTTGGGTGTTTGCTCTCCTGCCTGAAGTGAGCTTCTGTCTCTTTGGGCACAGAGAGCTCTCACTGACGAGCCCCAGATATTCCTGGGTAGAGTAACGATTAAAACTAAACGTTAATGTAACCATCATGGTTTTAGCCAGGTTTCGCTCTGAATCACCAACTTACCTCAAAGCAAAACTGAGAAAAAGTTCTGGGCTAACTCTTGTGTTCTCAAACCTTGGACTGTTGCATGTCTTGACTTAGCGTGAAATTATTCAGAGCTGATGCTGGCAATTATTGCTCCTGTCAGAAACCAGACAAACCCCCCTCAATTTCAGTGGTTTCGGGATTTGTTTTTAGTGGCTGCCCCCATATTTAGCTGGCGGAAATGCCGGCAGCAATCACCAGTGACACGAAGCAATCTCACTCTCACTTTCCGCGCTCGCACCCCCTGCCAAGCTGCTGCTCTGGTGACACTGCTTTTGGGGAGGACTTGGACCTCCAGCCCTGCACTGGCCTGGGAAATACCACACAATAAGGAGAACTGGGATTTTTGGCCAGTGGAAGATGATGGGTGTACAGGAAGCAAAAGGCGTCAGGAAACAAAACCTGGTCAATATAGTGCAGCCACTATAAGACATCTATCCTCATGAAAGCAAACATCCTGCAGGGCTGTGAGGGCGATGCCCTCAGGAGCTCTTCCCATGAAATTTTCCACAGAAAAATGCATTTTCCTTGTGCTCTAAGGGTTTAGCAGAAACCTTTTGCCTCGATGTTACCCCTGTATGCAGATACCATAATGCTGGTGGGCACCTCAGGTAGAGGCAAATCCTTCCCTTTGCAGTGTGTAAAACAGCTCTGAGTGAATCACAATGGTTTGGGATGAAAAGAACCTTAAAGGTCATCTTATTCCCACCCCCCTGAATGGGAAGGGACACCTTCTGCTACATCAGGTCGCTCAAAGCCCCATCCAGCCTGGCCTTGAACACTTCCAGGGATGGGACATCCACAGCTTCTCTGGGGACAGTTCTAGTGTCCCACCACCCCCACAGTGAAGAATTTCTTCCTATTTAACTGAAACCTGCCCACTCTCAGTTTATAGCCATTGCTCCTTGTCCTATCACTACATATCCTTGTAAACAGGTCACCAAGCTCCTATTTACCAGACACTTCCTCAGCTGTCTGGGCTTGCAGGAGGAGAGGGAGAAAGTGATTCAGGGCCCTGCACTGTGGAAGGCTTGGCTGAGAGGATGCTGGTGCAGGGTGCTTTTGGACCCTCATGTCTCTCTGTTCTTCTTCTCTGAACCCCAGGGGCCAGCAGGCATTTCCATGTTCCCAAAGCATATTCACAAGTTTTTGCAGGCACATCATAACAACTTTTGTTTGTACAGGCAGTCCCAAGGACTTGTGCAGCCTTCCAGCTTGCCAGCAGCTCCTTGGCACACGTCAGGGGAGGGAACATTGTTTCCTAGTAAAAATAAGGGCACTGGTGTAGGTGCTGCAGTTTAATTTATTTTCAGAGACAGTCCTCCTTACACAAGGCTGGTTGTGAGGAGGAGGGAGGAAGAAACCAATGGGAAGAAGCAAAACACCCCGAGAGCAGTGAGGCCCTGGCTCCTGGAGGACACCTAAGGGTATTTGGGTTTTAAAGGTGTCATCTCTCATTAGAGCCCCTGTGATGTGGGAGAGCCCCAGATGACACACCCCCAGGTCAAGGCTGATGCATTTCCTAAGGTTTGGAGGAGGTCTCGTAGACAGGGCACACAAAGCCAAGGCAGGGGAAGCTCCCACCAGTCTCACCTGGAGCAGGTGCCACCTCAAGCTCAGGACACTGTTTCCCTCATCTTGTAAGGGAATCTCCTACAGAGGCTGTAGAGAATCAATAAGAAAACTTCAATAATAAGCCCTGTGGTTCACTGGACTGAAATTACCCAAAGCCAGGACAGCTTTACTGGGGTTTTTGTCCATTTAATAAATAAAATGTGCTTTCCATCTTGCTCTGGAAGCACATGACTCCAGAGATTGAAAGCAGGCCAGGAGAAGCCCTAAGGAAAACCCCACTGTATGTATGGGATAAACTCCAGTACAGGCAAGTTAGGTGCTGATTAGAGACCATAAACACCTGAATAGAAAACAGAGGGTGAGCCAAGGTGCTGGAAAATCCATTCCTCATAGGAACCATAGGAGAAGGTGAACTGCAGCTGACAGAAGGCTCTGTTTGGCACCAGATGGCCATGGAAGGCTCCTTCATGTACCATTTATTGTAGGAGGGGATCTGGGGACTAATTCTTAAGCCAACATTTAGGCAGAACAAGGATCTTGGTGCATTTCAGCCTTGTTATTCAGGCATTAAGTGAAAATTAGGAAGACATACATGTACTCAGAAAGCAGGTTACAGTGGAAAAAGTTTTAAATTACAAGCTAGTTAAAGAAAAAAATGAACAGTAAGATGATTTTGGACATCCAAGTTAAAAAGGATTCCCACCAGTGCTGTCTTTATATGTTACATACCAAACCTGAGAGATAAAAGCAATGGATCCATGTTATTTTCTAATTTGGTGATCAAGTGGTCAGTCTTTACTAATATTATCAACTGCAGTTTGGGTTAGGCTGCTGTAAGACCTATTCCAGCCTTGCCTAACTTTTGATGAGAGTTTGCAAGCAACATAGATTGACAGATTTCAATTAATTAGAGGCAGGTCCTAAAGCTCACAGGCTTGCTATCAACAAGAAAGTTAATCCTAGTTAATGCCTCAATCGATCACAAAAATAAACAGTCAGAAAAAATCAAAAGCTCCTCCCAGCAGTCACTCAAACACTTTATTCTTCTTGGAGCAATGTCAGTGACTTCCATTTTTCGGGCTTCTGAATCTACCTAGGAAAATTAAATTTGTGGCATTTTTAAAACCTGGGGAATTTTGAAATAATTGACTTTTTTGTGGTCTACAACTTCCTTACAAGGGGAAGCAGAGGGGCAGGCATTGATGTCTTCCCATTGATGACCAGAGACAGAACTCAAGGGATTGGAATGAAGCTGTGTCAGGGCAGGTTTAGGTTGGGTTTTAGGAAGATTTTTCATCCAGAGAGTGGTTGAACACCAGAATGGGCTCTCTAGGGAAGTGGTCACAACACCAGCCTGACAGAGCCCAAGAAACATTTGGACAATGCTCTCATACACATGGTGTGATTCTTGGGGTTGTTCTGCGCAGGGCCAGGAGTTGGATTCTATGATCCTTGTGGGTCCTGTCCAACTCAGGATATTCTGTTATTCTATGAAAAAAACGACACAATTGTTTCTTGAATGAAGTTATTGTGTCTGTGTGAGTGAGATTAGGCATCTCTGGACTCACCCACTTACACTGAGATACTGCAAAGTAGCTGTCATCATGTGGAAAAAAAAAATCAGCTCTAATATTCAGATGCAGAGAGTGGAGCTGAGGACAAACAAACCTTCTGGAACTTAAGTGGACAGAAAATAGGAAAAAGTTACAAACTGGTAGCCTGGACAGTGAATTAAAAAACTGCACAGGGCTGTTTGCTGTTATTTCTTAGATTTGGGACATAATCCTGCTCTAAGGCAATGGGAGTTTTGCTATTGAATTCAGAGGGACCAGAATCAGGCACTTTGTCTTCTCCAGACCTGACCACTTTATTTGGAAATATAACTTTTTAAAACACACACTTCTCTCTTAAAATGCTACAAAGTAAAGCAAGTAATTACATTAGGCTCTACCTGAAGCTCCAGAGAATTAATACAAAGGCTGCTTGACTCTTGCCAACTTTCACTATTACAATTTTACTAGCACCATATGCAGCACTACCGTACCTGCTTGTTTCACTTAGTAAAATCATTGGGGTTTGGGTTTGTTGGTTTTTTTTGTTTTTTCTTTTTTTTTTTTTTTGCAAAGGAACATGCAATATCCACAAACAAAATCTCCAGGGAGTAGGAACCAGCTTGGAGGCCCATATGGCCTTAGTATCAAAGTAATCAGAGAGGGAACAGGTCTGTTTGCTCAGCAACCCCACCCTTTTTGCAAACATGTGAGAGTTGGCTCAGGAAAAGGTGCTCTTTTGGGTGGTTTCTGTTGCTTGCTGTCATGCAAGAAACTGTGATGTGAGATTTCCAGTGTTATTTTCAGCACCCCTGTAGCCTAAAAGGAAAGAAGATGTGAGGTAGGGAGAGAACTGGCTGTGACAGCTTTGAGACTATGGAAGGACTGGGGACACCTTCCTAAGGACACCCAGGAAAGGGTTTCTGCAGAGGAGAGTTTTAACCAGAAAAACCTAAGCCTGTGATTTTCATTTGACTAATTCCAATGCAGGAGAAGAGCTGAATGCAAATCACACATACAAGGCTTCACATAAAGGCCCAAGTGTCTGCTAAAGCAGAGTAAGAGTCAATGAGGGATTTTTCATCACTGGACTTGAAAATTTAGTGACTTCTTGCTGAAAGATGAGTTTTGAAGAGCCAAGAATCTGCCAGTGTGCTGCGTTGACATGCACAAATACACTGAGCTGTGACTACTGCAAGGTACAACCATGTGGAAGTCAGATATCAATGACTGTAAGACACTGGCTAGCTAAGGCTGACAGGTTTGTTTGCAATCTTGGTTCTGAATCCCAGCACAGACTAATGCACACTTGTAAGTGCTAGGCTGAGATCAGCCCTCAGGAGCTGGAATCTGGGAGAGCTGCCCTCTCTTCTGGCCAGGTGAGCTGGCTGATGGTTTGGGACATGCTTCTCTGTAGCTCTGGGAAAAAGAACTGCAGAATCACAGGAATGTTGGTTGCATGAGACTGCTGGAGCTTACCTAGTCTAATCTTCAGTCAGAACAGGACTACCACAATCACCATACATTATATTAGCCTTATCTAGCTAAGTCATAAAAAGCCTCCAAGCAAGGAGCCACCATCACCTCTCTGGAGCATCTGATGGAAAAGGCCAAGCTGAACATCTCCATCTGCCATGAGTGCCTGTTGTCCCTTGTTAAGTCCCCTGACATGACCAAGAAGGGTTTGATATCGTCCTTTTTGTACCTGCTCTTCAAGGAGATCTGCTTTGGGTTTCCCTACACGAGGAAAAACAAGCTCCTTCTACCTCACTCTTGCTGCATCTGCACTCCAGATGCTGGGCCATGGTGGCAACCCTCAGTTGGATTTTTCCAGTTTTTTTCCATGTTCCCCTTGAGGCAGAAGTCCCAAAACTCCAGCTGTGGATGCACCAGTGCTGGGAAAAGGAAGTGCACGGTGCCAGATGTTTGAGCCACAGCCTTGTGTTGTGGGCCAATGCATGGTGCAGACACCACTGTACCTCCATCCCTATTTCCATTGCTGACTGTCAAAGGGGACTAAACAGTTGATATAAACTAGGAGAAACAGAGTGATTTTGGTTACAGCTACAGCTTTGGCTCAGAATCTGTATAAGCTTTCCATGCTTACTCAGCAAATCAGAGCAGAGCCCAACTTACTCCCTCTTGTTCCTCAAGTTCATCTTTCAGTCTAAGACTTACCAAAACATAGTTTTATATGCTAATTTCCTTCCAGTAAACCCCTTACTGTATGTCATTCACCTATACCAAGCGGTGTACATGGAAGAGTAGGCCAATATTCTTTGTATATTACCAACTTTATGAGTTAAAGAATTACAATGTGCTTGCTTTATTTAGGTGGTAAACTTTTTTAATGAGTCTGGAGGGTCCTTTACATAAAAGTAGTGACTCTAGCTTGGAATCTCTTTCCATGTTTATTAGAAATGTGTTTTACTTTACCGTGAAAAAAGCCAAGGAAACATGCAGCCCTAAAGTCTAATGAAGTAGTTACTCGTGCAGTCAAAGTTCATAAATTTTAAACACATTTAATTTATAAATTGAAAACATGGCTTGCACTGGCTTTTTCAAGATTATTGCTTGCCACAGGGGTTTTAGGATAGTTGCTGGGCCATGCATGCTACCTCTTTTCTTTTCAGGCCAAGACTGAATCTTCATGATTTGCTCACACTTGTGGTTGTTTTTTGGGTTTTTTTAATAAAAGTCTTTTCAGAAAGGTGTCTCTTTGGAGCATTAAAAATCATAACCCATCCAGCAGTCTCAGCAGTCTCTTTGTTCTCAACTTAGATAGGATTTGCTTTTGAACTGACACTTTGAGAGCTCTTTCTCCTGGTGAGAGGCCCTTTGTCCCTCTGGAGACCTGTCTTCTCAGCTAATTGTGAAGCGCAGTCCCTGCAGTGGCAGTCTGAGCTGGATTCCAGTCTCACACCAATAAAACCTCAGTGCCAGCCTGGGTGAGGAGCCCAGCTCCCAGGAAAAGGGAATTTGGGGAAGTGGGGAAATGAAGATGCTAACTCCCCACTTTTGCCCTCTGCATTCCACGGGTTGCTCATCCATCCCTGGTGAGCGACTCTGGCTGCACAAGCTCCACCATGGTTTGTCCTACTTGCAAAGCAGTCTCAGGTACAAAACACTCCTTAGGGATGTCTGGCACACAGTAGCACTCTACCTGCTTCAGGAGGAGATGAGAGGAGGGTTCCAGTCTTATGCCAGCTGGAATTTCCACCAGACATCCTCACTAGGCACACTACTTCATGTTGGTGCCTCTGTGAAGTGAGCCAGCAGATACCTGATGACTGCAGGATCACTTTTCGTTGACTCAGAGTCACAGAAGGTCAGTTCTGGAGCTTCAGGCCACTTTACATGGATATTATAGAAATTACACTGTGCCTATGATAGGGGAAAACATCAGACCCACAGTACCTGGAACAGCAGTGTTGGTATTTACCTGTTGAATCTTTAGATTTATATGGACAATTTCCCAAGCCTCTTTTAGCAATATGGCAATGCAGGTAAAGAAAAAAGGGTAGCAGGGCTCACCCTCTCTGTTTCCATGCTCCCAAAATGATCAATTATACCCAAGCCACTTCAGAAAGATATTTGTGAGTCACCTGGCCTCAGCATCCCCATGCCACCACATCCCTTGCCTGGATAACCACCGAGTTTCTGTCCCCACACTTACCAGGGCTGCTTCTGCATGGCCCCTCCAGATCACTCCATCCTCAGTCGAGCAGGCACCTCCAGGAGCTCCTGAAAAGGCAGCTGGGAGGAGATGCCCTCCCAGTGACTGATGAAAGTCCCTGCTCTGGCTCACCATTTCTCCCATCTCTTCCCACTCTAAGCCCCACAGTCCCTGCGTCGCTGCCTGGCTGTTGGCACACACCAGGCCCAGCCAGAGCTGGGAGCAGGGCCAGTAATTGGAAAGGGGAATTGCAAAGCCCCAGAGCTGATCAGCTGGCAGTGAGGGAGCATTCAGCAGCCACTTCAGGGGCCAGCCCAAGGCCCAGAGTGGGTTGGCAGCCTTTTGTTTGGTAGCACAGGGCGGACACGCACGGCTGCTCCACTCTCAGCAGGCACGGCCGAGGTTAAAGCAGGTGGTGGCTCGCTGGCTGGGGAAGCCTTCTCCTTCTGCTGGGGCTGCTGAGGCTGTGCAGGAGCAGTGCTGGAGCAGGGGACAGCCATGGCACGGTGCTCAAGGAGCTCACACTCACCAGTGAGCATGATAGCCTCAGGCACGGCTCCTTGGCCTCAGGAGTGCCACCAAGCACCGTTCCAGTGCACAGCAGGAGCAGCTCTTTCCTCATATATCTTTTACTCATTAACCAAAGTTTCTAAATATAGCCCTGACTAGCAGTAGCAAGAGATGGGGGGTGCCCTCTGTGGTTGGGTCTTTGCTGTCTGCCTACCTGCAGCACCAGCACCTGATCTTTGCTTTGTCTGGTGCCCTCTGATCTCAGGCCTGGGACACATGGATAATTTACACCGCAGGTTTCCTGCTGCACACAGGAAAAGCATGCAGTCCCAGGAATGGAGCCAGCTTCTCCTGTGCTCCTGCCAGCCCTGTGCTGTCCTCCCCTTCATTCCTGAATCAACTGAGCAAAAAATATCACTCCTCTCTAGGAGAAACCAGGCTCCTGGTGGAGCCAACATGGGTAAAACCCATGAGTTCAGAGCCTGACTCCTTTTGCAGTTGTTCTCACTCATTACCTAGGATGGGTCTATTGGGAGCTCTCTGCTCTTGGCAGGGAAGGATTGAATCTTATACAGGCAGGTAAAATGGAAACTATTGCCTTTGCTGTGAAACTTTCAGGACATTTTGGGAATATCTGATATATTTGTATGATTAGGTTCCTCACTTCAGCCTTGGCTTGATGGGAGGTAGTAGAATCCCTGTACCTACCCATTACTCACTGCCAGGCAATGCTTACCCCTTCACTCAGCAATTTATTCAAAAAGTGGGCAGCTGGGGAAGAGGGAAGACATCTCATGTTCCTGTGTGGATTTTGGGCTACATTCCACCTGTAGCTTCTGCAGGAGTTACATGTGTCCATTCCTTCTTCCAGTTCTGTAAGAATTGAAAAAGACAGTTAAGGGAGAAAAACTAAATGATCATTTGCACTTTGTCTGACAAAGAAAGAGGTTATGGATGTTTAAAGGTTTGTTGCTATATTCTAGGTAAAGGAATATGATTATGATTTCTTGCATGTTGAAATATGATGTCACTTGACAGCTTAATGTTAATTTAATTTTTTGTCCATTCCTACCAAAATGGCCTTTACAATGTAGTAAAAATTCTAGATAGTCTCCAAAACTCCTCAGAGCAGCCTACTATGAAACTTCATAATCATTCTATGTGAATTCCTCAAGTCATCTAGCTCAACATGATTTTCTTGGAGTAAATGGAAGACCACGTTCTCTATGCCTTGAATTCTTTTTGTTATAATATTTGAGGTAGGATAGCATTTTGTATAGAGAAAAAAACCTTGTAATGGGCACAATATGCTCATCAGAAGTAACCTGCCTTTTAGTGAATGGCCTCTTATCCATCCTCTCTTACCCAAGGATCAATTTTCACAGTAGCTGGAAATCTAACTACCCATGTCTCCTCTCGGGAAAACAGTGTGAGAATAAAAATCTGTCAGTGAGCAAATATTTGGTGGCAAAGCCAAAGAAATAATGTTCTTTTGAGACAAAACTCTCTTTACTTACAGCTGAGTAGACAGAAATTAAGTTATAAGGAATCCAGGCTCCTTGCCAATTCATCCCCATCTGCTTGTCAGGAACAAATGCTTTGTTATTTGGCTCAGAGAGGGAGCAAAGAGCAGGAGAGAGGACAGTGGGCCATGGCCTTGACCTCCCACAGGCACTCCCCTGTTGGATTTTGGTTAAAACTTCAACACTCCCCCACCCACAGGAGCTGCTCTTGCAGCACTAATACTCCATGCTAGTGACAGAGAGAGGGCCAGGACTGGCTTGCCAGCAGAAGTGGGTACCATTCAGGAAAAATCCATCTGGATAAAAAAGAAATGAATGAACATGAATGTGTGAGAGTTAAGAAAAACAAAGGTGGGTGTGGAAATCAAGAAAGTAAAGAAGAGGGATTTTCAGTGTCCTTGTGAGATCAAGGTATGTTGTTTCACTGATAGGAGCAAAGAGACTTCTGGGGGCTCTGAGCAACTGAAAGAGTTGGTAGTGCCTGGAGCTACGTTGCTGTGTCACCAGTATTCTCTAAAAATGTGAGAAAATAGAAGAGCAAGTGCAAGAACTATGTACCTCTACCACAGCAGCAATCTCAGCAATCCTATGGAATTCAACAAGGAGACATTAAAAAGTTCTGGGTGTGGGACAGAATAACCTCAAGCTGTGAAGTAACAGCTAGCTGGAAAGGACCTGGGGGATATGGTGGGTGACAAGAGAAGTGTGAGACTAGAATGTGATCTTATTGCAGCTAACTAACTGCAGATTGCATGCCAGAGTGCTCGGAGGAGGATGGCCAGCAGATTGAACAGGATATCTGCATGGCACTGGTAAGTCTGCAGGTGGAGTGCAACATCCAGTTTTGGGACTCTTGTCTCAAGGGGGATGTGAAATGAGCTGGAAAGGTCCAGCTAAGGGGTGCCACTATGGCCCAGTGTCTGGAGTACAGATGTAGCATGAGAGGGGGGAGGGAGCTGGGCTTGTTTTTCCCAGTGAAGGGGAGCCCAAATGGTGATGGAACAGCAGCCTATGTCTGCCTGAAAAGAAGGTACAAAGACAACAGATCCAGATTCTTGGTGGTTTCAGAGAATGTAACAGGGGGCAACAGGCACACATGGCAGGTGGGGAGGCTCAGGCTTGCTATTAGGAAAGGTTTCTTTGCCAGATGCTCCAGGTAAGTGGTTGCAGTTCCTGCCTTGGAGAGTTTTCACAGCTGGGCTGGATAAGGGCACAGCTGACCTAGCAGTGGTGGTAGTCCTGCTTTGACTGGGGTGATCTTCAGGGTCTCATCCAACCAACATTTCTATGATCTCATTTCTTGGCATAAAGTTATCAGTGTAGGTACTGCCTACTTCACTAGCACAGATGCTATTTTAGGAAAGGTTGCAAACAATCAATGCAACACTACATAGACAGCTTGCTGCAATCCAAAAATGTCACCCAACCTGAATCAATGAATGCACAAGCTGCATATTCAGCTGCATGTATTTTCCATTTAGCCAGATCACATAAATATAGTTGTGTCCTTCAAGAAGCTTTTCCCACTGCATCCAAGGTGTTGAGGCACTAGCAGACTCAGCTGTTGATTTTCTGTAATTGCTTCCAGATTCATCATTTCTGGCAGGCCAAGTCAGCACAGATTGTTCTTTCTTTCTTTCCTTGGCTTGCAAAACTCCTGAAGCACTCAACATGCTTCAGACACAAATACAGGACCAAGAGGTCTTACAAACCATAGATTGCTGTGTCAAATGCAATGTCAGCCTTCCAGACTACCACTCTGCACTTACCCACTTATAAGAAGGAGGAACAGTACAGAAGCTGATCCTTGCTGAAACAGTGTTGTGAAGCATCCAACGTACAACATACTGGCCAGTGCAGCCAGTTTCAGTATCTGTGAACACAGCTGCAGTACCATGTAATGTCACAATAGTAATTACCCTTTCCACTTAAATTTTCTGTTATTTTAATCTAGGAGTATAACTGTTCTGCACATTGCAATGTCATGCTATTGAAACTGAAAAAGAAAGCTGACTTGACCATTGAAACTGAAAAAGAAAGCTGACTTGCAAAATTCTTGGTGTTGACAGATTTTGGGTTGTGTTATTTTCCATTTTCTCTGCAGCACTGCTCTGTATTCCTGCTCATCCAAAGCCAAGAATGGCAAACAAGCACCTCTTTCTGAGCAGTGCCACGTAACCTTTTCAGACCTATCCACCACTAGGAGTGTTTAGAGATGATTTTCATTACAGGTATACTTGATTTGTTAGCAAATTCACATGTCAGGTGTGATTCTTTTCATTACAGCCTCTGTTTCCTGCTCCTGCCTATTTGCACAGTGACCCATATGTCTCATGGTAAGTAAACCTCCCAGGGAACATACTGTAATTTCCAGAGAGAAAAGGCCACTGAGAGAGCCATCTTTATTTCACCAGGACTTCCCAAGCATTTCTGTCTCTTTCCTGTGTAAATAACATGCATGGATTTTTTCACATCTGAACAACGTTCTACCCACCAATCATAAATCGAAGAGGCAGTTTTGCATTTTTCTGTATTTTACATAATCGTATTATTTTTTATGAGATATGGAAGACATAAATCAGCATGTAATTCAAAATTTCCAGCATTCCTCTGGTTTACAATGAATTAATAATACAGAATAGCAGAGATAAAACACCTACCTGGTGTTTTACATCAATTTTTGTCATCCTAATCCCATTGATTGCTAATTTAATTAAGTTTTACACTAACCTCCATCCTGTTATTGACTGGAATGTATTTACAAAAAAAAAAAAAAATTAAAGCATGTGATTCTTTAAACATTATCTCAGCAGACAATTTCTACAAAAATCTATAGGGGGATGTACCTCTCCTGGCGCACTCTTTCCCCTGAAATATCTAAGCACTCCTAACACATCACTTTGAAAAGGGTAATGAGGGCACCTAAGAAAGAAGTTTATTTGCAAATGAGGCCACATAACTTTATTAAACCAGTTTGTGTGTGGGAGCTGGCAAAACCACCTCTTGCAGTCTGCCCAGTAGGAAAATGCATCTCTTGGTTGTTTCTAATAATTCAAATTTGGGTGCTTAGAGACCCCACCCTCTAAAATATAAAAGGGAATTAATTATGGGAAGAGTTGCAGTAGGTTTGCTTGTTTTTCTCCCTCACTTGGGAAAACAAAAATCTTCATGCAAAGGATCTTAATATTTTTGTCTGCTTAGGGCATGTTTCTATTTACTGATCCAGCAAATCCCGTTCTGTTTACAGTCACACACCATTGCTAAGAAGGCAAAGGCATTTGCATGAAACAGCAACAGTAGATCTGTAAAATTGTGCTAAGTTTTTAGTCTGGACATTATTTTGTTAGTCTTAGAGGAAACAAAGTTCCCCCATTTTGTGCCACCTTCTCTCTCCACACCTTTCTTCCTCCTCCATCTTCCACATACTTGGCTGATCCCTTCCCTCCTTTTTGCCCCACTCTGCAGTAGTTTAATGAAGACCACATGCCCCCAGTTTACCCATCAGAGTGTTTTATGGGACAGCACCAGAAACCTTTCTTGTACGGCCTGCCTGCAAGCCACCTTTTATAGCATCTTTTTGACTGTCAGGCCATCTTCCTAGGTGGTCGCACTGGCCTCTCCCCATTCCTGCTGGGAGCCTCCTGCATCAGAGCGGTTTTTCATCCCATCTTCAGCGCCTCTTTTAGGAGCTGAGAGTTCTCCAGGGCTCCCTTTCCCATTAAAATTCCTTTCCACAAGACTGCATTTACCAATTCTTTGAGTGTGTTGAAGTCTTCTGGTTTAAGTTCATTAGTCCACTGCTTCTGCTCCCTCCTCTCCTGAAACTCAAGACCTCTGCTAATTTGTGATCTTTTCCACTCAGAACACCTTCCTCAGCAGCAGCAGCCTCTCATCCAGTTTTCCCACATTAACCAGCAGCAAACCACAAGCCACCAGGTAGAGCTGCACATGCCTCATGTCACTGCAGCAAAAAGCTGCTCTTTATCCACAAAACTTCAGGGATGGGCTAGACATTGTAATTGCCTCCTGAACACATATCTAGGACAGAGTTTCCAGTGCTGTGGAACTCCTACAGGAAATACAGGCATCACGTTTCCCACGTTCCCTGCTGCACACAGGGATCTGGTTGAAGGTATAAGCTCACTGCAGTTAAAGATGGATGCTCGTGGCTCTGCAATCAGACTCCTTGTCTCTATGCAAGCAATTCCACTAGGAACCAGAAACCAGCTCCAATGCTTTGGCTCTGTGCTGTCCCCCACTCCCAGTAAGCCCTGGGATGTAACTGACTGGAAAGAGATGAGTCTGGGAACTTCAAAGTTCTGTTGGCATCCTTGTCCTTGAACCAATGCACTTCTTTCCCCAGTAACAGGCAGTCAGATGTTCAGATGCAGATACCGATTTTGTAGTTCTCCTCCTGGATGCTGAATTTTTCTCTGAAGCCAAGGAAAGTGGCATCAGGAAACCAGCAACGCTGCAAGTCACACACATTGTCTTAAGAAAGGGCAACAAAAAAAAACCTCAACAAAATCCACAAAAAGAAAGGCATATAAATCTGGAATGCAGAATTCACAAAAAGAAGAAAAAAGAATTTTTGTCTGGATTTCTCCCAGAAACAGCCACAAAAATTCTCTGCTGGGCTGATGATCAAGAAAATTATCTTTTAGTTCTACCCACATCATCTTATGTGGTATTTTAAACATAATATTATTCACGGTAATTTTTCACTTCTAATTGCAATGTCCTTTCACTTCTTTTACTTCTAAGTGCCAAGCTTACAAGAGCTAAGCAAAACTCTTTTCAGTGTCAAATTCTCCCCAATTTAAAGGGCTAGATGCACTGCATTACCATTACCATTTAACACACATCCTGCTTTTTGTGGTTCTGTCTTGCTTTTCTCCACTTATTACTTTTTCCCTTTCTCCACTTTCTATTTCAGGCTGTCAAGGAGAAAGCAGAGTCTGATTCCTACAATGAAATGCTTCACCTGCAGAGCCTGCTGAGAGTGAAATTGATAAAGGACAGCACCAGCCCAGGCAATTTCACTCACAGCGGGCACTTGCAGGTGAAGCACTACCATAAAATGGAGCAAGGTTACTCGCCTGCTGCCTCCCAGCACAAGTCACCAGTCAATAGCTGCTTGTTTCCTGACCTTTTCAGTTGTCTCCTGCCATGCACCACTTGCTCTGACCCCAGTGGGAGAGGCAGGAATCAGCCATGTAGCCCAGTGTTTGCAGGCAGGGGCTGAGCCCAGGTAAGTGCTCCAAATGAGGAAAGCTTGGCTGGAGGCTGGCCCGGGCACGGGACTGCTCAGGCCACCTTCCCACCAGGGGGATCCTCAGGAGGATGTTTGCAGTCCCACCCACACCTTCATGCAGTGCAACAGTCCCACAGAGCTGTCACCACTGCAACTGCCTGACAGGACAAAATCAACTCATAGATGCTTCTGTAACATCTCTGTAGGGTACCAAGCTGATGCCCTATGTCATTTAAGACAATCCATACATCATTTTAGCTGCTGGTTTCCATTTCAACACAGGTTGATACCCCAGGGGGTATCACTCTCACTGTCTCTCCAGCATTGCTTTGCCCCAAGTCCTGCTTCCTTTACTATTTGAAAATCTTGTGTATTAAAGAACAATTCTAGCCAGTTTGGGATTTTTTTTTTTTTATAGGAATGTTCCTCAGAGCCTGACAAATACCAGGATTGATGTTTTTCCCAAGACAGGTTAGTGTAAAGAGTAGTCATATGAGAATTGTGGTGATGCAAAGTAGGGAAACTGGGCTCTGCCATCTACCCCTTTTTTCAATACTAGAAGTAGGGGATGAAACTCAGAATCTCCAGATTTGGAAAAAACAAATAAAGAAGCAAACTTTTCATATGTAATTCATCATGTATTTAACAAGGTAATGACACTATTTCATACCCAAGACCAAAATATTTTGAAATATAAAAAATGCTTAAGTCTTTCAGGAGAACAGTCATAGTTTTACTTAGATCACATGGATAAAGCAAGCTTAAAAGTTCCAACAGATCACCTTTCTCATACTTCAGGGCATAAAATTCCAGGAACAGAAGGGATTATTGAGAAACTCCCTTTCTAAACAGTGCTATACAGTCCTTGTTAGAGACTTGAATACCAGGCAGTGCCAGACATGTGGCAAAGCAATTCCTGCAGCACTGGTGGGGGAAAATCATTGCTACAAATATTCTTTCTTTAAATACCCATCATACCATTTACAAAATTCGAGGACTGAAATTAAGACCTAAGGAGCGCAGTGCAAACTCAATGTACTTGAATACCCAGCTCCTAATTTAGAACATAATTCTCAATTGAAATTAGTGGAAAAATAGGAGTCTCAGAAGGATTTAACTGCCTCAATGCCTTCATGTCTAGATTTCCAGTAGGTGCATCTCAAATCAGCTCTGAAGCCTTTACTGTGCTGTTCCAAAAGGCTTCTCACAATCTGAAGTGCAAAATTTACCACCAGGAACTGGCCTTCATAAAAACCTTTATCAATGGCTGATTACAAGTATGATTATTGCCATTCCATGGGAGGATACAGGGCAAGGACAGAACACTTCAGAAATGTGACCACAGGTTAACTGCTAATTAGCAGATGGTCTCTGTGTGTTTCCATTTATGAGCTAGAAACAGATTATAACACTTTTTAAAATTTTTTTCCCGAAAGGTCTAGTTTAACTCTAGTCAAAGATCCTGAGCAGTCTCTTGGAGGAAAAAAATCTACAGCAGATTCTTCTTTTCCCAGTTGATAGAAATCAGTGACTACTAAGAGTGATTTAAGTTTGAAAACTTAAATAAGCCTGTACATTTAAGCTGACAGTAAAACTATTACTTGACCATGCTCACTGCTGAACAGGTAACCAGCTCAACTGATTTGAGGGTCACAGAGCTATAAAAAGAAAGCATTTCCCTTTGTTTTATCCACAAACATATCAAGGGTATAAGGGTTTGTTTCTTTGCAGTCTCTGAAATTCTTACTGATGTTAACAACATTGTATTTTTACACACTAATTGGTGCAGTCTGAACCAGACCTGCTCCAAACATGGGAGATGTGAGCCAGGCAGGCAGCAATCTTCCCACACTTCCTTTTGTGCCGGTTTAAAACTCACCAGGGACCTCACAGAAACCTTACCAACAGCAACAGCTGAAACAAGTCATAAACGTGGCTGCTCCCAAGGCCCAGAGTGTGCAGGCTGCTCTGGCTGGTGCCACGTGTCCCCTCTCCCTCCCGGGGGAGTCTGGCTTGTGTTTGCTGCAAGGCGTCACCACGTCCCTCTTGGCACACTCATTTCTCCAAAGGCTCTGCCCCATAGTTCAGGCAATTGCTGAATAATAAATTCAGGCAAATACAGTATATTAAAAGCTGAATTTAGCTTTAAATATTGTAATTGTAATTTGTAATATTGTAATTGTCTCAGCATTTTCTTTTTAGATGTAATTCGTTAGCTGTTTTTACCTGACAGAGCTCTTCTTTGCCTATTTTATTAAGTCAGTCCTTTCTCTTTTTAACTTCGAGAGTCAGGCATTGGACTGATTGCATGTTTCTAGTGCACTTCCCTTTTTCCAAAGGGAAAAAGGACATAGACCTCCACAGCGTGCCAAAAGCCTGAAAGGATTTATGTTAAATATTAATCTGAAGTTGGTCATAAAATCACAGGAAGTGCCAAATCTAATGCCTGAATTCCTAAGTGCCAGGAAACCAGACTTGCAAGTCATTAAAAACTAAACAAAATCTGCAATGGCACAACCAGATGAGTTGCCACACACCTTGTGACTACTCAGAACACTGCCTTGTTTACTTAGGTAATGATGTGGCTTCTGTATGAAAGGACACATTTTTCCTGAGCCCAGGAAAAATGAGGCCATCAGACTCTACTTGGACCTGAAGAAGAATCACACCTCATGTGCCACCAAGCCCTGATGACATCTTCACCATTACTTCTCATTTTATAGAAACATGGCCAGTGTAGGAGCTACTTAACAGCAGGGGATTTCCCCCCAAATATGAACAACAAATATGAAATTTGTCATTGTTAGTGTGGTTGCCTCAGGAGAGAAAAAGAATGCGCTTATTTACAAGATTCTGTAATTTAGTTGCTTCAGGTTCCAGGCTGCAATAGATCGTTTATATTTTTTAAAAAGTTGAAATGACAATTAGCAGCAAAATGGACATTAGTTGTATCCAGTTATGCAAAAGTTATGCAACAGAGCATTATTTTGTTCTTCTGGTACTAAAATTGGAACAGAACTGCAACCTGTAGTGGGGGAAACAACTCTGTGCTTGCACCTGCCAGAACAAGGATTATTTGTCTGTTCCACAGCAAGTGGGACAGCCCCACAGTTGGGCTGCTAAGGCACTCAGGCAAAGGAGGGAATACTCTAGGAGAAGGCATTAGACTCTGAGCTGTAGGATAAGAGTGAATTTTGGGACTTTGTTTCTGAAATGAAGAGCTGAACTGTGGGAACTGTGAATCCTCAGATGAAGAAGGCACCCCTTGGAGCCTAGACATGAGCAGCAAAATGTGAGAACCACTACAAGAATAGCAAAAGTTATTCACAACTTTCTGATAAAAAGAAGGGGTAGCACTTTTCAAGGAGTGACACTTACTTCCTCAGAAGTTTCCAACTGCTCTATATTCTTATCTCTGTATTTTCTTATGACAATAATTTATCAGGAAAAAACACAGAATATCCTTTTACATTGGCTTCTGTTGGTTCATTAGTGTCTGACACAGTTTTTTTTCCTGCATTTTATTTCACAGTCTTGCATAACCTTGAAATTTCTGATGATAAAACCTGTGATACTTGTTCTGCCAGTACTAAAACCACACCCCCTGAACTGTAACCTATGGCTATAAGACTCGTAGCAGGGAAATTCAAGAAGAGAAATGATCAAGCAAGTTCCCACTGAATTTCTCATTAAATTAGAGAGGATGGGTTTTGCCCAGCTTCAAACTGGATCTCAAGGACCATGACCATTCCTGGGATTGTAACCCATGATTATAACTGCTCCAAAATAACACAGCCTAGAAACAGTTTTTCCAGATCACCTTTGCAGAGCAGTGAGGAGCATAGCATATGGCTCCACATGCACAGAAATGCTGTCTGGACTGACTGGCAGAGCACTCCTTAAAATAGCTCTGAGTCAGCAGGTTTTGCAGTCACGAAGGCAGAGCAAGGGGAGAGATTGAAGCAGCTCACAAAGCATTGATGCACACACCGCAACTCCTACTCCTGGTGCAGCTTTTGGAGCGTTCTCAAGGAAGAGGAGGGTTAGATGGGCAAAGGCTTTTAAATATTCTCTCATGCAAAGGAATGGAATTAGGCCCACAAAAGTAATTTGCTTGGAATATTAACCTGGGAAATGGGAGATACATTTGAACTCCCTTGTGGCAGAAAAGCAACTGAACTTGGGTCATTTACAACCTGATTATCCTAACCATGAGTAATTTTAAATAAAAAGAGGCAACTGGGATTTCTTCTCCAGCTGTGCTTGTCATAAGGCTTGATCTTATAATTGTGCTCTTAGGATATCTACAGGATGAGACAAGTAGAAATTGGAATGAGAAAGGTAGATGAACAACTTATATTTTAAATATAGGGAGAGTTCAAAAATATCTAATGCATATGCTATAAATTACCATGCATTCATCTCAAACTTGAAGAATGGTTTGTGTAATGTTGAAAATTCATACACATTTATTAAAATAACCTTGCCTAAGGACTATGTTCGGTGATCTAGGTGCTTAGATGCTCAATCCTGTATCTGGTCAGATGCTGTGTGAATTGACCCACCTGAAGCTTCACCCTGCCCTGGACACTTTGGCTACTGCAGGACTGTGTGATCAACAGGTGTGACCCCTGAGCCCTGTAATGAACAGCAGAAATGAAATAAAAGATGTTGTGAGAACCAAGGCAATTAGTGGAAATGCTGCAGCATTTACAAAAATAGTTTTTCATGAGAGGGTGTTGTTTGGAGCTTCTGAAGCTGCACACACCCAAACTAATGGAATGCTTTAGGAAGCAGGGAAAGGTAAAATTATAATCTGAGCAATGCCCTCTCCTACATTATCAAAACAGACTTTTTATGTCTGCCTCGCTTATAGGGTGGGGGTTTTTGGGAGGGGATTTTTTCCAGTAGATTTTTACCAGTGCTATATGACAGCAGCCATTGATGACGTGGAGAGAATGAGGACAGAGATTGTTCTGAATGCTCAGCTGCAATGGACAGCCACCACAGCTAACATCTGTCTGTCTGTCTGTCTCCCCTCCTCCCCAGCTCCACTCAGCCAGCAGTATGCCTCACCCCAAGAATTCGGTTTGAAAACCGTGAAGAGTTGTCCACCCATGAGAATCAAAAAACCCAAAACCCACGAGAATTAAAAAGACCAAACCCAGACAGGAATGTTGTTTGCTCTGAGTCTGGTATGGGCAGTGTCCTGCCATGGTCACAGGACACCTGAGTCTGGAGGCCACCCAGCCTTCAGGAGTGATTGCTCCCTGCCTAGCTGTGTCAGTCATTAATTCCCCACAAGAACCCATGGGAGGAGAAGTGAGGAATAAAGACTGGATTTTCTATTTTAAAGAGATTATATTTTGCATAAAATTTTTCATATTTTTGTTTTAAAAAAAAGCCTCACCCCCCTCCTTGCCAATAACAACCATATTCTGCTGCATCTAGAAGAAGCTCCTGTTTTGTTTCAGTGCTTTGAAATTAACTTTATATTCTAATAACCCCTTCCTCACTCAGGAACTCTTGAACGGAAAACGATTGGGAATTCAAGGGTGCTGGTAACAGGGGCTGGGCATGGCAGGACCCTCTTCCCAGTGAAACCCTTGAGAATTTAGAAAAAAACCCCAAAAAATAAAAAACCAGACAAAATTTATTTTTTTAAAAAATGATAATTTATTTTTTAGAAGATAAGATTTATTTTTAAAAAGACAAAATGTATTTTTAAAAAAGCAAGGACTGCAGGACAGGCATGAAGGCAGTGCAGCCTGACTGGTATTAGTGGATCCAGGTTTTGCTGGGATTGACTGCCCAGGTGCAGGGGTCCCAAATGGCAGCTGGGCACCATTCCTGTCTATCACTTGTGGACATTCACACAATCACTGAATGGGACAGGTTGCAAGGGACCACAGTGGGAAATCTGGTCCAAGCTCCCTGCTCAGGCAGGGTCATCCCAGAGCACACGGCACAGGAATTGTGTGCAGACAGTTCTCGGGTATCTCCAGTGAGGGAGACTCCGCAGCCTCTCCGGGCAGTCTGTTCCAGTGCTCAGTCACTTGCACAGTAAAGAAGTTCATCCCCACATTCAGGAAGAACTTCTCGTGCATCGGTCTCTGCCCGATTCCTCTCGTCCTATTGCTCGGCACCACCGAGCAGGGCCTGGCTCCTTCCTTTGGCACCCTCCCTTCGACACTGATAAACATGGACGAGGTCCCGTCTCAGCTGTCTCCTCCCGAGGCTGAGCAGGCCCAGCTCTCTTAGCCTGTCCTGGTAAGAGGAGAGATGTTCCAGCTCCTGGATCATCTTTGTCTCCCCCCGCGCTGGACCCACTCCAGGAGCTCCCATCTCTCTCGTACGGAGGAGCCCAGACCTGAAGAGCAGGGCAGGCTCACCGCCCTGCCCGCTAGCCGGGCTCCCCTCATTCCCGCCCGCCCGCCCGCTGCGCGAGCCGCTCGGGGCGGGGCGGGGCCGCGCTGCCGTGGTAACGGGGGCGCGAGACACCCCGGAAGCGAACGCGCGCGCCGGCCCCGCCCCCCCCCTCGGCGCTCGGTCTGGCGGCCCCGCGCGCGGCGGGTGACGACGTGTCGCGCGCGCGCGCGAGGGGGGAGCCGGAAGCGGCGCGGCCGCGTCAGGGCGCGCGCGGGGGGCGAGAGAAGGAGCCGCGACCCCGCTGCCGCCCAGCGACCCCGGCCCCGCCGGCCCCTGCCCCGTGGTCCCACGGCCGGACATGGCTCTGCGGCGGCTTCTCCTCATCGCTGCCGCGCTGGCGGCGGCCACCGCGCCCGCCGCCGCCTTCTACCTGCCGGGCCTGGCGCCCGTCAACTTCTGCGAGGCCGGCAAGGAGAAGCCCGAGTGCAAGGTGAGCCCGGGGGGCGCTGAGGGGAGGCCCCTGAGGCCGCCCGGGTGCGGCGCGGCCTGGGTGTTGTCCCCCTGCCGCGGGGCTGCTTGGTGGAGTTTGTCCGGAGGGGTTGGAGCCCCCTCGCCGTGCCGTACCGGGGCTGTGGCTGCCGGGGCCCCGAGCGTGGTTCCGTTCCCGCTGTGCTCAAGTTGCTCCCAGAATTGTTAGGGTTGGAAGGGACCTCTGGAGACACCCGGTCCAGCCCCCCTGCCAAGGCAGGGTCACCGGGAGTAGGTGACACAGGAGCGCGTCTGAATGTCTCCAGAGGGGGAGACTCCGTGACCGCCTGGGCAGCCTGTTCCAGTGCTCTGTCACCCTCATCGTAAACAAGTTCCTCTTCGTGTGGAGGTGAAAGTTCTTGTAATTTAGTTTATGACCATTGCTCCTTGAAAAGGAAATTGATGAGACAGAGGACCCAGGGGAATGGCAGAGGTGCTTGCCTGGCTCAGCTCCGGCCTGGCTGGATGACCACGATCCCTCCGAGGGAAGGAGAGAGCTGTCGGCTCATCCTGTGAGTTACGGCCACGTCGGGGAAGTAGGAATGTAGGAAGCTCCGGCCGGTTTTCTCCTGTGTCCTTTCAAATCCCTGCAGGAAAGCTGCAGCAAGTAAGGATGGCAGTGACAGGTCATGCCGAGGGGTGTGTGTGTGTGATTCTTGGCAGGAGCGAGCAGCTGGTGGCTGGAGCAGATATCAAAGTAAACATCCCGTAACATTTTCTTTGCTGTGTCTTCCTGGCTGCAGGAACCTGAAGTGTAGGGGCTGCCAGGGCCCGGAATGTCAAGTGAAGCTTAAACTTACCTTCATGTCTGCAGAAGGGACAAGCAAAGTTTGCATAACCAAGTAACTCATTTGTAAGGATATTGGTGGGGAGCATTCATGTAAATCTCCTCTGATGAAAAATCATCTTTGCTCCTTTGGGGCGCATTTTGAAGTTGTTTCCTGCTGCTGTGATGGAAATTACAGCAGACTATGCTTTAATACTTGAATGAGAAAGTTCAAGACTAATCAATTTTATGATCTATGGTCTTACTACTGTAGAAAGCAGCTGTCTTGCACTTTCTGAGCTCTCAGCTTCTGCATTGCATGAAACACTGGTTCATAATTCTTCAGAATAAGAGCCTGCTTAAAACTGTATGCTTTTGGTATATACCATGTGCTGACTTTATCCTTCTGCTGTCCTGAATCAGCCGAGCTGGGAATAAACCAAGTACACAATGAAGGCAGTTCAGTTGCAGTAGTAAAATGTCCCGTGGGCATTCTTTTATAGGACTACAGAAATGGTGTTTGAAGTGACCTCAACAGGTCACATACTGCAAGCCTCACGAGTATGGAGCATGAGAGGACAGAAAGCACCACTCTTGTCAACACTAGATCAACTCAGCTCTACCTTTGTTTAAGCAAGCTTTGGAAACATCCAAGCATGTAGCCATCTCCTCCCTGGGTGACCTGTTAGAGTGCTGCACCACCCTCTTAAGGAATGGGTTTTTTGAAATATAGGCTAAAGCTTTCAAGCTGCAGTTTGTGTTTTTTCACAACATCCCTGAAAAACATTACAATGTTTGGATTATTCCTGTTTTAAGCTTGTAGAAGGCAGATTTATTTTTTAAAGTCAGGTGGACTTCATAGCCTACTATATTTTGTAACCAATCTGAGACACTTACGAGGTGATCTTTCTCAGATATCTCTGCAGTTTTATTCCTCATAAAACACGTACAAAATGTTTGTCTTCTCCTGAGATTTTACCATTTAATAAGTGTGACATGAGGTGCTTGGGTACTTTAAATGTACCACCAGCAGGCAGCTGAACACCTTGACAGCTGTAGTAGTGCAAAAAATCTTTCTGCAATTAGCCACCTCTTTGCAATTTCCATATTAGACGTAGGCATATGGAGAAGTCTAAAGCACTCTTCACATCTAATTGTCTCCATGTAGTCTGCAGCTGAATGTACTCTGGTTCCTGGTAGGAAGAAACAATATATGATTGGATTATTGCTGTATCACATTTATGTAAGTGGATAAAATTAAGCTTCCTTGGACAGGCTTCATTTCTCACAGGTTTCTTGCAGTTCTCACTGTTAATTACAATGTCAGTAATAGTGCATTTTCCTCTGCCTGAGGATTTCAATCCACATGCCAGATCTCAATACCTACTATTTGTTTGTTATGATCCCTGTGATCTCCTGTCCTGTGTTGGTGAGGTGGGATGAGATGTTGTTAATGGGGCATGTAGCTAAGAACAGTGAGACCTGTGGCTTTCCCCCTATCTCCAAGTTTCCTGCTAATCTGCTTGGGCAAACTCAGTTTGGCTGTTTCTTCTGGTTTTGGTTAGAATACCATCAGAAATTGAATGGGATCTATGCAGATCCATTACTTAAATAGTAATTCTTGCCTAAAGATTAAGAATCCTTACTCAGTTTTAAAAAATCCTGATTGTTCCAAAAAGGGTTTGGTGTTGTATGGGAAATGGTTTATCAAATATGCTGATCTGCAATCATGCATGTAATTCTTAGGAAAAATTGCAGCATTCAGTAAATCTCCTCCGATGCAAGTAGCTAATTTAAGGCCACGGTTCTGTGGCCAGCTGAGGCAGTCTAATTCCCTGCTGCTGAGAGTGAGAGATTTCATTGCTGCCTTCCCCTGGGCAATGTGTTCCTGTCCTCTGCATTCACTCAGCTGTGTTACTTGTTGTGGTTTTGAGCTTAACATGGCAGGAAACTATCCCACTTTTTGCCAGTCTAGTTTCCTGTTGTGTTTGGGAGTTGAAGTGACTTACAGAGTTATGGCAAGCATAGACTACCCAGAGGTGAGCAGCAGGTCTGCATGGCTTAGGGCAGGGGAAAGATGAGCCTGAAGGTGTGTCTTTACTTAGTGGGTCATCCTAACAGCTCACAGAACTTCCTGTGTCTCCCAGGACTGCATCCTGACTTGCACATGGACAGCTAAGTCATATCAGTAAAACACGGTACCCAACTGAAGTATCTGAGCTACAGATACATGTGAACATTTCTGGCTTTTTTTTTTCCCTCCAGAATTTCTTGGTTTGGCTAAACTTGAGTGAATTTTCATAGGGAGGAAATGCTCTTCTGTTGGTAAGAAAATAGATGGCTTGCTGTTGAAAGGGAGAGGGTTTGTTCTTGAGGGCATTCACCTTTGCTTTGCTCTTCAGCTTTTGTCTGATTACACAGTAAGACAGCTCAGTTTGTGTTGTGGTTTAACCCTAGCTGGCAACTAAGAACCACACAGCTGTTTGTTCCCTGCTGACCCCAGTGAGATGGTGAGGAGAAATAGGGGGAAAAGTAACTTGTGGGTTGAAATAAGAACAGTTTAATCAGAAAAAAAATACTCCTACTACTAATGACACTAACAATAACAATAATTTTAATGAAAAGGAGAGAGAGAGAGGCGAGCACGAAACCCAGGCAAAACAAGTTGCACAGTACAATTGGTCACCACCCACTGATGGATGCCCAGCCCATCTCAGAGCAGTGATTGTCCCCTTCCAGCCAACTCTCCCAGTTTATATTCTGAGTGTGGCGTTCCATGGTATGGAGTGGCCCCTTGGCCAGTTCAGGTCGGCTTCTCTTGGCCCCGTTCCCTTCCAGCTTTTTGTGCACCTCTGTGCTGGCAGAGCATGGGAAACTGAAAAGTCCTTGACTCAGGGTAAGCACTACCTAGCCACAACTAAAACTTCAATGTGTTATCACATTATTCACTCATTGAATACAAAACACAGCAATGTGCCAGCTACTAAGAAGTAAATTCTGTCCCAGCTGAAGTGAGGACAGCCTGCTATGATACTAAGAACTGCTCTTCAAAATTTTTTTGTTTAAGTCTTTTGCTGTTTAAGCCCATTAGATTGATTTACTGTACAAGCAGATAACTGCCAAAAGCAGTGTACAGCAAACATTTGAAATTTATTGGAACTGCAAGACTAGAATAATGGAAGGGATTTTGAGACCAAGAGGGTAGAGTGAGAGTCCTCTCCCTTTCAATACAAGTGGAGTAGCCCATCTGTAATTAATGTATATAGATTAAACTAGTCTGAAACCACAGTAGACTGAATTTCAGGTTCTTACTCGAGTTGATAGAGTTAGTGAAAAACTTCCATAGGAAGGTAAATGTGGGTATCCTTGCCTTCTCTTTGTAAAGAGATTCTGTTGAAACTTAAAATGTATCAGTCTGAATGCATTGTTGAAATTATCGTAGTTCAGTTTATAGTTACTACACATATAAAATTGTGGAGCATCCTTAATTACAGGAAGAAGTACTGGTCTCATCTGCACTTTCCTTCATGTTCTTTTAAGACTTCTATTACACAAAAGTTGTGGTGATGACTAATATGACTCTAACTTGGTACATTAAACTCAAACACTGGCAGCTGTGCTAATGATATTATTTTTGTGCATGATTTCCTGCTATCTTGTAGTTGGAGTGGTTATGTTAGCCTTTAAGTGTTTTTGTCATATGGTCACTGCTTTTGTGATGGTTAGATAGTGCCTTACTTGTGCTCCCAGCAGATACAGTTCATCACACATCAAGATGTACCATTACACAAATCTTGCATTTTCAGCTTTCCTTAACCTTATTCAAACAAATCTATTTTTATATATCCTTGGGAATTGAAGGAGTGCTTTAATGTAACTGCTGGTTATCTCTGCTCTTTCAGTCTGGAATCGAGCTGTTTGTGAACAGGCTTGACTCAGTAGAGTCTGTCCTCCCCTATGAATACACTGCGTAAGTATATTACACCGTTTGTACTATTTTAATTGTCAGTTTTTCCAAAAAGATGGATTTAATTTACCTTATAGTATTATCTACTACTTACAGCAGTGTGCCACCGAGGCATGGCGATTTATTTTGCTAACCTAAGTTTACAAATAACAGAATTTTCAGTGAGCAGATGGATGCCTACATTACTTCCTTTGTCTGTTTTCTGCTCATAACTTCAGTGCATGGATTTATAGGCCGTCATGCAGGTTGAATCGCTGTTGTGGTGTAACTGAAGGTTAAAATATGTGTGTATAAATATATGATACTTTACTGCATCAGTTGTCACTGTAGATCAAAGTATTGCCTCTGTCTTTAGTAGCCGATGCCAGATGAGTTAAAGTGGTAATGAGGTGCGAACATCCCATCAATTATCTTAATGAGGTGTTAAATGTTTTCTTTGTACACATCATAGGAGTGCACAAAATGTATCAGTGTCTGGTACAACTATGTAAAGTTTTTGCTATAAAGAATATTTTAACTGTTAATATTGAAGAGCTTAAGCACCAGTTATGTCTACACTTTAAAGAACACGAATGTGCTATTTTTAAAAACAGACTGGAAAAACGTGGAGGATGTGCTATTAAATGTGTTGGTGAATAAAACTGTAATAACCTGTTTAATAGTGTTTGTTGTAAAGGAGCTGTCTCTGTCTTTTTTATTTTTATTTTCCCTCAAATTCCGGAATCTGGCCTGCATGCTTTTTTCTGAGAGTCATTATTAAACTCTAGATGAAGATTTAATTCTTGTCTAGAATCCCTGTTCAAATAGGAAACTTCAATTACTCAAAGAAACTTGTGCTACAATGTTCTGAAATAGCTGATGAAGAGACTTCAATGTTGGTTCTGTTTCACCTGGTTTCTTCTCAAACCAGGATAGTGATTTTCACACTTCACAGGTTATATGAAGAAACTGTTGTCTACAGGGAAAGCTGTATAGCTCCTTCGCTTGTGATGAACATGTTGATTTGGGAACATTATTTGCAGCTGAGAATATTTTATTCATTTTTGTATATTTTCTCTAATTTAGGTTTGATTTTTGTCAAGCAGAAGGAAAGAAGCGTCCATCTGAAAACCTTGGCCAAGTCTTGTTTGGGGAGAGGATAGAACCGTCTCCTTACAGGGTTGGTTCTCTGACAGTAATGTGTGCATTCAAATGTAACCAAAGGAGATCAGAATCTTGAAGATGATTTTCACAAGGGCTTTATCTGAGAAACTTCAGCATCTGAAATTCCACATGATAAAAATCTGTCAGTTTAACGTAATTGTAACTTGCAATGCTCTGCATTGTGGGGCTGTACCCTGAAATGCTCTGCAGGTTATCTTCTCTCTTTGGGATCTGACAAAACCTGATTATTGCTGCTCAGCACTCCTGTTTCTTAGAACCAGATCTGAAAATATTGCAGCCATAAAACAGATGAATTATAAATGGTGTTAGCTTGCTGGTCTTTCCTGCTGACTGAAGCTCTCACATTCTCTTCTACAGAGGTAGTAGGAGAGAAAGTTACCAGTTGAAGCTGCCTGTGACAGCATGGCTGCTGAGAGGTCAAATGACTTATCTGGTCAATCATGGCAGAAAATGTGTGCTAGTTAGTAACAAGGAGCCCTTCCTGTAGGGCTCCTACAGGGAGGGGTTTAGAGCACACACCAATATAAAAACCTCCTCTGGAGGGTTGATGTACCTAGTCTCAGTAATTTTTTAGGTGTTTTCATTATAATAGTATAGGCAATGAAATGTATAGGATAAATTGTTATGTACTGAAATAAGACAGTTTGTTACAACCTTTTTGCTCATGAGTCTTTCATTTTTCTTAGTTCACATTCAACAAGAAGGAGACATGTAAATCTGTTTGTACAAAAACATATGATACCACAAAGCCAGAAGACAAACAGAAATTAGACTTTTTGAAAAAAAGTATGCTACTGAATTATCAACATCACTGGTAAGTTGGTAAGTCTAAAATTCATAGATTGGTTAGTGTAGTATGTTGGTGATAATTTAGTTTATACTTTTGTATTTTCAAGTTAACACAGATGGAACACTAGATACGTGCGCTTAATATCTTCCTCTTCTGTTTTTGCATAAAATGTCATATTGTTTGCTATCTTCCTAAAAAAAATTCCAGCACTTGAAGGATAGGCATCAAGAGCAATGGAAATGAATCTGTTTCTAAACACAAAGCTTTGTGCTTACTGTAAAATACTGCTGCTTTTTTTCACCTGTAAATATAGAAGTTAGTCCTGCCTTAGCTTGAGAAGAGTCTTACAGGGCCTTTATTCTGTTGCTATGTTGTCTTTGTTTTCCTTGAGAGCCCTCGCACTTGCCTTCAAATGCTGTGTCCAGGAGACAGGATCAACAGTTCTGAAAGACTTTTATGCAATGTTTGTTTCTCTTCTATGGATGTGAAAGGGAAAGGTGGCCAATGAAAACTAATTAAATAAGTAATTTTGAGGAATGCATAAAGGCTTGGTCCTTTCCTATTCTCTGGGGCCTCTCTGTAACCATCTGATTGACCTTGGAGCTCTGTTTGAGCTCAAACATTGAATCCTCGTTTGATGGGCATTAAGGGTGGTGCAAGGCTGAATGAGTGTGCTGAATCTCAGGCAGATATTCAGTTTCCCAACACTGCACCCACATCCAAGAGCTGTGAAATGTTTATCAGCAGGCTCAGTCTTGACACTGGAAATGTCCCAGCCATGTTATCAGTGTTTATTTAGTGCTTTACATGTTGGCAGGCTCTGCCAACAGCAGCTTTCAGGTGCAAGAATAGAAGGAACAACTTGGGCATGAGTTCCTGAGGCATGTCTTAGCAAGGAAGGCATGAGCATCATTAATTGATGTCACTCATAGGTATGCTCTAATTCCAAATATGGGCCTCCTGCTTTGTGGGAACAAATGTCTTCATCTATTTGGATTTAAACTTTTTGGGTATTTAAGTAAAAATGCAGGTTGAATGTTGCCACTGTCATTAACTGTTTTTCTGTAATGCTACGTTCCATTCCTTCAATTTTGAAACAGCTGGAAAGGCAACAAGTACATTTTCTACTGCTCTCAAGAACTGATATGGGAAATCCCTTTGTGGGGATAAACTGTGGTTCACTGATGTAAATGTTCTGGGAGCCTCTTGAAATTGAGTGTAGTAGGAATTTGATAGGTTATGTCAGAAGGGTTCACAGGCAAGAGTCATATGTTCAGGTAGGTGAACAAGGAGGCCATAAAGAAACTCTGAAATGTACAGCTACTTTTGCAGGGATTTGAAGTGTGTATGCCTAATGCTAAAAGAAGTGGAGCTTCAAACATGCTGGACTTGATTATATTCCTCTTAAATACTGCATATGTTTGTAATATTTGCACCACTTTGAATTTCAGTAATGCATGTGAGTCTGGCATAAAAGACTCAGCTATAAAAGGTTGTGTATGTTTTGGTGTGTAATTTAAAAATAGCTTCCCAAGACTACGAAGCTTGAAAGAAGATAATTTTTTTTTTTTTAGGAAACCCATAACTTAAGCTGATAGAAGCTGAAACAGAGCTGTGTAAAATTAATCATACAAAAAAGTACTTCAGACTGGTTTGGGGTTTTTTTCCCTGTAGATTAAATTGTTTAAAAAATATAAATTGTTAAAAAAATATACTTAGTGTATTCAAGTAGAGGTTTAAGTAAGATATAATTCTGTTTTTCCGTGTGAAAACTTCCCTTGAAATTTAGGTTATTTCTTAATTCTTTTAATTGCATTTTTACTATATTTTTTTTCTCTGCCCACTGCCCTAAAACTTAGGGACCAGTGAAAAATCCCTGGTTATGTCTGTTAGTCCTCCTTAGCCACAGCTTCACAAAGTGGCCGTGGCTGGATTTTGTGATTAATGATGCGTGCTCCAGGAGTATGGTACAGAGGTATGTTGTACAGGGATGAACAAGGTAGCATAAGTAGGATTCAGTAGAGGGTTATTATCCAGCTTCAATTTATCATGAAATTCCTGGGGAACACAGATGGTGCAAAATACTTCTAAGGTTTCAAAAGCCACTTAATAAGATTAGGAATTGACATACTGAATTGGACTCAACAGCTATACTGATATCTTGGCTGACTGTTCATCACCAGATGTTCTTGAGAGACATATAAGAACACTGTTGAATAGCATATTTGCTCCACATGTATAATCTCTTCAAGTCATTTTAAATTTGAAGATTAACTGTGAAAAATGATTTGCTTCTTAAACTACCAATTTGCTCTGGCATTGCTGCTGCTGCTTGAAGGCAGCTCAGGATGGCTTTGCTGCATAGATGCAAAGGAAAGTCTTTATCCAAACAAAACTTACTTGCAATATGTTAATGTTGCTTTGTTTTGATTAGGAGATGAAAACACTAACAAAAGCAAGCAATCTCTCTAGCATACATTATGAAGATAAAATTTCAAATATACAAGCACAGAATTGATTGAGTTGGAAAAGACCTCTAAAATCATTGAGTCCAGCTGTGGGGTGGGTTGAGCCTGGCTGGACACCAGGTGCCCACCAAAGCTGCTTTGTCACTTCCCTCCTCAAGTGGACAGGGGAGGGAAAATGTAGCAAAAAGGTCGAGATAAGGGTAGGGAGAGACCACTCATCAACTACTGTCTTGGGCAAAACTGACTCAAACTGAGGAATTTAGTTTAATTTATTAGCAGCCAAATGAGAGAAGGGTAATGGGAAATAAACCCAAAGCTTAAAACTCCTTCTCCCCACCACTCTCTTCTTCCCAGGCTCAACTCCACTTCCAGTTTTCACCACCTCCTTTGCACAGAGGCGCAGGGAATGGGGATTGTGGTCAGTTCATCACACGTTGTCTCTGCCACTCCTTCATCCTCAGGACCAGGACTCTCCACACCCTGGCCTTGCTCCAGTGTGGGGTTGCTCCCATGGAAGAGTTTTTAATGAACTTCCCCAGTGCAAGTCCTTCCCATGGGCTGCAGCTCTTCAGGAACTGCTCCAGTGGGGGTTCCTTCCATGGGATGCAGTCCTTTAAGAAGAGGCTGCTCCAGGTGTGGGTTTCCCATGGATTCACAGGTCCTGGCAAACCTGCTGCAGAGTGGCCTCATCTTTCCATGGGGCCACAGGTCCTGTCAGGAGCCTGTTCCACTGTGGGTTTCCCATGGGATCACAGCCTTCTTCAGGGCACATCCACCTGCTCTGATGTGGGGTCCTCCATGGGCTGCAAGCAGATATCTGCTGCCCTGTGGTCCTCCATGGGCTGCAAGCAGATATTTGCTGCCCTGTGGTCCTCCTTGGGCTGCAAGCAGATATCTGCTGCCCTGTGGTCCTCCTTGGGCTGCAAGCAGATATCTGCTGCCCTGTGGTCCTCCTTGGGCTGCAAGCAGATATCTGCTGCCCTGTGGTCCTCCTTGGGCTGCAAGCAGATATCTGCTGCCCTGTGGTCCTCCTTGGGCTGCAAGCAGATATCTGCTGCCCTGTGGTCCTCCTTGGGCTGCAAGCAGATATCTGCTGCCCTGTGGTCCTCCTTGGGCTGCAAGCAGATATCTGCTGCCCTGTGGTCCTCCTTGGGCTGCAAGCAGATATCTGCTGCCCTGTGGTCCTCCTTGGGCTGCAAGCAGATATCTGCTGCCCTGTGGTCCTCCATGGGCTGCAAGCAGATATCTGCTGCCCTGTGGTCCTCCTTGGGCTGCAAGGGGACAGCCTGACTCACCATGGGCTGCACCACAGGCTGCTGGGGAATCTCTGCTTCTGTGCTGGGAGCATTTCTCCCCCATCCTTCTCCACTGACCTTGGTGTCTGCAGAGTTGTACATATTCCCACTCCTCTCTCCAGCTGCAGATGCTGTTGTGAAGAGTTTTTTCTCCCTTTTCTAATCTGTTTCCCAGAGGTTCTCCTCTGGCCTTGGCCAGCAGGGAGTCTGTTGGAGCCAGCTGGAACTGGCTCTCTCAGACATGGGAGTTCTTACAAAAACAGTTGTTTGATGGCTTACAATTTTTTGGTAATGCAAATCATCTAATTAAAATGTTGCATACTCTTTGGTAGCTATAAATGAGGTTAATGATTAGGAATTCACTTAAATAGCAAAAAAAAAAAAGCTTTAAGAGTGCTATGAAAAATGTATTTTGCAATGAGGAAGCTGGAGAATTAATAATTTGTGATGTAGGCTTTTAAAAAAAATTTTTGTTTTGTCTTAAACTTGAAATTGTCAATTTTAGCTGGTTCAGCAAATTTGATTATTTTGGCCATTATTTAAAGACAAAATAATAAGTTAAATTGTTACAAATTTGGACTGGGTGAGTTTTTGGCTTTGGGCTGTTTTTGCATGGGGACTTCATGAAGCAGTGCCATGAACAGAGTGATTTCAGTTGAAGAGCTCCATGCTTGTAACTCATTTGGAACTTGGATTGGCAATCAGTGCAATTCCATGGGTAGTATTATTCTTGTGGTTAATATTCCAGTAACGAATATAGCAAAGTAGATTAATGTTAATTTGGTTTTGTTTCCATTACACTGTGTATTTTGAAAAATGGTGAAGTGTCACTCTGTCATTTGCAGGATTGTGGACAACATGCCTGTGACATGGTGTTACGATGTGGAAGATGGCCAGAGGTTCTGTAATCCTGGTTTTCCTATTGGCTGTTACATTACAGAAGATGGCCGTCCAAAAGATGCCTGTGTTATTAATGTATGTTTATGCAATTATATATATTTTTTTTATATATTACTTCTTACTAATTTAGAGACCAGCATTTCTCCTGTGTCATGTTTCTGTGGTGAGTCCTTGCTATTTTAAGAACACGTGTTGCCTAAAGATAGGTGAGTGTTTTGGTCTCTGCAAGTACCTCAATTTGAAAGCCTGATATAAGCCTAAGAACCTTGTCTCTTATGCTGCATAGTACAGAAGAGCTCTAAAAGATCAGGGGGTGAACATGCATAACATTCAGTACATGTGGAGGGTGAAGGTCATCCTTCATTGCCTAAGAAATGGAAATGTTTGAAGGCTTGACATTTTTGTGGGATAGAAGTGTTTTCATGGAAGCAGATTTGCATAGGTGTGTTTGTACCTCTGCGTACTTTTGGAAGGTTTGCTTTTCCTAAAACTGGGAGCTGATGGAAAAAGATTCTCTTGTGATAGATCATATAGTGGAGATCCAGATAAGTGCACTGATATGGTGGAGATCCAGGTAAGTGCACTGATATGGTGGAGATAAGAAAGTCCAGGAAGTCTTTGACTACCACAGACCTCTTCCATGGCAAGGTCACTGAGAACTTGGGATAGGTTTTTGGGGTTTTTCAGAGTGGTTGGTTTTATTTAATCGATCTTACCAAAGAAAACAATTTCTGTGGTTGCCAATTTTGTTTAATTGCCTCCATAATGAGTTGGTTTCAGGGTCTCCATGTGAATGGATGCATTTACAATCAAATATGTAATCTGGCAATATTATTTTAATCTTATTTTAAGGCTTGTTTTTAATTAAAGGAAAATAACCTTTGAATAAATAACTGATGTACTGTAGAAGAACATTCCATTTATGTAACTATTCTTATAAGTGGGGCTGCTCTATAGAAAAGGTGGGGATAGAACACTTTAGAGGTTCTAACTGAAATTCAGTAGACATAACTGTTAAATTACTTGTGAGTTTAACAACCTCTTAAACTAACTAAATTCCAAGGTGATGTTTCCCTTCACCTGAGGTTTGCATTCAGCATTCTTGGCTGCTGCTTGCTGTTCATCCCTGTGCATCTTTGATTTCAAAGGTTGTTCTGCCACAGAGAGCATTTATTTGCATCATCTTGGGAGGTTCTGTTTAATTTCTGAAAAATAGACTCTTTGTTTTAAAATAGCTGATGCTTTTGAAATGCTTCTAATAACAAAACTTGTCCCTTAGTTATCTATTCAGGTTGCTACTTAAATAAAATAGGACATTTTTAGTTAAATTAATTAATAAATATATATATTAAATATTTAAATTGATTTTTCTACTTTTCAATTTTACTAGACTGTTCTTAGCATTAACTTTTCTAACTTATGTTTTTAATGCAAGAAGGCACTTACTGTCTTTATAATTTCCAGTATCTCACATTCATATTTTAGAACTTCTTGACAGAAAAAACTATATGCAGTCTAAAATTCTGTTATGCAGACTTCTGTCTAAGGCTTTGTGATGTCTATATTTTTTGATTGTTTAATATAACCTTTTTTCATTGCAGTCAGAATTTCATGAAAAGGATACCTTTTATATTTTCAACCATGTTGACATAAAAATTTATTACCATGTTGTGGAGAATGAAGCTCTGGGAGCAAGACTAGTTGCTGCTAAACTTGAACCAAAAAGGTTAGTAGTTGAAAGTAACTTGTCATCAAAAAGTCATCCATCCCGAGACACTTGCTTTGATCTGAGAACCTGCTGCTAGTCAGAAATGCTTTCAGATATGTGACCTGCAGATTACCTCTCCTGTTGATTGATGTAGTGTAGTTAGGACAGTCTAATGTAATTTTGTAATTTGATGGACCTTGGTGCACTTTTTCCTACTTGGACCAAGAAAAGATAAAATAAAACCTGTAAGTGTTTGTGGGGTGTGATGAGTGTGTGTGTGCATGCATGTAGAACTCTAATTTCCCTACCAGGGAATATTCTGTCTTGTATCAGAACAGGACACCAGTGCCTGTTGCAGGCTTGACTGGAGTGTAAGATTTGATCTGTTCAACAATCAGGATTTGTATAGAAAGATTTCACAGATGCACTCATCAGTTGTCCTGGTGTCTGTGTGGCTTTTGCTCAATTGGTGTCTGTTGTGTTATTTCTTAGCATCTTGTCTTTCATGGTATAACTGAGCTTCTCGCATTGTTGGTTCAGTTGAAAGTATTTTTTCCTGAGAGAAGTTAGTAGTTCTGGTGGTGTAACTTTTAAAATGTTTTGGAAGTTCATAGCAATACTAAGGCTTCTTTCAATTTTGGTACTCTGCTTTAGAGACTGTGCTCTTTTTAGAAGAGACAAATCTTGTTTAAGAAGTTCAAGTTTCAAAAACTCCTGAGCTTAGGATATGTTCCTTATGAGTCCTGAAATTTATGAGACATTAAGTACAATTCTTATATTGAAGGGAAGAATCCTTGGTATGCTTTTCTAAGATGAATGAATTCTTTCTTAAGAATGTTGTCAGTGAAGTGGCTTTCATTTTGTGTCTTGTCTCCCTGCAGTTACAAGCATACTCATCCAGACAACCCTGACTGCTCAGGAGTGCCCATGGATATAAGTAATAAGGCCAGTGGAGAAGTCAAAATTGCTTACACATACTCAGTTACTTTTCATGTGAGTACTAAGATTTCTGTGGTGGTTACCTCTTAAAATCATGCATTAGTACTCTGAATTATAAAGATGGACAATTAAAATTGGCTCAGAATAGTAAATTTGTAGTTTTAAAACTTTATTTGAACTGGAATGTCAGAGGTGGCTTGGGATTTGACCACATACATTGCAGTTTTGCATACCAACACACACAAAGTAGATGCGAAACACGTATGTGGTTTTTAAGAGTCACACTTTCCACATCTGCCTAGGTTGTCTGGTAGATTATTTTTCAATCCAAGTTCTTAAGTCTGAGAAATTGTTTGTTTCATGTAGGTAGGTTGAAGCTGATAGTTTTCTGCCCTTCTGCTGCAAAAGCTGCCTTCTCTTTAAGGTCTTCCTCCCCTGGAATCCTTCAAAAGAGTAGGAAGCTGGTAGTCTTTGTTCTACTACTCTCTATTTAAAAGCAGAGGAGCAGTATATCAGGCAACTGCAGGCAGCAATGATAGCTGAATGTTTCTCATTCTGCTGACAAGAGAGGGAGGTTTTGGTTTTGTTTTGGTTTTCCGTAGATGGAGTTTGCTGGACAAACTGTTTATCAAAGTTCCCTACTCCTTCTCAAACTGTTTCCACTCTGAGTTCAAAATACAATAAATAGTATAAGAAATATACTCAGGAGGGATTATATTATGTCTATACTATATAATGATATTGGAGGGATTATATTATGTATATTCTATATAATGATATTTTCAGAAATTATATCAGTTGTGGTGCTGAAATGAATTTGTATACCGAAAAGCAAGTATTTCTGGAAACCTGTGAGAAGTTAGTAATGAAGAGTGAACTCAGCTTCATATTATTTTATTGTTTGGCCTTAAAAATGACATGCCCAGCTGTGTGTGTGCACCTGTCTTGTGCACAGTGTTACATCAATTGGAGGTAATCTTCTGAATTTCTGTTGAGTTGGCAGATCAGGTCATCTCAGGAAGAGAAAAAAAAGGCAGTTTAGGTATGAGGAAGAATGCAGTTCTGTCCTAGAGTCATTGATACTGGTTTAGAAATTTGTTGCTTCCTTTGAGACATGGTTTTATTATCTCAGTGAACTATATATGTGATCTTGACTACATTTTTTAACCCATTGGATTTTTTTCAAAATCTGGCTTTACTGGAAAGCACTCTTGCTCTTGCATGTTAGAAATTACTGAAATAACAGCCTGTCAGACACCTAGCCAGTTTTGTTAATTGGTTTGTTTAATAGCTACCTTCACCTTGATTAACACTGTCTATTCCTTTTTTCCTGTTTACTCTGCAAAATAAAACAAAGAAATGTTCTTTTTGAAGTGTTTTTGATCAATAAATGGTCACTTTGAATAAGTTTAATCTGTTGAAATGCCTGGAGGAATAATTTGCTTCCCTCTGCTAAATTCTGTCTCCCCACCTGTCCTGCAGTAAAAGCTGTTTGTAACGGTATTTGGTACTGAAATGAGATTGTATGAAAGCAAAGGATAATTTGGACAGAGCATGATGTAGTGAGTGAAGTATCATCTGGAGACTGTATAGCATAGCTTAGTTTCTTGATACATGGACTTACATGTGCTAAAAAATCTATGTTCTTTCATTATTCTGCTGGTCCATTCCAGATGAATCAATACAGTCCTTGAAGGGTGGGTGTACAATTAAATTAATTTGGTAAGCCTTAATGTCTTAAGAAGACACAAGTGCTCAAATTCAGAAAATATTTTGGTTTAGATTCTATGGTCAAATCTTAGGTTTGCTCTAGGTAGCTGTTATTGAAGTATTCCCTGTAAAGTATGAAACTTGAAATTTCAATTAGTCACGAGATTTAAGATTGCTTTGCACAAACATCAGCTTTCAAATGTATGAGTTGGATACTGACTGTATCTGATGTTCATGTGTTTACTCTTTCAGGAAGAAAAAAATATCAGGTGGGCATCAAGATGGGATTATATTTTGGAATCCATGCCTCACACTCACATCCAGTGGTTTAGGTAAGGAGGAAATTTATTGTACTGCAGTGTTTACATTGCAGTTTGAATGATGATTTTCATTAATTTTCTTTTTTTCTTTTTTTTTTTTTCTTTTCAGTATTATGAATTCCCTGGTGATTGTCCTCTTTCTGTCTGGAATGGTAGCTATGATTATGTTGAGGACACTCCATAAAGATATTGCAAGATACAATCAAATGGATTCCACTGTAAGTCTAAAATGTAGTTCCTAAAATTTATTTGGAATGTAATTTTTCCAGTTAAATGTGTAGCTGTAACAGGCTATTTAAGTTGTAATCTATTGTATTAAAATAGATGTACTTCTTTTACAGGAAGATGCTCAAGAAGAATTTGGCTGGAAACTGGTTCATGGTGATATTTTCAGGCCCCCAAGAAAAGGAATGCTGTTGTCAGTTTTTCTAGGCTCTGGCACACAAATCTTAATAATGACTTTTGTTACCCTGTGTAAGTAAAGTGGGGAGGATTTAGTTGATTGTACATGATTTTTCACTGCTAACGGCACGGTGCTAGTAAAAATAGCAGTATCATTTTTTCTAGAAATTTCATTAAAGTCATTAGAAACAGCTGAGCTGATGTAGTAGACATGCAACTTAGTACACACAGATTGTAAGATAACTGATGTACTGACTTTAAGTCAAACATATAGTCTAAGGTTTCTAACATCATTTCTAAAATTGTGCATCTCTGCTTCACAGTTTTTGCTTGCCTGGGATTTTTGTCACCTGCTAACAGGGGAGCTCTAATGACCTGTGCTGTAGTTTTGTGGGTGCTGCTTGGAACTCCAGCTGGTTATGTTGCTGCCAGATTCTACAAATGTGAGTAATAGTTATTGAAAATGACAAGGCTTAAGTTCATTAACATAAACTATCATTACAGAACTGATTTTTATTTCACTGCACTGTTTGTAGCTTCCCTCAGGGCAACGTGGGGAAATGTACTTTCCTTAACAACAGAATATACATATATAGAACACTTAATATAGTTACACTGGTTTTGATGTAATCATGCCTAAAGACCCTGAATTGCTCTTGCTGCTGTGTATTTGTGAAATTAAATAATAGTAGTACTAAGGTCATTACATCTTCACATCAGACTGTTTTCTGCTTCTGTTTCCTGTCACTGTGGGGACTGTGTAAACCTGCATTGAGTTTTAGTTGTGGATGTTGCTTGGTAACACACACCTGCACCCCCAAATTGTGAACCTCAGTTCTTGCATGCCTGAGATTGGTGACCTCTTTTTAGCTAGCTCCCAGGTATTTTGGAGAATAATGCTTATTGGACTGTGGCTGGAGCACGGGGAGAAGGACTGTTCTGTGGTTGTAGAAACCAGCCCTGTGGTGTCTGGGCCCCTGACAGGAGTTAGTTGATACTGTTCTCCCTCACTGATCCCAGCTATTGTTTCAAGACCTGCCTGTCTGCCAGCCTCAGATGGTTTACCCCTTTATCATCTGATTTATTTTAAGGTGAAGAAGCATGGCATTCCACATACAGCTTGTTTTAATTACCTTACTCAAGGTGAAAGGTTTTTTGACTTGAGAGAAACGGATCTTTTGAACTACTTTACTTGTGAATATATGGGGCTACAGGAGAAGTTTATTTCAGAACTTCAGCCTGGCAGTAGATACTAGAGATCTTCCTTCTTACCATTTTGTAGTTTTCACGTGGGGAAAAACTGTGGGAAAAGTGAGTTTGTATCTTGTAGGGAATTTTTTGCATAGTGGTGGTGACATGACAATGAAGTATTCCTAATATCCAAGCCAGTTAAGACTTAAACAGAAGGAAATTTTAGTACTAAGAGCATAATTGAGGATAGAATTATTCTTGATATTGTGGTGTATACTGTGTGTTTTGAAGGATATTTTGAAGTGTATTAATGGTAAATTGAATCCTATGTCTTTGGTGGAAATGTAGTTTTTAAGGATAAAATTTAATATTTTATTTATTGGTAATCACTTAGTTGATACTTGAATGTTGTGTTTAATTACTAAGATAGTGAATGACTGATCCGGAGATATTTTTGTTGTTATAACAGGAAGTGGTTTATACCCTGCATTAGAGCATGTAAACATGAATGGGGTTTTTTTTAATAGTACACAAATAATGTGATGTATAAAACAAAATGCAGTTGAAATGGATATCCAATTTTAAAAGTTGGGGTTTTTTTCAAAATTGCATTTAAAAAGTGAAACATGAGTTGAAATTAAATGGTTAATCTTAATAACTGCTGTCACATTCTACCAAGTTTTTATGAAGAAATAGAAACTTAATTAAAATCACTCTAACCATAATCACTTCTGACTCTTGAAATAAAGAAGCATGTCATTATGGCAGTGCTCAGATGAAATTATCTGCTTCACTGCACTCCAGCAGGATATTTTCATTTGAAAGTATATTGACTAGAATTTTTATCAGCATAGTGCAAATTCATAAAGATTTTCTTAAAAAAGCTATCTTTGGTCTTTTGGTATCACCACTGCTTAATGCTGTTAAGACTCAAGAAAACATCACTACTACTGTAAGCGTGTTAGTTCTGACTCTTCTGTAAGATTCATAGGCAAGAATTATTTCAAGAAAACTGTTAAGCTTGGTTTTCACATATTTATGTATCTTTACCTACTGAAACCTGCAGTCAAATTCTGGAAAGCTTAAATTTCTTAATCCCTCCAGGTTTAAAACATTTTTTAAAGATTTAGAAATATTGCAAATCTGTTCCCTCCTTTTAGTAGATAAAGTCGTCAGAAACACAGTTTTAGTTGGATACCTTTCCTGACCTTGGTCTGAGACGTTTTGCTTTGAAGTTCTGTGGTTAAGCAATAGGATAAGGAAATCCAATTTTATTACTGAATATTTAGTTTACTGGTTTTGGGCATGATAGCACATTATTTGAGTGTTTGCAAGCTAAGTAGAACAGGTAAATGGACTGGAAAATTAATAGTTGAACTTAATGCATGTTTTAATGTCTGTCAAATGTTTTAATATACAGCATTTGGAGGTGAGAAATGGAAAACAAATGTCCTGCTGACATCATTCCTTTGTCCTGGGTAAGTTGAGAATATTGTCATGATTAAGAGAATTAAATTGCATCTCTGATGTGCATAGCTAATTTTTTAGGTTTCAGCTATACAAGTAAATCTTACATTGTCCCTTTATTCCGGGAGCTACGAGAGTATCATGGTACTTTTGACAAAGATGAGTAGGTTAGTGGCATATCATCCTTTGATTTTTTTTTTTTTTTTTTTTTTGGTAAGCATTTGTTTACTCTCACCACATGAAAAGGTTGATTAGGAAAAAGCCATTATGATAGTAATAAGTTTGAGGCCCACTTTTTCATTGTTTTCTTTCATTCTCTGGACTGCACTATTCTGACTGCACTGTAGTCAGTCTTATATAGTGTCATATAATGTATAACCACTCTGATAATTTTTTCCACTTAATCACAGCAAGCAGTCTTACCCTGAAGTGTAGTTAAGACAAGCATATATTTGAAATAGCTTAGTTGGAACGTCAGTGCCTGCTGGAGTTCAGTCCCACTAGATTAACAAAGAATTGCTTGTCTGATCTCTTTGTTTTCATATTTTGTGTGTGTCATTTGGTTTTAGCAGAGATTTATGCTAAAATCTCAAAATAGTGCCATTGTTTTGTCAAGGTTACTGAATGTTCAGAAGTATTTCTGTGCTCTAAGTGTGCTCTGTGTTTTTCAGAATTGTATTTGCAGATTTTTTTATCATGAACCTTATTCTCTGGGGAGAAGGCTCTTCAGCAGCTATTCCGTTTGGTACCTTGGTTGCTATTTTGGCACTCTGGTTTTGCATATCTGTACCACTGACATTTATTGGTGCCTATTTTGGGTTTAAGAAAAACGTAAGTGTTTCTGAGAATTTGTTTTTTTAAGTATATACATATATAAACACACACAAATATTTGTCTCTGTATAGGCCATGACTGAGGTAGCACCTTATCTAGTTGCACTGTTGGCTCCAGTTCAGTTCAGTTGCTTTAGAACTGCCTTAGAGAACCAGTCTTGGTATTCCAAGGCTGTGACACATGGTTGGTGGCAGTGATACTTCTCTGCAGCAAATTGGGTTGTCATTCTATTTAATTGAGTGACTGCTACAGATAAATAAGTGATATGAGCATTTTTATTTTAATTAGCATCTTTTTCATAGACTAAAACAAGTACTTGACCCAGCAAGCATGAGGGAAAGCAAATTCTGCATTTCTGGGTTTCGTCATGTATTTCTTGTTCCTGTCTGCCCTCTACACTGAGGATGTTTCCTGATCAAATTGCTAGAGTTCTGTGAAATCTGTTTGCATAAGTGTTCTGTAAATGGTTATCTCTGCTTGGCAGACATTAATTGTGATTTACTCCTAAACTAATCAATTTTACATATTTTTATGAGGGCTCTTTGTGACCAAACATTTAATAATTTGGTGACCAAATCATTAAATAATGAGATTCGTTCTTTTTTTCTTTTTTTTTCTTAAAAAACTATTTACTGTCCCCCACAAATAAATTTCTATAAGTGCAGATACGTTTGTAGGTTTTCTCCTGCATAGGAAGCCAGGATTCTGTCTCTCTGTAGATCTCTTGTAATACCTTCAGAGAATATTGTTTTAGTAGGCTCTTTTTAATTCAGTGGTTTTTTTCTGATAACCATGTTGAAATTCCATCGAGTTCCCCTGCATTGTACAGGTGTGTACATCTTTTAAGGAGGAAGGAAGGTTTGATAAGCTAATAAGGCAATGTGGTAGGTGTCACAAAAACTTGGAAATCAATTTAGAAAGGAAGTATCTGTTGATGTTTTTGATGTAATTATTATGAAAGCCAAAAGATAGAGAGTATGCATGTATCTTACAGTGCTTTACGTTGTTTTCTCTCACCATGCTGATCCATGCATGTGTCTTGAATTAGGATTAAATTGCCAGATCGAGTCCTTTCAGTAAGTTTATCCTGTGCAATTTCAAAGTAAATCCTGAAAGACAGCACGCAGGAATTTTTAGAAGGTGAAAGCAGGAATCTGCACCACCACTACCCCAGCTGAAATATGGTAAATCAGCTCAGGCTCTGTAACAGATGGGCAAACATTGAAAGGGAAGTCCAAAATATCTGTCACTATGTTTTCAGTAAGAGCTGTCTTTTAGCAAGTTTGCCAAGCATGTGTTGGTAACCGAGCTGGAGCAAAAGCAAATGTAGCGTAGCTGGGTATGCACATGCTCAAAATAAAGAGTAGACTTTGTGCCACCACTCATTACAAAAAGAAAGCAAAAAAGTTTGATACTTTATTTATTTAACTGTTTGTTATTTTTGTTAAAAGGCTATTGAACACCCTGTTCGCACAAATCAAATTCCACGTCAGATTCCTGAGCAATCGTTCTATACAAAGCCATTACCTGGTATTATCATGGGAGGGATTCTTCCTTTTGGATGTATCTTTATACAGTTGTTCTTCATTCTCAATAGTATTTGGTAAGTTCACCATATATTGAATTTTCTCTGTCATAAAATCTTTGTGAAGGTTTTTCTTTAAGATGTTTTCCCTGATTATTTGGGGATCCATTGTTACCATACTGGTTCAATAATATTTAAATGTTAATATCTTTTTTATGTTTTAATAATACTCGGTGCCTGTTGTGCTTGTTGGGGTGTGCAGAGAGGTGGCTGTGATATGCTTAGCAATTTACAGCTGACCTACCTTCAGATAGTTTGTTGTTTTCTCATGCTACTCTTGCGACTTCATGTGGAAGTGGCTCTGAAGCTGATATATAGCATATAACTTGACAGTAGTAAAGTTTATTAAAATAAACTTGAGATTTTTTTGGTAGTTGTTATTAGGCTAGAAAAGTATTACTATTCTTGGGAGGAAAAAAAAGAACCAAGAACAAATTCTTGTGAAATCTTTATTAGAAATTAATAATGATTTTTAAAAAGAAAGCCCCATAGACTAGTGCAGTAGAAGTGAATTTTGATGTGAGCTCACTGACAAACTAATCTACTGTGAGGAATTTGTCTTCCTTCTGGCACAATTTAGTTATTGGATCTTGTTAAACTGTTTCTGAACCTTGAATAGGTGCCTCTACCCAACACAGACAGCTACAGCATTTGACATTTCTTGTTATTTTGGAGCTTTGCCCCTTTGATTGAAATGTGAGGTGAAATCTAGGTTCTTCTGAAGTCAGTGGAAGAGGTCACGCTGACTTCACTGGAACTGTGATTTCACCATTATGTTTAGTCATTTATTTCTCTAAAATCCCAACCAGGGGCATGCTTTGGCCTTGCTTTCTCAGTGTTCTCAGACCAAGCTGCCAAGGTTGCTGTTCTTTAGTTAGAAAATAAATTAGTCAATTGTATGGCTGCACAATTGACAGTTTCAATAGGAAGGGAAAATACTTAAGGTGAAGGTGATGTTACTACCTATGAAGAAATAATAATAGCACAATGGCCATTTAAATTTTTTTTTAACTCCCTTTTATAGGTCCCACCAGATGTATTACATGTTTGGCTTCCTGTTTCTGGTATTCATTATTTTGGTTATTACATGTTCTGAGGCTACAATATTGCTCTGCTACTTCCATCTTTGTGCAGAGGTAGGAAATATTTCCTCTGTTTTCAAACCTGATAATGTTCTAAGAATGCTTCCAAAAATGTTAATGCTTTTGTAATTGAAAATAAGTATTCCAGAATTCAGCATGAACACTAGTGCTAGATGAGATGTACTTAAACCATGTCTTTAAAAAGTGAAGCAGGCTACTTTTGGCAACTCTTGTAAGAAATATTAAAACCTTGCACTGGGTATTGCTGAGTCAGATGTCACGTCTTTAGATTCTCACTCCCTGTTTTCTGAAGGTGCTAAATTAATCCATTAATTTTGTTCAATCAGAGTGCATTTCAGACATGCCCAACCTTGGGAAAAAAAAATCTCTGTGGCTGGAAATAAGTACACCTGGCTTATCTGGGATATTAGTATTTTGTGTATTTGCTATTGATCTTAAGGTTACTTATCTCTAATTTTGAATGGTGTAATTAAAGCAGTATTGGTTATATATAGTTCTTCTCCCTCTAGATAAAAAAATCCTACAAAAACTTACTTTTGGATAAAGTCATAATAGAGAAAGTAGCTCTGCATTCCCTGATAGGATCAGTGGGCTAGAGGTGTACGCAGTATTTCTTACCATTTGTATTTTCTCTCACTCTAGGACTATCACTGGCAGTGGCGTTCATTTCTCACTAGTGGCTTCACTGCAGTTTATTTCCTAATATATGCAATACATTATTTCTTTTCTAAACTGCAAATCACAGGAACAGCTAGCACCATTTTATACTTCGGTTATACCATGATTATGGTTTTGATCTTCTTCCTTTTCACAGGTAAGTGTATTGAACCTGAATTTTAAATTTTGAATCTGCCTTTAGTTTTGCACAGTAGAATCCTTGGCAAAACTGATCTTGATACAGAATTATAAATTCATGTATGCCTTTGATTTTTTTCCAGGTGTAGCATATTGCAACTATGTGCTTACAAACTTTAATAAAAGAGATAAATGAGGATGAGGCAAAACTACTGCTAACTTGAAGTGTGGCCTATCATTAGGTCTACAAATATGTGATAAATACTTTTTCAGATTTTATTTTTATGATAGTCATATGACAAACTCAGTTTTTAAAAATAAGTTGTCTTTGGAAAAGCACACTTCAAGTCACACACAATCAAGTATAAAGTTTACAGTGTCAAGATAAAAACAGCAGATTTTTTGGAATAGCTGGAAGGAAGAGAGAGGAATAAAGGTAGACAAAGAATGCCTTTTTTTAAAATTTACTCTCTTCCAGAATGTATTTACCTGTATCCCAATTGCATTGAAGTGGCATGGGAAGCAGACAGAATTTCTCTAACTTTTTTTTTATCAGACTTGTCAGAACCTTGTAATCTTCATTGTGAGCGTTTGGAAAATACATCTGTCCTTAGGTGCTGCATTTCAATTTCCTCTTCAGTAATAGAGATGAGGTCACAAAATTTTCCATTGTAGCCTTCAGTCAGACAGAAATAGCCCTTGTTTAGGGTGGGAAAATGGCAGTGAAAATACAAGAAGTCTCCTTTCAAACTGATGCAAGAAGGCAGCAACTGCCAACTCCTCAAAAAGATCTTAAAAATTCTGTGTTCTGCTGCAGCAGAATGCAGTCCTTGTATACTCTGCCCTACAGAGCAGTACTTCTGAAACTACTTTGAACTGATCAATGGTTTAAATAATTTCAGGCTTCATGTTGATGATGACTTTTAATGATTCCACAGTCTTGGATATGTATGTGTATAGACACTATCTTTTGAGGCCTCATAGACTACAAATGGCTTGTCATCAGAGCTTTTAATAAAAATCACACTATGACTTTTAAGTAGAATTTTCATTTCCACTTAACCTAGGAGAACAAAAATAGTGAAAGAAGAAAGAACTAAGAATGGTGTTCATTTTAAGTATAACTGAATATTTCAAAGACATGTCCACTTCAGCTAAGAAAATATTGAAGCTGTTTGTGGATTGAATTCAGATGATGATGAATGGGAGCAATGGCCTGCAAGGATTTTCTTGGGTCATTGCCTGTTTAAAAGGAAGAAATGGGACTTGAGTGCATTATATAATCTCACTGAAAAGTGATCAAGCTGTGTCCCAGAAGTGGTCAGTTTTATCTTCCATCCTTCATTTTAAGTCAGTCCAATGTATTTTGGCATTGCTTGCCGATAGTTTGTAATTTATGCATCTCTGCTTTTATTCACATTTCTGTACCAGTTTGCAAGTCATTCTGAAATGCCTAGATCAGAGATTCTGCCTCCCTTGCTCAGGTTTTCTTCTTTCTCACCTTACTTTTCTCTTAACCTTTACTTCTGGTCTGGGTGTACTGATAGTTTCATTGAACTAAAAAATCCTAGGATGTGTGGTTGTTCAACTGGAAATGAATGTGTACTGCTGTATGCAGATCAACTTTAAATGCAGTGCAGACTTACAAAGTAGTGTGAAAAATAGTAAGGCTTTACAAAAGTGTAAAGTCAATTAATTTAGTTTCACCAGTTTTTCCAACAGATGTTCAGCAAGTCTGCCTGTAATAGTAAACAGTTTTGCCCAAAACCAGAATTGTGTTTACCCTGTCTCCTTTGTTCACTTTGCATGTGTGCACTAATTCTGGAGCAGATTCATTCAAGATAAAGGGGATTTACAATAATTTTCTGTGCTGAGACATGGTTTAGCTGCCTTTTGCATCTCAGACACCCATATAATTTCATCTTTTGCCCTTATTCTTTCAAGTCAGTCATGTCACATGGCATTGTCTAGAGGCATTAAGATGTGTCCACTGCATCCCCTTTTTTCCTTTGCTCACGTGTTCACTTTCAGTTGACCAAGTCGTTGTACAACACCTGTCAGCAAATTTTTAGGGTAGGTTCATAAGCTTGCAAAGATGAGGTGGTTTATTCTCATCCCCTTTCAGCTGCTTTTTGTGGCAGTCATTTGTTTGTAATTGGGACAGTGGAAATGCAAGTCATCCTGTGCAACTAGAACTCAGTTTTCAGTCTGTATGCTCTTTGTTTTTTAGATTTTCAATTTCTATGTTGAAATCAGGGGAGGTTACACTTGAGGTAATTAATTACACAGAATTGTAAAACACTGTGCTTAACAATTTTTTATCTAATTCCCTCAAGATTAAGTGCAAATTACCTTTTAATTTGGGGAAATAATCCTGTTTCTTAAGATTTGAGAAGAATTTTGTCCATTTAGGTTGATATGAATGTAAATGCAGTTATGTTCAGTTCTCTGAGATTTACTGAAGTGCTCGGAGATAAGGATTTACAGAAGAAATCAGAGGTTGGGTAAAGGTACCTTTTTTTTTTTTAAACAAAAGAACATATTAGCAATTTAGCAAAAACTGCTCCCAAAGGCAACTGACTTCCCATGTCAGGATGATAAAAAAGCTAAAAAGAAAAAGTCATAATTGTTGTATGAAAACTATTCTGCTGCTGCTTACTCATCTGTGAAAAATTGTCAGGATGGGGAGGAGGGTTTTGACGATGCCCTGCTGCTATGTCAGTGTAACACATGCTTCAGGCACTTGCATCCATACTGCATTCCAGGTCATTGATCAGACTCAGCAGGCACAATACCGGGAGCTACATGACAAATCTTTGATTCACAGCTGGGATCACAACTACGTATCATAGTAAATGAATCACTTAAACATCAGTAGTTTAGCAAGCGTAAAGTGAAAAAAAAATGACCATGATATCATTCATGGTTCCTTTCAAGCTTTGATAGACAACAAGTTACCACACAACTTTTGTTGCCCCTCTTACCAAATCTAAAACAAAGGAAGTTTTTTTCCTCTAAAGAACTTCTTTGATGCTTGTATAAGTTCAGGATATAATTCTAGAAGAGGTACTTGGGCAGAGATCAGATAATCTTCAGGGCTTTTTTCCTGTCCTAGTTTTTGTGGGAAATTAAGGTTCCTGTAACAGGTGTTCTGAGCTGCTGTTTAATCCAGTATCATTCTGATTGAGACTGAATTTTGATGTAATCCAGTTAGATTAACAAAGCCCAACTATATTAACTATTTCACATTCAAAATAATATTTTTGTGAAAAGCTTCTTTTGGAGTTACACAAAAAGAAGGGATGAAGCCACTGTTTTTTTTCTGCTAGAAGGATAAATAATCAGGGAAATGATTTTCATCCTCCAATTTTAGTTCAAATCTGTGTGTACCTTTTGACTGTCATAAGTATTTCAGAAGTGTTTATTTTTAAGGTATGTAACACATGTTTTCAGTAGGACTACAAGTTGTGTAGTAACTACACTATGGTTTGAAATTTGTATTAACTCAGTCTGTGGAGAAATAAAGGTGATGCTCTAGTTTTCCAAGACCTTAAAGTATTGCTAAGTAATGGGAGCTCTGATGATGTTATTATGTTTATTAAACATAATAACAATGTTCTGACAGCTGAGCAGATGAGATAAAGTGTGTGTGAGTAGTCACTGAGAAAGGGTGAAATGGAGCAGTGTGAAGGAGTGGGACTGCAGCATACTGGAACAACAAGAACAAAAAAGTAAACAGAAACATCTTACTACTAGAGTGTTCCACATGATCTATTCTGTGCTCCTGAAAATAATGAGAGGTTACAGAGTAGTTGATGCCTTTAAGGTCTGAGTACTGTCTGTAACTTTCCATTATCTGATGTGATTGATGTTCTGAAGGCTAAGGACAGCAGATCACATATACATATATCCTGACTTATAAACTATGGATAGAAATTAATGTCCTCTGTGTCAGTGTTCTAACACATCATTTTCTTTTTTCTCTCTTTTAGGGACAATTGGATTCTTTGCATGCTTTTGGTTTGTAACCAAAATATACAGTGTAGTGAAAGTCGACTGAAGAAACCGATGTAAAGAGTTAACAGAGAAGAGGTTTAATCTTCATTAACCTAACTTAAAAACCTGGTCTTGTTGATGAACTTGAGCTTTATCAGAAGTATTGGCTTCCTGTTCTTTGAGAATGATACTGAAATGCACCTACTTTTCCACTAACACGTTTGTATTGTGACTTAACAACCTGTTTTCATTCAAACCTTAATGAAGATCAGAGTTACAATATTTATGCATTTGTAAATACAACTATACTTTGAAAGAAATGTTAAATTCTAATGGCAGAATAGAAGTGGCTGTATTACACAACTTAATGATACTTCTGATCAAAGTACAACTGTAAATAGGTTTTTCTAGCTTGGTAGGTGGGATGATTTATTTTTCTTTGAGGGAAATGAGAACTTTTTATTATGCTAACTTTGAAGGATGACTCTTTAAGAGGTGTTGCTTTTAGTCTGGATGTGATTTTTATTTTTTACTGGTGTTACGTCCATAAATATTCTGATTTCTGTGACTTAATTAGTTTTGGTGTTCTTGGCCTTTTAAACTATGTGCCTCTGAGTCCTTGAATTTATAAATTCATAATCCAATAAACGTTGTAAAAATGTCTTCATTGACTTATTACATATTAGAAGTTCATAAAAATATGTAAATACAATTATATTGAATACAGATGCTTAAAGATTAGAGTATTTTATGGCATTTTCTATGGTTTAATGTATATTGACACACATTTAGATCTGCAAGAATTATTATTTGTGCTAAATGGCTATAACATGGACATGTGATTGTGGCGCATGGGAACTAAATTATACACCCATTTAACAAAAGCTCTCTGCAGCATTAATCCAGTCCTTCACCCAGAGATTGCTATGGGGTTGTCACTATGTTGAGAAGATCTTACAAGGCATGAGTCGGCATTCTCTGCTGATCTTGCTTTTAGATCTCAATGATGCATATTCTAGAGAACAACTATTGCTGACTGTACTTAATGTAGGTTAAAAAATAAAAGAAAATTACTATTTTTGCCTTATATTAAAAGACTAATGTCAATTTTGGATGACTGGCATTAAACCTATATTTGCCTTTTTTTGGAAATGGAGTATTTTGTTCATGCCTTGTTTGATAGTTTTAGATTCATAACACAGTTTGGCTGGTAAAATTTTATTTAAAATTAAACTTCATATACCAATTGCCATTCATAAGGTTCGGGGGGGTTATTCTTACCAGTTTACTTTTCTATAGGACCTTAACCTGATGATGCTTGAATATTGGACCCAATAAAAATATCCTTGGTTAAGGTAACTTGTCATTATTAACCTCCCAAAAGTTGGCACATCAAGGCTTCAGGAGGCATTCCCACAATTGCAGTGCTCCACATCCCTTCCCAGATGAACCACAGCACTTGTGCTCTGCCTGTTGCCAGACACAGCTCTGCTCAGATGGGCACAGGTTTGTTCTTGTGCCCCTCCCAGCATGTAGTCACTAGGAAATCCTGATTTTAGGTAAATCTTCCATGCTTTGTGTTCAAAAGAGGAAAAGGGTGAGTATGGTAAGTGTTTGCTCTTTGCTACTGCAGTGATCTGTAGTATGACTCTTGATTCAAATGTTTAAAACTAGAATAGTCTTCATATCCCTGGTTTTGTGACCACCTACTGTAGAGTCACTGCCTGAAATCACCAGTAGTTTTTACACAAATAGGGATACTTAGTTTGAGAAACATGAATCAATTGTCTGCTATTGAAATTCAAATTCAAAAAAACAGATTTTTGTGATGTATTTACAATTGCTGTTTAAAAAAGATTAATAGAAGTTAGATGAAACCACTGTGGTGTATATGTGGGTTTGAAACTGATGGGTGTATTTTCCTGGGGATTTTTCTACAGACTAGTTGACAATTCATGGCAGCTTCTCAAGTATTTTATTTCCAGCTCTAAAGGCAGTCTGTGAAATGTGTCAGTATCTTCTGGAATCTGAACCTGCTGCATACACAGCTTTTCAAGCAGCCTTGCCTTATAATAATTGCAGCTGTTTTGCAATTGCAATGTTTCAGTATGGACTACTTCAGTGTGAGACAATTCAGAAAGTTTAATACATCACAGATTTTACAGAAGAGCTGTTCAAAAGTTGTTTTTGCCCTTGTAACACTGCCTCAGATAATTTTACATGTTTTTCTAGAATTTAGGCTTTTGGTCTGTGTTAAGGCATTTAAGCATTCTACTGTATACTGTATCTGTTTTCCTCTTGGGAGACCTGTTTTTTTGTCTAAACTTTCAAAATACTGAGCTTTTCCAGAAACTTAATGTATTATCCAGTATTTTCTTAAATTGCACTTACAGCATGAAAGTCTGAGAAAATGTAAATTAAAAGGAGGGTTGAGGTAGTGTCACAGACATCTTTTATGAAAAATCCTTTCCTTAGGATTTTTCCTCCTGAGAAGCTGAGAGGCCTCAGGAACAAAATGTAAACAATGGTTATCTGCTGCTGTGGAATGCAACAGGTGGATCTGTGATTGGCCCATGTTGTTGTTTCTAATTAATGGCCAATCACAGCCCAGCTGGCTCGGACAGAGAGTCCGAGCCACAAGCCTTTGTTATCGTTCTTTCCTATTCTATTCTTAGCTAGCCTTGTGATGAAATCCTTTCTTCTATTCTTTTACTATAGTTTTAATATGTTATATATAATAAAATAATAAATCAAGCCTTCTGAAACATGGAGTCAGACCCTTATCTCTCCCCTCATCCTAAAACCCCTGTGAATGCTATCACAAGGTAGGACAAACTGTTGAGCTGTAGGAAGACAGGGCAAATTTGGACAAAACACAGAAGTGTCAATTTTTTGGTGGCTGATAAATAATTTTAAAACTTATTGTTCAGAGTCTGAAAAGAGTGGCCATCACTGTCAAATTTAGTCTGAAAGGAATCCTTAGTCCAAATCATACTTTGAAAATGTGATATGGGAGTTGGTGTCCTGATTTTCTTTCCCTAGAAGAAATAAGAAAGCAGCTTTATGGCAAGCTGTCACTCACCATGGCAGGCTCATCTTTAGCTTCTCTTCTTATTCAAAGGTTTGGCTGTGTTTGAACACCTGTGTGAGCCCTCAGGTTTCTGTGGTCATAAAAGATTGTGTGAGCCCTCAGCTGCTTGGCTGGATCTTGTAAGCAATGTTATAAATATTAGTTGACTGTGAACCAGTCATAGTGTCTTGATGCTTTTTGTGCCATTTTCAGGCAAAAGGCAGTGAGAAATGACTTCAGGAAAAGTCTGGAAGTGAGGACAAGAGGTAAAATTACAAAATTCTGGCAGGCACCTGAGGTGCTCAGTTACACTGATCTGAGTATCTGTTTGGAAGGGCTGAGAGGCACCAACCAAGTCCTGTTTGAACTGATGTACAAATCAAAAAGGTGAAATGTGGATGTTAAATGTTCTGCTAATACTGGTAAAGACAAAAATACCAATCTCTAAGTAGGCTGGAGCACAACTGTATTTCAGGCAAGGTAGGGAAGAAGTGGGAGACCTTGAAAGGGAGTGGTTTTAGTGTATATGACTTTGGTCCATGGAGTGAAATTGTGGCCAAATGTTTCTGCAAAGCTTTGTGAGAATGCTGGGGAGGGGCTGCTGCAGCCAGTCCTGATGACATGGGTGGTGCAGAGTTAAGTCAAAACTGAGGTTTCTCACTGAATTGTTACTCACCTGATGGGGATCCTGAGTGTCACAGGTAAGAAGTTACATGAAAATCTGTAATGGAAATCTGGTAAATCCTTAAGAGCTGTAGATGTTTCTGTGTTTAATGGCTGATAAGGAACAGCAGTGAGCATAGAATCACAGAATGGTAAAATAGTCCAACATACTTTTCCCTCACCCTGCTTTTTGGTTGGTTTTTTTTGGGGGGGTGGGGGTGCGTTTTGGTGTTTTGTTTTTTTCCTCCATTTAATTGAGTGTTTGGTTTAGCACAGTGCATGGTTCAGTGTATCTGCTCCAGGAATTGAGCAAGAACTTTAGTAAGCTTAGCTGATGTGGGACACACATGTCCATGAGTTTTTGCCATGAAGTTACAGGCCATTTTCTTTCTGTTTGAGCATCTTTACAGTTTGGACACCACCTTCATTTCTGGACAGTTGTATCTCCAGCTCCATCAGCCTATCACAGCCATGTATTTCCTTAAAGGAAGGGAGATTACTTGTGCAGAGATGTTCTTGTCCCAGATACACTGCTTCCTACAATTCACCTCTAATTTAATTTTTTTATTCTCAGTACCCTGCTGTTTCTCCTTATGTCAGCCACTAGTGATCTATTTATTTCCATATCTCCATAAATATGTGTTCCTCAACAGACTCATGAAATAATTCTCCTGTTACTTTAAAGAATTACTTTGGGTATATGTGCCTAAACAAGTGTGTGACAGACACTTCAGATTAAAGCACAAACCTTCAGGGACTACTGAGAGACTTAATTTATCAGTTGATTACTGTACAGCTGCCATCATGCACTATTTCCTCTTATGTGAAACATCTGGAACTTGCTGTTGATGAGATGAGAGTGGTTAACTCTTGTAAATCAGATAAGCCAGAAGATTACAAATGAAGCCTGTCATGTTTGGGTGATGACACATTCTTGCCACTTGCTAGGATTCCAGGACTTGCAATGAAAATGCAGTTGAAGTTCTCCCTTCCCTCGAGCTATTTGAGGATAGCCTGCTGGACACAGCACGCACACAAGTACAGGGTGCAGGAGCAGAGGCAAGGGCATGACAGGAAGGTTTGACTAAGCAGTTTACTGGAGGGATTTAGCATTAGATCTGCAAACATGCATGATCTGAAGTTTCTGGAAATGCACAGCCAAAAATCTTGGCAAAGAATAATAACAGTAATTAACCAAATAATTCACTAGTGAATGTGCTTTGTCTCCTGCATGTAGTATGGGCACGCTGCTAGCAAGGGCCCTCTAGAATTCACTGGATTTGTAAAGCCTTGCTTTATAAGGATTAATTGTCCTTACTTAGGAACCTGTTCTGATACCTTCAAACAGTTTTTCTAAGTTCACTACAAAAGGCTCCTTCAGATAGGGGCCCACAGGGTGTCCTGAGAGGCTGTCCAGCCTGGGCAGTGAGATGGGCAGAATGGCACATTCCATCTTCTCAGTTCAGTAATGCTACCTCCTTGTTTTCAAACAATGCAGCACAACTGCTGTTTTGCTGATGCTGCTGCAAGACTCAAAACTTGATGTGGCTTGTGTGGGTGGTTTGGTTGGGGTTTGGGTTTTTTTTTCCGGGGGTGGGGAGAGCAGGGTTGTTTGGTGGGCTTTTGTTCAGAGATTTGTTGGGGTTTTTTTCAGTAATTATATCAAGTCAATTTCATCTCTCTTTTGGGGAAATTGTTCAGGTAGAGAAGACAGTCTTCCTGATATTTTCCCAACTTCCCGTGACTGCCTTTTGATTTGTTTACAATTACACATTTGGTTGATGTGTATGAAATCATTAAACTGCCTTGACTACATGATGTGAAGAAGGGAAATGTGCAATTGGGAAGAGAAGTGACATCCCAGCAGAGCAGGCACATGTACAATCTGGCTTCTGCTTTCCCTCTGTGTTGCAGAAGGTGAGCAAACTTCTCGTTCTCTGGAGGTTGGAAAAGGCAGGTGGGCTGTGTTCAGCTCCCACCTTTTGCATGCACCAGTATCAGTTGCTCTGGGATATTACTGAGGAGGTCAGTGGGTTTCCAGGATGGCCCATCCTCTCCCTTGGTAGCCCAAGGATACAAGAAGCATTAGTGTTGTGATACTTCTTCAGCCTTGCTTAGGAGCTACAAAATGGAGCAGCCAGAAAATCAGATCTGTTTCCTACATTCTTCTGCAAGTTCTTACAAGGAGCCCTCTCCACTTTCCTGCTGGAAACTGCTCTTCTCTGCCCACTGGAGGAAGGCTGTCTTGCTAAGGCAGCTGAGAAGAAACTGATGTTCTGTTGCTCTGTCTCCTTCTGCAGGCTGCAGTGACAGCAACAGAGCTAAATCATACGTGTTCTCCTGCTGCAGGATGTCACATCAGGGCAGCCCCAAGGCAGGTGGAGGGCAAGGCAAAGGAGAAACAGCAGGTGGCCTTAAATTTGCTGTCTATCCCAGAAAGCTGGGTGACTGTAGTAACACTGGATAAAAATTAGAGAGAGGCTTCCTTTCCTTCAAGAAGAACAATATCCTCACCCAAGGGGCAGAGTCCAAACAAAGAATTGACTTATGCATCAGGAAAATGATGGTTTATTAAACTCAAGTCTTTTCTGTTAGTCTGTTAGCTGTTTCAAGTGGGGTTTTTTTTCTGGAAGAGACCATCCTAGATCCAGAACTGAATTTCTCAATAGACCAAGCCTAGCAGAAAAATGTAGGCAGATTAAGAATGTGACTAAATCCCCAGAGATTTTCTTGACCAATGGATTATGTTAAGGTTACTGCATCTATCTTTCTGTCCTTAGAAACAGCTTTACCAACAGGTTTGTGAAGGCCCAGAAGGGACAGAACTTGCAATCTCGGTTTTGTTGCATGGGACACTGTCTCCTGTCCCACTCATCCCTGACACTTCAGAGAATTGCTGGTAAAATAACCTGAGCAAGCCATCTACCATGTACTTTGATGCAGAAATACACTTCTCATTGCTCCAAGTGCACAATGTTCATATAAATACCCAGCAGAAACCACTAGAGTTTGATGTAACAAAAGAAAAACCTAAAACCCCAAAAAATGGGGATAAGTAGGAAACAGAAATGTAATGAAAAATGCTAATTTCTTGCGCTGCAAATAGATGACAGGAAGGACAAATACTCCCTCTTGCAGTTTCATTCAACTTTGAATCTCACAGCCTGAGTAAATACAGATAAAGCTGCAGCACTGCTAGTTCATATACAGTATATAGGAGAAATCCATCTAAGTCTGGGCTTGTCACACCAGAAGTTAATGGAAAAACAAATAAATATGCTCTTAAAAGGTTTATAAGAATCAATAGTAATAACTATATTTACCACAGCTTGAAAAGAAAATCTGGTCTTTCTGGAGTGAAAGGGAAAGGAGAGGGCTTGTGTGCAGATGCTACACAAGCCAGAGGGCCCAGTTTGGTATGGACATGTTCCAGCCCTTCACATTTATTTGTGTGGATGCAAACATTTCTTTCTCTTTTATTTTTTAGCACAGCTTCAATAGAGTAGTAAAGGCATAGGAAGAAGCAGGTATTTGCCTCTGTGTCTTATGAGCAGTGGTAACGTCCACAGCTGGAGTAAAAGAGATTGGATAGGGCTAACAAATTAGAGAGCAATAATTATTAAACAAATAATTATTACCCACCACTTTCATTATAACTTTGAGCCATTTATTCCATCATCTCATTGCCTGCCCTGGCAGCTCAACAAATTGGTCAGGTGTTTGTTGGGGTTTTTCCTCCTCTCCATTAGCTGTTGTTCATAGTGACAGGAACTGCTGTCTAAATTTCAGTTAGAACCTGCAGGTCCGTCTCAGCAATCACCACCTGGTGGTCTTTGGGAAGCAGCATTGAAGGCTGTGGTGGAGGATCACGGATTGCTATCAGCAAATCAGTAACATTACAAATCAAATATCTAAAATTTGGCATTTCTGAGGGGCCAGGTTTATTCCTGGCAATGAACACTGACAAGATTTTTATACGTGGAAAAGACTGAATTCATACTATGGTCACCAAGTGTAGCAATCTCATTTTCAACTCTTCTGTTAAAAACTGAACAACTGAAGGCTACTTCTGAATATCCCAACGCCACAGTGGTTAATGAGGCCAGCCGTCGTTATCTGGGAGATGCACAGGCGGCTGTCATAGTAGCAGTCACTCACAGCAGCATTAAGTATAAACCAAGGCATTAAAATAACAAACAGGAGAGGAAAGCTGGGCTGCAGAAGGATTATCCCGGGTCCTGTCCATGCTGAAAACACCACTGACCTTCTTCCCAAAATGGTCGGCAATCACTTGGTTGCGTGGCCGTGAGTGATCCCCTGGTGGAACTCTGGAAGGCAGCCTCTTCTCAAAATTACTCCTGCTAGAGATTTTTCTTGTCTGCTTAGAGCATGGATTTCTCTTGGAAGTTTATTTCACTATTTCTGAAGGTGATGATCTTTTTTTTGAAGACTCTGTGCTTCCACCATGCATGACAATGACTTTCTGTTTGGTGTGTGGTCTACATCTAGCCAAAATTATTTGTCATTTTTACTTTCAGTTTAACTTAGGTTTAATTGTCTTGATTTAAGCCTCTTGCACTAACACTAAGCTGCTTTTGTTTTTACTTTGGATCCAATAATTTTAATGTTTCCTCCATATGGCAGTGAGTTTTTGAAGGAAAAAACAAGGGCTGAGATGAAGTTATTTGAATGGGATTGAAATTTGGAAAGTGAAACTAAAAATATAGACAGGAAATACCAAGTTAATGTGACATAAATGTAGGGAATTCCTGTGTGATATAGACATATTTAAAAAATTGACAAAATTTTTCACTTCTTTTGTATCTACAGTGGATGCCTTCCTTATGCCTTCAGCAGCTGGATAAGCAACACAGCTACTCCTTTGGGGTGAATGCCAGAGAATAACAGTTATAAAATACATTTCAGTGATTCTAAACAATGAATTATACCTCCTTGTCAAAAGTATTTTTGTCAAGCATAACTGGCCTGTGGGCTTATCTGTGAGTGTGGTGTGTTTTGTTAGCCAAGTTCCTTTATAGTCACTTGGATCATTAGCACAGGGAGGAATACAAACAAGTGTGTCGACCCAGTTTTTAGTCCAATAGGTATATTGGTAAATATTCCCCCTTTGAGAATATTTAGCATTTGTTAAATTGGTAAAACCAATATTGTTTCACAGAATCTGAATTTGGGTCCCCGTCTAGTTGTGGCTGTGCCCTGCGAGGCCAGGCTGGGGGGCTTTGCTCCCAAACATGGTAAGTGAGAGACTGCATTCCAGTTAGATCTGCAGGCTGAAACATTTCTGTGACCATCCTGAGCTCATTTCATTTCAAACACCCTTGGTTAGCCAAGATTTCCTACTTAAACCAGCTGATTTCAACTAAACACCTTGGGTATGAATCATAAATCATCCCTTCTCTCAAGCCACCCACCAGGCAGCTCAGGAGGTCTGGCAGGTCACAGCAGGCCATTTATGACCTCAACTGGAGCAAATCTACCTGAAGCAGTCTCTATATTGCTTTGCTAAAAGCACAACTCTTTTTCCCTGTAAAAAATGTGTGAGATACAGGAAGTGGGATGTTTCTGCATCTACTTGCACTCCTTTACTTGCATTTAAGTCTCAGGTTGCTCTCCAAGTTTTAGGTCTGGGTTCTAAGGTGGGAATTTTTTCAGTCATGACTGATCTAAAGGTAGCCCAAGTTATTAGAGGATGTATTTCGTGCCATGTGATAGCCATATGGCAATATCTCTTAATGATGGATGATTGCGCTCTACTTGATGGCAGAAAATATTTATGTGTCATTAAAATCATTGTGACAACTACTTTTCACACCATGTCAGTCACAAAACTGGAATAAATTTAAATAGAGATTAAATGGAAAGTGTATTTCCAAAGTACTCCTGTAATGTCTGTCACTCTGAGGCTGCTGAGATGCAGGAGCTCTGTGTTCCTGATGGGCATGATAAACATGGATCACAAAGGCAGCAGATATTCAGTTCAGGATCTGGGACCAGCACTACATTTACATCTGCTTTATCCACATGGAGAGCTGCAGAGAGCTCCCAGCTTGATCCTGCTGTGGCATGTGGCACGGAGCACTGGCACAAGTCAGTGGGGGAGCTACCTGGCAACTTTACCCAAGGAAATGATCACAAAAACCTACAATTTGAACCCATGCAAAGGGGAAAGGCAAATTTAGTCATTAAACTTCTAGCTGAGGCAGAACATGGGAGGCAAGGTGCTTCTGTAAATTTGCAAGAAAATCCATGTATTTTGAGTGTCCTGAGCCCTCCTGAACACCTGTAAGGATCCTGAAGGAGTTCTGCTGCCAGCATTAATGGTATGTGCTTGAGGACAGTGTAACAAATCATCCCACTATTCATTTGATGAAGAGTCCCTGTTTTTTTCTGGGAAGCTCTGGTACCTGTCTCATTTCATTTGATGTTTCACACATCGAAAACATTTAAAAAATCTAATCACATTTGCCAAATCCTTTTTTTTCTGTTTATAAAAATGAGGATATTACCTCATTGAAGTATTACCTTATTGAAGTGAAACACCAGCCTTTGGAAAACTATTTTATTTTGAGTTCCACTGCTTTCTGACATGACAGAAAGCAGCAGCATTGAAATGATGCTTCAGGCTCTATAAACAGAATAACATATTCCAAATATGCACTGTATGCAGAACAGGTATTCTTACCTTTTGGATCTCATCAAATTTACTGGTTGAGAAAATCTTACTGGAAATCAGTGAAAGCTCTATTTCCTAGTTTTCTTTTTTCTGCTTTTTTACCTTTTGGCATTAAAGGATAATGCACTATGTATAATCTTTTACATAAGAACTTCAGGAATATTTAAAAATTATCTAAAGCCAGTCCAAGTGGTAGGTAGAATGGCTAGTTTCAAGTTCTCTGTGACTTCTTTGAATGTTTTTTCATCTTTCTGTCTTTTCCTCTAGTGGAGCATAATCTCTGAAGCCAGCAGTAACCAAATCTAAATGGCTAGTATCACAGCCATTTAAAGGGCTAAATTATAACACTTTTTAACTAAGAAGGAAAGGCTAAGTTGTACAAACCTTTAGTTTAGAATTAGATAGAAATTGAACATTCCTTAAATGTTGCCTCATGGAGAGGTGTGCAAGTAAATGAAGTCAGCTTTTTTTCTACCTATTTTCTCCTCCAGTTTCCCAGAGCTGATTCCCCAGTTCTTTGGCCACAAGTGCTCTTTTGGAGATGCACTGAAAGGCTGCCATAGGTCCTTCTTTTATTTTGATTCACGTGATGCTTTTTAGGATATGCAGGTTCCCAGTCCCTGTGGTGCCTTGTGAAGGCTGACGTGGAACAGAGATCAGATGGAGCTAAAGAATAAAGTAGGTATTTATTAGGAGGCCTGAATGGACACACCTTGGGCAGCACAAGAGCCCAGCCAAGGCTACACCCAAGATGAACCCAAAAATGGTCACCAAATGGACGACCAGTCACGGGGTCTCACATTTTTGTAAGTTTTGGGCCATTAGCATATTGGAGTTATTGTCCAATTACAGCTTTAGTCCATGAAGCCCCATCCTTCTTGTTTTTCTCTCTTCCTTCTGGATCAGCTGTACTTGGGTCCCCAGTGAGAGAAGGAATTGTTTTGTCTGCCTACTCTGTGAAGAGAGCTTACTATCCCTTAATATGAAGCTCAGAAGTACACACTGAAGTAGTACATAATCTGAAAAATATAAAAGCTAAAACCTGAGGCATCACTTACAGCACAACCCTGGGCACGAGCATTCATGGCCTCAAGTGCCACAGCCATCCCTGCTCACAAGTCACGCTTGCTGCCAAAGCGGTGCCTTGTGCTGCCTCCACTTGCTGTGCCCACTGCTTGGGGTTTCATAACCTCCTTACAAACCACAGCATCACTTGCCCAGGGGCTGTGCAGATGTAGGAAGTGGACCTGAAACCTAACAGAGATGATCAGCTGGTGGATAGTCTGTGGAACAGAAATCTCCAGCGCAGGCATGCTCACTGGAGTTTAATCTGCTTGATATGGAAGTGTCTGAACCTCCATTCAGAAATATCAAGACTCTTCTGCAAAGTACAATAGGGACCTGGACTAGCAGCAATGGGACTAAAAATAAAACCAAATAAAACCACAGCTAAAACTGTGATTAAAAAAAAAATTATATTATTTGCAGTATAACTGAAATTTAGTATAAACATGTTCCACCTTGTGGCAAAAAATGGCTCTGTTCTACTTATCTGGTAAATATAATGATTTCTGCGCACAAATATTTTCTTTATATGAAATTTTATCTTGCCTCCTAGTTTACTTGAAAATGAGTGTCAAGCAGAGTTCAACTCTCCCTACACAGAGTGAGTTTTAAAGACACCACTCCACTTACACACACAAACAAACAAACCCAAGGGTCTCTGCCTTTCAGACACACCCATTTCCCTCCCCCTTCAGCCAGTAAACAGCTTCTGGCTGCAGATTTGATCCTTTATGGAAGAGATTTTTCAGATGCTGGCTGACCTGTCCAGCACCCTGGTAATCCTCAAATCATCTGCTCGCACGAGGAGATGTCACCAAAAAGACTTGTTGACAACCTTCTGCTGCACTAAGGACAAGTCTGTAAAACTGCCACTATCTTACTCAGTTCAACTTCGCCACATGGTTGCATAAAACTTCGCCTCCTGACAAATTCACTAATACTGTCGACAGAAGATTGTATGGAAAAAAATACTTTTGGTTTCCAGTTCATTTTGGCTTAGATTAGATTGACACTGATCTGTGTAACAGTTTGTGAACTAATTTAATTTTTTTTTAATTTACAAGTTGGTTTTTTTTGAAGTCTGAACGTCCTTTCCATGCCTGTTTTCATACAATGCATTTTAAACATCTACATACCGTATTTTATATTTGCATGAAACTAAAATATTTTAATTAGGTTCATGTCAGTTATTCAGTTTTATTGTTGCCATATACAGTGATTAATTCTCAAGTCTTAACAAGAGCTTGTATGGCAAAAAGTCAGTAATTTAGTGATAAAATAAAAACTGTGATATTATAAGCACCTATGAATCCTTCAATCAAATTTTGCATTGAGTAATAAGTACTAATCTCAGCTAAACTGTTTTGTTACACATACAGCATGCTCTGATCCCAAACAACTCCTTAATCCACTATTTTAATAATAGCCTATGGATTAAGGGATCTATACTGTATACTGACACAATGTATTGAGTTCAGGTTCTATAGATGAACATTTTTGTGATCTATTTTAATGGCACACAAGCCATCATAGCATTATGGTGTCAACAAGCCTGCAGATTATCTCCTGGCTTTCAAAGCATCCTGCAGGAAAGCGAGTTTAATCAATCAAGAAAGGTGAAAACATTATCAAATCTATAGGGAGACAGGACTTTGAAATAAAAGTGATCATATAATGACCAACAAACATTTTTATATAATCAACTATAAGATATACAGAATGTTTGGAGTTTTGAAATCTGTCAAAACAACAATATTAAGAAGGACAGTCTGCTTTCTTGGCCACTCCTTCTCAACATGTGCATCATAATCTCCTCCTGGCATCCTCATTTCCTCTCACAATTTACCAGTATTTCATGTAGGACACCCATCATGATGCACTTCACTCTTTTTTTAATTAACTTGCTCCAAATAGCCCCGTGGTTTGTTATATTTCTGCTCTGAACTACAGTGTAGCCACTTCACTTTAAGTCAAACCACCGTGCCTGAGCAGAGGTTCAGTGCAAAGGAGAGCAGTGTCCCCACCACTCACTTCACCTGGAACGTCACCATGTGTTTAAGGTCATTTTCCCCAGGCTCTGCCTGTAGGGAAAGGGACAGTCAGGGAAAGGACACACTCCTGCTGGAGTAGGAGTTGTTGTTGCCAGCTCATATGAAACCCAGTGCAGAAACCACACCTCTTTGTGTAACAGATCACCTGCTCCCACCTGGAGAACTGGCAAGCACACCTCTCCAAAGCCTCTTCCAAACTCTTGTTTCCCAGTTGTTTCCCCTGTTTCCCCAGCCCGCCCCAACCTTCTAATCTTCCCAGCCAGTGTACAGAGCACACAGGGTGTGTTCTGCTTCCCAGCATGAAAATGTTGTGACTTTTCTGAATTCCAGTGATTATCAATAATCTCCTCCCAAAATTGCATAGTACATAACAGAATCTGAATTGTACAGCAATGAATTCACTGTAATGTCCTCCTGATGCCTGGAAACAGGAATTCTTCAAATCTCTTATCAAGCATTTTCTTCAATTTATGGCTGGACCAGTTTTCCTAGTTTATACTCCCTGCAGCTTCATCTCAGCTACTGGCCCTTTGTTTTTTCCAGAGGTTTCTGCCTTTTTGGACTTTCTTTTTCTATCTGTTAACGGTGTTTACCAGTATCCCCAGCTTACTGGGGAAGGGAAGAGTTTGATTTCAAAGGTGGAGAACCAGACTTGGACAAGCAACCTCCAGAGAACACCCCAGGTAAGCAGGGGTATTTACGTTTCCTGAGATCTGGAGAGGATCCAAGAGCATAAAGCTGTGCATTTCCCCTGGTTCAACAGGATGATGGTAGCAGGGGCTCTCTGCCCTTCCCAAGTGGAGGAAGCAGCTGCCTGAGTGGTGCTTCTGAGGTAGATGAAAAAGGGAAGCTTCAAGACCACAGAGAAAGCTTTTCCTGACAAAAAGATCCTGTCTCAATATACCAGGGCTATTCAATGCACTTTCACCAAAATCCTTCCTTTCACCTTCCATCACTCTAAATGCCCCAGATGATGTACTCTCTACATGGATTTATGGTGGATTAAAACACTCTGCACTGCTGGGATACAACACACACTGCAATTCCATTGAACATAACAGTGCAATGAATAGACACTGGGCAATTAATTTTTCATCGTGAAAATGCTGACTTATTTCCAGTTGTATGATAACACAGTTTTGGGGGAGGTTCTCAAAACTTTTGTGCTGGAAGGCACATACCTCCTTTGGTTCTCATCCTACAGGAGGAGATGTGTGACATGAGGGAGTGCTGTGTGCTGTCTGGTCTCAGGTTTCTGTGGTTGAGATGACCCCGGAGGTGTTAGAAAGTCTCTTTTTTCCCAGCCCCGCAACCAAAGAAGAAGTGGAGATTCCTTGGTTCTGCTTTTCCAAGGTTGTTTATTTTTTCTTATCTATTACATTCTTTCTCTGACCTGCTGAGACCTGTCCAGCAGGTTGGGTTGAGGCACAGCCCCTGCCCTTGGGGTGGTGTTAGCTTTTTACACTAAGAACTACGTGTACTTTATTTACAATAATTTTCCAATACCTATCACCTATGTTAGACAGTTTGTCTCTACTCTAAACCAATCCAGAAGTGTCACCATCACAGCAGAAGATGGAGGACAAGAAGAAGGAGAAGAAGGACAGGACACACCCAGATTCCTCCATCTTGCCTCTTGAACCCCCGTTCTAAAAACCAAAATTCTACTTTTACACCCAGTGATAAATTCACTATCATTCTACTCAAACTCTTGTGGCTTGTAAATCTTCACACAAAGTTGGTAATTGTTTCCATGGACTAAAATCGAAGGCACGGGTGTTTTTGACTCCATGCCAAGGTCTCTGAGCCTCTTGCCAGGGTCTCAAATCACCCAGGGCAGCCAGAGGAATGTTCTGGGTCCTGCCAGTCTGGTGGCACAGGAGGCACAGCAGGACAAAGCTCCCTGGGTGATCTGTGGTCTCCAAGCTGGGAGGCAGCAAACACTTGGGCAGGTAGGAGTTGAGGCCCAAAGCAGCACGCTCACCACAGGAGCACTGTGACACTGCTGGCCAGCAAAAACCAGTGCCTGTCAGAGAGAGGCACCGGAGCCTCAGCCAGATTGGTGCCAACAGTTATTTGTTTCCCATTCTTGCACAGGAGCTGAGGAGGACATCCTTTTGTGTTCACACAAACACAGACAGGAAGGCACAATATGCCTTGGCTGTTATGATGCTCATTTCTCTCTTGAAAATCAAAGTAAATGAGTGTCAAGAGGACACTGACATGCAATAGCTTCAGGCAGCAGCATGGCTCTTTTTTCCACTAAGATACCAATAAAAATTTTCTTTTTATCAGCATGGTTTATTAATAGTTCTACAGTACGGCAGTAGTACACTGCTTCTTTTTCCCTTTCTCATTCAAAAATACTTGGGTTTGTCACTATCATACCATTAAGAGATCATCACAGAATTAGAAAATGCTTGTTGAACAAGGACCACCACATATCCTACCAAAATATTTGGTTTGCTCTTTTGTAGCAACCTTATTCGTTCAACATCTCAAAAGATAATAGACCAAGATTACAAATAAGGTGTTTGAAATCCAGCAATTTAAAAAAATACTGTACATTAAAGTACACTGTATTTGGTGTGATGCTTTATTGAAATATGAGAAGAAAAACTAATAGGTAAGTTATCCTTTTTTAGAATATTTTTCCCAATCCTTTATAGTTGCTAAATGATTCTCACCAGCACAGTCCATGAGTCATTTGACCTTCATAATTTATTGTTTATCTGAGAAATTGCAGGATCCCTCCCTCTGTTTAATTTGTTTGCAGTTATCTCATGTTGAGCTGAAACATTTGTGCGCATGAGTTTTTGCAAGGAGACACAAAACACAAAAGCACTCACAGAAATATCCTAATTCTGATGAGCAGTTCCAACTTAGCTCAGCAACCCTTTTCTGCACGTATTCTTCATGTACACACAGCTCCAGGGGTCTTAACCCCAACCATACTGCTGCTATAGGATTCACATCCTCAAAAGTACCTCATACCTAACTCTTGAGGATGGCACCGAGAGTTAGGCTCATAAATACCTTCTGAGCATCCTGGAAAATGTTACACTACTTTAATCCAATTAAGTGAAAACTTAGCATCTTTAAAAGGCTTCCCATTTTAAAAGGACAGGACAGGTGCAGTATTTTTCCCAGAATACAGAAGGGAAAAGATGGTAATGAGATTTAATTAATGTCCCTGTGTTCCCATGATCATTTACAAGTCAAAGGGACGCAACAGGCCAGGATAGTCCAGGTTTGCCAGCACTGGTTGATGCAAAACCCATGCTCAGCTGCTAATGCTGAAGAAAGGTTATTTGGACTTCTGACAAAACCTGAGAGCTGCTCCTGTCAGCACAGCATCCTGCCTCCCCCTGATGTCACACTAAATGCTGTTCCTGCAAGGAAGATTCTTCTCTTGTCTCTGGTGACCAGTGACAGGACTTAATGGAAAGGCAGGAAGATGTGTCAGGGAAGGTTTAGGTTGGATGTTAGAAAAAGGTTCTGCCCCCAGAGGGTGGTTGGACACTGGAACAGGCTCCCCAGGGCAGGGGTCACAGCACCAGCCTGACAGAGCTCAAGAAGCTTTTGCACAATGCTGTCAGGCACATGGTGTGACTCTTGGGATGCCCTGTGCAGGGCCAGGAGTTGGACTTTGATGATCCTTGTGGGTCCCTTCCAGCTCAGGATATTCTATGGTTCCATGATGCACATTTCAGGGGTTCTGCCTGGTCTGGCTGTACCCCTGCTCACATCCTATCCAGGCTGCTGCTCTGCTCTGCTCTGCTCTCCTCTCTCTGTGGGCAGCCATAAAGAAACAAGAGCCAAGAGGGTCTATGAGGTGTCACACATCTCTTTTGTTTCCCCACTGCAGGCCATCCTCATCAGTGAAGTGGGGAAGGAGAGCATTTTGTACACCTGGGAGTCTTGGAGCTGGAAGGGGAAAAGACAAGAGAGGTGCCAGGAAGGAAATCTGTCCCTACAGAAATAAGAGAGGGGCAAGGAGACAAATCCAAGGTTCTCCTCCAGCATGTTGTGCAATATCATCCTTCATGAGGAAGTTCCCCAAGGAGGTAAGGCTGGAAAGAGGAGAGAGCAAAGGAGGAAACAGTGACAGGAGGGAGAAGGAGCAGTCTCTGCCACACACAGTTCAGTGGATCTGTGCTGAGAAGGGTTAACTCTGTCATGCTGTTGGTGATAAGGAAATGTTTGCTATCTCAGTGTGTCAGATTCAAGTGGTATCACCCATGACTTGCACACAAGATTACGTGGGGGAGGGAAGCTGAGCGAGGTCACGTTCACGGTTCAGCACAGCTCTGCAAAACAGCAGATTTTATTTCTGCTAGGAGGGGAAGCTCATGCTTTGCTGACACCACTTCCCCAGTAAAGTGATGCTAAGCCACACTGGAAAATTTCCACACAGCTCACTGACAAAGGAAAGACAATTGTGTGTCAGGAAAACAACAAAGTTATACAGCAAAACTCTGTGATCCTAGGAAAGAAAAAGCCCTTCCATGAAGACTTGGGATGAACCTACGTGGATGTGAACGTGGGTTTTCCAAGGACCGGGGGCACTGGTTTGGGGTGCTTCATTATCCATCTCCTGTTTTTAGGAAAGCTACTGCAATTGAGTGTCTTGGGAATCTCTCTCCCATGGCCAGAGCAACATGTTCAGCAGTTGTGGAAGGGCAGGAATGAAAGATAACAGGACAGAGAGGTGGCATGATCCAAGTGTGTGTCCTTTGGAAATGAAGCTGAAATATCTACAATATTGGAGAACTTGCTGGGATTATACTTTGTGGGTCTGGCACATTCCAGCATCATGGCAAAGAAAATTATATTATATGCTCAGTCCAAGTTTGGACTGATGGAAAATAGAATCAGAATCCCTATTTCCTTTTCCGGATCCTTTTCTTCTCAAGTTTGTTTCTTTCCGACCCCGCCCAGTTACATCCTGTGTTATCTTGGGTCTTGTCTCTTCATCCTCTGCACGAACGAACCGTTCCCACTCGCGGCAGTCACAGGCGCACCGGGGAGAGCGGAGCTGGAGCATCCCGGTCCCCGCGGGCTGCGGAGCCGGGATGTGCTGGAGCAGCGGGAGCGCCGCCGGGGCCCGGGAGCGCGCCTCCGCCTGACGTCACAGCCCACCGCGCGGCGGGGGCGTGCCGCGGGCGCCGCCGGCGCAGCCAATGGGAGCGCGGGGCGTGTCCCGGCGCAGCCAATGGGCGCGCGGGGCGTGTGGCGGCGGCGCGATGGCGGCGGGGCTGTGCTGGCGGGCCGGGCTGCGCGCGGGGAGGCGGAGACTGTGAGTGACGGGCCGCGCGCGCGGGGCGGGGCGGGGCGCGGGACCCCCGGCGCCGCCTCCCCTCCCCCTCCCCTCCCCCTCACCGCTGGAGCCGCGCCCGAGCGGGGCTCCCCCGATCCCCCCGGGTGTGCCGGGGCTGCCCTCGGGGACGGGCAACGTGGGAATGGCAGTCGGCTTCCTGCTCTAGGGGACGGTGTCCCTGCCCGCGGGAGGGGAGTTGGAATGAGGTGGTCCTTTAGGTCCTTTCCGACCCGAGCTATTCCGTGATTGCTCCCGTTACCGGCACGTCGCCCTTGCCCGGCTGTCCGCTTTGGTGCAGCTCCTGCCCGGAGGGTGACCTTGGGTCTTTGCCATTCGTGCGCCCGGCCTTGGAGCGAGCGGGCTCCTCAGGGCCCCGTGCCCCATTTCCCTCAGGGGAGCGGGGCCAGGCGCGCCAGATCCGCACCGGGGGCTTTCCCGTTGTTTAAACAGCATCCTGTGCCGCCTGCTCCACCGATGGATGGCCCGGCATGGGTGGTGATGTGGGCACGAGCAAAGGCCCCCCCCCAGCATCCCTTATCCTTGGGATATCCTGAGAGCCCCCTGGGAGCCCGGGGGGTGCGGAGTCCCCGTGCTCCTGTGGGGGAATAGTGCTGTGGGGGGACACTGCTCCTGCAGTGCCTGGATGAGGGAAGGTCGTGTAGGCAACGCATGTCCACTTGTCAAGGGCCCGAAATCACCCGGTGCTTTCCCACAGGTGGGTGAATAGCTGTCAGGAATAGCACGGATTTCGGCAGGATGCTAGGAAAAGCTCTGCTTTAAATAGAGGATCGCCGTACAGGTCAGTGTTGCAGGATCAGGCTCCGAGTGACAAGTGCCAAGGAAAATAAAGGCTCCGCTGCACCTTCCTGCTGGAGAAGTGTGCAGGTTTCATGTCCAGCTTTCTGCCTGCAGGTGTGTGCCTGCCTGTTCCCGGTGGGCAGGGAGTGACTTCTGCCAGAGGGAGGGATTGATGGGTCTGTGCTCTTTTAAGGCAGGTTTTCAACAGCACTGCTAGAAGGAAAACACTTTTTTCTTTAGTATTGATATTAGGGTGGCAATCAAATGTTAATTCATTTTCTTATCAATATTTAAAGCTTTAAATTCTCGCATTCTCTGCTGAGACTGTGGTTCTGTAAATATTTTATAGCTGAGTGACAAAAGCCTATGCGGTCTGTAAAACTGTAACGTAGATGTTACTGTGAGCATGCAATATTGATGCTGGTGTTCTTGGGGAGCCTCAGGGACAGCTGGAGTGCTTTGTGCTGTGCTGGAGGCACACTGAAGAGCCCAGTGAGTCCATGTCAGTTATTCCTGCCCACAGTAATGTCCTGCCTAGCACCCAGGGTCATTTTTCCAGCCTGCCTCCTTCAGCACGCTTTTACAGCCAATTTCTGGGGAAGATGCATGCACGTACATGCCTTTTTTCCCCCTTGTTTTCATCCCCTTTCCCCCATATTGGTGTAGAATCATAAATGCTATGCCTTGCTATTTCTGGTTATGAAGAATTGTGACTATTCATACTGTGGAGGGAAGAGGAATCTACACAGTGTGAGGGCAGGGGTGATGACATTTATGTGTATGCAGCACCTGTTCAGGGCTGGGAGAGGAGGCTGCCTGCATGCCCATGGTGAGGCTGCTCTCTTCCAGCTGTGGCTCAGAAGGGGCTTCCTTGGCTGGTGCTACTGTGGGTTGGGACATGGCTGCCAGGCATCACAGCATCCTTGCATGACTCCCAGAAGATGTGATGACCTCCCTGTGGTGGGATTTGACTGCTCCTTGTCATCAGTGCTTCTGTGGAGCCCAAGAGGCCACTGGGCAGGTAGAGACTACAGAATTTTGGGTATCCAAACAGTCAGAGACCACAGCAGGATGAGGCATGAGGAGTCCTTGCTCACTGTGTGCACTTGGGAGAGAAAATACAGGGATGACTTCAAGTGTCAACAATCAATGAACACGTTGATTGGATTTAATTAGCTCTTGTGTCCCACAGAGCTCTCTGCCATGCTGTTGGACTGGGACCCTAATTACAGCAGGTACCTCCGATGTGGTGTGGCTGCCTTTCCAGCTGCTGCCCTCCTCCTTCATGGGCGTGCTGCTGCCCCTGTGAGGCTGGGGGGAAGCAGTGCTGCCCAGAAAAGGAGGACCGAGTATTTGTGTTATTATCAGGCAGGTACCCAGAGCTGGTTTTTCTTATTTGCCATGTTCCAGAGCCTACTGGGCTCTCTCTGCCTGTGAAGGATTTTTTTGTGTTGGAAAAAGTTAAAAAAACCCTTCATCCAGCTGTTTTTTTAGTAGCAAGTGCAGCTGTTTTTGCTGTTCTCTCTTTGCTTGGTGATGATGCTGTAAGAGAGGAGCATTGCACATTGAAGCAAGGTCACCTGTTTGCCCTCAGCCAGCCAAGTGCACGTCACCCATGTACAAGAGGGTTTTATTACATGCATTCATTTACATGGCCTACCCCAGACAGATCCATACCCACATGCCTGCACTAAATCAGTCAAAGGCAGCATCCACATCTCAGTGGAATGCTGCAGAGTATGGAATATACAGTGTGGGCACGTGGAGCCTATTGTGCCAAAGGTGCAGACACTGGCATGCCTGCTAGGAACAAAGGAGCCTGACGAGTACTAACCCCATGTCAGATCTTCTTCAGAGACTCTGCCTGTGTCATTTAAAATTTCTAGCATTGGGAGTTTCTTTTCTCATCATCAATTCTCATCATCTTCCCTCCCAGGAGTCCACCACTCCTGTGTCTTGTGTTTCAGGCTCCAAGTCTGCGTCTGCTTGGTAAATTAGTGGAGATGTTGTTTTTCATGTATTGGACACTGGAGGGTGCTAATACAATGGGAGCTGAAATTGTTGCAAATTAACGGGTTCTCTTTTGTTAGTTGTGAAATAGTTTTATTCTTTGTTGCAGGGTTTAAATGGAAAGACATGAATTGTGGTCCTTACCAGTAGCTGATCCTGTTCAGCGTGTGCAGAGCTGTGACCAAGAATATCAATAAAGTGTTATGTCTGTGAGGGATTTCTTTCCTTAACCTCAATCAAAAAAAATCACTCATTTTATGTTCTACACATTTTTAAGTGTGTCTTTTGAGATTATGGCCTTGGGGTGAAAATTATTTGAAAGTGTGACTTTCTAGTGATAAAAACACTTTATCTGGCAGAATTGTTGAGCTGCATGTGCAGAGTCTGCTTTTCTACAAGGTCACTTTGGTTCACTGAAATGAATATTGTTGTGTTGCTAGTGGGGTGAGAACCTGATAGCAGCTCACACTGGGGAGGGCACCCATTGGGGATACCCTGAGCATCCCTAATCAAGTCCCTGGCACTGTAATCCTGTCTCTGGGGCGGACCTGATGGAGCCTCAGTCTACCTTGCATTCTGGGCTGTGTGTGAGGGCATTCCATCACAGGGAATGTGTGTAGGATGGGGCGTTCCATCAGCCATCACTGCTAGACCAGGTGAAGCACGTTACAAAACTGAGCCTTAGCTCTGGTGTTTCAAATTCACTCAAACATTTTTGTCAGGTTAAAGTTACATTGAGAGGTCTTAGAGTGAAGGAGGTATTACCTGTTCACTCTGCTCCAGCTTTCTGCTCAACCACGTCTCTGCTCTCCTTTGCCCTTGGCAGGAAGACATGGGGCCAGTATAAGGTCCCTGTTGTGCACTCTGGCAACTCCACAGTTGGCATGGAGGACTGTGAAACTACTGCCCAAGCCAGTTTTCATCCTGGCAGCAGCAGAGGTATGATGACGGATAATTAATGCTAATGAGAAGCAGGGTGCAAAGCTGGGTGTGTCCAGCTAATCACCACTGGCACCTCAACTGGTCTGCTAAAGCCTGTGCTGTTCTGGACATTCCTGTGTGCTCCTGTACCTGCCCTTGCAGACTCATTACCCAAATGAAAGCCAGTATTTGTAACGTGTGAGCAAAAAGAACTGGGTACAAATACATCCTCCTTAGCAGCCTTTCTTGTTTGATATGCATGGAAAATGAGTTACTCCTCTGTCTCATTCCTTTTGCAAATGAATGGGCTGGCCTGTCCCAGAAAAATATTTTTATCTTGCTGTGTTATATCAGTCAGGTTTTAGTCTCTCTCAGGTGTTGAGGTTTGGTTACATATGGTCCAATTTTTATTTCTTTTAAAAATACGCAGTTTTTATCTGAATTCCTCCTTGAACTGAAGATGTGTGTGAGCACTGGAGAAAGAGCCTGTGGATGAGGAAACCGGAATCTCCTGTTCTGCTACCAGTAGGGGCCTGCTGTTCATCTTGCAACCAAGAAGCATGGACAATTTCACAGCAGAGTTGCCTGGGTGTTTATCTGAAGCAGCAGAAACATACCCAGTTAAAAGTTTACACTTCTTTTGCCAAGAGTTTTAGTAGCTTACCAGAATAGGGTTTTAAGGGGATGTGAGCAGAAAAGCTTTTTAAAATCATTGTAATAAGTAGTGGTACTGAAGACACTCTGTTTAAGAGTAGTCTAAGCACACAGATGAAGTCTAAGCAGACAGAAAGAGATCTGGTTGACAGTATTGGTCTGGTTTAGCAGCTTTTAGAGAAGACTGCTTCTTCCATTGCAGCTCCATGCTTCCAAGCAGAGAGCCAGGGTATGCATCCTGGTGTTGTTTCCAGAACCAACGAGCTAGCTGTGGATTTGAAAATCCTAGCCAAAAGGATTTGAATTTGAGCATTTTATGTAGATGGTGTCCTAACTTGGAGTGAGAGACCTTTCTCCAGAAGAGAAGGTTAATGGACTTCCACCAAACCTGTGTGTGTGACTGCACTGAGTTTAAACACTGCCAGCTGCAGGGTGGCATCTTGAGGTCTCCAGTGCCAGGCCTGCATGGGAAAGGAGGGCGTGTGTTCCCTTGGTGGGTGCTCACTGCCTTCCATCATTGAGCTTTCACACACTTGGGCAGTATTTCTTGGCTACTCATAAAGGCTGGGTGAGTGGGTTCCCTGGAGTTTTCATACCTGTTGGGGAGATTGGGCTGCTGTACTTGAGGTCTCTTTCCTTAAGAGCCATTCTGACAGGTAAAAGCCCCTTGATGCTAAGAGCTTTGTAGAATTTCTGCTGATGAACCCCTGTGTATCTCCTCCTGTCCTCTGCACATCATGTGAGTTTCTGGTAGTGGTTTTTCCTGGACCCCTTTCTCACACCTCCCCAAGTTCTGAATCTCCTTGTTTGGAAAGGGGAAACACTCAATTTGCCCTTATTTTGTCAGCTGGGCTGTGCATGGAGGTGTTTCTCCAGCCACTACCCTTTTATGCACTTCCCTCTTCCACCCCACAAAGCTGAGGAGCACAGCAGGTCTGCAGAACTTTGACTGCAAATGGGTCTGGAGGTCAGCTTGTGGTTTCTTAGCCCTGGGATGTTGAACAAGTCTCCTTCATATATTTTACCTTATTTTCTGGTCAGATCTATATTTACTTCTCAGGTCTCCCTGTACCCTTTAAATCTCCCGGCATCACTGGTGTAAATAGGATTTGCCTGTCCCTGTGAAATGGGCATCTCTGTGGCTGCTTGCCCTGCCTTCTCTAGCTCTTTGTGGAACAGGGCTGTCTTTGTGGGACAGGCGTGGCCAAACCTGCCTTCTTCTCTGCCTTTTTAATTAAAAAATGGTTGGCATCAGGGGCTCTGCAGCAATGAAAGGGGAACGATGAAACTTTGAAGAATTTGGGGCATAAAGTTGATCTCTAAATTTTAATGTACTCATTGCACTTAAGCAGTTGATACATTTTATTATTGAGCATTCATGTGACCTAATTTCCCTTAGTACTGTACATTTAGCTTTATACATCTGCACCTAATTTGTAAAAAAGGACTTAATGAGAAACTTCAAACAGTTTAAATGTCAATTACAAAGAAAGCGAGGTTTTAAAGTTCCAGTAATGTGTCCATATTGGTCATCGAAACATGATCCCAGGTGGACGTTAATTCGAGACAGATGGCATTCCAAAGGCACAATTACAAAGAGCTTATATATTTTCAACACTAACAAGCTGTCACGCTATGTTGTAGCTACACTTCCACTACTGTATAAGCACAATTGCTGCTTTATCTGCTGTGGACTTGGTAATAAAGGGGTTTGATTCCCCACTCTTGATATTGTCAGTGGGATTTTTGTGAACCGGAGAGCGGGGTTAGTTAGTGTGAATATCTTTCATCTGCCCAGCCTGTTGGGTCGGGGGTTGTGCTTGTTTCTGTTAAGTTTTTGTTAAGTTGGTGAAATGCTCTTCAAGGAAAGGAGTGGAAATGTTGAATATGGGCATAACAAGACTAGTTCATCACAGCTATATTTCTATTTCCTGGCAACATTAATTAACTTCAGCCTTATCAGCTGCTGGGCACTAGCTATGATGATTTGTTAAAACCCCCAACATCCTGGATGTTTTCAGTTAAAAAGTCATCTAAAAGCCTTTGGAGTAATGCACATGTTACTTGGAAGACTAAAGTCCAAGGGATTAATAGTGGCTTGACTTGCAGTGGTGTAAATGGGCAGCAGCTTGGCTGCAGCCAGGCAGGAGTGCTACCCTGGGAAGAAGGCAGTTGGAATTATTTTCAGATTTCTGAAAATATTCCTAGGCCCAAAGGCAGAGGTGGAAGAGCAAGGTCAAGGACGAAGCAAGGTCAAAGCAGGGTTTCCATTAGACTGAAGCATCAACATGTGGAGTAGTTGATCGAGTATAGTAGATGGCCCTAGCCTTGGCAGGGTGTTGGACTAACTGACTTTTAAAGGTCCTTTCCAGCTCAAACTATTCTGTGTGGTAGATGGCAAGGTTTGTTGTTGAAGGACGATGTTTGGTATCTAGTTAGTAGTTAGAGGTGGGCAGTGATCCGTGTAACTGAATGATGAAAGTTAATTTGGCATAATTTCCAGACTTTTTGTTTGTTTCTTGAAACCAGGTCACTAAAAAGCAAGACTTGCATGTCTATGACTAGACGGTGTTTTAATAGGCTTTAAAAATTCTGTGCTGTTAGCAGCAAGATTAATAATGCTCCCCAGGAAGGTTTTTAAGCTCCTATGGGCACGAGTGTCCTCTAAGAGGTGCTGAGAATTAAGAGCTTATATTTCTGCTTGTTTATCTACCTTTCATTGGTAAGTGGAGAAGAAAGCAGGAAGGCTAAGATGTTCATCCTTGCAAGGCAGGAATTAAATGGTAAGCTTACACTCTTTAATTTTTGTTTTTCATTAATGAATGTTATAAATAGGTTTTTTTAAAAGCATCATACCTGGCTTCCATTTTTGAAGGAGTTGTAGGTGCTATTTGAAATATGCAGCTCACCAACAAGTGAATTGGACTCTTGAGCCACACTTGAAACAAAATACCAATTTTACCTGCAGTTTTACTAGCTTTCCTGGTTTATGCAGTGGCATTTGAATGGCCTCTAATAATTGTTTTTAGCAAGAAAAAAAATCTAACAAAAATGAAAAACACAACTCAAACCTCATTAGCACTGTATTTGGCATGCCATGAATCGTTAAATCTTTATATAAATGCAGAAGTAATTTGTAACAAACAAAATCCTTTCTTTTTTTGGAAAGACTTTCTTTTGACTTTTTGTTCATACTGCTAAGGTGCAGTATGTTTTTCAAACACTGGATAGTATTACCAGAATAAGAGCAGAACCAATCAATGTTTTAATTAAATATTATCTATAATCCTTGAGTGTCAGATATACTTAGTTGTGATAAGTGAAAAATATTAGGTGCAAAAGAAAATACTAATAAATACTTAGATAGGGTCTTTTTAACCTAATTTTTTTACCTAAATATGGTGCTATTGTGTGTTGTTTTCAAGTGGTTTCCCCTTGGATTTTCTCAGTGCTTATCAGGGGAACATACTGAAGTCTTTTTATTTAGATCAGGCTTGCTTTGAGAGTAACTAATTGTTCAAGTGCAAGTGGGAAACTTTCTTGCACCTGGAAAATTAGGAAAGCAAAAGATGTCCACATCCTTTCCCTGGTGGTTCTTCACCTGTGAATTTGAACTGCAGCGGTAGTAAAAGTTTTGTGGACCTCATTTTATGTGAGATCATTAAGCGACAGGAGAATTCAGGACTAGCTGCCCTTCGTAATTCAGGACACTGAAAGGTGCCATTTATAAGCTCAAAGTGCCTGCAGAAAGGCAAAACAGGCTTGTAAAACCCATGCTCCAAACCCTGAAAGGGGACCGGTTTGTACTGCTGCTTGCAGCCTTGGAGTGGCAAAATTGCAAAGGTGGTGGGGTTTGGTTTAAAAAAATGGGAAAACATCTGCCTTTAATATTTCATGTAATAACTTGAGTTTTCACACTTCTTGTGTTGGTAACTCTCTTTTCCCATAACAACCCCAAAACATCCCAGGCAGTGATCCCAGTAAAACCTTAGCAGTTGAACTGCCCAGCTGTTGGACTTACTGTCTTCCCTGTTACAGCCCACTGTTTTGCTGAGCTGTTAATTTGGCTATAAAATAAGTCTGTCCTGGCTTTTTAATAATATTTTGCAACTAGTGACCTTGGCCCATGACATGGGCCAGGCATTTTGTAGGGAGAGCTCCTGCCTCCCTATTGCTTGAGAAGGAGTAGCAGCATGTACAACACTTGAAAGGGGGTGATATGGTAATATGCCATTGTTACAATTCTGATCAGGCAATGTAATCTGCAAAATTCACAATATGCTTTATGGATTTAGAAAGCCTGAAAGGAAACACTGAGCCCAGTGGTTTTTTTCCCAGAGCAGGTACTGCTTTCCTTACCTGCTCCCCTATTAATCCTCAAATAAGAGCTAGAGCTGTTGTTTTAAAGTTCATGACCAAAATGTAGCAATTGCTGCCTGGAATGAGCCATCCATATCTGTAATCTGAAATGGCTGGGGCTGAACTCTTCCAGTCAGGCCAGAATAAACCAACTATTCATGGCCACATTAATGTCCTGTGGCTGAAGTTACCTGGGTGCCCATTTGCACTGTCAGAGCCCAAATGCCAGTGAGACAAGAGGTGACTGCACATCAAGTCTACCTCCAGCGTCTTTGCTTTGTTAATCTGGATTAGTTCCACTCCTAGGAACTAATTTATGCACACCTATTCCAGCAGCACCTGGCTGTGCAGTGTGGTATCCAGCGTGTGATCCCTCCGCCCGTGGATCACGTAGGAGCCAGTGGAATGGCTGCACTTTGGAAGCACATCAGTATTATTTCTTTCTCTGTCACTGCTTTTGTTGGATTGCTGTGCTCAGGGCCCCAGACACTGCACTGAGCTCATTGTGACCCCAGGCCTTTGCAGAGCCGACTGCAGGACTCAGACCTTTGTAACCACTATTAAAAGGCAGTTATGTGACTGTTTATGTTACAGCCAGGTGCTTTGCTGCCTGTGGACATGCTGTTACTTGACAAAATTTAGTATTTTTTAAATTTGTGATCCAAATGTGATGAATATACTTACCTGAGGACCTTACTCTGTGTAAATGGCTCAGCAGCCTTCAGCCACTACTCAGATTTCTGTGGGGGATGCGAGTCAGGTTTTTCTGGCTCTCTGTAGGGATGTGTCCACTACAGCATTCCTGTTATTTCTCTATTTCCTTTGTGAAGGACATAAGGTTTCTAGATATCATATCAGTAATACATTTCTAATGACATTTTTGGGGAATTTATTGTTCAAGTTCTCTGACTTGTAGTACATTTCTGAGTTCTGTGGGTTCCTTTATTGAGGCTTTATATATGAATGCATGTTTTATGGGCTTATTGCCTTAACCATTCACTTGTTTCGTTAAATCTCTAGTGATACTAAAGCACTGAAGGTGTTTTGGGTTGGGTCAGCACCAAACAGTGACTTCAATATACTGGAAGTATAAAATCTGTTTTCTGACTGACTGGTTTTTTTTAGAAGTTGATAGATGTGAAAACCATTTAACAGTTGGGGTTTTTTTTACTTTCCTGTTAAACTAAGCTACTGAGGAAATCATCCTACTGCTACATGCTGCAATATGTCAGAAACACCGTTATGTTATAGTTGCATCATTATCTAAAGGAAAAATTGAGTGTGGGTTTGAAGTCGACAAGTGATGAAAGTAGCCCTGAGGTTGTCAATTAGGAAGCTAAGGCCTGGAACTGATAAGTTAATGGCCAGTCCCCTTCACACCCCCTGGCTTTGCTGCCTGCTCCTGCCTCACCCTGCAGCAGCTTTAGTGCTTGGAACAGAAATAAAAGGCTCCCATTACTTTGTGTCCCAAAAGGTATCTCACTGATCCTGTTCACTCAAAGGCTTGGCTGATTGTGTTCTTAGTATGGACAGATAGTTAAATGAGGAGAAATGAGATGTAGCAGATCGAAAATACAAACTCAAAATCATCCCTTTTTTATTTTTTAATTAGTTTGTTCATTTTTGTTTAAATGTTGAACTGTTAACATGTTTTTTTCAGACTATCCTCCTGCAGTACACACAGCAAATTTAGCAGCAGTGCATAATTTTAACTTCTACCGTATATTTGTTTGCAGGTTTTAAAAGCTGAAACTTAATGGCAGGCAGTTGGAACCCACGTGTGCCTGCTAAAGGCAGAGGGCAACATGTGTGGTTTTTTGGGAAGGGAAATACTGGTTACCAAAGTTTATGATATAATGTAATGTAATACAAAGTGTTTGTATTTTGCTTGGGCAGGAGGGAACTAATGTGTTGCCATTTCTCCTGGGGAACACGTGGGCTTAGATAAATAGATATTATTTATCTTAGATAAACCATGTCAAACAACAAACAGGACTTCCTCAGATTTTAATGATTCTTGATGTGCTGTGTGGTGAGAACAACAGTAGCTTTATGAAAAGAGTAGTATTAGAAGTAGATACAGGCATTGTGCAAAACAAAACATGTAATTCCATCCTCAGTTTTTGAAATTTCATGTATAAGTTTTAGGGCTTGCAGTTGGGCACCCCCTTTGCAGTCTGTTATTGGCACTGCTTCAGTGGCAACGGAGAGCCAAGATTTTTTTCCACATAGCCCTCTCTCAACCTAGAAGAGATAAGTAATAATGATGAGTTTGAGAAGGCAATTTAATTTGTAAGAACATGCAAGTTTTTGACCTTTCTGGATACTTTCACTGTAACCAGCAAACATCTGTTGAAAAATAAAAAATTGTAGTTGCTACTTACCTGATGCAATCCAATGAAATGGTGCTCTGAGCAGGGACTGCTGCTCTGGAGTCCCTCTCTCCTCCAGCCAGATTCCAAACCATGGAGTAAATATTTTTCTAGCTTAACTCACAGGAAAAGAGATGTGACATTGTGTTAAACAACTCGGCATGGATGGTATTTTCTCCTGATGTGCCACCTCTGCCCGAGACCCATGGGGTTGAGCTTTTCAGTACTTCCCCACAGAAGCAGTGCAGAAGAGGTAGTACATGATTTTCCAAAGGCACATGTTCCTTCTGTGCCCTACTTTAACTTACTCCTTGAGATACATGTTTCACAGTACCCATAAATAATGAAAATGTGCAATGCCATTTTTAATTAGAGGCTTTGTTTTCTTACACATTGTGACGCTGATGTTTCTAGAGCTACAGGATAACCTCTTGTGGTGGCCTGCTGCAAGAGAGGTTATCTCACGATGAAGAGCACTGTATCTAGTTTAGCCTGGCTGGTTCAGGTATCACATCAACCAGAAGGTATAATTCTGCAGTTTCCTCCTAAGATGATCCTTCCCTTGGATTGCAGTTTTGTCTTTGCAGGAGTCTTCTCTAGTTATTTTCTGAATGAAGTTCTGAAAGTTAAGGGTGTTGAGTAAGAAAAGCTTCTATCTTTCTGCATTTTTATTCTCTTGCCCTCTTGCATACAATTTTACTCACCCATCAGTCCAGCAGGGCTGTTGTGCAAGGTACATCCACATGCTGTAAGGAAGTCTGTCAGCCAAATTTTGGTGGAGCCAGTAACTGCTCTACAAAAGGCAGACTGATGCCAAAAATCTCCATCTCCTCAGTGGGTTGGGCTCTGCTCCTCTGGGACTTTTTTCCCCTCCCCTTTTGCTTCTGTTATTGGTTGTGTGTTTTCTCACCCATTACACTCTTTCAGCTTGACAGTCCCTCTCTTGCCACGAGTTTCTTTACTTTTGTCATGATTTAAGCACATCTGTGTGTTTCAGTGTGGATGGTTTGATATGCGTGCTGTTTGCTTACCAGTACACACCAGCTGCTTCCACAGCACATGAAGCACAGCATGCTGAACAGTGCCCATCTTAGGGTAAAGGCTATGGTGCCCTACAGAGAGGGTACAGGTTGAATTTGGTTTTGTCTCCCTTTCTCTACCTAAGGAGTAAGAGTCTCATTTTAGGAGGAAAAGTTTCTTTTTTGTCTGCAATGCCGGATCTCCATAAACTCTTGACTCTCGAGAAGTTTGGTTGCATTGGATCACGTCTGTCTGAAGGTAGGAAGCCTGGCATTAGGGCTTTTGATGATATAAACTTTCTAAGGCTAAAAATCAAAGGGGCTCCTTTCCACCTACATACTTTACCTTCTCTGCCAAACAGAACCTGAGCAATGCTTCCTTCCCTTTTGAGTGCTCTCAAGCCCCATTTCACATTCATCTGGCCAGGTAAATGTAGGAAAGAAATGAAAATGACTTACCAAAGAGTGGTGTGGCATTTCCTAACATTTCTTTTCATTCCAGTAGAGAACCTTAAAATAGGGAAAATCTTGCCTAGATCCAGTAATTTGGAATGAATAGAACCATTCTTATATACAACAAATTAAAAAATAAAAGAACAAAAGAAAAGGAAAACACAGTGACACATTACTTGCACAAGGACACATTGAGGGTGTGAAAGTTGACTTGGGATTTCCAGATTTGTAATTTCTAAGACAAAATTGAAGTGCACTGTGGTTTTTATGCAGTCACAATGGATTTCCTTTGATTATATCTGAAATGATACAGACCTCAGTTAAGTCAACCTTGTCTTTAATGTCAGTATCATCATCTAAGACACATGCCATTGGCAGCATGTCTTCCCACAGAAACTCAGCACTGGTGTTCCTGAACAACATAAACCAGAAAATGAATGTGCTCTCAAATGGCTGCATTTCTTTGGGCATTTTTGCTTTGGGTATTTTTTATCAGCTTCTTTGACTGCTTTTGCCTGGAAAATGGTATTTTAACCTGAAAACACGACCAACAAATGGCAGAATCTAAGAAACAAAAATAGACATGATCATTTAGGTTTGGCATTGTAATCTATGACTGTATAAAATGATATTGATTATGCAATGGTAATGGCAAAATTAAATGGTTTTGAACCTAAGCATAAACTTGCTGGGGCAAACCAGCAATAGTTTGGGCCTTTCTGGTATTGCAGACTGCAAATATGTTGAGAGGCCTTGGCTTCAGCAAAAGGAATTCTAACCCCTTGCCAGATTGATCTGTTGCAATGCCTGACAAGGTCTGCAGTGTGGAGAGTGGGGCCTGCAGGATGTCTTCACTCCACAACCATGAAGGGAATTAGTTTACGAAGGAAAGACATTGAAAATTTTTAGCACTTTAGACACTGTCAGATTCTTTTTCAGACCACTTGCAGCCTGTTTACAACTGATAAAAATTATGTTCTGGCATCTTTATATAAAATATATGACATGTAGGTCTTGCTGCTTTCTGCCACCAGTAATGGTAATGCTGGTATATTCCTGCATTAAAGGAAAAAAAAAATCTGGAACTAAATGATAAGCAGAGAGCTGAAATCAATGAGATGGCAACAATTTTGTGATCAAGAAATAAATAAGAAAAACAGTTTTCAAAAATTTATGCTGGGTACATCTATTCTTAAAAATATGCCTAATTGCCTAATAAAATTACAGCAAATTCTAAATTTACTGTAATCTGTTTGAATAATAATCCCCCACCCCCAGCCAAAACAGAAACATTGCTTCCAGGTTGTGGATCAAACCATTCAGCTGATGAAAGTCAAAATCTAAACTCTGGAAGCCCAAAGTGTTTGAAGTATTGTGTCGGCTTTTGAGATCAATGGCCTCCTCTGCAAGTACCAAGAGAATATTTTCTTCAATATATTCAATTAGCTCAGTTAAATGACTAATTTATTCAAACTTGACCAATTGGGAGTTGAAAGAAGCAGAAAAGCTTGTTCTTCTCTACCAGTCTGTGAATAAAAGCTAATTATGAGAGGATTAGATTTGCTAATACTACAATATTGGACGATATTAAGACCAAATACTAGATTGGTGCTAATTCTAGCTAATACTAAGTTATTTTAATAGATAAATTTTTAAATCTAATCAAATTTTTTTACAAGTCCAGCCTCTCTCAGATAGTGCTATGCAAGCAATAAGCCATCCCATTACGTTTTAAATTGTATTCCAGTTTTCATCCAAAGAAACATAAATCCTAAGTAAACACAAAGAGATCAACTAGTAAATAAGAATTGTGCCATACACGATTTTCTAATAAAAACAGTAAAATTAATCTGAAAAAATGTATAATGAGGTATAGAAAAGTTTAAATATATATCAGCAAAGCTACTCTGTCCTTCTGGCTAGCAATAAGAAGTGCCAAATTTAGTGTAAGAGCTATATTTAGTTACAAAGCAACATACTTTAGTGGTTGCAAACTGAGAATTAACCTTTCTCCAAGAAAATAACTAAAACCTTTACATGGGAAAACATGCTTCAAATTAATTATCTAACTCAAGGTTTACCATTTGGTAGTGTAGTTTATTTTTAAGAAAAGTGTCTTGAAAGATTAAATCCTGCTGAAAGTCATCAATAACAGAAGTACCTGCAAGTGAACCTAACCATCAGTGCAAACTTGACATAAGGATTCAGGAATTCAGCCAAGAAAGCGATGTCAAAAAATATGAGGATACAATTTTTCAGTCCTGTCCATAAACATTTGGTACATGGGACACCCCACAATGAAATTTAATTACCTCTTCTGCTGGTAGGATTATGAGAGAAAACCTTGCTTCAGGCACCAGCACAATGAGGTACAGAGGACACGATGGAGCATCTTGGTCATCGTGCCTTTGCGGCAGAGTCGCTGCTGAGTCCTGCTGCCTTTGGTCCGTGGTGTCCCAAGCTCTGGGACAGAGCCACCATGGTTCCTCTCCATCTACTGGTCACTTTGGAAGCTGTTCCTGTAAATGCCAGTTTGTAACCTGTCATCAAATTGCTTTGAAAAAACACTGCTTTCAGTTGCTGTTTAAAAATCATTTTGGCAATTCCCCACAAGCAGAGTCCCCAGGTGGTGCCGAGTTTCTGAGAGGTGGTCCTTCTCCAGCAACTTACTTGACAGTGTGGCTGGATGACTCTTCCTCACCTCTTAGCCAAGGTGAATGACTGGAGCAGTACAGACCAGTGCTTGGTGCAGTGCTGCCAGACCAAGAAGCAATCTCAGGGTACTGCAGCACCCCATTTGTGCACCTGGGTGCTGTGTGCCTGGGTAGCTTCTTTATGTTTTGAGCTTTCATGAATATGGGTTCCTCATCTCCAGCAGGTCCATAAGAGAGCTGTGTAACTTAGAAGTAGCACGCTAGTAAATAGAAAAGGAATTTATGCTGGACTCCTTGCTGGGTAGGATGGCCTGTTTCCCCCAGCTCCCCAACTTCCCCAAGGCTGATCACTTCTGTTGCTGACAAGCCTGGGAGAGAATTGTTCTTAACTGGCCACCCAGCCTGGTGCTCACTACTGGAGGCACAACAATGCACCAATGTTGGGTGTTTAAAGGATGAAAAGCCCAGATGATCATGTTTACATCCCCAAAACTATTAAGATGAACAGGCTATGGGTTCATTCCAGCCTCTGTTCTTTGCAGCCTCCCTTACTGGGCTGTGGGATCCCCAGCCCTACTTGGGCATTCACCGCGACAGCGACGAGGCTTTACATCTTTATTGAACTGTAACCGCCAGTGTAAAGGGCGCTGAGATAAAGGCTGTGTGTTACCTGCCCTGTGTGTCTGCCAAGGCTCCAGACTTTTAAATACACTATTTCTTTGCAGCCCTTTTCAAGTGAAAATTCAGATTTTGCCATCTCTCCCCCAAATACATCCACTGTGAAATTTAGCACAGTATTTAGGTTTCTCTGGACCAATTTTCAGGACAACTTGGACCTTAAATTTTTTTCCTGTGATGTTTCTAAAACTGGCAGAAGAAGAACTTTTTTTTAAGCCTGCATATGCTGCAATGAGTATTTTAAAATAAAGATTTTTTTTAAAATCTGTAAGTATGTTTAATGCTTGTATAAGGTGCCAGATTTTAATTACAGTTGGCATGTATAAGTGTGGTGCTGGCAATGGCAACCATATTGCTGAAAAAAGGCATAAATTTTGACACTGGCAATATGGGAACCCAGCATATGAGACTGTAAACCTCATTGCTTCCTGTTTTAATATGCTGCTTTAAGGGAAGGTCTTTTAACAAGTTAAATATTAACTAGAATATTTAGGGTTTGATATAAAGTTGTTCTAATTTCAAACTATTTAGTAATTTAGGTCCTATCAAAGATCAGCTTAGGTAATAACTTTCTATTAAATAGCCTTTAAATAAGCATGGTTAAAGTAGGGAAAATAAGATGCTTCATTACAAGAAATGAGGTTGGCATCTACCAGGTTTTCCATTAAGTTCCAGGTCACAGACAAATAAAAGAAGTATGTTAGAAAAAAAAACCTTTTTAAAAATAATTAGGGAGATGTCTGTTTTGTTCACCAGATGGAAAATCAGTAGTTGTGGGTGGTCTGTGCTGGATGGGGCATCTCACAATTGGCAGAACTATGCCTTTAACTTTTAAAGTCCTGGGACAAAATGTGAAAGTAATTGACTGTTCCGAATGCTCCCTCTCTGGATACCTAGCATGCTTTTAAAACTAAGATTTGGTGAGTTTCTGACTTTTTTTTCCTACAAATGCTCAAGCTGTTGTGTCTAGTATTAGGCCAATTGGGTATATTTTGGTAGCTGTTTAGTGGGGCTGTTGTCTTTTGTGTTTATGCCTGCGTGTGCCTGGACCTGCCTGCACGCAACTGAAATGCCACAGTTTTAAAATTAATTCTCCATTAACACAAGATTTTCATAATATTGTTGGTGTTTTCTGTGTTCAGAATATATGTAACTGTTGGTTAACATTATTAGTTTCTTTCTTCTAGTTAATTCAATTTTAAGGAATTTAAATCTATCCACTTGCCAACATGCTAAAAAAAACAAAGCTGCAATCTCATTTTCACAAACAAGAAGAAAATTCTTGGTTTAAAATAATTCAGGCATTTACAAAAGTATTAAAAATCCAGAGTATTCTTTTTTTTAAATGTGAATAAATAAATCCAAATGTGCACGTGTGGATAGTATGTGTAAGATATGTATATTAAATACTGTCATTTATGAACGTATTAGAATCTTCTTGGTGCAGTTTGTAACTTTGCTTGCTGTTTCAGAACTCCTACATTATAATTTCAGATTAATTTGAGAAAACAGTATTTTGAATGTGGAAGATGGGTTGGAAAATCCTTCTATTCACATTAAGAATAACAGATTTTATTATCTGCACTGCCATAAGAATGTATTCTGTTCAGTGGTGACCTCTCAAAGAATGAGACAGAACCCATTTATGTCACAGGAGGCAATTGCTTTATATTTACCTTACATTACAGACAATTTTTTTGCAGTTATCTATATGAACGGTCACAGGGAATTGTATGTGTGTGTTATATCTATATTGTGGCTTGTGTTAAACTGATCCCCACACTTATTATGTAGAAGCATTCTTGAAGATAAGTGAGGCACTCAACTTAGTGCCTTCTTTGTAAAATCCCTTTTGCTATGCATGACATGTACTCTGTATTTTTTTCCTTGCAGTAAATTAAAAGCTTTTTTCTTTCCATGAATCTCCTTCCAAGAAAACACATACAGCCTAATAACACTCGCCTTGAGGACCATGCATTGCCTCCACTACAAAGCCGTGTTTTCATTGAAGAGATAATTATAATATGGTTTAATGTTCTTGTCAACCCTGAAACACTGTCCCTAAAGAGTGCTATTCTGCTGGATGTCTTTTTGAAGAGAGCTGAATGTGACTAAGAGAACATACACATAGCCACACACTTGTCTGATAAACCAGGATGCATTTTTAATGCAATAAATGCTCTCTAAAAAGAATTATATGTTTTCTAAGGTGCTAATTCAGAACTGCATCCACCACAGTGGATGCTAAAAATACACAACATTTTCTTGAATGTATTTATTTTACTTTCTTCTCTCCCCATCCCCCATAATATTTATACACTTTAAATCCATATGAGAACATAAACTCACAATAATTAAAACGTTTTTAATGTGCTTTGAGGCACAGACTTCAGATGAGTAAAAAAGCCCAAAGTGGAACACAAATGGTTCTTCCTGGGCAACAAACACACTTGGCTGTTAATATGCTGTAATTTTCTGCTTTACTTAGTAAAAACAGCAATTACTTATTTGTTCCACATCCCCCCCAGCACAGATGCTCCTCAGTCTGTCCACGTTGGAGCAAGGAGCAGGCTGCGCGCACGGGGCCGCGTGTGCCTGCGCCGAGTGTGATGCAGGGCAGCCTTGCTCCCTGCATGCTGCACTGCTGCCAGCACTGCTTTACTTGTACAGCCTTGCTCCCTGCATGCTGCACTGCTGCCAGCACTGCTTTACCTGAACAGCCTTGCTCCCTGCATGCTGCACTGCTGCCAGCACTGCTTTATCTGCACAGCCTTGCTCCCTGCATGCTGCACTGCTGCCAGCACTGCTTTACTTGTACAGCCTTGACTCCTGCATGCTGCACTGCTGCCAGCACTGCTTTACTTGCACAGCCTTGCTCCCCGCACGCTGCACTGCTGCCAGCACTGCTTTACTTGTACAGCCTTGACTCCTGCATGCTGCACTGCTGCCAGCACTGCTTTACCTGCACAGCCTTGCTCCCTGCACGCTGCACTGCTGCCAGCACTGCTTTACCTGCACAGCCTCACTCCCCGCACACTGCACTGCTGCCAGCACTGCTTTACCTGCACAGCCTCACTCCCCGCACACTGCACTGCTGCCAGCACTGCTTTACCTGCACAGCCTCGCTCCCTGCACGCTGCACTGCTGCCAGCACTGCTTTACCTGCACAGCCTCACTCCCCGCACACTGCACTGCTGCCAGCACTGCTTTACTTGCACAGCCTCGCTCCCCACACACTGCACTGCTGCCAGCACTGCTTTACCTGCACAGCCTTGCTCCCTGCATGCTGCACTGCTGCCAGCACTGCTTTACTTGTACAGCCTTGACTCCTGCATGCTGCACTGCTGCCAGCACTGCTTTACTTGCACAGCCTTGCTCCCCGCACGCTGCACTGCTGCCAGCACTGCTTTATTGCCACGGAGGCTGCTTTGCCACCAGCCCAAGACGATGGTGTGCTGGGAGTGGCTGGGGCCAGGAAGGCCTTGCTTTGAGCTTGCTTTGATATTTCCAGGTGCTTTGCCAAGCTGACCTTGGCTGTGTGAAAAGCTGGACAGTCACACCAGTTAAGGCTGAAGTCCAGTTGAAGAAATCTTTAACATCTTGTCTGGTGGTTGGGGACGGTGTCTGGTGCTGCTAAAAGCAACATAGTCTCTGAAGTGAAAAGGCTTTGAGGCAAATGGAATCACAGGGTGGCTGAAGGCAATGCAAGATCCCCTTGGCTTCAGGTTATCTGGGATTTCCCCCTTGGGTTTCCAAGACCAGTTAAAGGCTGACACACCACAAAAAGTACATATGACCAAAAAAAAAAAAAAACCCCAAAAAGCTATGGGCAGCACAGTTCCCTCACTCCTCATATGACTGTTAGTGTAGACAAGAAATTGTGTGGCTCAGCACAATGCAACCTGCTGCTGAATCAGGTGCCTGGGATCTTGAATTTAATACCTAATTATTTTTAAAAGCCATTGTAAAATGAGGAGTATGAGAGAATATGTTAATTAATTGAAAGACATTCTAGTAAGCATTTAATTAGCATAATTCTGGAAAGGTAGTACAAAAGAAACACAATCCCTGGCAAAAGTGTATCATTTGAATCTTCATTGCAGTTATCTCATTATATGCATTAAATTTGCTTGCTCTGAAGCCAATGGGATTTATTTTTTTTCCTTTGAGGAGGAATTACAAAGTAAGGCCTTAAATTAATATTGTAAATAATCTCTCTAGAGAAACTTTTCACTGCAAAAATTTCCTCAACAAGCAAATGTTAAAACGTTTATGGTGCACAGTTTAAAAATATCCTTGAGATTTTTCCCCACAGGTTTATATATTCAAGATAGAAAGAATAAGCAAGTGTTTCTCGCAGAATTAACATTTTACCGTCATGACAAGTATGTTTTGGTTTCCTCATAATTTTTCTTTCTTTTTTTTTGATGGAAGAAAAAAATAGCTAAAAAATAGAAAACCTTAGTTAATGAATGCAAAGCGTCATAAGAATGAAAAATGCCATTTTCCCATTGCCCCTTCTTTTCATAGCTTTGAATTTGTTACTATGCACACTATTTTTAGAGTTTCTTTTCTTTTCACAAGATACACTGTGTTCCCACCTAATCTTTTTTATGCAAATCAGCATGTAACATTTTGTTAAGTCTTGGGTTTGGGGTTGTTTGGTTTTGTCTTTTTTCCTAAACTAACCTGTTTCTTTTTTAAAAAAAAAAAACTCATTGTGGGATTATGTATTTGCAAAAAACATAAAACATACTGGACTTTGCCAATAGGTGAATATACATTTATTCGGCAATTTTATTTCCTCTTTCTTTTTTTTTTTCAGGCTACATATTCAATTTATTTTAAATTTTGTTTTGTCTTGTTTTAGCTATGGTGATGTCACATAAATCCACTGTCACATTAGATGCTACAGCAGTCACAGCTAGAGCTTGGTGATTTCTGTCCAACAGACAACTATTTTTGTTGCTGTGTGTCCTCACAAATTTCCCTCTCTAAGAATGAACTTCCCTCCAGCCTGTTCTGTGCAGTCCTCCTCCTGCTGCCCAGAAGCACTCCTGCCAGGGCAATGCTCCTGCTCTGCTCTTAACATATTCTTAATATTCCACTCACCTTTTCCATGGATCCTTGCAGATAAGGAATCCTTAAGCTCTAAATGCTCTCAGTGTTTTATTTAAAGTAATCTTGATTTCTAGCACCTAATGTTTGTAAAGGCACTTAACTTCTAGTTCACATCCAAATCTTGATATAGAGAAAGCAACTGCCTGGAAGGCTGTGTTGTTGAATGCTGATGACCAAACCTGGTTTCAGTGTGTAAATACTCTCTCTGACCACATTTCCTCTGGAAATTCCCATTGGCTGCATACTATTGTTGTGAAATGTAAGCTGATTCACTGATATTTTATTGCCTTTTAAAAGACTGGGGCAAAATTTTGCTGAAGTTCTCTTTTGATATTATTAACATTGTTTTCTTTTATGGTTCTGGCATTCTTTCAGCCTCTGTATCTCCCCACACACAGCATTCTTAGAAGTGTTCTTTTATAAGGGGAGCTGGCAAAGTCTTGCAGCAGCTCAAAGCAGCTTCATTAAGGCTGGAGAGTAAAATATTCAGGAGTTAGGAAATGTCAAAATTAAGATAGCTGGTGCAGTTAAGTTCAGCCCCCTTATATATTTACTTGGTAGCACAGTCTTTTAAAATCAAGATCATACATAGCTTTTCCACAGGACCCCTGCCTCAGCTAGTGAACAAGATGGACGATGCTGAGTTAATGAGCAGTTATTCAATATTTTGTTTTCTCCTAATTTTTCAATGTGTAGCCCTAGGCCTTATTTACTGCACACTATTGAAACCCTGCTGTGAAGACAGAATTGGTAATTTCCTTATGAGGTTTTCTATGGCACTTATTGCTATAAATATCTGAATGCTTAACAAACATTAATTAATTTATCTTCAGAAAACCCTCATGATAAAAAGGGCTGGTAATACTTCTGTTTTACAAATACTCAGCTAAGTCATACAGAGACTAGAGTCATGAGTGTCCCATAAATATGGATGCTTCATTGTCAGCTTACAGTTAAAGAAGTATAGATCTCTCTTCACCTCCATGCTTTTACTTTTGAACATACAAATAATTTTAATTCTGTGCCAAGTAGAAACTTCTAAAGACTCACAGACCATCACAGCAGTTGACTTTACTAGACTTGAGAAGAGGTGGAAATACTTACCTTCTAAGTGGGCAGGGAATCTCCTAAACCTAGACAAGGGGAAGTACTGCAGAATACCATTCCTTAAATCACAGCCTTTTCATGGATTTAGTATCCTTACTGTGGCTTTCAGGAAAGCTGTTTCTTCTACTCAAGACTCAGAGCTCTTAGCCCCTTATATTAGAGTCACTCATCTAAACTCCTGCATCCAAAAGCAGTTTGGAATTTGACTTAACTAGGTAAGACCCTTCCAGAAGAGGACAGAAACAAAAATGTTGACAGAAATGTCCTCTTGCTTTAGACGTTGCTCAGTGATAAGGAGCAATGGCATGAGTTCATTTTTATTTTTGAGGTTATTCAAGCCTGTATTTTCAAAACACTGCACTAGCCAGTAATGGGTTAAACCATGACTTTCTAGATGAATAGGTAGAGGGATTCACTTGGTAGGGGGCAGACCCAGTTTCCATCCTTGCTCCAATTAGTTAACAAAGTAATTAATGTTAATCAAGTATTGGTTACAGTAAAAAAGTTGCTTTTGGTTGAGTCTCTTGAACTGTCCTCAAAGGTCATGCTTGGGCTTCTGTGGATCATCCCCCTCAGATGCAGTGAATATGTAACTGTGTGCTAGTGAGCAGCGTGTCCACCAGGGAGGGCAAGACCTTAAAAAACCTTAAAATGGACACACAAACAAATAAAAAGCCTCTCACATTCCTACAGACAATAATCTTCCTTATCAGTCCTGATTAAGGTCTGTCCTGTAGAACATCTCTGCAGGAATATATTATTGAAGAGAGTTTCATAAACTGTGTGCCCCGAGGGCTAAATTTGGATTACACAGAAAAGTCAAATTGGCTATTTCTTAACTTTCTCTTAGCTTGCCTCATAGTATTTGCAGAAATATTTTAGTGGGGTTTTTTTGCAGATTGCTAAGAGGAGATTTTAGCCTGAAAAGATACTGGATCCCCCATGGTTTGTCAGCATGACTTCCAAGCTGGAGAGCACCAAGCTATGGGGCCAATGTGCAGGTAGTGCTGCAATATTTCATTGAACAATATGCATATGGTACCAAGATACTGGGCACTGATACACTGTTGGTGTCCTCTGCACAGGTGTTTTGTCTCCTCTGAGGGGCCTGGGGTCACTGAGCCACCACCCCTGTCACTTTTGTGCCCAGAACATGGTCCATACCCAGCGCTGTCCATGGGTGGGAGGTTGCCATACTGCTTCTTCAGCACAGAGCCAGGGCAGGAGACAGGAGCCTGGTCCTCCTAAGAGCGGGGGACAGAAAACAGAAGGAAATGGGGATTGCAGTGCCCTTAGGGCCCCTTTCTGCTGCAGCTTTTCCTGACAATGTCTGAGCCCCCGCTATGAGCAGAGCTGCTGCCTGCTTGAGTCCCATTTACTGTCTAACAACTGAGTTATACTTGGTGGAGCTATGACACTTCTTCTGGATTATTCTTATGGGGGGAATCTCTACAACTAAAGATGCCCAAGTGCAGCAGGGCCATTGCAGGTGATCTGATGCTTTCTGCTGCAGAAGAATCTCACTCTCTGAAATTGCCTGTTAGCACTGTAAACCTCTCAGAACTTTACCCCAAAGTGGACATGTAGCCATGGCATTTCCTTTCCCTGCTTGGAGGAGAATAGCATGCAACTGAAACTGAGAACTATATGGCAACTTAGGCTACAATACGATCCTACTGTAGATAGCCCACTTCCATGAGGGAAGCTGAATGTGGAGAATGATGTTGCTGTGCTAATGGAGAAACAAAACTTTCTACAGACTTCATGGAGAAAAACGGCTATTTTTTCAGTCTGCTTAGGTTGCAAATTCCAAAACTTTAGAAAAATGAATTCAAGCTGTAGGCAATGATATCCCTCTCCAGTGCTCAGGTGCAGAGCTCACTAAATGTGGAGGTTTGACGGGTTTTGATAACAAAAAGACCAGCACTGCTGATGCAGACCCCCTGCTATTGGAACACCACAGTGTTGGACTAACAAATTAGCACACAAGAAGTCTGCAATTGCGGAAAAACACGGGTGTCATGATTGTAACAATTGTTTACATCTTTCTACAGCAAAAAGGCTGTTTAATCATGTTGAATTACAACCTCATGTTCAGATAGTGGGCTCTCACATTACTGTCTTTGTGAAGATGAGTTGTCACTTCTCTGATCTAGGTTGCTCTCACAACAAAGAGGCACTAAGGCTTTCTTTTTGAATTAGAAGAAACAGAGGAATTTCATTTGGTGCTAGGCTGTGCAACAGTTTCCCTAAAGCTGAGCCTTTACTAATTGGTACTGAAATGAAAATGAATCTGTGTGAGAGAAGGGAATTCACAGCTCAATTTTAATTATTGCAGAGAAAGCAAGCAAAACTGTGCTTGGGCTGTGCAAAAACACGGCCTAGGAGTAAAATGCTCAGCTCAAGCTTGTTAACTGGAACTGATGTCCTGGAACAGCAGCTGGTAGCTAGGTCATATCTGTGCACTTTGGATCCAGCCATGAAGGTTGAGAGTGGCACTGTTCCCCTCTCCGTGCCGCTCCAGGAGAGGCGATGGCTCCCATAGGTGTGCCTGGGAGAAGTTCAATACACACTAATGGGGCTCATGGCAGCACTGAGGCAGCCCCTTCCCAGCAGCGCGGCTCCGGAAGCAATCGCATCCGGCCTGCCTGATCCCAAGCACCCCAGATTGATGCCATCCCAGGTTAGGTTCAGAAGAGGACATCTGCCTGCAGCCTTCAATCACTGAAAGCAGTAGGTGTCCTGCTGGTATACATTTTATGGCCTCTGCTTAGCACAGAGCTCCCTGGAAAGCATTTCATGTTCCTCTTCTCCCTCTCCCTAGCTGAACTGCATAGGCTTTCCTCCCACATGGGTACTCAGTCAATGGAAACACCTCATCATAATAAAAGTGTTTGTTCTTTACACGTCTCCATGAAGAGCAAATTCATCCTCTGACTGATGTGCTACATCTCTACTAAGCTCCTGCTTAGATAACATTCAAGCTGACTGAAAAACATAAAGCAAAGTATCCAGTGTTTTGGAAAAGGATGCTTTTTTCCTTTTGATATATCTGTTGTTTAAAGAAAAATTAATGGGTTTCTTTCATTTTGTTTTTCTTTCTTTCTCTCTCTTCCCTTTTTTTTTCTTATTTTCCTATTTCCATTTTTATATTTAGTTGACTTTTTGAAAATAGGCAGCCAGTGAAATGAAAACAATAGATCAGGCTATGCCTGTATTTCTTTGCCTCCCAATTTTGACTGGAATTGCAAAATAGCTTTGACAGTGGGTTTGGGGTTTTTAAACTTATTCTTTCTTAATTAAAATTAAAAAATCAACCAGTCCTAGTGAGTGATGGCTTTAGAGTACTCCTGGAGATTGTTTGTAAGCAGCAGTAAGATGGGGATGAGATTCTGTAGCAGCAGTTTGAAGGCTGTACCCTTCTGGTTTGCATAGCAGTCATGGGAAACACAATGCTGAAGTCACACCCCTTGTGAAATGTGGAATTACTGCTCCCCCCAGCACTGGCTGTTACTGTGAGGGGCAAAACCAACCACAACTGGAGGTGGACAGAGTAAGCAAAGAGCATGCCTTTTGCAATCTCTTTTCTGAAAGACTTGTAAAATTTGATTTTTGTTAGCAAATGGCAGTACATGCTGGGTTTTACAAAACTATTTTTTATAGGATTTACAAAAACTTGAAAATCTGGTGACAAAAATACAGGTGTCCATCTGATTCCTTGGCAAACACTAATTTCCGCTCTTTTTCTGCTCTGGAACTGTGGCATTGTCTTTGTCCTGCATATTTGGAGGGACTTAGGCAGAAGAAAACAAGAAGGGCTGAACTTCACAAAAGCTGTACTTGGCAATTATCTTTGCCAATGCTAAAGTCTATTAACTTGATTTTTTTTTCTCCAATAAAAAGTAGAAATTAAATCCTACTGTGCCCATTGGAGATGTTTTTCAAAGGAAGAGTTACTGATGAGCTATTCTTCCATGATTGTGCTGGTTTCTCCAAATAACAACATTGGCGTGTGTTTTTCTCAAAGTGAGTAATTTGCATAGCATGCTTTTGGGGGTTTCTGCTGCTGCCAAAGCTAATTTAATACTCATTAAAGTACTGAGCAAGTCTAATCCAAAGCCTTATGTGCCTTCAATGCAGGCCCATAAAATGTGCAGATTTGCACTTGCTGGGCTGCTCCAGGGAAGGCATGCTGTGGAAGGAGGGGGTTGGTGTGCATCCTGCTATCACAGAGCTGCCACTGCATAAGGGGGAGTTCGGACAAGATTCCCATCACCGTGGGCAGGGGCATCTATCCTCTGGTAGCAATCCTAGCTGCCAAAGCTGCAAACAGAATGAGAGTCCAGCTCTGATGATGATGCTCCCACCCCAGCAGGCTGCCCACGCCATGTGGCTGGAATTCCACGAGGAGCAGCTGGCGTGGGCTGGTGTGATGCCAGGGTTGCCCTTTGCCTTGTGCCCAGAGGTGCTGGGCTGTGCCCCCACCAGCCCTGCTTTTCAGGAGTGGGGCCCAACACCTGACATTTCGGTCTGGTGAGGAGTCTCTGCAATGGGTGAAATCATGGCACTGCCTTTGCTTTACATGGGGCCAAGAACTTACCCAGCCTGTTGTAAGTGCCGAGCAGCCCAGCTGCCCGCACTGTACACCAGGGTTCAGGCGAGCCTCTGCCGAAGTGGCACAGGCACGGTGTGCATAAAGCAACACGCCTCGGCGACGCCAGCTGTGGCTTCTCCTGACGGCATGAGTGCTGCCGAGAGCACGGAGGGGCCGCGGCGGCCATCGGCCGCCCCAGTGACCTCGGTGGTGGCAGCTGCGATGCCGACTCCTCTTTTGGCTCCGTGTGCGCCCCACACCTGGAACAGTGTGAACTGGGGCACGGCGGCGCCATAAACACCTGCGCAGCTGTGCGGTGCTGAGAGGCAGCCGGGGGCTGCTCCAGCTCCTCGCCGGGGCTTGCCTCACTCCGGACGGGGCACGGACCCTGTCCCGCACCTCACCTGCAGCTTCGGGGCTGTCTTGTCGCAGCTCCTGGTTGTTTTGCAGGCCGGGGAGCGGAGGTGTCCGCGGCTCGGTGTGGGCCCGGCCCGGTGGGCCGGGGGTGCCGCTAGATGGCAGTGCCGGCCCGGCGGAGCGGCCGCGCCCGGCCCGGGGCCTGCTCGGAGCCCGCAGCTTCTGCCGGCACCTCAGTGCTGCTCTCCGGGCGCAGCTGCCGCCAGCGCTTTACTCTTCATCTCCCTATTTGTTAATTTATTAATTTATTAAATGCCGCAGTATTATGAAGTATAGGTAATTGTTCCCTGCCAGTCGCAGAAACAGCAGCAACACAGGGCTCTTTCCAACCAGCCAGGATCTCTTATGTCCCTTCCAAACCAAGCCATTCTGTGATTCCAGTAAAACATTAATTCCGGCTGGCTTGATGGAGAAGCAGAGATAAAATGTCAAGTAACACTGTCTAAAAGCCATAGGCTGAAGTCTTCTGTGTTACAAACGGAGACCCTGCCATTTAAAAGAATCACAACGTACTATTGCAGCGGAAATTAGGGCTAGACAATTTTATGTGTGAACATATTAATATAATATTCAGGAAATTCCTAATTTTTCTCTTGGAAAGGAAGGAGCAAGTCTCCTTGATCCTCCTCCTCCATGAAATGATGTCTGTCTGAGGCAGCTCTGCTTGTGCTGCTCGGTGAGATGTTCAGAGCCTACATGCGAGAGTGATTCATCTCTGTGCTTCTGGGTTGAGATAACAGCGTCACAAACCCGGCTGTTAAGGTTAACCTGTACACTGCATAAGGACAACAGATGGAAATTCTGGTGTAGAGCCACTGCAAAAAATAAAAACACGTTCCAAAGGGAAAAGGAGCTTGTATTTCTGTGTTTGAACCTTTGATCTTCACTCACATCTGAAGGGAAGAGTAGACCTTTTGCTGAAGACACATGGTTTTGCATCTGTGAAAACACAGCTGTATAGAGCAAAACAAAACTGGTGCAAAACACAATGGGTTTGCTGTGTCAGTTTAACTAGTGGTGCTAAGATGCTTTAAAAATAGTGGGGTTTTTTTTGTAGACTCTTTCAGAAAGTCTGTCTTTACAGAATTGTTTGTTGAGATTTTACTCTGCGAATTTTAAAGTTTGTCAGTGATCAAGAGACAGCTGCTACCTAAATATTTAAAGCAAACTCATGGGAAAGTCTGGCAGTCCCTCAACAATCCTGTTTTAACAGTTTTCAAAAAAAAAATATAAATGAGAGCATCAAAATTTACAGAAAAATCCACACTGTCAAAACCACCTTGATTCTGATAAAAAAAATAATCCATCTGTCATCAATGTTGAAATTCTTAACGAGGTACATGCAATATACAGTTATCTCATGGTTACATACTGCTTTATCTGAGTTGCCCCAAAGCACCCCCTGAAACTAAAGGGACGTGTCCGGGTGTCCTCAGTCACATCGTTTTGCATTTGAGCGTGATGGCAGAGCTGTTCCCGGATGCCTGCCTGTTGTCTCCTGCCTCCCCGCATTTGCAGCGGCACATCGCTGTCCCAGCAGCGTTCCCTGCAGCCCTGCTGCCTCGCTGCATAGCCCGGCACTACCTGTCCCTCCCCACACCCATCTGTGTGTCCCCCCAGCACTGCCACTCGCACACTTGTGTCAGGAGCCCGGCAGCATCACTTGTTTTCTGCCTTAAATCCCTACTCTCTCCAGTTGGTTTATTACAAAAGACAAAGAGGAGCTAGAAATGAGGAAGGCTAAATGCAAAGATGCAAAATTGTTTCTTTAAAGAGAAAGAAGTACTCTCTTATTTCCTAACAACCAGATTCCTTTTTGGACAGAGAGGGAAACTGGCTTTGTTTTTCTAATTCTTGACATCATCACAACACTTTGCTCTTAAAATTTATCCATACTGGAGCCTTATGATAAATTTTCAAATGTGTTTGGGTTCCTAAACATGCAGCTGGCACTTAATAGGCTTTTCAAAAGAGCATAAGCAGGTTAGACATCCTCCCATCCACTGAATTCAGTGGGATTTAGGTACCTATCTTGCTCAGTTGCTTTTGAAAATCCTGCCAGGTGCCTGTCTGCATCTTCAGTTGCCCTGGAAAATCTGGTCCCCATCTATCTCCGTGACACCATCCCACCCCACCTCACCCCCACGGCTCCCATGAATATTTGTCTTCTGTCTCTGTCTCCTGCACTCTGGCCTGTATTGATGCTGGAGTCTCCTCCTTTGTAGTTCCTAACACCAGGGACATCCCTCTCCTTTCTCTCCACCAAACTAGCTCTTCAGCTGGTTAAAAGCTCAGTTGAGCAGCTATGAGCTCTCCCATATTTTTCAAATTAGTAGTTTTCCTCTCCTGATAATGATTTTTAATTCTTTCTTCGTGTTGTTTTGACTATGTAAAGCATTCGAGGGTAAAAGAAACGTTTCAAACGGGAGTGAATGTGAGGGGAGCTGCCTCTTATGCCTCTGTTAGGCTTTTTGTGTCTCTAGGCTGAATGCAAGATGGGGAATTAATTTCTCCATCAGCCTGTCTTCTCCCCTTCCCTTGGAATGGTAAAGTGGTCAATGGGTTGTATATTTAAAGACGAGAAAATTGGTGTTTTAATTTCTGTCTCGAGTACGGTGACTCACTGGCTCTCCTAGTGCAAGCAGTTCCCCATCTGTAAAATGGATCCCCGGGTCCCCGTTTGCCTGGATACGGAGCACGGATAATTAATTAGTGTTTGTGCAGCCCTTTGAAAATGCTCAGACAGAACGTGCTGGAAGGTGCTGCGGGTTGGCCTGGGGCTGAAGAGGCTCACCCCGGAGCCCTGCCGCTGTCAGAGCCCCACGGGGCCAGGACGGGAGCCGAGGATCCAGAGGGAGCTGCTGGCCAATTCCTTTGCCGGAGATATTTTCCATTTTCTTTGGGAGAAAACAAATTGAAAAGGGAGTTATCGGTGTGCACGCCTCCCTCACCGCGTGTTGCCTTCTCCTTTCCCAGGAATAACAACAGCTTCATTAGCAAGCTGACAAAAAAAAAAAAAAATAGAGAGAGAGAGAAAGAGAGAGAAGAGAAATAAGAAAAAAAGGAAAATAAAAGAAAAAAAAAAAAAAAAGGGGGGGGGGGGAGAAAGAGAGGTACGAGAGTACTGAAATATTAAGGACAGTAATAGTCCGGGTAACGGAGACACAACTCTCGTCTTTGCCTCATGCAGAAAGTTTCCTCTTTGAAGTGGTTTCTTCCCTCCTCACCCCGCCGGGAGGGAAGGGGGAACAATTGTGGAGATCTAAAGCCAGCCAGGAATGCTGAGCTGATGGCTTTCCTGCCTGCCCCCTGCCCGCACCCCTGCACACATTCCTCTCTACCCCTGCCCGCACCCTGACCGAATCCCAGCCTGCCCCATCCACATCTCTGCCCGCCCCTTCGCTACCCCCTCCGAGTGCGCTGCCTGCCACAGCGTACACTCCTGTCTGGATCCCTGCCCGGCTCCTTGCCCGGGTCCTTTCCCGGATCCCTGCCCGGCTCCCTGCCCGTTCCCTGCCCGGCTCCCTGCCCGGTTCCCTGCCCGGCTCCCTGCCCGGCTCCCTGCCCGGCTCCCTGCCCGGATCCCTGCCCGGATCCCTGCCCGGCTCCCTGCCCGGATCCCTGCCCGGCTCCCTGCCCGAATCCTGCCCGGATCCCTGCCCGGATCCCTGCCCGGCTCCCTGCCCGGCTCCCTGCCCGAATCCCTGCCCGGCTCCTGGCCCGGCCGTGCCCGTCGGTGCGGGCGGCCCGGCTGCAGTTCTCGGGGTGGCCGGTGGGTGTCGCCCCGGCCCCGCTTTCCCGGCGCGGTGCGGGGGCGGGGGGGTGACCCCCGAGCGGGCCGTGACCGTCCCACGCCGCGGGTGTCCCAAGGAGAGACAATTCCACAGACACACGGCGCGGTTCAAAAGCCTGGGGTGCTTTGGGTTTGGCGTTTTGGGTTTGGTTTTGGATTTTACCGAGGGGGTTGTCGAGTTCTTCCCGCGTGGGGAGCATTCCCCTCCCTTCTCCTGAGCGTGGCGGGCGCCCTCCGACTTGTGCTTCCAAAGCGGCTGCTCGGAAAGGGCGCGATTCCCATCACGCTGCTTTAGCAAGTGTGGAAATGCCACCGGTAACAGCGAAAAGGGGAAATTTTCCCCTTTCGAGGTGCAGGTGTGCCGGTGTCCGCTTGCCATCGGCAGCGAGGACAAGAAATATTTACATCTTGCTAAAGATCATCAATGCACATGAGCAAGAACTCCCTGTCTGGCTTGAACCAGCCAGTGAGATAATTGCATATTTGCTCTTTTACAAAATACACACTCAAACAATTTTTATCCCTTGAAGTTTCTTGCATATCTCACAGCCATACTTTTTCCCAGTCTAGGATTGATTCCCTAGATTGATTGTGATTTCTCTCTCTTCTTTTTCTCACTTAAAAAACCGAAACTAACAAAAAAAAAAATCCACAAAAACCAAAAGCAAAACTCAACCAAAACAAAACGTAAAACAAAACCAAAAACAAAACAAAAAAACCCAAACAAAGCAAAACAAAAAACGAAGAAAAATATTTTTAAACATCTTCCTATGTTATGGGTTATTCACGTTTTGCAATGTATTCCCAGTAATTTGCAACTTTTGAAAGCCGGGCATTGTTCATTTCAATTTATTGAAATGCACAGATATGTTAAATAGGAAGGGAAAGAATCCCAACCCCAGTGACTTCTGTTTGGCTGCATATGCAAAGAGAGGGCAGCTTGACTCTTCCCTCGGCGTTTGTTAGTCACATCCTCTTGGCCATTGTTTTGCTGTTTGTGCTGGGAATCCAATTTATTTAATGGTAAAGAGCCAGGGGTTGTTTGGTGATTTTTTGGTTTTGGTTTTGTTTTTCTTATTCCACTCATTTTGAGCTGATCTGAGAAAGCAAAAAAAAAAAAAAAAAAGAAAAGCTGCTCCTTGGCCATGCCAAGGAGCAGCTCTCAAAGGGAGCTCTAGTTGCCTTGAGAGAGGGATGTCCTAAATGACAGCATACAAAATATACAGTGTTATTACTCTTCCTTGGTAATTTTTGGTTGTATATTTTATTTTTGAAGATCTTAAAACCCATCCTGTGGATAGATGGTGAAAACTTGGCTGTTATTTAAGACGCTGGGCTGCATGTACAGTACTTCTTTCCTTTCTGTAAGCCTTAGGAGGTGGTCCCCTGGCTGCTGTAGGTTGCCTGTTTCTTGAAAATCTAAGTCCCCCAGAAAAACTGTTTATAGCAACAGGCCTGTTTCCAAAGTCAAGGGGGGAAGGAGGGGCCATCGCTTTCAAATTACTTTTTTTTTTTTAGGGAAACAGAAACAAATAGGTTCCTTGTGAGAAAGGTGTGAGCTGCCTAAATTGGGAAACTGTCCCGTCTTCGAAAGCTCCCAAATCCCAAAATTATTTTATTAAAAAGGGCATCGAGGAACAAATTTCTGATGTTGTTATGGCAACAGAAATAGTTGGGTGGCAATGTGGGTATCCAGAACGTCAAGATTGTAAGAAACCAGCAAAATAAGAAGCGTGTTGTATTTGGAAAAACAAATTGAATGATGGTGGCCAAGTCTTACACTTCTTTCATTCAGTGTAATCCCCATTTTCTTCTGTCCGGCCATGCCGACAGTGCCTTAGCGAAGGTGCCAGCAAGTCATTACAGTATTTATTGCCCTTAAATGCGACCTGAGTTTACAGTCTGTTATTTTTTGCCGTTGACATACTAGAAGGATATTTCCTTGTGTTTTATATTTACTCCTTCTTCAGTACCTCCAACTTTTTTTTCTTTTCTTTTCTTTTTTTCTGCCTTTCTGTAGCGACACGTGCTCCAATCCCTTTTTGTCCCCGCGCTCCCTACTTCGCCTGCCACAGGACCGTCGGCAATCCCCCTGTAAAAACAGCCGGACGTACTCCCCCTAAACCTCCGCGATGTTAAAATTTCACCACCCGCTTTCATTTCGTTCTAGCTGAGGGAGCCCTGAAACCGCAGCCCCGTATCCCCTAGTTTAGAAACAGTCAAAGTATTTGGGAAGCTCGCGGGTCCCTACTGTAACACGCTTCAGGGACCTTTTGTACAGCACCGAATGAGATGAATTTGCCAAGTTTCAAATTTCAGGGGCAGGCAAGACATTTGTAAGTCGATGGTTTTGTTATTCTGGAAAAGTTCTTTGATTTGCAGGCTTTTTTTTTTTTTTTTTCTTTTCCCCCTTACCTTACTTTTAATAAAAAGGAGATGGAGTGTGACATTAAGCAATTTTACAGCATTAGCAGCTTTGGGCTGTAAACAAAAACAAACGAATCCCGCTTACTTTCAGGCTCAGAAGTTTGCTGTCAGTCGGTCCTAAACTGAGGACTCGATCCTACGGGACGTTATTCAAGCGAAACACGGCTTGAAGTCTCGGAGAGTTGTGTCTGAGTAAGTACCCGGGAATCAGCCCCTCTGCCTGCAGGAAAAGAGAAGTGCTGGTTATCTCCTTTTAAAGTTTTTTAAAAGAATGCGGTCTTTTAAAATGCTGTCGCAGACTTCATCCTAAAGCTTTTGATTTGCTTTTAGATTGCCTTGCTAAGGCAGGGTTCCTGATGCAAAAACTGGAGAGAAAAAGAGAAATTAATGGGTTTTTTTAGTAAGGCTGGGGTTTTTTTTTCTTTTACATTTAAAAACATCTCCTTCTCCAAATAAAACAAACCAAAAAACGTTTTTTCGAAGCATCTGATTTTAATTTGATGTGATTTTTGTTTCAAGTTTGTTTAAAAAATTAAAACATATCCCACTCAATTATTTGAGCTTCAATTTTCAGCATTTTACAATGTAAGATTACTTGACATTATTTAATTGGACATGAGGGTGTAATACAGGAATTTCCGTTATGTGATGGATTAATTGTTTTCCTAATACTTTAAAGGCTGAGATCCAAACATTTTTCCATTCTATTGCAAAATTAACTGCAATAAATCTGTCAGACCCAATTATTCATTTAAAACATTCCACACTGATTAAATCTGCACATTTGCCTGCGTGCAAGTGCTAGCGAGGGAGAGGAGGTGTGCGCGGAGGGGGGAGTCCAGGTTTATTCCCTCTCCTTCTCAAAACGGCAGTGGTGTTAGAAACGAGTCCTTTAAATTTAACCTGGAAAATGTGAATAGCTAAATAGTCTAACGAGAGGATGAGGAATATGTGGATGCACGTCCCTGAGCATCCCTGCTATATCTCCTCCTCGCTGCCAGGTCCGGACAGGCAGAAGCGTCACGTTTGGATGCTTGATGCTGTTTGAAAAGATCATATTTTACTTCTAGTGCGGGTGGGGTTCTTGATTTTTTTTTTGGTTGGTTTGGTTTTTTCCTTCAGTTTGTTGATGTTTTCAAAGTCTCTAAACAAAGTCAGATGTGTTAACAGTCTTATTAACAATGTTAAAATGGAATTAACAGCTTGTGGATACCTCAGGAGTACAATAGCATGTCAGCCTACCCTGCCCCCTTATAAATCGCGTCCCGCTGTCTTTCTTTTGTTTCGTGCCCAATCAGCAAACTAAAGTTTTGTTGAGACAGAAGGGCAGTTCAAGTGTTCCTGCTCCGGCGGAGGAGGAGCGGCGGTGGGCTTTCTCCGCGGCCCCGGCGAGGCCCCCGTGCGAGCGAGCGAGCGAGCGGGGAGACGGAGCGACCCCCAAACCTGCGGGCACGGCTCTGCTGACCCGCCTGCCTCCCTGACCTCTGCCGTCCGGTTTTGTCAGTTTAAAAGGCTTTGCCGAGGTTGTAGTTTACTTTTATGGGCCTTTCAGCGCGGCTACAAAAGCTTTTGTTTATTTTAGATGTAGCGAGGTTCAGATTTCTATTAATCTTCATATAACTTCGGTGGCTTTGCCTCTTCTATAATGGTTCGTCGCTGTAATGGTGCCGTGCCTGGTCTGAGGCAGCCAACATCGGCTGGGTAATTACAGCGAGTTTGGGGACTTTCAGAAATAATTTGCCTCTGAGAGTGGAAATTAGCACCAACACATGCTGTTGTTTAACTCGATTTCACAATCATTTGGGCTCAGCGCTAAGGAAAGACTTTTGTTTTACCTGTTACTTGCTTGAGTTTTTACTTTGTTACAATAGAACTCTTCAGAAGCGTCGCCCAGCCAATTTCAGCATTCAGTGCAAAGCAAGCATTTAAGACGATCTAAATTTTTTCATGTGGCTAGAATTATCTTGGGTTAATTTGCATAGAAAATTCATGGGGAACTCTTAAGTGTTTTCCTTTATGGTAATTATATTTTTACTCATTTCCTCCAAGAATCTCCAAGTATTTACAATTCCTCCTAGGAGAGCAGAGCTCTACCAGGTGGGCATGCATTTCAAGTCCTTTTACTAGTCAAAAAACTGCAAGGCGCAGACAGGTTGCAGTTCACCTAAGGACTGCAAAACATTCTCGAGCCCAAAATGGAAAATGTAATCCCTTTTGTTGGGGTACTCAGGCCCCATGTGCTTTCAGTCAGCCACACAGGCTGCCCCAGCTCTGGCACTCCCATCCCACTTGGCTCCCTGGCCCTGCAGCCGCCCACTGTGCTTGCTGGAGAAGAACCTGTGCTCCATGGTGCCCCAAAGCAGGCAGCCTCTGTGTCCCAAGGCTGCTGTCTGGAGCTCTAGTTTTGTCTCTGCCAGCCCCTCATACTGTGCCCTCTCTGAAGTAATTTGGCCAAACTGGACTGTGCTCTTCCCTTGCTGTCCTTGGGCTTCCCAGTACTGGCTCCCACTGTGTCCCCCTGCATCCCACAGATCACGGTGCTCTGCTTTTGCTTTCCATGTGGTAGCAAAGGGATGCTTGGTGTCCAGTGTCACAGCTGCAGCTGGACTGCCTGGCCCTACTTGTCTCTTTCCTCTCTTGTGTGTGTTCACCCTCAAACCCAGCCTAAATCCCTGCTGCCCTCCCTTCCCTGCCCTTCAGTTTACACAGCTGTTCTGTAAACGGAGGAGATGATACCAAATGCAATGCAAATGGATTGGTAGCCTGTGGGCCATTTGATTCCACTCTGGTGCACACCAAGCATGGCTTGCCCACCACAACACATGAAAATGTTTACCCTTTCTGCAGATTGTGTCCTTGAGAAGGTGTGCAGTGACAAGGATTGAGTTCATTGTTTTCTTAACTAACCAGTACAAAAACTCTCTCACAAGGAAACTTGTACTTTGCAACTATAAGTTTTGCACTTATAAAACCCAGTATATGGTCTTAATATGGAAAGAACCAGAGTGATAAAGACTAAATTACAGAGGAAAGAATATATCTTATTAGTAGTATAGCTTAATTTACTGTATTGCAAAAATATTATATTTAACAGGCCATACAGTATTATGAGAATATATAGAATATAATATTTTCTTTCAGCTTATCTAAACTGCTATGTGCCTATTTTTGCACTCCAAGGGTTTTACATCAAAAATCTACAGAAAAAAGATGCATTTTCATCATATTTTAAAGTTGATGAAGCTGATGAAACTCATGAACAAAGAAAAATTTATAAGTATGTGCTAGTTTACTTATAGAGAAAAAATGAATGCCCATTTTTGGGAAGCAGATTCATTTTTACACAACATCTGCTGAGAGAACAAACACGTCTTTTGTCTGACTCCTAGGAAATTCATTAACTGCTTATTGAGAAAATATTTATTGTTGATTTAAATGGTGCATTACAAAAATGACATTAGTACTTTATGCTTTTTGTGATTTTCCAAAATCTGGGCATCTCAAAGTGTCTCAGAGGAGCAGTGCTCCTAGGAAAGCTGCTTAGGAATGCCTGGGTGAGCTCCGCAGGTCACCCTCTGCACACGGGTGCTGTGCCTGGCATTGGCTATCCCCATCACTGGGGCACTGTGCTTCTGTTATTGTGGTGGTAAATCTCATTTATTTTAGTAGCAGACTGACAGCAGTGGAGGAGTGCAGAGTAGCAGGGCAGCCCTTGCTGGCTCACCTTCACGGGGCACCACACCCAAACATCAGAAGTGCTGAGACCTTCCCATGGAGTGACTTCGACAGACTGGTGGCTGCTGCCTGCTGCTTGCCAGCATCAGCCCTGGCATCACTTTGTTGTACAGAAGCTTGGTCTCACGTGTGATTTTTCCGGGTTCCTTAATTTCTCTCATTATAGAGAGATCATCTTCCTTCTAGAAATCTTCTGAAAGAAGATTTAAGAATAACCACATTTCCCCTTCTTATTTCTATTTTTTATCATTTGTAGCAAATTCCTATTTTGAGGAATATAGCACAGTTTGTTAACTTTTAATGTGTGGAAGTTTTGTATATGGAGCTTTGAGGAAACTCATCATCTCTATTGTCATCTCGATGAGCTGTCAATGATGACCACAGGAGTTTGCATGAGCTCACTGAAAGGAGACCCCTACAAATTACATAACAATTTATTTTTTTTAAAAGGAAAGAACAAGCAAATTTAGTGCCACTTATTTTAAAGCAATTTTAAATGACAGAATATATTATCCATTTGCTTACCATTTGGGTCCAAATAATTCTCATACAAAATTGTGCACTGCAAATTGCACCATAAGAACAGGGTCAAAGTGCTACATTCTTGATCCAGAAGAATGTACCCACATATTCCATATTACAATGCAAAGAGATCTACTGAAGGTAAAATCAAGATACTGAAAAAAAATCTTTCCAGGATTTAGCCTTTATACAAATGTCTCTATTTGAAAGAAGCTAAAACGTTATACTGTATGATGCTATCTTTTATTGAAGTCTAAAACTACTAACTAGTACCTTTTGGTCATATTTCCTGCTGATATGTCTGGGAAGCCTCTTGCAGCTGTTGGAGTAGGCAGGATGGGAAGAAGGAGTCAGTTTTAGTAAGATGTGGCTATGCAAGAGACATGGTGGTCATTTGTTGACCCCCCTTGGAGAAGCCCTTTCCCTAAGACCTCAGAAAATACCCACAGACATCCCCAGAAATCTTACCTTGGCCCTTAACGGTAGGGAAAATGAGCATGTGGCTTTGGGGGAGGAAGAGAGGCTTTGATGGGTGCCACTTTTGGGCTTTTTCTTCCTTTGGGTGAGCTCCACACAGGTTGAGCCAGTGTGGGGGTCCATGTATGTGCCAGGGGCAGAAGCTGCCAAGGATGGAATGTCTCATCTTTCCTGCAGAGCAAAAGAGGCACCATGGTATAGAGAGCAATGTCCTGAGCACTGGGGCACAACTGTGTTTGAGAACCAGATGTTGACCATTCAATCATTGCCTGGTGCTCAGCTGAGTGGAGGGAGGCCTTGGACCAGACTCCCAGGAGCTACACCAGAGTATTCCTCACCTCTATACTTAAATCCACCTGGCTAAGCTTTTCTAGGCAAATAGTTGTATTCATATACAGTGTTCTTCTGTCCTGGATGACTTATTTACCTTTCCCATGCCAGGCAAATTTTACTGAAGGCATCCTGCAGGTTAACTAGTTGCAGGTGACTTCTTGTTTTGCATGGCTCCTGCCCTTGCAGAGAGGTGGCCAGAGTGAGGTGCAACTGAGGAGGCTGCATTTCATCCACAGGCAGATCTGCCATGGGGCAGGTCCAGGTGAGCCATGGCTTGGGAAAGGAAGGAGGTTGTGGGTGCCAGGATGGCACTTTGGCTTTCCCAATCAATGGAAGAGTCCTATCACATAAATTCTTTACTATCACTTTATTTCTATGAAAACATACTCATGGTAGGAATGCTGTCTCACAATGGGTGATCTATATAGGTGTGCCTCTCTAGAGATTTCTCCCTAGAGGTCTAATACTTTAATAATGTATGTAAAAGGTACAGATGCATTTTGAAGATGTAATACTTTCAAGTCTGTATTCTTTCCTATTGCAAGATGATTTTTAGATTGGAAACTTGAGAAAACCTTGCAAATGAGGCTGTTGGTTTATTTATTTATTTGTTTCATTTCAGCTGAGACAGATGGGATTCTCAGATCATGCACTGTTAAGCCTTCCTTTGGAATTCGCGCCACTGTGGCCACAGAGCCCAGATGGTGCTTAAATCTGTCATTTTTTAACAACCCGACTTTCTTAATTTTATATCCAAACACATTGAGCATTCAGAGTGATTAATTACTGTCCAGATATGTCTGTGCTGCAGCAATTTACTCGTGTGTGCCAAAGATCATTTCGTTTTGGAGTAGGTAGTTTGGTGAGGGCTGAGTGGGTGGTGAGCAGCACCCAGCAGACACTTTTTGTTGGAGGTAGCAGCACGGTGCTCCTTGTATCATCCTCCCATGACAGCAGCTGAGCAAAAAGTTTCTGTAAGTAAATCAGAGTTTTTGTTCACCTGGACATTTTACAGCTTCTCTAGGGAATTTTCACGATTGCATGGAAGTTTCAGTCTCACCAAATCCTCTATTTCCCATCAAAAGGGAATTTTTTATTGCCTGACACATGCCAACATTATTTTCTCAGGATTTTAACTCCAGACATTAGAGGCATGGCCAAGATTATAATGGCCAGGTATTTAGCAAGAGAAAGCTGAAGAGTTTTCACCAAGAAGCAGGCCTTGCTCCAGAGGGTTTTGAGTTTTTTTTAGTTATTTTTCTGGAAGAGTTTATTATTTGCAAGTCCAACACTTGCATTAATTTTCATGGCTGCCATCAATTTTTCAATTTTGGAAATGAGGGAAGAACTGATGCTGTGTGGTCCATGCCACTCCAGCTTTACAGTAGACATCAATATAGCCTGTCAAAATCCTTGAACCCGTGCCCTTTGACTGAGCACCATTAGGCAACCACCAGAATAACCAGAAGGTTATTCTTGGATGTTACTGTATATTGTTCATTTGGCTGTGTGGGTTTTGGTGCAGGTGGAAGTGCAGTTTCAAAAAAACCAGAGAAGTGGGAGCTTTCTCCAGCCTTAAGTTAACCAGAGTTTCTAAGACTTCTGTCCCCTTTGTGAAGGAATTGTGGTGCTTGTGCTATGTTAAACACCAGCAAATGTCCAACTATTCCCATGTTGGTGGACACTGGTCAGAGTCAGGCTGTGTCACTTCTTCTTCACACAGTCTTTACTTGCACAGTCTGAACTGTTCATGCCGCCGTTTTGTGTCTTGCCCATCGTGCACGCCACTGCTGAGGGCCACTTCATGCTCAAGAGCAATTGGCACTTCTTTAAAGTGTAGAAGTTTAGCAGTGATGAGTCTGGGCTCTTCTCGAAAACCTAGGAAAGGAACTGCTCCTCACCAAATCAATACACTTTAAAAGGAGAGGGAGAGTGTAGTCAGTCTGAATGTTCCCGATTTGATACTGCAGCTTCTGTTATTTAACTGCTGCTGTAGGCTTTTGTTCCACAAGCAGATACATCTTGGAATAGACATCTCCCTTGTTACATTCTGGTTGAATTTAATTACCATTAGTAATTACTGACTGGTGTCACTGTTGCAAAATTGACAATTAATATTAAAAAGCTAATGTATAGGATTAAAAAAAGAAAGCTCTTTGGAGGAGGGAAGTTCCTCACCACCAAAGCCCAGCACTGCATCATAGCATTGCTTCTGGAGCAGTGAACTTCCCCTCTTTCATGTCCAAATTTTCCTTCCATCTTCTAACACATTCTAGGAGGTCTTACAGTAATTATATGAAGTTGCAGCCATGCTTTGATTTTTCTCTTTTTTTTTTTTTTTTTTTTTTGGTGTGGTTTATGATTTAATAAGGCAGGAGAAGGCTGAGCAGGCTCTGGTTTTTAGGAGGAGAGATTTATTTGCTTTATGGGCAAGGAGTTCAAGTTACTGTATGTTTCCTCACTCTCTTACTGGCAATATGGGTATCTAGCATGACATTTTTCAGACAGGCTAAGGGTTAGAAAGGATTGTTTTTGGTCCTTTCTGGTTTGTACTCTGCAGTGTACTGAGAGGTGCTTACAAAGACACCTTCTATAGCATTGAAATATTTGGATAAATTTTAATATGAGTTATAAACTTACAGTTTATATAACATGGATGGATAAGCCCTTAACCTAACCCCACTCTAAAAAATCTGCTCTGCATAATTAGTACTAAATTAGAATAATTCTGGTTAGTATTCCTTTTTTTCTATTTTTTTATTTTAATAAATAATTCAGCAACTCTAAAAGCTGTAAATAACATCAAATTAATGAAATCAAGTAAAATCAAATTAATTAAATCTTAAGTTTCCATTAAGTGAATCCCAGTGGTGTGGGGGGAACTTGTTCTTCACTCAGAAGATTCAGTTCTCTACTCATGTTGCTCCTGGGTACCTAAGTTTCAGTAGCCTATTAAGTGTCTGTACTAAGCATCAGCAGTCACTTCTGCACTTTCTAAGTGCCCCTAAAATATAATATATGGAGTTTCTTAGACAATGGAAGGGATAGTTTTGTGAATTTTTTTTGCCTCTTTTATTTAATAGAAACACAGGTCAATTTACATCTCTAGCTTCAACCCTATTTTGTCCTTCCTGTATAAAGAAAAATGCTTTAGGTTCCATGGGAAAGTCCTGATTTCCATTCCCTTTATTTGCAGGTAGATATAGAAAATCATTGTACTATAGAAAAAGTGCTACCAGGTGTGCATTTTTCAAAATACTTCACGACAATTTCACTCTGAGGAAAATTACTGCTGTTGACACATTAATATCGCATGTTTGGTTTTGACACAGAGATAACTTGGAATATCTCTACACCACCTTCCTTAAATCTTGTTAGCCACAGAGTGACCTGGCATTGCTCACCACCTTCTGACACTCCAAATGCCTGAGTGTGTCTTCTCCTTGGTGTGTATCCCTCATGAAATCCAGAGGTTTGATCTAACTGCTCAAAATACAGAAGTCCTTTGGAGAAGTAAAAGTTATATCAGATTATCTTATCAAAATTTCAAAACACAATAAAAGGAATGAAGTTCCCAAGACCTTGGTTCCTATTCACCTTCAAAAAAGAACCCACTTCACAGACTCATAGAATCACAGAATGGTTTGCGTTGGAAGGAACCTTAGTTCCATCTAGTTCCAACCCCCCTGCCATGGGTAGGGACACTGTCTGCTAGACCAGGCCCTGAACACTTCCAGGGATGGGACATCCACAGCTTCTCTGGGTTGTGCCTCTGCCTCACCACTCTCACAGTTAAGAGTCATCAGATTCATCTTATTTCAAAGCTGTCAGCTTCTATCTTAGTTATTCAATGCTGAAGGACAATATTCCTATCAAAATCTTTGTTAGGCTATGATGCCATTTTCACCAGTCCTCTGTCAGGGCATGGTATAAAACTTTAATGGAAAAAACTGCAAAACAATTTGCTTTTTGCCGGAGCATATTTTTGTCATGGGAACAAAACATGGTGAGGAAAAAGGGTACCCACTCTGCCTAGGGCCCCTTTCTCCTTTCTCTGGGAGCACTTCTTCCCAACACCCCAAATGCTGGACTCTCCAGGATGCTGCTCTGATCACAAAAAAAAAGCTGTCTTTCACAAGTGAGTCTTTTAAACCTTTTGCTAATGAGTTCCCAAGTGCTTTTTGGCCATAGATATTAAAGCTTGTGTGTTTGCGATTTCCCTGGCAAGCTGCCGTTCGTAAAAAGGATATAGTGTTTTCTTGGTCCTTTGCCCAAAGTAATTTTGCAAGGAACTGTAAGTGCATTTAGTACATGTCATTCATTGGAGAGAAGTCATTGTAATTGCATTTGATCACAATCAGTTTATGGCTCTTTTATCATGTTTTCATGCTGCATATCTACTCAAACATCATAGCAAAACTTAATGGCTACTGTTTTACTTCTGCGTAAAACATTTTATAGCCTTTTTGTGCAGCCCACATTAGGTTTCAATCACCATTGCCCCATAGAGAGAGAAAAAAGTTGGATGAAGAACTATCAAAAGTCCTTAACTACATAAAATTTTATTTTAGGTCAACTTCCCATAAAAGATATTAAATGTATTTTGTGGTTTATTCTGCACGTTAACAATTTTAGAGGAGCTGCAATATTTCGGGAGAAACAGTATGAAAGGGGGAAGTTAATTCACAGAAGATGTTTTACATTGGGGGTAGTTTTCCTTTGTAAAAAGATGGATTTGAATGTGGAAAGGGTGGCTGGAGAGTACTGCTGGTGCATTCTTGAAGCAGCTTTAAAAGTTCACTGTTGCCTCCACAAAATTCAGATTTCTGAAATTCTGCTGAGCCTTTTTAATCATTGCTTTAAATTTTTGATGTTCCATTCATAAAACCCTGCACAATTCTTGTGCCTTAAATTATATCTTTGGCTGCCTGAGTGCTGCCGAAGTTCCCAGCTGAAAAGTTTAATTAAAAGGGAAACTTTGACATGCTGCTGAGAAGATTAGTTCGCATTAGAATGGTGAGATAAAAGAAAATTTACTTCTAATCTAATTAACACCAATTAAAAGATGTAAAAGAATTTGCATCAGCCAATTGTTAATTATGCATCAATTTGCCTTTCTTGTGACAAAAAAAAAGCAAAACATGACCTGTTTTGTTTTAGGATACCTATAGTGTGATGATATTGCCACAGTCATTTTTCATGTGAATTGGCTAAGATGGTAACACTTGCTTTGCATCGTCCTTGTGCTTTGGTTTGTGTTCAAGACTTTAGCAGAAGGTTATTTCAGAATTAAGCAGAAGCTTAATTGGTCTGTAACTTGACAACTGTATGTAGGGATGATGGAAACACAAAAAAATTCCCAGTTTTACAGAAATCTATTGCATGTATGTTTATGCTTCTTCTTAAATGTGATAGTTTGGAAGTGTGAGAGGGGCATGCCTGTCCACTTCAAAGTTTGTCTGTGTATTTACACATGCTTATATTTATCTTGATTTGTGGTTTTAAGATTATAGCTGGGATTGTCTGGTAATAAATATGGGTTTATTCCATGTGGCTTGACTGTGCTTTTATGAATGATGTAGCATTTTGGGAGAAGTGGGATGGCTAATGAGCTTCTCAATTTGCTTCCAGGTGGAAGGCTGAAGGCATTTCATCACTGTATGGAAGGCACTTGCTCTATGCTTAAAATGTTCTTTTTTCATTTTGTGTGCATTTTATTTTTTAAAATTTGTTTCTAGTTTTGCTTTTGCGGCTTTACAATTTAAACCTTATGTTGAGTATGAAGAGAAGACCTAGAGAAGACTAGAGAGTAAGCCCTGTGAGGAGCATCTGAGGGAGCCAGGTTTGTTTAGTCTGGAGAAAAGGAGGCTCAGGGGAGCCTCTGCAGCTGCCTGAAAGGAGGGTGTAGCCAGGTGGGAGTAGTCAACCTCTTCTTCCAGGCAGCAAGTGACTCCATGACAGAATATGGCCTCAAGCTGCACTAGGGGAGGTTCAGGTTGAACATCAGGAGGAATTTCTTCGCAGAAAGTGTTGTTAAACTTTGGCATGGACTGCCCATGGAGGTGGTGGAGTCACCATTCCTGGAGGTGCTCAAGAAATCACTGAACATGGCACTTAGTGCCATGGTCTAGCTGACAAGGTGATGACCAGCCAAAGGTTGGACTTGATAATCTCAGAGGTCTTTTCCAACCTAAATGATTCTGTGACTAAGTTCTTTACATTCTGTTAACTACATTTATTTTGATTGAGGTTGTCATATTACTATTTTTATATAAAGTTAGGTTTTTTGGTAACATAACCAGACATACAATTAGTTTATGATCTCGGTTGCTGCTTGTGCCATCAGTAACCTGGAGGTAAATTTAATACAAGTTTCCTGAATTCATGTTTATTATCTTTCCTAATGCTTTTACTCACTGCCTATCTGTGCAGCTGATGATGTAGATAGAGTTTGCCTTCAATATGGCAAGCCTAACAGGGTTGTGAGAATGTCAAAGCTCTAAGCACAAAGAAGGTTGGGTATGTCCAGAAACCAACTAGAGGACAGCAGATGTGTTTTGGGGTCTAAAAGAGCAGCTATGTCAACCTGTTTTAGGAGAGACATATGGGAAGGGTATTTTATAGCCACATTGTAAGTTGTGGGGAGCATGTCAAAGGGAATAGAAATATTTGTGTTACAGTATTGTTTGCAATTGAATGGTATAGAGTTGTAACAACGTCTTAATTAAGAATTGTCCTGAATTTGTTCATATTATTCAAAAACATAAGTAATTCCTCACCACTGTAAAAAAGTAGAGAGTAACTCTTCTACTTTTGTGTCTTCGTGTTATGCCTTACTGAGCTGTTCTTTACACTTTATATTGCCTTTTGTGCAAAGCATCACAAAGGCTCTTTCTAAAGAAAACAAACCAGGAGCTAGAACATTAAGAGTACATTATATATTTGACCAATCACTTTTATAAAGTCTGATGCAAGTCTTTAATCTGAGATCCTTGGAGAATGCTTTAGTTTTTAATATTTCTATGACCTTCTCCAGGGGACTGAAAAATTACTTTGAAGTAACAAAGTGGTGCATGGAGTTTTAGCAGTGTGATTCCCATTAAAGTCAGTAGGAGCCAGGTAGCTAAAACTCAACACAACTATGAAAACACACTCCTTGTGCAGTGTTAAGTAGTAAAGCAATTCTGTAACATGGCAGTGACATTTTACTGCATTTGCTGGCTTTATAGCTCCACTCAAGGCTTGCATTTTTACTGAAGTTTTACTGTTCAGTGAAAATAATAAAAGAATATTCAAAAGCAGGTGTAGGCTAATCTAGTAAAAGGCACAGCTGTAGGAAAAAGCTGGCAAATTACCTATATTTTTAATGTGAAACGGCAACATCTATTTTGCAAACTCTAGTTCATCACCTGCAGACTGGCCATGCTATAAGCCTTTGTTTGAGTTGCCTGAAAATATTTTGCATTCTCTCAGCCCAGGGCCAAAATCAGCCCTCAGTGACCAGTGGCACTGGCAGGTGATGGGGACTTCTCATCCCAGCCATGCTCCTGTCCAAGGAGAAAGATGAAGCAGTGCTTCCCAGAGGTACTGACAGGCAAAGCAACCATCCAGAAGGGAAGCCTGATCTAACTAATACAATTTCTTTCTGAAATATCTCTACATTTGTTGAATATTTCAATGGAATAAGCATTCATTCAGTCTTTGAACCTCAGCAAAAGCTGAGCAGCTGGGGGGGTTAGTGCCTTTTTTTTTTTTTTTCACCAAACCATCAGGGTGGTGGGAACCTCCAAGAGGGCAAAGTGTTTTCTATTTCATGTTATTTCACCTATGGACCAGGAAGACAAGTCTTTCTGTGGAAATTACAGATGTTTTCAAGACTTTAAACTGGAAATTCCACTATTTAACTGGAAATTCTGGTATTCCAGTATTGTCCTGATGAGTTGTGTTGGATAGATCTGAAGGAAGTCTGTCACCACATTTTAATCATTGTCACCAGTTTCCAGTAGTGTGGCTTTACTTTCAGTTCATGCACTAATATTTTTAATTTTGTTTGTCAAAGATCTCCATATGTGGTATTTTATGTGAGCTTCTGATTATGCTCCAAACCCTGATGCAATAAGTTTCATGCTGTATAGAACCTGTATGTATTATTTTGTGTTAAACATGATAATCTGTCCTACATTTCTTTCTAGGAGAAGCAACCCATCAAATCAGAGGTATTGTTTATTCTCATTAATAACCTTTTAGCCTTCTTGTTTTGCAAGTGCATAGTTTGATTCCATATTATAAAATCAAATTGCTCCATTCAGTGTTGTTTTTTCAGAAATCCACAGGGTTGTCCTACACCGAGGACCATTTAGAAATAATTGATAATACACTATAGCATTAACAATGCTTGAGAAATGAGAGTATCACAATCTGTAAGAAAAAGACAATTCCAAATTTTTCTGCCAAGGTTATATTTTCTTTGTCTACTACTTTACAAGAAGAAAAAGTGTCAAGAGGAGCTGGCAATCAGAGCTCCATTCATCTCCTCAAACGTGGGCTTTGTCCATGCTGACCTTTGTCCAGTCTGAAGTACCTGGAACCAGCACATCCCCTTTGCTTTCATATGTCCAAAATCAAAACACCCTAAAAGGTCACAACACAAATTGTTAAATGCTGATGAAGTTAATTTACAGCAGCGTAAGGCAAGAAGTCAGCTGCTCTATACATCTTTCCTAAAATCAGAAAGGAGGATTTAAAGCTTCCAAATCTTGCATTTCACAGCAAGGTTCAGTGGCCATCTGGACAGCCTTCTAATGACATCCCTACCAGGGCCTGCCATGCCCTCCTGATCAAGAAGCAGAGCTGTCTACCAGTGCTGCTGGCTGGGACGTGCTCCTTGGGGCAGTATTAGCTCACAGATGTTGCTTCTGAGAGCAGTCCTCCAAGATTCAAGAGAGGAGTGGAATACCTGATGAGGTGTATTGTCACAAAAGGTTGTTCAGGAAATAAATTTATAGCTAGCTTATTGGTTTCACAGGAAGCACTGAAAAATCAAAATCAATTACTCCAGAATCTTGGGGCCTGAGTTCATATCTGACTGACACAACAACAGCCTACAATACTCAAAAGATAAATCCAGCCATTAATATGTGACTACAGCTTCTTGATATAGCCAATGATATGCTGACATTTGCATTTTCACCCCAAAATGTGAAATGTGCATAATGCATCACATTACCTCAGTAATACTGCCATTTTTATGCAGCTGAGCAAGTGTATTTATAGTGTTCAAGTTATAGCATATCACATTTTATAGCATCAAGTGTTTTGTCATGAACACCATCATTTCAGCTTTTCTCAAGCTGACAAAAAAAAACTTCCAGAATTAAATAACATTGAAAGATAGCAGGTAGTGCCCATATGTCCTTAATTCCCAAATTTTTAATGTGTGGGTCTCAGTGCAGTTTACCAGGATCTGCCCTAGTGGTTTTTCATAGAGAGGTGGTGGTAATTCATCTCTAATAGGGGCATAGAGCTCCCAGAAGCTACAGACTACTGGATATAAAATGACCCAAAGCACAAACTGCAGAGACAAAAATGCTGTGTCAAAGAGAGGTTTTTCAGCACTTCTGTTTTGAAACAGGACTCTGCATTTTACAGTCTTGGTGTTGACTTCCACAGGTCCATCATTTATGTGAAATAGATTGTCTGACCTTTCTTGAGGGTTTTTTAAATACCATTTTCATACCTTCTGAAGAGGCCATAATGATGAAATACTGATTTATGCTATAGGAACCAGGCACAAGGCCAAGGGCTTGCTTCTTTTTCCTCTTCTGCTAACCCATGCATGTTTATACTGACCTGTTGGGAAATGTATATTGATATTTCTTGCTACATGACAGTACAAAGCAACTCTTCTCGTATGGTTAATACAAACTGATGTTTTTGTAATTTTGTAATAACACAGTCTATGAGAGTGCATCTGTATTTTCATGTTAAATTCAATTACTAGAAAGATCTTGCCATTTCAAATAGCAAGCATCTGAAAAACAGAAGAAATAGTAGTATCATTACATTAGCTTGGTAGACTTTTCAGGCTTACAGATGTAAACAGATTATGATTTTATTTAATAGACTATTATTTTATCATTCATTTCTCTTTAATTGAGAAGTATTTTGAAGTATGCAGAGACTGAATTGAATTTTCATTACATACCTGGTCAGGGATCAGTCTAAATGATTCTTTAAGCAGTTTGGAAAAAAAATACTCATTGAAGACTTGTTAAGTCGTGTGAGAATATGCATTAAATGCTTATCTCTCCTGTGGGTATGTAGGTATCAGCTACTTAGTTTACTGTGTGAGGTTTAATGCTTTTCTTCTAATTTCTAATGAACTTTACCACCAGACTACTTGATCATGACTAAGCCTATGAACAATGCAAATGGAATTGCCCCCTGATGGTGAGGAATGGGGCCCAGATGGCCCTTAAAAGGTGATAATTAGGAAATATAGCATATCTGAGTAGCTAGAAAGAGAGAAATTTGTTGAAGACAGTCAATCTGTTTGAAGCAATGGTCTTTCCCTTAATTATATAGATTTTCATTTAAAGCTGCTTGAAAGTAAATTTTCCCAGAAAGTTTTATTTGCAACTGGAAACTAGAAGCCACCGATTCTGCTTCTTCCTGTTTTAAATTCTCTGTGGAATCTGTGTCATGTTGTCTTCAAAATTTCAGTGACAGGCTGGCTGTGTGTGGTGAGACAGTATTTTGGGTTGTAGGTATTCTTCTGCTGCAAAATGGCAGAAAAAATGGGAAGCACCAGAGATACAGATATTGGTATGTTGTAAAACACGTGTATTACCAAAATTCAACTGTAAACTCTGCTGTATGAGGGTTTACTCGCTTCTAGAATGATTTGTCACTGTTTTTCATTGCCTTTTGGGAGTTTCATTAAAGCTCAGATTTTTATTTCTCTATTTAACTTTATAACTTTATTAAAACACTGTCATTTGGAAATATATTGTTTCTTTATATTATGGCTCAGATGCTAATGAAATAGTACCACAGGTCGTTTAAGGCTTTCCATTGTAGCTCTCCCTTTACAGGCACCTTATGAAACAAGGTTTTATGTTGATTGTATTTGCTGTGTTGTGAGAAAAATGCCTGTGGGGAGGGGACATCCATATTGCTGGCTTCTGGGAGGATGCCACAGGGGAAAGGGTCAAGTTCTCCATCAACCCACTGCTATTAATTTCCTACATTCAGTAAACCCTGTCCCTGAGAGTGATGTGACTCAAGCAAATATCAAAATTTTAAAGAATGGGTAAATAGATATAAAGGGAGAACCATATCACATGTTCTCTAACATCCATCCATCCTGACTTGAATTCAAGTATTGGACACAAGCCTATGGGAAGTGGTTAGCAGTAAAATCTATTGGGATGGCCTGCTTGTCCCAAGTTTATATCATGAGTCACCATGTCAGAAATAATTCTTCATTACAAAGGTTTGGAGCCTTGCAGACAGTGTTTTATTGCTTTATTGAGAGGGGACAGACTTGCTGACAAACTAGGGAAGGTGCTCCAGGAGGATTATTTTGTTCTGTACAATTTTTAATTCTGTCTCATATTTTGTGTTTTAGGAAATGGTACCATGTTCTGACTCTGTCACATTGAAATGGAAATACAGGGCTCAGCAGTCACTGTTTTGCCTGGGCCCAAAACTGCTCTGATCATCATTGCCTCTGTTACCCTCCCTTGTCTTGTGTATTGTCCTTGGTTTCTAAATGCATTTTCCTCAGCTTCTCCTAGGCTGCATTGGATCATTGAAAGGTCCTGTTTATAGATCTTTAAATATCAGTGCATTGCTGGGTCCTCTTCTTCTGGAGCATCCTCTTGCTAGGAACCACAATCTAGTGCTAAAGAAAAGACAGCCTGAGAGGAAAGCTGCAGGAAAATATTTTCTCCATGATTTTTTTTTTCTTATTTCCAAGACTAAGGTAGTCTAGTGCATAGGATGATATCTACATTCAGTTATCATTTCTATGTCTGGAAGTCTTACTGCAGGAAGTAAAAATATTTACAAGACTTTGAATACACTTGTTTGATGATACAGATAATATTAAATGGCAGTATTAATATGAAGTGCAATTAAAAACTTAGTCTTTGTTGCCAGTTTGGGATAGTTTAATCTGACATTGTTGTAATAGATCCATAAGTTGTTCATCAGGCTCATAGTTGTTTGAGCTCCAAGATTTTTTTTAAAATTAAGAGTTTTGAAGAATGAAAGCAAAGTTTGCAAAATTCTCATTTTAGCAGAGTTTTAAAACTATTAGCTATTGCATAGAAAACAATGTCAGTTATTAAGAATTGCTCTGACTGGCAGTATTTAAATTCAAATGAATATATTTTTAGGAGACATGTGACTACTGAAGTGCCAAAAATGTACCAGCTGTAAGTGTGTGTGTGTGGGCAGAAATAGTAAATAAATGCAGCAGATTTTGTCCTCCCTACCTCACATATCACAGCATACTGTAAATAAAAGTACAATTTCAGCAAGGCCTGTGGGACCCACAATGTGCCTGACCCAGGAGTGGTCCAGACACAGACCCCACTAATCAGCATCCATATCTACAGTCTGATCCAGCCTGCAAGAGGGAGCAGTCATGGTGAGAATTGCCTGTGGCCTTGCATAATTTAGATGATTTTGTGGGTGTTGGAATAGCACTGTGTATTTGGATAGAAGCAGTTTAGCAAACACACAAAAGAGGTTCTTTTTTATCTTGAGTGCGAGTTTTCCACACGCTCAGCTGTGCGTCCATCCCAAGCAAGCAGCACATCCAAGTGGGTGGGGTTAAAGGAGTGGAAACAGAAAGCAAAGGGGACAGACAGCTGATGTCTGCACCTCAGGAGCTGTTTGCCTGTCCAGCAGTTCCAGAAGTGACTTTCCTTCTGACAAGCCATGTGGTTATCGTCCCACTTTTCCTTCCTTTCTTGCTGCCTACTCCAAGAGGCTGTGCGTCCTTCCCTGCCATAAGGGAAATCTTTGCTGCCACCCCATTGTGTCTCCCAAGTCTCTTGGTTGCTGCATTTCTTTATGTTCTGTCTATTTTAAGCCAACTAAGTAAATCTCATCTGCTAGGCATGCTTGCAGTGCTTCCCAGTGTTTCTCTAGAGCCAACATTTCGGGTTCCCTTCTGCTTTGAATGGAATAGTTGGGGTTATTCTGCTGCTCTTTTGCAGCTGGTTTAAGAAAAAAAAGAAAAAAAGAGAGACTCTTACTGCCATTAATGTTGTTTGTTATTCAAGAAGTGGTTTTAGTCTTTCTATCCATCCCAGCCTACCAAAAAACTCACAGAACATTCCAGATTCTGTCATTTAACAAGTAATTTATTGCAAGGTTAATTTTACATGGCAGGAAGGAGAAGTCAGAGGTGGAGGGTTACTGCATGGTGCTCTGATGTGATTCAGTGTGCTTGCTCTGTTTATTATAATTGATTGGGAATGGTTAAAGTACCTAACAGCTGCCTACTATATTGTGCTGATATTTATATGGTGCTTTTATATTCTGTCTGAAACCATAAGCACAAAGGGCTTCTAAAGAATTAATATAAAACTTGCTTGTAAAATTCCAAGGTTTATAGCACGATTCGTTTGGTGCAGACCTGTTTGGTTTATGTGGGTGGATTCTACTTAACTCTGCACAATCCTTTTTCATGTTTCTCTTATACAGAAAAACTTCAGGTTTTGAAAAGCTTAAAACATTTCATCTTACTGAGACAAACCTAAAAACTTTTTGTAAGGAATTATTTCTAAAGAACGTGACAGATACACATGCAAGATTAATGTGGCATAGATATCCTGAAGTACTTTAAATCACTTAGGTAACCAGTGGCCACTTTTCCCTAGCACTTGAAACCTTTTGTTTAGGATTAACTCTTTAGAAGCTTGCTTGTTTTTCCTGTCAAACAGACAGCCCATGGTTTGATCCAGGACATGATACCAGTGCAAACTGGCTCAGGACCATCTTTTCCCTTTATCCAGTGACCACACTTGTCATGAGACAGGTCTCTTCTGATACTTGCTCCACAGCTGAAGTTTTGTTTTTGTGTGTTTTACACCTAACCCTGGGTTTGGGGCTCCTGGTTTCCTGCTCTGGGTGTGGTAAACCACAAGCTCTTTTCCTCATGAGCCTGTAGCCATTGCAAGGCTTTGTACCGCCTCCATCCAGCTGCATTGGCCTTTTGTTGAAAAAGCACAAGAGGCTGAGAGAAAACCTGCAGCTCTTTTAGGTGCTGGCAAACCTGAATGTTGCAAATATTTCCTCTGGAGCCTCTCCCACTACTACTGTGGTCACTTCTCCAATTTCAATGACTTCCTGGGAGCCACTGATTTCAGTCCCATAAAAAGACATCAGGCATATTAGTCCCAAATCAGTGGCTTTGCTAAGGGCAAAGGAGGTGTAATGTGACTATTTTCCAAGTCCCTTCTTAATGCAGGAGGCAGTGGGGCTGTCTTGGACATTTCTACCTCTTGGAAGGCTGCTCTTTCCCCAGCCCTTAGCCTCTTGCCATCAGGATTGGTGTTTGATTGTGGAACTACTGCAACAGGTGGGCCAGACCTGCCCCATGAGATGAGCATGGCTGAGGAGCAGGTCTGTGTTAGCTGTGTGTGGCAGTGAGCATTAATCCTACCTGATGCTGTAACCCCACTCAGTTGCTTTGCTTTGGTGTTGTGTCTGCTGGAGCGCTCAAATCTCTGATTTCCTCCGTGAATGAAGTTTCAATGAATTTGCACCTGAAACATTAAAACTCACAAGATTTCAGCACATGTAATAATAATGCTGAGAGTATTCTGGCTTTGAACTTTGGGGTTCCCACATTTCCAAACTTTTCTCTGCAGTCAGCTAGTCCTGAGATTTACCTCATTTAAAAATCATCATGTAGGTCTATGATTCTCAGAAAGGAAGGATGAACAAACACCAGCGTTCCATGTTTTTTAATGCCTATAAATCCCAAGGGCACAGTGAGCATCCTGTATCTTGACAAAAATGAGAATAGGCAAATATCCCTGTGAGTGTGGTTATTTTTGCCCGTTTTCTCTTCATGGGCTGGATTCAGTTTAAAATTTAAATGACTGCATCAGTGTGGCAAGATCATCCCTGCTTCTTCCCACCCTTCCCACCTACCCCCCTCCTGGTCTGGATGTTATTACACAATGTTAAACATATTCTCTCCTGCACATTTGCAAAAGAATAGGAAGATTACCTTATTTTCATGTCTATAGCCTGAATCACAGATAACTTGTTCCCTGTTAGAAGTACTTATACTTGAAAATAAGGCTGTGGTTAATCTGCACCCACCGAAAACCTGTATTAAATAAAGAGGCAGAAGCAGAGTGGGATTAGAGAAAAGTAAAAAACTAATTGGTCACACAGAAGGAGCTCTTGGGCAAGTGGAGGAAGAGCAAACTCCAAATCATATGCATTCACTTTATTTTGTTTTGGTTTGTATTTGAACAGCTAACCCATGGATTGCTGACATGAAAATCAGAGAGTAGGAATCTGTGGTTTGAGTAAGCAGCAAAGCTGCCTGCTTTAACAGAGTGCTCCGTAGTGGGATATAAGGATTGTCTTCACTGGGAAAAGCAGTTTTGAGTTCAGGTAGCTAATATACATCTGCTGAGCTCAGGTAAAAACACAGTGAAGACCAGGCACTTGGGTTTTGTTCTGAGGTCATACCCTGACTTCACATGGAGTTAACCTTCTGACAAAAATGAAGTTCCTAGTTTCCACTGTCTTTCTATCTGCCTATATCTGCCATGCACAAGTTATTTCAGTGGGAAAAAAAAAAAAGAAGCTGCTTTTTTATCAGGGAGAAGCCTGAGGTGATGGAATCCTCAGCCTTACAGAAATATAAATGACCAGGCTTTGATTCCTGCAGAAGGTTTAAGGCTGATTATTTTAAGAACCGTTGAAACCTGAAGCCGCAGCCCTCTGATTACAGTCCTAGTCTGTATTTGACATAGTGCAGTAATGATTTCTAACATCTATTTTAGTTTGGATTTAGGGAGAGAGAGGCAACCTACATTGAAGTATATTACCATGCTCTGACTTGTGTGCATTGTGTAGGAGGTTTAAGTCAGATTATTTTAAGAACTCAACAAGCCTGAAACAGCATTTTTATGATTATAGCTTTACATCCCCCCCCTCCTCCCGCATCCTTTCCACCCAGAGCAGTACTGAATTCTAACATCTCTTTTAGCTGGCTTTAGAGCAGAGCCAGCCTACACTGAATTGGCCTCTTTTGATGCTACAGTATTGACTGAGGGGAGGGACAGATGGAACAAAAATCCTAATTGCCCAAACTTACAATAGGTTCCCAGCAGCAGCCACCACAAAAGAAATGTTAATGCAGTAAAGGTAAATGGAAGCAAGCTAAACCCAACTTGTGGACAATTCAAAACCTACATCAATTTATTTTAAACTGCTTCCTGCAGTTTGTGAACACCTTCCTTGTCATAGTAGCATTGTATTTGTTTTTACATTAGTCCCTGCTCTGCAGAAGTCTTATCGTGCTTCTGCAATTTGTAAAGTAACTGGAAAATGTCATCTGGAATGAGGAACAAATGACTTCCTGTGGTCTGGGCCAACTCTCTTGAAGTTATTTTTTGCAAGTGGTCAACTTCCCTTGCACAGTCTTCACAGCTGCAGCTGAATACTGTCTTTTCTAGCACTGAGAGTTGAGGGTATGTGCAAGCACAACAGATGGCAGTAGTATTTTGATGCTTCAGCCATAAAATGAGGGGGCAAAATGTCATTACTCATCCATCCATCTCATAACAATTCTACTAACATGTCATTCATCACATTTATATGTTTTCTGTTCCATTTCCATTTTCTGATACCCTTACCTGTACATTTGCCTTTTGAGATGTAGATCCTACATCATGAGGAATGCATTGCAAGAAGCATGTATCCCTGCTCCATGCCATGAAAAACATTCCCTCATTAAATAGATTTTAAGAATTAGTTTCTTTGGATGACCATAATCACCTTTTCTAAAAATGGGTATCGCTGAGGATCACTTTGCTGATTTCTAAACTTCACACTAGGCATTAATTCAAGATACAACTTCAACATGCTTTTTCCTGGAGTGTAAAGGATCTGTAATCACAGAGCAAGCCCCCTTATGTTAGACCAGATATTCATTATTTGGGAAGATGATCCATTCTCTAAAGAGACATCAGTCATAAATAATTAATATGTAATTTTCTTAACCTGTGTTTGGGATGATTGTCACAGACTGTCTGGAGTCCATTGTTCTACAGTTTATGGATTCCTGCAATTACACTCTCAGGAGAAGCAAATACCACTGTCCTTTAGAATTAAAGTGTGGTGGGAGCTGATCCATATTTAGCCCAGAAGATTTTAATTTTTTTGTTCCACCCTGTTGATGAAAATAATTAATGAAAAATATTTTTACAAGGACTGTGACTGGAAACTAAATCCCGGCATGACTGACTCAGTACCTTACTGAATTTGGCAGTCAGGTTCCTGCCCTTGCCTTGTCATGATCATGCATGTCACACCAGCAAAGTCTCTCATGTGGACAAGAGCAGAGGACAAAGCCCTTGGCCACTGGGCAAGGAAGAAGAAAGTTATTAATGTGATTGCATATTTAATCAGAAGCTTTCTTAGTTGCTAGACATACAGTTTAATAGACTCTGCCATCATCGTTTTCTAAGAAAAATTAACCTCTCAGATGTGACTGCATTTGTCCAGCCATGGAGTCACATTCAGTGACATGGTTGGTGTCTCCCAGCTCCTCTGCACCCAGAAGGAGGCAGTCAGAGCCTTGGAGATGAAGCAAGAGATGCCTTCACTGTTGCTGGTTATTAATGTCAACATGCTTACATGAACATACATGTATGATGATCTGTGCTTTTATTGCACAAAAACCCCCCAAAGTTATCTGTATGCTTTGACATTATTCCTCATGCAGCTCCAGCTGGGTTCAAGATTTACATTTTAATTATAAAGTGCTTTTTCCTACTTCTGCCTTATTATTAATCCCTTCTTTGCCTGGCACATGCACCACTGGTGGGAACACTGTGAAAACAGTGCTCCTGAGGTCCTGTAGCTGAGGGGGGATGCATCTGGTGCTACACAGAGGCCACTAGCAGAAACATCTCCCCTTCTCCCATTTCCCTTTCTGCCTCCTTTTCCAGGTGTCAAGGAGTGAAACTTGGGTTCTTGTGAGCCAAACCACTTCCATCCTGTAGCAGCTCACGACTGTGGGGCACCTGGTTTCGGTGCCTGGCAGCAGTGTCACTCGCTGGTCCCCCCCATGCTAACAATTCAGGGTCTGTATGTTTAGTTATAAAAGTCAAAGGTTAAGTGATTTGGGAATAAAATGTCACTTAATGCGACAGAAACACGACAGAACTGAACCCGCTGAGGCTTGCCTTACTCCTGGGGTTTTCTTTTTGCTCGCAGGCTCAGTGTTAAGTAATTTTATTAACTGAGGAGGGGGAAACATATTATTCGCTAACATTTTTATCCTCATTGCAAAATTTATTGTGTGTTGCTTCATAAGGTTTTGAAAGCGACATAATTGTGAAGGGAAGGAAAGTAAAAATGAAACATGTTTGGGTTTTGGGTAGTTTTTTTTTGGTTTTTTTTTTTTTTTTGGAGGTGTTATTTAAAACATTGTGTGATTAGTTAAAAGATTAATTGTTGCTTGTGGCTAAACAGATGATAAATTTAAAAATTATATTATTACAGTGTGTCAGCATAAAAGCTCTGTGTCCCAAGTGTGTCGCCTTTTTATGTTTCTGTTGACAAGGTTCACATTTTATAGCACACTACCAGAAAGTGTTGACACATATTCAGATCACTGATTAAATGTTTTAAAAACGTGCCACTCAGAAACTAACCCTGATGGTCTTGGAGACCGGCATTTTAGGAGTCTGGATGCATTTCCCTTCATCAGTAAGGCTGTAACACAGTGAGCAGTATTAATTAACAATTGTTTTTTTCTTACACTGTAGTACATTACTTAAGAACAGAGCAAGTCATATTATATTTTAGGCACATTTTTTTGGTTGTCTTTAATCTGGTGTCAAAATTATATGTTAAATAGTTACTCTGAAAGATACCTAGACACTGAAATGGCGGGGTGGGGGGGGGATTATCTTTCTCATGTAGGAGTTTATGAAGGTGTATTTTGGTTTGGAGGTTTTTTTGCTTTTGCTTATTGCTAACACTTTGGTTTGTCTGTCTTGAGACCATTAGACAATATTAAAAAGTACAACTCAGTGTGTTTGTAATTTCAAGCTGGAGATATTCTCCTTATTTTGAAAGTTTCACTTATAACTTGTTCCAAGCATGATTTGCCACCTCAGATGTTTTCTTCTGCATGGAATTGCCTGCAGATTGTCAAGCTTCTTCCAGACCCACCATTCAGGTTTGCTCCAAAACTTTTTATTATCCAGTCTCACAGGTTGCTGGGCAATTCCCATTCCCACTGCTGTCACAGAAGGACTACTTCTTTCCACAGAAGACTCACAGTATAAAAAGCAAAACTAGTCTGAAAGCACAGCTTGGGATGTAGGTGGTTCCTCCCCAGACCTGTTCTCTTTTGCAAGTTCAGGCTTCTTTGTAGTTTCTGCCCCCATCCATTTTCTGTGCTTGGAAACCAAGCAGCCTGTTTGCAGGGATAACAAAGGTGTGCTATTAGTTGATTGTAAAAGTCCCTCCTGTGGGTTGTCATGTGTTTGAGCCTCTGGAGCCTGAGCCCAGCATGGGAATCCCAGCTCTTGCTCTGGGCAGCAGCTTCTGGGTAGCTTCTTCACTGTCTGTCTTTCAAAGGAAAATAATTAATCCTCATTAGAAGAGCATTACTTTTCATTTGAGATATGCTGTGGAACTTAATCTGATATTATCTGCTGGGTTTTTCTAAGGTTGTAGAAGTATGAAACATGCTATCTATTAGTGTTTGTGATTCCTATTTCCTTTCTCAGTGTTTGAGACTACTGTTTCTGGAGTGAAAAGTTTAGTCAAGTAAGAATATCCAGTTGACAAATTACTCTTGCTATTTCATGGAAAAGAAATGTTTAAAATACTATGAACATACCTATAATTATCTCATCTCTTGGTTCACTGGTAGATTTTATTGTGCCTATTATTGTCCATCAAACTCTATTCATATTATGAGTGCCATCTGTATTCTGTTTTGTTGTCTTGCAATGCAACTATTCAGAGATATTTTTGGCTTTGTTCTCAAAAACACTACTAAAATTTTGTGCAAATTTGGAATCTGACTAGCTGAGTGAAGAAGGAATTTTTAATTGCACTATTTATAGCCTTTTGCATGTTTTGTTTCCAAAATATTATCCCTCATGAAAAACAGGTGAGGCCTCATCGTCAGTTTCTAGTGAAAACTCCCTAGTAAATATTTCTAATTTAAAAACATCTGACAGAAGACTTCCTCCCATCTTTATGCTGTTGTGGGACAGATAAGTTCTGTTTCTACATCTGTAAACCCTGGAAAGCATCATATATGTGCTCAAATACAGCAGATGAAAGAGCCCTATCAATCTCCCTTCTGCTCTTGATGTTGACCTGTCTCTTGTTTTCCTTTCCTATTGTGCCACTGAGGAGCATTTTTAAAGTGTCTGCACTGTGATACACACCTGTCCAAAGGGCCATTGTGCAGCCACATGTACAAGTCCCTCTGGTCACCACCTCACGTGAGAGCCACCCTTCTTGTTTTTCTCCTGCCATCTTGGGGCCACCCTTCTGCTTGTCCTCTCTGCCAGCAGGAGAGTTGGTTGAGCTTGTACAATACAGGGTGGTAGGTATTTATTAGAGAGAGAAATCATGATTTTCCTCAGGAAGGTAGTTCAGCCCATCCCTGAGACAGCAGTGATGAACCATTCCATGGGGATCTTCGTCTTTATCAACAGACTGCCTAAAGGAAACATAACTTGTGTAGGCTCAATACCTGATACTTAGTTGACTAAAGAATCTTAAAATGCAAACTAAAAAAATCCTGGCTCCGTTAAACCAGTGAGGTTTTTTTTTTTTTTTAATTCAGAGGTGTCAATGTAATTCTTCCATAGTGCTCTGGAAAACCCCACTCTGGCAGTCGGGTAAACCTCTGGAACAGGGCACCTGAAGCAAAGCTCTTGTTTGGTGAAGTGACCGACACAGAAATGCAGGATTAGTGGGCTCAGCTTGGGGTTTCCCAAGATAAACAAGAAAGCATTGCTTCAATATTGGCTTAATTTATATTTTTGAAAAATTAAATACCTTCTGAGCAATAACAAATGGAGCCATCACCGTGCTAACAGACATGAAAATGCATCCATTGCTTTGCTCACGCTACAAAAAAAGCCTGCACCCAAACTCCCAGTTGGGTATTATTTCCTGGATTTACTACAAAAAGAACAATGCATGTTTATTAAAAACAGAGTGGCTTTTAGCAGCAGCAGTAGCTCCGCACACAATACACCAAAGCACAACGGGGGCCTTCTCCCGGCAATTGATGTGGAGAAGACCTTTGGCAGAGCAATATGGAAATTCGCATTCAGTGGCTTGATTAATTTGGAGTTTGGAAGCCACCTTCCCGAGATGGATGACAGTGGCTTATTAAATAAATAAATAAGGAGCAAGCTGAAGTCGCGCCGGCGTTATAGCATCAGATTTATGTCATCTGCGCAGGCAGAAAAGGCCTTTGTGGCCGCTATTGTTCGGGCTGTCAGCGGAGGCCTTGGCAGCGCCTTTTGTCAGGACTTGTGTCGGGGGTAATGATGGGGAGATGCCGGCGGTTGGTCTGTTTGATGTAACCCAGTTTTATGGACGCCGGAGTTGGCACCCGCACACGCGGGCGGAAGAAAATAAGCGTGCCGGGGTGCCGGGCCTGTCTGCCCTCGGCTCCCCTCCGCAGAGCCGGCAGGGAAGGTGCCACCGCAGCTCCGGGGCTCAGCCCGCGCCTCGGGCCAGCTGAAAGGGGAGGAAAGGTGGCCCTTGGGATGGCAGGTCGTGTCTGCTCCCCACCAGCACGGCTCCCTGCTCCCCGGGCTCCGGATAGTGTGCAGGTGCTGTGGGAGCAGCAGAAGCAAGCAGCGGGGTTCGGAGCACATGTGCCTAAAATTATGTGGAAGTAATTAAGAGTTGTCTGGTACAAATCAAAATAACATGGTATATGATAGTAACCTGGCACACTCAGGGTAGAAGCAGGGTAGGAACATTAAAAAAAATGCTGCACCACAAGTTGCTCTATGACATTTTAGAGGGGCAAAGGAACCCTGATTTAACATCTTTTCAGGAGAATCGATCTGCAATCCCTGTAGTTTTTGCTAAGATCTTTGTACTTTCACCTTGATATTTTAATGTCTTGTCTGAAAAAGAAGACGACTTTAAAAAGCAGAACTTTATTTGGAGTCCCCTGTGATTCATTTTCTTTACAGAAACATAAAAGAAGTTTTTGTTGCTCATGTGGGAGTCACTTAGCTCTTCCACACTGCACATGAAAAGTACGTAGATCACTGCAAGTCATCAAAAATGTGAGCCCACTGACCTGAAGGTGGAAGATAAAAAAACTCTCTCATTCTAGAATCAACTAACAGCAACCCACTTTATTATGCCACAAAGCCAATATCATTGGGTAAAAAATTAAAGACTATTTGCACCCACTGAGAGTACCTGTCCAGTCCAAGCTCTGTGGCTACAGATGAGTTTGCATGAGGACTGAACTGTTCCTCTAATTCATATTAGAGGTCTCTGTCAATTAAACTCCACAAATGCAGAACTGAATAACTGGGAATTTATTAAAAAGACTTCTTGAACTTCCTACTTTGGCATTGTTTTGGAGGCAAGTACCTAAAAGTGAACTGAGTTTGACATCAGCGAACCCAGTGAGAAAGACTCTTCATCCAGAAGCCCTTTTTTGAGGAGTGGAGGGAGGGGAGAGAGTGTTAGAACAAAGTCATTGAGATTCCTACTTAATTTGTGAATAGATTTTATACAAAATTCCACAGTGTTAAACAAACAAACAAAACCACAAACAAACAAACAAGCAGTAAGCCTGGACAAAGTCTTAGTCTCTCATGCCACTACTAACTACATGCTAAAGAGATTTGCCAGGGTGGAATTACAGCACAGAAGTTTGCTATAAAATCCACTGGACAGAATTTAATCTCCTTTGTATAATACAAAATCCATAAAAATACTGATCATTATTCTGGATTATGCCCAAACTTTAGTCTTTTTGGAAACAGGAGTGTTAGTTCTTTGTTGTATGCATGTAATGGAGAAAAATGTTTTCTTGAACCAACTTGCTTACTCTTAAATTGGAGGGGGAGCTGAATGTAAAGAAGAAATAAATTTTACTGGCTAGTATTGTCCCATTAGCTAGATGTGTGCTGCAGGTGACACCACTTTGCATGAGGATTCCAGAGGAATGTTTGCTAAGGTCTGTGATGTTACTAAGATTGCATGGTATAGATTTGGTATTAACTGAGATCTGTAATAAAGTAATTTCATTTAAGGTACTGCACATTCTGTTCATCTTTATGTGACAGGCTGAGTTCATTGTGAGCAATGCCAATATGCTTTGAAAAACTGTAAAACAGAGCTGCTGTGGTAAGTTAAGAAGGTCTATACTACCTGAAACATTTAAAATTTAGGGGTTAAACATTATAGATAACCATGCAAGTCAATTTGGGCTAAATCTTGTAAATTCATGTTATATATCTAACTTTGGAAAGTATTATATCTAACTAACTTTGGAAAGTATTCGTGTTATATATCTTTAACTTTGGAATATATTTTGGTAGCATTACATAGAATATTTTGTGTGATATTTTTAAATAACTCCTGCAAACACACCATCAGCTTCTCAAAGTGGTTGATGGTTGCCTTGGTTCAGTTTTCATCCACAGCTGGCACAAGTTTTCATCCACAGTAACCTTCTAGAAACAGAAAATCCTCTTTCCAAAAGATCTTCACTTCTGTGTGACTTCAGTTGGTGAATTGAGAGCTTTGGGTATTTTGGAAGAAGCAGACCTCATTTTGCAGCATTTATCTACCCTAATTTACCCATGTAAAAAACCACAAAAACAACAAAAAACCCAAAATTGTTTTGAAACCTCCTTCTGCTGTGCATGCTGTGACTTCTCGTTATCTCTGGAGCTATTCTTGCATGTGCTCAGTTGTAAGTGCAAATTACTGTTAGACAATGTCTTGAGGTGGTATTCAAAATGTTTTAAAGAAATTAGGGCACATATCAAAAGGAGGGCACCTAGTTATGGTTTGCACTGAAAATAGTGCACCAAAAAGCTGGAATGTAACTTGGGGTGAAACAAAGCCCATATTTTCATTTTGCCAAGATCAAGATCACCTTCTAACCCACTCAAATATTGCTCATTCACCACCACTGTAAATATGAATATAAGCCAGGCAATCACTCTGATTACCAGTGTAATGTTCAACACCTGCACACATCAGAGAATTTGTTTGGGTTTGGCAGGGTCTCATTGTCTGAAAGTATCTGATTATCACTGATTTAGCCATGCAGACTCTTAGGAAGAAAATATATTTAAACAAGATGGCTCTCTTTAAATGTGTACCAGGAGTTTGCTAATGACATTTCTCTTTTTCCTGTTCAGTCATGGAAATCAGTGGGAATTTTACCAGAGCAGTTTTTCAAGAATGTTGGGCATGTGGATTTCTAAAATATTCTCCTTTGATAAAATGTTTGGGTTTGTTTCCTGCTCTTTTATTAAGTATATGGCTCTGCTGTCCTATCAATCTTCTCAAATCTCCTTCTTTTCTCTCTATTTGACTACATTTCCTTTTGTACTGTTTAAGTATTCCTTTCTTGTTTGCTTGTTTGGAGCAAATAGTTCCAGTTGCTTTTCTTGGGGGACAGGAAGGATTTTTAGATGAGGATCTGGTCCCCCAGGTACTGAGATCACCATTTCAGTTAAAGCCTGAATTCTCAGGCAGCCCTTAGAGTGCAGTCAGACATACATTCCAGTAAACTTTGTCCCACTAGCTGGGTGTGCAAACAGAGCAAGGCTCTTACCTTGACATTTCCTTTGCAGATCCTTGCACCCCTCTCATCTGGCCAATCTGACTGAGTTTTATTAGGCAAAAAAATGTAGCATCTTCTAATTGGTAAAATGTTTTTGCTAAAACTGTTTTCCAGATTCTTGATGTTAAGGGACTAGAAGAAAAATTAAATTCCAAAATTCCTCTTTGACCTATGCATTAATATTTCTCAAGACCCAAAAGCAAACAAAAATTCATGGTCAACTATGTCTGAGAAGTGATGACTGCTTCAGGTGTGCACACCAACTAGTAAAAGGTAATTCCAAATCAGAAAACTGTGTTTGTGTTAAAACAATGCACTTGGAGATCTTTCTACAGCTATTTTGTAATCTGCTGAAATGTTTTTTGCTTATTTCTGAGCTAAGTTTCTGGGTCCTAACCAAATCTTCCAAAAAGAGAATGAAAAAGAGAGAAAATCTTTTTGGAGTATGCCCTGACCTATAAAAGCACCGCTCTGCAGGAGTTACAAATGGCTTTTTGGCTGAGTTCAGCAGCTGAAAGGGCCTCTACTTTTGTCTCCAGCCCTGACAATAGCTGTGGAGAAGAATGTCTTCTTTAAAATTTCTGAGGATCAAGCTGAACCTTCAGCTGCCAGAGTTTCGTCTCTCCTCTTCCCTGCACACTCCATCCCCTCCCCCAACCCCCCCCAAAAAAAAAAAAAAAAGAAAAAAAAGAAAAAAGTTAAAGGGCCTAATCCTGCTTCCATTGAAATTGATGTAACTTTGTCTCTTATCAGTATTTTTTTTAAGGTAGGCTCCTCTTTTTGGGCTGCTGGAGGTATTTTTAGGTTACTTTTTAGAATGCTTCTAGGCTGAAACCAGGTTTCATATTTTACAATACAATATAAAAATAGCTAAGGAAAGGAGACAAGATTTCATTTCTGTAAAAACTGTTTGGGTTTGATAATAAGCAGTAGAAAGCTGGTGTTTTCTACATGGTTATAGACAGTGTAAGCTCTCCTATTATGGGTTGCAAGCTTCTGTATCAGGGCTACGGGCAGCTGTCCCCCAGCACCAGGGATCCAGCACCAGCAAGCTCTCTAGAGTCAGGTAAGTAAAGCAGTTATTCCAGGAAATAGCTGAGCTGTCAGCAGGTCTCCTTGTTCATTTTTTTAAAGGAGTGCCTTGGTGCCTATATTTCTGATATTCCAGTGCTACCCCACCTGCCCTGGTAGTGAGAGCTGGGCTCAGTCTCACCATCACTCTGACCAGGTTCAGACTCCAAAAATGCCCAAACTGTTCAGCCATTTGCTTTTTTGATCCAGGATCCATTATTCTTCCTGATGAAGCTCCACAAGAAAGAAATGCCAATAGCTTTTTATATAGCAGAAATGTACCTGTGCCTCAGTTCTCCCCAAACCAATTGGTATTCTGGAGCACAGGACTTCTCAGAGAACATGGACAATAAGGGAGACCCAGGATCCCCTTCCCTGGAACAAACTCATGTGCACAGTGACCTGCCCCTCCTTTTGTCCAGCCAAGTTTTAGGACAAAGAGGTGCCTGTGAGGGAGCTCCTGCTGGGCTGGAGATGTTCTGCAGTAGGGAGGGGACCCATCAGAGCACACTTTGTTTCTCCGTCCCTTGGTCCTCACAGAGAGCTGCAGAGGAACAGGAATACCATAGGAACTACAGGAATACCATAGGAAGCTGCAGAGGACACCGGAATACCACAGAAAGGGTTAAAAACCTCCTTAATTGCAATTATCTTAAACTGCTAAGACAGAAGTCTTGTGATGTAGCTGTAGCTTTTAAAGTGCAAGTTGTTAGAGTAACTTCTTGTTAGGTCATTAATGGGAGAGAGGCAGATCTTCCAGCCTAAAGACACCAGGCTTTATCTTTGGAAATGCCTGATTTTCTTGGTTGATAAATAGGAATCACCTACACTGGTAATGCATTAGATTACCGATGTGAGATATAATGAAATCTGCTTCTGAACTGGTAAAGTACTTAAATTGAAAAAGTTGTGCTGCCACTGAAAAGGCAGCAGTCCTGAAGCAGCTGGGGAAGCAGAAAAATCATTCTGCCCCCAAAATAAGTCGAATGGTAAGCTGGTGAAAAAAAAGAAAATATTATCCTAAAAAGATGTGGGTTTCCAAAGGAGTATATCTCTGAATATATATCTGTGAATTTGCAGAACTGCTAGAAAAATACATTATGCTTTGCAGAGGAATGTAAAATGGGCATCAGATTGACATATTTTGAGAGAATTATTGCAAGGGAATAATGCTACTTTTCATTATTCATATTTTTCATATCAAAAGCACAGATCTTCAGTTTAACAATTTCTGAGTTTTATTTTAAGGAGGAAAATGACATATAGAGACTTCCCAGAAACTTCCCTGGTAGCAACAACCATTTTGAGCAGAGGCTGTGTTTGCTGGGTACAATACAGTGTCATGTAGAAAAGCTTAAGTTACTTCTGAGTGAGCTAGCTCAGGAAGTCAGAGCAGCGTAATTGCATTAAGTGCTCAACTCAAGCTAATGTTTTTTTCTGCTTGTACCAAGACAGCTTTGATATGTCTGATGGCATTACATTAGGTGTGTCAACTTGCCTAATGCACAGAGTAACGCAGGGTGCCGAAAGAGCTGGAATACCAAGATAGGTGCCATGAAAGGTTCTGACACTGTGTTACAAACTCCCTTTCCTACAGCAGGGAAACATCACGCGTGTGTTTGAGGGTGCTGTATGAAATCTATATAATCTATTTCATATAGTGTCAGGCATAATGTAAGGCCTTAGAGGAGGATTAAATCAGAAAGAAAAAGGAACAAAAGTAGGATCATTTGGCCTCCTGAGGCCCTTAAGGGAATGGAAAACAAGTGTAACAATGTGATGATTGTAGCTCCAAGTTGTCTCCTTAGTGTGACACCGTTGTGGGGCTCCTTTGTGTACCTATGAACTGTGGGATTTGCCTTTGCACCCCACTGAAGGCAGCCTTGGATGCACCCGGCGCCACTCCAAAATCGCAGTTCACCTGGATAAAATGGAGAGCAGTGAATTTCTTTAAGGATAGAGAAGCCCAGAGGATAATGCAGTCATTTAACTGCCCTGCCTGGCTTGATGTATGAAGTGGATTCTCGAGTAGTTCCCATAACATTTTGCTGGTGGTTTAATCATTACCAAGAGAAAAGCCTAAAGAATGCAGAGAACAGGACACCGCACTTGTGGGTTTTTTTCAGGGGTAGTGTTTTCTTCTGTTTTTAAGAAACGCATGTCTTTGATGAGATATGGCTGCAGGCTACCATTTTACATTTTATGGCTGCAGGCTACCATTTTACATTTTATGTCAGCTACCTTTTGTCAGTGGCTCATTATTGATGCTGTATTCTGTTTTAATTCACACTGCTCTGCTAATCAATTACAGCATTTATCCATTAATCAGGTGTTCTGACAGGGTCAATAACTGCTTTGCAGTTTTGTGGAGTGTTGCATGTTATCAAGCAAGTAGCAACAGTCGGTGGATTAGTTTAGCACGGTGCTGTTTTCGCAGGCTGGTGGACCTTCAGGGGAGGAAACACCTAGTGAGGCTTCTGGCAGTTATCTGGGTTTTTTGGATTCCTTGTCAAAAACCTCATCTGTTTGCAAAATTTGTCCTCACTGGTGGGTGTGCGAGTGCATGAATGCGTGCGCTCACACATGTGAGCCCGCGTGCACCCATGTGTGCCTGCCTTCCCCCATCTGTGTGTGTACAAATAGATGTAGGTACCCTGTAGCCTAAATATCCACCTGATAAAACGTGCTAGTTCAGCTCCATGGCTTGTAACAACTATACTGGGGGTAAATCATCACCAGCTTTAAAGGGTTTTTTCATTTTAGCAAGTGGTATAGATAACAGAGGGGGCAACACTTAATTGGACAGTTACAGTTTTGGTAGTTAAGTTACCGTCTATAATGATGGTAACAGGTTTCAATTATCTTTTTTATGACAGATGTACCAACATTTAATTGTTTCTCGTCAAGTGTGGAAAGAAAAGACACTTCTGTAGATTTTTCAATTCTTCTACATGTCACTTAGCTGTCTGCACCATTGTTTGAGCTCCTTTCTCTCATCCTTTTTGCAGCAATGAGTTGTGTCATTCCCTCATGATCAGCACTTTTGTTGTCTTTGTTTTTTGCTGTACCTCAGAAGTCCATCTTTTCTTTCATCTCCTTCCCATTCATGCATGAGGGAACAGTTGTGCTCTGTTGTGGGGATGTTCCGCTGGATTTCAAACAGTAGGGTTTCTTTTTATTCTCTTCTAAGTAGTACAATGGGGCTGAATGTCTGTTGCAGAATGCACACACTAATATGCCAGGTTATTTGGTTTCTAAGAAGTCAATAAAAATGCTACATTTAGGTTCAGTACTTGGCTTGCTTTTTTTCTGCTGTTTGCCTTTCAGTCTTCAGTTATAAATCTGTTTGTTTGTTTCTGGTTATAAAATATAATCCTTGATATTAAATCCAAGCGTGGAATCAACAAACACTTAGGAAAAAATGTTACTGGCGATGAAGTATTTTCACACTAGCAGATTTGGCAGACTCTGTCTTCCCTGATAAGGAAGGGAAAATTGCCGCCAAATCTAATTAATGAGGTCTATAACAGGAAAGGAGAGAGAGGGAGTACAGGGCGGGGGGTAGATACAATCATGAGTTCATCTTGGCAAAACTTTCTTGTTTCTTGGAGACTTAGCTAGTCTTTGCATTTAAGTAAGGTAGCTTCAGTAGATTTCATTTTTGTGGAATTTTCTTTTTTGCTTGTGCATGTACTTAGTTTATAAACACTTGTTCAAAATCCATTTCAACAGCAAAAGGCTAAAGACATAAAAAGCTAGAGATATCTTCAGACACTTTGTTCTCATACTCAGGAACAATCTTCAAAATCCTTCTTAATGAGGTCATAAAAGAAAAAAAATCGAACAAGTGGTACTTGTGTACCTCTCTAGGATGTGTCATCGGGGTCACTTGCCACTAGGTTATCCTATTTAAAAAGGGATTGGGATAGTTCAATCAAGCATTGCATTAAGAGAGAGACTTTGATTAATTCCTTCTCTTCTCTATTGTGCTATAGATAATTTCAGTAAATTTGTGATACTTTCTTCTTAGTCAGTGTTGAGGCTTAGCGTTCTCAATGCGTCATGCTGAGTATTAGCATTTATTGGGCCTATTTGGCTGAAGTAAAGACGAGTGTAGGCTGCAGACAGCCCTCTAATCTTTGACAAGTGAGGCCATTCTTTCAACATTACCGTTATCTCAGGTCATAGAGAGAAAGTGTTCTCTTGCAAGGTTTGCTGCAGGAACAAATATGTCATGTAAAGGAAGGGGAAGAAGAAAAAGTAAGTAGGCTGATGATTTATTACAGATTTCTTTTTAGAAAAAAATAGACGTGACTTTTACGGAGAAAATTACTGTCTTGAGTAACTTGTTCGTTTCGTGACACAATGGGAGAGAATTAAAGGAAGGCAAAGCTGAGCCTTGTTACCAACTTGTGCCGTGACTAGAGACTTGAAATGCAGCAGAACTGCAATTCAGAACCCAGCTGTGATTGCATTATATCTGTATTTATTGAAAACTAACTTTTAATTTTTTTAAAGTGATTGGCTTTGGTGGGAAATTTCCTTTTTCATTAAAAAAGAAAAAGAGGAAAAAGCCTCAAAGGACCTGTTTTGACAATGAAGAAATCATGTTGTGTCCTATTTCTCAACTTAACATGCACTTCTTTCCATTTAAATGTAGGTCTTTAGAATTTGCATGATATGTCTTTTATTCATTGTAAAAAAATTTTCTCTTTATGTTGTTGGGTGTAATCTCCCTTCTCTTCCCCGGCTGATTTTGAAAATGTGTGTGATAGTTGCTCCGGAGATTCAAGGCCCTGTTGGGTATACACATATTTAGGCGCTCTTTGAAAAGTGGATTTTTGACCTGATAGACCGTAACGGCTCCCAGGGAGCCACTATGGTCATTGTGTAAATCCTTCTTAGTTTTCGGTTTACTCACTTGATATACCGTAACGGCTCTTAGGGCCGTTATGGTCTTTTGTGGTAATCCAGCTGCTGCACATGCGTGTGAAGCTTTTGTGCCTGAAAATCCTGGGGAAGTTTTGTTGGGACCGTAGCGGGCGCATCCAGAATTGCTTCCTTTCTGGTGGGATGGGATGAAATGGCTGGAGGAAAAAGTGATGGCTCTTCTTCCTTTCCCTCTGGCAGTTGTCGAAACCGCTGGGGCACCTAAAGGACCAACAGACTGCCAAAAAACATATACAAAAAAAGCCACAAAGCCTACTGCTGGATGCTCAAAATATCATATGGAAAGAGTGATTTGATTCAAAATGTTCACAAGAGTGTAACAGCTGATTTTTATTTATGCAGTTGTTTCATTTATGTCTAAGATGTGTCAGGCTACTGCCCAGTGGGATTTTTGACAACTGAGTTATTGACCCTTGAAAACGGGGAGTTGTAAGTGAAAGGCTGATATAGTCGTAACTATAGCAACACTGTCAGTGTTCCTGTAATTATTAACTTTTTTTAATAAAAAAAATTAGGAAGCTATTTCTTTTCTTAAAGAAGCCTCTATTACAAACTGATGATGCCACCATGGAGATGTGATGTGTTGAAACAATGCATGTCAACTAATTACTACAATAATTAAAGTACTGCTAAAGTATCGACAAGAACCAAACATGGCTTGCACGTATGAGTGAGGCCTATCGGTTCAAACTGTTCGTACCAGACAGTGATGGCAGACAGGTTTAGCCATCATTTTGTGCTGTGTAAAGCTGTTAGGAGGCTTCATTTTCATTACTTGTGCAACTTTTCAGGGAGTGCTCCCCTGAGGGAGTCAATGTTTGTACTGAGGCTGCAGGCAGAGATTCAGACATTTATTTGGAGTTAATTCTTTTTGTATGGGACCAAGTGATTTGACTGCAATGCGTGTGCCTGCTCCTAGCATGAGAGTGGCTGAGACTCCCCCAGATGCAGTTTTCCATGGGCTGCTTGGCAGAGAGCACTTCAGGTGGTGATGCCAGTGGATTTTCAGAGCCTGTGCTGCACCCTCCCTCTGCTAAGAGCTGCCAGAGGTCGCAGATCTCTATCCTGGCATGACTCTAAACACATGTGGGACATATCTTCTTGTACCACTTCCCATGCTTTTCTCCCAACTCTTGCTCAGTTGTGGCTATCAGCTGATGTGTTTCAGGTGGAGCACCTTCAAAAAGTGATGCTGCTGTTCTGGAGTAGCCTTTCACCCCCATGGGGACACAGCCAAAGACTGCCCATCTCACCTGAGTATGGTTTTCCAGGACTATATGCAGGCGTGTTTCAGGGGGGAATCAAGAGGGGAAGGAAAGGCTGTCATATTTCAGCAGGATCTCCTGAGCTGCAGACCACTTGCAGAACACTGTTATGTTTTCTAAGATTTGTCAAGTCACTACAGCTTTTATTACTGGCCTAGAGTTTGTTTGCATTCTATAACCCACCTTCTCACAAGGACGAGAAATGTCTGCTTCTATATAAAACTTGAGCACCTTAATATTTAATGTAAGCACAGAAAGAATTTAATATTGCCACAAATGACAACAAGTCCTCTATTCTCTTATTCCTTACAATCCAAACTATTGATAATACTATATTTAATTGAGCTCTTTAATTCCTTCTGTTGAACAATCAGTTGCTAAGCTTTCCTTAGCCAGGTTTTAGATAATGGCTTTTGTTTTTGCTTAGCCATCTGTCCCTGTATTAATTGTCCTTTTTCCTTAGCATTCACCCATAATTTTGGCAAACTGGTTCCTGAGGTTGGTCTAAATTCCTTTTGCTTCATTTTCTATTGTTGGACACTGTTACCTTTAGCATTTCACACATTTAATAGATGCAGTTCTGGCTACTGAAAGGAAGTTCAGTCGCTTGCACTGCGTTGCAGGGAGCTTAAGTTTCTTTATTTTTATGCAACATTAAGTGCTGGCAAAATAATCTAGAAGCCTAAATTAAAATGATTGCTTGTGTACAGGAAATCAGTGTGTAGGCCACGTAAAAATATTTTTCTGTTTTCTCTATGAAGTGAGGTGACAGGTCACACTTAAAAGGTTTCAGAAGAGCTTCTTCTGGGATGACCATCCCCATTTCGTTTCCATTCTCAATGCTGAACCATTGTGTTCTGTGTGTTTTACACATCTTCCCCAGTCTTTTGCTGGAAGGCTCCTGTACCAGTGGTGGTTAGTCAAGTGATACTACACAAGTGCTCAGACTCTTCACATTAGGCTCAGCTTACTGGCTGAATCAAGATCCCACTGTCTCCTTTTTGCTTCCTCCTTTTCCTCCCTGGTGCTCCCATCCTTGACTCCTCTTTCCGCTGTTTCGTTTTTCAAAGACTTATGCCACTCTACCTGTTTTCCTTAAGTGATACAGCTGGCTGCCCTGAGTTAATACATCTTCTCTGTGTCTGATGCTGAATCAAGAGACTCCTCAGTCTCTGCTTCATTGATTCTTCCCTCAACAAAATCTACACTGACCTTGTCCTCTTCCTTTTTTTCCCCTTTTTTATCTTTAAATTACATCTTCACCTTGCTCTTTTAATCTTGCCTTTGACCTTGTTTTCTTCAGACTTTCTAAGTGAATGCCTACTATGTCTTCTTTTTTGCATCCCTGGTTGATGGTGTGGTTTCCTTTCAATGGTGTCACCTCCTTTCCTTGCTCATCTCTCCCACATTCCTTCCTTGTCTTCTGTGGTGGCTCGGCTGGGGACATATCCTGGCAGAGTCTGCCGTGCCACTTGCAAAAACCTAAAACTCCTTGTGGTGCCCAGGGCCTTCTCACCAAGACCCTATGCATTTGTCACCCCTCTCCTGGCCAGCTGGGCCATCCTGCTTTGCTGTGTGCTGGCTGTTCAGGACTCTCTTGCTCTGACTGACCTCTAGAGCTGCCTGTTGCCTGTTGTCAGCTTCAGGTTTTTGTGTGTGTGGTGCCCTGGTCCTGGGCTTTCTTCACTTCATTACTCTGCCAGACCTGTAAGCTTCTTGCAGCTTACAATTACCCTTTCATTCTCTTCCTCCTGTAGATGATTTTTAGGCTTCTTCCTTACTGGGCCTCAAACATGCACGGTCTTACAAAGTTCTCCATCTTCCCTGTTTTCAAAGCCACCCTAATATTCCTTGTGGTAGGTTAAACATTGGTTTGTTGATTGCTGTTTCCAAGCAATGGAAAAGGTGTAGAGAGTAATAAAAGTGTATTTTGAATCAAGATGTGAATGTCTTTTAAAATAACAGGGTAATTAATATACTGCAGCCACCTGCAACCTTATTTGTCTCTCCAACCTCTTTTATCTTTACTTCTCCTTAATTCAGTCTGTCCTGGTCTAGAATCTGTCTTCTGTTTGTTTTCTTCATAACAGGAACATTTTTGCAGAGGTTAGAAAATAATGAAACAGACGATTTTAAGATTAGTATAATTACAACCACATGCAACTTAACTACTGGTTATTTATTTTTCAAACTAATATATAAGCCACAGAGCCATGAAATAAGGTACTTACTAATAGTTATAATATCCTTTTTGTGGATCGAAATCTATCAACATCTTCAAAATGTGCAAGTTAGCATGTATGACTGTTGTCATGGTGGGAGAACAATTTACATTTTATCTGCTTAGGACAGGAACAGAGTCTGTTTTTCTAAGGCCTCAGCTGCGGCTTTCACAGCCCAGACTGGGCCCTTAGGAGAGGGAAAGAGAACATAATTTGGATTGGAAAGGACCCTTAAGATACTCATGTCAAGAGTGTGCTCCACCTTATCCTGGTGCTTCTCAAAAAGGAAAAAAGGAAAGAATTATTAGAATTATTATCTCTTCTCCCAAACCCCCTCTTTTGTGGTTCAGTTTAATGTCTCTGGCTACTGCTGTAAATGCCTGGTTTAGCCATTAGTCTTTCTTTCCCCTCTATTAACAAATACTGGTAGAGAATTGGTGAAACAGCCCCTAAATCCCCTCCTTCACCTCCAAAGTAGTATGAGCAGGGTCAAGGAAAAGAGGATAGGAGTGTTCACTTTTTCAGGGCTAAAAATGTTGAGCTCCAGGAGATGAAGTGGAAAGAAAGAGTGTCACTTGTGGCTTGTTTATTCTGGAAGGGATACAGCAGTAATGTGAGGGGCAGCACTGCTTTGGCTCACTGAGACACAGCTTCAGTCTACAGCAGCTGTAAATATGCAGGGTCACACCTGAACTTGCAAGATGCACAGGATGCCCACAGTGTGTGGATGCAGTGTGTGATGCAAAGACCTCAAGCCTTGCAAAAGCAAGGCAGGGCCATCCATAAGTAATGGTGGAACAGCCTTCAGTCTGGTACATTTGGGGTGCTGGGGAAACTCTGTATTCCACTGGAGAACTCCCACTCTAATGCCTTTGCTGGAGATACAGGAACAGGTAGTTTATTCCAGCAAAGTATGAGGAATGTTTGAGACTAAAAGTTGGGGAAAAAAACCCGTTTTATTATTCCTTGGATTTATGGAAGTCAATTCTTTTTTGCCACTTTCCACTGATCAGTGCTGCTGTTGCACTATGCCATGTTGAGTTTTCTTATGTACATACATGTATACACATGTACATATATGAACACTTACATATGTACATTTATATGTGCACAAATACATAAATAGATTGTGTATGTAGATAGACATATAAAGGCACACAAATATATAAACACAAGCATGCACACATATAAATTATCATCTCAGACTATTGTGGTTGCAGGCCAAAAGAAAACCTTATCTTTAAGGGTGGGCCTATTTTAATGTCTGCTTGGTGTCTCACATTCTGCTCTTGCTTGCACACAGAACTAGTGAGGTCATTGTTTTGCATGTTCTCCCTTAAACACAAATGGCACAAAAAAAGGGAGGAAGGCTTTGCCTGCTGGATGTGTTCTAGAGAAGAAAGTGAATATGCCCCAATTTTTTTTCACCATATCTGATGTTAATCTCTGTCAACAAATTTTGCTGTTACTGAGACATCAGCTCAACTAAACTGTTATTCAGGAAGAAGATAAAAATTGAGACATCCATAACATTCTTCCTATCAGCAAGGAAATAGATGATGGCAAGCAAGGCACCAAGTGAAACTAAAACTGGTTCAAACCATCCAAATTTCTTATATATAATAGCAACTTTGGGAGGTACTGTTTCTTAATGTTCTTACAGATGACTGGCATGCACTGCAGAATTAAAATGTATCTCAAGGCCTTTACACTAAAGTATATCTAAAATGTTACCCAAAGAAAAAAAGTTGGCTGATTCAGTAATGGAATAATTTTTCTCTTTGTTCAGTACAGGACAAAAGAAATATGTGATTTAACTGCCTTATTTCCTTAAGCCTAAACCTATATTCATGACACAGGTTGTTAAGGAAGACTTAAAGGAAAGCCAAGCAATGCCTTTATACATTTTCACAGGGATTTTTTATCCTCACAAGGTTATATATCAGTGACTTGAGAAAGTCTGTCTGTCATTCAGTTTTTATACAGATGTGGAATGCTATAACACTTACTTAAAGAAACACAGCTGCTCATTTAAATGTCATAAAAGCTGTTATGTGGAAGTAGACTTAATCCTATTTCTCCTTACAGATTTTATTTTCCTGTAATCCAGGACTTTTGCTTATCTATAATGTACCATCATTATGAGCTAAAAGCCATTTTCTTTATATGTGCAGATTGCAAGGGAGGAAGTGGATTTTTCTTCTTCACTTATTTTTAAATAAATATTTAACAGCCTGTGTCAAGAATGTAGAGGAGAAAACCCTCACTCTTAAACTAAGTTGGAAGAATTTCTTCTTCATGGGTCCCCCAAGCAAGCTGTGTGCTTGGTGACCTCTTCTTGTCTCTTTCTTCCCTTCCCTCTCTGCCAACTTCTCCTCTCTAATGTCTCTTTCCTCCCCTCTAGGCAGCCATTAAGGACAAGGCTGCTTTCTAAAATTTAGTTTTAGGAGAGGGGAACCAATGATGAAGATGTGTGTTGTGAGGCAGTGAGATAGGAAATCCCCATTTAACAGAACTGCGATGTCTGCGATGTCTGTGGAACAAGGCTGCTGGTGAGGGGAGAAGCTTTGGTTCTTCAGCTTTGCCAAAGTGTCAGTGGGCCTTTTCATGTGTTCACTGGCCACAGACAATATATCTTATAGCAACCACAACCACACAAGTAATCTCACCTGAAAAATACAGATAAGAAACTTCCACAGGGCATGTCATAAAATAATAGCGTTTGGATTTGCACTTGCACTTGCACTTGCACAGGCCCATCAGGTGCCCCCAAAAAGAGCTGCTACCTGATAATTTGTCCTTTTTTTTTTGTTCATGAAAATAAAATCATACTGATTTGCAGAGAAGTTGATTTTCACCCCATCTGACTTTCAGTCTGGATTATTTTTTTTAAGTGTTCTCGTTGATGATGAACTGAGCCTCAAATGGGATGGGACTTTGACAGTGGGGGATCTGAAACAGGGACCCAGGAGCCATGGTTTTAGGACAGGTTTCTGAGTTTCCTGGGATGTGGCAAAGCTAATCTGAGGAGTTCTGTGAAAATGTTCAGAGAATTAAATTATAAAAGTATCTTAGGAATAGGGCTAAAAAAAAAAAAAAAGAGCTATAGTAATCTTCTGATTTAGTGTTAAAATGTATTCCTTGGCTAATGTTTATCCCCCATTACACATTCATATTATCTGCATGGTAGGTTCAGCACCTTTATGGTCTCTGAGCTTGCCTACACAACAAAGGTTGTGCCTGGGAGGACAGGCTGTCATGATATGACCGATGTGTTCCTTGAAATTGGTTCCCTGCTGGGGACACCCTGGGATGGGGTTCATCTCCCCCAGGCACACTCACCGCCTCAAGGGACATCAGGAACTGCCTGAGTCAGGGGGAGGATTATGGCTGAATCTGCCCTTGAAAGGTGCACCCAGGGCTTTGACCACTCCCCCCAAATATGCACCCATGGGGGTGGCAGGACCTGACCCAGCAGCTCAGTGGAGGGAGGGGTTTGTCCCTTTCAGGGTAGCAAATGCTGATCACTCACTGTGGGGAACTCTGTGCATAGAGAGGTGCTGAGCTTGAAGACACTGGTGGGTGCTAAATTTGCAATTTTTAGTTTGCTGACCTTACTAAGGAGATTATTTTGGAGGGCCATTTTGGAGTTAGGGTTTGGCATTCCCATATAATAAAATTATCCTTCAGCTGCTTATGTGAAAGATCAAAATGAGCTGACAGCTGTCACCTATTTATCATTAACGTCACTGTATTTGTTATTTCCTTTAGTCCTGATTCCTGAAATCTCACCTTTCATTTTTTTTACTTTTCAAGAAAATTTTTGTCTTTTAAAAAGCTTGAAAATACAAAGACACAGAACCACAAAATAATGTTTCAATATGTACTTTAAAAATACTGCAATTTTTAATGCATCATGTTATTCACAATTTTTTTAATTCTTGGTGGTCTTAGCAAATAAAAGATGAACAAATTTTTTTTCAAGAGCTGTATGGAATAAGGGGCAGATGCAGGATAAATATCGAAGAAAATATAGATATTTCATTGTACTCTGTACAATAACAGTAATAATGTTAAATTTTGTAATGTACTGGAAAAGGCAGGGAAAAAAAGGAAGTTTCATTATTGCGTAGTAAAGCACCTAAATAGTGTTTATTTACTGGAGATCATGAAGGTTCTGTCTTTATAATGTTTTTTAATCCACCCACTGCTTCTAGTTTGGTATGCTTTAACATTGGATAATAGAACAGAGATGTAGTTAAAGGCATGAAAATATAGAAGTCGGAATTTTCATGCATTCCTTGCTATATTTTGAAATTAATAAAATAAGAGCATGTTTTCAATTGATGTCATTTTCAAAGGAAGTAGGGCTGGGCTTATTATTGTTACTACCACAATCAGCATAGAAAAAGTCCAACATTTTGCTAACATTGAGTAGTGCTAACAGCACAGAAGATTCATTTGATCTTATATAATGTTTTCATGGTTAATAAGATTTTCATATGACATTTTTGCATGATTATAAGTGCTGGAATTTCATTGCAGTAGGCATTAACTCCTGCGATTGAAGTTAAGGGAGATTTCTTTTTTTTTTTTTTTTAATAGCTAATCAAGAGTTTAACTGCCTCTGGGGCATTTTAAGAAAATGTTATACTGTACTTAACGAACATTATACTACAAATAAGAGTGATATTCCTGTAATTAAAACAGTCTGGATATTGCTTAATGAATGTTTTTCTTATCTTAATGTGTAGGCAGTAAGGATTCATGTAGCTGCCTTTATTAACTTGTGGAGTTAGTTAAAAAGCTGGTTAAAACAGTAAGTCCATATCAGGTCAATATAAAATGCTTATGTAGGGATTTCATTGCTCTTATAAATCCACTAGTTAAAAAATAAACACAGATGCTTGTTTGTGCCATCCTGAGCCATATTGCAGGGTAGTATTTCTGCCTGTAGACATTTCCAAAGTTAAGTGTTGCCTGGAGCACTGCAGGATTTGTAAGTGTTCTTCTTTATTGTCCGTTTAGGAAATATTTTTAAATTTCCACCAGGCTTGTATTCAAAGCCAGGGAGCAGTTGGTTTTCAATTAGTGTGGCCACAGTTGCTGTTGAACTAAAAGCATTGTGTATTCGTTCTTTTTTTCTGTCATATTGCATCAGCTTTGATGTAATTCCAACATTTTCTTTTTTTGGATGTAATTGCAGTGCATTGTAGTTTTATAGTTCTGTTCTTCAGTGATTTAATATTTGCTAATTGCTTGCTAAATTGTTTTTCACTGCTCAGTTATTTGGTGCAGAAAACATTCTGAATAAGTCTAGTTTAATACAAAATAATTCTTTGAATTAGTAATTCCTCCACATAATAATTCTACAGAATACTTGGCTAAACATAAATAATATTTTTACTTTTAATCTTATTCTGAAAATATCATATAAGTTTGGTTTTTTCCACCAGCTGAAATTGAGCATCTTTATATTGTTTAAAAGATATTCACCACCCTGATTGCGTCCATATACATCTAAGTCTCAATTTTGCACAAGTCTCTGTGCAAAAACCTGAAAAAAGCGGGTTGACCCATGTATAGCCTAAGAACACATGGAAATTGAACAGTTTCATAATTCAAAATTAATCCCCAGTCCTGGAGGCACTTAAGCACATACTTAACTGTAAGTGTTTGACTAGTCTTTTTGATTTCTCTGGGCTAGGCACATGCTCAAGTGGGTTTACAGGAGCAGTTTCAAAATGCAGAGAAGACTGCAATATTGTTTTCTTTTTGTTATACGGTAAAAATGTCTGTGCTTTATATAGTATTATAATTTACCTATGTTTCTAAGTACAGGAATCATCAAAATGCTTGCGGTTTGACTAAGTGTAGACTGACGTAAATTGCAAATTGAGATAAAATATGGTCTACCAGTGAAAAATTCCTAGAAGTGTGAAGGGACCTTCAGTTTGTAAAATGTCCTCATCACAACCAAAACTATGAAGACAACAGTTTGTAATAAAAAAATCAGAAATTCTGGAAGACCCAAAGTGGATGACAAATTTCTCCTTTCTCCTGACTTCTTCAGCACTAGTATATTGACACTCCATTCATTTCCTTCTGCTAAAAATTGTCAGTCACAACTTTGGTGTAATTTTATTTCAACTCAGATATAATTCAGAAGTGGTTTTAAGGACTGTAGTGTTTTCCTTTTCTCTCACACCATGCAGACATAGATATCTAACCTACACAGGCTCTGGTGAACATAGTGACTCTCTGTGATGGATGGCAAGATCATTTTAACAGGCAGGAATGGCACTTTATTGATTCTGACTTTATCAAGTGCCTGTTTCTTACTTTGTGTATAACTCATTAGCAGCCTGCTCCTAAACTGCTCAGGAGTCTTTGGATGAGTCTGGGACTTGGACTTTAATCACAGTAATTAGCGTGGAATTTTTGAATCCCGCTCTGGATCTCGACCTTGCAGCATTTAGCCAATGCGCGCACAGCTGGGCGGTGGCCAGGGCTGCAGGAGCTCAGTGCTGGGGATGCTCCCGGTGTCCTGGTGTGGGAACCGACGCTGAGGGAATGGAGAGCAGTGGGGGAGAAAAGAGGGGGAAAACACCTTCAGTAGGAAAAGAAATTGTGCCCAAACATTGTTACTAATTTTGGTGCATGTACACCGAGATGGGTGGGTGCAAAGTCAGTGTGTGAAAGGGCTGGGGCAGATTTAGGAGCAAGGGAAGTAAGTACCTGATGGTAAGATGGAGGGGAGAGCTGGAAGAACCAAGAGTGGTTTTGCAGTGACATAAAGAATCCCTTCAAAGTTCAGCTTTTCTGCAGAGGCTACCAGGATGGGTCTGACTGTATAAAAGGGCAACCATTGCAGATTTGTGGGTTTTATATATTCACTTCCTAAGACAGATTTTGGTGTGGGATGTTCCAGGACAGCTTTTTGGTTATATGTGGTCCTCCCCCTCAACTGGAAGATTCTTAACCTCCAAAGGCATGTTTTTTCCTTTGTGCCATACAGCTCTGATAACACTTGGTGCATATTTGTCTGTACACAAAACCCAAACCCAAGTAAATCAAAACAAATCTACATCAACGTTCCATATCCAAAGCAATATCTTCTTACTTCTCAATGCATACCTTTAAAAAGGCAAATTTATGTGTATTTTTTTTCTAAATCTCTCAATGTTGGTATTGGATCTTCATCTTTATTGTGGGATGTTTTTGTTATTTAAAATGTGTTGCAAATTTCTGTTGCAGCTGCTACTTGCAATTCTGTTTAAAAAATGTAATGCAAGAGTTTCGCTTAAAAAAACATACAGCTAGACAAAATTTTGCAATATCTCTTTACAGTGTTGTAGATTTTTAAAATGCAACTTAGAAAACGAATTAGTTAAATAAATGAAAGCACTTAAAATTTTCTTAAAAACTGTCCATACTTAGCATTTATTTCTATATCTTTATATTTAGGAAGACAGAGAAATTAACTGTTATCCTAACTGCATGTTCCTTAGTGGCAAAGTGAATGTGTTACAGACAGAGTGCTTTTCCAGTGCCCTGCAGTGCTGTGGGTCTGATTAAGCAGCAGAAAGCATCCCAAGAAGCCAGATACTTTGTCAATGGCAAAAGCAAAGCGAGGTACAGCTCGGCTCGAGAGTACTTTATGGGCATGATGAGTGATTCAGGGTTATCCACACCGTAAGGAAGGGAGCAAAGCCTCAACTGTATGTCACATATGCTAAAGCTCCCCAAGACAGGACACCAATTAACCTTGGATGATAGCAAACACATACACACACAGAGGCTGCCCGAGAGGAGCAGCCTGTTGCCATTAGTAGGAAGCAGCAGCCCTTGTCACCCTGAGCCATTATTTAAATCTCTTTTAAAATTCACTTCTTAAGTCAAAGAACCGTAGCACTCTCCTCTTCCTCACAAACAGGCTATTTTTGCTGCCCTGAAAACAGGACACGTTAGTAATATGAGAAGCCAGTGGTCCTTTTATTTTTATCCTCGCTGTCTAATTTGGCCATTTTGAATTGAGAAGAAAAAAATGCCTGATCTTCAGTCAAAGCAATTTAAGGCATGATGGAGCTCAGAGTGAACCAAAACAACAGGGTCAAATGTAGTTGAAAGAACATGGTGGGGTAAATAAAAGGTCTTTTTTTTTTTTTTTACATTTAGTGCTGGTGGGAGGAGAAAGTTTGGTTAACTATTTAACCTATGATAACCTTTTATCATTTTATGGCTTAGGGGTCTGTGATTTTAAGCTTTTGCCAGTAAGTTCCTGGTTTGTACTCATCTTTCTTGTATTAATCTTTTCTCTGGAGCCCAGTTATATGACTTACATTGATTTACTGGAGATAGGGAAAATTTTCAAATAGCAGACAAAGACACGTATTTTTCCTAAAATTACTTTCCAGCAGCTTTGGATTTGGTGCTTAGTTTTCATTTCCACTCACACTTCTCTGTGTCATGATTTTTTTTCTGGATCAGTGGGGCTCTCCTTCCCCATTTGGTTCAGCTCTCTGTTTTTTGGCTATAATGCAATGTGTCCTGATCAGTTGGAGTGAGTGCTTGTGAAAGGTCACTTGGAAGCCCCCTTTTCATTTCTCCCGGCTATTTTTCCAGCAGGCAAGTGCTCTCAGGAGCAGCCCCCTCCAATCTGTCCCTTTTGATATCCAAAGCTGGTTGTTACGGGGGTTAAATTTCTTAATTCGCTGAGTTTTTGTGAGTGCTTCTTCAGCTCACCGCTCTCAGTCCCCGCAGCTGGGTGCAGACCGCCTGTCTCCCTTAGGATGCTGAGGAAGTGCTAGGGTTTATTCTTTCACCTTCTTCACTTTTGGGAGGCCAATTTTATACCTTTATGTCTTCCATCAGCTTCAGGGGAATGAATCTTCACCTTAGGTCTGTGAGACATAGTATCAGCCTTATGGTGGGAAGTTTAAAATCAGACAAAGCCTCTCCTGGTAAAGAAAACTGCTTGTCAAGAGATCTCAAACCATGAGAGCTGGTGGCTTCTGCCTGCCCTGGAAAGGGCTTAGGTTTGGGGGGGTTTCTTAATTAGTTTTTTGAGGGTCAGGAAAATGACCATACTGAGTCTGGAACAAAGGAAAAAATCAAAATGTAAAGCTGAGTGTTTGGTATGTTGATAACCCCCCAGTTTTAATTTCAACATTGGATCAGGGTTAGCGGCAGTTGTTACGTAAAGTTCCTTCCCTTACATTTTATTCAAAAGTAAATATCATAGCTCTTCACTTTCAACCTAAGTGTTTTTCTTTTTTTTTTTCTTTTTCTTTTTTTTTCTTTTCTAAAGAAGAGCTGCTTGCTTTACCCGGATTTATTTCCACCAGGAGAGCAGTAAGATTTTGGGGACCTGTATTCTGATGGTAAAGCTTGTGACATGAGCTTTTGTTTTCCATTTGAGGAAATGTTAGCATTTTTTCACATGTTAACTTTTTAACAATTACGAGGAATTCCTTTTCCTTGAAAACTGCTGTCCTTTTCTTTTTCCTTCCCTTTTCTCTCTTCTTGATATTTTTATTTCCCTTTTATATGGAGACTTGTAGATTTTGTCACTTCAAACGTTAGCTGTTCCTCCTCTTTTCTTTCACTTTACAATACACACTAGGAGATTTTTTTTTTTTGCATATTCCTTCCCTTTCTCTGTGAGATATTGTAGTTCACCAAATTTAAAACACTACAGTATTTAGAATCCCCGCAGTGCCATTTTAAGTATTTGGACCTGGAAAATGCCCCAAGTAATAACTACCTGAATTGCTTTTAATTACACAATATAGCTGCATCATTTTACTTCAGATTCTTTTTGATTGATGCTGTAAGGCAATTGTAACCATGGATGATGGGATTAAGTGCCTCTTGAAGTGACTTTAGCTTCTTGTGGGAACAAAGGGAAAGAAGAGAACACTTAGTCCCTTTTTGAGTGAACAGCCTTTTTTCACTTGCTATATAAAGAAATACAATTAACAAACATTATCCCCAGAGGTGAATTGAAATGTACATGCGGACAATAACCGCTCTTGACTGCAATTAGACATATATGATCCGAGGTATTTTGGCCATTCATTAGTGCTAATTGTTTGAGAAACAAGCCCAGAGAACAAATGATTAAAATGTTAGTGCCATAACCAGGATTATTAGCATGTGTGATAAAATGCATGCGCCGCAGCTGTACCAATAAAACTCTCCAGCGAGTCGCTTTGATTTGACAAACACTCAGCGCGGCTGCGAGCCCTCTGTATTTGCACAGGGCCTGCTGATGTTTATAACAAACAACTTGTATCTTCTTTTCTTAATTAGAAAGAATTACTATGCAAATTGTGGGGCTTTGTAATTCCATAGAAGTTTCCTTTGTTTTTGGTGGATTATTTGTGTGCGGTGGTGTGCTACTCCCCAGTAAATTCAACACAGGAAAACCATTACGTTTTCTCTGGAGTGGGTTTTTTTGCACATATTGCAGAAATAATTTGTACAATGTTTTCCTGCATCAGCTGGGTCTTTTTCTGGGGGGGTTGTGGGTCTTAGATCACTTCTGTCCTTCTTCCACAGCTCCACAGATATCATGGTGTGTAGTTACATGCACAGACGTCAAAAATACATGTGGAAATTATCCAGATTTTTTAATAGTTTTAGTGAAGTGTCTATTTACTTCATTTACTTAAATAGTACTATTACCAAGTGTGTGCTTTGCAAACACTTTGCTGACACTACGCCAAAGACTGTAGAAGGAAAGATTTGGCCTATTGAGCAGTGAATATTTTTCTATGTGTTTGGCAGATCTTCCAGGGGTGATTTGATTTAGTAAATAAACAGGGAACAGAGGCACAGGTTAAAGTGCTGGAAATCACTTGTGTGAGTACTTTACTTTGTGAGCTATAAGTTGTTGGCTCCAATGTCACTGCACAGGTGTGTGCATTTAAGTATGTGTATGAGCAATGCTGGAATGTGAAAATGCAGTTTACAGCAGGGAAATTTGCATAATTTGGGGTAATTTCACTGTTCACAGTCATGCTGTATGGCTGCCATTGCAAACTGCAGTGTCTCTTAGTAGTCAAATAGGTTTTCATTTCTCCTTCCTGAGGATGACCTATTCACTCTTGGGTGGAATAGTTCTCAAAGGACCATGAGAAACTTTAACTTGCCAGCTACTTTTACATATTTGATGAAGACTTTAGTAGAGTGTTATGTTTGCTGAAGAAATTTAGTTTTATTTCCAAGACCCAAGAGCACTCAGCATGCTGCCAGATGCTATGAATGAAAATATGCTGCTGTAAAACAATTTAATGAGCATTACCCAATAGCCTAGTCCTTGTTTTAACTTACAGTGCTTAAAGGAAGAAACATTGTCTTAGCAAATTCACTTGGCTTTTGTCCATGTGTTTAGTTTAAAGCATAGTCAAGCTTAGTTTGAATCATTAAAATACTTGGAGCCAGGAAACATATGTAAGATTTTCCTCCTCTTTATGGCATAGGGTTAACAGTATAATCGAGACTGCAGTGCTGTGTAGGTTTTTTGTCCTAAAAAAGCAACTGCTGGGGATTTTTTCATTCTATCAACATAACAGAAGTCAAGATAATCAGGGGAGTGTTTCCTACCAGAGTTGCTAACTGCTCATATACAGAGCACCCCAAGCCTTGCCAGTGTTTAAAATAAGTCTATAGACAAATGGATCTATTAATTAATCCATGTGTTCCTCTACTTTTTTATTGTAGAACATAAAATATTACTTTGCAAGCAAAATGCACAGTGCTGATTAAAGAATAGATGTAAAAGAATTAGCATTGATACCATTTACTGCTGTCATACTTAAAGATAGGTATGATGTTGATTTTGAAAACTCTTATTTTATATTAATATTTCTAGAGCTCTTAGTTTTGAAAGAGGAAGGATTCTGTGTTGGTCCACTGACACCATCTCCTGCTGTATATATTTTTTTCCTGGCTGTACTTTTTGAAAAAATTATTTCTTCTTCAAGATAGATAGATATCTCTTGCTAAGATATCCCATAAAACTAATAATTTGACACATTGATGGTGTATTTTTTATAATAATTCATGTCCTGAGAAACCTGTTATTTGAGCCCATGTGGTTACAAAGATGTTTAGCTGAGGGGGAGATAGCAATAGTCACCAGGCAGTAGCATTTCCAGCATTAAGCCTATTAAGTGATGGTGTTTTAATGGATTAAGTCTATCACTTCTGTGGAGTCAGGTGGTCTGCTGAGGAAGCTGTACTGCTCCTCCATCTAAACACAAGTTCATGGACCTGGCTGGTGACACCTGACTAAATCCGGTCTGCAGGTATTGGTGCTTTCACCTACACAACACTACACACCATTGTGTGTAGTATGCAGAGCAGGGCTGCCTTCATGGGGCTTGCAGCAGTGAAAGGGAAAACGGCTGGTCAAACAGCCCTTGGTTTGATGACAGCCCAGAAGAAATCCTGGGAAACATGTGTGACAGAAGATACATCTCATCTCAGCATGCTCTGAGATTATGGTGTTAGCCATGTCTATCAGGTTTCTGGCAGGTTGGAGGGCTGGTGAGAGGCAGTCATTAAGGGTGCTTCGGGGGCTGCTTGGCTCCAGGCTGGAGTTAACTATTAATGGGCTGAGCTCTTTGGCTCCTTTGTGCCCTTGGGAACCACAAGGCTGAAGCCATCAGAGAAAGAGAATAGAAACTAATCACTTTTGTTCCCTCATACATGTTATGGGAAGGACTGCAGACTTTACTGACCTCTGTGTCACACTGAAAAAAGATCCTCCTCTTTCTATTTGAGATAAACTACGCATCCACCTCGTCCTTGCTCTCCCAAAGTGTACTACTGCAAGAAAATGAGATTAAGTGGGTTTGTCTAGCAGCCACTTGAGTTGCCATGAGTTCTGTTACCATCCCCACTTCAGCCTGAAGTAGGGAACGTGAAGCAGCTTGTGAGAGAGAGGCAAAGAGAGTACTTTGGAGGGGCTCAGTGGATATCACTGGCATATCTCCAGGTGTTGATAGGACCTCCTACACCTGAGTCTTGAAGCTGTTGCTGTCATTAACAAGGGTAACACCAGCACTTTTTATAGAATAATGTCTATTTAACTGCCAAGCTGTCCCATTTCTTAAACTGAATTAAGCATTACCAGGTATGTTGCAAAGAAGAGCCTGGCAATAGTTTTTGTAGGCTCTTAAAGTGGATCCACACAGGATATGCAGAGATGCAGCAGATGAGATTATGGAATCCTTCTCCTTTTCAATTTTGTTTACTGAGGTAAAATGTGATAAAAGCTTTTTTCATATTTTTAACCCAACTCTTATATTCAGCTTTAAGGGGGCACACTCTAGGGGAAGAGAGGGTTCTTCAACAGATTCAGGTTAGAAAGGCAAGTATTACAGTGGTCTGTCAGTGACATGCCACACTGGCTCTGATTTAGATTGACTGAACTCATTTCCAGGCATTTGAGAGTGTTAGTTGTGTTTCCTTTGAAGAAAACCCACATGTGTGTGTAGCCATGTGTCATCCAAGTCTAGCAACTTGGGCAGCATTATTAAGAGGGGCACAGGGAAATGCATGGGTCCCTGACATGATGTGATAATGACATGTTCAGCATGGTGCTAGGAAAGCTTTGCATTATTCAAAGTGCTGAATAATATACATGATAATGCATAATGGTGTTATATGGTAGGATTATTTTGTAGTGTGAGTGTCTTGTGCTTAATATGAAGGTAAATTGTATTATTTTGTCCTCATCTTTGATGTAGCAGAATAGGCCGGGGGGTACAGCATGCAGCAGGAGGAACAGGAACAGGCAAGGGGTTTTTTTGGAAGGCCAAGAAACACAGTGGCACCCTCTATAATTTATTTCTCTATGCTTGTAATTATGGAGCAAAGCAAGCTCCCCACAGCACTGAAGAGCAGCCTCCTCTGGCAGCCTCCAAGTGCAGCAACCCAGCTCCTGCCTGGAGCAGGTTAGCTGGGCCCTCACCAGGAATGGTGACCACCCCAGACTCACACCTATGGGCCACAAGGATGTTATCCTCTCAAGCCATGTGGCACCAAAGGCTCACACCTGCACTGAAGTGTGGTGCACAAAGCATTTACACATTTTAAAAGACACCACAGCCAAAAACCTGCTGCTGATGCTGCTGTTTGTGAACTCTGCCAATGGAAGTCTGTGCTGTGGATATGAAGGTCTGAAGAGAGTAGCGAGGTTCCACACTGCCTGGGGTTTTCATTCTTTTTTCTTCATTTCCCCCTCCATCCATTTTGCTTATTTAAAATTTGCATGCAAATACATTTGTTGATATAATGCTAAGGTTGCAAAATGAACTTCACAAACCTGTGTTTGTTTTAACCAGCACCCCTGCTTCATTCACAGCATGGCATCCAGCTCCTGGAGGAAATGTAGCAGATAGCAGCTCCTCCCCAAAGCAGTCTTGATCCATTCCCAGCACCGTCTGCATCCTACAGAGGAGACTTATGACAGGGAAAAAAAACCAACCACCACCCTTCTGTATTTCATACTTGCTGTAGCACCCAGAATAAGCAATGTAATTAAAGCTACATGGATAAACCTTAGCCCTGGCAGGTCTTCAATTATGATTAAGTTTGCAACTTCTATTGAACACAGTGGTTTTGGAGTTTTATATTGTAATTAACTGTAATACTGATATGTCCCTAACTTGTCTCTTCCGAAGGGAAAAAATATGCAAGTAGCCCAAAACCAGCCACTATCTAGGTAGGAATGTTTTGCTTTTAAAATACAGTCAAGTATGATTTACAGCACTGCTGCCAATAGTCTAATTTCAACAATATCCTTTACAGGGTGGATTCTCTTCTGCCAGCTGGTGTTCCTAAGCTTAGTTATCGCTTTACATCATCACACAAATATGTTCCCAGACGGGCTGTGCTCTATGTACCTGCGGATGATGAAAAGAAGATAAGAAAAATCCCATCACTAAATGTAGATTGTGCAGTGTTGGACTGTGAAGATGGTGTGGCTCTGAACAGAAAGGTAATTAAAAATTATCTGTGTGATATAATCAGCACTAAAGAGAACTTGTGGAAAAACATTGCCTTTGCCTTGAGGAAGTGACAACCAGAAAGACAAAGATAACTCTTAAGATATACAGAGTAATGTCACAGTGATAGGCTTTGTGAAGGTGTTGGGAAAATCTGGTTACCCAGAACTCAAAGAGATCCCGTGTGAGTAAGCAGGGAGGGAGTTTTGCAGGAATACAGAACTTGGCATAAGCTGTCATCACAGAAGAGTGGGAGATACTGTTATTATTGCAACACATTTCTTAGGGAAGAGGAAGAAACAGTCTGTAAGAAGAGAAGTGGGAAAGGAAGCGTTAGTTCAGAATCACCAGGTGGGCAGTTTGTTATTGAAATAAAAGCATCTTCAGATTATGAGCAAAACAGCATGAGTCTGTTTGGTGCATGAGCCTTAGGGTGTTTGGAAAGATATACTTCCTGAAATTTTGGGGGGAAATGCTGTTAGGGATGTTTCTCAAGGAAGCAAAAGTTAGATCCCAAGCATAATCAGTGTTTGGAATGGGGATGGAGAGCAGAGTGGGAGATGGATGTAGATGTGTCAAGTACCTGTGCCAAGTTTTTGTTAACATTAAACTGTGGAAAAAGAGAGAATGATCTAACATGCATTCAGTTTTGCTTGCAAACAAAATTTTTTTAAAACATATGGAAGTAACCATTTCAGTACGTTCCATGTCTTAGAACCATAGAATTATTGGAAAAGACCTTTAAGATCACTGAGTCCAACTTTAAAAATAACTGCCAAGTCAGCCATCTTAAACAATGTATATGAGAAATTGGTGCAAATGTTTCCTAACGAAAGCTATTTCTCAACAGGAATGTAAGTTTGCTGTCACATTATTTTCATATTTGCTGGTTTTCCCAACTGTGTCTCCATGCTTCAGACTACAGCAAGCAGTGTTAAGGGTTTGAGTTTAAGTATCTTGTCCAGAAAATTAGAAAAAAAGACTTCAGAATTTTCCCATTTCCTTTCAAAATGTGGATGAAGTTTTATTATTTTCTTTTTCTTGTGAGTTAATGCTTTCCACAAGGACTCTCTTGGATAGTGCTTTCTTTAACCTTCCGCTCTTTTCAGGTATGTTGGAAAGGAAAAATTTTACAGAGTTTGTATGTACCTGTTTTAATTCTGAAAAGTGAAAGTAGCACTGCTGGATGTTCCTGTGTGCTGCTGAAGATGATTGGAAAGCATTTTTCAGTTGCTAAAATTCAGCGTTGAAAGACTAGGATTATATCTCCTGTCACAGTGAATTAGTATTGTTTCATCACCTTTCAGAGGCTGCTGCTGTATGATACAAGACATAGTTGTGTATAAAACTGAAGTATTTTTAGGTGCAGCTTAATTATATCAAATAATTTATAGCATAAGCATTTATTTGTAATAAACAATGACAGAAAACAAAATTTTATGGTCAAGACAACAAAGTTGACAGTAGCAATTTCTCAAGGGTGGTAAAATTCTAGCTCTGTTAAAGTGAAGTTGTGCCACTGGGTATAAGATTTCAAGGAAATTAGGGGGAAAATTGGTAATGGAAACTTGAGATGACAGATGAGCCCCTGCCTCAGCTTAAATGCAAAAAAAAAAGCAGACAGGAGGTAGAAGTGGGGACAAGCTACCAAGAAATAACAAAGTGTGGTCCAGGCTTGTAGGAGCAGAATGAGGAAGTTCAGAGCTTGTCTGGGATCAAAACTGGTGTTGATGAGCAGGGATGAGCAGGACAGCAAAAATGGCTACCTCAAGTTTATCAGCAGGAAAAATGAGAATGAAAACCAGTCAAATGGATGCACTGTTCCATGAAACTGCAGGCTTTACTGTCAGAGCCTGCCCAGTCTCAGGCCTGGAAGCAAAACTCTGGGGAGGGAGGGAGCAGCCACAGTAGGGGAGGATGGAGTTAGGGTCTATGTAAATAAGCTGCTCTGTGGGACCAGACAGGACACACTGGAGGCCTCTCAGGGAGTTGTCGTGTGTCATCACGAGGCTGCTGTCTGTCATCCCTGAAAGATCAAGGCTGGGGGATGTTCCCAAAGCCTGGAGAAAGGCACCTCTGCCCAGAAGGCCTGGGTGCAGTTGTACAACAAGCTGCACAGGGTCACTGGTGTGTCCTTGCAGCACCAACCATCCCCAGGGCTGTGCTGGCACAGCTGCACCCAGCAGGTCCAGGGAAGGGCTCCATCCCCTGCACTTGATTCTGACAGTCTCTGTGTGGAGTCCCTGTGCCAAGCTGTGGATCCCAGGACAAGAGAGAGGCTGACCAATGGCAAGGAGCCCATGAAGGGCCATCAGGCTGGTCGTGGCACAGGAGGAGAGGCTGAGGGGCTGAGTTTCTTCCTCTTGGAGATGAGATGGCTGAGTTGGGTCTTGATGGGCACTTTGCTTCCTGAGGGGAGCTGAATGGGTGCAGAGCCAGACTCTTCTCAGAGGAGCTCAGAAATGAAAAAGAAAAAAACTGGGTACAGGTTGCATGAGGGGAGATGCTGACTGGAGACAAGGGAAAATATTTTCCCCACGCAGGTGGTCAGAGGCTGGAAGAGATTGTCCATTGGTGGTGTATCCTCCCTCCCTGAGGAGCCTTGGCTGGATGAAGCTGTGATTGGCCTGGTGTAGAGCAGTAGTTAGTCCTGCTTTGAGGTGGTCTCCTGAGATCTCTTCCAACCTGAATTAGACTCTGTGACTGCATGATTTAGTAGAGAAGCCTAATTCAAAGTGATTGGAAGTTTGAATTTCATTTTTAGATCTGCCACAGATACTCAGGAAGAGTTTGAGTCATAGGTTCTATGAATGTGAAGCTGAAATTCTTATTGCTCTTGCAGCTTAATTTATTAATGTTCATGAGGTGTTTGGAGACTTTGTGTGAAAGATATGTCAAGAATATGCATTGAAGTACAGTGTTCAGTGGCCCATTGCAAATGGGTCATTTCAAGCTGAGGGGAAAAAACCCACTAGGAAACACAGCAATGCTGAGTCTGTCCTTTATTCATTCTTCTCAAATAGTACTGATGAATTTGACTATTTATTGCTGTGTCTTATAATACTTAAAATGCTACGTATGGACTTCTTTCAAATTGCTGCAGAATTTTTGAATTTGGGGAAAACCAGGACCTGGCTGAAGGTTCACAGTGCCTTGGGCCAAACCTGCCTGTCTACAGGTCTTCATTTGCAGGAAGTCCAAGCAGCAAGCTTGAACCACATCTAATGGGTCAATTTTAACAAGATTCTGTGTGGTTTATATTAGGATTAAGTTAAAATTTGACAGATCGATAAACTGGAATGTCAGCGGCCCTATTTGCTTGCTCATTCAGAAGGAAACAAGGAAGATGAGCTTCCTGTTACTGAAACTGATAACATTTGTAAAACTGCATTTGGTTGCAGTAGCAGCTTTTGAAGCTGTGGCCAGAAAAAAAAAAAAAATTAACTATTTTCTATGCAGTATTTTCTCTCAATGAAGTTCTGAAAGACTTCCTTCCCTGTGCCTTACCCCCACAATTATGTTTTCTAATGGCTGTCAGAGAGCACCAGAAGGGGGGAGCCCATACCCATACCCTAATCCCCTTTACCATTTCCGTGCCTGCATTTCTTACCTTCAAGAACTACAACATTGACCACAACTTCAGGTGTCATCTCTTTCCCCTTCTTTTGAATCTTATTGAATCTGATATTTTGACTAAACCAGAAAAACACAGAAAATCTCACAGCATTCACAAGGAGAAAATACTTCAGTGAATTTTCTGAGGAAAACCAGTGGGAAGAAATGGCTAATAAGCAAAGTTGTTATAGTGTGCTGAGTACTAACCCTGAATGTGGGGTTACACCTGATCCTGGTATGAGTAGCACAGGGGCTTTTGCAACACCTTTGGGACCAGGCAGAGCAGTAGGAGGGCTTCAAAAATTCAGAATAGGAAAGGTGATAGGGAGATATGCTGATGTTGCTGAAAATATATTTTACAGAGGTAGCATTAGTCTTGCTGAACATACCCTACATGCCATGCTGTTCTCTAATCCTGGTTGGGGATCCACATGCTGTTTTTACAGGTTCAGATGCATAGTGCCATATGATGTAGACTGTCAGCTGCCTCTCAAGGTTTCTGACTCTGTAACACTTTGGGTATTTCTACAGAAAAACAGAGATTTAAGTTTTGGTTGTGGAAACAATTGAATATTAGTAAAGGGAAGTTACCTTCCCTGAGGTACTATTCACAGACAAAGATATGATTTCTTTGCAACTGATGTGCATGTGCATTTTAAAGAAATTAGTCAGAATTACGAGCTTGGTGATATTTTAAAGTGTACAGTTCAAATAAAAATTCTAAAACTATAAAATTAGAAATAATACAGATTGTAGTGTTAATATATCACAAATGCATCACACTCTTAGAGACAAAAATAGCTTGTATCTATTTCAGCTCTTCACAGGAAAAGGTCTGAATATGCTTTCATTTTGATTCTAAAAATTAAAAAGGTTTTAAAAATGGCTGCATTGATATGCTTGTATGAATCATATAAGCCAGCAAGCCGAATTGCATCTTATGAAAGATCTCTGTGTAGGAGCTGAGCTGTCTCAAGTGCTCTCAGCCAAGCCAGCAGTCCCTGCTGTAGCTTTCCTCTGTAGAGCTGCATCACTCACTGTGCTTGTAGGTCAGGTGGATCTATTATCAGGTGGAAAAGTTCTCTCTTCCTGTTGGAGTAAGGAAGATTTCCATGTCAGTGCATTCATTTTCCAAGGACACAGTAAGCTGAGATTTTGTAGTTACTTCCCATGGGTTATGTAAAATTACCACCCCTACAAGAGAGTTTTCTAGAACTGTCTTTTTTCCAGCATGATCCTGTCTTGGTGGTGCTGTTCTTCAGAGCATCTGGGAGGTGTTAGCTGCCAGGTCAGCCTAGCAAGAGAACAGTTGGGGTTGTTGCTATAGCCTTTATATCTCTTTCTGAGTCCTTGGCAAGAGTTTTGGAGAATTTTAATGCCTCCAAATCAATGCTATTTGTGGCTTTATCTTGTTTGTGGTTTGCAGGGTGGTTTTGAAAAACTGGGATAATACAGTACACTCTGCAGCTCCCTTCAGTGTGCCATCAGGCCAGGCAGGGCACAGTCCCTCCTGCCAAAGATGACCTTTGAAAATTCTCTCAGGCAAATTTTGAAAGTGATAGGATTTGGCCTTTTCTTTCCATGGGGAACGCCAGCGTTATAATTAAGAATCAAAACAAAGCCCCATGTTCCCTCTGCTCATGTTTTTTTTTGTATCAGAGGTGTAAAAGCAATCCCTTGGAGTGTACATATGGCTGAGAAACGTCTGTGCACTCCTCTGACATAAAATACTTGAATACAGGAAATTTTATTGTTGATCCTTGGGAACTATATGGAGCTCATTCATCCAATAAAAAATTATTGATATTCAGGGCTTCACTGTAAAATTATGTCAGACTGATTAGAGTTTAATCTCCTAAGCTTTATTTAATGTGAATCATCATTATGCCGCTTTGTCTCTTTTAGAAAAACGTTGCTCTCTCCTCCAGCACTTAAACAAGAGTAGCTGGGGAAGAGAAAGCCTCAGCTTTGTCCTCTGAGTCTCTCCTGTTCTTCCCAGTTTCCTCAGCAGTGAGGGGAAGTTTGGTTGTGTTAAGAGGAGGTATAGGGAAGGACCTATTTTACTAATCCGAAGCATGTCCTCTAAGAATCATAGCATAAATGTGTTCCTACCTAACATCATGGAGCCACTTAAAACTCATTGTGCTGTGTCATGGGAGAAGGAAAAATCAGTTAATTCTTTTGAATTGTCTGTTTTTAAAGATAGGATTAAAGCCTGGCCACCTTTCAAAGTGTTCCATTATGAATAACACATATGTAAGAGATGACTCTTAGTTCATTACAGTCAAGAGCAGATCATCCACAAACATGCTGATTTTATGGAGATTTCTCCCTGTGAGAATGCCTCTTCCATCTCTCTAGTGATCTCATCCTGGGGTCAGAACAAACAGCACTCCATCCAGAGAGAGGGCATCCTTGCCTACCATTTTCCCCTTAATCTGAGACCTTCTGACCTTTTTAGTCCTTATCATTGATGACAAGAGGCTCTTGCATATAAAACAACACTTCAACTAAATTCGGGGGTGGAGATAAATACATAAAATGGGTCAGCGTGGTATACAAAAAAAATGTGAGGCTTTCTTTGTTGAGATGCATTTCCTTATTGATGTTATTGAAGGATTTTATAGTATTAGTGGAAGAAAGCTCCAGTTGGTTTCCATAAATCTCTAGTTACTTCAATTAAACCCAACAGTTTTCCTGTATTATATGATGATAATCTCTCTCTTTTTTTTTTTAATAAAGCTGTGTTGGTTAGGATTTATCAATGCTGCAGGTATTTTTCTAGGCTCATAGTGAGACTGTTAGCTAGTACTTCATAGGCACAGTTGCATGAAACATTGATAACTAGGTTATTTTACCAGGTCTTTGCTTTATTTATAATAAATTAGTACTGTACCTAATTGTATTCCTCCTACAGGGAGAAGGCTTGCTGATAAAGTGTGTAGAGAATGATTAAATGTACACAGGCGCATGGTAGGGTGACTTCTTTTCAAAAGATGCACAAAATTAAAATGGGAATGCTGCTTTCCCCACTGGTTTGCCATTATTAAAAGTCTGAGTAGCATGGGAAATTTCTTCTGTAGGAATTGGGGAGTCCAAAAGTCTCTCTGGTTTATCGTAGGGGAGCTGAACTGTACGGTGAAACTCTGCAAGGCCTTTTTGATCCTTGAAGAGTTCTGATGAATATACATTTTTATGAAAGTTGTAAAGTGTTTTCATTTCCTCATTAATCCCACCATGGTCCTGGAAGAACTGCCACTCCTGAGTACTGACTGTGACAATAAAAGTTTTTGTTCCTATTGTTTTACTCTACAAGCCAATCATCTTCCTTACATAAAGATTTGAGGATTCGTAAGGAGATCTCAATATTCAGCAATTTTCTTCTTAATGAGCTCAGTAATGGCTGTTTCTCTTCGAGCAGAGTCTTTGAATTGCCAGTTATTTCTTTTCCACTGATTCAGATGTATCCAATTAAGTTTGACTTGGACATGTACTGATGTAACCATTACTGCTGACAGAATGGTGTCTAGAAACTTAGGGAAAATGTCTTGGCTCAGTATTAATGGGGATTTCAGACAGGAATACATTAATAGACCTGGAAAAATATTTGAGAACATACATTTAATGTTTGTAGGGACTTGTAAGTCACAGTCCTTCCCTTTTTGTATAGTCCACTGTCTGCAGGCACATCAGCACACCTGGGTACTAAAGGCTAACTGCAGGACTAGAATGGGTTGCTACACATTTCTGGACCAACTTTCAATATTTCATCTGTTCCTGTAGCAGGAAGGACCTGCCTGCACAGCCATTGAGCTCCTATCATTTAGTTAGAAGGGAGCTGTTGAGTTTCAAGTGTGCTACAGAAAACCAAGCTAAAACTAAAAAGTTCAGTTTACATGGGTAGCTGAGAAACAATCTGAGGGATCAAATTTGGGCACTTTTTTGTATGCAAAGCCATGTGTGTGTTGTGTTGTGTTGTGTTGTGTTGTGTTGTGTTGTGTTGTGTTGTGTTGTCAGGGCTCCAATGGGATGAGGAAATGATAAAGGTACCCCGTCTCATTCACAGGGGTACTCAGCACTTAACACCATTTGCTCCAGATCTCCTTTGCTTTTTTTCTTTTTTTTGTTGGCAATGAGCAGGCATTGGAATGTGTTTGTTTATCCAAGTTTCTATTGCAATTAATCTTGAAACCTATAGTAGAGGAAATGTATTTGAATATCTGTATAGAGGCTTTGCCCCGGAGGTCCTGGTTGCCCTTGATGGGCTGCAGCTGTGATGCCCTTAATTGGGCTGCAGCTGTAACCAATGAAGATTACTGGGATAAAAGGGGGCGGTTTAGCTAGTCAGAGAGAGTCTTGGGGGGAGGTTCTGCCTGAGAGAGAACTGCATGCAGAAGAAGGAGTCAGTGAAGACCTGCAGCCATGAGAATACACCAAAGAGGTATGGACTTTAGAAATCTGATAGCAACAACAATATGGGACTCTAGAGAAATAGAACAAGAATGTCTGGTGACCCCAATGTGATAGTTAGCAGAAGATAAGACAGCTGAGAGCTGTGGTGGCCAAGAGCTGTGACAGAGCAGCCAAGAGCTGTAGTGATATTTGGTAGAGGATAAGACAGCTGAGAGCTGTGGCAGCCAAGAGCTGTGACAGAACATAGCCTTTGGGTCAGGGAGCTGTGAAAGAGTATGGCCTTTGAGCAAGGAGCTATGTGTGTTGTACATAGCCTGTGAGTCATGGAGAAATGTATGCATTGTATTTGAATATCTGTACAACTGATAACTTATGTAAAAGAAAAGGGGGAAATATAGTAGAGGAAATGTATTTGAATATCTGTATAGAGGCTTTGCCCTGGAGGTCCTGGTTGCCCTTGATGGGCTGCAGCTGTGATGTCCTTAATTGGGCTGCAGCTATAACTAATGAAGATGACTGGGATAAAAGGGGGTGGTTTAGCCAGTCAGAAAGAGCCTTGGAGGAGTCCTGCCTGAGAGAGAACAGCATGCAGAAGGAGTCAGTGAAGATCTGCAGCCATGAGAATACACCAAAGAGGTATGGACTTTAGAAATCTGATAACAACAATATGGGACTCTAGAGAAATAGAACAACACCAGAAACCTAGTCTTGAACTTCAGATTTCATTGTGCTTTCATAGCCAGTAGTCCACCCTGCTTATTCTTCCTCATTGCAAGGCCCACACTTTGAAAACAGAGTGGCAAGTGAAGCGTGAGGGAACCAAGAGACCCTCATCAACAGGGATATGGACCAGAAAGTGGTAGGACACACAGAGAATACAGCCCTTGCCCTCTTTGGTAAACTTGTCTACAAGGTATCTCTATGGTCACAGGTAGTGGTACAGTGGCCCTGTGGTCTGATTTGGGCAAGATAGGTAGGGAAGGAAAGGTGGAAATGCATGGTACTTTTCCCAGTGCATTGGTGCCATCAAAGCTGGACGGGTCCCACTGAAGAGAAGAACCTCAGAGATACTCAGAAGATTATGGGGAAATCTGTGGTTTATTTTCCAGGCTGTTTAAACAATTCCTGTTCACCTGGGGTTTAGTAGTGTTATTAGGTAGCAACACAAGAAAATGTGGTGAGATGCTGGGTAAGAGAAAAGAATTTTTGTTGTCAGATGGAGAAACAGCATAACCATACATGTGGAAGTTGCAGGTGAAGGTGTTTGTTGTCATGGCTAGGCTTGGGAATCTTGGCAAGTGTTAGCTGCCAAGATACCCAAAAAACCATGATGTTTAACATCTATATCTTTGGGTTCATCTACTATTCTTCTGGAGACCAGATTAAAGGATCCTAGTGGTGGGAACTAAACCACCAGTGCCTATGCAAAAGCCTCATTTCCTTCCACTGTATGACCAAGAGTCCACAACACTGACAACGCTATGGATTCTCTGTCCTTATTCAGATAACATTTCACATTTCATGAATTAAGGACATTTGTGTCTAAATGAGTAACTCAGAGTTAAGCCCTTAGGGAATTTGAGCTTCTTCCTCCCATACACCAGCAAATATTGAATTGAAGACATGTGAACTGTGCTAGTTGTGAAATAAGCAGAGAACCATCTAAAACCAGCCTTTTATTTCCACCATGAATCAAACCCATGCCATGACATCCCTTTAACTTAGAGTGGAGTAATTTGTCTCTGTTCAACAGAAGACAAAACACATGGATTATGATTTCCTAAAGCCCTGGTTTTTACATATTCTGTGAATTACTTTCCTCTCCAAATTGTGAATGATTGTAGAGCTCTGCTTTATACACCAAAAGAAAACACTTTCATGGAACAAGCTGATACCCAAAATCTCTGGCTCACTGACAGTGGAGGGCATCCAGAGCCACAAATCTAATGTGCACTCACATACAGAATAGAACACAATATGCAAGTATTGCAATTTTTCTAGTCCCTGTTGTAAAAGCCATAACAAATGGGGATGGAGCATTAGGAACTATGTGCATTTTTTTATTCCCATCTAAACCTGCACAGCTCTGCTGGCTCCACAGTATGCAGTAGGCTCCAAGGGCATGAAAGCTCTTAATGCATCCTTAGGTCACACATTGCTGTGCCCAGAATTTGGGGTCCAAGCAAGAAATTCTTCTACAAAGAAGTGAAAAACTTGCCAGTTTTATTATTATTATTATGAGTAAGTCAAAACATCCAGCTGCATTTGAAAAGTTGCTGTTTTGACAGTGTTTTTTATAGCTGTATGGAGCATGTGCAGTTGTTATCGTACCTAAATGTGCTGTCCAAAGCATAGTGTATAACTCTCCAAAAACAAGTGTACATGTCTGCAAATCCAGCCTGCCACAGATTTGGATGTTAATTTCAGCTGCTTTGCTGAGGTTGCTCATCTTTCTTTTTGGCTGTAATATCACAAAATGAACTGCCTTTTTGTCTATCAATAAGGAAATTGATAAGCTGACTGTGGAGTCTGATCAGCACTTTGCATCTTTTTGAAAGTATAAATGAAATTCTCGTGTTTTCTGAGTCTGACTAACAATTTCTATCTTTAAGGCAGCTTGGTTGCTCTGAGATTGCTGCTTTAACTCCTGCATAACATAGTGCTGCCTGCTGTGGGTCGCTGTAATGGCTCTTTTGCTATCCTTCTTTCACGGCAGTGCAGTAGGGCTACCCTCTCCAGAACAATGTACTTACCAGTTATTTCAAGACTGGGAGAAAATAATTATAAATACTTTTCTTTATTTTGATCACTGAGCTCCAGAAGACCATAAATCCTTGTGTTGTTCCTCATTTGGGAGCAAATGGTTATAAAGATCCTGGCTGTTCATTTTAGGATGATTATAAACCATGACTTGCTCATTCTTTCCTCCTAACTTGTTACAGCCTCTTGCTAGATTGCCTTAAAATAGCTGCTCCTATGCCAGACTTCAGATAACTTTATCTTCTGAGGTTTCACAATACAATTGTGCATTAAAAGGGGATATGTGGAACAAATTGGTATTTTCTTCCAGCTTAGTCAGGTTATTTGGTTACATTTTAAGCTTTGATTCCGCACAGACCAAATCTTCCACTCATTAACCAATTATTTTTAAATAGAATATTTATAGATCATAATTTAGTATGCATTTTCTTGAGAAAAAGGGCAAATTAATACATGTAAACATGGATGAATCTATTTAAATACGCTGTCCACAAAATCCTTACAATATGTAAACAACATTTGTTATGCCTTGGAGATAACATATGATTGGACTCACGAGACCCTGTTTATCCTACCAAACATTTTCTTTTATAACTTCAAAGGGAATTTTATATATTTATGGCAATAGCAGGGTGTTAAGTGCAGCTAGACAGAAATTATACCTCAGCTATTTAGTTAATGCCAATAGGGATTAAATTAGATTTTATAGCTGTTAGTAGAAGTCTGTTTTGTAGCTAACAAGTGGGATTTTTAAATCCTGGAAAGCATAATCCTATTATAAAACTGGCAGCTGAATTAACATTATCTAGGAAGCAAGTCTTCACGGATTAACATTTTTTGACATTAACAAAGAAAAACTAATGCTACAGGGATATTAGATGCTTTTCCCAAAAGTAGGAAAAAAAAGAAAGTGAATATAGGACAAGATAAATGGCACAAATAGTGCAGGAGGGAAAAATGGAGTGAAATATGCATGAGGTGAAATCTGGGAGTGGTCATGTTCTGCCTCAAATACAAAGGAAATACATTGAGTAGGAAGAGATACCACAATTGATAATTCATATATAACCCACACATTGATTTGTACGTGCCTTGAGGCTAATTCTCAGTTATCCAAATGAGCATGGGACAGCCACAGAGGCCTTCTCCTGGGAGGCTGCCTCTGCATTCCAGCTGTAGGAAGACTGACAGCAGTGCAGAAGGAACATTCATCCCTTTACTGAAAGGCCCATCAAGCTGTTCCACAGAGACCCTGATGGAGTTCTCCTTACACACTCTGAAGAACAGTTCTGGGACAGTTGCTGCAGGCAGTGGAACAGGGTATGAGTGGGACAATGAACTTGCTTGTCCTGCAATACATAAACTGAATAGCTATAAGGGTATGTACTATGTCATATTTCAATTAAAAAAATCTTTGTCCACATCATAGTTGCAGAACAAAACTTTTATTACCTAAAATTGTGAATTATGCATCTCCTGTAAATTATTTTAAATCTTCTGTGGTTAGAATCCAAGTCTTTACCTAATCACAGCTGCAGCATTGAAATAATGAAATTAGTAATCTTCTGTGTGGAGGGCTAAGAAGAATCCACTTAATAAACCTACCAGTCACAAAAACATGACAAACAATTTCTTCTAGATTTTGCAACATCATAGTCAGTGTTGTTGACCCAGTACAGATTTTATGGTAACTTCTTTTAGCTTCCATCTTGTCTCATAAATTTCTTCTTTCTTATCAAATAGAGAATTTCAATAATTACAAATGAGTGTGAAATACCTAAGTGGCCAAGCTATCTATCTTCCTCTGAAGGCAGTGCCATGAAGAAGAACCTTGGAACCATTATTTCAGTGAGAAAACACATATGATTTGGCATCAACAGGACTAAGATTTATACCCTGTTGTATGCATTTTGCACCAATGATAATGAACCCTACTAGGAATGGGAAATAGCTGTTCAGCCTCTGTTGTGGCTCTTTTTCAAAAATCTGTTCTCCAAATGTGTTCTTTTATTCCATATGCAACAGACCATAAGCCTGATGCTTTAAAGCACACAGGGACCTTGTAGCCACTGCCACAGAGGTCTGAGGTGCTGAGAGTGTTCAGAGAAATGGGCGTACAACGTGCCTGTGATTTCTCACATCAGGAAGGACACAAACTTCATGTCTCCCAGGTGCACATGGTCCTTGATAAATGATCTGTCTTTCCTTCCCCCTTAAGTAATGAGCAGTGCTATGGCATTTTGTTTCCAGGTTTGCTGTCAGAGTAGGAAGGTATATACACTTGGCCCTTAAGACAGGTTGTTTTTAAAATGTTCATCTATCACCTCAGCTTGGGTCAATAGGCTTAGCTCTTCATTTTCCATATGGAAGCAACTGTCAAGTGAGAAATAAAGAAATATTATGTGGAAATAAAGATTATATTATATGACCAGGGAGTTGCAGCCACATCACCTGACTGGATACTCATCATTTGCCTTCAGTCTCTGGAAGAGAGAGATGGAGATGCAAGGGGGCAATGGGCTTACTGAGCAGAACACCCTTCCTCCATATGATCCTATGCCTGCTGTGACTGGCTGCTGCCTGACTCTGAAAGAAGTTATTGAATGGGGAGGGAGGGATGAAGGATGCTTGGCTCTGCCACCCAGCACTCTTGTATCTGAGCATGTGTTTTCCTGGAGTAGATGCTTTGTAGAAGCTCCTTCAGGACCAGCATGTGGAAAACAACAGCGGCAGCACCTGAACATTGCCAGCCAGGGCACCTGACCTCAGAATCTGGCTTCATGTTTTCAAATTTTCTTATCATCCATGAGGTACTATGGAGGTACTGAGGAGAAAAAGAAATGCCCAGAAATGTGAAGGTGGGCTGTGGTTCTCAGTGCTTGAGGCTGTTACAAGCAGCCCTGCACACATATGCTTTATTTTGTAGCTAGAGGTGATTCATGCACTGAGCAACCTCTGGGTAGTGCTTGATGTGAATTGACAGAAACTAGCAGAAAGAGCAACTGGCTTCTAACCTCTGACAGCAATTCCCATTCCTGGTCATCGGACATCACCTCTTCCTACATCCACTTACATTCATTGAGATGTGGTGCAACATAGCAAAACATTGCATGGCTCGTGCCTTCATGAGGGTGATGTTTCCTGCAAGAAAAGCAGCAGCTCTTTGACATAAACAAGGGCTCTCAGAGATCTCCTGCTCCACACTTTTTTTTTGGTTGTTTTTTTGGTTTTGGGTTGGTTTTTTTTTTTGCCATGGAATCTCTGGTATTTCATTGTGCTGCTAGTGGTGAACAGAGCCACAAGTCTCACCTGTCAAAGCCATATAGTCTTGGAAGGCAGACTGAGGTAAAAAAATATAATAATAATAATGATGATGATGATGTATGTTGTGCATATTTAACGAGTAGTGGTGGGAACTCCAGATAATGGCAGAGGCAACATCTGTGAGCTGGTTGTGTCCACTGTAGCTGGAGGTAAGGAGGCTCTTTTCCAGTGTGGTCCAAGAGCTGGTAAGTGGAAGACAGGGTGTGAGGAAATGCTAGGGAAGCAAATGAGGTGCTGCTGAGGAACAGTGGAACAAAGCAGCAGCCTCTCAACTCAATGAAGTCTTGCCTGGGGTTTCACATTGGGCTGCCTATAGGCCCTTTTTTTACTCTCACTCTCCAAGAGAAGAGAGCTTGTGCTACCTTTTAAATGGGCAAGCTACATGCAGGAAGTTCCCACCTTGTCAGCCAGACAAGTGGCACCCTGAACTCCATAAGTGCTTAAGAAACTTATAATGTGTTGTAAATCTGCTATGGCTATCAAGCCCAATTCCTTGAGTGAAGCAGAGCATTTATAGAATTGTGACTTTTTTTTTGTTTTACTGATGAATGTATCTGGCAGGGGAAACTAGAACTTCCATTTGGGATCATTTGTTGCATTAGCACATTCCCTTTGAAGTTGCTTTATGCAGCAGTGTCAAAAGCTTTCTCACATCTTGACTGCCCTCCACAGTCTCTCAACACCTCTCTCAAAGTAAGTGGCCAAAGCTGGAGATTGCATTTCAGGAGCAGCTTCACAGCTTCACCAGTGCTGAGTAATTATCATGAAATCATGATGTCAGCTTGTTTTGTCCTGTCTTCTTCTTTACCCAGGTAGAATCAAGAGATATCATGAACAATAGACTTTGTTCTTACTTCATCATGCAGCTTCACAATTTCAGGTATTTTGAAGCATCCTTAGGACTGGAACATGTTATAGTTGCCTTGAGTTAACTTTAGACAGCTGCATTCAAGAGTGCTATTCCTACACATATCCCTGAATGTACTCTTAAGTGCTTGAAAGTTAGCTTTTGTGCCTACTAGCAATGTTTCTGTCTTCTTGTGGGAGCTTGTTGTCTCTTTATGCCAAGGCTATCAGACAAATATCTTCTGTCTAAGGCACTTGAGCTATCAAAATTTGCCTAGCAGACTGACAAGAGACACATGCAAAGCACAGAAGCCATGGCTTTATTTTAATATGGCTAGGCTAGAAAAGAGGAAATAATGGTCATGTCCATGGTGGCATCAGTAAAAGGCTTACCGAAAGCTGATGGATCAGAGTCAGAGGGAAAGCCAGAATACAGGAATGTCTTGATGGTGACTGATCAAGGAGAGACTGAGGACAAGTATTTCTTTAAACAATTGAAGGAAGTATCTAAAATTCTTTTTTACTCTCATGGAGAACTTTAACCATGCTAGAATCTACTGACAGGAGCACGTGATGGGTCACAAGAAACTCAGATTTCTGGAATGCAAGAAAGACAAATTTTTGGTGGAAGCACCGAGCAACTAACTAGGGGAGATGCTTTGCTGGAATCCTGAATGAAAATGAACTGTCAGTCAATTGCAGTTTTGGCGGCAGGAGCTGTCAGATGCTGGAGTTTATGATCCTAAGGCAGTGATGAAGGCAAGGACACAAGACTTCAGCTGTAGACAGAACCAATTCCACATTAAGCTTCCCCTGGAGACAAGGGAGCTCATAAGGGCTAGTCAGACTGTAGTGACAATCTGCACAAAATACAAAAAAAATCATCTGAAGGGTGGAAGAACAGGCAGGCATGGCAGACAGCCAGCTTGCTGCAAAGGGAACTCTTGATTTAACTCAAACACAAAAAGGAAGAATACGGGAAATGGATGCAGGAATGAGCTCCCAAGGAGGAATGCAGAAATATTACCTGGATATGTAAGCACAGAATGAGGAAGGCCAAAGACTGGCTGGAATCAACAGCCACAGCCTGCCTGAAGGAAGATGCTGACTGGAGACAAAGGGAATAAAGTCTTTTCCATGCAGGTGGTCAGCCATTGGAAGAGGCTGCTCAGAGCACTGGTCTATCCTTGCTCCATGGGGATATCCAAGCCCTGGCTGGGTGAGGCCCTTATCAGCTTGGTGTAGAGTGGTAGATAACCCTGCTTTGAGGAGGCAGATGGATGAAGTGGTCTCCTTTCCTTCCTGAAATAGATGTGTGATTGCATGATTTTCTTAGTGGTTAGAAAACTTGTCCAGGAAGCCAGGAGCACAGGCCTATTTGTCCTTATCTGGAGTGATGACAGCAGCACCCTGCTTGCTGAATAAAACTCTGGTGCTCCATCTGTACTTATGCACCCCTGTGGCAGAGACATCCTCCACCTTGCTTTAAATAAGTAGATATTAACTGGGCCACAGATCAAATCTAGGCCTGAAGCTGACTTTCTAGCTTAGTGGTCAGGACATGAACCTAAGAGAAGACAGACCTGGATTTATATCTGTGTTCCAGGGACAGATTGTACATTTTGGTCTATGACTTTTTTTTTCAAGCATCACAGTGCATGTGTCCCTCTGTGGTTCTATTCCTAGTTTACTGACATCATCAAGAAATCAGATCCTCAACAGACATGAAACTGATACCATCGCTATACTAGCAGGGAAATTTTCATTTCTGTGTTTTCCTAATAGCCTGCCAGCTCCATGAGCAGCTTGTCCTGTTTAAATACCTTGAAACAATTTGTGCAGTTTTTACTGCTTTTCTAATTGTAACTAGAAAATTATGCATTTTACTTTTAACTGCCAAGAGATATTTTCTCCCTCCCTCTGTACTCTTCCCTCACCTGTTGCAGTTCAATAAACAATTCAAGCCTGTTGTTCTTTTTGTTGGAAGGGCCTGGATAGAGACTGAAAGGACCAGAAAAATTAAAAAACTATGTGCTTGCAGCTGCTGAATCCAGCAGCTGGTTATTACCAGTTTCACCATCAATGAGGCTGAGCAAGTGTTCCTCAGATCCCATTAACAGGTCAATTTCCCTTACCGTTAGCCTGAGAATTATCACCTCTTACTGTCCATAGACAAATATATTGTTAGCAAATTAAAGGCAAGATTTCTCAAAGTCAGAGATTAAAGGCGAGAAGCTTGCTGTCAACTTTTTTTTCAACAGAAGTCGGATGTTAGGCTGTTATTCCAAATTCTGTTCATCTAGAGATGTAGCTATGAAATGAACAGCTGCAAGTGTGGCATGCTTGAGCATTTTGTAGAATTAAGTCAGAGACTTCACTGATGCATGTTTTATTTGCAAGTAAAAATTCAAAGCACTGTATCACTCAGCTGGGCTGACCCACATGTGAGGGTCTGTATGTGCAGCATGTTTTACTGATCCTTTTGTAGAAGGTGATGGAGGAGGAGGAGGAGCAGCTCAACTGGGTTAAGCACAGTAGATGGTTTAGATAGGAGCTTCTGGCTACCCTGCTGCTCTTGCAGTTGATTAGCTGTTTTCAGTAATTATGCATTTCCATCAGGGGTGCAATGGTTATCACCTCTGGTAATGAGATTACTCCCATTTCATACAAGTGTAATGTTCTGCCGGTTCCCTTTTGGCACTTTACACATTTCCGTGCCTCGCGCTTCCAGCGCTTGCCGAGGTTGCACACCATCTTCTCTCCTGTGCACTCATCGAACCATGCAAATGGGTTCCCCAGCATTAGTCAGTGGAAGCAAGGTAGCCAAGGTAGCCTCACAGCACGTGCAGTAAAGAGCTTGCTTTGCAGTAACCACAGTGAACTAGTTCTGGGCTTTGTTGTTGTTGTTGTTGTTGTTGTGCAGCCACTTTTTCCCAAGTGGCTGCACCAGGCTGTCACAGAATGGGAATGACATGTTTTTCACTTATGTGAAAGTATCTCTTTAACCCGTGACATAGCATCCCAAAGCATGGCTTTGCACCCCATTCACCACAGTAGGAAAGGCACCATCCTTTCATCACAATATTGAAAAACTTGCAGACTTTGCTTGGATTTCCTAAATACAGACTACTCATTCCCCAAAGCACTGTTAAAAATCATTATTGTCAATTATAGGACAAGCCAGAGAAGCGGATACTGATGTTGCATCTGACTTAGACAAATTATTTGTCCATTCTTCTGGTGGAAATTTCCCTAGAAATCTTTTAAATAGCAAGAAAGAGGAACACCCTACAAAAGGAGAAGTAAGTCATTGAAGAAGGTACAAAATTGTAATGCACACTTCTGGAGCATAACAAAGAGGAAGGAGTATGCAGTGAAACATTATACTGCACAGAGCTGCAGATTCCAGGCATTCCTTTTGATGGAGCCTCTGAAGGAAGTATAGAGGCTGTGTATCCCTTTTGAGGCAGCTTTACAGGTCACAGATCTGGCCTAAACAAAAGTATTTTTTTTCTAAACTACTCCTTTCATTTTCCTCCTCCTCATGTCAGGACTCCAGCAGAGTTTTGTAAGCAGTCCAAGGGCCATCCTGGCAGCATCTACCTCCCTGCCTCTGGGGACTGATTCCAGGTCATAGATCAGAGGGAAGGTATACTTCACAGAGTGCCTTGGCGCAAGCACACCTCCTTTCATGGGTTTTTTTTTTCCCCTTCCAGAGTGTGGCATGAAAAGGGCAACACTGTAGGCTACCAATCAACCACCTCCTTAAAATAAACCCCATCATCACAGTATCTTTCATGTAGACATCCCAGGGTGTAAGCTGCATGGTGCAAAGAAGGGCATCTGGTTTTCACCCTGTTCTGAAAATTGAGTGAGTACATAAATGCAGGTTTTGCCAAGAAATATAAATGCCAGTGCTTGAGCAGCAGCCTTGGAGTGTGGAGACATCCTGGACTCTCCATGTGATTCCAGAAGCCATGTGACAAGTTCCTTTAATGCTTTTTGCCATTTAAATTGATCCAAGATACCAAAAGATAAGCTATAAAATTCCCCTTCTGTGTGAAGGTGCCAGATTTCTAAAAGAAAGAATCCCATCAGGAGACCAGGAAACAAAGCTACCTCTGCAGAAAACCTCTCCCTGTCACTTCCAGAAAAGGTCTTCATCCTGAAGGTGCTGCTAAAACCAAGTGCTTCCAAGCAATTTAGGGGAAAAGACACTGGAGGTGCCTTCTTTGGGAATGGGAAGACCTGAGACTCCTTCACCAAGAGGAGGTACAAAGGAGCTGCCAGAGGCAGTCCTGCCACTCAAGGAAACAGTCTCCTCCCTTCCTGCTTTTCCATGTATGGTTTCTTGCCTGCAGCCCTTGTTTGCAGCATGCTAAAATGAAACAGGGTGGTGCATTTGCTTTCTTTGGGCTTTAGAGAATCAGGCTTTTGGAGGCCAGGCACCAGCTGTGACGTTAAATTGATAAGATCTACATTTCACCAGAGTCAGACATTTAATTCACCCTTGAAAAGTCAGAAACTGTATTTCTGAGAACCTGCTATTAGGAGATGATTTGACTATGCTCTTTAATTCAATTTAATCTACTCATTCTAATTATATGCTCATTTATTCTCTATCTGAGGATAAAAAAAAAATATAAAATTTGAGATTTTTTTCAGCATTGCATGAGATCACTAAGCCAGGGTCATGTATGTGCTATGAAGACAAAACCAGATTTTCATTGAAAGGGTTTGATAAGGGGCTTGCATTGTTGCAGAGGGAAACACACTTGGAAAATCTCACTATTGAACTTATTACTTCATGTGAAGCAATAGCTGCAATAATAAGAAAAAAAATCGCATCTAATTTCCTGAAAAGGTGGGAGGTAGAGAGAATGTATTTTAATAGCAGTTGTATCATTAACTCTTTGAGATTCCAGTGTATTTCAGTGTTCTCTAAACACAGCTGTACAGTAAAAGTGCCAGTGCTGGCACAAGCAGCATCTGAGAAAGTTCCCCGTTGTGCCAAGACTGTGACATTGCGTTCTGCTGGAGATCTCTCTGGCTTCGTTTCATGCATACCTAGCAGATTTAGCAGATTGTGAAAATGAATGTTTTCCATTCTCATGGCTGATTTTTGCATGCATCTGTTCACTCATCTAAACCTTAGTTACATGCTGCTATGAGAATGAAAGGGTATAATTTTTTCCTTGGAAATTTGGATTGTTTCATGCACCACAATTTCTGCTTAAGGATCTTGCACAGCAATTGTGAAACACTTGTCTCACTAATGTCTTAGAAAAAATTATAGCTACAGGGATGCATTTCTCTCTCCTTCTGCATGCATATCTGGGCTTCATGTAGTAGGAATTATGTGCATAAATCAAGAGAAAAGTACTCCCCCTAGAATGGAAAATACCTGTTGGCAGGTACCAAAAGATAAATATTTAAACATGACATTTGCATATAACATTAATAAACCACACTGATTATGTTGCAAATTCTGTATTGTAATTCACAGTGCTTACTTCATATACCAGGTTGCAAGTTACTGTGAGTGCACAGAGTTTGCCAAATTGTTTGAATATTGTAGCTGTGCTATATTACAGGGCTTACACAGGCATTTATGTGCTGAACACTCCTCATTTTATTTTTCTTGAAAAAACATAGCCTGGCAATTAGGTCGATACAATGAGCTTGAATAGGGTTATGAGAGAAAATGAATGTATGTGACACTCCAGAATTAACAGTGTTTGCACTCTTGCTTCTTAAAAGTTACCTATCTCACATATAATATTTTTATGCTGTAATTTCTCTGTGTTAACCATTCTAAATAACCTTTAATATTTTTTTTCCATAAAGGAAGAGTTAAAATGGCTTAACCACATTCTCATAAGAGATCTAGGCAAAGACAAAGGCTGAGATTCAGATAGCTCTCAGCCCACCCAGCCCTTGAAACATTGCTAGTAAACAGCACAAGTCTGGAGTTTTTCTTCAAAATTATTTGTGTTCTGCAGATTTGTATTGCCTTTGTTGCAGAGATGTACTTCTGTGAGCCTTGTCCCCATGCCACCAAAATTAACATGCACCATCTGAAAGGTAAAGACAAGGATACAAAGCCAAAAAGCCATCAGTAGGAGCATTGTGCCCCACAGCACTCTCTTAGCACACTCGCTTCTTGTGCATCCAAAGCACCCATTAAACCTTTATATCACTCTTCAGAGACTGTAATTTCTTTTTCCATAGCATAAAGTTTACTGGTTCTTCTCTTTTCTAAGGCACCCTCTTTGCTGGGTAGTCACACAAAAGGAACAGAGCTAAAAAGTGAGTCACATTAGTCATGCTGCGTAAGGTCCAGTGAAGTGGATTTCCAATTATTGCTAATCTATTCAGGGGTAAATTGTTGCACTGTGAGGGGGCGAGCAGTAGGGGTGGGTGCAGAGCCCAGCGGGCGCCTGGCGGGGCACGCCGCGCTCAGCCTGTCATGGTTGCTGCATTTCCCAGAGCCTGGCTTCCAGCTGCAAGCACACACATGCAGAGGCCCCTCTGCTGTCTCACAGAAGGACGAAGGAAAGATTGGGTTTTGCTGTCCCCTTACTCCTCTGTGCTCGCTCTGGCCACCCAGATTGCACATGGGAGCTGAGCTGGACCTAGTCACAGGAACATCAGGTCTGCCCTTGGGCTGGGTCCTGCCAGAGGCTTCTGTGAGGATGGGGTGCTTCCTGCCCATCTCTGTCACCTGAACCTGTAGCAGTGCTGTGGGGCAACATCCAGGGACCCAAGAGGTCTCAGGGTGAGCCTCCACTGTCACACGTGCTTGGCTGCACCCAGCCACAGAGACAAATGAGAAAGTGTGGCCATGAGCAGCAGTGGGCTTTAGCTGGCATGCTGTAGTCCAGGGAGCTCCTTGTGGAACACATCTCTCCTGCCTTGTGCCCTGACACAGTGCTGCTCCTTTAGCTTTGTCATCAGCATGGGTCCAAACCATTGCACACCAGGCACTGCTCAGCTCTGCATTTTCTTCCCTCCAACTTCCATGGCTTCAGTAAGGACACGTAGGAGAATTCGTATTTCGTTTTCAAGAGCCTGTCTTGTGCAAGCCAGTACATACGCTGTCCATGTTCTGGCAATGTAAGGTAGGGAAAGTCCCCAGTCACCTCATAGAGCAGCTAGTCAATGCTTTCTTATGCAACTGGAAAGCTCACGTGTGTGGGCACCTCAGCCAGTATGATCAGAGCGCTGGATAAAGACATCTTTGCATTTTTTAGCTACACAGCCTTGTGGTTGGGAGCAGCTGGTTTGGTTTTAGGGGTAAGCTGTGTGTTTCTGGCTGGGAGAAGTAGCTGCCCATGGGAACTAAATCTATCTGGGCCGTTCCCCGAGGTCCACACTCTCTGCTCTGACTAAAGGCTATTTCCCAGTCAAGCTTGCCAGCCTTTCTCTGGAAAGGAGCTAGCTACTAATTTTCACAAGCTGTGTCTTAGTGAACTTTTGAGGACCTTCTGGAAAGCTGAGGATCTTTTCAATGAAGTTTAGACATGCTACTTTAAAAGTCTCATTTAGCCCATCCAAACCTCTAAATCAAAGACAATTAAAGTATTGTATCATAGCAATTTTCTCTGCTCAGGGATCACAGTGGTACTTGTAGAGCCAGAAAGGCTGTATTTTCCTTCTTAGACTAGGAAGAAATACACTGAAACAGGTGGGGTTTGGAGCTTTACAGATTGAAATTTATCCTGCTGTCTCTTGCATTAATTTAAAATTTCCATTCTGTTAAACTCAAAGGAAAATCATGTTTCTTTAAGGAAACAAAATGCCCTTAGACTTTTTACGACCCTGCATGCTTGGGGGTAGCAACAATAAGAATAACCAATCTTATTTTACCAATTCCTAAATAGCCTATGATACTCTGCAAAACTTTCCTGCATATTTTTAATACGTTTGTGCTAATTTGTCATAGAATTGCAGGTTTGGGCAGAAGGTTGTAAAGTGTTTACATTTGTGAAGATTTTGTTAAACTGGAATGCTGCTGTATTCTCCACTGGTCTGATATTTTACATAATGGAGATGTAAGTTTTCTTGCCTTCCCCTTTTTTCTTTTTCCATTGCAAAATGTAAGAGCTGAGAAGCAATTAGAAATGGTGTTTTTCTTTTGGCAACTAAAACCTGTTAATAGTTGGAAAGTTATGTTTGCGGCATAGATTGCTAATAAAATTCGCCTCTTCCTGCCAAAATCAGAGATTCCAATTTTCAACATCTCCCCAGTCTCTCTCTCTGCACGAGCCATTCACACCGAACTCGCTGCACTTCTGGCTGTTTTGCTCGTGCACTCTGTCAAAAAATATTTTCTGCATCTCTAATTTCATCAAGATATGCTTGACTGGGAGTGTCAGCATCACCGAGCAGTGGTGTTTATTTCAAAATTCGCTGCATCCGTGGCTGCGGCAGTGAACAACTGAAATATCAGTGAGGAACCAGACCTCCAAGGTGCCGCGGTTTGTTGGAGTGTTTGTGCAATTAGGTGGGAAACGTCACTCTTGTGTGACTGCCCGTGCTTCAGCAGTGCTCTGTTGACCACATAGCATCCATTTCTAGTATTTACATCAGCAAAGGGTGATATGTAAAAGCTCAGGATGTAATGGTTGTGTGCACCATATTATGAGAAATAAAAAATTCTCACTTTTTGTCTCCCTTAAGTCATAGTAACGCATTTTTAAATAGCAGTCTGCAGTGATATTTATCTGGTCGTGCAATTGCCAAGGTATTTCTGATACTGAGATACAGTCAGCAGTGGTCAGGCTTTGGTAGTCTGAAGTCAGATGTGGTTAGGACGGCAAAGGTAAGGGCAAAGACTTAAAAAAAATAAATGGAAACATGTGGGGTGTCTGCCTGTCTCTTAAATATGAGTTATTCTGGGGGACATCAGTCTTTTTTGAAGTGAAGCTTTAACATTCATGTATTCTCACTTTCACTGTTGATTGTGATCTACCCTGGACACAATGGTGTTTTTCTCTTATCCTGGCTATTTTATTGTCCTTATTTTCTTGCCCTGCTTTCAGCACTGGTATGCTGGGAGAGGTAGATGCCCAGGCTGTCAAGTGAGTGACATCAAGGCATTGCACTTCTATTCAGAGCTGGACATGGTATTGCACAGCGAGGGGTCACGTGTTGGAAGCAGGCAGCTGCCTGGACACTCAGAGGTGTGGGGTACAGCTGGGCTGGTGTGGCCCAACATGGAAAACTGACCAGTGAAGTCAGTTCACATTGTGTGTAAATCCAACCATTGCTGATCTTCCCCTGAATATATTTAGCAAGGGAATTGGGTTTAGGAGGTGATTGTTTTGAATGATGAGCTGTTCATTACATCTGTTTTCCTTGACTGCTGATGTGAAATAATTGACAGATGAAATGTGAGAGGATAATTTCATGTTTCACACCAGTGAGTCCATTTTATTTGGTACCCTTCTCACATGATTGGGGAAGACTAGTGTCATATGAATCCTTTGCCTAACTGAATGGTGAATCAGCAGGTCAATGATGAGGTCATACCAAGACCTCCTGAAAAGCTTTTTATTGTTGTTTGTGTTGAATTGGGTTTTGTGTCTGAGTAGGTTTCATGATGCAGCATGCAGTTGAAATACTTTCCCCTTGGTTCATATTTATTCCTGTTTGGCACTGCCAAGGATTGCAGCTCTCTGACAGAAACAATACTTGGTAACATCCCTTTTTCTGGCAGGTTTAGCAGAGTCACCAGTGGTTGGTCAGACACAGACAGTGGCCAGTGCTTGCAGTCCAGGGATAAAATCTTTGTCTTGGGAATGAGCGGTACTTGCATGAGCTTGTGATACCTTGTCAGGGAAAACTGTGTGCTTGGGCTCGGCCTGCATCAGGCAAGCCTAATAAATCTTGGAATTTAATCAGAAGAGAAGGGCCAGACACAAGTGAAACAAAACCTGTGGTAAGTTTTATCCTGGTAGATGGGTCTGAAGTATCCTTAACTGCTTGCTTTGTTTCAGATGCAACTGGCACATAGCAGAGGGCAGCCCTGTGTGCTGTGAAATATAATGACTGAGCCAAACCACAGCAGGTACTCCTGGTGGAAATGAGACCTTAGTCACCAGGAACAGCTCTCCAGAGTAGTCACCAGTGCTCAAAGGCTGCTGCCCAGTGCAGGAGCTTGCAAAGCAAGGCAAAAGTGCAGAAAATCTCCTCCTTTCTCCACTACAGATTGGAAATTAATTTTTGTGTCATAATTCTGAAGCTTCATGGGGATCTATAAGATCGTATTTGCCTCATGTCTTTCAGTGGCAGTGCTTGATTCTGAAAAGATAACAGCATTTCCTTCTGCTGCCCCCATGACAGAAGAGGGTGAGGGAGTCAGAGCATGGCTGCTAATGTGAGCACAACATTGGTGACACCATCCTGTCATTCAGAGTCCTAATCCTTTCCGTATTTCTGAGGTGCCTGTCTGTAGAGTTTCCTTGATGCACCAGTGCTCTGGGAATAGAGCAGATTTCTAACTTACAGAGGGCTCTGCACAATTGCCACCTCACACACTCCTAGCACAAGATAAATAATTGCTCTACGTTTGTGCTTCTATCAATGGTTCTATTCTTGAGGCTGTTCCAGTCCCAGTGCTCGCTCTCCCTGCCAGCAGGTGCGGGGAGCTCAGCGAGGGTGGTCCAGCTCGGCACACTCTGCCAGGGGCTATCCTGTGTTTCTCAAACACAGCTTCTCCAGCCGGCGGATGAGCTCCAGAGGGAGTCCTAGACAGTCCTGCACTGGGCAGCAGAAGCTGGCAGCCACACAGGGCCTCAAGGATGTCGTTTATAAAGCCGGGAAAAAACCCCCTCCTGCGGTGTGGTGCTCTGTGCCAAGGCCATCATCCTTCCAGCCAAGGCAGGCTGGATGGGTCTCCCACAAGAGCCTGTCAGCCCCTTTCATTAGGCAGCCAGAGGGGCTGCTGCTGAGTGATGCACGGCACCTCCTTCCACCCCATGCGTGCTTCCTGCCAGCCCCAGGAACAAGAGGCTGCGATTAGAAATCAAACTCCAGTTCTTCTGCATGACTGTGCAGGGCATATTGGTATTAGAAAACACCACCACCACCACCCCCCTCCCCCTTTATTTATTTATTTAAAATAAACAGTTTGGATTGTTTGTTTTTTTTCTGGCATCAGTGGTTTTGTTCTCATCCCCCCACACCCCCTCCTCCAGAGGTGTGGGATTATTCGGGATGTGGATTTCAGGGTTTTGTCCATCTTGTTACAGCGAATGCATCACCTGCGTGACTCAGTCATTCTTTGGCTGCCTGGGGAGAGAGGCCTTCAAGAGCAGTTGCAACAATAATCCTGTCTCATTACGGCCCATGGCACTGCTGCTGTGAAAGTAGGCAAGCTAGCAGATCTCCTTCTTAGAAAATACCAGTCTAGCCGTGCGGAAAAACTACCTTCTATTACTGGGTAGTCAACACTCTACTGTGGGCTTCCATAGATGGGATAATTTAAATCACAATAATTAAAATGAAAAAGTGATGCCAGGATAGAGCAATTTCCCTTTCCTTCATCTGATATATCTAGTGAGAAAAGAAACTGCAAAAATCTCTGTTGATAACAAAAGAAAAAATCAAAATAGCCTGTGGGTATACTAAATAGTTGTAAAAAGCAGATTTACAAAATCCTCATGATGCTCTGTGTTTGTCTGGTGAACTTTTCCCCTGCATTTGGGGGCAAATGCTCAGACTCTATGCAGTCAGTGGGTCCTACTTTAAGTCACTAGCTCAGTTTGCCACTCGTGGTCTGCCAGGCTTTTCCAAACCACAGCCCATTCACTGGCATTTCCTCCATGCCACACATCTTCTGGGGAATACCCATTCTTCAAGTACAAGGGCTGGAATAAGTTTAGGTAAAGGTTTAGGAGATCCTCTCCATAAGAAAGAACTGTGAACTGTCACTGAAGGCTCTTCCAATTAATTCATCTCTTCCTATAAATCCATCTGGGACCACTGGGAACAGTGGTTCTACTACAGCCTTTGTCCTGCTATAGCCACCATCATGGGGCAGCAGAAAGCTGCTTCCCTCAGCCCATCCTGTGGCCATGGCTTCCCCAGAAGCTTTCCCTTTGCCTGCTTCCAGGCCTGGCCAAGGAGCTCCCTGGAGCCACATGGGGTCCTCCAAATGGGGGCTTCTGGAGCTGGAGTTTTGCTCACTCACACTCCCACTGAGTGGCCAGAATGGCACTGCCGTATTTTAGAGAATTCACTGCAGGAACATCCTCCCAAACCATAGATGTCCTTGCCAAGGAAGGGTAGTCAAGCTTATGTTTTCCATAAGAAAGATGTTTCCTGAATGATAATTTTTTTTCTCTGATTCTCTGTATTAACATATTTTTTTTAAAGAGAAAATATTTCTTCTCACATGTGACTGTGTATTTTAAATATAATTAAAGGGAAACTAGTCTTTTTTTTCTGCCTCTAAAGAGTTGAATTTATACATTTTAATATGAAGATATTCTCAGTAGGGAGCAGGAGCCTATCATTGGCTTCTAATACAGGCAACACAAACTGCAAATCTAAAAGAAAGGGCTATGGCACAGAAAGGAGGAAGCGGATTTTAGATACAGAAGGAGAATACAAGTATTTAGACCATATCTGTAGCTATAAAGCTAGAGATAAAAGGCTTTTTCCTTTATATTTTCTTTTTATTGTTTTTTTATAGTGCAGTACAATACAAACATTACAACCTGGCTGACTCCTGCAGAGATGCCAGGCACTAGCATCATGTCCAAAAATTAGCTTTATACATATGCTAAATTAAAGATTGGCAGCCGCAGCAGCACAAATCCCATATTGGCAGCAGTTTGCAAATCCCACGTTGGCAGTCTTCTCCACATGAAAGAAGAGAGGAAATACAAAGGGCAAAAAGCCCAAGAGTCTTTCTCTAGCGAATAGCAGCAAATGGAACACAGAAACTATCTGCAGGGAAAAAAATCTCCAGATTACTGGAGATAAAAGAATATAGCTGAATCTGTGATGAGCTCGAACAAGGGCCCATTTACACCTTTTGGAGAAAGAGACATTATTAGTAAGCAAATGTTATTTTGGTGGAAAGGGTGGGAGTCTGCTGCCAGACAGAGGACAGCACTAGCCCCTGCATCATCTGCAGTCAAGGGGGGCTGGATTCTTCTTCAACACTTGTGCAAAGATTCCTTTCAATCTCTTTAATTTGGGTTTTGCTAAATGTATTGAACCTAAAGCATATAGGGTGAATTGGGTTCTCCTTTTCAAATTGTGTGTTTTGATTTATCTGCAGAAAAAAATTATTGCGTGTTTTATGAACTTATCAAAATTGTCGTTGTTTTTAATTCATTCATCCGAACACCCATATTTTCATGTTAATTCTGTTTATAGCTGTGTTCAGGGTGCATTTTACAGCAACAAGTGGTTTCTCTTACATGTATGGGTGGCAGCAGTTCAATGTAGGTCTGCTCAGCTGGGATGGATTACTTAGCTTCTCCAACCTGCCCACCTATGTAATTTTGGCTGCTCTGGCTCCCTTCTTTTTGGACATGGGTCTGGTGCACAGCATCCCCTGCCTTGTTGCATTTGGCTTTCCCACCCTCTGCAGTGTGGTGCACTGGCCACCACATCAGCTAACCTGCCACGGAAACTGTGCCATTTCCAGGATGCTGTTTATTTTCAGCAGCTGACACAATACAGAAAGAAGCATGTGCTGGGAGAAAACAAAGACCCTATAAAGGGGATCAGAGCTGTGCTTGGAGTCTCCAGCCACCAGTACCATCTCCTGTGCCATCCAGACCATGCAGAGGGAGAGCCAGACTGCAGGTGGATCTGGAATTACAGAGCACTCCAGTGTCTGTCCTGCAGGAGAGGGAGAGGCAGGCGGTCCAGCAACCACAGTGAGGACTTAGCAGCAGAGCAAGAGCTGCAGGATGAGAAGGACCACATACATAGCTGATGAACTCCCCTGCAAAGAGGGAACAAAACCACTGCCATGGCCACCTGGAAGCTGATGATTGTGCAGATTTCTCTGCTACACTACCGAACATTCGTGACTGCAAAGTGAAAGCCAGCAGAGCTGTTGGCCCTCTCTTCTCACAGATGATAGACTCATGGGTTGTCAAAGTGCTCTTCTTTGCATTGGCTTTCCAGCTGCACCAAGAGATGGGATCTAAAAGCTGGACATGGGATGTAGTTGAGGAGAAAGTGTTGTTACTGTATTATTCATTACTGACCTCTGCTAGTCATGTTCTGGACAAAGGCCCTTAGGTTTTCTGCTGAGGCACTCACTGAAGCCTGGCTGTGCTCCACACTTGTGGTGGCTTTCTCTGCCAAGTCTGATTTTGCACGTTCACTCTGTGGAGTCTTCTCTCAACTCTGCAGCCCTGGTTTTGTTCCCAGGGTTTCTCTAGAGCCTGTAGGACCAGCTGTGTCCTTGAGTTGTCTCCCTTTGGCTGTGGATGCCAAGATGCTTCAAACAAGAAAAATTACCAAGTGGCACGTTCCAAGCAAATCAAAAAGCAGCTCTGTTTCACACAATGAATAGTTAGACTCATTTTCCTTTCGATAGTGTGGCAATGAACATCAGTCAAAAAGCAAGAGTATATTCATGAAATAATCCAGTCAAGGCCTATTAATCACAAAGGGCCTGCCACTCGTTCCAAGGATCTCCCATCCAGTGTAAGTAGAAGGAGAAAGTTGTTCTCTTCTTACTCCTGGCAATTGACAGCCTCTGTGAAAGACGAATGCATCAAGACTAGCTTCCAAAATACAAGACAGTGAGGAGAAAGTGCTTAAACTGACTTTTTTGGTGATGACTCTGACCATTTGAAGGCATCACACAGACCAGTGGATGTGACTTGGACCCATGCTATTCTAGGCTGATGAATGCACATCTTGGCTCATGCCAAGCATATCCTTATTCTGTGATTGCATACTGTGCCTGCAGTACATTAAACCATTGAGAAGAGTTTCTGGGCAGGTTTTTCTGGAAAAGCTTGCTGTGCTGGGAATCTCTTTTGTCAGCTCAAGTTTAAGTTTGATTTTTATAAATCCTGAAGCATTGATGAAGTTCAGAGGAAGATCTGTAATTATGTATAGGCTTTGCTGTGTAAAATTCCTGGCTCTCACAAAATCAATATCATGTAATACATAGCCATTAGTCCAAGTGAGTAAGCCTGTAAGGAGAAAGTCCTTAGGCCATGGAAAGTTTAGGCCCTGTGTCTGCTCCTGGGAGCAGAGAATTTTTGACAGCCTCTGTGAAAGATGAATGCATCAAGAGCAGCTTCCAAAATACAGGAGAGTGAGGAGATGGAGCTTAGGCTGACTTTTTGGTGATGACTGGCCATTTGAAGGCATCACACAGACTGAAGGATGTGACTTGGATCCATGCTATTCTAGGCTGACAAATGTGCATCTTGGCTCATGCATCAAAGTTAAGCCACTCTCCTCATGAATCATCATGGTCCTGCACATAAGGGAGGGTAACCACATCCAAGGGACAGCCAGGTGGCTTTGGAAGGGTGGGAATGGAAGGGAAATAAGAAGGAATCCATGAGAAATCCATGGTTAGCTGAGGGAAGTCCAGTCATTTTTGTGCACACTCACAGCCTCTGATCTGGGCTACAGTTACCATTTTAGAAATTTTGAGCAGCCTTCACCTGGCAGAGGGACCTTATGTTGCATCAGTGCTTCACATCATGTGGTCGAAATTATTTTTAAATCTTGGATTAGGTGCTTTAATCATTAGGCACACTTCCCCGCTGACAACGGGTTTTTGGTTTTTGTAACTTCTTCATAGTCCTTATCCAAAATGCTAGTGATGCTTCTCTTTGCTTCTGTTCAAGAACTTACCACTTTTAGTGAAGCATTCAAATGCTTGATTCATTTGTACATGCCTTGCATCTTGATTATAGTTAAAGCAAACAATACATATTTATCTATTTTAATCTCTTTTTTTCACTTTGCTCCTTTTTGCTTCCATTGAAACTTATTTCTATTCATTATGGTCTTTCTGATGACAAAGTGACCAGAATTAGAAGTAAAAACTGGCAATGCTGTTGTTGCTGAGCTGTGCAGAGATGGAGATGACATGATACAGCTCCATTGGCCCTTTTTTTGATTACTGCACAGTCGTGTAGCACATCCCTCTCTCACTCTCATCCCTCATTAGCCACACTGCCACTTTGGCTTTGTCTTTCACACTCATGGTCTGTGGCTTTGAATTTTGATTTTATCCCTATCTCTTCTTTATTTCATTTTCATCCTCTTGAACCACTTTTATTTCATGCTATGGCCATTAGAAATTTTTACTAGGATGATGTTCACATTTTCTCCAAGACCATCAACATAGATGCAAATTAGAGAAAAAATCCAGCAGGAGTACTCTGGACACTTTTCTTAACTCAATCTGATTATTTTGCTGTTTATTTCAGCTTATGATCTGCTTAACAATCTTTTCCAGCAATGCATCTTTTCCCCCTTGAACGTTAATTTTGAGTGCTCAGATCTCAGTGGTAAAATATGTAAATTGCACTGAATATGTGAGAAAATCTTGAGCAGTAAAATGCTGCTGCAATGCATAATTGTTGGAATTGTCCTCCTGACTCCACTGCGTTATTTTCCTTCTATTATATCACAATGGCATGAGCACATATATCAAAAAGCTGAAACGTGCAGGAATCATGACCGTCTACTCCTCCCCCATGTCCTGTCAGTTTCTTCATCCCAGATTAGTGTCTGTTGGCTTGGGAAGCAAAGAGGGAGCAGATGGACCACAAAATGAGATTCTGTAACCTTCTTACCCAATAGATCTGCTTTCTGCATGTATTCAGACATATTTACTTACTGTAGTGACAATTATCAGTTTTATTTCTTTTAAGAAAACCAAACAACTTCAGCTCAGTATGAAAGAGCAAACTAATTTGTCTTCTGGCACCGTTACTGTCCATATAATTTCAAATCAATTAGGAGAAATGTGGCTGAATTCCTATCTGCACAATACCTGAATATGCCCATTAAATTCATAGACATGCTTAGGTATAAGGGCACAAACACAGCATGTACCTTCTCTGGACCTTTAGGTAACTTTTTATTCTTCATAACACAGGTCACAAGAGCAGAGTTGTTTATTTTCTGGTATACTTTGAATATATTATTTGCACAGCCAGATGAAGCATCTTTTTATTTGCGAATGGAGTTGGATACAAACATAACCAAATGATAATAACTGCAAATCTTCAAAACCATTTTGTGATTCTATGAAAATGCATCAAGTAAAGAAATCCCTTTATTCAGAAACTTGCATGTTTCCTGTGCCTCATTCAAGATGTACTCATTGAAAGCACGAGGCATGTTTTAAATGAGAAGAAATGAATGTGTTTGGTTAGGGTGTAGCTGTGAATGAAAGCTGCCCTCAGCCATGCAGCATGTCAGTACAACCATACATCGAGCTCAGATCCACTGTTAGTGTAATATTCATATAGCAGCAGAGGTCTCTACCTCTGCCTTTCATATTAGCAAAATGCTGTATGTCACATCTGGGATTGGAGACAACAGCCCAGAAAACACTGAGGTGAGATTCAGCCTGACTGTTGTAACTCCCTAGGAAGAAGGTGCCTCAGCTGTGGGATCTGGGTGCCTCCAAAGCGCAAATAATCTCAACGCTGCATGCAGCCACTCTAGAAGATAAATCTCCTTGCAGATATACTGACCTCTCTAACAAAATCTCTAGAAAAAAACTTAGAGCAGACACCAAACTTGTAGATGACCCAGGCTGGATGCAAGGAATCCAAGCGTCTTGTGACAACACATTTGGCCAAATAACATGCGACAAGCTCCTGTAATGAAAAAAGTGCCTTCACTCTCACGCTGAGCCAGTGGGACTGGTCCAACAAGTATATGGCACACATATGGCCCTGCACTGGAAGCACTGGGTATCTTCCTTAGGAGGAAAAAGGAACGTGTTAAACCTAGTGATTAGAACCCAGAGTTTTAGGATGTTTAGGAACTGGGGAAAATAAAATCAGGAGGTAGAGACTCCAAGTGCAAGAATTGCCTGGCTGCCTTATACACACGAGTGCATTGCCAAGAGCTGCAGGTGTTCAATCAGGCTGCTTTTATTTGAGGTGCCTAACGTGGATTTTGAAACCACCATGTAGGCAACCCGGCTTGAAAATTGACCTTAATTTCTTCTAATTGCATGTCTTATTCTTCATTATTTTTCTTGTAAGAGACAGAATTTTGAAAGGCGATTCACTAGTGCAGCTATTTTTGACTCATCGCTGCCTGTCTTACTTTGTGTTATTTAATGGGTTCCAGTGGCCATATGCTGCAGAGAATCCTGGAACAAAGTGAGTAAACTGGGAGGCATTGCTCAGAAGGATAAATTTCACAGTTGGAAACACACTTAATACCAAGCCTTCTAACCAGTTTTTCCAGAAATCGCAAGCTTGATTGCCATGATATCTGAACATGGCATTAGCTACTCTAATGAGGAAAATAATTGATATGCTATGGAAATTAGGTCTAATTAGATCTTGTTAAGATAAATATCTCAGTTCAGCTGAAAACTTGAAGAGATACATTTTGCAGCATTCCAGATTATAAATATGACCCTTGTTCTTCACCCCCCTCTGCGTCTTGGGTTACTACTGGTAGAAATGGATGTGAAAAGCCTCCTTATCACAATCACTACATTCTAACCCACTTGACATGGAATAAGTGACAAAGATGCTGGATAGTTTAAGCTTTCCATAGGCTTAAAACCCATTTATTTTTTACATTGGCTTTAGACAAAGAGCCAAATTTCAGAACTGTGCATCAAAATGTATCCTGCCTATTCATTTTCTTACATGAAACAAATATATTAATGTTTATACATTTTCAGATCCATGGCAAACAGTGTTCTTCAGTGCTCTTTACCACTCTTTTGAGTGACTTTAGAACAACATGCATGCCAAATTATATCAATGCCATCTTAATGGAGGACAAATATTGAATGCAAACGCTAACAAAATCAAAGTTCCTTTTAAATTTAGAAGGAAAAAGAAGAAAGAAAGTTAAAAAATATATGGGCCATCCAAAAGGTGGCTAAATTTCATTAGTATTTAGACCAAGCAGATGACTTATACCTCCATGTAGACTTTTCAAGGTATTGCCAAGCAGTGGGCCAAACTCATCTCCCCTCTTCATTGGTGGAGTTGCCATGGGACTCAGAGCAGATGAAACCTTGTAGGCAGCTGCTTTCTTTCTTCCATCTTGCAAAAAAACACAGATTCAAAATATTTACTGTCCCAGTGGGCTCGAGTTTCCATCTTGCACACTGACACTTCCACAGTGCAAAAGAGATGGGAATCGGTGTTCTGCAATAATTTTAGTTTGATGTTTTTTCATTCTCACAGAATAAGCTATTTAAAGTGAATCCTTTAGAAGTCTGTCTTCAGATATTATTTTTTCAGGTCCTCTGAGCTAATGACCTACAAGCCCTAAAACAACTTATCATGTAACATCACAGGCCATTTTAAAAACGTAACATATCAAGGAGTCAATTTCCCTTATTTGATGCAATTCCTTTGCCATCAGCCTGGCAGAGCTGGCAGCCTTACACAGCTGTTTCTGTTCCCTGCAGTCACCAGCTTGCCTTCTAGGGAGCAGGATGTGCTGGGACAGAGCCCCCTCTGCTCCCTGTGCAGAGCCCCAGGGACACAGCCTTGGTGCACCAGTGCCACTGGGAGCCAAGGGCATGGGGGAAGCACAGGGGACCAGTCTGGGCTTTGTCCATGAGGACCACCACTCCAGGAGGCAGATCCACCAGGCAGTCCCTGCAATGATAAGGGTCTGATGGATGAAAGCACAGAGGCTTTTTCTAGGGAAATCCACTCCCTCTGAAAAACAAGAAAACAAAAATCCATCTGTATGTCCTCTTCGTGGCAAGTCTTAAGCAAGGGGAAAGGTGAATGATCTGATGCTTGCAGTCATGGTTCCTGACAGCTTTTCAACGTCCCCGTGTCTTGATAAATACGTACCTCTGCCCACTGACCTTTTTTCTTATGAGTGTGGGGGAAACTGGCTCGCAGGGCATCTACTGTGTCATTTCCCTGGATGAAGGAGAATAATAAGTGAGTAAAACAAGATGACTCTTCCTATGACCTTTAAATATTAATAAATTAAATATCTATTTGCATCACTCATTTTCTATTATTAATGTATTTATCTTCTGTTTTTCTTGGTCTGCCTGGTCATTACCACCAGAAGATTCTGTATCTTCCATTTCAGAAAGTACTTGCAAGAATCAAGAAGATTCCCAAAGATTCCCTACATGTAAATATGTACATATATAGTCACTGGATGAGATACCATGCAGACCAGCAGCAGATGTATGCAGATTTCTTCTGTGGCAGTCTGTAGCAATGATTTCACTATTTAAGTCACACAGCACTAAGGCAGCAGTTGGGATTTTTTTAAAAAAATCTATTTACTCTTTTTGTTACAAACCTAATGATTGCAGAAATGAAAAATCAGCCTGCAAACAGTCCAAATTTAAATAAAATCACCCCCACACTAGACTATAACAGTGGCAGATGGACAGAGGAAGAAAGTGTATATAGTCATATTTTTTGCCATTATAGTATAGACCCTTTCAGATTGCAGCAAGCAACTTGCCATCTGCAAATCTGAGTCTTTCCTTTTCTGCTGAGGCACTGATTCAAAAATCATGATTTGTGAAGTTTGAGTTAAAGTATTAAGAGGCTTATCTCTCATTTTAAAGGCATACTGATCTCCTGATTTTACTTCAAACACATGGGAAAAGCATCCTGAAAATTTCCCTCAGCTTCCTCTTAGGACAAAACCCAAAGCCACTGGCTCGCTCTTAGGTATGTGGTGAGGTAATGGGTTCTGCACATGAATAGCTTTTTGTCAAATAGTCTCTTATTGCTGTTGTTCTCTGGCTTTTGTTTGGTTTACTCTTTGAGGAAGCGATTTTCTCTATGCCTATAGGATATGTAGATCACACTGGGCACCTTCCTTACAGCAGCACACATACTGACAGCAGCAATGAGCGCTTGGGTTTAACGCTGACCCTCTGAAGAGAGAAGAATCTGATCACTGCATAAATGTCATTGGTTTTTAGGGCCAGATTTTCATTTAAATGGCCACTGATTTAGTGGGTGTGTCAATTTAATACAGATTTGCAAACAAAATCTGGGCACATTTTAAAAACGTTTCAGTGTGTCTACCCGCCTCTGCTTTCCACAGTTGTATCCTACCTTAAGTAAGGATGTGCAAAGGATGTGGCCATCACAGAGATCAGACAAACATACACAATTTGCAGCCTACTGGGGTTTCTGATGCTTTCACACTATGGGCGGGGAGTTACTTCATCTAAGGGTCAGGACTCTTACACAGGTTTAACTTACCAATAACCAAAAAATCGCCTCTAGGTATGAAAGCCTATTTTGAACTTGTTTAAGAAGAGGAGGATGCAATTAAATTCTGGCAATTCCCTATCAAGAGGTGCTGCAGTATGCTTTGCATTGCAGTATTTCTAATTTTCACCAGGTCAGGGTTGCTCTCTGTGAAGCAAAAAAAGAAAAGGTTTATTTTCCTAATCATACATGCAAAAGCCACGTGCAAAATAAAATATTAAATACAGTAATTACAGTAATTTTTGTTAAAATGTTTTTACACAATAAACCTTTGGCTTTGAAAGCTCTACCAGGAGCAAAAGAAAAACAAACTGTAATGAAAAAACTGAAATCAGAGGCCACTAATAACACTAAAGGGAGCCCAGAAGCCAAATTAATGTTTCTACAAAGAAATACTTTTCTACACCAGGCAAATTCCTAGTAAGACCTTTACCTGGGTCTTTATAGACAGGATTCAGGTTTCATTTTGAAGTATGTTTTTTACAAACTGTTTAGTGTTCATATGTCATTACCACTGTTGGGCCAGATTGCACCTGGCATCGATATAAACAAAGCTTTGGCAAGAATTCTTTCCTTTGGGATGGAGACATCTGATTTTCAAGCTGAAAACATGTCAGTGTTGCAAGACACTCCAAATAGCCTGTTTTACCAGTGCAGTAAATTAACCCGCCTGGTGTAGTGTTAAATGCTTTACAAACATCGACTGAAGGTGAGGGAGGGAAACACCAAAAAACAAACAAAAACATTTCAATAACTTGTTTGACTACGAGCAGTGAAAAAAAAGTACAAGGAAAGCTTGAAGGGAGGAGGGCATGCCTAGGAGACAGGACAGCAGAAAAATGAATTTTCAGAATTTTGTCCTGTATTTAACCTAGAGACTGTGTGCCATGGTGTGGGAAGACACAGAAGGAGCAGAACAAGTTATATAGATCAAAGAAAACGAATCTTCATTTGAAAAGCAGATCAGGATAACAGCAAACAGTGACTCTAACTCATCATTGCCTTGTCTAGAGGAGGAAGGCTTTTTGATAGCTATCGCATGAAAGAGGTTCACCTTTAATGCCACAGAACACTGGTGGACAAAGACTACGTAGGCAAAACAGAGGATGAAATATTAGGCTATCCCCCTTGCTTCCCCATTGTTCAGGATGAAAAAGCTGAGCTGAACTTCTGGGCACGCAGAATCGGCTGCGTGAAAGCTCTCGTCGCTAGATCGTGCATTTGTGCTAAGCTTGAATGCTCTGGAGGACAATGGGGTTCATCCTGCCTGTGGCTCTGCAGTGATTGTGCAATATAGATGTGAAACAAGAATAGCTGGAAAGTAGGTCCACATGCGTACGGAGTGGAACAACGGCCTGTCCTGAGAAACACAGGCAGAAGTAGTATTCTTAAATATATATTTATTTATATAGCTGTTAGACTGAAGCCATTTTGCTACCCATCTTGCTATTTTAATTGTCCTAATAGCTGTCTATTTACAAACATGCATGTAAGTGGGCTAGAATAATTAATTAATATTCATAAGCATTCATAAAATGTGACAAAGTTTATGTTAGGGCAGATGTTAATTCCCAAGAGGGTTACATTTCTATTAAGTGTAAATTTATATTAGTAAGATCCAGCATGATTGATTCTCGCTTGGCCAGCAATAGAGGACTTAGCATCCATACTGGCAGAGATTATATCTGGTCAACAGGAAGGGAAAACTGGCCAAGAAACTGCCAACACAGAATCTGAAGCTGTGAAACCTGGTCAAGAAGAAATAAAGCCAAATAAGCAACAGATGAAAAATTATCTTAAAGCAAAGATCGAATCACTCAGTTGGAAATGAGAATTGTATTGGAAAAGGTGATGCTGAGAGCATGAAGGGACATGAGAATTTTAAAAACAACAATATTAATAAATAAAATGGAGTACAGATTACTAGTAATTTTTTTTTTAAGTGGAACTTAACATTAAAAAAAAAAAAAGTAGACAGTTTTAATATGCTCAAAGATGTCTGACAAAGAGCAGAGAGGACTTCTAAACTTTGCAAATCATGTGGAGGAGAATGCCAGAGGTATCAGTACTCAAGAGCCATGGACATACTGGAGAAGCCTCAGGAATGGGCTCCAAAAAAGTTAAAGGAACTGGAATATCTCTCCTCTGAGAAGAGGCTTATAGATCTGAGACTGTTCAGCTCAGGGGGATCCCATCAATGTATATAATACCTGCAGGGAGGATGCAAAGAGGAGCCAGGCTCCTCAAGGGTGCCCAGTGACAGGGCTGAAGGCAACAGGCATAAGCTTAAACATGGGAGGTTCTCTCTGAACATCAGCACTTTTCCACTGTGTAGGTGACTGAGCACTGACAGGTTCCCCAGCAGCTGAGTCTCCATCCTTGGAGATATTCAAAAGCTATCTGGACACAGTCCCAGCTGTGCAGCCCTGGGTGTCCCTGCTGTAGCAGGGGATTGGACAAATGACCCCCAGAGGTCCCTTCCAACCTCAGCAGTCCTGTGATTCTTTGACTTCATCTGAAGCTCAGGGGAAGGTGATAGATCAAATGAAGAACCAGGAAAGAAGGATACTTCGGTAAAATACAAATTTTGCAATAGTTTTCTGGTACTATTGTACCTTGCACCCTCAGATACTGGAGTGGTCTAGTAGGTTCAAGAAGGATTTGTTTCTGCACCCACGCTGCAGAAACCTGCTGCCCCTAAAGAGGGACTTCCTAGGAAGTTTATAGATGATTGCCAAATCAAAGAGTGAGGAGAGAATGGGTGGGGAACTTGCCAACAGATAAAGTCAAAGAGCATTAATGCCACTGTGTTTTGTCCTCAGAAGAGAGTGAAGTGCTCTGGATATAGGGTAACTGTAGGACCGCTCTGGACTGTGCTGGCTCCAGCCCTACCCTAAGCAAAAGCAAAGACACCTTAACAGGGGAGGGACACCAAGAACCTTCTGTATCCAGCAGCATCAGCACACACCAGCACAAGCACCGCTAGCACACTGCCAGGGACAGTGCCTCAGTGGCCAGCTGGAACGAGGAAACGGAGCCAGGGAGCTTCCGGAGGTTGAGGGGTGGCTGCCAAGCAGACACCATGCTTGGTGGCAGGCTGGCAGCACAGGGAGAAAACACTGCCAAGAAAAGGGAGGGGAGCATCACCTGAGTCCCACCAGGGTTAACCTGCACCTGATGCAGGTGATGGGAATGGGGATTCTGGCTGGAGAAAATGTCTCTGAGCACTTTGGGGGGAAAACTACCTTCTGTTCTCAATAGAAAACACATTATCACTGGGGAAATAAAAAAATATAAACAGGTTAGCAAGTAAAGCAGAACAGTTTCCCAAAAAAGAGATTTTTTCAGGTAAGTAGAGCACATTTTCACATTTTTCTTATGGCAGTCCTTCATTCAGAACAAGAATGATATCATATCAAGTCAAAAGGACAAAAAAAAATTGCTAACTGCATACTTTGTTCAGACAGTTACACAACAATAAAGCAAGTTGGGCAAAAATACAAGAGGAAAAGAAAGTGAGAAAAAAGGCAGTTTAATGGGTGCCAAACTTGTAAACACTGAATTCTATTTTATCACTGTTGGTTTAAAATTAATATAAGATAAACAAAGCAGCAGTACTGTATTAATGCAGTTATATTGCTGTAAAATCCTGATTGTCCATGAATTTTATTCACACAGGAGAATAAATTATATTGCTAGTAGCATTTTAGCAAATAGTTTCTTGCCAGAGCGTTGCATCAACTTAATGTTATTGGTGTCAAATAAATCTGAAGTAGTTAAATCAGTACAAAGTCCAGGCTGACCCCAGCATTTATTGTATGTTTATAGAAATGGTTCAAAGCTGAACCCACTTTCTTATTAGTCTTTTACTTACACTACATTTGACAGAGTCATTGTCCAGAAAGTGAGAGAAAATACCTGATAAGCCATGTGTAATGAATTTGAACTCAAACCCTGACAGTCTGCTTGAAGTGAATAAAATTCGTGTCAGATTTGGACAGATGCAAGGGTAGCTAACAAAAGCACAGGTAGAAGGAGTCCTGCATATTCAGGTCTGGAAAAATATTATGAAGGGAACCACATAAATGAAGGCCAAAGTTGTGTTAGTCAAGTAATCAATAATTTAACAAGGTGCTCTGCTTCCAGATGCCCCTGTTGGTTATGCTGAGGTAATTTTATGGTGAAATGGACATAGATATAAGAATGGGGGCTTGTAGTGAGGGTTGTTAAGGGATGAGTGCATTTGCTTGAGTCCTACCTACTACCTACTACTCTCCTCATGGGCACAAATTAGGTGCAACAGTGCTGCAACTGGGTGCTCAGCTGGCTGGGCTGTGGTGGAAAGAAAAACAAAAACAGCTCAAGAAGTTCCTTTTTCCATGTTGCCCTTCCTAGCTGCTTGTTGTCTTCCTTTGCCATGCCCTTGCTTGTAGTGGTGCAATTGTTTGTTTGGCCAGGCTGTAAACAGGACTGATTTAACAGGCTGGGGTAAAAAACAAAATCCTACTCTCCCACACAGAAAAGCCTGAAAAACCCATTTCTCTAATGGGATTGCTTCAGTGATCCAGTTTGCATCTCAGCTTGAGAAAAAGTTGATTGGAAAAGCTTGCATAAGGAAAAAGCAGGGCATGGAATGGGAATAAGCAGAAGAGGGTAGGAACTGCTTAGATTTTGCAGAAATAATAATATATTGGTTTATTTTATCATTTTATTGGGAAATATGCACCAACTTTGCTTTAAACTTCATAGATATTCCAGAAGCCCCACTGAGGAGCACCTTCTCAGCCAACCTAGCATTTAAAAATAATTTATTTCATCAGGGAAGTAAGTTGAAGAAAATCTTAGGGAAGGAAATGTTATAAGGTCTAATAACTTATTCCACTGCCATCAGGAATATCTAAATGAGGAACTTAATCACTATTTTGAAGAATACGAGTAAACAATTCTCATCATGTCTATAAAGGTGTGTATTGTACTGTACCAGGACAATACGTCTATCAGTCATGTACAAATACCACCTAAAATCCTGAAGGATTAGCAGAGATCTGAGCTAGAAAACAACCACCTTCTCAGGTCCCACTTTGAAACTGGAGAAAAATCTCAGTTCCTTTGACACCAATCACAGGTCTAGGCAGGGAAAAATTCACATTGTCAGGTTTTGTTTAGACCACAGAACACAAGTGAATTCATTTCCAAAAGGTTCATACTCCTTGCCATGAATACATGAGTCATGGAGTTTATTTTTAACAATTTTATTTTGTATCAGGGATCACTGTCTGCCAATATGGGGACACATGGGACATGATGTTCTGGTGCTGTTTCCCCTCTCCCACTTCTGGGGTGTGGGGGCGGAAAGAAGGGAGGACGACTGCTTTTGTACCACTGCCCATCCTTCAGGGACTCTGCCAGAAGGTGTAGTGGGCTTTGCCTCATCATATGGAGTATCTGAGCAAATGCTGCCTGCAGGATGTGCTAAAACCTGCATTTGGGGTGAAGTGGGATTGTTGGGTCCTTGACTCACCCCAGTCACCCATGCAAGTGGGATTTCTATCAAAAACAAGCCCTTCTTCTACTAGAGAAAGAAGAAGGATCTCTGGCAAAATCCAGCTTAGTGAGGTGGATCTTTGTTGAGGTGAGCACTGGCTGGGAAATAAAATTATAAAACAAGTTTGCTGTGCATGAAGGCAAGAGTTGTGTCAATTTAGTGCAAAGCTCGTTAGATCAAAGCTTCCTGTGTTGAACATCCCGTAACGTTATTCTCCCACAGAAGTAATTACTGCAGTTCCAGGCTACTTCTACAATGCTAAAATGTGTGAGATCCAAGGAGAGATCCCTGCTGCCCTCACCTAGTGTGGCAGAGTGCCATGTGTGCCCACATGGCATAGGGGCACATCTCTGGAGCAGACTAAGTGCAGTGATGCATGAGTAGCACATGGGTGCCCTGTGTCTCCTCATGGGGTTTTGATGGAGTAGCTAGGTTTGTAGTATGGTTGGAGTTTGGGTGTTTTTTTCTTGATTTCCAGCCTATGACCAGGGTGGCATACCACCATGAGGTTTTTTAAACTTTAACTGAGGATGTGTTGCACACCCTGGGGCTTGGCAAGACAGCTCATGTGGGTATTTGGAGGGACACAGGCTTTGCTGGAGCAGCGTCACAGGAGCAGGGTGGGAGCTGCTGAACTTGGTGCACTCCTGCCCAAACCACTCTCTGGGCATGATGCCTGAAGAGATCTCTCTCTGAAACCACACCTGTACTGTGGTTTTTAGGAAATAGATGATTCAGTCCCCCAAAGGAGAGTCTGGATGTACATGGGCAGTTGTGCCTTGTGGGCAGCTGACTCAAAACCTTCAGGTGAAGCTAGGAACTAAATTCATCCAGAGGAATAGATTTTCTCAGAGGGTCTTTACATGGAAATTGATATGAATGGCATGATCTCACAAGGGCATATGCAGTATACATGAGGTAATTTCTGCTTTAAAAAAATGCCTCTGGTATGAGAAGGTTTCAGAAGTCCTCTTCTAAGTGTCTCAAGAACCCATCTGGTGGGAGAACTTCTGGGAGTGCCTTTCCCAGTGTAAGACACCTGAGTGACCAGTTCTGGTCTTGAATCCCCACTGCATGGAAAGATATGCATCTACAAGGTGACACCACTTAACTTTAAAATGTAAGTTGAAAATGAAGAGTTGAGAGCTTTTTTTGTACCATTACAGTTTTACTGTGAACACTTGGACTCAGGGCATTCTGTAGGGCTTTGATCACATTACAGAATATTAATTTGCTAATTTACTGATGCAGATAAGGCACTTTATGAAAACTGAGATAAGAGCTGTTAATCAGTGTTTGCACACCACCAGAAATACAACTGTCATTTCAAGCCATCTCTTTGAAACAATAGTTCTATTGAGACTGTAGGTATGCTGGGAAAAGTTTGTTCCCGAGAAGAGGAAGGATAAAAAATGCCATGGCACACCTAACCTGATTTTTCTTAATGTCTTCCTTGTTCCTAGGAACTATTAAGCAGCTTAGGGCAGACACTGTCTCCTCCAGTAAAAGCAGGCATAAATTTCTAGCTAGTTAGGATTTTTTCAGAAAACCTCTGTTTACCTCTCTTGGCTTTAAGTATTTTTTTTCTACCGATTTATTAAGTAATTGAGGCAATAATTTGCCAATCTTTAAAACATTTTATCTATATCTCACTTAGAATCATCTGAAATCAGCTGCTGAAGAGGGATTGATAGTTTGCTAAAGCATATGTACTTTTGACAGACAGCAGTGCATTTCATTATCAGCATTAACAAAATTATGCACTTGTAAAAATAAAAAATAGATGTCTAAATTTTCCATAGCTATCTATTACATACTGCCAAGTAAATACATCTTAAAAGTGTAATATTTTTTAAATAAAAATTAACATACTGTTAAGTTCAGATGAAAGAAAAGTATAACCCTTTTTTAAACTGATTTATTAGATTGTATATTTTGTGGCCTTATTTCATCATTCAGTAGCTCATTTGGACTGTCCAGGAAGACTAATTAACACTAATGCTTCTAAAGAATTTTCATTTGTGATGCTAATCTGTCACAAACAAAAAGTATCTTCAGAAAGCCAGGGGGAAAAAGCAAAGAGACTACTTCTTGCAGCCAGCTTAAATTAGTGCTAGCTTGATTTGTGTTAATTGAAAGGTTGTTTACATCTCTTTTGTAAGTGTTTATAAAAGTTGGCAGACAGAAGAATAGCTGCCTACCTGCATGAACAAAACTTTGATTTATTTAAGCTGCTGTATATATTACTGTCACTAAAAACCTCTTGGAACATTTCTGTACACATAATCTTAAGGTATAAGCCTGTCTCTGTGTTTATGTAAACACAGACACACATACACATATACTGTGCTGTATCATTTTTGCTACTGAAACGTTTATACTCAGCCCTCATATTATGTGAATATTTCTATGTGCCAGTTCACTCTAGCAGCCTACTGGCCTCTGTTTAAATTTCTCTGAGATATGTGCAAGTCAGAAAAATGCCTTGATGACAACTTGTGGAAATATCTTGCTGTTGCATTCAAATCCACATCCTTGGACAGTCAGACTCAGCAGAAATTTAGTACTGACATAGCTGAGCACCCCTAAAGCTCTATTGGGATTCCTGAGCCGTGGCTCCTGGCTGCTGGCTGAGACAACCTCAGGCTCTTGTTCACTGGTTCTCCACATTGAAAGCATCTCAGGACAGGCCACCTGACCACCATATGTGGAAATTGCCCAACTCTGATGGTGCTGGATAGACCCCCACCTAATATCTTCAGGATCCACATTGTCCACGCTGGTAGAGGGATGGAGAGGTTTCCTAGGCTGACATGGCAGCAAGCACTCCCAGCTGCTCCTGGACAGATTTTAGAGATTTTATATTTTAAAAATACAGGGTAGCTATTGTTGATAAGTGCACTGATGTGTTCCCAGACCTTAAAAGGAACTTCTAGAGAAATAGGCAAAAAATCTGGTTTCCTGAGCAGAGCATAATTAAATTGCTGCTTAGTTCACAATGCTGACTGCTACTGACGTTTGCATCATTTTAGTGTTGTTAGACCATGTACTGCATGTAAGGACAATTAGCAGAGCAGAGAGAAAAGCAGCAGATGCTAGAAGTGCACAGAGTTAGATGACTCATTTTGATGTCATGAAGAATCTTTTTCAGACAAGTGGAAAGGTTGGTATTAAACAAAAGAAAAAAAAAAAAAGAAAGAAAAAAAAGACCAAATAATTATTAAAGAAATAATATGAAGATTTCAGGAAACAGTATCAGCAAAATCAGTGTCTTGCTGTATGCTAAAACGTATGTTTACCTGAAATACAGAGGAGAGACTGCAACATACATGATGGAGACTCTATTCTCCCTGCTTCTCCTCACTCCTGCCCCTTTTTTCCTTCAGGACTAGTTACATGGTGGGTTTGGTGTGTTCCATTTTGAACGAAAAGAAAATGTGTTCTAAAATTTCTTAAATCTTTAAAACTTGTTAGCTGATTATCTGCTCAGAGGTAAAAATAAGAAAATATTTAATGACCACTTCCTGGAGGCTTTGAGCATATTTTACAGCACAGTTTTTCAGTTTTTCAGTCTAACTAGACTAAAAAAAATAGACTAACTAGAAATACATAGTTGCCATTTCAAAGATTTATTCTCATGAGCACCTGATATATGTAAGGTAGAAAGCAAGTCTCATGAGACAAGTACCTGCTGCTCTCAGAAGCACTCTGCTCCCCATTTATGGTTCTCTTTGTTTCCTTAAAAACAAATGTAACTTGTTTTTTCTCTTGCCAATCCCATTTGTGAATTTGAAACTAAATGGCATTTGTATGCTATCATTCTGTATGGCATTCATTGATGGAGAGTTATGCATGGAGAAGCTGTCAGACTTTCCCCCTGCAGAAACTCTATTATGCACAAAAGCTACTATAGGTATATAATGTGTATGTGCTCTTCTGCAAAATCTTATTTGTGACATGCATTTGTATGGCATGCACTAATACAAGTGACAAAAGATTCAGCAATGTCAAGTTCTGTAAACAAACCACTCCAAGGAATTAACATTACCACATAATTGTATGTTTTTACCATGTCAGACATGTCACAAAAAAAGAACTTGAATTGTGATTATAGTAATTAATTTTTCCTCTCTTATTTGAAACATGCCAACTTATTATGGCATTGAGGATGACAGATTCTGGCCTGCCATTTTAGTGCATCATATATTTACATTTCCACATGAAGAACTGTTACCAAAAGATGTTAACAGGATGGGATCTATATACAAGCATATATTTAAGTATGACCACTATCTTTAAACTAAGACCTGGAGGTCTTTAGAAAAAGAGGGGGAAGACTAGGCAAGAAAAATAAAGCAAAACAGGGATTTTGTCCTCAAAATCGGGTAGGTCTAGAAATCTAGAAAAAAGTGATGAAAAGCAGAATTGTAGGGAATTGTACCAGTTAGAAAAGAAAGAAGAAAATATAATTTTTCCATCTGCTGTTAATTTGACCATCTTTTGCTGTATTAATAGTGTGTGCAAGGTGAGTGGGTGGCTGAACTTCCAGCTCTGTGGCATTTTTTCTTCTTTAGTTTTTCTGTTCTGAAGTGGAAATTTCTATGTTTTGACAAATAACGTACAGGAAAAAAAAGGTGAGACAAAGAAAAAAAGGAGAAATGGAAAAGGTACTGATTCACATGATGGGAAGCTGTTTTCAAATACTGTTACCAAAAGCACACATTCAGGTGCACTAATACAGTGTGGTTTTATCAAGAAGCCCAAGGGGCTCCCTCTTTGCCGCCACCCCCTTCCCCGAGTCTCGCGCTCTGCCTGCCTGATCCCATCCGACAGTAGAGCTGATACCGCACTAATCCCCGCAAGTTTGGGACTAATGAACTAACTGCTGGGCTGCCGCCACGGAGCTTGGTCCCAAACTATACTGTACTTCACACTCGATTTATTCTCCAGATGGCGAGACTGCGCAGCCCTGCCGCGAGGGACCACCTCTTCCACTGGAGTGTAAAAGTGGACGGATGTTGTTTTCTTTGCAGATTTGATAATTCAGAGCTAGAAACTCATGAGAATGCTTAGTTATTAGGTTTAATGGGTGCCAGTGGAGTCGGCAATGTGCGTATTCCCATTTTTAATTTCGGTGTGTGTGTGTGTGTGTGTGTGTGTGTGTGTGTTTGGGTAGCAATGGATTTGTCAGCAATGCTGCGTCACCGAAACCTTTATCTTCACCAGTTGGCCTAGCTGCACATGATAATGAACCTCTTCCTGTGTCCTCCTCAGAGTCAGACAGAAGGGGTGCTAAAGTAGCCACCCTAACCAACCATTTTTTTTCCTCAGTGAGCTTTCCAGCACAAATATAAAGCATTTTAATAGCATCACTATTTACCATGAAGCTCTCTGTTGTCTTTCTCTCTTGTTCAGTTTGATAAAGAACCCAGCTCACATGGGACCCAAGGAGGATATCACCATCCCAAGCTACTTGAGCATGAAATATTTTACTTAATGATTTGGTTTATTTCTTTATCAGCTATTACTTCATGACAAAGTACTATCTGATGTTGTAGTTCTCATATGAAGAACAGGGCAAATATTTTTCTCACCATTCCTTAAAAATTCTAGTTTTTCCATTCTTGGCAGTAAGGATATTATATTATAAGGCAGAAAGGTATCAAGGACTACATTTTTCTCTGTTACAATTTTGGAGTAGTTTATCTAGCTTAGGATTTTAGCTGTTGCACAAATTCTTCAATAAGAATAGCCTCTACATTTCCCTGCCTAATGAGGCAGAAAGGACTCTCCCTTTTCTCCATGTTTTTAATACATTTGGTCAAAGGTTTTAGTATATAATTTTTTTATTTACCCATGAAATGTTTTATTGGAAACCTTTATGGGAACCTGATACTCCCTACTAACATTAGTCAGATTTTCTCCATTGTAGGAAGGGTAGGCACAGTCAGCCCACTCACAAGCTCTGGCTTTGGCAACCAGGTCCCATCAGTTTGTTCCACAGTTAAAAACATAAATTGATTCTTACTGTGGAAACTATAGTGACTAGAACTATTATATCATGGAAAGGAAACATTTCCATTCCTGGGGTATCTAGGCAGACAGATCTAATACAGAGCGGTTCTAAGAAAACGCATCAATTCTCAACCCAACAGATGGCATGGGTGTGTTAACTAACATAGCAACATATTTTCTATTAAAATATGGGAAAAAACATCAACCCCCTCCCCATGTTTGTTGGTTGGTATAAATTCAGTGAAGTTGTTGGTTATTTTTGGGATACGTACCAGAGGGCTGCACATTTAGTTTATGTAAATTGATAACAGCAACAGCCTGTTAATAAGTGTTTTGTATGGAAATATACCTAAAAAGACACGATCTGTCTTTTTTGGGAAGGGAGTTTACAGACTGAGGAGAAAAACAGATATGAAATGGTCTAGTGCTCATTATTATATTCTGAAAAAAAATCATAACAAATTAGGCTGCAAGTTTGCTGGAGATGTGCCTTCAGCTGGAATTGAGTGCAGCCTTAGAGGATACTTTGGGAAGATCTCTCTTTTGCAAATTGCATCGGTGTGTGCTGAAACGGTGATAATCTGACTTTAATTAAAAGCATAAATTGGTTTGGAGTGTGATTTTAAGCTACCCTTCTGCATCATGTCCAGAAGCTTTCAGCTCAGCCCTAGAAACCCGTTACCCTGAGTCAGAGAAGGAAAACATAGGGGATTTGTATTTCCCAGTATTGGCATCATACAGTTGGGTTGACCAAATTTGGAAGAGCCATTTCAGACAGCCACGGGCCGGAGCTGTCTTCCAGCTGGACGCGTTTGTACTAAACTGCATGCATGTTTATGTGGCTTTCCTAATGGCTCCAGACAGAGTCCATTCACAGCAGCTCACGTGTTTTGGGTTGCATTTTCCAGAAATTCCCTCTGAAGGTGCCCCTTGATGGCAGCCCAGGGATGCATACATGGGTGCCTTGTTCCCGTCTGTCCCATTAACAGGCATATGCTCCCAGCCTTGGGAGGAGCACAGCTAGGAGCCCCAAGCTGAAGGCTGTTTGCTTCAGATTTCATTAACTTTCTGCTTCATTATTCCTTCCTTTTAACCAGTTAGAGCCACCTATTGCTTTTCTCTAAACTTACCCTAATTATCAGGGGTCCCAGCCCTGTAAATCAGTACACTGCAGAGCTGTCTTAAACTGGTCTGGGAGACCCTGTTCTCATCGGTCCTGACAACTGTAAGCTACTGTTCCCTCACACTGTTTAACTCAGACCACATTGGGAAACCACCTCTGCCCCTCTTGCCGGCAGAGGTCTGCATCCGTCTGGTTTAAATCTACTGTCATGTGCTCTCTTGCTGATTTGTATTAGCCTGGATATTAACTTTGATGATTTCTTTTTGTTGTTTTTTTCCTCTTGAGTTTGCCTTTTTTCTTGAAAAGCATCTCTATTCAGCAACTGCATATTGTTAAAGTCATTCCTGAGCCTCCATGGCTCAGGAGCTTTAAAGTTTTATTAGCCCCATAAAAACTCTTCACAAATGAAATGATAAGTGTGCATTTTGACAATGCAAATTTGTTAGGGGCTGTTGGTGAGTGGAAGGAATTTGGGGTTGAAACTTCAGTTGGCAGGAAGCAAGGAGCCTAGCACCTTCCTTCAACCCTACCCCCTTCTCCAGGCCAAGAAATGCATTTCATTTCAGAAAAGTATGCCAGTATTCTTCATGCAAATCAACCATTAAACAGATTTGTAAATTTACTTTCACAAAAATAGCAAACAACCAGAGGAAGTGTGTGTCTTTGGAGATTTTATTTTGTGCCAACAGAATGCCCTTTCATGTGGTCTAAGAAAAACCTTGGAGTTAGTTCAGTGTTGTTTTTATATGCATGTTGTGAATTCTATTACTGCCTTTAATGCACTTTGAATACATGGAGTAAAGGAAAACCAAAGAGGTATATATATATATGTCTGAACTTTTTGACATTCAGGCAAAATTACAGAGCTAAATTACAAAAATTAATTTTTAATGCAAATTTAAGAATATGCCATTTTTGAGAGAGCAGATAGTTAGTGCAATACATTATGTTAGCATAAAGATTTGTGTTTGTTACACATGTTCAGCACTAGCAGACACAAAAGTCTTGTTTTCTGCAAGTGGTAGAAACCCCATGCATTGACTTTACCAGTTAAAAAGAAACAGGAAAGAGGAAGGTAAAATTGTGAGGTTCTGGTGATGACTGCTTCAATAAAGTCCAAAAGTGACCGACATTTTGAGGAAACCACTATATTGGCTGTCTAGCTTTTCCCCCAAGTCACTTCAACAAGTTTTCTTCCCAGTGCGTTTTTCTGTCAATAGAAAATATGCTTTCTTTTTCTTTTCTTGTGCATCTGAACTCATATATAATGTAGAGAGAAGCAAGACTGAACATCGTGAAAACCCTTGAAGAGTTTGACTTAGGCCATGGTGAAAAGTGTGTCAGGATAAACTCCGTGTCCAGCGGCCTTGCAGAAGAAGATCTAGAGGTGCTTTTGCAGTCCAAGACGCTGCCTTCAAGCATGATGCTGCCAAAGGTTGAAAATGTTGAGGAAATAAGATGGGTGAGTACCAACAACACAGTAGCTTTTGACTGAAGCTGTTGGGCCAAGTTCACCCAGGCACAGAGATGAATGACTGTGAGTTAAGAGGAGGGCTGCAAATGCCATATGATGTTGTTGCTTGGCTGAGGTAATTGGGCAGTGCATCCACTTAAATGTGTGTGTGTGATGTGCTGTATAAAAAGCATATATGGAACACATTTATAAAGAAAACCAGGTGTATTTCTCCCACGGCTGACAAAGAACCAATATTGCTGTCAGAATATATTATCAAAAGGAGAAGGGTAAGTGCCTGACTCTTCTCAGACTACCCTAACAAGCAAAATTATTGTCTGTCCAAGAGCCTTAGTTACATGCATTGGAAGCAGGAGATGGGAAACCGTGTTAGCAACATATGAAAAAATGGGTTGGGGGGAAGGTCACTCCTTGGGGCAACTGGAGGAACAAACAGGAAGCTTTTAACTAGTGTTTTTAATTAGCACAGATATTATTTCCTGAACAGTTCTCTACTTCTTCCTTTTTAATTGCTGACAGGTGTGTTTGTGTTTCACAACTGACTTTTCAGCCAATAAAAACCTGAAATGTAAATGGTTGGCATGTCAAATTACTTAAGAAAACTTTGAAATAGGCCTAATTATGCTATAATTGTTTTAATTGTCAAAAAAGAGGGATGCTTGTTTGGATATACCATTATTGCTGCAACACACCAGAAAGGAATAATGCTTAATTATTCACTTCATATTTTTTGCAAACCGCTAGCTGAGCAACTAGCATGCGTGCAAGCTGTGATGAAAGGCAGGCAGGCGTATTAGGGTCTGTTTTAATCTCAGCATCTAACCTTGATCAGGCCATGGAGATGGGCCTGAGCACACCACGGAGCTCAACCCTGTCTGCCGGGTCTGGGGCAGGCCCCGTCCGTGCCGTGGCGCTGCCCCTTTGGCCTCCATGGAAAGTTCTCCATCCCCTTCCACCAATGGGTAATTAAATTAACCAGAGTGCACCTCTCAGGGTTTACAGCTGTGTAAGTGTTAGACAGAACTTGTCAGTGATGAATATTCATGATACCAAAATGGCAGAGCCCTTGCTGCCACCAAGTAGGTTTTGCAGGGAGATGGGGTGCCAGGGCTCTTTGTCACCTCATCCTCTTCCACCTTCCCTCTGGCTAACTTTTATTTCCATCATGGAAAACAAGCCAACCCCAGAAGCATCTGCATCACTGTCCTTCTTTTGCTTCGCTCTCCCTTTGCCCAACCTTTGCACACAAAGAGCATACTCTGCCTAACGCCGCTGCCTTCTTTTCCCAATCCTCAAAAATTTCACTCCAACATGATTTTTCAGCCTCCCAGAAGCTGTTTCTTTCCCCCCACGCACACCCGCTCCCCCCGCTTCATTTTTATTTATGTGCAGCAGAAAACCTGGAGGCTGATGCACAACTAAAAGATGGGCTTACTTGTTTTCTTTTGTGTGAGAATCTCTTGCTTTCCTTTTGTCCCTAGTGTGGGTACTTGTTTGACTGGCATGGCTTATTGGACTATAACAAGCGTAACTCTCCCCCCTTTGTGGCGGGACAATTCTCCCACAAATCCCGACCAGTGTGCATTCTTCCCGACACACTATTGGGTGTGCACTGGAATTGAAAGAATTGCTGAGGCCTTGCTACTTCATCCCCTCCCCAAGCTTTGTGGGTTTTTTTTTCCTCCGCCTTCTTCTTTTTTTTTTCCCTTTCTCCCTGAAATGAACACTTTACCGGGCCGGAAACATTTAATCGTCTCCTTTTGAAAAAAAAAAAAATTAATTGAAACTTCTCCACTCGTTACCTTTTGTATTGGTGCTTATTGCAAATCTTTTACAAGAGAAAGAAAGGGAGGCAATATTTAATTAAATGTGCTCTTTTTTTTTGCTTTACCTTCAAAACAAAAGATAGCAAAAATTCCAGGAGTGTGACTTTTAAAATATTTTAAAATAAAACAAGATCTCTGCTCTTTAACTTGCACCTAAAATATACACACAGTAGCATTTTTTTCCTCTTAAAAAAATTAAAACCAGGTAAGAGTCTTAAGAAGATATACTGATACCATTATATTACTCATTTTCTGCATTTGCCTGGGTGAACTTTACTGTTTTCTGTCACTGTAGTAACCTGCCATACTGTACAGAGTGAATTGATTTTTTTTTCTCCTTGCACATTTTTGAGTGGAATTCTCTTCACTAAAAAAAAAGTTATCAAGAGGGCCATGATGATGATGCAGAGCAGAGATGGGGGGCAGAATTCTTCATTGGAGAAAGCTGTGATTTATTTTGGCCTAATTGTAAAGTTACTGCAAATTGCTGGAAAGCTTTTTTTTTTTCAAGATCTGGGTGATTAGATTTTCCTTCTTTTGGGGAGGGGTGGTGGGGGGAAGCTAAAAGGGGAAATAACACCTCTAATCCAGCTTCTGGTAAATAGGCTGCCAGCTTTTAAAATGAGTTTCCTTTCTATTAGTCAGAATATTATGCTAAGCCTTAAGCATTAGTTTTTTATGTTGCCATAGCAGCCTTATTCCTGCAGGGTTGTGACCTGCGATGATTACAGTACAAAGCTTATAGGGTCTTGAAACCCCCTTTGAAGATGAAAAGTCTTTGATGGTTTATATTTATGCAAATCTCTTAGATATGATTTACCCAACTGAGACTGAATGGAGAGATGATTAAAATTCCCTTTCCTTTGATATCCATTAATAGTTGAATATTCCTTAAATTTAAAATATATGCATATGTGATTTTTGTCTTTATTTACCAACATTTTTGCAGTACCTGCAATATGTTTATCTTGACACAAATTACTCGATCTGGACAGACATAAGACATTTACAATATAGGGCTGAAGGTTCAACCCCTCCTTTTTTTTTTTTTTTTTTTTTCCCCTTTTGAAAGGGGAAAAATCTGTGCAAGAGCTTTTGTATGTTTCCAGATGATAGATTTTGGAATTTGGGCTACCCCACTGGCAGCTCAGAGCTAGCTGTGAACTGGTCTCATGGAAAAAATTGGCAAGCTTTGGTCTTCAAAGAATTAAACTTCCTTTTTAAGGCCTTCCTAGGTAAGCTAAAAAATTATGAAGAAAAGCCTATTGAACAAAAGGGTAACGGTGCCGTAATGAATAATACGGATGCCACTTAGAAGGCTGGGGAGTGCTTCCAGTGATGGCAGTGCTGGACCTGAAACAAAACCGGACCTCAGGTACAGCAGCACTTCATTGTTTTCCACAGCCCACGGATTTGCATTTCACTAAGCCAGGGTGAGAGGTGCTAAGCTTGGAATTTTTTTAAATTTTTTTTTCCTTGCAAACCAGCCTCCAAATTTAGAAATGTATGAGAATGCTGCCGTTTCAGATCACAGGCCTTGTTATAAGCTGTTCTAATTTTTTTAGTTATCAGGTTTTGGGCTGGGGAGGGGTGTTTGTTACAGTCAGGTGAATATTTGCCATGTTGTTTATACATGTAGACTGTTCTTTTTTTGCCTCTGATAGCTCATTCTGTCTAGTTTTAGTTTTCAGACAAATTCTTACATCACCTAAAAGGCCGAACACTTGTAGAACCAATGAATTTTATCCCCTTTGTGGAAACTGCAATGGGCTTGCTCAATTTTAAGGTAAGAAAGTCTTGAAGTGTTCATATTTTGCCATCTCAGCAAACTAGGATAAGCAGAATACTCCTCAGTCTCTCCCTGATTTCACCAAGGAAAAGAGGTTAAAAAATACAAAACATATTGTTCAATCCCCAAAAACATTTGCACGTTGAACTCTGATATTTGTATTGTAAAGGCCTTCATAAATTCAAAGTATTCCAGTGATAGAACAGTTCCAGACAGTCCACAACAAATATCAAAACCTCTCTTCATTCCTGTTACTGTTTTGAACACACTTGGAGTGGAAAAAGGCCTCTCCAAAGATTTGGAATACTCAGTGTTGCAGGCTATTTAGTAGCTGTCAGACACAACTTTTGTGTAACACTTAGTTTGAAATAAGAGTTAATATCATCTCACTATTGCTAAACTTGCTTCTTTATAATGGTTTCTACTAATAATGTTACAACCAAATTCCATGTTATCATTTCTTTGTCTGTATGATGGAGTGTTTAATGCTGAGATTAGACACAGAAGTAACTTTGAAAATACCTGAAGAACATGCTCATTTTTTAGGGTAATTTTAGATCAAATCTAATTTATTAATTTCATTTTAATATAAATCACTCCCCAGCCCTTACTATCAAGTCCAGGTTTTTCAGAATGGCAAGGCAACATGGTAATGAAACAGAAGAGCTCGTGCATGCACGAGGAACTCTGCATTCCCCTCCCAAGCTCTAAGGGAAAAGTTTCAGACCAGCTGAGGACACACAGATCAGAAGTCCCTCCAGAAGTACCTCACAGGCAGCCTGATCGTTTGATACAGCCATTTATCTTACAGCACACACTCACCTATCTACGAGCATGATAAAGCCATAACCAAATGGACACACTCCTGTCCAGTGTGCAAACACAGAATTAGATCATATATTAAGCCATTGAGGTTTTTCCTCACCTACAGTATTTTATAATGGAGGTTTAATGTTGCAGTTGCTGATGCTGGCAGGAGAGTTCCCTTTTAAAGCACACTCTGTTACAGAATAATTCTGTGTCCCACCAGCTGCTACAGAAGAACACCCGTTAGTAGAGCTGGTAATTACATGTCTCTCTCCATGTACCTTAGCCTTAAAAGATACTAATATTATCCAAACAGCAATAAAAAATAGCAATACTACTCTCCTCATGAAAAAAGCTACAGCAGAAAAATGTTTTACTTTTATTTGAATACTTTTCTGCAGCACTTGTTGCATTTTTAACTTCCTTATCTTATTTTTAGTTATATGTAGATGGAGGCTTTAAAGTGGCAAATCTTCTATCTTGTAAGGAACTTGTAATAATTGTAAACCATTAATATTATTTATTTCATAAAAGAGTTTCTGATCTTTATTTCAGTTTCTCATGCAGATATATTGCTTGTCAAACTAATCAAATTTAATACTTTTTGTTTGTTGCTAAGCAATATTTGCCAAATGTTTTGTTTCATATTGCTACATAAATGTCTGAAGTAGTGGTCACAGTAACACCTGGGGCATAATGTAAACCAGAAGGTGGGGAACCTGTTACGGATGTCCAGTATTTGCTATCTTGGTGCTTAGGGAAAGCAAAATACTTTTTTCTTTTGCTGAGTCATTTTAAAGCACTGTGCATTGTCGAGCACCTACAGTGGCTTTGCTTAATAGGAGCAATATTCTCAGAAGGATTTTGATAACACTGAGTTGCTGTAACAGCCTCTGTAGTCTCTCTGCATCCTGCATTTCTGTAGACATTAATGCTCTGTTCTCATTTGAAGGCTGTCTGTGAAGAAGCACTGAGAACAGGATCCCAGGCTGGCTTTCATTTGGATGCAGTTGTCTTTGGAGGAGAGGATTTCCGTGCCAGCATAGGTTGTTACTTGCCTCTTTATTATAAATGTTTATGTATGGCATTTGCTTTGGAGAAGCCTGTGAAATTTCTGACAGCAATAATTAAAGTAATGACACTTGAGTCTGCATTTTATGTTTTCATTTTACTCCTTAATTTCTTTTCAGTGCAGAATGTACCACTGGCAATTTAAAACAAGGTCCTTGTGCTACAGGGCACCGAGACTTCCTTGTGCTTTTTGCCAGTCAGTACCAGAAGTTAATTTTAAAAAAACACCAAAAAAACCCCCAAAACAGACAAACAAAACAAACCTTCACCCTGTTGAGTCTCTGAAATAATTTTAAAATATTGTATGCATAAGCAACATTCACATGCTTTTTAGAACTACATTTGAAAGTCCTAAAATTCTGGTGTCTGCTTCACCACTTCTTTACATACAACTGTCACTCAGGCTTTTGACATCAAGCACAAATACTCTCCTGCTACATTTTGCTTTCATAAATTTATTTTAAAGTTGTCACATGGCAATACAGCCACATATTCAAATGAAAGCACTATTAGACTTCCTAAAAATTAAAAAGTGCTTCACTATTTATTTTATAAGAGGGCACTTAGCTTCTGATTTAATTTAAAGATAAAAGCCCAGAGCTATGAACTTCTACATTAAAAATAAGTATGTTAATGTAAAAATCAGCATTGCTTTACTAAAATATTCCTTACAGACTGAAAATCTCTATCTAAATAATAACCTTATGGTTATTATTGTTATTATTTTTTTCCCACTAGCCTTCACATGAGTACATTGCTTAGCTGGTAGCCTGTGAGCACATGAAGTCTCATGAATACTTTTGCTTCTTCTCAGAAGTCATCTACCATCAATTTTTCATTCAAATACTAAAGCTTAAATATTCAGCTTAGGACATCAGTTGTGACAAGAATCAGAACCAAGGAAAGTGCAATTCTATTCTCAGTGTGAATTTTTTAACCATTTAGTTGGACCCAGTATATCAATTTGTGTAAAGCTTCACTTGCTGTAATGCCTCTCACTGTACATTCAGTAAATAGCAAAATCTAATAATTACTTTCATTTTAGCCAAGTCAGCAGTCCTTACCAGACAAAGCTTCCACTGACCTCAGGCTTTCAACTTCTGATTTAAACTAAATCAAAATCTGAATTTATAAGCTAGTGTTTCAAGGGACGTTATTTTTTATTTTTGCTAAAGCATCTTTTTTCCTCAGAAGAGTATAATTTTGACTCTATGGTATAGATTTACATCCCTCTTCTATTTTCTAAATCAGTTAAATATAATCTCAAAGTTTCCCCTTTTTTTTTTAACGTTAGAAATATTTAAAACAGAAAGGTTTAAAACGCTCTTGTCAGCTTTTCTTTGTTCTTGTTATTTTCTCAGGTGCAACAAGCAGTAAGGAAACTCACGATATTCTATATGCCAGGCAAAAAATCATAGTCACAGCAAAGGCATTTGGCCTTCAAGCAATAGACCTTGTTTACATTGATTTCCACGATGAAGATGGGCTCCGCAGGCAATCGAGGGAAGGCGCCTCCATGGGATTCACTGGTACGACTTTTGCCCATGCCTCAAAAAAACGCGGACCTTGCTCATTTTAAATAGGTTGCTACGTTTACTGTCACCTGGACAAATAACTTGGTTTTTGTTTCAGGGCACTTATTGAAAAACTCATTGATATCAAGCTCTTCTATGTTTATTACTATCTTAAAAATTGTTGCTGGAAATTTTGCCTGAAAAGTCACAGGCTGCTTTTTGAAACCGTCTGCCATGAAGCGTGTGAGCGGTTTTGAAGAGAAGTTGGGGTAGAGGCTGTGCAGTGATTCCTCCCTTCCCAGAGCACGGGAAAGGCAGTACTGTACTCTGCCATGGCTCCTCCACAACTGGAGCCCTTTCTCTTTGTTTGAACAACAGCAGCAGTTTAAAAACACTTTTTAGGGGAAAAAAAAAAAAAAAAAAGAAGAGGAGTAAATCTCATAAATCTCATATGCTAGCTGCTAGAGGAAAGTTGTTTTCTTATTGTTTTCTTTGGTTTGTTTGTCAGCTCCTGGCTTTCTCCCTAGTAAGTGCTGGTGACACCTATGGGTATGGGCAGACAACAAGAGCAGCAGGCTCCTTGCCCCACAGTCTTGTAATGCAGCCTGTCACCCTGTGATTGGTGTACCAGGTCACTCAGACACCTCGTTGGGACAGTGCAGCCACCAAAGACTGGGGTCTGCAATAGTAAGCAGCCATTTGACACATGCATGAGAGAATTCTAACACACAGGATGAACACCACATTATTTTTCTCTGACCACTATCCAGGATACACATATGAGAATATCCCTTAGGCTTCTGTTACCAAAAGCATGGGTCCTAGCAATGCCACCTAGCAAACCCTGGTTTTACAGTTAGCTGTATATAATATCTTAAAGCACCAAACAAAAAGATAAGTGCAATTTTAAGTGACCTTGGCATACCAGTAAAGAATAGCAATCAATGCTTTTCAGCACAAACTCTGCTTTACTGTCTGTTGAGCTTTGACATTTGCAAACCCAAGTCTTGTTTTGGAGGTGAAATGGTTAGCTCCTCACAGCTACATTATCCACGGCCATGTGGACTTCCACCCGTCCCTCGGCTGCCTTTGAAGTTGGGAAAATAATAGAGCTGCTGAATGGTAGCACCTGCTGACGGCTACCTAGTCTCAACCAATATTTCCTAGCTTAAGGAAGGGCTTCATTTTTGAAACAACATAAACATCTGAACCTCCTGTTGACAGAAGATGGAGTTGCAGGTGCCTAGACCCTTTGAGAGCACTCTTTTTGAATGCTTAATGCACATTTAAATGCTTAACTGAGGCTGTGAGTTTAGGAAATTTAGAAATGTGCAGCATAACCAATGCTGATGGTGATTTGGACTCCAGTGACTTTATGGTGGAAGTTGCCTGACCTTAGAACAGGGTCCAGACAGAAGACAAATAAAAAGGTCACACAGCAATTTAGGGTGTAAAATTACTTTCTATCTTGGCTGTGCGTGTGTCATACTTGCCTTTCCATACAAGGAGTAAGGGTCTGTGAAAACTACAGATTTTATTAAGGTGCTCTCACTGCACCTGCCCTTTGCCTCCTGCCTTTCTGCAGCTATCATCGACACATTTCCAAAATTCAGCAAACAACCTGACAATCAGTCCAACTGTAATTAGAGATGGGTCAATACTGACTCTACTGATTTGGTGGGGGAAAAAATTAAAATCTGTTTGAGCTAAAACAAAACAGCATTTTTCCTTTTCCTATGAAAAAAGAAAAAAATATTTTAGGTCAATCTAAAATATTTCACTTGTTCTTTGGCTTTTTGCTCTCAGTTTATCTAATATTTTTATAATCTTTCCTGCTTCTTTTGATTGAAATAAAATCTAATTTCAAAACTGATAGCAAAATCATGTTTTTTCAAATCTATGCAAGTGTTTTTTCCAAATCTGTATAAGTGAAACATTTTAACATTTCCAATTTCACATTCATCACAGAAAATTACAAATCGGCCTTAGCTTAATCCATGACCTTGTATAAAGCAGAAGTATGCACATTGTATTTGCCACTGACAGTCCTCTGATAATGTAAAAATATTGAAATATCAACCTAATAACAAATTCAAAATGTGCAATTCTTCTAATTTTTAAAGATAAGGTCCCGCCCTGCTACTTTTTTAATAAAGAATCAAAATTATTGAAATCAACAGAACTGAAATTAACTGAGTCTTGCAAATTGCTTTCATAGCTGGAGAACACTCACTAATTTGCATGAACAGGGCTGAACTCACCACCCTCAAAAGCAATGCAAATCCAAAATATTTAGCTAAGCTGTATGTCCTTAGATGTCCCCATATTTGGCCAGTAAAATTGCCCTTAATGTAATCAAATAGCTTCCCTCAAAATTAAACAAGCAAAATAATACAATGAAGAATTTACCAGGTATTTAAATATTATTGCAAAACTCACTGCTTATTGCAGCCAAGTTTTCTTTTCCAATTATCTTTAAATCAGCCTGATTTTCCTTCAGTGAGTGTATAAACATAAAATCAAATGTTTTCAAATGTAATCCATCCAAATTAATAGTCCTTTAATATTTATATTTATTTAAAAATTTATGTTTCTATAAATAGGCATCCATCAAGATGTTTTACACTAGCGTTACCTGTGGACTTTAAATCAGTGTGTTGCCTATATAATGGGCATAGTTTTTAGGAATGTTTGTGTAAAAAATTAGGTAAACCTTGCCATAAGCTTTAACAGCTGACTTAGTCATTATAAAAATTCCAGTGCTACATGCTGAGAGAGCAGATACAAATACGAAACAGTCTAGGTGTCCTCTCCTTTCAGTCTTTTGTAGGAGACTAAAATGACACCATCATACAGTTACCTAAAAGACTTGACAAGTATTGATTTAAAACACAATATATCAAGTGGTACTGTAAAAAGGATTTCGTGGTCATAAATTTTAATGTCTTCCAATTTTGCACTCTCTCCATAACTTGTCAATAACAACAATTCTGTTTAAAATATTTACTTCGTTCCTGCATGGCATTATGTCTGTAATACAGTTATTTGGATAGGTAGTCTGTGACAAAAATCAACCAAGTGCTCTAAATCAAAAGCTCAATTATATTCTTCCTAAATTGTTTAGTAGTGTTTTAATGATTAAAAGCATAGCTTACTAATGTAGGTATCTTTATCAAAAGCAAGTCTTTTTACAGAAATGTTTTACACTTTTAAAAAGTCATATATGTTTATTTTTAATACAAATTTCAATTTTGTTATAATTAGAGATTGACTTCAAATATTATTTAAAATATACTCAACATTTTTTTTAAATAATTAAGCTCTTTAGGTTTTTTTGAGAAATTGTTGTACACACTTCAATTTTGGAATTAATGGTTTAGCTATGGAGAATTTGTTGTATTACAAATAAGGAACATCATCAGCTTATTAATTATGACATTTTATTAAAATAACTGAAAAACTTCTGGGTAAACTTAAGATAAAGCATATTAGTTTAAAAATATTATTTGTGCCATTTCTTTCAAAAATTATGGTTCCTAATGGGGTTTAAATTTTTACCAGTATTTAAGGTATTTTAAAAATAGTTGTGTTATTGAAATTTCAAACTAATATTTGCATGCCTGTAAAATCATAAACCAAACATTGTTCAAGAAGAAGTAAATTTGAGCTACTTGTGGCATTTTAGCAAAGGAACGTAGCAACACTGCGGCACTACTATTTCTTTGCTCATTTAATTAAGTAGAGTTTCTTTGTACTCCAGGTTATCACTCAGACCCACTGCAGCCTGATGAAAGTAATCCAGGGATTTTTGCAGTGTTATTTCTTGGGAAATAGGTGCATTCCTGCGCTCAGGCGTGAGACTTCTCAGATGCAGTGATGGGCTGGTTCCTAAAGTGCAGCTGCCTTAATGGCAGTAAGGACAGGGGAGCAGACCCCGTTGTGCAGGGAACTTCCTTGGCTCCTGACACTTCCAACGTGTCCTGGCAAAGTGCAAAAATCTCGCTGGCACAAGAGGCTGCGGCAGCAGCGGCGGGGCTGTGGGAGCCTCGGTCTGCAGGGCACTGCTCACTTGCTGGCAGCTTTGCAGCATCAGGCTCACCCCTCTAACTAGTTTTGTTTTCTGGCACCGAGGAGAGTCCTTTCCTCCGAAGGAAGCTGGGAGTTACGGTAGCCTCCCTTTATTAGGGCACCTTAAAAGCAAACCACGGAGATCCCACCGGTCTGTGAAATTCCCATAGAAATGAACTAATAACGCCAAACGCCGCACTTTTTAAAGTGTCAAACAAATTAGACATGTATTTGTTTTAAGGTGGCTAAATTCAATCACAGATTAAAAGGGATTATGTGGCTGTCTATTCACGTTTGAAAATCTCTAGTGAAAAAGACAACATCTATTTTTATTTTCTTAACTTATGTTTATACAAGAAAGGATTAAAAAAACTGTTTCATAAAGCCTCAGGGCACTGCTGGTGGTTGTTTGCTATACCAGTGACTAAATAAATATTGCAGCCTACCTGCAACTACCAATAATTGCAGCAACAACAGTTTAAACAACATTGGGGATTATATGATTATAAGCCAATACTGAGAATTTAGGGAATGATCCTTAGGGTACTGGAAACTTTTCAGCCCGACAGATCTCTTGCCATCTTCTTCAGATCTCATTTTCTGAACACACTTTAATACAACTTATTTAAGAGTGGCTGGAGCTGTTATTTACATAGTCAAATTCAGAGATGCATTACAGTTAATTGTTATTGATTGCCCAAGACAAGCAACTGCACCTGAAATTCCTGAGGGAAGATGTATAGATCAAAATGGGGAGGGAGGAGAAAGAATCTTGGGTTCCTTCAAACTATACTAAATGCAAGCATAGCACAAGGTATTCTTGCTTTTAAAATAATCTGCCAAAAAGCTATCTGCCTGTTTTCCAGTTTTAAAAATAAAATAAACCAAGTAAAATAATTAGTTAGAGAGCAAGAAAGTCTGCAAGGCATATGAGAGCCTCAGGTGGTTGGAACATTTTGCTTGAACATCTGTTTGTCGATGCATGATTCTGGTGTTATTAATCTTCTTTGTAGGTAAGCAGGTGATTCACCCCAACCAAATTGCTGTTGTCCAGGAACAGTTCTCTCCGAGCCCGGAAAAAATAAAGTGGGCGCAAGAACTGATTTCTGCTTTTGAAGAACATCAGCGATTAGGCAAGGTAAATATTTTGCTAATATGCCATAGTGGAACCAAATTTGAATAATATTTAAGATTCTATTAGAAAGGTCGGTGATGGCTCTTTGCTTTTATCTTACGAAGTGCTGTAACTGAGAGTATTGCTTGTGAAATCTGTCTCTGGATAGTGGATATTATAAATGTGTCACTTACCAATATATTTAGAAATAGAATGGCTATCTTTTCCTTCCTCCCCATTTTAACTGTAATTCTGTGATTATGCAGCCTTTTGAGTACCTGCAAGTATCTACAGGTTCGGAGAATTAAAACTGCTTCTCCATTACGCTGCATAATCACAGTGTTACTGTCAGAGGAAAATATTTGCAACCCAAGTCAGGTAGCCTGGCAGAGGACTCAGACTGCTTGCACAGACATCATTTATGGAAAGAAATAAATGTATTAGGAAGCCTTTGGTTTCTAAAAAAAATCTCTGCATTGGTAGACCTATTTCACTTTTGGGGGTTTGATCCCTCAAATATGCCCAGTAGTAATTGAATGTACTTTTGAGTGAAACTGCTTTCAGATTGTGGTTCTTAATCACTAAAAATGGAAATGTTTTATGTGCATTTGTACCAATTGCTGGACCTGGATTTTGGATAGAGGAGAAAGCAAATTAACACTAGAATATGATTGTTCCTAATTTAGTGCATCATTGAGTCTCACGTTTCCTGCTCTGTGGGTTTCTGCTATGTAAATATTGCGGTGGTGATGCACAATCTGTCTCCACTTTGTGCCAGTAATACTTAAATTAGGGGTCGCCTGAAGGAAGATTTTATGCTAGTTGCAGCATTGTCAGTTAATTATCTTAAAGGTTATTTGCTATAATCCAGTTTGCCTCTTTTTGAAAGAAAAAAAAAGTTGCAGCCAAACACGTTTATCTTAGTCTTAGCCAAGCCTGGGCTAGTTAAAAAGGAAAGTCCCAATGTCAGAATGGGGAGTGCAGATGAGTGGGAATGGTTCACACTAGCTTGTGTGGCATTCAAGTAGGAGACAAATCCCTCTGGTCGAGAAGTTCACCTATAAGACTGTGCATGGGGTCTCATTTCACTGGTGCCATATAAATGCTTTCTGCACATTTTTTCCACTTTCTAGTGGATTAGAAAAAATTGGGATGTCTGCCTTCCCTGTTCCCCTGCATTTCTGATGCTATGGATGTCGTGCATTAAAATTGCTGCAAAGGTCAAAACAGATATTATGCTTTCTTCTCAGAGTAAAAGTGTGACAAGGTATTTGCTATTGCTCTGCCCTTCTCCTTGCTGGGCTATTGCATCCCCTTTGTGGTACCTGGCTGTGTCCAGCACTGCCATGACTATGCTTTTTGGGTGCTGTCCAGAGCAGTGATTTCAGGGTCCCTATTAGGATGCTGTGTGCCTGGATCTCTTTGTTCTCTCCACCTCAGTTTTGAAATGTAGCTCTCTTCATGCAAGCAATATAGAAATAAAAAAATATGCGACTGGTTTTGCCCATTATTCCAATTTACAGGGCTTGGCTCCCTCACAAAAGGCATCGTTACAAACATACTGCTGGTGCAAATGTGTAGGCAGGTACATGCAGCAAGAAAAAAAGTCAAACAACTTACTCAGCCAAATATTTTTTATTATGTGCTTAATACTATTCATTCAGTGGAATTTAGTGTCAGAAACTCATTTAAGGAGCACCTCTGTCATATGAGTAGTCGACTAGGAGACTCGACCAAATTTAACTCTAGTGCCAGTATCATACAATCATTAAGCCAAAAATGTTAAATATTGAATAATTTAATGTTAGGCAAGCATTAGTCTTTAATTTCTTTTGAAACTGCTATTTACTGACATAATGCTGAGGTTTTTTGTTTATATCAGCCATTCAGGGGGAGTTTATTTGGGTTTGGGGAATTTTTTTTCCTCTTCATTAATGCTTTTAAAATATGTTATAAGCTTCTATAATCAGCTGCAAGAGCAAATTTGCTGAGGGTTTGTGGTGCAGGCTATTTTTTTAACCAACCAGGTTGCGTGTTTTATATATTTTTTGCACACAGCCATCTATCAATAAAAAGGACTGGCAGGTTAATATGTGAACTTCTGGATCTCGCAGCACTGTCGTATTACTGAATTTTATAACAAAATTGGAAAAATAGCTTTCCATGTAATGCTGGAAACTCATTAACTGAGTTTCTAATTTGCTGTTATGACTGTGTCAGTGAGAAGAGCTTGGACAGTCTGATTACTTAATTTTTTTTCCAAAGCAAACATATCTCACAGAGGGATCCTCTTTCTCCACATCCTAACGACATGCTAAAATGTGAGTAATAACTCTTCCCCTACCACCTCCTGGCAAATGCTCCACACAGCGGTTTCAGTAATCCTCCTGTCCTAATGAAACACCTCTTCTGTTTTCCTTTCCCTTTTATTATATTAAAGTGTTCATGTCGGTAGGACTAAAAATATAGCTGTGGTTAATATGGTTGAGACTTGCATGGTTTTACCATGTTATTAATCAAAGTTGAAAGCCTGGAAAAAATAAATGTGAGGGATTTGTGCAGCTGTTTGTGTGGTAGATAAGTTACTGGTCTGCAGTCTCTGGGATCATAGTTTGCTATTAATGTAGTTTAAAGTTTGATGCCTTTAGTTAACAATATTTTACATTAAAATACAGTAATAAGCTTTTATAATCTATTCTGATTTGAGACCTACAATTACCATAATAATCTTCTTTTGAAAGAAGGCTGAACCAGGCTGCTTCATCCTGGACGCTGAAAAGCTTTGACATAGGAGCCCCCAAATGTGAGTACTGAGGTCAGGAAAAATTAGGATCTCAGATGAGCACTGTGGAATTAGAGATGCTGTGGCAATGTCCAAACAGAAGGAAATTAGAGAGCTAACAGGCTAGCCAGGAGTATTTGGGCTTGCCTTATGGAGATAGTCCTGTTTGAGGGGTTGCTTTGGTTTGGTTTCTAGGTTGTTTTGCTTGTGGGGCTTTTTTTACATTTCTAATCCAATTTAAAAATGGCATGTCCAGGAAATAAATGGTAATGTTGTATTTTGGACAAGTAGAAACAAATGTTGAAAAAGTACATTTTGTATTTTATTCAACTGTTTATTAAGTGTTCTCTTTTGTCTAAAACTTTGAGAACTAAAACTGAAACATGCTAAAAAAGAAAAGTGTTCTTTCCAGGTCATTTCAATATTTTTCCAGTAGAACTGCATTACTAGGGGATATGATTTTCAAAATTAGAATATTCATCCTGAAGAAAGCAGGTGTAGCTGTCAGAAAGTCTAAATATAAGATAGATGTCGGTGTGCTCAAAAATAAAAAGCAGATTGTTAAGCATAATTCCAGTAGTCTAAAGAACAGTTTCTGTTAGAAATTTCTAAAGCATTTGTACTACGTTAAACAGGGAAGTGATCTTATAAATACAGATAAACTGAATCTGAGGGAGTAGAGTTAGTGGGAGAAGTTATTAGCCTATTTTAAGAAAAATATCTGATTTCTAACAATGAGGACATAACAATCTTTACTAGTTAGGTAACTCCTGAGTTTACATTACCAGTACCCTGGATACAGGACTGTATCTCTTCTAGAAGTGGTTAGTGTTTATATATGACAAAAATATAAGACATTAAAAACATTGAAAATGCATTTTTAAGCCATTCAAAGTGTAAGTACACCAGGCACAGTATCATTATTGGAATTTAATCTTCCCAAATTACCTTACTTTTAAATAAAATTCAAATATAAGAAAAAGCAGAAGAATAAAGAAAAAGGTTGATTACACATTTATCTCACATACTAATTTACAAATGCTTTCAAAGCACCCACAGATTAAACTAGGGAATAACTGAATGCTGCTGCTAAGGTCACCTGTCAGGTAAGGATTATTTAGAGTTAAGGTAAGTATACCACAAATCCAAGTTGTATTATAGGTTGAATATTTAAATCTCATAGAGCAAATCAAAATCAATATTTGTACATGCCACATACAAATGCACAGAATGCTTCTAAGAAGACCTTTAGCATATGTTTCTTGCATTATATTCTGCGCCATTGTATATCGTGTACCCAGCAGCTGAGGAATAATATATATGAACTCCAGTGATTTGGCAAACTATACAGTTTCATTTACGGCCCTTTCCAGGATTATGAAAAAGCTTAGGAATGCATTTATTTACACAGCATCAACCCAACAAAGGAATGGAAATTTCCAGCAGTGGCTCTCTTATAATGCTCTTTGTTTAGGAAAAGCTACCCCAAGCCACTGTATCTTAGAGACGATGCGCCCTCGTGCTTCAGCCAGCTCCAGCTCCCACTGCCTTACAGGGAGGTCTGCCCTGACTTTCTTCGCCTTCCTGGCTGTTCCATTGACCCCAGGAGGGCTCCCCAGCCAAGTGGGATCCACCCTTTCTCAATGCAGCCCGTGGCTGCCAGGAAAGTGGGACCATGTCCAAGGGATGCCTCTTGGAAGGGATGCACAGGAGCATCCCTCTGGCATGGGGCTGTATTAAACCCCATCAATCCCCAGGGATTATCTTGCACCTTACAGGGCATTATATCTCAGGGCTTTATGTAGAGCTGGGAATGAGGGAGCAGCCCAGGCCCCCACTGCCCTTGCCCAGGACAGACTGCTGAGTTTTGAGGTGCCACCAACCAAGCTGGATCCCATCCCAGGGTGGCAGTGGCAGCACAGGATACCTCTGTGTGTGCAGGGCTGCAGCACTGTCAGCCCTCCCTCTGAGAGCACAGGGCATGTTCTGTCCCTTATGTTAATTAGACAATGTGTATTCCTTTCTCTGCAGAGTAGGGGATTCAGGAATTTGTGATAAATTGCCACCTTTAAGGAGCACCAGCCTTAAGAAGTCTAGGCGCAGGTGCATCTCTATGCAAAGATGAAGAGTGCTAGAGGGATTTAAGCATGGACCATGGTTATGTTGTTTGTCTTTTTAAAAAATGGCCAAATGAAATTTTAATGTCAAAACTGAGATGGAGAGAGCTCATATTAGTACTCAAAATTTCCCTATACACTTTCAGTATTTGAAAAATGCTTTATAAATGTGTTTTGTGTCATGGTTGAAGGCCTTTCTCTTAAAAAGATCCATCTGGGGTGGATTTTGAACCTCTATAATAGAGCAGAAGGGGCTGTATTAGCTAATTGCTTGTGCTATACTGGTTCCTACATTGGTGCAATCAGTCCTGAGGGAGTTATGCCAGGTGGGGAGAAAAGGAGACAGATTTTACTACACGGGGCTGCAAAAGCTTCTAAGCAGGGCAGAAACTCATACAAAACCATTTTCTTGCCAGCTTCCGCCCTTTCCACTCCCCAGCAGGCATTCAGTGGCTCTTAATCTGTTTTCCTCCACTCATTAAAGACCCGTGTCCAAAACACAGAGGGAGAAGGACTCGGATGGCACATTGCTGTTTCCCGCGGGGACAAGTTTCACCGGGAGCAGGATGGATCTGTGCCCCTCCATAGCCTTTCCACCCGGAGGTAGCCCTGGAGGGGGCAGCTGCTCCTGTCCCAGGGGACACGGGCCCTGCAGAGGATGGCAGCTCCCTGGGCTCCTCCTCAGCAAGGCACGACTCCCCCATCCTTGTCGGCTCGAGGAGATAAACGCAGGATGAGCTGCTTTTGGAAGGGCCGTGCTGTGTCGGCACATTCCCAGTGCAGGCACTGCTTTGCTATGAGCATGGAGTGGGAAGACACCCAACGCTGCAGACACCTGCCCACCATCGTGCCAAAACCTGCTCTGCACCGAGCAACACACCAAGGCAGCTACCCACCTCCAAAATCCCTGTTTAAAAAGCATTAACGAGTGCTCATGAGCCTCATTTCAATTTCCAAAGCAGGCTCTAACTAGAGAGGTAATGTTCTGACCAGATGGCTCTTTTTAAGCCTTACTGAGGGAATTCAGAAGCCTGTACGGCCAAAATATTGTTTCAGTTAATTTAAGTAGCAGCAGTCTTGCTGCCTTTTCACTCCTCTCTGTGCTAGCCAGCTTTTCCAGGGACCTGGAGTGGCTGTCTGCAAAAGCTCTGTCAGTTGAAATAGAGAATCACAGTAAAAAATGGCTGTTCAATCCTATTCAGAAAATGAATCTGAAATTAGAAAAAACACAGAATACAAAAATATAGGCAATTCCATGCTTGTGGGCAGAACAAGACTCACTATTATTATTTTCCTCAACTCCATTGTATTTTACACCTACCTTTCCCTTCAGTATCAAATGCTGTCTATGCCCTGTAGTCATTTACTTTCAGATTGCATTTTCTAGTTTATATTTAACAAATTGCTTCCATGACTATAAACCTCAAGTTAATTCCAAATTACTAAATGAAGGTCATCTGAGGATCCTAAAGTCTTAATATGAGTTTCTTTTCACTTTTCCATATAATAACCATGATGCTCACTAGGGAGAAAAAAATGCATGGTTGGATAGGCTGTTTGTCCAGGAAGCTGCTTTTGTGCTATAAAATAAAGATTTGCTTGGCAGCAGCAAGTGTGCTCTCTAGGATTCTTCCGTTCCCAATACAGTATGAGACAGAGAATGAAAACCAGTGGAGGGTATTCCTGATTTCTAGAACTTTCCTCTGCTTCTTTAGTTTTTTTCCTTCCTGCTCTAGAGGAGAACACAGGAAGGCAGCAACCACAATAAGAAGGTAACTAAAGAAAATGCAAAGACAGCAATAAAAAACCCTCCTATCTGCCTTTCATTCAGGGATGTTAAATAGATTTTTTGCTCAGGCAGAGGGAGAGACTTTGGTGGCCTGAGGAGTTTCTGGCGCTGGACCAAGCAGCATCCCCAGGCCTACCCCAGCTGAAAGGGCTGTCCCTGGTGGTTCAGGGAGCTTGGGGGACTGTAAGATGGAAAAACAGCTTGTCTGGCTCACCCAGCAGGGCAAAACCCTTATATATGGGCTGGAAACAGTACTGCCAGGTGGAGAAGAAATGAAGGACCTTGTAGGTCCTTGTTCTTCATCTTTCCTGCCCCACTGTGGACTTGAAGGATCACAAAGTCCTTTCTACCTGTTGAGCTTTAGAAAGGGTTTCTTCTGTCAGAGTTCTTGCACTGCTGCTCAGGAGTTATTTGAGGCAAAAATCAATCTCTATTTCATGTGGTTGTTGCTCTTTCTTTCTTGACCTTTTGTGTCCTTCCATCTGCTCCTAGAGGCAGAAGCCTATCTCAAACAAACAGGCCTGCTTCTGGCTTTACAAACTGATTTATCCTCTGAACTCACTGACTACTACTACTCCAGTGGAAGATTGCACTGGCAAAAAGAAACAAAAGGTAGTGATTTCTAATGCTTTCTACATATCAGCAAAAAGGCTACGGAAACTTAATGGTGATGATACTTTGCAAAATTCCCTCTCTATGCACGCTTCAACAGATCAGAGACCCACTGAGCATCTCCTCTTGCCAAGAAGATATCTTTGACAAACCTTTTCAGGGATCACTTCTTTTTCCACAAAGATTTTGTGCACAAGTGTTTTTCCACCCATAATGTTGTTACAGAAAAGGGGTGAATGTGAAAAGGTCCAAGGGAAGAGGCTATGGAAATATGTGGCCCAAAAAGCTTTGTCCATACAGCTCACACCCTGTGAAGTCTTCAGTTTGTCATATGTGACTGCACTGGTTTTTTGGGCATTCCTACCTACTGCAAAGACACTTAAAGAAAGCCAGGGTTATGTGTGACTGAGGGCAGGACAGGCCTGAGCAGAGAAGAGAGAGAGACATTATCTTGTCACAGCCTGGAACATACTCTCAGTTGACCCAGATTTCACTGAACACCTCCTAGCAGCTCACTAACCTTTGGAAGTTCATTATGAGAAGGTAGAATCATGACCCAGCTCTTTATGACAGCTCTTTGGCTACAACTTGCAGAAGAAAAAAAAATTAATTAAACCTGCATTCAGCACCATCACAGCTGTTAGCTCTTGACTTCCCCAAAAATATGGTCTCAACCTTCTGTTTCAAGAGAAATCATTCCTTTGTACTGAGGATAATCACTCCTCCCCCAGGCACAGACCCAACGCCATTTGCTGTGACCAGGCTCCTCTTCTCCTTTGTTCATTACCTGTAAGCAAATCCAAGCGTTCTTTTTAAGCCCCAAAGCAAAGACTTCCAAATTTCCTCTGCAGGGAGTCACTCAAACAACGTGTGTTTTCATTAATCCCAGGGGAATTATCTTCATGAATGCCATACTTTTTAGGGGGAGCCTTTGCCATCCACCTGCTCCCTTCCCTCCTCAGAAGACCAAATCTGCCCTGCTTGCAGAACACAAAACTCTTATTGCCTTATAGCAGCTAATATTGTACAGGATCAGAGGCAATGTTCTCAGACCCAAGCAGATTTTAGTGCATTTATTCCTTGTAGTTTTGGTGTCTCCAATAAGTCTTAACTAGACCTTTGTGTTTCAGAAGTGGGTGAGACACTGGATTACCATGGAAAGAACTCGTGTCTCTCAGATAACTGTGGATCAAAGATTTCCTGTGTCTGTGGACTTGAGGCCATTTGTCTGTATGGGTTAGGAGGTACACAAGGTTTGCCCTGGCCAGCTGGCATCACCCCTTCTGCTCATTTCAATTTAGCCTGGCACTGCCTGCAAGTGCCAACACAGGTCACCGGGGCTGGAAGGGCACTTACATAATTACTGATTTACACAAAGGCTGTATTCACACCAGCCTCTGGCCCGTGCTGCCAGAGCAGTGAGGGAGCTCTGTTTGACTCACGACATCTCCTAATGATCAAGGGGGTGGAGGAGAGAAGGGTGGCTGCCTTGTTGGTTCCCTTATGCCCATTTCCCCCATGTCCTCGGTGCACATCCCCTCCAAAGACGGCCCAGTAGGACAAGGGGATAACCAGACTGCTACACACTCTGCAGGGATGTGGTCTGCAAAGGAAAGTATTGCAAAACTGTTGAGAAAAGTAGTTGGAAAAAACCCAGTTCCTCAGCCCCCAGTGGGGCACTGTTTCTAACTGTGTGACACTAGAGCTCAGTCTGAGGGTCCCCCCTCACTTGAGAGATGTCATACAGTCAGTAGTCCCCTGAGTAGTGGAAGAGGGGTTTGGGACCATTTCATAAGCATCACATAATCCCTATTTTAGACCCATACTTAATTCAAAATTCATCAGCAGGTGATGTCTTGTCCATATTGCTGTTTCCTGGCACATTATCTTGTCTTGCTTTTCCTTTTTTTCACTGGCCTAACTAACTAGAGTGTCCCCCATGCCAAAGCCTTACCTACTCCCAGGACCCCCTAGCACCTTCAAGCCTGCCATCTAAGTACCCTGACTAGATTCCCAAAGTAAGCTGCTTTGGAAGAGTCAGTTGTCTCTACACAGTGACCTAGGACAGCCCACAACAAATTAACCTAGCACTATTAGTTATATTCTTTCATCTGATGCAGGACAATTGGGTTTTTCTTTCTGCTGTGGACAAGCCACGATCTTAATGTAACCTGTATAAATATCTTTGAAAAAACCCTGGCAACTGTCACATGGGAGTTAAAGTTGTTGGCTACATGTATGATGAGATCAAGGCATCAAATCACAGGTTTATCAGCAACGGCTGGACAACCATTGAGTGGAACCACATCAATGGTTCCAAAAAGAAAGAGCAGAGATGTCAAAGCCAATGCTTGTGCTTGGAGTCCTGTCTGCCAACGGACAGGGAGCCAGCAGACTTTTTGGAATTTACAAGAGTCATTTGGTACTTCAAAATTTACATCCTTTCTTATTTTCATACATACTTTTGCATACAATCTTGATATTCACTACCAACACAGGTGATTAATAGATTACAGTGGTCTAGGAACTGAGGGTCTGCAGTAACACTCTTAGTGAGCTCATTGCAGTCATTGGGATGGATGTGGTTAGAGGCACAGGTAACCACAGAGCAAATGCTGAAGAAAAGGCTGCAGGCATTGGCAGGTGCAGGAGTACATCTAATTCTTCTGTATTGCCAGCCAAAGGGGACTAGCTCGTCTCATCACTGTCCCACATGTCCCAGAACAATTATTGTTTGACTTTAATTAACTCAAGTACTTCCATACACAACTCAGAGATCATTGTGTCACATTACTAAGAGATGCCTTGAATGTTCTGTATCATGATAGTTTTACTCTGCTTATTTCTCTCCTTAATCCAACAGTACATAAAGAAATAAAATATGGTGAGAGTAAAACCCTGTGTAACATTGTGTATCATAAAAAAGGTTTCAGTACAGATAAAGAAGTATAAAACTTTACATTCCCTGATCTTATGGAAAAACATAAGGGTACCTCACTTGCAATCCTGTCCATCCCCTGTGTAGTCAAAGTCAACACAGTTCCATATTTAACACCATTCCATTACACCCATGGTAAACACTAGCTCCTGTATCATTTCTTCCCCTCTCCTGGTTCCACCAGAGAATACTGATCCCTAGACAACACTGAAATAATGGACCCCGAATCCTGTCCATTTAACTTGTAGAAAGGTAAAAACATTCTTGCCACTAAAAACCAGTATTACTCTGGTTATGAAGTGGTCTTACAGATTTTCCAAGCTCTTAACTACTCCCAAAAGTTTCACAAGGTAAATGTTCCCAAATACAGGAAAGACACACACAAAAAGAGGAGGTCTTCATGTTCTAGGAAACACTGCATTAATGTGTTCATCTTTTGCCATGGCAAATGACAGACCAACACTGAGACTCTTTCTGTGGCTTGATACATGTCATTTCTTATAGATAAAGGAAATCTTTAAGGATGACATACAGATAACAAGAGCCACCTTCAAGATTCATGGCAGCGTGCGGCCAGGGTTGTATTCTAAGTTGTCAAAGAAGAACCTTCAATTACATGTTGAACTTTGCCAGGTCTGAGCTGTGCTGGAGTGGCTGAATTTATCTAAGAGGAAGTTCATATGATACAAGCATAAAATCTGACAGGCTTGCATACTACAAAGTTAGGTTCTGCATCTCTTCAGTGTCTCCACAACCACCTAGAAATTTGTTGCATTTGTTATTCTTATTGCATAACTGATTTGCCCTCCTATATCACAAGCCTGTATCTTCATGTCCTGACCTGTGAAAATGTTCTGTTGAGAAAAGTAGTTGGAAAGCTGACTGTTCTCTGTCAGCTATGCCTTATGGCTTCTCTTGCCTGTAGGCTGGATCCTTGCATTACTTGGAGCTGACCATTGTCGATTTCCATTTTTCCAAGATTATAATTTGCCATTACCTCTGAGGAAAAAAAAACAAAACAAAACAAACAAACAAAAAAAAAAAAACCACAACAAAAAAAAAACCACCACCAACAAAACCACTAACTGCTGTCTATAATTTTAATTCACTTGCAGTTGTTTTCTATATTTGCTAAATCTTCTTTTTCCAATCCTCACAGCACTTTAGGATATACTGACATTTAAAGTAGAGCTGTTAACGCCTTACTCAGCCTGGCCTGCATCTTGCATAAATTGCTGTTATTTTTCAGAAATGTTACTACTGTCCTAATAGAGCATTAAATGTCACTGTGAATAATACTTCATGCCAGAAGGAAAAACCTTGAGTCTTTCCTTGCTTGTCACTCAGTTGGGAAGGACTTTTAGATAGTCTGAATGATGACCCAAACAGGGAATGTTGCCCATTCACTTTCTTCCTTGATTCCTCCTTGGTAGTCTGCCCTGCCCAAGCTGTAGAGACATCAGGCTGAGGGATACATTTTGTATTTACAAACCCTTCTGCTGTGTTGTGCTGCCTTCACAGCTGTGCAGTGTGGAGCAGCCAAAGTGCCCTTACAGCTCCCAAACACTGCAGATCAAAGCCACCCTATTTCTCACAGGGCTTTGCCTTCAGCACATTCTCTGTGTGGCTGCATGGAGGATGGCGCTGAACAGGCACAGCAGAATCTGTGCTGTGTCGCTTTAAACAGGGGCACACCAATCTGTCTTTGGCCCACAGATCTGCCCATTCCTCAGTAGGGCTGCACTTCCAGACTGCTGTCTGGTGAGTGCCACAGTTGTCCTCCATTCCCCACTTCTCATCCCAGCTGAGTTATTTGCATCTAGGTATTGTCACCCAGAAGCTGTGCCCATCATCTGCAGCTCTGCCTCCTGCATGCTTCTCCTCCCCACTTCTCCATCAGCCTCCACCTGGAGGGCCTGTCTCTTCCCAAGACAGGTCTGACACTTTTGATTAGCCTGATGGCAGAGTCCCTTTACATATTTCTGAAAAGGCTCCCTCTGAATGACTTATATGATTGCATGGTGAGCAAGAACCACAGCCACCAAATGGGATGGATGCAAATCCCAGCCCTGCTTTACCCACCTGCCATTGTTCCTGTTCATGCTGCAAGCTTCCTTAAGAGCAGGCCCTTGGTCCCATAGCAGAACTACTGGAAATCTAAGTACAGACTGGAAGTGTGAGATTGTTGAGAAAATTAGCCAAAAACGAAGTTTAGATCTATGGCTAAATTAATCCCCAGATTAATGCTATCAAAGCAAATGGTGTTTATAGAAAGTCTTGTTTTCTTTATATTCATGTGAGAGAAAATCAAAAGAATGCTAGAGGCAAATTTCGTCTAGCAGAATTGGAAAAGAGAGCATGGGGACAAAGCTGTAATTACTGGTATTTCCTATCTGTTGAAACCTGTGGGTGCAAAGAGAGTCAGTGAATAGGGTATATTCAATGGCATTAAAATTAGTTTCTTTTTCTGGACTTTAGCTCAACACTGCAAATTAGCAGGGGGAAAATAAGCCTCAGAGTGAACAGGCAGAGAAGCCAACTTCATGTTACCCTTTGCTGTTAGGAAAAAAAAAAAGGCATGTTTTTTCCTTCAAGAATTCAAATTCCTAGCAACCCAAAGTACAGCTGCACACCGACAAGCAGGAAATATACTGTATTTCTCACGTGGTTCAGTGTTTGTGTGTCCATGTACACACCATTATCCTGTTTTCCTTTTAAACATATTACTTCAGTGAAGAGAGGACAAGCATGCTGCTTAATTAATTCTTGCTTTATAAAGAAGACATTCTGGCCCAGATTGATCATGGTACAGCTTAGGTACCTGCAGAAGTATCTGACTTTAGATCATTCTGTATCCAGTCAGTGGAAGGGTTGAGGCCCTCCCAGCCATGGTTTGGACCACCAGAGATCAGAACTGACATTGCTAGGCACCCATCTCTTTCTGCAAACCATTGCAGGTACTTAGGATAGCTGTACTCCTAAATCAGCCTTTCACAGGACTAGGAAGGATGATTTGAGGCTTCAACATATTTCTACTTATGACTGTCATCCCACATGCAAATTTCTTCTGTAAGCAATAGCTGTTACTGAATTAGCTTTATTCTATTTTGTTACTGAATTAGCTGTTACTGAATGGGCATTACTGAATGCCTACAGGAAAAAAAGGACAAGTAAAGGATGTTTTTCTTACACTTAAAAAAAAATGTACCTTGCAGTTTGTGATCACTGCATAGATCTGAATTATTTCAAATACGTCCTATGCCATAAAATGTTTACTTAGTTCCTATTTTTTTTTCACAACCAATAATAAATTTAATAGTTTGAGACTGCATTTTCTTTAAAGTTTTTAAAGTGTAACTGAAAACAACAGAGATGTAGCTATAATTAGAAGGAGTATATTATAATAGTAGTAATAATAATAACATTTATGTTGGTGTTGGGGTGTGGTAGGGTTGACTGTTTGCTCAGTAAACAAAAAAATTCAATTTGAAGCACCAACCCTTGAGTAGCTGCCAGTACCATTCTCCAAAACTACCTGAAATATTGGAAATTATAGTAGGAAAATCTACTTTGAATAAAATAATAGTTCTTACTATTATGTTTTCAATGGCTTTAATGCAGCCTGCTCTTACATGCAAGAATATTGATTTATGTTACATTATTGTTTAAGGTGGATTTTTTGTGTTAATTATGCCAGAACACAATTTGGTATGTAATTAATGCTGCTTCAGTTTAGCTAGATATGCCACTGGAGCAACACATTTCCTAAATATTTTTGTAAATGGGTTATATTTTCACTTTACTTGCTAGAGTCCTCTATTTAATAATTATCAAGCCTCAAATGAAAACCAGAAAAAGGTTTGTTCTCCTGTGCATTTCTCCCACTGCTCATGCACGGGTGCTGCTGTGGACTGTACCTTGCTCTTGGTTAGCCTTGCTCACTGTCAAACCCAAGGCCAGCCTGTGATCCCATTTCAATTGCAACAGGACATTAAAAGGGTGTGCAGTGCTTCTCAGAGCCACCCTGTGCACTGCTGGGGCTCAGCTCTGAGTAAATCCTTCAGGGAAGGGATTGCACATTTGTACTTGGATTTTTGGGTTTGTTGTTTGGGGTTTTTTTTTTTAATGTGTCAAACTACTGTTAGAATTGCAAATAAGATGGGGGTTTTTTGTCTGTTGAACTTCAGCATGTCTTAATGCAGTGTTTTATCTTCCAAATCCTACCTCAGAGACACGTGGGGATTAAAGCATCTAAGGGAACAAGTCAGGTTTGGCACTATTTAAAGCAAATGTCTTCTGTTTAAGATTTAACTGTGATTCATAGTTAATTGTTTTAAACTTGTCACCATGGTACCAACAAAAAATTCTTAGGAATACAAAGTGACTTTTGAAACCTGTCCTGACTCTCAGATCGCCACCGCTGAGGCATGCAGAGTAGCTCTGCATCCATTTGGGGAAATTCCCCATGTGTGGTGCTCAGGTGGGCTTTACCTTGGCTCCAGAGGAGATTTGGGCAATATTATTGTGCCACCCACTTGGTTATTTCAGCTTTCATCCCAGTCTCCGGGTCTCGGCGCAGGCCCAGCCTGTCTTTAGCAGACCTAATGGAGAGGTGCAGCAGCAGCACAACCTCAGCAAACCCCCGAGTCAAGAGAACTTCCCTGCACCCCTACAAACACCCACTGCTGTTTGCTGACAAAGGGAGCTTCTGGCTTTGCCCTCTGTCTGCAGGCAGTTTCCCACTGGCCCTGTGGCACAGCCCTGGCTGGATGCTGGATGGTGATGCTGGAGGTGGGGAACAGAGCTGCCCCCAGGTGTGGGGTGTGCCAGTCCCTCTCCCCAGCTGGCACACACGGCCTCACTGCCCTTGGCCCTCAGTGTCTGCCAGCTAGAGAGGCTGAAACAGGCCAGCTGCACCCTGGGCTTCTCTTTTCTCTCTCTTTTTGCCTCCCCTTTGGAGAGCTTGTTGCCCTTCCCATTTCTTTAAATGCACTTGTCCTGTCTCGATGAGATTGTCTCCTAAAACTTCTTCAGGATTCCTGAGGCAGATGATGTTTCTTGGCAAACAGATGTGTTTGTAAAGAATAAGACAGCCAACTACAATTTCCAAAGGTGTCTCAGGAAGTTCATCTTCTCTCTTTTCCAGGGAGCATTTACTTTCCGCGGGAGCATGATCGACATGCCATTACTGAAGCAGGCACAGAATATTGTTACACTTGCCACAGCCATCAAGAAAAAATGAGCTGGTAAATGAAGCTCTCACCATGGGGCCCCAGTAGCTGTTTTAAAAGATGACTATAATACTTTGGGGAGGGGGAAGGGGGGTGTAAAATTAAAGACGTCAGGCTTAAACAGAAATTAATTTCCATTTTGCAGATCTGTCATAGTTTGCTTGCTGGAATTGCTAATTGCTAAAACTATTCCCAACTCAAACCACTGCTCACTCCTGCATGGCCCATGTTCTACTCATAGCCTTCAATGAAGTTACCTCATCGAATCTGTGACATCACAGTAATTACTGCAAATGTGGGAGTATGACTTCAGGGAAAGAGAAAGGCAAAACATGAGCCCTGAGATCTGTTAAAAGAGCAGATGGAAACTAATTCAATTCTTTCTATTTCTTTCTGTGCTTCTTCCTGCTCTGATGCAGAACTCCTGGCAGAAAGGAGAAAGCCTCGAATAATTACGCACCAGTTGAAATAACTGAGATAAAAATCTTTACCCTGTGTGAGCTTTGCTTTCCCCCCACACTGGCCTTCTGTAAGTGTGCAACAGCCATTAAAAATAATGCTCCAACAATGCAGGGCTCTTGACTTTCTTCTCCTTTTTTTTAAGCAGTCTCTATTCAGAGAGTTTCCTCCTGGAAGCGTCCAGCCCGGGAAGGGTTGGACGGCAATAAACTTGTAGTTTTTGGAGACACAATGCAGCAGAACTTGTGCATATGGTCTCGAGTCAGATTTACATCACATTAGGGATACGGCTACAGATCATGTGGGCTGTGTGGTTAACGGGCTTAGTAAAGCTGTTTTGAAGAGGTTAACCCAGCTTGTAGTAAGGGTAAATAAACATAACAACCAGGCATTGTCCTCTATTCAGCATGTACTCTTATATGGAGGGCTAAAGGGTATTGAAGCTGCAGAGGATCAACTTGTGGTTGCCAGAGGACTCCAATGAAGTTTGAAACACCAACAATCAGAGATTTTGTTTCTGTTCCTCATTAAATCATGAGCTTTTGTGCTCAGACTATGAACGACTGTTCTTTAAGAAATTAACAGAATGGGAAGTTTTAAACTATGCACCAACCTTTTCATGACCTACACAGCAGCAATGCTGCTGCACTTAGACAAACACCGCGGGGAAGGCTGTTCTGTTTATTTAAAATTGTAAATAGAAAACAGTTGTTTTTTAGTTTCATTTCTCACCGCCTCCATGGCCATTTCACGTATGGAGCCACAGTGCCTTATTCCTCCCGTTTCCCCGCTTAGTGTGTTTCCCCTCCGTCTCTGAGCAGCGCTTTCACTTATTTGGGGTTATTTTTGGTTTAATTAAGGGGAGAGGAAAAGGGGGGAGGGAGAACCCCACCATCCGGCCCGCGTGGAAGCAGCGAGGGAAGGGAGCGCGGGGGCGGCGGGAGCGCCTCTCCGCGGCTCCCCCGGGAACGGCGGGGCCGGCCCGGCAGCGGCAGCGAGAGCGGCGGCGGCAGCGGGAGCGGGAGAGCCGCTCAGCCCCGTCCTGCTCCGCCGGGCGGCCCCGGGAGAGCCCCCGCAGCCCCTGCGCGGAGCTCGGGATGAGCAGCCAGGGCCGACCCCCCTCTCCCCCTCCGCCACCCGGGTCCCGTCCCAGGCGCTGCCGGGGCATCCCTTACAGCGCGGGGACCTCCGGGCTAATCTCATTAATTAAAGACTACCTGCTTATATTGCAGCTCCCCCTCATCCCCGCGCGTTTCAGGACACCCTCCGTTATTAATTCCAGGCTGACTAAATTACGGGCAGCGCTACTAAAACATTATGAGAACTAATGAGAAACAATTACTTAGGAGATGAGCTGGGACGAGCCGTGGCCGGGCACGCGTGTCGCTCTCCCCGCAGATTGCGTTAATAAATCATCAGGTGCACGGCAAGGCGGCGGCGGGGCCTGGCGCGGGGCACGGAGAATAAGACATATGAGATAAGGGTTGTTGGGGTTGTTTTTTTTTGTGTGAGTTGGCTTTTTTTCTTTTTTTTTTTTTTTTTTTTTTTGGGGGGGGGGGGCATAATTTTTACATTAATCTCAATAGGACGCGTGTGGTGTAGATGGTTTCATTCCCTTAATTCCGCGCAGGAAGAGGGAGCGGGGGGGAGGGAGGAGTAGGGTGAGGACGATTTCAAACACGAATGTCTTCATTGTTTTACCGAAGTCGGAGTGGCCAGGCTGAGCAGCCCGCGGGAGCTGCCCGGACCCGCACCCACGGCTCGCCCGCGCTCGGCGCCTCCTCCCCCCGGCAAACACAAGGGATGGGAATATGGGAATATGGGAATATGGGAATATGGGAATATGGGAATATGGGAATATGGGAACACACTCTGCCGAGGTGTTTACGCGCCCCCTCCCTCCTCCGCAGCTGACTGCTGAAGGAACTTCGTGACCCGTACGCGGAGAAACCGAATATGCAAATAAATTGCTGGATATATTCCGATTTTTCCTTAAATTTCCCTGACACCCACCCCTCCAGCGGAAAATGCCTCTTCCTTTTAACAACCTTAACGATATTTGCTTTATCAAAAATAAAATCCGATTTATTTGGCTTTTCCGTTTACTTTCCGAAGCTCTCCGTGCTTTTCCGGCTTTATTCTTCTCCTCTTTCTTTCTTTTTCTTTCTCTCTTTTTCTTTCCCGCCTGGTGCTAGGCAAGCAATTGATGAAACAAAACAGATTATAAGATTAGCAGCAGGATTTTGTGCATATTAATGATAGGGAAGGGCACCGAATGGGTTTGTAATTGCAGATCTTGCGCTTGGGATTGGGAACTGTAGCCCTGCTACAGCAAAGACCCCCCTGTGAGGTTTTCACATTGGAACTTAGGGGAAAAGTGAAAAAGTAATTACCAGAGCACAACACTGAAATGTTAAAGCACTTATTCTTTCTTTCAGCGTTCTGTTTTAAAGGGGGAAAACGGGCAAAATGGAAAATAAATTGCTTTCAAATAAGTAGGTTAGCACCTGAATGCTGGTGCGCATTTTCCCGGCTTTTTTTTTTTTCCTTCTTTTTTTTTTTTTTTTTTTTTTTTCGGATTCTAGCAATTATTTAGCCGGGCATTGCCGACCATCCAAGCAGCAGAAAAGGGGGAAGGGAGGGCAGGGAGACCTCGGGAACACAGGGGTACTGCGCCTGTGAGGTTTGAAGCAAATATCTCCAGGAAAACTCTTCAGAGATGCCGTTGGAAATTTAGTGGGATTTTTCTGGGGCGTTGTTGTTTGGTTTGGTTTTTTTTTTTTTTTCTTTTGCTTGGTTTTGGTTTGGCGGGAGTTTTTTTGTTTTGAAATCGGGACTTGAAAGGAAAAAAGATTGCTTTGGTTTTCTCTTCGACACGAACATCAAACGGTATTTTAGCAAGGGATGCGTTTCACAACCACAAATCCCTTACAGGAACGGCGTATTCCTCGCAATATCGACAAGTAACCCGACACTGAATTTTCACTCTTATTAAGGGTTTCTCCTTCTTTCTTAAGCTGCTTCAACCCCCTCTGAGCTTACTTTTCCTAAACTCCAGATTTTTGCGTTTCAAACCCAGTGCTCCTTCACGGACTTTTCTAATCCTTCTCTCCCGTGATTAACGGCCAGAGATGGTTTAGCTTTAATGGCACCTACTCGCGCTTATTGTTTTAATTCTGTTTTCAACGGAAAATCAATGTATCTGGTGGAAATTAGGCTTTGAAAACTTTTTTTTTACGAGCCAATAAAACGGAGATTCTGCTCCTCGAGCAGTAATTCCTGATTTTGAATTGGAGAAGGAGGGGGGTCGGGGGGGAAACCAACTTTGACTGCATTTCATCCATCCCATCCTATCCCTCCAACCCTCTTCTCCCACTTTCACCTCCCTCGGGTTCAGAGCACGGCGAAGTCCCGAGGCAGGGCTAGTTTATAACAACTCTTATAAAGGTTAAAAAGCGGGAAGAAGGGAATGAAAGCTCGTGCGGGCAAGTCCACGATCTTCTCTTTTTCCCCATCGCTGCAGCTGGGGAGTGCGCACTCCGCGGAGGGAGCCCCGGCGGGGCAGGGGGGAGCACTGCGGGTGGCTTTGGGGGGCTCGGGTGGCTTTGGGGCGCTGGCACTTGCACCACGAGGTGCCCCGCAGACGGGAGGGGTGTCCTGCCCCCCCGGAGCAGATAAGCGGTGCCCGGGCGGCAGCAGGAAACTCCCGGAGCGCTCCGCACTGCCGCGGGACCGCCGGGCTGCGGCCGTGGGACGGACGGACGGACGGACGGACGGACGGACGGACGGACGGATGAATGGTCAGTCCGCGGGGACCAGAACTGTCCCATGACTTCCTGGGCTGCTGCCAGGAGCCCTGGACATAGAGGAGAAAGGGAAGGGGAAGGAAGGCATAATGTGATTTAATCACATTCATTACTCTGCCACAAAAACGGCCTCCTCCAGCCACCCTCAGAGCCACAGCATCCCTTCAGTGGGGACCAGGGTGCCCCTGGAAAGGCCACCTGCAGAGTGGTGCACACACACACTCACACACAGTCACACACACACACACACACACACACACACACACACTCACACACACACACTCACACTCACACACTCACACACACTCACTCACACTCACAAACTCACACACACACTCACACTCACACACACACTCACACTCACACTCACACACTGACACACACACTCACACACACACACACTCACACACACACTCACACACACTCACACTCACACACTGACACACACACTCACACACACACTCACACACACTCACACACTCACACTCACACTCACACACTGACACACACACTCATACTCACACACACTCACACACACAAACTCACACTCACACACTCACACTCACACTCACACACACACACACACACACAAACTCACACACACACTCACACACACTCACACTCACACACTGACACACACACTCACACACACACACTCACACACACTCACACACTCACACTCACACTCACACACTGACACACACACTCATACTCACACACACTCACACACACAAACTCACACTCACACACTCACACTCACACTCACACACACACACACACACACAAACTCACACACACACTCACACACTCACACTCACACACTCACACACACACTCACACACACCCACACACACACAAACTCACACACTCACACACACATACTCACACACTCACACACCCACACACACACAAACTCACACACTCACACACACACACTCACACACTCACACACACAAACTCCAGCGTGGCACCAACAATGCTTGCAAGGGACAGCACAGAAATTCGTGCTCTCCATTTCCATCTCACCTTCCCTCCCCCTCACCATCCCCACCTGGTCTTGTCCTCGTGGTGCTCCTTCAAGCCTCCCTTTGCCTCCCAGCACTGGCTGTCCCTCACGGGAACAGAACAGGGGCTTTCCTGCTCACCCTGGGCTGCAGGGAATGGGATGCACAGTGGAAATGTCCTGTGTGTGCCACACTTCAAGCAGGGGAGAGATCAGACAGCCTCACTGTGCTTAGGGTTATTACTTCCCCAATTCACTCTGAAGCTCCCAAAATGTCATATCAAAGCCAGTACCATAAGGTGATGCTCAGAATGATGCCTTCAGAAGTGCAAGAGGCCCTGTTTCTAAATCTGTTGAAGGTGGCCACTGCCTGCTGGCAACATTTGAAACTGATCATCCTGATGAGAATGAGGATTAATAAATGCCTATGCTACCTTCTTGGGCCTCTGTAATTTAAAATGTGATTCCATGTAGCTTTGGATCTTCTGTTTAGAATTTTGTTCCTACTTCTTCTAGTGCTGCTAATGGTATTGAAGCTGTGCTGTCAAGCACAAACACCAGTTACGAATTTTCTGAGCTGAAGCTTGCTGAAGGTCTCTGTGTGACACATGCCTGCAATAACCTAGAATTATGGAAGATGTTCATGCTGCTGGGAAGACCTAGCCTAGGCTTCCAGATACCTGACTTCCTTCCTGGCCTGCTTTTGCAGTAGCCCCTAATACATTAAGTAGTGTTTGTGCTTGTCTGTTGCTCTATGGGATGCCACTGGAAGTGCTTTATGTTAACTCTCCATGTCCTGCTCTCCCTTAAAATGTAGCTTAGATACAGTTGGTAGTGCATGTATCTCTGCAAATCTGACCACCACTGACAGCCCTGCCTCCAGATTTGTCACCAAGAGGCCTCTGCTTGTACAACACAGAATTAAATACTTGCAAAATGAGAGGGAAACCAGTGGCAGTGGATGTGAAAGAGCTGTCTGCCTACATCATTGGTATTACTGAGTGAGAGCACAGGCCAGGGGAAATATCACTTCCACCCTCCTCAATCATCAGCACCTGGGCTGCCAGCGAAGAGTTTGTGTTTTACTGTGAACTACTGGAGGAAGGTTCCCCAGCTCTGTGGTGCTTGGTGGGAATGCAGGGAAGAGCCTTGGTCTCTGCCCATGAGATGCCTCCAGAGGAGCTCACCCTGCAGAGGCTGCCCATCCCTGCCTGCCCTGTGTGACTTCTGGGCCACTGGTGAAAGCTACCTGCTCATTTGAAAGCATTCAGGCACTTTCAGCTCCACATCATGGCTCTGCTCAGAGACCTCTTAAAATATGTAGTAGGGAGAGAAATCTGTTGCTTTCTTTTCCATCAGTTTTGAAAAACCAGTTCCTCCTGAAAGAAAGGGCCAGTCCTGTGCTAATGGCAGATCCTCTATTGGTGCAGTTCTAAGGTTTTGCAAAGAGTTGCAAAATGGAGAGGCGAGCTGTGTTAACTTACTTCACCATATGGACTAGTTGGTGTCTAACATTTTGTTGAATATTAAGAATATGCCATAATTTACAGAAAAAAGGCAGGCAGTAAGTTCAGTAATAAAAGGTAAATATGTCTCTACATTGTGGCTATATTAGGAATTCTTTGTTTAATGTTTAACAATTAACAAATTCTTTGTTTAATGTTTTAACAAAAACCCAATTTTTTTAAGTGGGTATGTGAGGGTGATGTGTACAGAACACATTTACTGACAAAGCCTAAGGAAATGAGTGTATCTTTGTGCCTAGGTTTTCCTAAAGCATGCATGTTCCTGAGTATAGGCAGACAGAGAAAATTGGAAGGCTGTCCCATTTCATGTGGAGGGAAGATGTAAAGACATGTGCTTGGTTCTTGGCCTTGCTCCCCCATCACTGACATCAGTTTGTGTCAAGTTTACCAAAAAACCCTGCTGCTGTAACACTCCATTTGAGAGGCAGGGGGGAAAAGGATAATAAACTTTTTTTCTTTTAATTGCTTCCCTGGCTATAAATTAGCATGCATTGGGCTATTTTTTTTAACGTGAACAAAAGCACAATTGACTACAATTGCTTAAGCAAGGCTTAGGCAAAAGTAGGAAGGGAGTTCTGAGCCTCAAGGCTCCCCTGTGTATTGAACCTGAGCAGGGGGAGGTCTTGTCTGTGCCCAGAAGTTGAAGGGCACCGAGAGCTACAACAAAACAATAGGGATTTTTATGTTTCACTGACTGTTTTTGCAGCTGCATCTTCCCCCCTCCTCCTTTCCCCCCATTATTTCATATGAGAACCAAGTATGAAAATAGAAGCCATGGCTTTCCCTCTGGATACAGTCAATGTGCATAAAACCAGGGCAGACATCAGCAGAGAGCTAAGGTTGGTTATAACTCAGCGTTATGAGCAAAAGCAGAAATTGTTTTTTGCTTCTACAGCATATTTCATGTCTGCCACCACAGAAGTAAACACAGGGCTGAAGCCCAGCTGCATTGTGAGTTCAGTGTGCTCCTCTTTGCATCACTGAGGTTCCTGATGGCATTTGAAGAGAGGCTGCCAAAACCCACTGAGTTCTGCCTTTACAGGTCCCCTTCCATGCTTTCCTCCCATTCAGCCCTGGAATATCTGGCAAACCACCTTTTCCCGTGGCCAAAGCGCATCTGAGGGGATTTTTGTCCGGAGCTCCCTGTGGAAGCCCTTATGCTGCTTCTCCTCTGTTGCATCCAGTTAGCAGCCTGAACAAAAACCAACTCCAAGTAAAAGTAGATGGGCATGTAAAACAGCTTGCAAAGCAGATGTTAACAGAGATGTGGCCAAAGAGGTGGGGGAATTACTGCTAGAGAGCGGCTGAGAAAGGGCTGAGGAACGGGGGTAGAGAGGACAGATGCCTACTCCCTCATACCCTGCAGTGGAGTCACCCCTTGTTCTCTGCATCCATGAGCATCTTCACTATTGTAAAACAAGAAAGAATCTAATTGAAAGCCAGTTGCCCAATGAGATGAGTTGGTAAAGAAAAGGGATGAAGTTTCTCTAGAAAAGGCAGGTAAGGTAAACATTTGCCACAGGGCCTTCATGAGGGGGTAGCCTAGGTGTCTACCCAAGGTCTTCTAGGAATTTTTTATAATGTAGAAAATCTTTGATGCTACAAAATGTACAGGGATGGAACGAAACAAAAGGATAAAGAGCACTCTTAAAAAATGAACAAGGGAGGAATTGGAAATTTACTTTCTTACCCCTGTATTTTTTCAAGATGTTCTTGCATCTTAGTTTGCTGCCTAGATAGCTACACTAATGAACAGCTTCTCCCTTTGAAAATTAATTTCTTTCTTTCTTTCTTTCTTTCTTTCTTTCTTTCTCTCTCTCTCTCTCTCTTTCTCTCTCTTTCTCTCTCTTCCTTCCTTCCTTGCTTCCTTCCTTCCTTTCTTTCTTGCTTTTGACCTATAACACTGCTATTTAGAGAGATAAAGAAGTCCCTGTATTATTGCATGGGCCCTCCCTGATTTATTCTATGTTCTTCCTAACTCAAGCACCTTTGTCTCAGGGCAAAGTGGTGGTGGGCTGGAAAACCCAGATTATGGTCTTCTGAAGGGCAGGGACCCTGCCTCATCCACTACACATTCACTTGCAGAGATATCTGTCTCCTGAGGTACCTTCCCATTTCATTTATAAGGAGCCATGTGTGAAGGCCCCTCTCCCACGAGTGTGTCAAACCTCCCCCCATCCAGAAATCTGAGTAGATGCTGAAGGTGTGACCAGGCAGTTGTGACTTCCAGGGTGGGTTTTCTGTCAGGTACTGACTGCATTTCATGTATCAGTGACACAGCAGTGACTCCAGAGCACCAAATCTTTCAAGCTAAAACACCTTACTACTGCTGGTCAGGTTCTGAAGAGTTCTACATTCTTCAAAATGTGAGGTTTTTTAGTTTGCACCTTATTTTAAAACAAATTTACCCCAGAGGTAAATAATTCTCTTCTTATTGTATTATAGAATGGAACATTTGCAAAAGTCATTACAACCCTCATATTTGAATCAATATCAGACTAATATTCTGTTATCCAAAGTTGCCAGTTTTTTTTTTTGGCATTATTTTGGGTGATTTAAAAGTTGGTGTGTTCTTCACTGTTGCCATTAGAATTATATAAAGCATATTGTTTACAGAGCCGTGAAAATGCTTTAAAAGCAGCAATCGTCCAAATTGAAATTTATTTCATCGGAAAATGTCCTGAACATCCGGGTGGTAATAAACATCTTTCAACTGCATACAAACTGTGAATTGTATTTGAAATTAAATCCCCACATTAAAATCTGCATTGCTGAACCTCCCACTGGCAGCCACTGTTCTTCTGAATAGTGACATCTTCCCTGGCGCTGGTGGGGCCAGAGCTCTCGCACAGATGTTGCTGAATGGCTGCTTATCACTCTTCCCATACTGGGACTTTACAGCCACACATGCCAAAAAAGTACAAAGGATGCAAGGTGTGTGAGGAATACAGGGGGGGCACCTCAGATTTAGTAGCTATAGATGTTTTTGTCCTAACACACAAGGGTGGGAACTGCTTTATAAACCCCTATTAAAGCAGCATATTGCTGATGTCACAAATTATGTCATTTTTCAGCAAGCTGTTAGGTAGCAGCAGGATACTTAGAGGTCCCAATCTGAGTGCACAGCTTGAAGCCTCATCATCCATTGAAGTCAAGGAAATACTCCAGTCCCCTGGCCCTCTGTTTACAAATAATATATCAAGAATCAGGATGCCCACAAATGAACTTTTAGGCACTGAGCTAAAGGAAATATGTTTGTGAATGTGTATCTCTAGACATATATCTATCCATACTATGTATTAGTCTATTTTTGTATGTGCATTTGTGAGTAATGCAACTGAAGTCTGCAGTCTGACATGAGATTTTCTTTAAACCATGATTTTTCTTTATTCCTTGATATGCAGAGTGGATTCTTCGTGACCAGTTTTGCACACAAAATCCCCACCAAAGTTAATCCACATCAAAAAGGGGTATACCCACTACTCCCATTTTTTCTCCTCTTTAAAACAGTGAGGGTATAAAAGACCTCTGATTTAACAAAAACTACATAGGAAGAGATTTATCTATAATGGAGTTGTGCAAAATAAAATAGCAGAAATGTCTATATATTTACTCATTAGTACAGCAGAACAGCTTGTTGGAGGCTCTCCTCATCTCTTGGATAAACCATATTTACTCAAATACATGCTTTTCCCCCCCACTAGAGTGGAGTACATCACTGTGTTTTTCCAACCATTCACATGCACTTGGGAGACAGCAGCCTACATTAGAAGACATGAAATACGTAGTATGTGGCCTGAGGTTGCAAGACAGATGAAGAGAAGGAATTAAATCCAGAGCTAGCTGTGCCAAACCCATCAGTGGGTGCTTTAACCCCCCTCCCCATGCATTAGTGGGAGCTAAAGATGCAGTGTCAAGGCACAGCTTTGAATTGCTTGATTTTTGCCAGCGTGCTAACATCACTCCCCTGGCAGAATGAGGGTCCTGGCAGGGAGATGGATTAGATGGCCAAACGTGGCATTTTAATCCCCACACCCTCTCCCTACACCAATTCCAGTATTTTGCCACTCATTTACTGACGTAGTTGGCGGTAACTTCCTCTACTGGAAATATTACAGGGTTGGATTAGCTTTTCCTCTGCAGCTATCCCTGATTTAATTACCACTGCAGCTATCCCCCACTATCTGCACCATAAATACTGTTGCTTACAGAAACATGATTACAGGATTAGAGTTATTGGGCCCCCGCCCAGACGAACGCAGTGACACAGCATAGCACTGGCACCTCCGAAAGCTGCACTGACCTCAGGCATCTCTACATCAAAGGCCATGGCCACAATCTGAGCTTCATTAGCTTTCAAGGCTGAAGTTACGGGAGCACTACTTCCTCAGCCACTAATGGGAAACATTCTCCTCCATTTGCTGTTGAGGTGTTAAAAGTTTCTCTTAACATCAGTTACTGAGCTACAGCTTCACCGGTATCCCAGTAAAATAAAAATGAGTTGTGGAGTGGGAGCTGAGCTCAAATTGAAAAGCTATGTTGGACATCCCTTGCTCAAGGAAAGGGCAGTCACCAGTGCAGGGATGCTTTGTGAGGGACTACAGGGGGAGGTGCACCCCAAATCCTAGACTGGGAACCATAGGGAAATTCCCACAGCTCCTGAAGGGTTTCATGTGGTTGTAACCAACTGTTTAATGATGGAGGTATGTGAAGGAGGCCCTGGTTTTCATTTGTAGGATGTGATGAGGGTGATTATGCAGCTAGCTGCAGCTCAGAGCATCATCAGGTCCATATCCACCATGAGGAATCTGTGATCTGTGGTGATAACTCCTCCAGCCCCCCTGGGTGGATCTCAACCTGCCAAGAGCAAAGCTGGGGGGTAACATTTAATTCCAGAGGGAAAAGCTACTCAGCAAGGTCATAAAGCACTAAGTTGGACCTGACCGAATTTTTCCTTCTAGCATACATTCCCTATGTGGAAATTTCTCTGAAATTTCAGTATACATCAGTTTCCCTTTGCACAGCTGGAACATTTGTGTTTCCTTTGTCTTGTCTATTTAGATGATGTATTCTGGCATACAGGTCACCTCTTACTGCGTTTGCACAGCTCTAGCAAAGCAGTTTGGGGCTTGCAGTCATTTTTGCCGTAATTGAAGAAACCAGGTAAGTGTCTAGGTGATGTGAAAGAAACACCAAGGTTTCATGACTCCATCCAGAAGGAGGACAAGATATTTGTTCCATGAAAATTTTTGAGAATGGTAGGACAAAGTCCACCACAGTGAGCGCAGAAAAGCAGGAACTGGTTTTGAACAAGAATTAAGAGGCTGAAATACATAATTTGCATTAAAGAATAAGAATAAGAATAAGAATAAGAATAAGAATAAGAATAAGAATAAGAATAAGAATAAGAATAAGAATAAGAATAAGAATCGTTTTTTTAAATGAAAGAAAGAAAGAAAGAAAGAAAGAAAGAAAGAAAGAAAGAAAGAAAGAAAGAAAGAAAGAAAGAAAGAAAGAAAGAAAGAAAGAAAGATAGGAGAGTAGAATAGAGCTAGAGGGTTTACACTGAAGAGCCTGCTTTTCTTTTTTCAGTCCAGCTAGGCTTCTCTGGTGCTTTGCCTATGGGATTATAATTTCTACTTTTTGAGCTGGTGCTGGATAAAGTGGCTTGCCCATGAGCCTCCCAGCTGGGCCAGCTGGATAAGGTGGGCTGGTCAGGTGCTGCCAGGGATAAGGCTATGGAATTACAGGCTGGCCTCTGGAGCTAAGCTGCTCCTTCTCCTCAGGAGGTAGGAAACTTTCCCAGGTCTGAGGAGCTCCTTGTGGCTGGAAGATTTCGTGGAAGATATTAGCAGGCTCACATGCCACCTTCAGAGTTTTCTCCAGCTTGTATGTTTGATAAAGCTTAGAAGCTTTCTTCAGCTGGCAAATTTAACTTAATCTCTTGGGTTTGTTCTGCCCTAAGCATTCTGTTCGTGTTATCAGAGCTCATTTCAGTTTCCCAAGCTTAGGACTGGGTTAGGAACTGAGGCATGTTTAGAAACTAGAGTAAGAAGAATTCTGCTGATTTTCAGCTAAGTACATTTTCACCACAGAGATTTACAAAAAGGCATTTATTTCCTAGGTAGTTGTCACTGGATTTCTTCTTAAATTAAATTACTATCATTCAAAGAAATAGGAAATTCCTCCTTATGTGTACATTTTTCATGAATTACTGATTCTTTCCAGGCTTCCCCTTTCCAGGGCAGTGACCCCCAGCCCAAACACTGCAACAGCTCTCTGACCAGTGACGGCTTAACTATTGCAGCAGCAGCCACTGCTGTTTCTGTTACAGCAGAAACCCAAGCCCTTTGCTTTGCAAACCTGGCAAATATGTGACGTTAATTGGAAGCACTTACTCCCTTTACTAAGATCAGGGGTGGTGTGAAGGCATAGGTTGACCCAGGGAAAGTAAAGAGGGCTCTTCTCCCTGTCATCACCAGGACCTGCAGCCCTTACTATCATTGCACATGACACACATACAGCTCTACAGTCATTTTCATTTTCATTATTTCAATGGCTTTCATTCATCATTTTTTATAATTTTCATAATTTCCATTATTTTCTCACTTTGGGACAAAGCAGAGTGTGGAGTGTGGTACAGTTAAATGAACACAAAAAGGCTGAACAGAGGTAATGGGGTCCAGGTGAGAGAGTGGCTCTTTAGAGCTGGCACGTTCTTTAGAGGTGATGTATACCAGTTTCTGGTGTGTCACTAATGATTCTTGCTGTAATGATTTTAAGGTACTTAAGTCTCCGTTGAAGGGTCTAATCCAAAGCCGAGAAATGTGGACAGGAATTTTGTATTGAGAGGAGCCAAAAAAAGCAAAGTTTTAAAGATCTGGAAAAAAATATTTCTAAGATTGTCTTTATACAAGAAAATAAAATGGGTGAGGAAAACAGTTTTTCTCTTCCTCTGGCTTGCCAGCATGCTTTTATGGAAAACAGGGAGGTGATTTCAAGAACACTTGCTCCAGCCTCCTGTTCATAAGTAGCAGGAAGGCCTGTCAAACCTGTCAAACTCCTTGAGCTCCTGGGGTTTACAGACTTCTCTAACCTACCCCAAGCTAAACCACAATCCCATAAAGAAGCCTTTTCAGTAAAACCTTCTGCCATTTGCCTGAAGCCAACATATCACTCATTAAAAAAAAAATATTTCTCATTTGGAAACATCCCTTCCCTCTGTGCTCGCTCTCTCCTGGTGAAGCCCCGAGCAATGGCCTTGCACCATCAGTTTTTTGCAGAAATCTGCCACCACAGGGTATGTCAGAGCCCAGAATCTGCAGTCCATACAGAAACCAAAGCCTTGCTCGTCCAAGGAGAGTCTGGTTTGGGTAAGGACTGCAGAAATGACCTGGCTTCAATCAGAGTTCAAGGCCAGTGTTGGATGGCTTGCATTCATTTCTGTGCCTTGCCTCTTGGCGGACTTCTCCGAGCTCCTTGACTCCAGCTAGCTGCCAAGATGCATGGCCTACACTCTTTGCTAGAGATCTAGGAGAGACATCCTGGCAGCCTGGCCTTTGCCCTTTCCTTCACTCCCTATTCTGCCTCATCCTTTCCCTGAAATTTGGTGTGAAAACAAAAGGTCTGAGATAATTGCCACCAGTACCAGCATTCGTCTTCATGCTGCTCTCTCCAAACTCCCCTCTGTACCTGCTCTGCTGGAATATGGAAACATTCAGTGCCACAGATCCAAGATTCCAGCTGGCCATGGAACAAATCTCTGCAATGCTCAGGACCACTGCTCTGTTATGGTGTCTAATCCAGTGACAGAAATAAATAGTAGCCCCAAAAGAAGAGGGCAGACGTGAAGCAACAGTCATTTTGGAGGCATTTCTGATTTGTTTGAATGGAATTGCAGGGGCACATTCTGCCCTGCTTGACCATGGGTTTGTCAGCTATTTCCCAAAATTATTTTGGGCTTGTCCCAACTGGCATATGTCTTTGGCAATTATCTGACTAGTTATATGTCAAATCATTTTCTTTGATTTATAGGTGGCAGATCAGAGGACAAGGCACCATATTTTTTTCATGTACTTGCTGAGAGCAACAGAATCACACTCAAAGTCCATCGTGGCAGAACCATAGCAACACCATAATGAATAAAACAGTGATTCCTCAATGGGAGCAAAATGTGTCAACTTCAAGCTGCAATTGATTCACAATATGGGAGGCACACTCTGGCAAGAGTTAAACACTCATCAGTACATGTATCATAAGGGCAGAGGGAGAGCAGAAGTAAATCTGTTGACAACACAGTAAACAATTATACCATGAAAACTAAAGCAAAACTTAAAACATAACCCAAAATACAGGTTTTGAAACCTGGCACTTAGTCTGTGCTATGAGCTGAAATCTTCTTTCATTTTACATCTGCTCTTACTTAGCAAACAGCTAAAAACTCTTCAGCAGAGGCTGCAATGTTCATACTGTGTGAAAAAGGATCAGTACATGGACAATATTGTAATTGTTGTTGTCCAGAATGCAAAATATGAAAACAAAGTTAAAAGGAGAGAGAACCAGCCTAACATACTTCCTTAGGACCTAGAGCTACTGACTCCATAATTAAGCCCCTTAATAGACACAACCCGTCATGTGACAAGAAACATGAATTAATCTTCAGTTCATTACCCAAGTTCCCGTGGACTGGGACCTCTCCATGGCAGAGGAACACACACGTTTTGAGGTAATACTCATGCACAACCATGGATTTTATCCAGAAGTGGTGCATAGCCCTATTTATTAACAAACACATATAACTACTGTAGTTGTTGATTTTATAAATGTACTTGCAGGAAAGAATACAAATGTAGCAAGAACAATGGACAGAAATATTTAAGATGCTCTGACAAAAAACTCCTGCCTTGTCTTGAAGCTCTTTTCCCTTATGCTTCATGATTTTGTTACTTAAGCACAACCACTGTAGTTCAGGATGAATAATGGCCAGCAAGCCAGGAATCCTGTGTCCAAGGGCATGTCCTGGGCTCCCAATGAAAAGGATGAAAACACAGACACTTCCAGTGCACTTCCACAGCCTACTCACCTCCTCCATCCGTAAAGGACAGCGAAATACCCCAGCTCATTGCACTGCCTCAGACCCCGCACCAACCCTGATCTGTGTTTTGTAAGGGCCAGAGTCCTTACAAAAAGTTCACATAACAAGTAATTAGGATAAACCATCTATTTATCTGGGACCTGAGCAACTCAGGTGAGTAGTCAGTCAGACCCACTCCTGTGGGAGTCTGTGCTTTGGGTGTTAGGTCACATTTTATGATATAGCCAAGTTTGGAAAGGTACAGGGGAAAGTTGGAAAAGTGTTCATAGTTCCAAATAAAACAAGCAATGTCCTCAAAATTGTATTTACAAGTAGCCAGTACTTTGCCTCAGTTTTATGCATGTGCTAAAACTGAGGATTGTCACACCAGAGGGCTAGGGGGAGGCAGAACAGATCCCAGGACTGTTCACTTTGTCTGGGAAAGAGTTGACAGGATACACAAAACCAATGCGTGTTGGAGGCAGCCATGTTGGCTTCTGCTCCACTGTAAAGAAAAATATTTGCCACATGGAATCAGAAAACATTGGCAGGAAAATAAATTAATTTCCAAACCTGAAAAAGAGTGTTGCAAGCACTAAAAAAAAAAAAAAAAAAAAAAAAAAAAAAAAAAAAAAAAAAAAAACAGGGAAGGAGGAGAGTAACATTCACCTGGATTCTCTGATTTCATCTTCAAACTCTGACCCTATGATGGGCACATTTGAAAGAAATGAGTTTGTGAAAGAGATCTTAACAGTGACTTCTGAATGTAAGATGGGGAAAAGCATGCGTACCCATCACATGTGGGCTGGGACAAGGATAAACAGATACTTTTTGGAGGAAGGCAATGCAGCTCTCCCATCCCTGTTACCAGCACAGAGACGTGGCTGGCATTACAAATGTGTGCATGTAGTTATATATACACGTATTGGAAAAGGCAGTAGAAGAAGTCCCAGCTATAACATGCACTCTGCAAACATCCAACCTTCTACATTTCTCATTATTTACACCTTGAGTCAGCTTAAAACTCAGAAGAAAGACAAAAAAGCATATTTATTTCTAGTCAGTGTCATCAGAGAGTGGCAAAAACCTTTTGAGACATTTTGTCTCATCTACAACCTCCCATGCCTGTTGTCATTTGCCTCCTGAGCCTAATGGAAACCTGCTCTGGATGGTCTGTCCTTTGTTATTCTTTCAATTTCCTTGTCTTTTATTTATTTCCCTTGCCTCTCAAGAGCCATTCAGAGGTCCCATTACTTCCTGCTGGCCAGGGAAGGCTATGAGAACAAATAGTTACATTGGATTAAAATACACACACTGTCACAAGAAAAACAGAGGGAAGGGGGCAAGGGACTTGCTTAGCAAAGGGTGGTGGAAGTCATGGGACAGAGAGCTGCCAGAAATATTAAAGCAGGGTTTTATGTCAAGACTTCTTTTAGCCATGATCTCTGCAAGGAACAGAGCATCTGAATTCTTACTGTGGTAGTGCTGCAATTTGAACCTGCATATATTGAATTAGTTCAATGTTTCCTTTGGATTTTAAATGAAAGTGTGTTTGAAATAATGCAAATTACAGGTTTTGGCAGTGTGGATTCTCCTGGTGCTGGAGGGGCCAGTCACTGCTACAGCAGGAAGAGGAGAGCTCTCACACAGTGTGCTTCTCCTCTGCAGCAAAGAATTCACAGAATTCACAGAAAGGCGCTACACCGACCACCATCCTAGAGGAACACGGGACAATTGCCAGAACCATGGACAGCATTAGCCCCCCATCTCCAGGGCAAATGAACCCTGTGGTCCATGCTTGACCCAGGCAACAGCAGATTGTATCTGCTGCATTTGGAAATTTTCCTTTCTATCATCTGTTAAAAAAAAATATTAGCAGGTGCTGAAAATTGCGGCCTCCAACCTAGAGACCAAGAGCCAAAATACCAGAGGGGGAAAAGTCACTTCTAGACAACCACCTGACTCCAGAGTTGGATGAGCCAGAGAGACAATCTGCTGCTATGGGAGATGCCACATCAAAGGAGGGAAGTGGTAGCACCTCCTGCAATTAGTTTGGGTTTTGGATTGTTGGTATTTTTTTGAAGCTACAAGTGGCAAGGGCCAATGCCTTGCCTCTGTGAAGTTATAAGCCTGATGATCCTTTCTGGTGCCCTAAAAGAGTTAGACCAGCTTGCATCTGATCAAAAATGGTTAGAACACCTGTGCACCACCCAGAATAACAAACTAGTCATCTAACATTACCTGTGTAAATGGAACACTGCTATGTATGCATATCTCAGTGAACACAGGAAAATAAATTCTTATGTGCAATGCAATCACACACACACTGGTATAAAAATGGGCTGATATAAAATAAATATGCATATAGCTATGCCTTTGCCTATTCCAGCCTCCAGGTTATAGCATTGCCAATGTGTTGACATAAAAATGCAGTTTTATGGATCACATCTCAATAGGAATGTGTGAAAAGGGATTTTGTTTTGGCTACAGCTCGGTCTCTTAATATAATTATAATTACAATTTTTACTACTACTACCACTACCACAGTGAATTGGGAGCCCCCTTGGTTCTACGTGTGGTACAAATAACAAGAACAAGCCTGACCTAAAAGACAGGACAGCTGAAGGAGGGACAGACACAGCACAATTATCTCCAGGATGGAGTAACAGGACAGGAGGTGGATGTAGGATTCAGCTCTCCTAAATTCCAGTCCCTGGTGTGCCCTGGGTCCTCTCTGCCACAACTTCATACACGGCTTTCTCAGAGAAGAAAAGGGGGGAAAATTACTTTATTGGTGCAATGGGGGGGGTGGCTTTTGTTACAATTGGTGAGGCTTTGCTCAGTGTTCCCGGTGTTTTTGCAGCAGAGATGGAGTTTAGAGTGGTGAGGGTTGTACTGTGTGTCCAGAGCTGGTGGCTGGTGGCCTTGGCTGCACCTGGCCAGTTTCCCTGTGACACTGTGGCCACCACAGTGGCGGCTGAGCCACAGAGGTAGCAGCTGGCTCAGGTCACAGGCACACTGACAAATATGTGGGGGCAAGAGCCAAGCAAGCATTTCTTTTCTTCTTTCTTTTTTCACCTACCTGCCTTTATTAGGGCCATAGTGACAGTCATTGTGCTTTGTTTCAGCCTGAAAATCAGAAATATCTCTCCTTGACAGTTTGTCAATATAAAAGAGTTTTTAAAAAACCCTCCAAAGACAAAAAAAATTCACTCTGAGTGCAATTTTGGCATTTAGCAGATCTCTTGCTGGTCCATGCTGGGTTCTGCTGGGTGCTTTATGAAAAACCCTCTAAAAGTGCTGCTTTCTTTCTGACAGTGATCTTAATCACAGGCACACAGCCCGTGCAGCCAGGAAGCATCCCCACCACAGCCATTGCTCTGCACCAGCCACGCTTGTTCTAAGGTAGCTCTTTTCTGCCAGCTCTGGGGCTCAAAAAATGAAATAAAAGAGAATAAGAGCATGCCTTCCCCTCCCCAAAAGGAACATTTTGAAAGAAAGGGGCAGAAAATGCAACATGAGCCTCTCCAGTAAACGCAGTGGGCTCAGAGGCCCAGGAAAGCTGTCTGCCAGGAGGCCAAATGGTTTGCCTGCAGCTCCAGAAAAAAAAGAGACATTATTTTTGTTGAAATCGTTTAAAGAAAACAAAGGATGACTGCTACATGGCTGCTCGTGATCGTCTGGAGCACTGTGCTGTTGTGGGGTATTTCTGCCAACCAAATGGCAGCAAAATGCCGGTGTGTGGAGCAGGGCTGCACACAGGGATGCCTGCGGGACCAGCCCGGCAGCCCCGCACACGGCACCCAGCCCCGGGGAAGGGAGGGTGTCCTGCTCATTGTCTCCATTTTACAGGTGCTGAAAGGGAGGCTGGGGAGATTTGCCACCAAGGGGGTCTGTCAGAGCTGGGATTAGTGGTTGTGTACCCCAGCTCCCAGCCCTGTGCACTGACCACGTCTCCTGGAGCAGATCTGGGGGAAGATTTTTATTTCTCGCGCACGAGAGAGAAAAGAAACACCTTCCAGCTTCCAGTAAGGGAATTCTTTCTTTCTGCCAGTGCTGTGTTGATTTGTCTTAAGGCCAATGTTAGTATTAGCTGAGTTAGAAATCCATATTGTCAATTAAAACTTTACATCATCCCAGAGAGACCCTAAAGAAGATAGGCTTTCAGAAGCAAGAATAACCAGGTCTACATAAAGATGATCAGCAACAAGAACCACCATTTAGGAAAACTTGTAAATGGTCCTGCTCTGCTAGCTGTCCATGTAGTCACAAATATGAAATTATTTGCATGTATGCCACTTAAAAAAACTACACTACTCCAAAATACTTCTCCTGCTTTGGACTTCCTCTTCCCAGCCATCCAGCATCAATCCTGCTCTGAAACCCTTCAATGCCAAAAAGAGTGTGAAGATTTCCTACCTCATTACTGCCTTTCAAAGGCAGTCACAACCACAAAAAATAGACCTCAGGGAAGGGGGAGAAAATCTCTGCATGCTCAAACAGAGCCCCACCTGCCAGTTATCCCCTCTCCTTTGTGCTTTGAAGAAGTATCTCACCTCTTACAAGGGAAACAAGTTTGTCATGGAGGGAGATGTAGTTAGCAATTCTGTCTGTGCTTCCCTCACCTCCCCTGAGCTGATGGCGCCGTGGGCCCAGCGCTCCCTCCCATGCTACAAAAAGAAAGAGTCAGTCTTGAACTAGACTGATTCTCTGGCACCCCTGGTTCCTCCCAAGCCATGTATCTCCCAAACTGTCCTTTAAAAATGCAGTGCTGGTGGCTGAAGAGATGGTTAGCTAGCAGCAACTGGACCGTGACAGAAATGTGAGTTTATAACCTGGCAACACAATTTTGGCTCTGAAATGTAATTGATCCATTATGATCTCTGCACTCAAAGACTTGAGTTTTAAATAATCTTTCATTGAAAGATAATGTCCTGAGTGTATTTCAGCTTTAGTGAAGTTTAGTTTATGATCTGTTCCTGGCCCTTCCCAGCTATCAGTGATATTTTCCCAGTGCCCCTCTTGCTGCTTTAATGCTGCCTCAGTCAATAATACCTGCTGGAGAGGCAGCAGCATCTCTTGGCAAACTAAATGTGCACAGTCTCAGGAGTCAAAATCTGAATATGTATAGAGCAAGTAAGTAATCATTAATGCATAGCACGTCCCCTCTGGTCATTGAAATAAATTATTGACATCAACATCAACAAGAAATAAACCAGGTACCACCCCAATGGTTGAGATCCCATAGGTAAGCATAAATTATCAGAGTGCTTCAACATTTCTAAACCTTCTGAAAACAAAAGAATAATCAGGCAGTGCTGATTGTAAAGATGTGTGTGCCCATACATGTATGTCTGTGTTTGTGTGTGAGCATGTGTCACACCTTAATGTGTGCACACTGTCATCTTCTAGCCTTAATCATTTGTCTAAATGGCTGGTGAGGGATCTCTATAGCATCTATATGTGCACAGCCAAGATTCACACTTGCCATGCCAATTCTTATTGCCACACAGTCTACAAATTGCTTCTGGAAAAGTGTAATCCTTGTTTTACCTCTACATTTTAAAAATCATTTCCCCACGTATTATCTCTTCACGGTTCTGCACATTTATGCTTTTGCTCTCCAAATTCCTTGACTAGAATGTTATATCCCTGAACAGAAATATATTCACCCCTGCTATTTTTCTGCAGGAGCCTAGTTCATTCAGAAACAAGGAAAAAAATACGAATGATTGTTTTTAAATTCCCCAACATGCGGAGCTCAGACAAGCCACAGATGCAAATGCAGAAAGCAAATGTAGTGCTGGCATTAGGAAATGGCTGGGTTCACTGCACTTGTAAGAAAGCACCTTTATTATTTAGGCATGGTTGTAAGCTGCCATTTTGATATAATCCCTGGGTTTCTGGACTGGGTACACAGAAGCTGGCACGACACATCTACTGTAGCCCCACAATACCCAGCCATCAATCAAGCACCTTCTGCCAGCACTGAGCCACACTCATTCCCAGAGCTGGCAGCCACAGACAAGCCTGCACATCCATGTCACCAGCAGCTTGTGTATTGTCATACTGCTCCCTTTTATCACTGGGGAGCACCAGGGCCTGTGCTAGCACAGCAAATGGTGCTGCTGCCCTCCATGAGTCACAAGCCCAATGTTGCATTGGGGAATCCTGAGCTGGAAGGTGTCCTGCCATGTCAGAGCATGGGCACTGCCCCAGCGAGGGTAGAGGTGGGGTCCTTCCCTCAGGAGCTGAAGGATGCCCTCCTCAAAGCAGCAGACAGAGGCAGCAGACAAGATGTGCAGGGCCCTCTCTCCTGGGGACCAGCTTGGGCTGTCTGCACACTCATTTCAGCATTACCCTTCCCAGTCCCATATTTGGGCTGCCCAGCTGCCCAGCCAGAGGATAGGATACATGTTCCTCCCATCCCTGTCCCTGCTGGCTCATCAGACCCCCAGGTTCTCTGGGGAGAGGGGAAGCTGCAAGTGATGCTTCTGGTAGGGCAGCAGGTAAGATGGACTTGATGACAACTTGGCCCCATGTTTTCTGGCAGTCAGAATATTTTTTTTAAATAAAATCCTCCACCTTGATATTTTTGGTTTGCTTTAGATACAATAAATCGGTTTTGTAAAATTCTTAGTTCTTCAACAGATAGGCAGCTGAGAAAGGGAGGGAACAATGCCATAATCCCTAGGAAAGATGGGACTGCTTCTTAAGTGGCAAAATAATAAAAATAAAGAAAACACTACAAAACATTAAATAAGGCCACATCTGCCATTAAAGGGGACCTTGCTGTCACTCTGTGCCCCTTGCTCTGTGCAGTGGTAAGGTGTTGGTAGTGTTCTTGGAGAGCTCAGGGAAGAAGACAAGTGGATGCCAGCAGCATCATCTTTCTTTTGAGGTTGTTTTTGTTTCCCTTATATTCTGGGAAAATCCCTGTGGAATTTATTCTTTTAATGAACATGATCTGAGGGTATTTGGGTGAGACTGGTGCCTGTGTGGAAGGGCAGGTGTAGGTACATGCACGTTTTATGTGTGTCTAGAGGGGTTTTAGCTGCAATCGCAGACATTGTCTCTTTTTGGGTAAAACAAAGCAGAACTGGAGCAGCCAAGAGACAGAAGGACTTATGCTTTATGGTACCTTACAAAACACTGAATGTAGCTCCATTTATGTGGCTATAAAATGTTGCTAAATCATTCTTGCCAGCTCATTGCCATCTTGGACAACCAGGACTATTGACCTCCCTGCTTCTCTACTCCACTGGAAGAGCTCAATGCCAACAGCTCATTTTTGTATTTGGGCCTAAGTTCTTCCCATTTTCTCTACTTTTTTATTTAAGAGCCACATGGTGCAGAATTGCATGCACCCAGGTCAAAGTTCCCTCTCCAAGGACTTCCTGGCAGGTTCATACCCCTGAAAAGATCCCAGGCGCCAGCAGCAAGCATCAAACCCCACAGGTATGGTCCCAGGTTAATCTCATTCCTGCATTATATTTCTCTAACCCTGGCAGGATGCACTAAATGGCAAGTGCATCTGGCATATGAGCATTGCCAACTACAGAATAGAAATCTAAGTACTGATGAAGTCAATGTTGATAAAATCCTGGGCAGACTGCCCTGGGTCGAGTGATGGCATAAGGTAATTCAAGGTTTTCAGGCATTGCACGATGAACAGTTTCAAGGGAGGGTTTGGGTTTTTTTTTTTTTTCCTGTGCTAGAGAACAGGGGGGAAAGAATCCAAGGGCTGTCCCCAGCAGTTAGGCACACTTGGGCACTTGGGCACGGCTGCCGAAGCCAGCGCCTGGTGCTGCCCTGGATCACCACCAGCAAACTTGGAACCTGAAAATCTGCTCTGGGCCAAGCCTGCTTCCCTGTCCTGCGAGAAATGAGAACAAAAAAGTCAAAGGAGACCTCCCACAATGAGGGAATCTGAGGTAGAATCAAAGTATTCTGGGGTAGAATCAAAGCAGCAGGCCCCTGTCTTTGGCCTGCCCTGGCCCTTGGCCCATGGGATCATGGCCCCTGTGCCTAAGCTTGGTCTGAGCTGGGCTGGTTTGTATTTGGCTACAGTTTGAAAAGCTAAGTCTTATGTCACTGTGGAGACTCTGCGTTTTTGTGGAATTCAAATATTCCTTAATTGAAAGATATTGTCTTTTAGTAGAATGAAAGAAGGGTTTTTACTTCACTTTACATTGCTGTTTTAATTTACTCCTATTTGTCTTTAATAACTGGGTAGGACAACATTAAACAGCTGCTGTAAAATATTTGGTAGCATGGCCCCAGCTTCCAAACACAATCTGCCATCCAGGTTGGTAATGGCGGGTGGGTGTCTGGGAAGCTGCTTCCAGGTTTAGGACAGGGTAGACCCGACTGGATTTGCCCTGTTGACCCTTCTCTCCTCACCCATTTCCCACAGGACGCAGCTTCCCTCCTCCTTAGAGCAGATGAAAGGGATGTACCCTGTGAGAGGGTACAGCCTCAACAAATGTCCATGAGCTCCTGCCAGTGATGAACAGCACCAGGGGCAGAGGCTGAGGGTTGCTGGTTCAGGGACTGCGGGTTGGGCAGGCAGGGACAGGCCAAGCAAGACAGGCAGGGAGGGTGGCACGGGCAGGACACAAGTGGGACGGGCAGGCACGAGCAGGAACACTCGTGGCCAGGCAGGAGAGGCCGTGGGGCAGAAGGGACCGGAGCCAGAGGCCGGGGGGTGCTGAGCTGCCCCACACGGACACTGCCCGTGACTCCCTGAGGCTCCACCCGCGACATGCCTCTGCCGTGGGGCCTCGGGACGGCACAGCGGCAGCACCGCCACCCACCCAAACGGGCTTTAGCTTATAGAGCACGTCCGGGCTGGGAACGTGCTCCCGCTTCCATAAAACTCAGAGGCAAGGGCAGGACCCGCTCCTGGTCAGGGCAGGTGCCTCTGCCGCAGGCCGCCTCCGCTCCTTGGAGCCGCGCACAGCGGGAGCAGCCCCGCCACGGCTGCCCGGCACACTGAGGGGCTGGACGGGGAGCACGGATGGCCCGCGGTCCTGCTTTCCTCCTCCCTCCTCCCACGAGCAACTCGCCTCACCCACGGCTGACGTCCTGACTCGTCCGGCTGCAGCCAGCGCTATCTTCCCCACCTGCAGCTCTCCTGCTCTGCAAAGCCTGGGGTTATCCCTCTATTTCCAGCCCCATGCCCTAAAAATAGCACCCTACAACGCGGGCCGGTTCCCACGAATCCGCGTGAGCACTCCCCGTGGAGTAAATTGCGGGATTTGTAGGTCTGGGAGAAGGAGGAGGAGAGGATGGTACTGGTTTTCTCCCCCACGGGAAACACCTTTTTTGTTTTCAACGTTTGGGGTTTCGGCTCTGTGCCGGGCTCGGTCTCCTGCCCAGCAAGAAGAGAGCTCACCACGCTGGGACCGCTCTCAGCCGCCGCGCAACCTCCGCGCCCGCGCAGCCTCCCTCGCTGCCATCGCGGGGAACTCCCATTTATCCCAACCCTGGCGACAAACGCGCCCCGCTCGGCTTCTCGGACGGTCGTTTTCGGACAGAAGAGATTGGTTATGTTACATGTTAAAACGATTTAATATTAAAAATACATAGCAATTAAAATCACGTCGCGTCCCGGCTTCTCCGGGCAAATAAAGCACCTCTCTCCTCTCCGTCTCCCAGAGGATATTCAGGGGTTTTTTCCCTACTGTTCGCTTGAACTTGGGAACGTAGCCCTTGCACTAATGCCAAGCGGTGTTTTTGGGGCGGAGGGGAGAGAGGGTTCGCCCCCTGCCCCCACGGCGTGTTTTATCACCCGTGTGCCGCCACGGCAGCCCTGCCTACGCGGGGACCTGTGCCCTGCCAGCACTGCCAGCCCCCACTTGGGCCCTGCAGCTGGGGGGCTCCGGGACTCGCTCCCCTCGGCCGGGGGCGATGGAGACCCACCACGATAGACGAGGTGACCGACGGCACGGCGAGGGGCAGCACCATCGCGGGTGACATCTGCACCCTGCTCTGCACTTGTCTTGCCCCGGACCCGGGCTCTCGCCGCGTCGAGGATGGAAATTAAGACGAGATGGAAATCACTATCCATCCCCTCGGCCGGTAGGAGCCGACCCAGGCAAGTACCGGCGGGGCCGCTCGTCCCGTTCACCTCGACGGTTTCCGTGGGGAAGGACCGGGCAGCGGGGCGAGAGAGCCCCTCTGCAGGTGATCTGCCGAAATGTGGGCAGCGCCCGAATACCAAGAGTGGGGCTGTCGTCAGAGCCGAACACGGTACTGCTCCCGCACAGGGGCACACACAGCCCGACCCGCCCCCTCGGGTCTCTGCCTCGGTGCCTACCCGCGACTGGCACGCGTGGGGTGCAGAAGCCCCTGGGCTTGCGGGTGTGCTGCAGCCTCCAACGGGACATCAGCTCCCCTCCCTCCCTCGGGCGGCAGGCAGACACCCCAAAACAGCCCCCACTCCCCAAACCCCTGCCTGCCTGCCTGGAGAGCGTCTGTCTGGGAGCCAGCGCAGCCCGACGAGGGAGGGGGCTGCAAAGCCCTCCTCCCCCGGGCCGGCCCGGGATCCCGGTCCCGAGCCGGGCCCCAGCCGGGGTGCGCAGAGACGCGGCCGCGGCAGCTCCTGCGGCGGGAGAGAGGGGCTGGGGCTGTCGCCTGGGGGCAGCCGTGGCGCGGCCCACGCGTGGAGCCGCCTCCCCGTGGGGAGCCGCGATGGCAAGGCGCTGGCTGCGGGGAGAAGCAGAGGAGGCCTGGATGGTTACGTCGGGGAGTTTTTGCTCTTCTCCTCCCGCCCCTAAGACAGTCACGTCCACCCCACGTCCGATGCGGCTTTCCCTGCCCCTACCCGTCCCCTTTACTGCCCCGAAGCCCCCCATACGAAAGCCTTCTTGCTGCGCCCCCAGCGCTGAGCCCCGCTGGTTTCCCCCCAGCACGCACACCCAGGGCCGCGGGCAGCCGGTTCGCACCCCTTTTCCGTGCCCTTCAAGGCACCGAGCCGCTCTCTTTTGTCCTGGCTGCGGATGACCCATTTCCTCCCTTTCCCCCCCTTCGGCCCCGGCGTCCGTCCCACCCTCCGGTCCCTCCGCCCTCCTCCCGCCGCACGGCCCGGGAGCCGCACCGCGCCCGGCCCGAGCAGGGGGGGACACGGACACGGGAACCGGTGCCTCGTCCGCCCCGTGTTTGTTTTCCTTTCCTCCCTGAACGCTAGATTAAGACGTGAAGATTACACTTTTATTGTGGCGGCCGAATAATACCACGAGTCAACACACACAGCAAACAAAAGTGCTTGTAGTACATGGCCAACCCCGCTGGGAACCGGGCTGCGGGCTGCTGCAAAAATCAAGCTCTTCAGTGCTAATTACAAATAAATGATGATGTGCTCACTAAGTAATTGATTTAATGAAGTTCCTATGAAACTATTAAAACCGGGTAGAGGTCAGGCTGGAGACGCCCCAGAGCGCCCATTGTGGGATGTTTAACTCCGCCAATCTCCTCGGAAAGACATCGGGGCTAATAGGTGAAGTCACAGCTGGGTCGAGCTGACTTTTGCAGCACCGGCTCTGGCCTCCCCAGTTTCGCCTAGCGGCCCGCACCGCAAGTTCGGGGAAGCGAGTCCCACTGGCACACCCCCGGCCCGCTGTTCCCACCCTCATCCTCATCCTCCCCTCCCACATCTCTCTCCGGGAGGCGGCTGCTCGCTGCTGCCCGCTGAGCGCGGAGCCCCCCGGCGCGGCTCCCCGGGTGCCCATCCCGGTCCCGTCGGGGCTGCGTTGGGTACTCACTCTCTCGGCCCGGCCGCCTCGCTCGCACCTCAACCAGGGGCCTCCGCGGCTCTCCCCAGCCTAATTAAAGAGGGGAGAAGTGGAGCTCTGAACTTGTGTCTACCACTACAGGACGGCTGTAGTTCCACCCCCCCTCGGCCCCGAACCCCCCCACCCCCCTCGCGTACTCAGACACACACATACTTCTTGAAGAAACTTAAGCTAGGATGCCAGGTAGGGTGCTTGGGAGATTTTGGCAAGGTGCCTGGAAGGGGATGTGTGCCCATTTTTCCTTGAAGGGTTTTCTTGTTTGAAAGGCCATTTGGAGCGCTTCAGACGGGCTTGCCGAGTGAAAGGAAGAGGAGGAGGAGAGGGGGAACATAGAGATTGAAAAAAAAAAAAGTAGAAGACGAACAGAATCTGGCTATTGGGTTTCATAGCCTCACGCTTGGCTTTCCCCTCCTCACAGCTCAGGCAGGACAGAACTGAAGTGAACCATTCTTCCCCCCGCCCCATCCAATTAAGGGGTCCTCTAACCCGACCTCAGCTCTGAGCGCACTTTGGGGCAGAGGGTCCCCGCTGACCCCGGGGGGAACGGGGGCACACACCCCCCACACCTGCAAAGGATCCCTCTGCGCCCCCTTGCTTTCAACACCCGGTGCCTTTGGCAGGTTGAAAAGGAGCCGTACAGAAAAGAGGAGCCGCCCCCCAGTTTGCACCCCCGCTGTTGGCATTTGCTGAGAGCCGAGACGATGCCCCCACGGGCAAAGCCCCTCTCGGCCTCCAGCGCTCTCAGGGAGGGAGGGAGGGACGAGGCGCCCCATCGGGGTTCGAGGAGCCCCCCCCGACCGGGGCGGGGGGCGCCGGGATGGGGCCCGGGAAAGGCGTCTCCCCGAAATGCGGGTGCCACGGTGCTCCCCGCCGAGGGGAGAGCGGCGAGTCCCTAAATACGAGAGGGTAAATGCAGGGCGAGGCGTCCCGCCGGGTGTCCCCAGCGCTGTGTCCCCCTGCTCCGGTGGCTGCCCTCGCCCTCCCCGCTGCCCGGGGCGCACCGGGGGCTGCCCTACACCGAGGGTCGGCCTCACTGGCGGGGCCGGCCAAGGGCAGCGCCAGCGGCTGCCAGCATCGGCCGGGGCACAGCCGGAGAGGGGCACAGGCACACGCCACGGCTCCCCACGCAGCCACGCGTGGGCTCCCGCACGGGGCTGCCGCGGGACCGGAGGCTGTTCCTCCTGCTCCCTTGCAGGATTTTGGGGAGGGCTGTTTGACGCGTGGAGTTGGTGGTTTGTTGTTTTGTTTCTTTTTTTTCCTTTCTTTCTTTTTCCTCGTGGAAAACGATTAATTTGAAACAAATTAAGCTCGCCAGCCTCTTGTTTGCCAAACAGGCTGTTGGCAATGTGCAAACAGGCTCTCACCCCGGCGCCGTGCCCCCGCTCCGCTCCCTGCTGCCCTGCTCCAGCCTTAGACGCGCACCCTCCTCCTCCTCCTCCTCCTCCTCCTGTCGCTGCCCCACCGCTCCACCCCCCACCCCCCCACAACCCCACAACACCGCTTGATTACTATCTCCCTGTTGCCCTTAATGCACGATCCGGGTTTCTCTTCAGCCTCAAAATAAGAAGTGACACATGCACCACTAAACCAACTTGTGGGGAAAGCCCGCGGTTGAGAGGGGCTATTGATGGGAGCGCTGCAAAGAGACAAAGCTGGGGGCTAGTGGAATCAGATGCAGCCCTTAATTAACACCATCTTAAATAGTCCAACAGGCACTGAAGACAAAGTTGAAGAAAGACTTTAAGGCTGAGTGCCCCTCGACAAGTTCTTTTTTTTTCCTCGTGTCATTCAATATTTAATGCACTGTGCTTGTAATGCTACTACTGGTGCTCCTTTCTCAGCAAGTACATTATTTTTTCACGGTGCCCATGGCCAGGGAAAACCCTTTAGGCAAAGAAAATCAAAATGTTTGTTGTTTTGGATGACTTATAACTCTTGTTTAACACAAGCACTTTCAAGAAAGTATAACAGGCGCAGCCTCTAAAGCAAACAACGAAATCCTTGTGACAGAGTCGAACACAAAAAGCACATTGTGTTATGGACTATCCCTTTTCTCTCCTGCTAGATGGGTGCCTGTCTGAGGCTGAACACCACGATGCCATTTTACTTTTGAACTATTGTTTTTGAGTTATGCCATGTGGTCAAAAGGAGAAGAAGGGAGGTTGTTTCCAAGCTCATAAGACAAACGAGTTGCCTTTCATTGAACTACCCCAGAGCTCCTTTAAAACGAGGTTTAAATGTCACCTCCATGTTTTTAATGGACACAGGGCTTCAGGGGCGACCCTTCAAAGCGCCTTCGTAATAAACGACCCTTATTAAATATGTCTCTGCCTGGGAAAATCACTTGGCAGAAGAGAAAAAAAGGGGGAGCGGGGGTGGGGGAAGGAGGGACACGGTGCTGCCGGAGGAGCTCCGCCGCCCCCCTGCTCGCTCCGGGGCCGGGCCGGAGCGGAGCACGGTCCCTCTCGGGGTCCCTGCGGCCGGGCGGGGGCTGGGGGTGCTGCCACACGGATCCGCTCGCCTCCCCCCGTCCCAAACCCCCTTTTCTCCCGCCGCCCCCCTTCACCCCCCAAAATAAGAGGCTGGATGAAAGGTTGGGGTGTTTTCCTCCTGACTTCTTTTTGTCCTTAGAAGAGCGGCGTCTGCGAGTCTGAGCTGCGAAGTTACTGATTTGCAGGCTGCATGTTAAGGCAGCCCATGTAAGTAATTTCTGCGGGCATCCCGGCAAAGGAGAACAAATCGTTGACAAAGGCGAGCCCTTTCAATTCAGCAGCGTCGTTAGGGAAACCAAAAAGTATTCTTCCTATAATAAGTTCCACTTCAAAGGATTTCTCATTCAACGGTGACTGCTTCGCACTTTTATTAAGTCCGGGCTTTTTCACTTGGCGGAATCATCTGTTTGGTTATTTTTCATCGTGTTTATTTTTCACCATTCACACAGTACTTGTATTAAATAAACAAAGAACAATCGCTCTGCAAATAAAAGTACTTAGGTGAGGAAAAAAAAAAAGAGGGAGGCAGAAGACGAGAAGAGCTGGAGATGGAGCTTCTTCCTCACTTATTTGTTTATCTGCTGAAGTTGGGGAGGGGGGGGTCCTAAAAAAAAAAGGGGAGGGGGAGGGTCGTTGGGAGAGAGGCCAAAAAATATGAGACGTTCTGATGAAGTGAAAATTGACTGCGCTAACACGGCATGAAACTAAAGGTCAATGCAACTGTATCTTAATAGAGTGTCTCGAATCGAGGTGGACTATTTTAAATGCAGCTTGCTTTTGCTGCGCTCATTGCCATAGCAATCCTAACGCTCCATGTTGATGTACCATAAAAGCAGTAGTTTGAATTTCAAAGAACCTGCCTTTGAACTTCTCCCTGCCTGATTAGGCACTTGCGTGGTGTGTGTGTGAATGCGGGAGCGTGGTTGTGTGTGCTGGGGGTACGCGGGATGCGGGGGGAGCGGTGGCAGCGCCCCGCCGGCGTTTGGGTGTCCGAGCCGGGGGGAGCGTGTGTGTCGGCGTGTGAGTGTGAGTGCGTGTCCCCGCTCACTCCCGACCCGCCCTGCCCTGCTCTACCTGGGAATATTTTTCCGGGGCGATGGCGGGGGAAGGGGCGGGGGGAGGGGGGGAAGTGTGTGACGGTCCATCCTCGCCAGCGCTTCACAACTCCCTGGCGACATCGCTAGAAGGACGAAACACGCGGAGAAAACCCCTGAAAATCCTCGGTTCTCCCCACCACCCAAGCTTTGAAAAACAAAGCAGCAGCCCTGTCCCGGCTGCCCCGCGTCCCGCACCCTGCCCGTGGCGGGGGCGTCGGGGGGCGCAGCCCCGAGACTCTCGGCCGAGAACGCCCCGCTTATCCATATCCCCAGCCCCCCTCCCCGCAATGCCATTTCCCACACTCCCGAAATTTCTTAGTCCCTTCAAACTTCGCTGCCGCCGCTGTCGCCTTTAAAGGGCCGAGCGCCAGCAATAGTGTGTGGCGAGATGTCTCCCAGCCGCGACTACAAAGGTAGATGATTTAAACAGTGTTTGCTAGGACCACGTTTCGCCTAGGAAAAGATGAAGTCTTTGATGATGGCCAACTCAGTGTCAATAAGTGGCTTTCTTTGAGCCATATTCAGATGGGAACGTCTTGCTTGCCAATTGCCATAGAAATCCTAACACACCATGAAGATTGTCCAAGCGCCAAGCCTTCCGTTCTGGGCTAAATTACTTTGAAGTGGGGCAGGACGTGCACTGGTCAATGTTAACTCTATAGGGCGGGCAGGGAACACTAGGAGAGGGAGGTTGGAGGGGGGGGAAGCAGAAAATAAGAAGGGGAAACTTGTTTTAGACACTCTATACAAGGTTCTGCTCATTGTCAGATATCTTTTATCTTTTATATTTCCCATGAATGATTCATGTCTCGGTGGCTTTGTGTCGCCCTCCTTTTCACAAGAAACTTCATTAGGGAGCTATAAGTTTTCCCATTGATTGGAGCCCTCATTTATGAGTGTTTTTCTGCTTCGTATGTTGGTTATTGTCATTCTGCTTGAAACAACTCTTTGCAACCTGTTTCACCTTTACCACATTTAACAAAACTGACTTAAAAAACACTCTAACCTTTTGGTGAAACTGTTCTTGACATTTTGACCAGTCATTTTCGAGCACTGGTAAATTACGGGCGGGGGGCGCAATCACTCTGAGCCAGTTTTATTTAATTTATTTTATTTAAAAAGAAAATTAAAAGAGGAAATAATCCTGGAGGATGCCGACACACGATTCTGCCCGAATTTTTTTCACGGGTTTTACTCAGTTCTCGAAACGAGAAACCTGTCGTCACTCAGCTTCTGAAAACTTCGGGGGTTTTCTTCTCCTTCATTCCAGTGATTTCCTGGCGTTATTTCTTGTCTGACCTCACTCTGAGTTTCAGAATCATCTTCTGGCATACGGTTTCGCTTATATGGCTCCTACCGAAGAGTAGTGCTATTTAACTCATTAGTATCCTCAAGAGAACACTGCTAGGAAAATCTCCCTTTTTTGTTGTTTTGTTGTTGGTGTTGTTTTGGGTTTTCTCCCCAACAGAAATAAACATGTTAATTGATTAGATTTTATATTCCGATTAGCTGTCCTTGAGAGAGATGAAGAATGTCATGTGTATAAATGTCTGACCTGTGCCTGTGTCGTACCTCTGTCTGTCTGTCCTTCCCTCTCTTCCCCCTGTGCACGGGATGCCAGCAGCAGGGCACCCAGCTGCTCCATCGTGACCAGGCACCCCAAAATCCTCAGCCCGCGCCCCGCCCTCAGCCCCAGGAGCGAGGCCCGCAGCCTCGGGGGAGCAGGGCTGGCTCTGCCCGAGCATCCCTCCTCTGCCCGGCTGCAGGCCAGAGGCAAACCCGCAGGAGAACCCTATTTACTCACGGGTTTCTCTGGGCAAAGCCGGAGCACCTCAGCCGCCCCCAACACCTCACGGTGCTGCTCCTGCCGAGGTGTGGGGCTATGGCTGGGTCTGAAGCTACCTGCTGACCCTCGGGGGGAAAAGGGGGTGTTCTGGTCTGTCTCTGCCCCTTGTCTGTTAGTAAGGCACATGCAATACATAGGAACAATATTTTTATTCATTTGCATGATTTTTTTTGTTGATTTTTATGGGGTTTACAGAGATGAAAAGTTTTAAATTAGCAATTTTTTTATTATTATTTAGGAGGTATCATGTGTCATAAAACTGTTGGGCAAGTGTGTGACCTTACGTGTAGCAAATACATAAAAATAGTGATATATCCCCCCGAGCCATAGTTTATAAACCCTGCCATGTCGTAATGTATAGTGCAATCTGTTATTGAAAAAATGCATAAATTAAAAAGTTCGTTTATAAATCAGCACCAATATATCTCTAATAAGATTACATTACATAAATTATTTTTTAAAAAGTTCATACCTCACTTTATTATTTTCTATTTATTCAAATGGGCTTTGAAAAACGAATAAAAAGCAAATTGAATGAGCTTTAAAAAATTATTTTCTATTCAAGTTTTCTGTTTGTTTTCAAAGTAACGCCTGCTTCTTTAGATCCAACACAACAATATGAAGACAACGTTTAAAGGCTTCCAGAGTGACAGCACCATGCACTGTACTAATAATATAATATCTCTATGAACTATACATAAATTTATATATTATCAGCACCAACACACCGCACGAAGGACATGCAGGAAGAGTCTGTTTCACATTACATCGTTCATTCAAGTAAGCTGAAAAATATAATGATTTCTTTTTTGTACAAACCACATCAGCATAAACAACAATCTATCACCAAAATTAATAAGATAATTCTTTGGTGTGCTCTGTACTGTTACAGGGAAGTCAAAAAAAAAAAGGAAAAAAAAAAGGGTGATGTCAGAAAATAAATTAATTTGACTGTACAAAATAATCGCGTTCACATACACGTTATTAACAATGACAAGACGACATCCACCATTCACGGCACACAAAACACATTTCCACAAGCCCTGGGGGAGGGGAGGGAGGCTGCCGCTTCTTCTCTCAGGGTCTCTGAGGAGGAATTAGTGCTCTTTACTTCATTTGCGCCCCGCTCCCTGCTCAAGGGCTCTGGGCTGGGGTGTCCCCGCAGCCCTCGGCTGCAGGGCTGAGCTCTTGGCAGCTTTGGGGAGGCTGGCACCTCGAGCCCAGCCTGTGTCCCCACCCCTGGCTTCCTTCCCAGCAGCTCTGGTCCCCACCTCCCAGGTGACTCTGCCGGGCCACTTCAGGGGGATGGTGAAAAGCACGCAGGCATCAGCTCGGTTGGAGACATGAAATAATATACATAAAAATAATAATAAAAAGATAATCCCTCTGTGCCTGCCCCCTACTCTGGGACTCGTCAGGCCCGGGGGGCTGCTCCCCCTCCCAACCCCCAGAGGACTGGAGGGAGCATGAGGCAAAATCTTCATCTGAGAGACGAACTTAAAAAAAAAATAATAATAATCAGAGTAATAATAACACCAACCCCAAGGAAAGCAAAATTCGCAGAGTTTTCGTGTGTTGTTTTTAGGGAAAAAAAATCAAAAATGTATCACAGTATCACAGTTGTCAAATAGCAGCGTGTTTCTTTGATTCTCTGGCTACGTTCTAGGAGCCATACAAGTACAAACCGTGGAGGAGTGAAAAAGGAGTCCTGCATCTTTTGTCTTTCCTTTCGTAAATCGTTTGCACAATGTTACGGCTAAGGGTGAAAGAAAGGCTGGAGAGAAAATGCCGGGTGCAGGTGGGACCCCCCGACTCGGGAGAGAAACCCTCAATTACAAAGGAGCTGAACTGCAAGAGAGGTGGGGAAATGCATTTATTTAATTTTATTTTAAGGGATGTGCAACCTGTCCCTGGCTAGCCGGAGCTTTAGCAGGTGCTGCTTTACAGTCAAGAAGCTGCTGCTGACCTGGGGCTTTACCCAGGCCAAAGAGGAGGCGCTGGGGTGGCAGCTAAGGTACTTAGGAGCCATTCCAGAGATTGGCTGGGCTCTGCCTGTTTGCAGCCTTCGCCAGCTTAATTTTGTTAAGAGCAATGGGCATGGGCAGAGTGGAAGATGGGCATCTCCATTGACACCGTCCCCCTGCAAAATTGTGTGGCTCGGGTGACTGGGATGGCCCAGCCTGGCGTTATTAATGCTTTTATTTACCAAAAAAAAAAAAAAAAAAAAAAAGGTCCGAGTCTCTTTAATTAAATTAGTTACCATACAAACACCATAGGGTTTCGTACATGGAATAAATAGCGCGAGTCAAACCTGATGGCACTTCCACGGCAGCCCCCCGTGCCAGGTGGCTGCCTCTGCGGCCCGGGCCAGTGCGGTGGGGCCGGGGCCGCCGGCAGCTTGGCACGGCTCGGCACGGCCCTAGGGAGCAGTTCTGCCTCCCGAGGTCCTGTGGGGCTCATCCTCCTCGGATGCCGGGGAGGTGCCGCGGCTGGAGGGGGTGCGGGGCCGGCGGGGAGCGCCCCCGGCCTGGCAGACGTACCACTCGCTGAGGTCGGTGACCGGCGGGGAGAGCGCGGCCCGGCGGCCGCGGGGCGGCTCGGCGGCCGGGTCTGCCTCGGGGGGCAGCGGGCCGTCGGGGGGCCCCGCCGCCGCGTAGCTCTGGGAGCCCGGCGGCGGGGAGGGCGGCGGGGACTTGCAGTGGATCTTCATGTGCTTCCGCAGGGAGCTGGGATGCGTGTAGGACTTGTCGCAGCCGCGGATCTTGCAGTAGTAGGGCTTGTCCGAGGTGTGGACGTGGGAATGCTTCTTGCGGTCGCTGCTGTTGGCGAACTTCCTCTCGCAGCCGTCGAACTCGCACTTGAAGGGCTTCTCCCCTGCGGGGACACAGGGGACACACGGCACCGTCACCGGCCCTGCCCGCAGCCCCTCCGCAGCGCGGCCTGCGGGGCGAGCGGCGAGGGTAAACATCCCCCTTCCCTCCTTTTCCTCCCCTTGCCCTTCTTTCCTCCCCCTTCGCGACAGTCGTGACATGCCCGAGGTTTCCGACTTTCCCCCCGTGTTTTGCTGCCTGTCACACATCGCTGGCAGCCCTCAGGCCCCGAGTCCCGGGCTGGCGGCGGCAGGGCCCCCCCGGCCTTGTTTGCCCTCTGCGGCGCTCCCCTCGCACACGAGAATCCTTCATTACCGCTCTAATGACCGAGCCCAAACAAAACCTCAATGCCTTTGCCTGCGAGGGCTGGCGTTTGCCGGCAGCCTGGCTCGCCTGGCACATCTCCTGCGTAATCCTTTCCCAATGGGCACTGCGCTGGAGGAATAATTAGTTTGGGGAAAATAAAAGTAACACCTGTTTAAGAATCCCGACACAAAGGAGGGAGCACCCCTCAGCCCGGACTGGGAACCTGCAAGTTGGGGGAACCAACCCAGACATCGGTGATAAGGGCAGCGTAGCTGCTCACCCTGGGCTAATTTGGGTCTAAACGTATGCGGATGATCTACTTTGAAGAGTTTTTACACATTGCTTAACAGTTAAAGGGGTTGTGAAAATCAGCCCGGGGCGGTTAGCCCGGCGTAGCTTTCTCACACACACTCGTCTCCTGTAGCACACCCTGGAACACATATGTTCTGCTACTTATAGACATGTCCTTCCCCATAGCTCCCGAGCAGACCCTTCCTCATACATCCCGAATGGGGCTGGGTAAATGCCTCTTGCTGATACACCAGAGGAAAAAGAAAAAAGTGGCAGATCCCTGTACGGAAACTTCTTACAGCGAGTTTTTCTCACTCTGCCGTGCTACACGGGAGTTCAGCACAGACAGACCTGCACTGATAATCTTTGTCATTACTATCGCTACTCTTGAGTCCCTTTAGACGTGGCTGATGTGCATTTTCAGATGGGATTTGCTCTGAGGGCTCAGAAATAACAACCCAGCAGCTCTCTCGGTGGACGTTTTCTCCTTACTAGCAAGCGATTTTTACTGCTCCTCCCCTTTGTAAGATCGTATCGCGTTTATTATTTAGTAAAATAATAATGAAACTAAGAAAACTATTTTTATTTTTAGAAGCAATTTCTTGGTTGTTACTATAGAAACATACACCTCCACAGCTTATTTATGCATCAATTTGTTCAATTTCAATCGGCTCACCTACCACCAATGTGGTAGCGCTAGAAAGTGCAAGGTTTATCTTAGAAAAAAAAAAAAGGAGAAAAAAAATTAAATTGTGCCTCGTGGGTTTTAAGTGCATGAAAACCTCGCACACCCCTGAGACAAGCTTCCAGTCACTTCGTTTGTTCAATAATTACTATTAATTTTTCTGGGAAAACAAAGAAAAATCTCCTGGAGGTTTTGGGCAGTTTCTAACTGTGTTACCCCAAGGCTGAAGGCTCACACATCCTGCTGCTGGCCGTGACCGGCAGAGCCCAAAGCCCCCTGAGAAATGCTCCAACCAGCTGGACCAAACTGTGTCCACTCCCTCAGGGTTTTAGGGAAGTGCCTTTCTACTCGGGTTCACATGTGGGCAGCCTCCCCAGACTCCAGATCACGACGATCAAATTCCCCATAAGTCCAGGACTGGCGAAGGTCCCGGTGTGTCCCCGTTGCGCTGACGAGGGCACCACGTCAGAGTTTAACCATTTGTAGGTGGTTTCAACCCACGGGCGAGATGCCGGGTGCCATCCCCTCACTCCTCCTGGCAGTAGCAGTGCGGGTGGAGGGGAGAGGCACAGATGGGGCTTGGGATCACTTTTTTGGAAGGTCTAGGAATCGCTGGAAGGAAGCCTGACCATTCTGAGCATTGTCCTTGGCAAGGGGAAAGCAAAATTGCAGAAGGGATTAGGTCCCGACTCCCCCTGGAGTGCACCGGGTTTGGGAACAGTGATTTGTCCCCAAAACAGGGCAGTAGCTGCAGAGTTGCCATGCAGCTCCCCGGTGGATGCTTCTGAGAAAAAAGGAAAAAGAAAAAGAAAACAAAACCAAAAAGGGAGAAAAAGGTCCCAAACAACAAACACTTCCTGAATTACTGAAATATTCTTCTTCCTCAAGAATTACCAGAAACATGCAAAATCTCCTAATGATACGATTATGGAGTTATTATTTCCCCCCACCCCGGGCATGCCAAATACCCATAATATATTAATAGTTTGTAAATCTCTCCTGCTCCCAGGCTGCACATGCCTAAGTTAAAGCCGAAGTGGCAAAATGACGCTAATTTATCTGATAGGAACGGGCAGAAAGTGTAGGATCCCTTGTCCACTCGAAGGCGTGGAGAGAAATACATAGGGAAAGGCTCCTGTCGCCTTTGCCCTCCCATGGGCAGAGCTGTCATTCGAGGTGGGATATTGAACCCCACCCCGAGGGCTGCTTTGGTGCAACGACCCCTTCTGCGTGGATAGAGCCTTTCTTCGTGGGTTCACGCACAGACATCCTCCCGGGTACTGCGGGCAGCCCCAAGCTGAAAACTTCTCCAAATTTTCATTGCAAGAAGCCACGTCCCACGCATTGCCTCGGAGCAATGCTCGACCTCATCTAAGAGCTGCGAACTGTGCCTGATACGCATTCGGGTTTTGGTGGGGGGCTCTTTTTCCCGGCTGAATTTCTCTGCCTCCACGCAAGCCTCTGCGGACTTCTTCCCACCTCCCTCCCGCCTGCCCCTTGGAGCTGAGATGGGTAAGGAGTTGAGGAGCCCAGAAAAGTCCGCGGTGAACTTTAGTTTTTCGAATAGATGACAAAACCGCGGGCCTCCAGCTAACTCATTCCGCGGTGTCGTTAACACAACAACAACAAAAAGTGTCAGACCTTACCCCCTCCTCTCCCCCGGAGAAATCTCCCCCCACACACCATCCCCAGCTCGGGGTGTAGAGCGCTAGGCACCCTCAGGGCTCCGCTGCTACACATGGGCTCGTGCCTGACATATTCTGGAGATAAAAATCTATAATCCTTTCAGCCATGGGCCATTTGGTTTTACATCGGAACAACACGTTGTACGGTCGCCGCTTTTCTCTTCCCGAGCAGCAAACAATAAATCAAGAAAGCAATTACGGCAACTCCACTTCCTTAAGTATCCTCCAAGGAATAATATTTGTCTGCCACTATAAATCCCGGCTTCGTTCGTTTTCGGCAGTATTTTACACCCAGATGGAAATGCGTATTTCGGGAGTGGCGAGGAATGAGGAGAAAGTGGGGGGGGGGGGGGGGGGGGGGGGAACCCAAACCAAACAAACAAAAAAAAAAACCCACCAAAACTAAACCCAGAAAAATAAAACTCTACAAGGATCAAAGACACCCCAAACCCTTCCAGGGGCCCCCGCCTGTCCCCCGAGGCATTCTCCGGGGGTGCCGCTCCCTCCTCCCGTACCCCGCCGAGCAGTCGGGGCGACTTTGAAGTTTGCTTCTCAGATCCACAAAGGGAGGGAAGCGTCCTCCGGTGGGAGCCTTCCCCCGCCTCGCTCCCTGCTTCCCGATTCCGCGGGCACTGCCGCAGGCGGCAGCAGCCCAGGCAGCACCCGGAGCCTCGGGACCGGCGTCTCTCCGGTAGCCCGGCGGCAGGGGCAGCCCCGGCAGGGCAGTGCCCTCAGCATCCCCCGTAGTTCCGCAACATCGGTAGCCCAGGCCGGGGGGCACGGCCGGCAGCATCGCTGGTCCCGCTAGCAGGGACAGTCCCGGAGCGGGGGGAGCCCCAGGAGCGCTGGTCACAGGGCCAGTCCGGTCGTGCCGGTAGCACCGGCAGCCCCGAGCCCCGCCACCGCCGCCCGCAGCGCAGGGGAACTGCGCCCCCAAGAGCCCCCGCGGCCCCATCTCCGTCGGGCCAAGCGTCACCCGCCCGGCTCCGTCCCCGCCGACAGAAGCGGCAGGAAGGGCAGAACCGCCGTCCTCCGGCGTGGCGGCGGGACGGGGCAAAGCGCAGCGCCTCCCAGATGCGGGGTGAGCGCCCCGGGGTGCCCCGGACAAGGGCGGCGGGAGCAAGGAAGGGCGAGCGCTCATCCTCTCCTCGCTCTTCCGCAGGGGCTGCTGCTCATCTTCTCCCGGCTCCGCGTTATTTATTAATCGGTGTATTTATCCGGTGCTGCCGGGGTGCGGGAGGTGGGTAGCGGAGGGGGTGGGGGTGGGGAGGGAGCTGCCCAAGGTGAAGGGGGGGCTGGAGGGGGGGGACGCGACACGTGTGTGCAGGGCAGAGGGGCCGGGTGCGTGTACGTAGCTGTGTGTGCGTGGCCCGTGTGCTGCCGAATTACTTATTCATGAAAAAGTCACATGTTCGGCGGTGCGTAGGAGAGGAGGAAAAGAGGAGGAAAGGGGAGAAAAAAAATAAAGGAAGGAAACCCTTGCGGGGAGGGGGGGGTGGGGTGGGAAGAACAACCCACCTGTATGAGTCCGCTTGTGGATCTTGAGGTTTTCAGAGCGAGCGAAGACCTTCCCGCAGCCGGGGAAGGGGCAAGGGAAGGGCTTCTCTCCCGTGTGTACTCGGATGTGGTTGATGAGTTTGTATTTCGCTTTGAAGGGCTTGCCTTCACGGGGACACTCCTCCCAGTAGCACACGTGGCTGCTCTGCTCGGGCCCACCGACGTGCTCCACGGTGACATGGCTCACCAGCTCCTGCATCGTGCTGAAAGTTTTGGAGCAAGGCTTCCTAGCGCCCGGTGGCGGCGGTGGAGGTGGAGGAGGCGGCTCCCGGTCGATCCACTTGCAGATCAGCTCTTGCTTGATGGGCTGTCGCATGTATCGCAGGAAGGCCCCGGCCGCCGCCGCCGCCGCCGCCGCGGCCCCGACGTGGGCATGGTGGTGGTGGTGGTGATGGTGGTGGTGGTGGGGATGGGGGTGGTGCGGGTGCCCGTGCCCGGCCGCCGCCAAGTTGAGGTTGACGGAGCCGTAGCCTTGCAGCGCCGAGGAGGAAGAGGAGGCGGCGGCGGCCCCGTAGTGCGCCTCGGCGCGCCCGTAGAGCTCCCCGGCGGCGGCGGCCGCCAGCCCCAGACGCATCTGCCCGTTGAGCGGCGGGTGGCGGCCGGCGGGCGCGCCCTGCTCGCCGGGCGGCGGCGGGAAGGCGGCGTGCGCCCCGTCGGTCGCGCCGTAGGTGCCGGCGGCCGAGATGAAGACGCCGTGCGGTGGCGGGTGCGGAAGGTGGGGGGAGCCGGCGGGTGGGTGCTGCTCGCCCAGCGCCCCGTGCACGGCGGCGGCGGCGGGCAGCTCCCGCCGCAGGAGAAAGTCCCGGCCCGCCGCCTCCCCCGACGGGTATCCCGGGAGGGCGGCGGCGGGCGGCGCGTAGGCGGCGGCGGTGGTGGCGGCGGCGGCGGTGGCGGAGGCGGCGGCGGTGGTGGTGGTGGCGGCGGGCGCGGCGAAGGCGGCGGCGGTGAGCGCCTCGGGCGTGAGCTTGAGGGCGGCGGGCTGCGCCATGTGCTCGGGTCCGAGCGGCGTGAGGGCGCCGCCGGGGTCGCCGCCCGCGTCCCCGGGGTGGAGGTGGGCCGCGTGGTGGGGGTGGACGTGGTGGTTCCCCAGCCCCGGGAAGCCTGTCATGTTCTGGTGAGGATGGGGCTGAGCCGCTGCCAAATCCGCTAATCTCAGTGTCGGGTTCCTCTTGCTCAAAGGGGGCTCCATAACGACACAGCCAAGCCCATCTACGCTCGCTGTTGTTATTTTTTTCCCTTTACCCGCCTTCAAAAACATGTATATATTAAGCGGCTCTTTAACTTCTTTTGTCTGCGCTCCGAGCCCCGCGCATCCCTGGCCCCGCTCTGCCCGCCCGCGATTGGCAGAGCCCTCACCACACTTCGGCGGCGCGCTGGGGAATACGGCTCGGACACCGCGCCGGAGGGATTGGACGGATGGCGATGATTGGCAGCGGCCGGGGCCCCGCGATTGGCTCCCTTTCAGGCCGCCGGCGCAGCGGGGATCCGCCCCCGCCGCCCCCCCGGGCCCCCCCGCGCCGCCCCCCGAAGTTGCACTCGCAAAACTTCGCGCGGGGCCCGACGGGGCGCACCCGGCGCCTCCCCCGCCGCCCCCCGCCGGCAGCACCGGGCAGCAGCAGCTGCCCCTGCTCCCCAGGCACCGGACGGGGCGCCCTGCTCAGGTGCTCCGCCGTGTTTACGTTTGCGGGGCCGTGGGGTTTCTCTCCTCGCCTGGCGGCGCGGCTGCTGCCCGGCTCTGTGCTCAGCTTCCTTATCTTTTTTAATTTTTTTGGAGGGCCACGTTCATTCATGGATGAGGCGGGAAAGCGCTCCCTCCTGCAACAATGTGCGCAACCCCACGCCCACGCGAGGCCGAGCCTGTGTGTACTCATGCCCAAGGCACCGCTAGGAGAAGGCGGCCAAAGTTTCCCTGAAAAGAAGACGGCGGGGGTTGGGATTCCTTTCCTTTAGAAAATAAACGAGTGAGCGGGGAGGGGAGGAGGAGGGGGGCAAGTGGCACATGTTAGAGCCAAGTTTTGGCTCTCGCTGCCGCTTTGGGGCTCCCTCCTCCCGCAGCGGCTTCCCGGGGCATCCCGAGGGGAGAACCACCCCACGCCCCTCGGCGGTCCCACAGCCGTAGCCCAGGCAGCTGCATCCCCTCTAGCCCTCATTCAGCAGCGGCGAAATAGAGATGAAACCCCCGCAGCGCTACTGGCCCCGAGCATAAATGCTCCTCGACTCTTTCGGATGTCGGAACGGTAGGGTGGGAAACGGGGGAGTCTCCGGCTGGCGTGTGTCGGCCCTGAGCTGCTGCCCCAGACGAAAAGGCAGGAAAAGTGGGAGCTCTCCTGAAAGGGGGCAGAGGTAGAGGACGGGCGGGGACAGCGATGGGACCGCCCCTGGGGTGCGGGGTGTACTGGTCCTCGAAAGCGAAGCTCTTTGTGGAGCGCCGAAACTGGCCCTTCGGTACAAAGGATGCTGCCCTTTGAGGGGGTTGACTAGGCAAGGCCGGGATTTCCCTGCGAGCCAAAAGGGGAAAGGAGCATTGTCGTGACTTTTCTGTGGGAGGAGAAGTAGCTTTTACTGATATGTCATCTGCTTTCTTTAGGCTGTTGGTGCCCCTAGGAATGCCTTGAGCTCCCGGGCTCCTGGAAAGTGCAGGCAAGCTGCCTGCCCTTCCCTGCCTGCGGGGCAGCCAGGGACTCTCCTCCGCCTCTCCAGGAGAGGAAACGGGGCAGGGGACGCTAGCCGACCCACACGCACCTCCGGCTCTCCCCGGCCACCGAATCCCCTTAACGAAACTACATCTGTGCGTCTTGGCCGCTTCCCTGTGCCAAGCCACGTTCAAAGGAAGCCCCGTGCTGGTCCGGCATTTCCTGGGCCAGGCTCCAGGCTCCCCCTCCTCTGCCTCTCGCGGGGGGAAAACTCGCAGGATTTGGCCCACGGCTGCCAAAAGGGGGGCGAGAGGCTCTAGGGGGAGCTCAAGGGGGAGAGAGACCCGCCGGTTCCCTCCCGTCTCCCCCCCACCGGAGACGAGCCAATGCTCCCGGCTCGTGTGGCCGCCGTGGGGGTTTCAGTGATGCTGCAAGGCAAGGAATGGAAATAAACGATCCCCCAGTTTTAAAAGCGGCTGCTCGATGGTTTTATTGCACAGTAAAAACTTCACGCAAAGTAGCCATACGTCTGTACGGGTATTTATATACATGTATTTTTCACACGTCCATCCAAATAGTGCCCTCCTTCCTCCCCAGATTCTGGGTGCCTTGCTGGAGCAAGGTCCAGAGATGGAATGGTTTGGTGGGAGATGCTGTGGAGATGAACAACAAGTATCACAGCTCCATGGAACCTTCTGCACGCCTCCCTGTCCCTCTGCTGTTAAATGCAGGTGATGTGTATCTGTCATCGATTTAATATGCCTTAATTCAAATATATACCCCGATCAATTTCTTTTTATGAGAGGCCATAAAAAAATGGAATTATTTTATAGCTGGCTAATAGGCAGCTGACCTGTGACTGAGGGAAGGGAGGGGTTGATGGAGACTCACGTGGAAATTCGCTCATTTTTAGGACTGGCTGCAAACGCCGGGCAGAGAAGGTGGCTGCCCGCGCAGGGACAATTTTGGACGCTGCCAGCTCCAAAAGAGCCATGAAGAATTTAAAGCCCATTAACTCACCGACACCAGCTCAGGCCCAGGCTGCCGCTGCCCCCGGGCTGCAGTAGAGGGGAGGCGTGCTGTGCTGCCCCACAGCCCCCCACAACCCGACAGCGCCCGTCGGGGGTCGGAACGCGCCCCGCTCCCGCGGCGGAGCCGGCTGCAGAGCCCTCCCGCAGGGCTCCGCTCGCAGGCAAAACCTGCCAAGGGACATCGGGGGAGGCTGCAGAGGCGGGGTGAAAGCCTGGAAGCCTTCACATTTATTTCGCAAAGCTTCCTCTATAAACTGAGCTCGGGCTATCGGCTTTAGGAGGTGTTTAACCGTAAAACGCTGTGCTGTGAGCTGCATTATGTAAATGTATGCTAATGATCATGAACACCATTTACAAACAATCGTCTTTAATGCACGTCTTATTGATAGTTAGGGAGCGGGGAGCAATATTTTATAAGGTGTAAAACATTCTTCTGGGGAACCATTAGAAAGGGAGCGCGATTGGCGCTTTCCCCGGGAAGAGCTGCAAGACTCCCCAGATACGCTAGGAAAGCCTACCCTCCTCCCGGGCCGTCGCGGGTGGCTTTCCACGCCCGTGGGGCTGCTCTGCGGCGGGGGGGAGCCTGTGGCGCCGTGCCCTGCCCGAACGTGCGCCATCGGAGGTGGAGTCCGCCCGCAGCGGGAGGGAGCGCCCCGAGGCACAGCCCCGTGGGGACCCGCACGGGCAGGACGGACCCACGGCACCCTGCCCACTGTCCCGTCAGGGGGATTGCACGGAGGCGCCGGACCTCGGCCGAGAGCGGGAGGCTGCCCAGAGGCACGAAAGAGTGTCGATACGGCAGTGAGACTCCCCACCCCTTCCCTATGGAGGGGCTCAGCGGATGGATAACTTACACTCTTGAAAATTAAACTTCTCCTGTGCCAAATATCGTCGCTTCGTGCGTCCAGGAGGGAACCTGAGGTTGACACGAGGATCCGGGGCTAGTGGCTGTCGGGGCCGAGACCCGCCGCACCTCTGGGACAGGGATTTAGGAGCATAAGTTTCGGAGCTGTTGTGTTCAGAGCGCACATCGCCAGGGAAAGAGGGGCCATCCCCTTTGGGGTTTGCTCAGTTAGGGATAAAATAAGGAAAAAAAATCCTTCTATATCTATCTATCTCTCTATCTATCTATCTATCTATCTATCTATCTATCTATCTACCCATATATAGAAAGAAAGAAAGAGGTAAAGAGAGAGGCGGTCTCAGGAAACCCAGGCCAAATTTTGCTCTGCTCTCTCTCTCTCTCTTTCCCACTTCCCCTCTCTCTGAACGTCACCGTTGGAAGAAGCTGTTGAGATAAATCAAATAGTGACACTTTGACGGCTTTACTTGTATAAGCAATATGGTTACCATATGGCATTGTTATTTATGAATGACAGCATAAATTGTATTACAAAGTCCATCGCGCTTTATTGGGACGCTTCTCCCCTGCCTCTAACGTTTATATGGGCATCTCCAGATGGAAAAAGGTGCATCTAATAAAGGCGGGCAGTGCTGCGGCAGACCCATTTCGGGGGGCGTTGCGCCGGGTCTGCGCTGCCTGCAGGATGAGCGGTGCAGTGGGGCAGGGCGCGCAAAATACGCAGCGCTGCGCGTCCCTCAGCCGCAGCTGGGCAGGGCAGAGGCACCGGCTGCCGCTCGGCCGAGGAAAAAAGTGCTACACTGCTCCTGGCCCCCACCGTCTCACGGCATTGCCGCCGAGAGAGGGGTTTTATACATATATATATATATATATATATATATATATATATATATATATATATATATATATATATGTGCAACTGAAGGAACAATAAATATCAATGGCACGAAAGCGGGGTGCTTCTTCCTTCTGTCCCTGCCTAGTGTATTTTCCCCTTTTCTTTCTTTCTTTCTTTCTTTCTTTCTTTCTTTCTTTCTTTCTTTCTTTCAGCGTTTAAAAGTTACAGCTTTGGCTGAGATTTTCATTATTTCCCCTACTTCTTTTACATTACACTGTCGGTAGAGCCTGACAAAGAACTTTTGTCTCGAAGTGTGTGTTTTACAGAGGGAGGCTAGAGGACAACACATGTGGTCTTCACGGGTCATAGGTCGAACGGCCTAGAAGTGGCTCGGATCGGCACCATCAAAGGTAACCTGCAACTTAATATCCTGTTGATGAGCTTGTTGAATTTATGAGTGTCTGTGATACAGACAACGGTGCAAGTGATGCTGCTCAACTGGCCTCTTCTCACCGGGCTACGGGCCGGCCACACTCCCCCTCCTCGCCCCGCACCTCGTCCCCTTACTGCGTTGGAAGGCTGAATTCTGGGGGAAGGACACCCTCTTGCCCCTTTCCCTCTCTCTCTCACATGCACACACACCCGTCTCCGGTGAGTCCTTCCGCCTCTTTTTCTCGACGAGGCCGTCGCCAGCCGCATCCTCCCGTGGGCAGAGCCCCCGGCCCCACCGCAGCCTGCGCCCCCACTGCGGCACCCACGGCTGCCAGGGAGGGGGGGATGGAGAAAGGGGGCGCGGAGCCTCCCCAGAGGGCGGTGACACCTCTCGGGAAAGGGTCAGAAGGAGAAGGCGATGTATACAGTTCAGGGGAAACAAGAAATTGCTCTCCCCTCGTCCCGCCTCCCCCCCCTCCACACCCCTCTCCAGCTCCCTTGGCATCACCAGCCCGTAAGAACAAGACAAGAGCAGTTTTAAAGAGAATTTCGGAAAACTTACAGAGACTGGAAAGCTTTCCCGGGGAAGCTGACATTTGCTCTGTAGGTCTGGCACCTCCAGAAACCTGTTGAAAAACTTCTTTCAATAAAACAGTTTACCACCGACTTGGGGTGACTGCTTGCTTTCCTCCCCGAAAGCTGCCATGAGCCGCAGGCTGTGTTCGTGGCGGTGGCCCGACAAGGGAGTGCGGGGCTGGCCGCCGGTGCCTCTGCCCCCCTCCCTTCTTCCCTTCCTCCCTCGCTCCCTTCCCTTGTTACCCTGTGACATGGGGGAAAGGGGTTTTGCGGTTCAGAGGCAAATAAAGCACTTCTTAGGAGGGACGGCGACGTGACTTTGAACTTGGATCAGCTCCTCTGTTTCCTGCAGAGAGAGTAGGGCTGGAGCCCTGAAAGAATAGCAGAGAGCGGCCAGCCAGCGGGGGCTCCGGATGGAATTCACTGCGTCCCCCCCGAAAGCGCCCCGATGCCGGCACCGCTGAGCAGGCAGAGTGAGGGGCGAGGGGGGGAAGGCAGGAAATGCAGAAAAATAAGGTCAGGAGAAGAAAGAAAAAGGAGACAAAATTATAAAGGAAGTGAAGCAATTAATAACTGAAAAAGGAAAAGAAAGAAAGGCAAGGAAGAAAGGAAGAAAGGGAAGAAAGGGAAGGAAGGGAAGGAGGGGAAGGAAGGGAGGAAACGAAGGAAGGAAGGAAGGAAGGAAGGAAGGAAGGAAGGAAGGAAGGAAGGAAGGAAGGAAGGAAGGAAGGAAGGAAGGAAGGAAAAGAGAAGAAGAGAGAGAAAAGGAGAAAGAAAGAGTGAGAAAGAGAGAGAAAGAAAGAGAGAAAGAGAGAAAGAGAGAAAGAGAGAGAAAGAAAGAGAGAAAAGAAAAGAAAGAAAAGAAAAGAAAAGAAAAGAAAAGAAAAGAAAAGAAAAGAAAAGAAAAGAAAAGAAAAGAAAAGAAAAGAAAAGAAAAGAAAAGAAAAGAAAAGAAAAGAAAAGAAAAGAAAAGAAAAGAAAAGAAAAGAAAAGAAAAGAAAAGAAAAGAAAAGAAAAGAAAGAGAAAACCGAGAAGGTAGATATTTGTATGGATATTCACCTTTGCTATTATTTTTTTTTTCCAAAATTGTTCTGAACTGCCAATTTTCTTGCACATATTTATTCTTTTTCTAATCTCAGATGTAGTAATTTCTTTTAAATCGGGGCAGGGGGGAAGTGTATGCGAACGTCTAGTTTTCTGTGTGATTTTTATCACTAATCTGGAGGCAGGCGATGCAGGAGACCAAGCTTTCCTCTTCAGCTTGGGCTCTCGAAATCCCCAGCAACGGTGGAGGACTCCGCTCAGACCTCCGCCTCGAAATCTTTTCAGGGAAGGAAAATAGAATTTGTTCGCGGTCTGTTCCTGGGAGCCTGGGGGGTCAGGACAAGGACAGCATATGCTCCCAAGCTACAGCCTGGAAAGGCAAGATCTGGGGAGCAGACACTCCTGCCTGCAAAGGCAGGACAGAATGACAGCGAGCAAAGAGAAAAAGGCTGTTGGCATCAGAGGTGCAGTTCTGCATTAATATTCGGTTTATCTCCTATTGCTCATTTCCGATTAGAAGGAATCCCACTTCTTCCCTATTTAAATCCGCCTTGTCCAAAGACTAATGTCCGGTACCGGCACATTTCAAACACTTTCGGACAGTCTTGGAAATATTTTAACCATTTAGTGACAATGACGGGAAAGACCTTATTTGGTAGGCAATGATGGGAAAGACCTTATTTGTTACCTTTGCCTGCCTTCCTTCCTTCCTGTTATCCATCCATCCATCCATCCATCCATCCATCCATCCATCCATCCATCCATCCATCATCTCTCCTTGTAAAGCTCACGATTGGACGCTGTGGGTCCAGGTTTGAGCCTGCCTGTGTCTGATGTGGGATTTAATGCCATGAGGGGTCATAGGAGGAATGTCGAAGGGAGAATTTCAAAAAGACCCCCCGAACCACACAAACCCTTATATTTTGAGTTGCTTCTCCACCAAGCAGAGAACTGATGGGTACGGAGACGCAAGGTTTTGTGCAGGGTGGTTAAGACAGCAAATGTTATGCCAGGCTTTGATTTTTACAAAGCCTTATTTATTGGGTGAGCTGCTGGCCTCGAGATGATTATTTTTCAGCCACTACAAAACAAACCGAATCAGGGGCCAGACGTGTATTTACTGGAGGGGGAGGGGAAGGGGACTTGTTTGCTCTGTGTGTGTGTGTGTGTGTGCGTGTGTGTGTGCCGGCTTTATGCTTTTTATTCCTGCCATGTAAGAATCCGGTTTCCAAATAACAATGGCAGGGTGGGGTTTTGGGTAGGAATTTTTTTTTCAGGTTTGTTTTTGTTTCTTTTTTCAAGAAAGAGAAAAGACAAGGAAAACTCCTAAAGCATCTGCTCTCAGATACACATTCACAACACATGCAGATCGCTGATCGACTTCTCTGCTCCTACATAAGTGGTTTAAAAGCCCAAACAGCCAGGGCGACGGTTCCGTCTTATATTTTAATTTTTATTTGATTTGGGTTTTTAGTCGCAGCCACCCTCGCCCCGTCAACGTGACTTTTATTTGATTCCCCCCTCGCTCCCTTTATCGATCACGGGCTTCATCTGCTTTAGCCGAAATGAGGAAAGGGGCTGCGGGGGTTATATTTTAAGCCCCTCGCTTTGTTTGTTTGCCTCCCGAGGCAGGATCACATGCCAAAGCGTACATCGATATTTTCCGAGATCGGCGCGCCTCTCCCCGCGCCACCCCTTCCCCTCGCCGCGGGGGAGACGGGCGGGGAGGGGTGGGGGGGGTGACTCCCCCAAAAATCAAGAAGCCACCGGCAGTGCGGGGCTGACGGCGGCCACCGGCGCGGAGCGGGCCCGTGCGGTGCGGGGCCGGGCGGCGGCCGGGCGGCCGCGGGGCGATCGGCGGTGGCGCGGCGGGGCGCGGGGCGGGCGGTGGGGCGGGCAGGGCTCGGGGCGGCCGCTCCGCCATTAGCCGGTGGCCGGGGGCGCCCGGATGGACGGGGCGGCTCGGGCCAATGAGCGGGAGCCGGGAGAGCGGCCGGGCGGCGGGTGAAGGCGGCGTTGGGAGAGGAGCCGCCAGTGCGGGCGGGGAGAAGGAGAGAGGCCGGGGGGAGGGAGGGAAGAAAAACGGGGGGGGGGGGGGGGGGGTGGAATAAAAAGCCGCCGCCTCAGCAGCGCCCACCGAAATAAACAGAAGAGCGAAAGGCAGCGAGGGCCCGGGCGGAGCGGGGCTGCAACTCCGCCGCCGCGGCGCTCCGGCACTCCCCGGCCCCTTCCCGCCCCCCGCCTCCCCTCCCCACCCCCACCGCCGCCCTTATTGTTTTTAATCCGCCTCCGGCACCCCCCTCCTTGCCCCCCTCCTCACGCCCCTCCGCCGCGGCGGGCGGGGGCTGCGCGGCGCGGGGCACCCCCCGGGTCCCTTCGCTCCGTGGGAACCCGCGGCTGCAAGTTTTTCTCCGTGAGAGACACCGCTAATGCCCGGCGGAGGATAAAACGAGAAGCGGAGGCCCGGGAGCGGCGGGGGGCTCAGGGCGGCGGGGAGGGCCGCGGCCCACGCGGGGAGCGGCGCGGGGCCGGGCGGGCGGGGGTCGGCGGCGCTGACATCCCGGTGGCGGCGGAGGAAGCGGGGGGGCGGCGGCGGCGTGTGCGCGGGTCTGTGTGTGTGAGTGTGTGTGTGTGTGCGTGCGTGTGTGCCGCAGGGAACGGCGAGGCGAGCCTTCCCCCCCCGTCCCCAGCCCCGTCCCTCCCCTGCTCCCCCTCCCCTCCCCTGCCCGCCCCCGCCTCAGCTCCTTTAATACACTTTGGTTCTCCGCTCGCCTTTGGACTCTGCTCTGCCTGGCTCCGGATACGACTCCGCCGGCGGCGGCTGCGGCGGCATCGGGCCGGAGCGGGCGCGGGCGGCGGCGGCGGCGGCGGGGGGACGCGGCGGCTGCCGGGGGGAAGCGGAGCGGAGCGGCGGCGGCCCCGCGCCCGGGCGGGCGGGCGGCGGCAGCCCGGAGGCGGAGGCTGTAGCGGGGAGGCGGCAGCGGCGGCAGCGGCTGCGTCCCCGGAGCGGCGCGGACCATGCTGCTGGACGCCGGCCCGCAGTTCCCGGCCCTCGGAGTGGGCACCTTCGCCCGGCACCACCACTCGGCCGCGGCGGAGATGCAGGACCGGGAGCTGAGCCTGGCGGCGCAGAACAGCTTCGTGGACTCGGCGGCGGCGCACATGGGCGCCTTCAAGCTCAACGCCGGCGCCCACGACCTCTCCCCCGGGCAGAGCTCGGCGTTCACCTCGCAGGCGCCCGGTTACCCTGCCGCCGCCCTGGGCCCCCACGCCGCTCATGTCGGTTCCTACTCCGGGACGCCCTTCAATTCTACCCGGGACTTCTTGTTTCGCAGCCGGGGCTTCGGGGACTCGTCGCCGGCCGGCGGGCAGCACGGCATCTTCGGCCCTGCGGCCGGCAGCCTGCACCACCCGCACACGGACGCTCAGAGCCACCTCCTCTTCCCGGGCATCCACGACCAGCACGGTCCCCACGCCTCCCAAAATGTTCTCAACGGGCAGATGCGACTGGGCTTGCCGGGGGAGGTATTCGCCCGGTCGGATCAGTACCGCCAGGTTTCCAGCCCCAGGACTGACCCTTACTCGGCGGCTCAGCTGCACAACCAGTACGGCCCCATGAATATGAATATGGGCATGAACATGGCAGCCCACCACCACCACCACCCAGGTGCCTTTTTCCGCTACATGCGGCAGCAGTGCATCAAGCAAGAGCTCATCTGCAAGTGGATCGATCCCGAACAGCTGAACAACCCCAAAAAAAGTTGCAATAAAACTTTCAGCACCATGCACGAGTTGGTCACCCATGTCTCGGTGGAGCACGTTGGGGGACCCGAGCAGAGCAACCATGTCTGCTACTGGGAGGAGTGTCCCCGCGAAGGCAAACCTTTCAAAGCGAAATACAAACTGGTCAATCATATCCGAGTGCACACGGGAGAGAAACCTTTCCCCTGCCCCTTCCCTGGCTGCGGAAAAGTTTTCGCCAGATCAGAAAATCTCAAAATTCACAAAAGGACGCACACAGGTAATTCGGGTTTCTTTCGCCACATTTCCTCCCTCTGCCCGTGCCTATATATGCGTGTATATATATGTGTGTAAACTGATAGATACTCAGACAGAGTGATGTTAAATTAGGAGGGTGATAAAATAAGCCTCCAGCTTATTTTTTTTTAACCCTCTCCATCACATGGCTGCGTTTGTTTTGGTTTCTTCCCCAGCAGCATACACCCCCCTCCATTGCAGATTTCGAAAGGATATTTAACTGATTTGTTTTCATTTGGGAATGAGAGCTGTAGATTTGTGCTGAGTTTCAGCGGAGTCTTTCCGCAGAAACGCGGAATACAGCGCGAACCAAATTTTGCCGTCTTGCTAAAATAGGGGAAGACATCCGTCCGTCCATCCATCCATCCATCCATCCATCTGAAACGCCTTAGTCATTTGCTCTGTGCAACGTATTTGCATACAACTTCAGCGCTTGTGAGCATGGCTTTTATTTATGGATACTCAGAGAAACTATATAAATACGTGCAAAATCAATCATTAGTCCTAAATCCCGTTAGAAGTGGCAAAAAGTCCCTTTCTGGGAATGTTTTCCATTAAATTTAAATGGTGTGAGCAAGGCAATAAAATTTTCTCATTTAAAAAAAAATTGTTTTTAAAGTCTCACTCGATGTGATTTAAGGTGTTTTTGCAACAGTTTATTAAATTATGTAATAGGGAACAGAGGATTTGAAGTTCGGAAACTTCCACCCAAATCAGGTGGAAGAGGGTCGAGGGAGCTCGGGCTTTCCTGATGGAAAATCGCCTGAGCCGAAGGGTAACAAAAATAAACGCATCCTCCCGCCTCATCTATTATTCATTTACTACTCCTGCCGGCTCAAACCGTGCCAGACTATTTCATAAAAGACGGCCAAATATTTTAGCGACTTCCACTCCAAATATTTACCCGGAGAAAGGCTAAAAATCTCGAGGCCTATTGTTTTCTCAAGTGCTAAGCCCGATGCGAGGTGCGAGACGAGCTTTAACAAGGTTTAAAATTTGAGAAATGTATTTGCATGAGATGCCCGCACTGAAGTCATTGTATCTGAGCGGATGTCTTTAAGAAACAATTTAGGTGCTAATGGAATCTAATGTTAAATGCTTCCCCTCCAAAGGCGGGGGAATGTGGAGTTCTCACCTCCAAAGTACTCCCCGGCATTTGGAGTCCTGGCAGTCGGGCGAGAGGAATCCCTATGAAAATTAAATGAAGTATTTTACAGACGTTTAGTTTTCCCAGCGGATGTGCGTTTATCTCGAATATCCATACACGAAACAATATACCCGGCCTTAAATCTGTGGGTAATGGTTTCCAGTTTAACAGGATAGCGGATTTGGTACCGAGGCGAAACGGCTCGGTGATGCTTGCTTCATTTTTTTTTTTTTTTTAATCGTCTTTCTTCTTCAATCTCTTTCGGGGCTGGCTATGTGTGTCGGCACCGGCCGAAATAAAATCAGGCGAGATGCCGGGACGGGGACATCCCCGGGGTTTTGGTAGGAAAACCAGCTGGGGGACGGGGGTTGCCTCGCTTCAGGGCAAGGCGTGAGCGACGCGGCGCTCCGGCGCTGCGGGTACCGGGACGCAGCCGCCCGGCCCTTCCTTTGGGAAGCTGCTGCACGAAGCGACCGGGAGAGGAGGGCGAGGGCGGGGAAACTCGGCGCGGGGCTGTGCGGGGTTTGCGCGGGGGCGGCCGCGCTCACCCCGCTGCTGCGCCGCTCTCTTGCAGGGGAGAAGCCCTTCCAGTGCGAGTTCGAAGGCTGCGACCGGCGCTTCGCCAACAGCAGCGACCGCAAGAAGCACATGCACGTCCACACCTCGGATAAGCCCTACCTGTGCAAGATGTGCGACAAGTCCTACACGCACCCCAGCTCCCTGCGGAAGCACATGAAGGTACCCGGCCCCGCAGCCGGCGGCGGGAGGCGGGAGGGCGGCCGCCCCGCGCCGGGCGCCCCGACGGGGCGGCGGGCGGCGGGCGCGGGGCCCGGGGGCGGCGGAGGGCCGGGCCGGCGGCGGGGGGCGCGCCCGGGGGGCGGCCGCGGCCTCGCCATCCCCCCTCCACCCGGCCGTGTTGCCTTTGCCCCCCAGGTGCACGAGTCGTCCCCGCAAGGCTCCGAATCCTCCCCGGCCGCCAGCTCCGGCTACGAGTCCTCCACCCCCCCGGGGCTGGTGTCCCCTAGCGCCGAGTCGCAGAGCACCAACAACCTCTCCCCTGCGGCGGCGGCGGCGGCGGCGGCGGCAGCGGCGGCGGCCGTGTCCGCCGTGCACCGGGGCGGCGGCGGCGGCGGCGGCAGCGGCGGCGGCGGCGGCGGCCACAGCGGCCTTTCCTCCAACTTCAACGAGTGGTACGTGTAGGGCCCCGCCGGACTGCTCTGCACGGCCCCGCCGCGCCCTCCCCGCCCCGGCGGCGGCAGTGGCGGTGGCGGCGGGCAGGAGGGACCGAGCGAGCCCGCCGGAGACGCGCCGGGAGATGCCGCCGCACCCGCTGGCAGCGAAATGACGGCCGAGCAGGATGGGGACAGGGGGCCTTCATCTCCCCATACCCTCCCGCCTTCGCGTCTTTTTTTCATTTTTTTTCCCTTTTTTTCTGGTTGGATTTTTTCTTTTTGTAAACATTTTGAACCAGCAAAAAAAAATCCAAAAACTACGTGCTGAAAAAAACATAAGAGAATGAGTAAATCAACGGCGGAACGGAAAGGGGAGAGAGAGAGCAAAACATCCCCATGCTTCACCAACACATCACCCAGCTAAAAGCTTCCCAAGCCGGCGGAAAGAAACTCTCCCTCCGGAGTCTTCAGACAAAAGATCAGAGACTCAAACTCCTCTGGTCCCCGCGCCTCCCCGCCCGGAGCAGCCAGCGCCCTCCCGTCCCACGAACTGTGTATATAGCGGCCCTCTCCTTCCTCCGGCGAGGTGGGGAACGAGGTTTTCCTGGATTGTCGGTGTATAGAAGTTCGTCCCGTTTGTAAACCGCGGATTGGTCCCTTTCTTCTTCTTCTTCTTCTTCTTCTTCTTTTTTTTTTTTTTTTAATCTTTCTTTTTTCCCCCTCTTTCTCCCTTCCCGAGAAAGTGATGGACTTGTTTTCTTTTCTCCCACTCTCCCTCCCCACTTCCTTCTCTCCTCCTTTTTTAGTTCATCCCTTTAAAAAAAAAAGTAACGTGGAAGAAAAAAAAAGAAATGGTTTCTTTTGTAATTGTGATATCTTGAATATTGTGTTCCTTTTTAAGAAGCAACTTGATTGTAAACTGCATTTCAACTATAGACTGGGGAAGAAATACCGTGCCAAAGTCTCCATTCTGCTACTCACAGACACACACACGAACAACAACGCTTGTGAATGTATTTTTCTGTTAGCTGGGTTTACATGTGATGTTTTAGTGCTTTTGCAAGTTCAATTTGTTAGTTCCTGTTCGGAAGATTGTGAGGAAAAATAAACGTCGTGCCGTTAGCTTTTCCGTAATAACGCCCTTCCTCCTGTAAATACCTGTTACCATATTTATCCATTTGTAATTAAATTATGGTATTAACTTGCTACAGAGGAAACAGTATTTATAAAGAATGTTTCTTAACTATAAATATGTACAATTGTGAGCATAAACTGTTTCAGATTTTTTATTTGAAGGTTTAAGTGGTTTCATCATTTCTTGTGATATGTTTTGAGAGTAATGCATACAGAAATATAATAAAACGTGTTGAAACTGCACGAGCTGTTTCCTTTTTACGCCAAAGGCTCTCTAAAACCTGCTGTAAGGTATGTGATGGGCTGAGCGGCGAGTGCAAAACAAATGCTTTTAAAACTTCCGCTGTTACTGGAAGAGGAGGATTCCTTCCAGCTGGGCTCTCCCGTCCAGAAGGAAAAAAAAGGGGGAAAAAAAGAAAAAAGAAAAAAAAGGCCACAAAAGCCCGTAAAACTTTGTGAAGCTTCTGAGCTGAAAGAAAAGGGTGAGGGAGGATATGCATATTCTCCAAATGACTTTCAAGGCAAGATCTTCTTTAGTAAGACATTTACCCGGCGAGAGCACATCTTCCTCCGGCTCCTGCCTTCCTCGGGCTCGCCCCTCTCTCCCCGGTGCGTGTCTGGCTGGGGGCATCATTGCCCCAGAGGCTGAGAAGCAGGGGCGTTTCGGGACGGAGGTGGAGGGGCAATGACAAGGCTCTGAGCTCGGCTGCTTTGAGCCGTAGATGGTCCTTGCCTCCCGTGTTGTCATCTTTTTGGCAGCCTCCGTACAGCCCGGGAGAGAAGAAAGTTGTGATGACCGAGAGCTCACATTTCCCCTTCGAGTTTTTTTCTCCCTCTCCTTCTCTCCCTGTCTCTCTTTTTTAATTATATTATATTATATTTTATTTATTTTATTGTATTTTAGCCCAGAGAGCGGTTTGAGTTGTCAGATGTGTTCAGGGAGGGACGGCGAGCAGCCGGCCGATGACTTTCGCGGGATGCTGGCCCGGCGTTTGGCTCCAAGTGCGACGTCGGGGCCCGGCCGGCGGAGCCGCTCGTGCAGGGCAGCCGGACAGCGGCTCTCCGGGCACAGCCCGCCGCACCGGGACACACAAGGAGAGTGTCACAGCGGCAGGGAAATCGTGGCAAAAGTTCGGCCTTGTCAAACCACCGAAATACGCCCTGCGAAGCGGCACTGCTGTGACCGGGCTCCGAGCGCCCTGCGGTGGCTGCGCTGCCCTCAGCGGCGGCTTGTGCAGCCCGGGAGAGCCTCTGCTCCTCACACCCGGCCGGGCCCAGCCCTCGCATCCCCCCCGGGCCAGCCGCCGCTTTGGGTTTTTCGGCCTTTGTGCCGTGTGTTCAAATATCAATAGAGCTGTCTCCGGCCGGTGTGAGGGAGTTAGGCGAGGAGATGAGGCTACGCGGGGCCCTGCTCACTCCTGGGGTGAGATGAGGGTTACCTACACCCAGGGGAAGGGGAGGAGGGAGGGAAAGACACCCCCTCCCCCTGTCCCGTCGCTGACAAGGAAGTTTAGATGTGGAGCGGATCCGGAGCTTCCTCGGCGGCCATGCTCCTCTCAGAGCGGCCGTCCCCGCGCACCCGGCAGCTCCCCGGGTAATCAAACTGCTATTAAAACCTAATTTATGTTCGGTAATAATATTACGTAAAAAAAAAAATTATTAAAATCATTGGCATATGCCGCCTGCCCCTTGGAGACATCCGTGGGAAATGCAGCTGAGAGTATCCCTCCTTGTCCTGCCGGCCTTCTCACAGCTGAAAAACCATACGGGGGTCCCGCTTCAGAGGCAGTCCCTGCCAGCCACCGTCTGCCCAAATCCCCTCCCGGGCCTAGGGGCGGACGAGCAGCCCTGCCCAAGGGCCACCAACCCCGCTCCGCCGTCCGCCTCCCCGGCGGGCTGATCTCCGACCGGAGAGAAGCGCTCGGCAGCTGGGCTCCCCTTCTCCCTGCCCTCGGAGCCGTTCTGCCTTCAGGGGAGCCCAGGGATGATCCTTGAGGGGGCTAGGCGGCCTCCCTCTGGCCGAAGCGCAGGTCGTGTGGCAGCAAGGACAGCCCCAGTCCCTCCGGCAGGGATGCCTCTGCTCCGGCAGGCCCAGGGACGCGGCCGTGGCGGCTGTGGCAGTGAGTAAGCTCCCCCTCCTTCCCTGTCCTACCCAGGCTGGCCTTGAACTTGACCCTCGCCTTGGCGCATCCCGCCCGCAGCCCCTCTCCACCCTCCTCCCTTGTGCCCTGACCCTGGCCCGGCCCTGCCACGCTCAAACGAGAGCGGGAAGTCATCAGGTTCAGGGGTTGGGGTTTTTTTAGGGGGTAGAGCAGCCAAGATCCCTCTCACAGCCTTGTGCGAGGGTGGCCCACTGGCCCCGAAGTCCTCCTCTTCGCCCCTGTCCTTTGTCCACCTCGACACCGTCAACCCCAAACCCCTCCCTCTCCCCAGCTTTGTCTCCTACGCTGAACCTGCACTTGCCAAATCTCCCTGCCCTGGCCCTGCAGACAGCTTGGGAACCAATCTGGAGGGGGGCCTGAGGGTTCCGCAGCAGTCCCGAGCCTGCCCTGGCATCATTCCGCGTCGCCCTCATGCCCGCAGCGAGCGGGTGTCCCGGCCGGTGGCCGCACTCCCCGACGGCTCTGCCCCGACGGCTCCCGGCTCGCCTCGGCCCCACGGCCCCGCCGTCGGTGAGCAGCGGGAGCACGGCTCTGCCCCGCTGCCGGCATCCCGTGCCCAGCTGTGGCAGCAGCCCCACTTGGCCGGCTGTCCTGCCGTGGTGTGATTCCTTCTTTATACCGTGAAAAGCAGCATGGAGGGGTGGCTTTAATTTTTATCGTTATTAATAATAATGAAATTCTCTCCTAACTCTTCCTGCGGGCCCCCTGAAAAGACGGATTGATTTCCCTGGGAATTACTCTCTCTTCTCAAGCCAAAAAAATTGGGGGTCTGTCCCTACAACAGGCTGTGCTTTGCCCCCCGCACCCACAATCGGAGGGCAGTTCAGGGCTCTGCCTCCACCTGCCCCATCTCCGCTCCACCTGGCTGGGCTGCTCTGGTGCCTTTGGGTTCCAGCCGGTGGTGGCAGAAAAAAACCCGAACCCAAACCCAAAGGTAAACCAACCTCCCGACAAACAAACAGACATGACAACAGCCCAGACCGAAACAGAATAAAATGCAGGAGCTCTCGCCCGAACCCGAGCGCGGAGCGGCTGCTGAGCCTGGCGGCGCCGCTGGCGCTGTCGGTGCCGGTGCCGGCGGGGCTCCGCAGCGGGCAAGGGCTGCCCCTGCACGGCCAAGCCCCGCCGCCGGTGCCGGGGGCAGCAGCCCGGGCTGCAGCCGCTCCGTTTGGCTCTGGCCAGACCTCCCCAAACCCGTATCAGCCTTTTAAGTTTCCCTTTGTTTTCAGAAACTCGTACACATTTCCTGCCCGCTATGAAGACATAGTAGGCTCCCCCAAACCTGTCCCCAGCCACAAGTGCACACTAAACTGTGCCTTCCCGAGCACACCGAGGTATGTATATTTTGTCATCTTCACGCATGGTTGTGAGGGTTGTTTTTTTGGGGTTTTTTTGTTGGTTGTTTTTTTTTTTTTTAATTTATTTATTTTTATTTTTTATTTTTATTTTTCTTTTTTCTTTTTTTTTTTTTTTTGAGGTGGTGTTTTTTAATTTCATGGGTCCCTTTTTTTTTCTTCCTCTTTTTTCCCCCCCCCACTCCTTTTTTTCATTCCTCTTAGGTTTCAGATTTTTTTTCCCCTATTGTTTTTGGTTTTTTCCTCTTTTCCCCGAGCCAGACGACCAGGGATGGAGCTGCATATTAGCAGCAGAGCAAGCAAAAACTATTGTCCCACCCTGCAGGGCACGGTGCCCCCCTCTGTCCCAAAGTGCAAGCCTTCCCCAGTGCTTGTGGTTTCCTCACTTTTCTTTCTTTCTTTTCTTCTTCTTTTTTTTTTTTTATCTTTTAAAATTTTATTTTCTGGACGGTTTCTCTGTCATTAATACTTTTGGGAGAGAGAAAAGAAGAAAATAAAAGAAAAGAGAAGAAGAAGGAAAAAGGATAGGAAGACCGGTGAGGGAAGACCTTCGCTAGAGGTTTCATGTCTTTAATAAACACTTCAAAGTGGCTGCCTAACTGCTGTCCCGAGAAAAGGAAGCGCGGCACCAAACGGAGCGCGGATCCCACTTCCTCGCAGCGCGGGAAACACGAGCAGGATCCCCCGCGTCCCTCGCCCGTGGTCCCAAGCGCTTTTCAACGAGGAGCGGGGGGATCCGGCAGGGAGGAGCGGCGGGACCCGGAGCGGAGCGGGGACCCCTCCAGCGGCGCCCTCGCCGCGCCGGAGCCCCACGCGCGGGATCAGCTGCTGCGTTCCGGAGGGGGAAGGACGCTCTTTTGGTGTTAAAAAGAACATAATCGGCAACTAAAGCAGGGGAGGAGGGTGGGGAGTAATTCAAGCGCCAGTAAGTGATTGAGCGGGTGTTTTACACGCGCGGCATCGCACCTCGCAGGGGGCTGGGGGCGGCCGTGGGGTCCGCGGGGGGCTCCCGCCGTGAGCCGGCCCCAGGCGGGCAGGGCTTGCGGCCGCGGGACGGGATCTCCCCGACACCTGTCCGCGGGGGTCCGCCGGCGTGGGGGGCTCGGCGCAGCGCCCCGGCCGCCCCGCCGCAGGTCCGTGTCCGTGGGTGGCCGCGGTCGGGGCGTCCCGGGGGCAGCGGGGACGGGGCTTGGCCCGACCCGCGCTCCTGGCGCGGAGCCCCCGCAGGAGACGGGGGCTGTGCGGTGTGCGCGGGTTCGGGCTGGACCTCGGTGTACAGCAGCTTGCGGTGGGGAAAAAAAAAAAGAAAAGAAAAAGAAAATAGAAAAGAAAAAAAAAAAAAGAGCAATTTTCAATCCAACTTTTTTTTTTCTTCTTCTTCCTAGACTGCTAATTCCTCTGTGTGGGCAAACACCCCTTCTCCTTTGATTCTTAGCCACAGCGCCTAGATTAAATACCGGTTTTAATGAGAGCCGTGGCTGTGGCCGCATAAGGTGATGATAGTTATGAAGACGATCTGACCTGTTTTGATGAAGACGATCTGACCTGTAGGGAGAGAGGGAAAGGTCAGCCACATGCAGTGGCCAGATTTCTGCTTGTTCCCGGCACATGCTGCTACAATATTGATCCGTGGAGAAAGATAAACATAAAAGATAGATCGTATGTGCCGAATACTAATGAACGTGGCTTCCAGATTTTAATTGTTGTTGACTTCTCATTTCCACCCTAAACATTTGCTGACGTCCGTAGGGCATTTTCCCCAGATTTTTCTTTTTTAATTATTGTTTTATTTTTTCTTATTTTATTTTACTTTACTTATTTTAATTTTTTCGCCTCACCTCTCAGTGCGTCTCTTGATGGAAATCTTCCCAGCAAGTTATTTTCCCTATCAGCCGAGGTGCAACCACCCGAAAGTCACGGCCAACATCTCCTTTCCAGCGAAGGAAACCTCTCCTGGAAACGGGGAAAGCTCCTCTGAAAGGCAACATCTCTACTTGGGATGCTCCTTTCGGATTCCTGCCTCGTTACTCGCTCCATTCCTTTGCAGCAAAATGCTGCAGATGACACCGGAGTTGAGGGTTAATTTTTTCCCCCCCTGCTCTCCCGGATTGGAATGCTGCAAACCCAGCACTTACGCTGGAAGAGAGCTCTCCTTTCAAAGCCTCCCCAGTTTCCCAAGTGTTACCAGACCAATACACCTACGGGAGGCAAAGAGATGGAAACACGCCGTGTCTCGGGGAGAGAGGCATGTTTCCCCTCGGCTGTGCAGAGGGAGTAGCCTCTATTCCGAGGGTTTTCGCTGCGATACAAAATTGTTAAGATCTTTCGCTGCCCTGACTGTCTCTTTAATTTTTTTTTCTCTTCGAGATGGTCAAAATTAGCTGTAAACCGTGTAAAGCAGTCAATGAAACAGCTATCCCCCAACACGCGTTTCGAGTTTCTGCTGCTTCTAGAAAGAGTGAGAGTAAGCACCATCGGCTATACAGTGGCAATTAACTATATCAGCCTCACATTTAAGAAAATGAGGGAGATATTAAACTCTTAATTCCCATCATTACTAATAATTTTCATGAAGGGAACTTCTAAAAGATTTTCCCCCCTCCCTTACACTTTCCAGTCTATTTTTTAACTCCAGAGTGATTTACTACGTAAGTAATTTTAGAGGATACAGTTTACAGCTTGAGTTATTAGACTGAACACCTCTGGCTGACACCACAACACCTTTTTTTTTCTGCCTGCAGCTGTGAGTCACAACCCCATTTTCATACCAAACTGCTGCACATTCCTTTACAATATAGGCTTCCTTCTTGCAAAGATCAAACACTCTGCAGCCAATGTGTTTATTTTAAAATACAGGAAAATTAAAACTAAACATGGACTTAAAAGAAAAAAAAACAAATGCATCATTTCTTTCCCTGCTGTCTCTCCCACAAAAATAAATTAAAATAAAATTAGGAGGGAATGGCGTAGACTGCTCCAATAAAATAATACAGTGACAGAGCCAAAACAGTTGTTTTCGACAGGAACAGGAACGGTCCCTTCTGTTTGCTGTTATTTATTTATGCATTATTGTGGCTATGGTTTTAATTATATGTGGGAATATTAGGCCAAGATGCTGTAACCGTAGCCTCCCTTTAACACACTTTTCTTATTTGTTTAGTACCAGCGCTACAAGGCAAGAACAGGCACCATAAGGAAAATGTTTTCAATATTCTGTTTAAGAGCTTACAACAGGGAATCCCGGAATTACAGGAAAACCTGCAGGCCTGCTCCGTGGAGGTGCCCGGCAGGACCAGGCAGATTTCGTGCTCCTCGGCAGGTTTCGGGGTGCGCGGAGGGGGAGGAATTGCGGGAGAGGTGCCCGGAGTAATTTTTACCTAGCAAAGCGGCGTTTTGAAAGCCTCCTTGCTGTTCAGCAGCACAGACACTAGGATGCTTCTTAATTTTGAGCATGGTAAAGGTAGACTTAATCTCTGCTCCTTCCGGTAACCTACTGCCTACTCCTCCCCTGGGGCTTGAGAGGGGGGCTTTGCTGCAAGTCCTTTTTCTTCCATCCCCTATTTATGGGTTTTGTCGTTCTGTTTTTTTTTTTTTTTTCACCGTAGAGGAGCGTACCCGATGGTGTTGGCGTTGCCCATAATTTCCTCCTGCTCCTTCGCGAGTCTTTCCTCACGTCACCGGAGTGATGGGTGAGGCGGGGGGAGCGGGACATACTTGCCCACATTAATTTATCTTTGGTACTCATATCGTACTTTAGAGAAGAAGAATGAAAAAAAAAAAAAAGAAAAAAAAGAAAGAAAAAAAGAAAAAAAAAGAAGAAAAAAAAAAGAAATAAGAAGGAAAGAGAAGGATCATTCGCTTTAAGAAACGGATAAAACAACTTCCCCTGTAATCCCTCCAAATTATCCCCGGTGCAAGTGGCTCCGAAGAGCTGAGCGAAGCAAGCGACGAGCCCGCAGCACTCTCTGGGCTGTCTTGGCGCAGCGAGGGGGAGCAGGACCAGCCCTTGCCAAGCGGGACCACGGCACATCCTCCGCCACGCCGCGGTGGCTCCCGGGGCCGAGGGCTCTCTGACCGCCGCCGCGGCCCGACGTGCGCCCCACAGCAAAGCGGAGCGGCAGGGGCTCTCCCCGCTGGAAGCGCTCCCGTACCGCGGGCATGGTTGCTGCCGTTCCTGGGCCTCGCCATTCCCGCTGTCCGCACCCGCCCCAGCGCTCTCGGAGCCGCGCTCCCGCCGCCGCTTCCCTCCCGCTACCTGCGCGCTCGCTGCGCGCACCGCGGGGGCGGCAGCGCCGGAACGGGCGGCAGCGGGGCGCGGAGGCTTTCCCGTCCGGCGCAAACGACACCTGCTAAGGCGGACGGCTGCGGCCACGAAGCCTCCTTCCCACCCTCCCACCCACCCCTCTCCAAAAAAAAAAAAAAAAAAAACAACCCAAAAAGAGAGGGAGGCGACTTTCTCGTTTCCAGCTCCTAAATGAAGTTCTGGGACTTGGCAAAGACAGCAAAGGTATCTACGGATGGCCCGTTCTGCCCGCGGAGGCTGCCGGGGTCTCACGGGGGCGTTTGCCAGTGTGGTTCCCCCTCCACCGGCGCCCCCCAGCTCAGAGGGCGATGTGGCTGCGATCCCTGACGGGACGTGCCTGGCCCACCTGGCCCCACACACCCCGGCCCCGTGAGCGCCTCCCCCGCTCTCCCGTCGGGGACTTGCTCCTGCACTCCTCTCCGCGCTTCCTGCACAGCAGCCGCCCCGGTGCCCCGAGGTATTTGGGGTGTCTACCGCAGGCGGACTGTTGGTTCCGGAGGGGGGGTCTAGATCCTGCCCCTGAGCCTTTCCTTTAATGGATTTGTGACAAACTGGCGCAACAGCCCCACATCTCTCCCTGTCAAGGTGCTCTGTGCATACAGAGATGGCAGGGGTGCACTTAGCGACCGCCCCGCCCTGGTCGGAGAGTCCGATGCTCAGGGGCCAGCACACGCCGTCTGCCTCCCCAGAAGTAGGAGCCTAACCCTTCTCGGCGGGGATTTAACAAAAAGGGGCAGTTGCGTTTAATTAAAAGCATCGACTGAGGCCGGGGGAAGCCGGGCTCAGGAGGTGCTCTCGCGGCTGACGGGGATTTGACTCGCAAGTCCTTCGGGGTGCTCCTGCCCTCTGGAAGGGCTCATGTTTCCGCGGCATTAGGGGAATGAACGTAAAAGTCAGAGACAGCTTTTGTCCCCACACCCAATGAACGCAATTTTTCAACGCGATGAGGAGTTTAATCTTTTTTTTTTTTTGACCGGTTTGTCCTCCCCGGAGAAGTACCGAAAGCGGTTCCCCTCCAAAGAATACAAAGGAGATGTGCGCCCTTGCGCTTCCAGGCTCCAATGCCCGAGCCCAGCGAGACGCAGTCCCGCAGGCACGGGAGCAGCTCCCCCAGAGAGCCCAGGCTCTACAGCGTCCTGCTCCCACTTCTCCCGGGGCCGTAACAGCGGGATGCCTCCACCCCGCTGGGGCCGTGCATCCTGCTGCCCTGAATTTCACTGCCGGGAGAAACGCTGGACTGCCACCCGCGGGGCCACCGAGTGATGGGTCCCTCAGTCCGCTCCGGTGCACTGGAGGGGCTCCGGGTCGCGTTTCCCCGTGCCCGTCATCTCGGCATTTCGGCACTTCGTGGCGAAGTGCCACCTTTAGACGTCCGCCGTGCTAGGCATATAAGGCACTTTTGGGCTTTTAGGGAGGCTGTCCCCGCCTCCGGGGCGACGTGGGAAACGAGGGGCGAATTCTTCGTGGAATGCCCCAGCGCCAGCCCTCGGGAGGTACAGGCACACACTGTGCCACCATCAATTTGTGAAATGTTCCTGCCAGGCCTCCCGAGCCTCCGAGTAACCTCCCACAGGGAATCCCGGCCCCTCGCCCCCTCCAGCTCTTAGAGCAGGAGGGACGTGAACAAACAGGGCTGCGGCTCCCTCCCGGTTTCTGGCAGTGCCCCCGGTGCTGGGAGCTCCTGGGAGCGCCTGGTTCTCCCCGCACCGCCGGGCGGGCTCCCGTACGCGCCTTCGGGAGAAGCAGCGGGCAAGAAACATCGGGGAGGTTCGGGGCGGGCTCTGCGGGGCCGGCGAGGTGTCCCCTGCCTCGGGATGTGTGTGAGGGTGTGTGTCTGTGTCTGTGCGTGTGTGTCGGGGGCTGTGTCTGTGTGTCTGTGTGTCTGTGTGTCTGTGTGTCTGTGTGTCTGTGTGTCTGTGTGTCTGTGTGTGTCTCTGTGTGGGTTTGCCACACAGCGCCGAGAAGCGGTGTGGATGTGGCGGCGGCTGTCGGGGCTCGGCCCCACTCCCGGGCAGCTCAGGCTGAGAGGCCGTGGCGGTGCCTGGAGCCCGGGACCAGAAACTAGACCGTCGGAAACTAGAGCATTGATAGCATGCCTCTGAAGCAGCGGGAGAAGGGAAGAAGCAGTGTTTGCTACACTAGTTCTTATTTTGGTGGGATACATCCACATTCACGAGCCCTTTCACACTAATGCTCTTTATCTTACACTTTATCTTACACTTTCAATGCTTTCTAAGGGTACCCACGTGGGCTCATCCCACACAGCGTGTGGGCTCCTCCACTGCCAGCTCAGCAGATGCTGTGGCATCTCAGGCCCCCGGCTTGCTGGCTCTCAAACACCCATGGAAACCCACACCTGCTTGGAGACATGAATAAGGTGGAAAAAAAAAATACTCCACGACACAAAAGGTAATGTAAAATGTAATGGTAATCTAGTACTGCAACAGTTACACGAGAAACCCCCCTCATTTCCTTTGTCGATACAGTGGCAATGTTTTATTTTCCAGAAAAGAGAATAACAAGCAGAAGTCACACATGGAGGTGCAAAAAACCAGCAAGAATCAGGGTCAGATTCTTGCTTCCCAAGCAAAACCGATGAACCACCACTACCAGCCGAAAGAAATCTCATATGTTTTATTTGCCTTCCATGGACTTGTATATTTAGCACATCTTTTATTGCCCCACTGTGCTTCCAGAAAATTGCTATACCTTAGCCTGAAATCACATGAGCTTTTGGCAACTCCCTCCTGCTACAGCTGTGAAAGAGGACCGAGCCTCCAGCAGCACTCATTCATCCCACCACTCATGCCAGATATTAAGTGACTACATCAGCTGTTGGGGAGGTTCCTCATGCAGCCAAAATGATCAGCTCCCACGTGCAGCACACTAGAGACATCACCACCTAAGCCAGAATGACTCTGACATACAAAACTACCCCAGCCAATGGTTGGGTTTCAATAAACAATAATTACATCATATGCAGCTCATACCAGTCCTGCTATTATCAAAGAACAGCAGAAGCTATGTGAGAGAATGTAACAGCAGAAGTTCTCAGGTTAGCTCAAGTTAGGGGCCTGAGCATTGAAATTAATGGGTATGTTAATCCTTCATCTTAATTTCTGCAGGAGATGAAGCAATAAGAAATCATGTAGGGATTTTTGTCTTTAAAATATGTTCCTTTAATACTCTCAAATAGTAATCCCCAAATGCATGACTTCTTACCTTCATGGGGTTTAAGTGGATTTTAAATAATTCCTAGACCTTGCACAGTCCTTTTATAGATAAATACCTTTTATCCTCTGCATGTATTTTGCTAAGCAAGTATCATGGTGGGGTGTATCAGAAATATCCAGATGGGCAATGCCATCATCTGTAGTACTATCAGGAGTTGCTGAAGAGATAATTGAGGTGTCAAGAGGCTGCAGTGGGGATTGAGTAGCAAGAACTTACGAACTTTAAGAGCAAATAGACCATTTTAATTCAATATTCTAGAATGAGAAAGACAAATAGAAACACCCCAGCAGAACTGTTTTCAAAGAATGTTTTTTATGAAATCTCAATGGTGTTATGGGCATATCCCATTTGCTTGAGAATATTTACTTTTCTGTTGGTTATTTGAGAGTCTTTGATGTTTACTCAGCTGACCCATCCTGGTTTCTTGCCCTTTGCTGCCCGTAGGCACCTTTTGTCACTGCATGCCTACATGCTTTATACTCAGTTTCCATACGGATCAGAGTTGTCTCTTGGGCAAGCCAGACAAAATGAAACCTCCAGGTTTATTTCAGCTGATTTGAACAGCTGCCAAGGCAAGGGCCACACTGTCTCAGGGACGAGTTTTAAAAATGTAGTAAAGAACAGAACACTCAATTACTATTTATATCCAGAAGGTATTTCTGCCTCTTCTTACAGTTGGATTTTATGAAGACTCACCCCATCAAATTCTAGCCCCAAACTGTGGTTTGGTTTTACACATGTCAGTGAGGCAGTTTTCCTTCTACAAAAAAAGGCCCCTGATGGTTTTAAATCTAGCATGATTGAATGTTTGATTGGGATCATTGTGAAAGGGACTTGAAGTTTAATAAATAAGTAGACAATCAACTTTTTTTTCTTTTCAGGATAGGTGTTAGTGAAATGGAAATATTTCTACAAAACAAGGACATAGCTACTCTACTTTAAAAATCTATATAAAATACTAAACTTTTTAAAACTCTGTGCAAAATTATTCTTTGAGACATATCCTAATTCCTAGTGTGCTAAAGAAAACTGAATTTTAGGTTTCTGAATCTATAGAATTGACAGATTAGCAAACAAAAAATTCTTCAACCAGTTCTTCCATGTAGATGCCCAAAGCTCACTGCATACCCTGAGAAGTGGTCTTGCTTGCTAGTTTTATGAGCAGTCTTCGGTGAAGAAGCCAGGTACCAGCAGGGGATGAAGAGTGACCATCTTTCTCTCCCCAGGAGGTGATTTCATCAGGTCAGGATTAAGGAAAATAGCAGGGCAGGTTGGAGTATCGTGCAGGACTGTCAATCTAACATCTTCCAAGAACAGTACATTCCCATAAAACTATAAATAAGAAAAAAAAAGTGTGCTAACTGCAGCATATGAGCAGAAAACCTATTAGGAGCCTCTAGAAAAACAAATCATCTGTCTATTTGGGAAAAGTAAAAAGCATATGCTTGAAGCTGTTATCATATAAACACATGCCTAGAACATGAGCTTTTCCAGGATGCAAATAAATGGGCTAGTCACTCAACATAGTCTCTATATACTGAAATTTAAAGTAATTAGAGGAGAATTGCTGGGCTCCATTAGCAAATACTTTATTTTAATAACACACAAATACTTTATTTTAATAATACTCAGGATACTTTCTCTATTTTCAGAGGTACTAGATTTCAGTTTACTACAGTTAATGTAATAGAAAATTCTGTAGTCATTATTGACTGCAATTGCCAACATACAATTTGAGAATCAAAGTCCCCTGTGGAAAGCTGGTGATGGATATTGAAAGCAGTTTGTGCTCATACTCCACCTTATAACCGACAGCTAGAATGAGTTGGTTTTTGAGGAGATACAAGGGGATGTGGAAGCTGATTTCAGAGAAAACCAAACACAGACAGCACTGTGTCTGCAATCAGTGGGTTGGTCTGTGAGTTCAGGCTGGTTTGGTCTGACAGGAACAGATAACTGGAGTTGGAAGTTTATGACAATGGATTTGACCGTATGTGGTGATATTCAGTGTATCCTCCTGCATCAGTGTGACTGCCCATTCCTCATTAGGGCCAGAATGTTCTCATTAGTAAATTGGCTTGCATGGTCCAAAAGGGCTTTCCCTGTGGGCTGAAATGAAGTGCTGCCCTGGGGAGAAGGAGCATGGGGATTACCAAGTCCCAGCCCTCTGTGCTTAGTGCCCTTCAGCACTGTGCCAAGCACAGGCCGGTGAGATCTGAAGCACACCCCTGTCCCAGTGCCAGGCAGGGGTTTGGCCCTTCCACACAAAACAGCTTGGTGCTCTCTTTGCAGTTCAACATCCCTGTGATCTGTCTTTCTTTTCTTTTCTGCAAAGATACAGAGACTCAGGCTTACGACTCAAATTGTAGGGGACTCTAAAGAACTCTTGATGCAAGGGGAACCTGTCTGTTCCCATCACAGATGGTATCACCTGGTCATGGGGCTTAAAAGGGACCTAAACATCTGTGTTTCCAGTGACACTGTGACTAGATCCTTTTGTCCTTGATTAAATTTTACCTGAAATTGTAATTGGAAAAGCATTAAACTTTTTCTTGACAAGGAGACGGAGGCAGTGTCTGGCTGTGTCCTGCTGGTAGCCAGAGCTCGGTAAGTTCCCTGTCCACTTCCCAGGGACCTCTTGGGTGACCTGGTTTGGGTGTCCACTGACTAGCAGGATATAATGAGCACTACTCCCCTGTCAACATTTCAATGTTCTGACCCCACATAAATTGCTGTGCTGTGTCAGTTAATGGAAAAATTGTGAGGCTTTAGGAACAGAGTCAGGGTTCCCAAGCATGTAGTGCCATCAGCCTGTTATGCTGTGTGGGGCTTCCCTCTGGAAACCCAAAACCACCTATGCTGGAGAGGCACTCAGTCATCTCTCAGGAAGTGATCAGTCACTTAAAAGATGGAGATCCCCTCTAATGAATTAAGAGAGTCTTTCTCCTCTGACATCAGTAGATTATCCCTGTGAAGGCACTTGACCCATGGAGTTGGGTTAAATCTCCTGCTTTCAATGATATAGTTAACCTCAAAGGTATAATTTCCTTGGGAATATGTTTGAACATTTTTTTCCCTCAACATTTGTAAGGATTTTCAGTATTTCCTTCCTGTTATCTTAAATTTGACTGTCTTTAAGGCCAACAAAATCCATTTTAATTTATAGAAATTTATTTTCAAATGAATGAAATGCTACCCTGCTACAGACCCAGCTATAGCTACACTCAAGAGTATGAGCAGAGAGTAAAAGCAGCACTCAGGGACACAGATTGTCTTTCTTGCTGTGCTTTAAGGGGTAAGCACTGCAGATAATCCAGATGCCCAATTCATGCAGAACAATTGTCAACCTTTGATAGAACTGACAAATAATACAATCCCCCTGATTTATTGCAGTGATATCTTCTCAGTCTGCTGCTTTGAGGTTGAATGAGAGACCACAATATGAAGTCTGGGGCCTCATGGCTGTATGACACTTCCCATAGGACATGAAATGATGCACAGGAGAGCAGCTTACCTGCTTTATTGATGGAATATTTAAGTTTTAAGGCCTGTAGTATCAATCTTACAGTCTCCATATTCCACATGCTTTCGGGAACATTGTTGAGAAAACACACATTTCTGGGAATCATAAGGCAATGAACACACAACCTGGCTCACACCTGAAATCTGACATATTGTATATACTTAGTCTGTTCATGTGCAGCTTATACAGTAAACACATCAGCAAATGATTACTGGTGTCTATTATACTTAAGGTTGCAAAGTATTTTCAATTTAATCATCTCCTTTCCTGTTTTCACGTGATCAGTTTTCGTAAAAAAAATTTCTGTGGCTTTGAATTTCCTCTCTGTGGCTTTTGACCTTAAATGATTTTCCTAAGTCTTTTTTTTACAGTGTTCTTTCATCCACTTTTGAAGTGGTGATGCTTAAAAAAAAAAAGAAAACAGAAAAAAAATGGTTTCCACATAGACTAAACCTCCCAAACTATGAGAGTCACAGCAAAGTTAATGTGGACAAAACCTGCACTGAAGACCAGTGTCTTCCAGTCAGGTTTTGATTAATTTTCCACCAATTTTGACTGTATTGTAGTAGGAACCTTTAATTTTGGAAAGGAAATTTAAGAGATTTGACTGGAAAGACAGATACTTCAACATAGGTTGTCCTCAGTCTGAAGCCTCCAGATATATTATGCTCATTAAGTGTCCCATTCCTCTGTCTGCATTTTTGTTTCTAAGAGGCAGAGCCTGTACCCTCTTTAGAATGAATAACTTGGAAAGAAAGAATTTACAAGCTCCACAAGTTTATTGGTTCCAGATTTCTTTCCTTTCCTTTTTTCCCCCTCCACACATAATTTGAGATGCCTTCTCCATAAAAGTTTAGATAAATATGTTGAAAACATTAATACATCATAAAGGTCAAAAGATTAAGCATTCAAGAGTCAGCCAACCTCAAGAATTATTGTAGTGAGCTTTACATGATCTATATCCTTCTCAAAAGACATAGTATAAAGGACAGTTACAAACTTGTTCCAGCATTTCAATCTCTTTTCTGAGCTGCCTGTAAATTCATATCCTGTTTAATTCTTTGCTGAAATATAAACTAGAGAGAAAAGACATTACCACATTACCAAAAATTCACATGAAACTCCTCTGATCTTGGTAGGCAAGATGTGCATAACATTGAATAAATAGTGCATTCTCACTGCAACATTGGCATTTTTCAGGTATGTTTTCAGCCATCCAGAGATTGAATTCAGACAAAAAGTCTATTATTTTTCACAGTGGCATAAATAATTTCAGGACAATAAACAGACTGTTCCATATACAGCAAATTAAATGAATTATGGTTCAGGGGGGAAAAAACCCAACTAAGACTTAACAAACGAATAATGATGCTACCTTATAACAGTGGCTGCTAGGTATGTATATCCAGTTAACATTGTCTCTACAGATTAGTTCTGTTAATCTGAAGCTCTGCATCAGTTATACAGACCAAGACAAGCTAGGAGGGACTTTGCCATCTCTTTCAACTCACAAGGATGGCTACTCTGCATTCTTCTCCTTTTAGGGACTTCAGGATGGCAACGTCAGGCCAGTTGTGAGGAATTAATTAATTTTCCCTATTGCACTGCAATTGTGGAGTCGGGCTGCAATGTTGCTATTTTAAAGTGTAATTAGGCTCCATTTTCTCTGCCTAATCCTTATTTTCTAAGAAAATCATGGTCAGGACTAATAAATGCTCAGTAGGGCTGTGGGTAAACCTTAATTCTAAACTAAATTTTGTTTTGGGCTGAATCTGAAATTGAAATTGCTCCATGTTTTCCTCACCCCTAAACAGGACTAAATCCCGACTCCCAGTCTTCCTGAGAAAGGGAGACTCTCTGATGGAGACTCTTTTTGATGGAGAGCAACAACAGCAGCCGGAGCCAGAAGCAGACCAAAAATCAGGAAGGATGCAGAGTGTTTGTTTCCATGACAGATATCACCTGGCAGTTGTCATGGGTAGTACTATGAGAGATAGGTTCCTTTGCCCCTAAAAAAATAGCCTGAACTTCCATTTTACAGCTAAGGGAAAAGCTATTTACTTTTTCCAAACACACCATGGAAGTTGATGTTACTGAACAAACTTGTCTCAGATAATTTATAGGCACACTGGCCTAGGAAACTTGCTTTAACCAACTCTTGAGTATAAAAAATAGCTTTTTTTCTTCTGTAGGACTTTTTGCTAGAATGCCCTGTTTTGAACAATGAGAAGCCAGTACAGCTTTTCAAGTTTTTGTATTTCTCCACTCCACAGCTGCAGTGCTAAGATATTATTAAACTGCAGCTTTTTGTTTTTTTCTAATGTCATCATTTGGATCTTCCAAGAACCATCTAACACATTTTCCCACATCTATTAGGAAAACAACTGCAGACCAGGGAGCATCGCAGTATTTGGATGTATTTTCCCAGATATTCACATTACTCGTGAGTAAGGACTGCGAAAGGGGCATCTATCATCTCTTCCTCAACTCTGCTTATACCCGAATGGAATTACATTTCCTATTTGACTGTATGTTTTATTTCTTACGGACTTTTCCTCCTTCTCAACAATTACAAAAACTCAAAAGGTGGAATTGCTTTGTGAAGCAAAAGCAGTGTAGCCTCTGTAGGAAAAAGACACACCTTTATATATAGCAGACTTTGAAGAAAAGTAAATTTAATTAAATTATTTACAAAATAATAAATGAAATATAATGGATATAATGGAGCTTGGACTATATTACTGTTAGAGAGGTCACCTATTTTTTTATCAACATCTTCATGCTACCTTAAAAGTGTTGAAACCCTTACATTCCACCTACAAAAGATGTAGTGAGGAGAACCAAAAAAAAAAAAAAAAAGAAGAGGTGAATAAGAAAATCTATCCTTTGGGGCAATTTCTAAGGAGGCAAGAGCTCCTTTCCTGCCAAGAACCAGTGTCTTCAAGGATCATGCAGCACTCGGTGCCAAGTGTTTTATGGCACCACACTCCAGCTGGCAATGGGTTTTGGACCACAGCTTTGGCAGTGGGAGCAGGGTGAGCTGACTGCTGTGTTTCTGAACGTAGCATGGTTCTGATCTGACAGCCCTGGTGTGATCCAGAAAGGCACCTTATTGCTTCCTGAGGAGGTTTCACAAGCAGATCAGGTGCTGGTCACATGGGGTGAGATATTTAAAATTAAACACTTACATTCAAAAGACAATCTACCCCGTGCCAAATATTGGTCAGGGAGCTTCTCACAGCTGGGTGAGAAATGCTGTGCTTTAGTCCTCAGCCCTTGTTGGGCTTCAGCAGCCTGGTTTGCCCTGGACTGGGGGTTTGAATTTGTTTTCAGAGACAGTCTGACTGATAAGGGAGATGTTTTAAGTGAGGTGGGCTGAGAGCTGTTGAAGGGTCGAGAGGTACAGCATGACTTTCCTGGGGAGCCTTGTAAGTGGAGAGGGGCTGAGTAGAGGCCACATCCTCTACCCCTGGATTGAGGCAGAGACAGGAATGCAAGAGTTACGAGGCCAGGAGGAAGGCAGGCAAGAAGAAACATCAAATAAAAACCTAGGGGGTAGGGCAGCCAGCCAGAAGAGAGAAGACACCTAGCCAAATACATAAATAATAATCCTGGGAAGCCAGAGTAGAAGTCAGTAATTCCCCAGTGCCTGCAAGCCTGTGGTTAAGGAGCTGAGACTGGATCTTCTGAGGCAAAGGACTGCCTATAGCCATGCCCTGTAGAAGACATCCTCCAGCTACCCTGACCACCTTGCACAGGGATCTGGGTGAAGAATAATTTTTTTACTGAAATCACATTTCTGTGCCATTTTAATCCCCAGTGCAATGGCACAGTAAATAATTCCAGTTTGCCTTATTATACAGCACACCTGACAAGCAAAGGCAAATACATATTTGAAGAAGCAGAGCCAAGAGAATGCATTTAGTCTCCATACTGAGAGTGTCCCAGATAGCAAACTTGCTGTCTTTAGTTTAATGTGGTGTTAAATACAGAACCTACTCAGATAAGAGCCTGGTGCATTAACAGCTGAGGAGCTGTAACCGATAGATAGCATAGTTCTCAAAAAACCTTTTCATAGATACACTGAAGTTTTTGGTGGGAATACTAACATAACTCAAAGTAATAATTCTGGAAATGGAGGTGAGGTTTTTTTATTCTTTTCTTAAAGTAATCTGGATAAATGCCAATATTTCATACATAACTCTAATAAATGGGTGCACCTAAGAAAATTATTCTTGGAAAGTTTGCAAACTCCACAGCTTGTAGCTCCAAAGAGTCAGTGTCTGTGGTCTTCATACCTTAACCAGGTGTGTACTGAAAGACAACCAAATGTTTACTTTTGAGATATATTTCCACATATGCCAAGTTTTCTATCTCTTTTTGTAATGACATTTTGTCACAAAACCCAAAGAATGTCCACCTGAGAAAAAATGCTAAATGGCTGAAATGGCAATGAACCAATTTATCTCCAGCAGGAAGGTGATGTATGTCTGAATATCTGTCCCAAAAAAGAAGTGGAAGCAAAAACATTAAATGACAAGCCAATGCTCTGTAATTGGCAGGAATCTACTTTGTCACTGACTGTGACAGAGTTTGCAAAACCTATTAAGACATCAGATGTGTAAAGAACTAAGAAAAACATATTGTAAGAATATTTCAGGGAACAAAGATCTTATTGCCATAATGCCTTTAAAAATTGTAATACTCTGAAAAGAAGAAAAGTTGTAGATGCATTAACTTACACTCTTAAGTTTTGAAATAAATTCAGGGACTTAGGCAGACTACAAAAAAATCTGCAAAACAACAGAAATAAATGTACAGGAAAAACAAAAAGCAAGCTGTAATTTTCTGCAATAATCCACTGTTTCATGTGGGACACACTCTCTGAAGTTAATGGCAATTAATGTGGGTAAACAGAAGGATGTGGTCCAAATTTGATCTCCAGGGAGACCTACAAGAAGAAAAGGCCATTTGTAAAGGAGTCAGGCTTGAGACACACCCATGGAAAACACTGCATAGTATGTTTTAAAATTGATGTTTACTAAATAGTAATGTATCACAGCATAACAGTCATGATCTAGTCCTGTGAGATGTCACAAAGAGATGTGGCCCTTCCCTCACTTTCCAGCTGAGTCAGAGAGCTCAGTGGGGCAGGGCAGGTAACACAGCACTGCCCCATGGACCTGAGGCCCTCATCAAATTGGTTCTCAGGAGACACAGCCATTCCCCATGCAGGAGAGAGCTGTGGCCACCTGCCCTTTCTCAATGCAGATGCAGAACAACAGTTCCCTCTTCTTGGTGGTCAGTCATACCTCAACCAATATCCCTTGGGGTATTCATAGATGCTTTTCAATAAAGAAGTATTCTATCAAATGTTACCCTTTTAACTCCCAGCCCTTTATTCCACAGAACAGGATAAAAAACTGCTTGCAATTTTTGTAGAGAGAAAAAAGAAGAATATTTTGCATTATCTTGAGACTCGAAGATTTCTGCATTGTCTTGATCAAAAATCCCATAAAATTTCCTTTAAAGGGACAGCAAGAAAGCAGATCTTTGAGTGGAATAGATCAGGAAGTTGTATGGAATAAAAGATGGTGATAACATGGGCTACAGCTTTGCTGCATCAGCTGTAATGACTTATTACTGACATTTGGTCTTTGAAAACATATTTTCTTCTCCACTGCAGGCTAGAAGAGTGGACTACAAACAATGTTTAATCAAAACTGGAGACACAATACTAGTTCTTAATTAAAGCAAATAAGAACAGCTGAGGAAATAAAACATCCAGCTTCAGAGAAAAGTGTGAACTTAATATTCTTTAAAATAGGTCAAATTGATCTGTCAATGTCTCAGATAGAAGCCCTCAAGCCATCAGAATCCATATAAAATTTAGGACTTAGGAACTGAAGCTAGGAGGGATGCAATTCTTGGCCCTTGTGAGGGTTTGATTCTCAGGTTATGAGCACCGTGGCTTCAGGTACAATGAAATGTGTATATCACACTAGTAGAGGTTTGGAGCAGAGAGTGAAAAAAAAGGTGGAAAAGAAAACAGACATCAAAGGAAACTTCAGTTCCATGTGGTAGAAAACTATTTGGACACACAGAAACCATATAGCCACATCTGTGAATACAAAAACAACAGTGAAAAAGACAAGTTTTCCTTTTTTCTTTACAACCCCCTGACCAGAAGATACAGTTTGCATGGGAAACTGCAGCTGTTCTGGGTTTGCTATGTTCAGGTGAGACTGATGGTTGCTATCCCTGCTCCTCATTTGGGGTTGTTGCCAAAACCAGGTGTTCTGGTGATGTCAGGTGGGGTGCAGCAGGAGTGGGGCTGTCCCATGGGTGGGGTTGAGATGCTGTGTGGAGCCCAGGGCTGGCCATGACCCCTGATGGGTGCTGTCCCATGGGTGCCAAGAGCCCTTGACATTTTTGGGAACCAGTGAATGCAGAAGGAAAGCTCCCCATGGTGCTGGGCCCAGCCCTGGCCACAGACAGTGCAGAGATGTGGCTGAGATGGGGCATGGCTGAGCCAAGAGGGAATCCTGTGCCCTGGGTGGAGCTGGAGTGCATGGAGGTCACTGGGAAGACTGTCAAGGAGAGCTGGGGTTGAAGGCACCCTCAGGGAGCTGACACAGAAGTCACAAGTCAAACCAGAAGCATTACTCTGCTCAGGAATTAGAGGCATCCTGCTAAAGACAGTTTCATGGGAGGTTACTTGAGCAGAAATGTGCCCTGCTGTTGTCCTCTCCACTCAAGCACTTGCTAGCGCAGCCCAGGAGATGATTTCTCATTATTTATTATTTCCCATGATTAGGAAAGCAGGATCTCTTACATCATCTCACAGTAACAAATACACCACGACACTGCTGAAATAATGCAGCCAAATATTTCCTCACCAGCACAGCAATGCAGGCAAGCTCCAGTTTTTTCCTGTTGCTCTGGTTCCCTGTCAGAGGACAGTCCACTGCAGCTGTGCAACCCAACACCCAGTTCTGTGTGCAGATTCCCACTTTCCACTTTTGAAAACTCAGTCCAGATTTCCTTTCACTTTGGGGCTTCATGAGCTGAGGATGTGTTTTCAAATACCAAACACACTGACTGCATTTTGGAAGGGTCTCACTGTAAACACTCAATGAGCTTTTCCTGCAAACTTCATTGTTACAAAATTACAAATGACATGGAAATGAAAACAGGTCAAAGCAAATTACAAACATGCATTTTCTGTTAAGAATCCATTTTTCAATGTATGAACTCATTTTTTTTGGGAAGTATGCCAAAGCATTGTTTTGAATTTATGTCTATCTCTACCAACATGGGATTACAAATACGAAAAAGATGCCAGAATTTATTGTAGGCAGAAGAATGTGGAAATAAGGATAAACTTTTGCTTAAGTCTGCTATACAATATTTTGCATCTGTGTCTATTACTGGTTGTATGGGATATTCTGGACATTTTAAATTCAAATCCCTATGGGGTGTGATAAAATGGCTGGTATTATAAAATGCCAACAATCCAAGTAGCACATCCAACAGGTAAGAAAGACATCCTTTAATGGCAGAGTCATTAGCAAGGAGCCCTCATTAGAGGCTGGTAATGTCCTGCTCCTTGTAGGCACACATTCATCATCTGATCTAGTGTTGTGTTATATGACTGTGAAGACCATGGCCTGACTACTTCCCTTCCTTCCTAGACGAAAAGTTTCTGCTGTTCCATCTTCCAAACTTGACACTTAATGTTTCTCATGGAGCAAAAGTCATTCATTGGCTCTGGACTATTTGTGAGTTCTAACTTCTTGTAATATATATATATATATATATATATATACAGTCATTTATTCGAAATGTCCCTAACTCCTTAAGAATATTTCACCTAAATATTGTATGTTGCCAGTAAAAGGACTAATAAACTAAAAATATCTGTTTTCAGAAGCTGAAAACTACAAAAATACCTGCTGACACATTTTTCCTGGGGAGGCTTTAAGCAACTCAAGAGCAAATTTAATTAGAGTGTTGTAAATTGGAGTGACTCTACTGATAACAGTTGAGTTCTTGTTTCAGTGTAATTGGTATAAAAACCTTTTTCTGCCTTCCAAATAATTTTTTTGAAAGTGGAACTACCATGACTACAAAAACTACCAGCAGAAGTAGAGAAGCAGGTGGAGTAATCAGACAGTCTGGACTATACATTATAAACTCCTGTGGAAGGAGAGGTTCCACTACCAGAGATTTCTTGTGTGATGACATTGTTTGCAGAAGGCTGACACCATTAGATTAAGCATGGCTGAAGTAATCTTCCAAGTCTTATCCAAAAAGTTTCATTTCCCTTGGGATCTACTTCTATAAGGGTGACACTGCAGGGTGCCTTGGGGACAATATCACTATCACAGTATCAGCCTCACTAGCACCTTTCTCAGATAAAAAATGCCTGCTCCTGTTCAGAAAACTGATACTAGTAATCAGTAAATCACCAAACAGTAAATTCATTTAAGTAAAGTAACTGGTGCTGTGGTTTGAGATGTAGAAGAGTTGTAAAACACATACCTGCCTCTTCCTACAACTGTAAAAGAGCTCAGTGCTGGACAGAACTCTCAGAGGGTAATGGGCAGATGGATTTGAGCCATGCTGCAGCATGAAGGGAAGGAGTGGCAGAGGCTGTGGTGGCTGGGCCATCATGACACAGAGCTGTGTCTACTTCCAGGTGCATTCCAAGGAGCTGTGCTGTCACCTGCCTCTGAGCTATTCCTGCAGTGTCCCTGCAGCTCAGGTCTTCAAGGTGTGTGGGATCCATCCTGCAGTCCTCAGCCCCAGGCAAGTCTGGGTGCAGAACTCACAGGATCACAGCACTTGGTCTCTGAGAGAGGACATTTTAAGGAGGGAGGTGTTCTCTTGTGTTTATCAAAATACTACTCTGCAGCATTTGTTACACAGCTGCATGCACATATATCAAGCAAAATCATATAATAACTACTTTAAGTAATACACAACAAGTAACAATTTGGTATTTCCTACAGGCTTTCTTGTCAAAACCTCTAGCTGATTTGTACTTTATATTCTCTGTTCGCAAAATAAAGTCACAGTGTTGGCCTGAGCTGTTTCTTGTAAGGATAAAACAGCTAGCATTTATATTGTATTTTTAAATGCTACATGCTGTTTTGGTTAATAAGTCATGATCTCTGTTAGTGAGGGCATGACAAAAACTAGCCAAGCCTTTGCTGAACAAGAGTACTGCACTGCACACCTGCTCAGCAAGCACCAAACATGTTTTATGTACTTCACAAAAGGATAATATTTTTCTTTTAGCAACATTTTTTGCTTTGGCCACAGTGATTTTTGCTTTATTATCCTGCTGGTGTTTTGATATTCATAAACAAGTCTCAAAACAGTTTTAAAACCTGATTTAAAGAAGTGGTTCAGCAGTAGAAAACAACAGAGTCTCTGTCTACATATATCTTCTGCAGCATTCAGCCTCTTCCCTGAGGTGTTGGACTTCAGACACATTTTATTAACATTCTGGAGTTGTACCCTCCTGACTAACCAGCCATTAGCTGGCTCACTGATCCTTAACTGCAGATCACTTTCTCTCTTATATAGGCTGCATTTCCCTTAGGTTCCAAAATAATTAGTCTCCCGGCTATGGATGTGATTTCTGTTTAAAGGAAAGCAGAAGAAGCACCTCAGCCACTGCTGGCAAGCATCTTTATTCATGCTAAGCTCCTTCTCTGGTTGATATTCACAGAGCACAAGATTCTAATTCTACTTAATAATTAGACTAATACCAGACATACTTACATTTGCCTTCCAGAGCAATTTTCGACACAGTAAGCAGGGAGTTGCATGCACAGAGCTCCCATAGCAACATGTTATTGTTAACCAAAGTTGTGTGCACAGCTCCATGTGCTAAAAATTCACCAAGGACCAATTCAGCTGTCAGATACACAGGGGCAACTCCCACAGGACATCAGTGGAAGGCTCAGATGGCAGAACAACCTTATAAAAATATAATATTGTGTTATGATAATAATCACCCAAAACTCTGCTAGGTCAATTCTGTGAGCTGACCTGCTTTGGATCACTGACATAAACCCTGTGCTCTCTCGTTTGCCAGAGATGAATATAAGGGAATTGTCACTATAAAATATTTATACTGTTTGTTGAAATATGCTCTAGGTGCGATACCTGTATACTAAGGAAGTATTGGTGCATCCTGATGAATTGTGACTGCAAGCATCACTTTGGAGAACTGAAATGGAAAAAAACTGCTCTTTATCTCAGACTACTAAAAAAAATACTGCGAGTGATGTCAGAAGGAGACAAGCTCAATGCAAATATTCACCACATAAAATAATAAAAATATTTTCTTGCATAGCATATACCGACCCCTTCATTTAGGAAAGGGAAAAAAAAAGTCAATAAAATTGCTGTGCCTGAGGAGTCACTTTTGCATAGAGTCACAAAAATCCAGTGGACTTTCCCTAAGCATTTAAGAGTCACTGTTTGATTTGATTTGTTTTGATTGCCTTTTAATCATATTATGCCTTCTGATTTGGCCTCCTATTTATTGAATATGTCAAAAGCAATCGGAGTTGTAATAGACTAAAGAAATTTTACAAAAATAATAGATATCTGGTAAGTAACTTTTGCTTCTCATACTTCCTGCATTGCATAACTTTAGTGACTCTAGGAACATATTTTAACTCAGGTTACTGGGCATCATGAACCAATGAGAACAAACACAGTAAGTGGTAGGTCCCCACAGAAAGTGCTGAGTGAATTCAGCTCCCCTGCACCCATACACAGTGGTATGAGAGCTATTCCCCTCCTCGTGTTTGCATCTTCCTAAGGTAGGCAGGACTAGGCTCCCTCTGTCCCCCTGCCAAGGCTCCTCTGAGTGAGAAGTGCTGCTGAAGTCCAATTACATCTGCCATTTCTAGGTGCCTTCTTGGATCACAGTCAATCATGGCTGTAAATGCTGAGATTCAGACATCTTACCTTACCTGCAAATACAGCAATGTAATACTTAACAGCAGCCTGACTTTTGCAAAAGTAACGTGGAAAATAACATTTTCTTTTAGAGACAGACTCAGTCCTCTGACATATTTACTTCATAAAAGGATGACTGGTTTTTCAATCAAGCACATGAAGCCAGGGAGGGAGTCTTCTTAATTCCCTGGGAGGGGAGTACTTGGGCAATCTGCATATTTACTTTCTTTCCCCCCTTATTTTACTGGATTCCATCTTCCTTGATAAGTCATACTAAAATGTACATTTCAGGCATTTACTTTGATCTGTTTTCCTGGTAATTAAATTGCCAGTCTTTAAACTGACAATTTAAAATAATCCTAATTAAGATAACTTCCCCAAACTTCAAATACTGGTTTTGAATTCTAGTGTGAAGAGAATGAATAATGATTCTCTGAGTATTCACTTTAACACTGTCTACTTCTCCCACACAAGGAAATTGATTTTCTCACCTGTCATGTTAACTAAGGGCACAATCCTGCAAATTCTTCCTTCTGCAAGTCGGTCTTAGTCAGAGAGCAATTCACTGGAACTAATGACAAGATTTGCTCACGTGAATAAGGATGGCCTGGATAAGATCATTTGGATAAATGTGCAAATGTGCAAGTGCACTGCCTAAGCCTAAGCAATGACCATTTCATACATGCTGATGCTTAAGAAGCTCTCTCTTGTGAAACAGTAACTGCAGTTCACATAGGAAGTGGAAATAAAGATTTTTATAGGTTGAAATAAAAATAATTATCATGGACACATAGATATATGCAGTGAATTGCTTTCAATCTGTATTTGAGTAATTTATGATCGGATGATCTGACTGTAAAACATAGATAAAAATCTGCAGTACTTTATTTTAACTAGTTACAGACATCATTGTGTACTGTGCTATTATGACACTTACAGAATACTTAGACAAGAGCTTATGAGCAACTGTGACAGTCAGGAGAATATGAAAAATATGTAATTTGATTGCCCAACTACTAATAGTCTACAGAGGCTGTGAAACAATTTTTCATTACTATGTTTACCTCAGCCTTTTATATTTACATATTGGAATGTATATTGGAGGGTTTAATTGTGAGGCTGTCAAAAGTAAAAGCACTTTGAGAAAACCAAACCATGCCATATTACAGGAGGAAAAAAAAGATTCAAAAGTCTTTTGTTCAAATGGAAATACAGAAAACAACATGTTGTTTAAGCAGGATTTTATTTTCTTCTACTCAAGTGATGAAGAGGCTTTTGTAAAGAAAGGCTTTCATCTTACATATGCAGTACTCCATCACAACATAATTACCCTAATTTGTATTCCACTGTAGAAATAGGCTTTTTCAGCTTAAACAAATTAAGCAACAATCACTAAGTGTACATGACCGGCATTCTTTCAAGTAACCTGTTATCAGCTCTGGCTACAGCTTTATCTTGATAAAATGGAAATTGTTTTTGGTTTTCCTACTTTCTCAGCCCCCCCTAGGATTATGCCAGTCAGATTGCCTAGAGAGGCACCATGATTCACTGGCTGGAGAAAGGGATGGTGCATCCAGAGATTATTCCCTACAGCCTCACTAAATCATTATGTGATCTGGGTCAAATCCTGACTGCCTTTGGGCCCCTATTTAGGAGAGAGCCTAAGTACACACTTAACTCTGCACATGTGAATAACCCAGCCACACTCAGGAGGTCCTTTAAACAGCTGCATGTGCTCCCTGCTGAATAGAGGCTGCTCTGCTGCTCTTTTCCTCTGGCTTTGGTTGATATTATGTGTTCTGAAGGATGACAGGACAAGCTCCATCTGTATTTATATTGCTTGTCCCTTAGCTGTGTAACTATGGATATCCCTGCTGTTTGTACACATTCTTCTAAATATTAATGTCACTCTGACCCGGTGGATCACTTCAGTGAGGCTCTGCCTTCATCACCTTCTCCTCAGTTCCTCCAGGGATGACCAGGGTATCTTCCCCACTGCTGGATTTGGATGAGATAGAGTCTCACTGGTGCTCTCTTTACAAGGTACAACTGTGGAAATGGCATCTGGCTTCATGTGGGCTTGTTAAGGTACTTTTATTAAAAAAAAAAAAAAACACCAAAAAAAAACCCCAAAAAGAGGAGAAATAAGGCCATTCCAGAGGTGGGGTAGGAGGATAGAGGTACTTGTCTGCTCGCGAGGCAGTAGTTACCAGAATTTGGACATTTCCCCAGGGAATAAAGTGATCTTCCTTCAGTCCTAAAGGAGGCTGATCCACCACACAGAGACCTTTTCAAAGTAGGTAGCTCTCAGCAGGAATGAGATGAATGGGAAGAGAATGTACCTAGCTCCAAAGAGTGGGAACTATCACTGCTTCTCCTGAAGTGTTGGAGAAACAGCACATTCATTGTGATCTTCTCTGACACAGCTGAGATCAGCCATCAGAAATATGAGAATTAGTGGTGGCAGCTGGGGAATGCTACCTTCCCCAGAGTTTTCCATCTCCCTCTCTTTCCCAACCATCCCTTGCAGACTTCCCTTTCTCCTACAATCCCTACAGACTGTCAGAGAGGAGCAGTCTCAGGGCTGCTTCAGGAGGGAAGGTGAGCTGAGGATGATCAGAGCATAGGCATGGCAGTGCCCTCACTGTTGGGTGAGCAGAGCAACAGTTTTGAAGGCAACAGGTCTCATCAGCAATCCAGCAAGCTGAAATGGGGCTCCTGAACACGGGGTGTGGATTCATGAGACTTCAGGGGAGGAAGCATGGAAAATGGGGTGAGTTTTCAGGGATCATGTCAGCCAGGAGCTGAGGGTGGACACAGCCCAGGTGAGGCAGTCCCACAGCAGCCCAGTGGGGTGGTGACAGCAATAGGTCCCACTGACAGTCCAACCATCATCAGGTCATGAGTTGGGTCCAAGGTCATCCCAGAAAATCTGAACAATAATTCAGGAATAGGCAGCTCAGAGCAGGCCTAATGACCCAGACCTGGGCTGAAATGATTGAACTGATGACATGGGTGCAGTGAGGCTGACCAGGACAATTATGGCCCCATCACAGCCCTGCCCAGTCACCAATCTGGATCGTGGATTGAATGGAGCAGAACCCTCCTTTTCTTAGAAAAGGCAGAGAGAGAGAGAGAGCAAGTAGTGGTTGTAGTGCTCCTCCCTCAGTGTTTAACATCTTATTTGTGCTCAGGAGTTCCTGAAATTAACACAATCAAAATCTGATCTTTAACTCCACCATCCTTCAAAATACCAAAATCCAGCACTTCCTAGCACCTTATGGTGAATGCATTGCCCTCCCTTGTCATCACTGGATCCAAGGAGGAATATGAAACTGTGGGCATTGGGAAATTCATACCAGAGAAAAGTTGTATAGACTCAGGGGGCTTAAATAGACTTCACAGGCAAAGTAAGGACCTGCCAGGAATATCCTCATGCTTGATATTAGGATTATCACCTGTGTGTAAAATGTGCTATATACAGAAGATACTATTCATTCCAAGGAAAATGAAATGATGGGAAAATCCCACACAATAGAGACCTTTTTGTGTCAGAGAGCTGTGACTAAATGAATATGCTGTTTGACCTTGAGATTCAACCTTCTTGAACTCCTTTTTACAAGCTTGAAATTTACAGTGTGTCCATCAGAAATCGGAGGAGATGGGTAATATTGCTGCCATAGCAAGACAAGTTGTAACCCACCGGAGATGGTTTCAATTGCCAGTTCTGGCTGCCACTATCAGGAACAGAGCTGAGCAAATACTTTCTCTCATGCCTGTTCCCCTTTCCTCCCTCGGTGTTTCATTTCCATCTCTGTAGTCAGGGGTATGGTTGCAGTATGTGCCCAAGAAGAAAGCTTCTTTTCCTTTTGATCAAACCAACCTGCTTCTCTTGCTCCAAGCTTTCATGCCATGGCTGGAATCCAAATAAATGATGTAGCCCTGTTGAATTTATTGCCTCTTTTAAGGAATTCCATCATCTCCTTTAGCCTGTCCGTGCCCAGGAGTAGCAAATTCTAAAAGCAATCTTAAATTTAAATGTACCATTCTGTTTACTGAGCAGTGAACCTTCAGGCAATAAATACTACAGCAGGAATTCACCAGGACTCTGTTAGGGCTTGACAGCCCCGACAGCCATTGCGCAAATCTTTGTTAGTACTGACAACATGCGGGTTTTTTTCAACCAAATGAATTACAAATTTGTTTTTAATCTTTGGGGTTACTCCTAATGCCTTAGAAAGGATCCAAAGCTGTTTAAAACTGTATTCACATTACAAGCAGGCAGTAAATGTCAGACTACTAGGCAAGCCCATTGTCACTCACCGTGAACAGAGAAGCACAGAGAAGCACAGACAAGCAACTCAGCAAAACTTTTGTCCATGAACTAGAGTTCTTTAGTGCATTTCACACACAACAAGTGCTCTGGACCTCTCTGGTTTTAAAAGTCACTTCCCTGGTTCCCAGACAGATGACCCGCCCATCATACAGAACCTCTAGAGGCATCATGCAGGTGATAAACAGCAATCCTATGATTGTGTTAACTTTTCCTTGGTCCTACAAGTGTGACAGCCCCTGCAGTTGTTCAGCAAGGTTCCAAGCAAAAGCTAATTTCTATACAATGGAGTGAACAGCTCAGAGCTTATATGTGCTCAGACTTGTAGAGCCATCATGGTTATCTTGGCTCTGTAACACCCTTGTCCCAAGGCTCCTGAAGAGAATATAAGATCTTTACATTGGCACAGTCTGAGCTCTCCCCAGACTACGAGTCTCTTTCAGTATTTCATTAAGGTGGCATTTACTTCCAGGCTACACTGCAATACATTTTTTGGTTCTTTTTGGCTTCTCTCTGTGAATTTCAGATTTTCATCCTTTTCTTCCTTAAAGAACTCTCTGGGTCTCTGCTACTTTGATGCAGTCTTGCAGAGCCCTTCAGTCCACTAAATCAAAGGAAAACCACAATTCCCACAGAGACATCACTTCTCTATGTCAAAGCAATTGAGATTCCTGTGCTAATCTCGTAAGAAATTTCATTAAGTGGTATCACTTCATCACATCCAAGTGCCATGCCTTTCCAAAATGTGCCATTTAGGGTTGCACCTCAAGAGCTGCTTGGAATTTTCTGATAGGTGCTCTGCTTCCCAGCCTTTGCCTGCCCTCCCTGCTGCAGGCTCTGTGCAGATTCCAGCTACGCCTGAAGCAGGGGGAGCTTAACTCCTGGTTTTTACATCGTGCTTCTGTCAATGAGCTTCTAAAATCCTGAGGATGTGAAAAAGTTAAAAGTTGTGTTTGATCCAAATCCTCAGAGTGGAGGAAGCCAGACATAGTCCCCAAGACAAAAGGACTCTCACCCTGCTAATGTGTGAGCTCCTTTCTGCATCTCTCCCCATCCAGCCCTGTGCTGCAGTGAGAAACTTTGACAGGGTGTTGGGACACTGAATATATCAATGACCTTTAATGTCCCTGACCAGCCTCACCTGGGACCCTCACCCACATCCTCTGCCCACCTCCTGGGACATCCATTTCAGCTCAGGCCTGAGCCTTCAGCCTTGCTTCAAGCTATATTGTTGGAGGTATATTTGTCTTCAGTCGTCTTTGTTTCTGCCTCCTGGCTGAACTTTGCTCTACTGTCACTGCTTTGTGTTCAGCCCGGCCTCTTGCTGCTCCACCTGACAGGAGTTCCAGGATAGACCACCCAAGTCATCACCCTGCCTTCAGCAACCTAGCACTGTTCATGGAGGTTGGTACCAGCTCCCAGGTCTGCCCAACCTGTTCGGACCCTACAAGACTGTGCCTTGTAGGTGAGGGCTCCCTGAGTCACCCCTCCCTGGGCTTTGAGGCTCCTCTGGGGTGCCTGGGGCCAGTTCATGCTGCCCCCAAAGAGGTGTAGGGACTGAATGGCTGGCATGGGTGGAATGGGTGTGGGGGTGTGTGACCAGCAGCTAGAAACTGGCATGCTGAAGCAGTCAGTTGGGTTGAGCAAGTGTTGAACAATCCAAATTTCCCTGAACTCTCCTCTTAAACTATGTGGTTGCAGAGGGTAAGGTGGGGGGGGGGGGGGGGGGGGGCAAGGGGATCACAGAACAAGGCAACCTGGCTTGGGTTTTCACCATCCTCTACCTGGCTTGGGGATGCCACTGTAGGGGGATAGACCATAAGTAAATAAAGGTAGTATAGAAAGTGATCTTACTGCCTAAAGAGTTGCAGCTGAGCCAATTATTAAGGATTAGGAGCAGGCCTGATGTTAACAGGCCACAGCTGTAGCAAATCAGAAGAGTGCTATAAAAGAGTGGATTGGTTGAGTGGGGGGAACTGGAGTCAGTTGGCTGCTGTGAGGATAAGGAAGAGTCAGTGCCTGGAGGAGCTGCCTACGAGAAACATCAAGGAGGTGTGAAACTCTAGCAATATGGAACCTGTGCAACGTAATGCCAGTAGAACTTTTGCAATATAATGCCGCCCCTGAATCCAGGGGATAAGGATGAGGTCAAGCCCCTCTAAGAATGGATTAGTAGTGCTTCCATTGCTTCTGAGGCCAGGGAGGTTCAGGACTTTCCTGAGGAGACCTGAAGGCTGAGGAAGTTGAATGATGATGTTCATGTTCCTGGAGAAAGAGAGCACAGGCATGCAAAGCTTCAAGCTACCCTGGAGGCCAGGAGGCTAATTTAAGGATCAAGTCAGCCCTAAAGTGTGTGTTTATGTGGTAGGGTCAACACTGAGGAGCCTTAGAGGGGGAAGGGCGTTCCTGCCACCTCCAAAGAGCCACACCATACTCCAAAGCCTGAGAGATGGGCATGGGGTTGAAATTAGGGTGCCCCAGATGGGTAGGGAGCTCTTAGCTTGCACTCTCTCCTCACCTACCCTGTCTGTGGCTGGGCTTTTGGATTTCTCTGGGTGCCTGAAAACCCCTCCAGCTCTTGACTCTCAGGTGAATCTGGCACAAGGGATCTTTCCTCACAGTCAAGGTTTTTCTGTAGGTACATAGCAGAGAGATGTAGGGAGATATTGACTAGTCTGATTCTAAGGCTGAATTTCTGTCTCTTGTAGAGTGTTGAGCAGAATGCTGATAGAAGAAAAGGCTGTTTACAGAATATATAACAGATACTTCAAAGAGTTTTTCTATCTTTGAGTTCTTCAGGCACAGGCTTTTGTGCATAAGGCATTTCATGTTCAGTAAACCTGATACAATATATTCCCTGTTAGATGAAGGATTGCAATTGCTCCAGTTTTCTCCCTGGGTTACAGCTTAAAATTTAGGTGATGATACAACAACTTATGATTTCTGTCTGAATTTGGGGTTATGTTAGAAGATGAAGGTAACTCTCTGCTCTAATGAAAGGATCAAAGAAATTCTCAGTACTCAAAGCTGCAGTTCTCTAGGACCCCCTCAAAATAATGAGAGAATAAATTGCACAGTGTTCCAGTGTCTTATAAACCTGCTTAACTTTCTGTGTGTTAACAGCTTCACTGAGACTGGGGTTTATATTGAGTTATGACGTTACAAATGTGCTTACAGGCATGCAGATTTAAGGTCTTTGTTTTTATCCAAACTCATTTAATTATTCTAGATGTTTTAGTTTCACAATTTAATTTTTTAATATCTACAATTGCTTTAGCAGTGATGCTGTGTAAGTTCTCTTTTTTGAATGTTCAATAGTAATTGTGTATTATCTTGATCCATTACATATCTTCCTTTTCTTACAGAAACAAAATTTTATATTTTGTGTGCACTACCCATTACAAAATAGAATAAGCAAAAAGACTGCTAGTAGAAACATGTCAGTCAGAATCAAATCACACTGAAGGCAGAAAACTTCACGTGCAGAGAGATTAGCTTTTTTTTTCTTTTTTGCCCCAGTCTCTTCGACTTGCGAGGAGCCTTAGCTTCACATGGAAACAGGCTTGCATTAGGCCATTTCTCATCAAGTTCTTTATGCACCCAGCTGGCGGTGTCTGTGTGTAATCCCAGACAGTTTCCCTTTGCAGCTGTGGGGGGCCTCCTTTGATGCGCCTCTGTAGGTGGCTGCCATCCCTCAGCCGGGCTGGCAAAGAGAATCTCCTCTGTAGAGGGAAAGAAAACATGCCGGGGATGCCATGTGACCGTTTGCTTTATGAGGGCAGGAGGAACTGACGTCAGGTGCCTCGGGATATTGTTCTAAAGCAGTAACACCATGTTGTGGTGTGTATCTCCCTGCATCTGATGTACCTAAGGAAGTGCCTCTGGTGGATGTGGTCAGTCCACCACCCTTCTGCTCTTGGTCTCTTCTACTTTCAAGGCTCTCCGCATCTACTGAAAAAATCTACAGGGTCTGCTTGTGACTATCAACTGAAAATAAGGTGACCTGCTCTAGACATTCAGAAGAGTTTTCTTGCATTGATCCCACCTGTGTGGTTGTTGTTAATGCAGCAGATCAAATGTGTACGTGTGCAACAGAGGGGGAACCAATGCTGATTTCATTTTTGCTGCTTGCTTGGGAGGAAAGGGAGAGAAGTGATTTCACAAATCTTTGGTATGCAGCAGAGTTCACAGAATGGTTAAGGTTAGAAGGGACCACTGGATGTCTTCTAGTCCAAACTCCTTGCTGAGGCAGGGACCCCTACAGGGTGTTCCTCAGGATTGATTCCAGATGGCTTTTGAGTAATTCCTGGGAAGGAGACTGCAACTTCTCTGGGGGATTCTCTTCCACTGTTCAGTCACCCTCACAGTAAAGAAGACCTTCCTCACGTTCAGGTGGAACTTTGTGTTTCAGCTTCTCCTTTTGCTTCTCATCTTATTGACCAGCACACTGAGTAGATCCTAGCTTCATCCTCCTGACAGTTTCCCTTCAGATACTAGTGTTCTCTTTTTTTTTTTTGTCACAGCTTTTATGTTGTTCCATTTGAATGTAAATACTGACATAAGAGGTTTAAAAAGTGATGCCAAACAATAAAACTAGGCCAAAATTTTCAATATTATGCATAAATGCAAGTAGGGACTTGTGCTTTGCTTAGGGGACCGTGCAGCTAGTGTCCTATGAAAATATCTATGTTTGGGTGAACCCAGTTGCCTGGAGCTTCTGCCCGTCTCTGGTGTCTCCCTGCAGCATGGGAATATGCAGAATGTGATTGTACATATAGTATATATAGCCTGAGAGAATTTACTGAGGGCTATAAAGGTATAAAATATAAGGGTTGTTATGTAATGATGTGTGAATTGAGGGGATGATGTAATCTGGTAAAACCTGCACTTACATAATCATCTGGCTGAATAGGAAGCATCTTCTAACTGCCCAAGGACCTAGACTGGTCTAAGGTCTGAGGGGATTATTCCTAACCTAAATGTGTGCATTGCTCGTATACGTTTTCCTTATGGATGTGGGGTTTTTTTTTGCTGTCTTCCAACCCTATCAGGGGGTTGTTGTAAAGCATGTCTTGGGTGAAGGGCAAACCATGACCCACTCCCTTTTCTTAACTGGGAATAATTGTTTTTCAGCCTCAGGAAACATAGTCTTGATCTGCTACTGTAGTAAGGATGAAGGCTTGAGTTTACCCTAATTTCTCCAATCACCATGGTAGGGAAAAATGGTAGAAATAATGCTATTTAAAGGCAAAAGCTCTTTTATTCCTATGCTTTGTGAACACTCATTTCATTTGGACAGCTTGGACTGTGTCTTTTCTATGCTTCAGTGCTGTGGGCAGTTTATGCCTCTGTTGCATTTCAACAGAGGTCTGAGATGGTCACAGTGACACGCACCCTCATCGTGGTAAAACCTTTACAGCATTTCCTGGCATGACAATTTACTTGGGGCTTGGCACTGCCCTGTCATGTCCATCAGCTGAGACCAGCACACCTGCAGCAGGTGTGGACCTGGCAGCACAGGTAATTTCAGAAGGAGCTGACTCAGAGTTTCTGGCGTGCTAGGAAGCCAAGCAGCAAGTACATGCTGCGGATGATGTGAAGCACAGGATGATCAACATCTCTCTCATGCCGACCGTGCTTGTGCTTCGTAGGGCAGGAGCTTGTCACAGCTGCGCTTTGCACCTTCTCCCCTTGGAAGCCCGGGGGAGGGATGGGTCCCCTCCCAGTGCTGCTGCGGCTCCTGGCCGGTGCACAGGAGCAGGCGCCCCATACGTTCAGGGTAAGGGCACGAGGCTGTGTCAAGGGAGGTGTAGGCCGGGTATTGGGAAAAGGTTCTTTCCCCAGAGGGTGTTTGGGCCCTGGAACAGGCTCCGCGGGCAGGGGCCACAGCGCCAGGCTGGCAGAGCTCAAGCATTGGACAATGCTCTCAGGCCCATGGAGTGCCTCGGGGGCTGCCCTGTGCAGGGCCAGCAGTTGTCCTGGGATGGCCCTTGCGGGTCCCTTCCGGCCGGGGATGTCCTGAGGCTCCGTGCGCGCGCACGGGGCGCGGTCCCGCCGCGGTCAGCCCCACGCGCCGGGCGCGCGCGCGCGCAGCCGCCGCAGCCGCGCCCGGAGCGGCACGCGCAAGCGCGACCCCGAGGGGCACGTGCGGCGCGCGGCGGGCCCCTCGCGCCCCTCCCCGCCCATGGCGGGCGGGCGCGCGCCGGGATTGGCTGCGCGCGGCCCGGCCCCGGCGGCGCGGGTGAAAGGGCGGCCGGGCAGCGGCGGCCGCGGACATGGCGCTGGCTCCGCTCCTGCGCTGCGGCGGCCGGCGGGCGCGGCTGCCGGGGGTGAGCGTCGCCTTTGGGGCCGGCACGAGAGTGGCGGCGGCCTGGGGGCACTGAGCTGCGGGTGGTGGAGGCTCTCCGTGGATGGGGTCGGCGGGCGAGGGGCTGTTCTGAGGGCGGGAGGGCGGAGGGGGGGTGGTGTCTCCCCCGAGGAGCTTCCCCGTTGACCGGCGGGGATCCCCGGCTGGGCGAGCGGCTTCGGGGAGCGCTGTGTGTGCTGGGCCGCGGCCCCGGGTGGGCCGGGGGCGGTCGGCGAGAGGCGGCCGGGAGCAGGCGGCTGCCGGGGGCTGTGGAGCCCGGCTCCTGTGCCTGCGGCCTCCCGGCACCCGAGAGGCCCTTCCGTGGTACGTCCCGTCGGCATGTTGCCAGGAGACCGTGATTTTTTGTTTGTTTTGGTTTTTTTTTAAGTTAATTTTCTGCTGGTGAGCCGGGTTATGTGATACTTTAGGATGGTGGAGTCAGCGTTCCCGGCGGTGTTCGTGGAAAGACTGGACGTGTCACTCAGCGCCGTGGTCTGGTTGACGTGATGGTGTTTGGCCATAGGTTTGGCTCGATGATCTCAGAGGTCTTTTTTGACCTGATTGATTCTGAGGTTCTGTGATTTCAGTTTCCTTCTGCTCTTTCCCTCTGTTAAACACAAGCTTATGAAAACTGTGAGATAGAGGGTCGTTTTGTGCTATTTTTGGTTGTAAAATGTTAGCTAACAGAGAAAGGAGTTCTCTTCCCTCCCCATTTCCCCCACCTCCCCCTTAACCCCATATACTTATGGTGCTTTCTGCTGTTGCTTAAAGCTTTACTGTGGTTTTCTCTTTCTTGCTTTTCATAGAAATGCAATAAACTCGTTGCAGAACCATACCAATATTTTTGATGAAGACCTGAAATTATCTAGGAAACCTTATTCTGTAGCCTGTGGAGTAGCTTCACTGAGGCACCTGCTGTGTTTTCACCTCTGTTGTTACCTCTACAGATTGTATTAAGAGAAAGATACTATTTTATATAAGACCAAACAGCATTTGCACATTGTGTTGTGTAACAGTTGAATGACGCTGCAGCTAGTTTCTTTATGGGAAAAGTAGTGTAATGCACTTTTAATTGTTTGCTGTAGAAAGAATTTACAGTTTTTTTTTTTCCCTGAAAAGGAAAATTTGTGTAGTGTTCCAGTGGAGAAGAGTGCAATGAATTACAGAAAATGTTTTGCCCAGTGCACCCCTGAGGGTTTGGGATGGGCCTCTTTCTAGAAATGTTGCCTCATAGCAATACTGTAAGGAACTCCTCACCTGTTTCTAGGAATCATGTAAAAGAGGTGGTTTCTGTGGGCAGGGAATTTTGAAAATGGATTAAAGGGGAAAACAGCATGTATTTTGCCCAAGTATTTTTCCTTAGGAAATACACCTAGTAAACCTGTTTTCCTGTGAAGGTGTACACAAGAGAAGCTTTTTGAAAACCAGAGTTGTTTAACTGGAGATGACTTCACATTAACGGAGGGCCCATCCTGTTTGACATCTGATTTTTGGTAGCCATGAGGATGTGTATAGAGATATGGAAAGCTTCTGCTCTTCCTACTAAGTAGTTCTAAGACTGATGTCAGTCCTTTGGAGCCTGTAAAAGGCCTTCTTTGTTTCCTTCTCTCTGGCATCTCAAGGGTCTTGTCTGACAGCATCAGTGCACACAGTATTGAAAATGTTGCGTTAGTGGCACCTCTGTAAAACAAAATGTTTTTATAGCTACTTAATAGCACTCATGAGTTATATCACTGAAGTGATTTATAGCCCTGAAGGTCACCATCAAGACAACAATATATTGGGAAACTTCTAATAAAATGAATTTGCATGGAAATTGCTTTCATACATTCTTTTATGTTTTGCTGACATAGACAAATAAGAAATTGACATCTTCAAACTTGACTGTGCTTGGAACTCCAACAATTTTTGTAAGGGCTAGTAGCTACTACTGAGATGTCCTTAACTTCTTGTGCTGCTTTCATGTGGGAATTAATAAAGGACCTGAGAAAGGTGCAGAAACACTGAGCTGGGGATTTGACTCTCCACTCTGTTTCTAATGTAGTGCCTGTCACTTCTGTTTAGGTTTTATGCAGAATGGGTTCTGCTTAGAATATAACCAAAATTTCATTTTAAATGCTTTGCACTTCTGTAGCTGTGAGAAAACCTGATGTTGAAAGAAGGCTGTCATCAGAAAATGTGTATGAGACATGGCTTTTATATTTCAGTCATGAAACTCTTGAAAGAGAGTTTCTGGACTGTTTAAAATAATGTAAAAGGAAGTGACAAATACTATACATCCTGACTTAAAATCTATATCAGCAGTTTATTCCTTATCAGTGTAGGTAAGTTTTCTAGTAATTGAATTAAATGTATGGAAAGTTTCTCTGCCATCCGTGCACCCAAAATTTTTAAGTCATGGAAGTTATCTGTATAGTGGGAGCCCCTTGCTCTCTCCTGTGATGTTATTTTTTAGCATGCTGTTATTCCAGAGAAATATTTTCACCCTTGTTCCTAAGTGCAGAAGTATCAGGCTGATGGGATAGCAAGGTTGGATATCATTTGCTGCTGGGGAAGGGAGTTCAAATGATTGCCAATTTGTGGAGATGAATGTAGCCACTAACTTCTGGAGTTTAGTGATTGTTTCTGGTATGTAAACTACAGATTTTAGTACTGGCAAGCACTCTTAAAGTGTAATTCAGGTAGAGATTTCTGGTTCCAGGAGTAGCTTTTTGGAATTTTTAGGGAAGGCATGCAGTGCTATGTACTCTGGGGAAAATGTGCAACAAAAAGTTTTGAAAGGAAAAAAAATTGAGAGTTCATTAAAGTCTGTGTTGGGTAAAAAATGTCACTCTTGTTCTGAAACACTCTTAGTGGTTTAATTTATTTTGTCTGTCCCCAGCTTGCATAGATTGTTACAGTACTGTGATCTATTTCACAGGTGCCAGCCAGCCTTACTGGACCTCTTAAGGCTGCTGCCATTAGAAACTGTTCCAACTTTCTGCAGCTGCTAGGTCTTGACCACAGGCTGCTCCTGCTTCCTTCCAGCTTGTGCCAGCACTACTGCATGGATATCTTGGATAAGCTAGACTGGAATTTGGCTGAGAATATTTTTCCCACTCCTTGTGAGTAGCTTCTCAGCTGGTTGTATTCCCATGCCTGGCTTACTAACAAGCTTTAGGGACTGGCACAGAGGAGAAGCTACCTGGATATAGGAAAGATTGAGCTTAAAAAACTAGCCTTAGGTGGATGAGTGTTTCCTTGTTTGTAGTTTGTATGCTATGTTGGCAGATACGAAAGAGATTTCCTGTTCTTAGAATCGTGGGTGTTTGTCAGTCTGGTCAGGGAGAAGGGACACTGAAGTGCAGTGTGCATTACAGAACCTTGTACCACAGCTGCGTTTGCAGATGGCTTCAGGAGAATCTGCTTACAGTTACAAGGGCTTGGCTGTTCAGCACTCTGAGCATACAAAGGAAGGGAAAGTGCTTCCTTAGAGAAAAGAAATACAGAAGTGTTATGTTTCCCTTTCTGTTTACAAGATTTGTACAATATTCTATTATCAAGCTCTGTTTTCAGCCTTAGAGATTATAAGTCTTGCAGTCATGTGAGGGTGTCTGCTTGCTATGTGCTTTATACCTACCCCATCAGCAGAGTTCCACACACAGGAAATTGTTGTCAAATGAGTTGAAATAAAGATTTGGGAACAGTTGTTGTGTAATCAAAACATGCAAAAAGAAATAATAATTTTTGTTAGTTTTATAACTACTCAGGAATACTGCTGGCTAATACTAGATACACCATGAAGATAAAGGGGTTATTCTTATGGTATCTTACATCCAAGTCTCTGAAAGTGTAGGGGCAAAAATCTTAGTAGAGGTAGAATTTGTATAGTGAAAAGAAATGTGCTAGTCTGGCTGTTACTGTTGGGTATTGCTTACTGTATTTTCTAGTAATGCTAAAATACACATTCCTTCCCATACTAGACTTCTTACAGCAAATATTGATATATGATGGTTTTCTCCTGCCTGAAATCTGGAGCTCCATGTCTCCATTTAACACTGAGGCCTTTTTCTGCCTGTAAAGCTCAGTATCAATGGGTTCTTTACAAGCTGACCAGCATGGCAGGGAGATTTCCTTCCTCCATGAGGGCATGTAAGCCTTTAAAAATGCACATATAAGCCATATCTAAATAATAAGTAAATTTTCTGTTTTGCTGTTGTATGCTGTGTCCTTAAACCACCTCAGGAGGTTTCCTAGGGTTGGGTGCCCAAGGGGAGGCAGTTTGTCTCTGAGGTCTCAAAGTGAGTGTGCAGTGGGCTTACTATTCTACAAGGTACTCTGTTGTTTGATTTTTCTTTTTTTAATATGAAGTTATTTTATGACTGCTACGGCTGTTGTAGAGCAGTTTGGCTATTTTGCAATTAATAATAGACAAAGCAGGATGCTTTTTCCAAAATACTATCTGTTTTCCAAAAATTTGCTAGACATGGGAAACTCTAAGCCAGATGTAGAAGTCTAGGATTGAGTTCTCATAAATGAATAGCCTGCATTCTTGGGCTTTCAAGAGTCAAAAGTTTTATCAAATGGAAGTAAAAATCATGACAAGAATAGGTTATACCAGATGACACTACTGATCTCTCCTAGTTTTACAAGATACAAGGAAGTGTTTAGGTCAAGCTGAGCTCTCTGGGCTGTGTTCTGAGGAAATGGCTGTGTAAGTTAGAATAGCTGGGGCATGTGTGGTTTGGGGGAGGCAGCCAATTAAGGATGTAGCTTGAGAGTTAGGTTGGCTTTGCTGGCCTGTTGGTTTGAGAGGTCTTTGGGGGTTTGGTGTAGCTCTTAAAGAACCTACCTATGGCAGGAGCTCGGGAGCCTAGGGGTTGATGATGATACCTGCATAGCTGTAGGGTTGGAGATGGCAATTTAGTAACATTCCTTTGTGGCCTTAGATATGCATTATTTTCAAAATGCTTGTTTATTTTTAAGTAAGTATTCAATTGCTCTTAGTGGCTAGGAGCAGACCTCTAAAGACATATTTCTTTAAGTGGCTGCAAGCTTTTAAACCTTAGTGTATATAGAAACCCTTCTTTTAAAAGCTGTGAACTAGAGTTGAGCAATATGCTTGATTTATTTTAGGAAATTACCCCACAAGTACTCGATTCAGGGCTGAACTTGACTTTCTCAGTGATTTGCTTGTGTGTATGAGAGGAGGCAGTTAAATTTTTAAACATAGGTAGGTAGTTAGGTTAGGCTATTACAAGATTTTTATATGGAATCTGTCCAATTCTATAGTGTAAAATCAGAGCTGAGTGTGGTTTAAAGTTTTTCCAAGTTGTTTTAATTGCTTGGTAATTTTATTCTTTCTGCATAAAAAGTTTTAACAGGGCTTTTTTTTTTTCCTCCCAAGATGGCTAAGATTCTACAGTTTAATGCTAGCTAATTTCCCCCATCATAGCCTTTCCTTCCAGTCTCCTGTGCATAGCTCTTCTGGCTTCTCACAGGCATCCAAAACTAGTTTTGGATGAAAGGTATTTACAAGAAAGTTCAGAAGCTTTTCCTTCCTTGCTTGGTTGTTGCATTTTCCCTGCTAACTGCAAGTATTTAGATTAGTCCCACTGACCCTTAACAAGCACTTTCTCCAATGAATAATATTAACTTGGTGGAGAGTTTTTGTGTGTCCTGTATGACCTTCTTTAGACTATTTGAGGTCTCTCAAGCACTTCTGTTAATAGTGTTTCTGAAGAGAGGGACCCAATCTGCTTAACCATGTGTATTCTGGAGCAGAGGAGTGTACTCCGCTGCTTCTCTAGATGTCCTTCCTCTGCCCTCTGACTATATCTAGATCACAGTACAGTCACTGAAGGTGTAACAATTGTGCTGTAAATTTGGGATAATGACCAGCTGGCAGGTGTGATTGCAGCTTGCAGAATTCTGTCCTTTACTCCATCTCTTTAATGCCTGAAACCAATTGTACTGTCACATACTCAGATGAAGAATAATATACTCCTGCAAAAAAACCCCAAAAAACCAAAAGAACCTCTAGCAAATTTGATTCTAGCGTATCAAATGATTTGTGTTTCAGGTTGGTTTGGTTTTTATCTTTGAGGAATGAAGTGAAAGAAATAAAAGAAACAAAAACCCCCACCAAAACAAACAAAACTGAATGGAAAACAGCTCAGTGAACAAGGTGGAGTGGTTGCTTTCCACTAACCCTTTTTAGTTTCAGGAAAAATTAAACACTTGTGAATTGTTTGGAAGAATTAGGCATAGGTGGATTATCTGGGAACTATGTTTGCCACTAGTAACTGGCAACTAAACAATTTGTGTAACTATAGCAGCTTTCTGCTCATGAGGCTTGGTTGGAGCTGGCAAGAGATGGTATGGCTCTAAGGCTTCCTTTACTTGTGTTGAAATATATTGTTTTTCCTTTATAACATTAAAAGATCAGCTGCATTACAAATGTGATGGCCTTCTCAACCCTTGGCTGGTTTCTGCTTTCTGTGATGCAACATGAGAAGTATTTTCAAACTTAATCAGGCTAGAGGGCTGTATAGGGAGTGCTCACTTTCCAGTTACTGACAGCCACTGTTACTTCAAAATCGATATGAGCTTACAGTAAACTTAAAATTTGATCAAATTTTGAACTGTCCTAAGTTCACTACCCTTGTGGAAGATGCAACTGAACTCTCTAATTAAGCTCTTTACGTGAACATGTATTGATCTTATTTTTTGATCTTTTTTCTAATGTAGTCCATATTTGTATCTTTTTTCCCCTCAGTCTTTTCACAGGATACCCTTTACTTTCTACTATTTCCTCAGATCTCTGCAACTTTTGAAAACAGTTCTTTAAGGCGGAATTGACAGATTCTGAGTTCTGGCAGTTTCTGTCACTGCTGTTTTGTGTTTCCTACTAGACAATATCTATTATTAAGGCTTTTTATACTGTTTTTGTTTCCACATGGGGGATTAAGTGTGACTTTGCCAGAGCTGTCTATATTGATGTATCTTTGGTGTGCTATCATTTTATCTGTATGATTATTTTTGTTTATGGCTAACTGCCATTACATTGTAAAATGACTTGCTTAAGTAATACCCATCTTAATCTCCTTTTGGATTCACTTACAAATCTATGATATAATCTATTGTGTTTTCTTTGAAATAGCATCTGTATACTGCTTTTTCCTGTGTTGTGCAAAAATATCAAGCTATAGGAACTGTCTGTGTAGGAGTTGGTTCAGAGCAGAAGTCTAAGGGAAAAAAAGACCTCTTTTTCCTCAGATTGCTGTCAGGAGCCTAGGATAGATAAGACTGAGAGCTTAGCTAGCATCTGAAGTCTGTTCTACTTCTCCCCTCTGTATGGGCCAGTCTGCTGCCTGCTGTATGCCCAGCAGTGAAGGCCTCTCCCCATCACCACTGTGTACAGGCATATGCATGCATGCTCTTTTGAGAATTTCTTGTAGGTATTTCTTGGAGCAAGAAGGAAAGAAGATGGTATAGTAGAGAATATATTACAAATAACGTTATGCTCAAGCTAATGACCTCCTATGTTGAGCTTCTGAATTTTTTCTGGTTACTGTTTGTGGGTATTTGCTTGGAGAAGGGCAGTTCTCTATGAGCTTTAATCCACTTGGCGAGAGAATGAAAGACTATGGATGTTTCCTCGAGATGTCAGCATATGAAATGTTTTTTAATGTAATGGCATACTGTAACAGGCTTAACTCCCTGTTTCTTCTATAGTGGGACACACTGTGTTCAAGATGGTGCCTTATAACTTCACATAAACTCTATTCATCTGTGTATGATCCAAATGAAAAGGTAAGTAGTATGGTGCATGTTTTCTTTTTGACATCTTTCTAATACTAATATAATACTGATTTTTGGGTTTTTAAGCTGCCCTCTTCTTTGTGCTGCTACTAACAATGGTAGTTCTCGTGGTATAACCCATCACTGGTTTAATAGCATGTTTTTCTTTCTAAACCAAAAAAGAAGTTGATTTTGCACCATACATGTCAAGCAAGATTGGAATACTACTTTGGGTGTATCCCAAAAGGCTTAATAAGTGATTGTGAGCTTGGGAAAGTCACATACTGGCCTGAACATGTTATAATTATGAAACAACTGTTAATGTTTTTCGTAGTGTGGGTGGTAATGGGCCTGTTAAAACACTCAGGAGCTAGGCTAGCCAAAAGCTGTTTGTGGAAACAAAACTCTGTAACAGTGGCAGCATGATTGGTAGATGACCGGGCATGGGGATGAGAACTTCAGACCTTGGAAAAAGATGGGCCTTTAAAGCCTGCAGAGAATAGCAAATCCTCATCTTGGGAGTTGTGCAGTAGTAATCTCAATTTACAGTTATGAGCCAAGAAAAACTTTCCTTCTGGGAGATTGTCTTGGCATGGCCTCTGAAGTAACACACTTGGAAAAATAATGTGACTGAAGGTACGCTAATATTCAAGGGCAAGGATGCCAACAATTCAGGACTGATAGGCTTGTCCTTATACACCAGTGTAGAAGCAATTAACTAGAAGTAAAACAATATTAGGAAATGGAGAAAACCAGTGTGTACCTAGAACTGTAGCTTTACAGTTTTTTTTGAAGATTTCTTTTTCTTAAGGTTCTTGCTTAATTAAGGTTCCCTTGCTTTTCTAAGTGCATAATTATATTTAGGCCATATAGTTGGGTATTTGGTTTCTCTCAATTAGGAGCTATGTCATTTCATGACTACCACAGACAGAGGAAGGGGGAGTGAACAAAACAAACCTGAAAAGCACTTAAACTGTCTTTGTAATGATAAGACTTTCATGTGACACCTTTTCAGCCTAATTAGTTGAAATTATATTAAAAATGTTACTCCAAAGCAGTATGTGATTTTAACTATTTTTATTGTGCTGGACTGGAGTCTAATCTGTTTCTTTAGACAGAGACTAGAATTGAGAAATTAAAATGTCAAATATTCTTATAATCTTGATATTGAAAGTCTTGTCTTGTACTGTGATCACAGCTGATTAATAAAACAGCATTATGTACCAATAACTAGGTTGATGGTGAACTTGAATCATGATGCTTTTCAGTACCAGGTATTTGGGAGTATTTTTTAAATTCCCCCTCAATCTGTATGCCTGAAAATCTTTAGGTACCTAGAATGCTGAAATTTAGACTTGGGAACAGTGTGTGTATTATGATGTTGATAACCTTTTTAGACCAGATCACCACCTAAGAACTCTTCAAAAAAAGTTGCTAGCTCCTGTGGTTTTCTTAAAGTATTGGTACCTCTGATAATTGAGCTTGTTTAAGATCCATCTGCGCCAGGTGTGCCTGTGCACTGGGCAGTGGTATTCAGCAAATCTGGCTGAATTTACTGTGTAAGCTTGCTGCAGCTCTCACCTGGAGGGATTTCTTATCACTTAATTTCTGTATAGTGTTATCACATGGTAGTATTTTTAAACTGGTCATGTGATGTCAGCTCAGCCCTGACTTTGAAAAAGTAAATTTGGTCAAGGGCACCTTGAGTTTCTCTGGAGTGTAGAGCAAATAATGTGTTCTAGTCTGTCAATGGCAGTTCCTATTGGGGTTTTGCAGTGTTCCTCCCTCTCCTCAGGCACCTGTCTTCCCCTCCTTAAATTAGCTAATGACTGTAAGGTTAGTAAACCATTTAGTTGTTGTGGTGCAATATCTCTTCTTCCCCTAGTCCTTCTGAAAGCAAGCTGTTTGGTGTAGTGGAGGAAGGATAGCTGTCAAATGTCTTTGGGTATCATTTGATAAACTTGATGTGGTATGACTGATGTGGTATGCCCCTGAAGGAGACAGTCCTGCTGGTTCCCTATTGTATGTTTTTCATTTGGAGCATGGGAGGCAGAGTAGGACTGTTCACAAACTTGGGATGTGTACTGGAGCTGCATCCCTGTCGTCTGGGGTGTAGAAAGCAGTGGGGTAAGAGTGTCACCCAGGACAGTCCCTTTCAGTAGCAGTATTTATAACTGAGCAGGTGCAGTTCCAAAGTGCCCCTGTGTTTAGTAGCAAGGCCCATGACAGCAATAACCCTCAGTCCCAGCAATGAGATTTTTATGCTGAGCAACTGTGCTGCTCTGCTGCTGTCTTCTTAATGGGAAAGGCTGTAAGGCTTTTTGACTTCCAACAGCTTGGTATTCCCTCTTACAGGCATGATCTAGAAGTGTTGAAGGTACATTTGCAGCATTAGTGCATTCCAGTGTGAAAGGTAACAGTGAATTTCAGGCGAGTAGTTAGGTTTGATTTGCTATTCTGTTGCATTGCAGATGCTACTTACTATTTAGTGTGTAACAGTGTCCTGATGGCCTTGCAGGATTTTGTGGAGTTCCTCAGGTGAGGCTCAGATAGGAGAAGGGGCAAGGCTGGTGCAGCTCAGCAGGTATGCCTGTTCTGGGTCAAACTGTCAGTCTTTTATCCTCCACAAACTAGGCATGGTGGAGCCTCTCTTCCTTATGATTGGAATGCCTTTTAAAGGGCTCCCATAATTGATGAGTATTGTGTTCCAGGTCATCTATACTGGTTATGGGTTGTGACCGCTGTACCTGCTAGCATTGTACCTGTATAATACCAGCATGTATCTGTGCTGCTTCCAGGCAACATAAAACTGACTGCACCTTTTCCCTGGGCTTGACTGACTCCTAGAGCTGTGGTAGGGTTCTAGTTGGCAAGGAGATCCAAGGAATGTTCATGTGAATAGTCAAAGCCTTTTTTTTCTGAACCTGTCTGTGTGCTGGGTAGATCTAGTATAGCATGCTGTTTGTTATATTATCATTTAAATCAGGAGAACTCTTTTAAAAGTAGGTCATCTCAGAATTATAAGCTCATGGATAAACCATGGTTTTAGTGGAAGTGGAGGAGAAAAGAATGCATGTTTCTGAAAGGAGAAAAACTTGGATTCTGTTTGTTTCTCAAGACTCTCATTGTTCTTTTCCCTTCAGACTTTTGAAAAACTGCTTATTGCCAACAGAGGAGAAATTGCATGCCGAGTAAGTATGTAACCTTTTCATCTTTTTATATTTAATTCTAAAAGTGTTGGTATTTAAATATTTGTATTCACTTCTTATGTGGTAGGTCATCAAAACATGTAAGAAGATGGGGATTAAAACAGTTGCCATACACAGTGATGTCGACGCCAATGCTGTGAGTACTACTTAATTCAAGTGGTAGATGAGGTTTTAGTAATTCAGCAAGACTTGCAGCTATTAGTCTTAGTGATTATTGTTGTAGGTATGTTGGCAATTCTGAAGTATCTTTGTCCTTTTCCTCTATGTGCTTGAAGTGAGTGGAGATAGCAAGGTGGAGGAAGGATTGGATAAGTATTTAGCATGTTTTTTCTGTGAACTCTTCTGTGTTTGTGTAAATGCTACCTTTCTCTTTGTGTGGATTAAGCTAGATATATGTGCACATATGTAGATGTGGGCAACAAGTGTGAGAGTAGCAGTAAAACTTAAATTTTGTTTTGCTATTATGCACAAAAAAGCAATGAAGTGTGGATCCTAGAAGAAGGTATAAAGCTTAGTATGAATTTTTCCTGTGTCTGGTAAGTCTTTTTCATTACTTTCCAGAGAAATGTCCCCTTCTACCAGGTATCCTAAACAGGCTTAAAGGAGCTGTTCCCTTTGATGAGGCTATTGATGTACCTTCAATATTCAGCAGCATAGCAGAAAAGGTGCTAAAATAGCTTTTTAGACAAGCAAGGTACCTGTATTGCCCATTTTCAGGTTTTGTAGTCTCTTCATTATCATTCATGGCAACAATAACAGGATAATTTCTTGTGTGGTATAACAGCAAGTGTAGTCATACTTACATATTCCTGTTGACTAGAGAGAACACAGTATTATTCCTTGCCTGCAAGAACTGCTACAGGAGAAATGACCAGGGATACCCCCATGTTCCAGGAAAGTTTGTTGAAATCTGGAAGGGAGTTAAACCCCTGTCTTATGATTTAATAAGAAGTCACTCAGACAAGCTACCAGAAAAAAAAGTGTATTTTGTGTAGGACAGGACTTGTGAATATAGGTGGCGAGTTACTCAACATTGAAAAAACAGACGTGGTTCATGAAATCTGAAAGTAGTTAGAACTTAGGTGTTTCAGAGTTGAATGAAGGTGGGAGCTGTTGGGAGTTTTGGACTTTGACATAGCTTTTGTCTGAGTCCCTTTGTGGTTCTATTACTACATGACCAGCTCAGCTTGTATGAATAGGCTGTAGACTGAGCAAGGGACTGAAATGAGACTTTCTGAAATGCTCTACTGATGGATTTTTATGGCATGTATTTCTTTCTTTGAGGTGAATGGAAAGTACACTTGGTCTGGGTTTCAACTGGTAGCCATAACTGGTAATGTAGTAGCTTGTGGGTGCTCAATGGGCTGTGAAATGAATTCTTAATGGGTGGATGTCAGACATCATGATAAATTCTAATTCTTTTGGAAGTGAAGGGTTATGTGAATATGAATACAAACTACTCTGTATGATCTATGATTCCTCTAGTAAAACTGAAGCATGCTGATGGGTACTTGAATTCCATCTTATGTATAGAGCATCTGCTGTAAAGATAAATGGATTCACTGTTTAGCAGCACTGCATAGCCTTTTCACTGGCATGAATTCATCCTGAAAATAGACTTAAAAAGCTGTTTAAAGAAGACCCACATGTTCTTTCACCAGTCCATAATAGACTTGAGAAAATGAATTGGTCTTCTCTCCAGTGTGTCTGTTGATTGTGTGGATTCTGCTATGAACTGGAAATGCAAGTTTCCAGTTCTTGTCACAATGCAATGGTGACAAGATCTGAAAGCAGTAAGTGAAAACCAAGATTGAAGAACATAATAAGAGAGTAAGAATGGCATGAAAAAGTACAACTCATGACTTTAGGGGGAAGGGTGTACAAATAGTGCATTTACAAAAAGGAAATTGAAAATATGTCTATGCTGCTTTGAGCTACAGTGCTGTATTAGCTTTAAAATACAAATAGGGTCTTTAATTAGTAATAGTTCCCAAGAGAAAGGAAATCCAAGCTGGTATGTCAGAAATGCATTAATATACTCATGGTAGTTCATCAAGATAACATTTAGTGTGTTAGAAGGGATGCTGCCATTTTGAGTTTATGGACAAGAGATGAGGCTCTCACAAATGCTGTAAGGGTGATGTAGTGTCTGCTTAGCTCTCTGGAGCCTTACCTAAAGACTCACCAAATTATCTGTATGAGGTTAAGCATTAGCTATGTGCATTGAAGAAGCTCCAGGTATTTAAAGGAAAATGAGAGGAAGGCTACTTGAAAAACTATTCTAAGCTAGTTTTTTGGGTCTAATTATCCATGTTATTTATGTCTACTGTAGATCCTTCAGTCATTGCCTTGTGTGCTTGCACTGGAAAAGAGTTTACTTGATGTTGTCTGTTTTAATGACTTGGGTGCTTCTAGTTTTTCATTATGGGAATGACCTGGCCCATTGCAGTGATGTGTGTGATTGCCATTTTGGATGACCTTGACAGATGAGTCCACAGGCCAAATTCTTTTACTCTGTGACTTACAGTAAAGTCACCAACAACAGTTGTTCATAATTCTGTCCAATGTTTCATCAACAACACCCTTCTTGGCTGTACCAGTCATAGCAAAATGTCAAATGTTTTGAAGTCATGCTCAGGAGCTGATGCAACCTGCCAAAGGAATCTCTGTCCTCATGGAGCTAGGAAAAACGTGTTTGCTTAGTGATGGGATGCTGCAAGAGAGTTGTTAGTATTCTCTTGATTTTGTGCTGACAGGATATCTCACTCCTTCATGACTTGTATTGCAAAAGTAATGAGTATGATAGGCAGCTACCCTGATGATGATGGTCACTGAACCAAAGACAGAAATAGCTGTAAAGATGTGCAGTTGAACTGGGTGCCCATCCCAACAGTGTTTGTCTTTTCTGTAAATAGTGGGACTGGGTTTTAAGTAACCAAAGTAGGTAGGGCTATCTTACAAAAATAAATTTTTATTAACATGTTTAGAAGTAGCACTAGCTACAATAGATAAATTTTATGCTTAGAACTTGGGGTAACCTTTGAGATGTAGTTAAAGCCCCTTATTACATTCCTTGTCATCTGTATAGCTACTCACTGAGAAACAGGTAGCCTGATACTCTTAATATGAATTAATTAATTGTAACCAATATAACCAATATAAAAGGAGGGCAGTCCAGTTGGTCTGTTATGACTCTGGTTTTGTCATACTGTTTGAAAACACAAAGAAATTGAACAGAAGCAAAGTTCCTTCAGCATGCTCACTAAATACTTAAGGTGAGAAATAAAACAGGTATCACAAGGTATTTAACAATTCAGGCTTTTCAGTGATAGCTTCTAATTTATTTCTTATCTAGTGATATGCATTCAATGATTCAAGCAGGCATTTTCACTAATGTTTGTATAGGAATTGTATACACAATCTTAAAATAATGCTCTTTGAATAAAAGTACTACAAGACTTTACAGTTATATTAACCTAGAGCTCTTTTAGATTTCTTTTGGTTGAATATTTGACTTCTTTTAAATTTTCAGATTACTGAAATCCTTGTGGAATTTACAGTGCTGAATAGAGGTGGTGGGAATAAACAAAGTGCATATAAGCTTTCCATGAAACAGCTTTTTCTTGTTTTTCACACTTAGTTTCTGTGGAGCACCATGGCAAATGTCTTGAGTATGCTGATAGAGCAATATCAATCTGGAGATATTTACCATTAATAGATAAAAGTAGTAACTAGACTAGAAGAGCATAAAGGAATTTTCATCTCAAGGAATTTTAAACTTTGCTGTTATGAGGAGGAAGCAGCAGAGAGGACTTGTTATAAACTGGGAATGTGGCAAAAATGGAACAACCTGCCGAGAACCAAATAAAGCTTACCTGAAGAGGGAGAATACAAAAAACAAAATATACTGTTTTGTGCTATTAATTTTAAAAATTACCAAAGATCTGAAAGATTTTTATAGGTGAGTATTGTCATGGTGATAGGGAAGAGAATGTTAACAAAACTTAAAAGGAGATAGGTGACTTCTGAGACTTTTGGATGCTCCTGTATTAATGCAAATTTACAGATAGCCGGAAATGGTATTAAATGGGATTGAATTGCATTTAGTTTTGTGGAGGTGGGAGGATGTGTGAAGTGGTGGGAAAAACAGCATGACAAAATGGCTGCTAAGACCCCCATAGAGCATTACAGTTGCTTATGTGGTACTGAATAAAATAGATCATAATGGATGCTTTCAGGTTCTTGAAAATAGTGGCTAATACTCTTTGATTGCATCTGTTATTTTGGCGAAAGCAGAGAAGAAAGTTGTATACTGTTCAAAATGCTAAGTTTTCTTGGTTTTTTTAACTTCAGTGTTCAGCTTTCAAAACACTGATTCTTTACACTTGAATAGGTAAAGTGGGGAAGGACCAGTAAAATTCAGATTTTTTTTAAATTAAAACATCTGGTGGAATTATTTTTGATATGAGAAAACAAGCAAAGAAGTCTGAACAAGAGTAATCATATGTACTTTTCCCCCTGAACTGATTGGAATAGAGGGTTAAGATGAAAGAGCCTCCTCAACCATAAATGTAACACTGATGGTGCAAACATTGTCAAGGAAAGCTAGAGAACTATTGTAGTGCCTAACATAATCAGCTAAAAGTATGATAAATGAAGAACAAGCTTTCACTAATTGGATCTGAACAAAAGAAGGTATAGCATAAAGCAGTGAATGAGATATAATTTTACTTGGCATTTTTTAACACAGCAGGGATTCTATAGCCATATGAAGCAATGAACTATAAATGACTGAAAAAATCCCATGGGAAAGTAATGTAAACTACTAAAACTTAACAGAGTAGTGAGGAGTGAGTTATACTTCTTTCATATAAGGTTTTTCCTATCAGTCACTTAAGACTTCAGGTGTTGTATTAAACTGCCTGTTTTAAATCTTGTTCTGCCACATAATATAAAATGAAAAATAATGCAAATGCCTTTATTGATGTAAAAGTAATTGCACAGAATTGAGCTGTTCTCCAGAAAGTGTAGTAATTTGGGTGACAGAAAATGGAAAAAATAAATTAACTAGAAATGGAAGTTCTATATTCCTTTTCTAACATTTTTTTAAGCTAGGAGTCTGAGACTGTATTTCAGAAGGACGTTGGGGAAAAATCTGGTTTAGGGAAACTGCAAAGTTGATAAAGGTTATAAGTTTCTATATCATGTCTTTATTGAGCTGAATGAATTTGAGTAAGATGAGGTTTTTTTCTGCAACAATATAAACTGAGAATTTTGCTGAAGACTTCTCTATAGCTTAATGGGATGCTGTCAGTTTATTTTGTACTTAAGAAATCCAGCTGGCAAAAATAAGTATTGGAGGGCAATTTGGCATTTAAGTTTTAATGTAAAAAATTTAGTTAGTTTGAAAAGTGAAAGTTTATCTAAAACTGAGGAGTTTTATTTACTTGTAACTAACTTAGGGGTTTTAACATTTGTCCAAACTCTCATTTACTTTTTTTTTTTTGCTGTTTTGTCTTTTAAAATGTGCAAAGCTTTCTTCCATCATCTGCTACAAAACTAGAAATTCAGTAATTTTGATAGTTCATTGTCTCCCAATGGCATTTCAGGGATTTATACTCAGAAAACTTGGAGACATCTGTTTTGAGTGCCTATACAAAAATGAAACTAATATTTTAATGCCTTTTTGAAGTACATTATTCTTGGGCTGTTGTCCAGAGTGTATAGAGTGGACTCTGCCTCCCTGTACTGTCTGGAGAAATTAACTCTTCTAAGTGGTAGTGTTTGCAAAATGTGCAGAACAGGAGTGGGCCAGACCGGTTGCTGTTCTACTCTTCCTTCAGTGTATTTGCCTTTTGTTTCAAAAGCAAGACAGCATGTTGTTCATTTCTTCATGAGGGGGGATGGAGATGATGTTACTATCCTGTCCCCATGCTTTATTGAGTGAACTCCTGGACAGTTTTGTAAAGCATGAGAAATGCAGGTGGTGATATTCCCATGAAGGGAAAGACCTCTGTGGAAGGGAGTGTGCTTTTGGTCAGAATTGTAGCTTACTTGCCAGTAATTTGCCTTTTTAAAAAAGTTTCATTGCTGTGAAACTGAGTGGGTTGCTGGAGGAAGTAATTAACTTTTCATTGGCTATAGTGAAAAATGCAAGCTTAATCTGCTCATCAGAGCTCTAGAATCCTAAAGTTTCAGCCTTTTAGTGTATTTTAATTAGTGATAGGATGATGTGAAATGCATATATGACCTCTGAAATGAGTCAGACTCCTATTGCATGGTTTGATGGTTAAGCTGAATGTCAATTTTGTTGGATTCTTGTTGGACCTCTACCCACTAAGAAGCAGTGGAAGGATGTACAATAGGATGCTTTAAGCATCACACTGCAGCCCAGTTGGGGACACTGCCTTGCAGGTGGAAAGTATGTGTTGTAAAGAAGGAATTGATACCAATCTTTTTACTTTTGTGGGGATAATTATTTAATTACCAAGCTGATTTATTTGCAGAATCAATGCATGGATTAAAAATAATTTGTCACAAAGCTCATTCAGGGAAAGTGGCTGTTATTGGAAGTACTGGACTACCATTGGGAGAGGAAAATGTGGGAGCCCAGTCAGCAAAGTTAATTGCAGCCTAAAGGTGCAGGTCCTCAGTGCTGTGGAGAGTCAAGTGGTGGTTCTGTGACTACATCAGTAGGTAGTGGATCTGTGGAGTGAAATGGTTCATGCTGAGGACATGGTGTTATTCCTTTCTGCCTTTCAGTATCTCTGTGTGCTTGGCTCTAGTCTGGTGCTGAGGGTTTGGTGTCTGCTTGTGGTGGTTTGCTGTGCCCAGCAGGTATCTGGTTCATGTGCTTTGAGACAGCTGTGTGTTAGAGACAAATGTGTTTTGAGTGGGGGTGACTGTGAGATTTACTTTAAAAAAACCCCAGTCCTGATTTGAACTTAAATACTGATGTGTACTGAAGTCATTCTAATTGCTTGCTTGGGACTGCCCTCCTGGTGCTCTAGCACTTCTCTGATCTTGTGCTTGGTTGTTTCTGTGCTCTGAACACACCAGACACCTTGATCAAGTTAGTTAAAACTTTTTTCTATGACCTTTTTATATTAAAATATTTCATTGAAATGTGTGACAGATGCTGTAGCCATTTATAGAAACCAGCTGAGTTGCGGTAGGTCAGTAAAGTGACTTTTATTGCTTTGGCTGTCTGCAGGGCTCTGATGCTCTGCCCAGAGCTATGGGGTTTGGAGAGATGTACAGGCATCTCTGTGATCAGGTCTTAAGCTTTAGGCTGAGTAGAGCTGAAGTTATTAGGCTTCACCTGTTCTAGATTTGTCTCTCTTGGGCAGCAGTGGCAGAGAGCAGGCAGTTCCTTCCTCTGAAGCCACAGGTATGTGCTGAGGGCACTGCCATCAGCAGTTCTGGATCAATGTCTCCTGCTGCTATAATTCTGGCTCAAACTTTCTGTCCTTATTACATTGGGTTTCCCCAAGAAACCAAGTTGATGTACATCTATTATAGCCTGTTTGCTTTGTGCTCATCTCTAGACTTTTCCAGAGATGATGGAAAGTGCTGTATGTAGTAATTTTAATGCAACTGAACATTGTCAATGTGATAAAAAAAAGATAGTTTTACCATCTTCCTCTGTAAGAGAGGAGCTGCAGCAGCATGGTTTCCTGCTGCCTCGCTTCCCTGGATACAGAACATAAGGTCCCTTGGATTCCTCTTATGAGGCTTTGAGTGTCCTGTCTTTGTCCTGACTTCATCCTTCACCCATGTCCTCAGGAGCAGCTGCTTCGTTGTGCAGATTCATTGCTCCTGTGGTTCATATTGTCCCAGCTGTGGTATTTGTTATCGGTTGTGGTTATTCAAGGATGATCTGTTTTCAGGCACTATTAAGGAACAATACTATTTGGTAATACTATCTGTGGTTTCTTATCTGTGTGGGTGTATATACTGGTGAACAGGCCCTAGGCTGGATTTCTTTTTAGCACTTGGATGGGCTCTAGACAGAGAGGGACCTAAGGCAGATTTTCTATGAATAACGTTCACAAGTACTTAGAAAATTACTTCTACAATTGATGTAAGACTGCTGTCTACTAAGTGTAGTCCTCTTCCTTCCTATCTTTTGTGTACCTACTAGAGTGCAGCCTTTTGTTAAATGGATCCAGGCTGCTTATCTGTATGAGAACAGTGGGGGAAAGAAAAGAAAGAAATGTGGATCAGCACGCTGATGTGGCTCTTTGCATAGGTTAATGAATGCTAGAGCTGATGGCATCAGGACACGTGGCTGGGGACAAGGAGAATGAATACCTGATTAACCTTTTGAGAGGCAGTGTAGATTTAGTGTCTTGAGTTAATGCCATCACACATCCTAATAGTGGAGGATGTGAGGAAAAGAGAGCAGGGGAGAAAATATGTATCAGAGATGCAGGTTTATACAATGTGAAGAGCTGGATTGGTGAGCAGAGCCATCTTAACAGATGCTTCTTCCTAGTAAGAAGCATTGTATTTAAAACCAGAAACTTTCCTTGGTTCTTAGCTGTATCACTCAAGGCAGGTGTGGAGTCTGGGATTCCACAGATGAGGTCCTGGTACCATTTTTCTAGGGAGGGGTGTTAAACAAGAAACTGAATTACTTATGAGGTGTCTGAAAGATTGAAAAACTCAAGATGGGAGACAGGAAATGAAGACACAATTTGTTAGGTATAAGGAGTAGGTGCATATGTCCTTTGTGGGTGTTGTGGTTTTGGGTTCTATTCTTTTACCTTTTCACAAAAAGCATCTGTCACTTGGTTGCTTTCATCAAGGAAACACTATATAAAGGATAAGTATGAAATACTGTTTTACTTATTACTGCTGAATAGTCTGTAGGCAGCAACTAACATCCTTTGATAGCTGTTTGAAACTAACCAACCTCCCCAAACCCTTCATGTATCTTGTTTATTACACAGGAAGAATGGTAATCAGTGTTTGACTAGTTGGTGCAAACTAATAGGTGTACTGAGTGGTGACTTGGATTTATAGAAATGCATGTATTCTGTTTAGATCCTGCATTCTGCCTCTGTCTTGCTGTGCTAATTGGGCAGTGCCTCAAGTTTTATTCCTGGATTTTAATTGGATATATAACATCGCATGAATTCTCACAGTCCCTTTGTAGCTGGTGTTTAATGTTGGCTCACCTGTTGACCTGTAATGTTACTAGCCTTGTAAAACAGCTGCTGACAGTTCTGAAAGTGAAATTGTTTTTAATGTGGTTTTAGCTGTTGACAAATTTGTGACAGCACATCCCTTGTCTGCTTTTTGTGGCAAAGGAGCATCCCTGTCGAGGAAGTGTATCTCCTAGGTTGATCTCTTGTAATTTTGCTTGGGTGGGGGCCTGCATCAAACTGGTATTTTATGCATTTAGCAAAAGCCAGGGGAGCTTAGTGCTTGTTTGTATAAGTCAATTTCTTTCTTAAAACTTATAAAAAATAGATATTTGTCTGTTCTTGGATGGTATCAACACTATATTTCTAAAGGATGCTTTGAAAGTAACATTAGTCAAATATTGGTGTTTAGTATCTTATGATACTTCCAGCAAAAGTTTCCCCTGCCCTCATTAATTCCTTATTGTGCCATGTTTTAAGAGTAGATGAGAAGCATTGAGTAACTGAACATGTGTTAATCATAAATCTCTCCAGCAGCCATAAGTTGATACTAAAAAGTTTGTGGAAGGAGTAGGGCTGTGGTCTTTCATGACTTGGGCTGTAGCAATTGCCTGGTGCTTCTTTCTGAGAGTGAGAGTAAGGAGCTAGGGGCCCTTATAAATGTGAGCTGTGCTCTGGTTCAGGCACTGAGATGTAGGGGAAGGAGCTGCAGGGAGATGAGCTGACTTGCAGGATCAGGAAGGACAAACAGACTGACAGGCTCTTTGCAGAGAAGCTGCAGAGCCAACAGATTTGTGTGAGACAAATTTGCTTGAGTAAGTGGAGGATAGAGAACTTCAGGGGAGGCTGTGATTCCTGTCATAGGCCAGGTGGTGTTGGATGCTGTAGACCTGATCATGAATAAGAAGCAGATAAAGTCAGCTCTGGAAAACTGGAGGAAATGTCATCATTTCAAGTCACTAGTACATATGTGGGACAGTGAAAACAACTGAGGAGTCTTTGTGAATGTGGGGAGAATGATTTCTTGACACAAGTGATTGAGTTAACTAGAGGAGGTGCTGTGCTGGACCCCTTACAAAGAGGGAAGAGGTAATCAGGGATGTGAAGCCTGGGACTACTGTGAAATAGTGAGGTTTAAGTTTCCAGGAGGAGTAAGACAAACAGCAGAATTGCAACCTTGGACTTTGGAAGTGCAATTATTTTTTTCCCAAGGAAAAAAAGGATTTGCTTGCCAGGGTGTCATGAAAGGCTGTTTTGAAGTCAAAGTGGCTCAGGAGAGTTTTTTATACTCAATGTAGTTTTCTCCAAACAGAGGAACTTGGGCAGAGTTCAAATGTATAGAACAGATAAAGGATGAAGGCAGGGAGATGCAGGGGCTTAATTAAGGAAACCAAAGCTCTGGTGGTGTTGACTGTATACTGAAGGATGTGAAGGGGTGGGAGGAAGTTTTTGTGTAGAAGCTGAATTTGTGAGGTAGTCAACTTAGGTAAACTACTGTGTGATTGAAAAAACGGATCAGCTCTGAGAGGTCCTGTCTCTTGCACATCCTGCTGTAATTGTTGTTCAGTTTTGTTCACTGTTTTTTTAAGAAGCTCACATGGTGGGAGAAGAACTTGCAAAGCAGAACAGACTAAACTTTTTTCTATTATGTTGACAAATGGGCAAATACATGATTAATCAATAGTCCTTGGTTATGCAATGTGAAAGAAAGATGCTATCTATTTGACCATTTATTGCATCATACTTGATGAGAAAAGGAAGCTTTTTCACAGGTAATTTAAAAGCTTGTTATGGAAGTATGACCTATGGTACTTATTTGGTTATTTATTTTTTTTACTTGGAGGATGTTTTGCTTTTCACTCGTAGCTTGTCAATTGCTTGTCACTCGTAGCAGAACTATCAGGTTTAGCTTTGGGGAAACCTTTTTCAGTGACGATTTTCATTGGCATAATAAAACTATCAAAATACTGATGTGATTCTGAGAAGGTCTAAAAAGCTAATAATGAAAGCACATATAAACCTCCACTTGTATGTTAATTTTATTAAAAGTCGAGTGTCAAATTTCAGGAATAATGTCCAGGGAAGTTTAATTATAGCTCATGTTTATGACAAACTTTCATTTATAATTTTGTTGATCTTGTAGTTAATGTTTTCCAATTTTGTATAAGGTGCTTTAGCTGTTTAAAAGCTCTTCAGTTCAACTTTTGGGGGATGGTTTCTTTCCAACATGCACAGCTATCGTGCTTAACTAGAACTGGAGATGCTGCTGGTTTAAGGATTGGAACTGTCAGTCCCCTAGAAACGCCTGAACTCAAGAAAAATTGATTTGCTGACCAGATTCAAATTTTTTTCCCTTAAAGGCCTTGTCTGAATATAACAAAGGTAGTTGTATTGACTGACCAATGTTTGTGCTCTGTGGAGGTGAGAAACCCTACTTGAAATATGTTGAGGACTAACACAGGAAAAAAAAAAAATTAAAAAAAGCCTGGGCAGAGAGCAGGCAGCAAAAATAAAGAAGCTGTGATTACAAGTTTTAGGTACTGTGCCACTTGTGTAGCATTAGGGCTTTGGCAGGTGTGCAGTGTGCTGCAGTGAAGGCTTGGTGCTGGAAGCCTGCCCGGCTTGCCTGCCTGCTGGCACTCCAGGTCACTCACTTGTGCTGTGAGAAAGGATCCCCAGTGCCTTTGGGTGTGGATGACTTAGTACTGCTTGCTTGTGTGCATTTAGCAGCTTCAAACCCTGGGCATGGGGGAGGGAAGGGACTGTGGTTGGGGGGCTGCCTTTGAGCTCTACTGCCTGATAAAATCAGAGCCTGGGTTTTGCAAACCTTTCCTTTTGTAAAAGAGTCAAATGTAGAATGGTCGAGCTCGGGCAGCCTCACTGCCTGCCACAGTGAATGGCTGTGGGCATTTGAAAACCCATTGCTGTTCTTTTGTTTTTCTCTTATGCTTTCAGCCAGATTCTGCTTTGCTTGCTCTTAAATTTTAGGTAGACTAAACTTAACTATTTGTGTTTGCTTGTGTTGTTTACCTTGTTAAGCATAGCAAAATTTTGGAGAACTGTGGAAACCACTGTTACATCTCTTGTACTTTGAGAAGCCATTTTTTGTGTTAGCAGTAATACTTGATAAATTCAGGAATTGGTGATTCTCTATGAAGTAATTAAATAATGAATTCAAAGCTTTATTTTTGCAAGACTAGTGCTAGTAAGGATTTTGCTATTGGATTTTGTAATTTTCATGTTCTTCTATTTTTTTAGATGATAGCTTTTATTTGATAAGGGTATGTAGAGGGTCTCTAGGTACTTTAAATAGATTACTGTTCTCTGTACATACAAAATTATGACTAATGTAGGAGAGATTTTAGATGTATGATTGATAGGGTTTTTTGATAATAACCTGAATTTGAATAGCAAATGTAATTTTTGTTTTTCTTGTGATAGTTAAAGTGTAATTTGTATTTGATTTCTATTTGTTAAATATTTTGAGGAGTTGTTAATATCATTCTTGGATATGGATCCAACTGAGCCTGAAGTTTTGTCATGTGCTTCTTGTTTAGTATCTATGGAGCTCAAAATTAGCAGATAAACTTAGACTGTGAACTCTGCAGTGCTGACACTTGTTGACAGCAGTTTCCCATTTACTCTTTTCTTCCTTTAGAGGAAGTACTGTAGCCTGGCTGCAAATTAACTTCAAGAACTTAAGAGAAAGGTGTAGGGTTTTTTAATGTCTTAATGTGTCTAACTCAGTATTAATCTGATAATAAAGTTTGCTTCTGTGCCAGTTTTTTTTTTGTGCAGAGAATTTTCCAGTTTAACTAACAAAACCTATAATGGGTGTTTTCTGTCAATTAGTTCTGAAAGCTAATTTTTTTAATTAGAGTGCTGAGATTCAAGAAGTGACACTGCTGTGTTAAGATTTCTTTTTTTTGGTAAAGCTCTAACATAAAGATGCCCATCAGCTGAACTAAAGCTTAGGATTTTTATTACAGTTTCCTGCCCTCAGATTTCTGTGAGTATAGCTTAACAAATTAACTTTGGTAAGTTCTCTTTGCAGGCATGCATGCTTGTGTATTCTCTGCACCAGTATTCTTTCTGCAGAAGAAATTTCTGTTGTATGCCTTCAAGCAGTTAAACCAACAGTCGCCTTCTCACAGCACAAATGGATCATGTGTTCTTTAAGAAACCAGGGCTGTGGAAAGTCTGGGATGAAGGTGGCTCTTTGCTTTTATGTTAAGATGAAAATTCAACACATTTTTGTATTAATTTCATAATATAATGACACTTCTAATTTTTTTTTTTCACTTCTAAGCTTGTCTGGAATGATACTTTCAATTTTGTTACTGTTTGCAGCCCTTCTCTAAAGATAGGAAGAAAAGCACTGAGGTTGCATTCAGTGGAAAAATATACTGTTTTTGCTCATAATTTTGCCCTGCTTCATGTGCTAGACTGAAGAGGTTATATTTTATTTTCAGGCTCTCTAGTTCTTTAGGGGAAAATGCTTTGAATTCCATTGTCCAAGCATGTGGTGGTTAATGTTTCTTGGACAAGTTGCTGTAAAATCTGTTGTACTTATAGCATGATTGGTAGGGTTGGTAAGGTAGGTTTGATAAGCTGAAGAGGTGGGGGATGTGGGTCATAGATTTGAGAGTGGGAAATCTCGGTGCATATGTGGACTGGAAGCTCCCTTTTTATAGGGAGAGTATTTTGATAGGAAGCTTGTGAGGAGCTCTTGGGTTTTCAACTTTGGTAGTGATCCATGCTTGCTTTCAAAAGTAGACGCTGAATACTGTATGTCTCAGGTATGTGCATCCATACCTAAATGACTTCATTCGGGGTTTTTATGGAGCTTAGCTTTTCTGTTGTATTTGCATTTACATATATTTTAGAACACTTAGAACATTTGGAGGGGAAACCTCGGAGTTTCTCCTTGAAAAATGTTATGTTAACATTATCTGAACAGGAGCCTGTAAGTTGCTGCCTGTCCTGTGTAGCCCCAGAGGGGGGAGAGTGCTTTGAAATGGGACAAGGGTTTCATTGTGAGCCTGTGATCGTATTTCAAACAGTCTGGGGCAGCGGAGGTGCAAGGAAGTGTGTGAGGGTTCCTGCCAAGTTCAGGCACCGTGGTGTGGGCAGGCAGTCTCTGGATGCAGAACCAGTGTGCCTGTAGCAGCAGTACCCTCAACACCTGCAAGAGAGCGCCCTGCTGCTCTGGCTTCTACTGAGTGTTTAAAGTGCCTTCAGAATGTGTCTTTGTACTTGCTTTGTTCTTCTACTTGTCTGCGCTTTGTTTTTTTTCCTCAATTTTTGGTCCTTAGTTTTGGCTGGTTTTTTTTCCTCCCTGACAATACCTAGCACAAGCAGACATTGTTGTGGAATTTCCTCACACTTTCCCCCATATTCTTTCAGTATTGTTTTCTTCTTTTCTCCTTCATCTGTTGCATGTGATGCACTATAAATTGAAGAATATGATCAGCCGTTGTGCAAGTTTAGTGATGGTGCATGATGATCTTGGGCAAGACAATAGAGTGTATTACAGACCTAGAAGATGGTGGTGTTTGTAGTTCCCTCTCTAAAACAACTTTTAGATTCTGTGCTGGATAGTAAGCCCTGGGCTTTAGCATTAGAGGTTGCTTTAGTTATATATGTAATTGGGCTGAGAGAGATGGAGGGATGATACTATTTTGGAAATAGGGAAAGAAGTAATATTTTCTGAGCAAACAGCTACTACTAAGTTCTTATTTTGCTTCTTGACTGATCAGCCCACCCACCCTCATCAGATATTTATTGAATCAAGAACATTAACTTGTATCTGCTTTTCATCACAGAAAGTGAACTTTGCACTTGTCAATGAGTTTCAAAGCCAGCATTTCTTCTTTCAGACCTCTGAATACATTTATATTGTTTCAGCAGGAAGGATGCTTAAATTGTGAAACTGAACTTTGAAACTTTAGGTTGGTTAATTTTCTTCTTAAATTAAGGAAATTTACCTGTCCTTCTCCCCTTTGAAGAACCTAGATTTTTTTTATCACTTGAACCCTTGAGATGAATTGCCTTGCTTTCAGCATGTCCTTTTCTGCCAGCCTATATACACATGGTAAAATAGCTGAATATTTGACATTTACCATGTTAAAACAAAAAGCCAACAAAATTCATGAAAATCTCCAAGAGCTGCATCTTATCCAGGTGGCCTGCTGTTTGAAATATGACTCCTGGTGTGTATTGTACTCTTAGCCCTAGGATTCAGTAATGAGATTGAGTGGTATCTTGCGTGAGCACTTCTGGATGATTGACAGTGAGGTGATGTGAATCATCATTTATCAGGATATTATCATGCCTACCCTTGATAATTTCTCCCTGCTGTCTGGGGAGGTGGTGAAGACAGATAGGACTTTGTGATGTCAAAGTAATTAGTGTGTGTTGGTTTCCAGCTGAACAAACTGGAAACTAATGATCAGGTAAATGAAGATGAAGTGCATTAGTGTAAGGATGAAGGTGCAAGGACCTTGGGGAAGAGCTTATCAAAATTTCATGGGGGTTATTTGAATATCTTACAATTTGTGCAGTTGCAAGCAGTATTTTTAAACTACTAAAGGATACTTCTGCAACAGTCTATTTACATGTCCTTTGTTGATATCTCTTCTAGTGAGAGGGTCAGCACTAGGGTTAAGGACATTAGACTCTTTCCTGTAAGGACTGGGAACTCCTTATGATTTTCATAAAATCTAAATAGTCAATTTCCAGCTAATGGCAGCAATTTTGAATTAAATGTTAAGGAATTTCAGTGTACACTGAAAAGGTTAGATTTTTCAGTGACCCCACCTGTTTTAAACTGGGGAGATTTAGTATCATTTGGCTCTTTTTTATTTGACCCATGACTGGATCTGTTATATTATTAAAATATTTTACTGTTGCTTGGTGCATCTGTAAATATCTTTAAAAATGTGGACTTCACTACATAATTAGTGCTACTGCAACAGGCTTTTAACAGGCATGGTAGTTTCTTGGTACAAGCTCTAAAAACTTTATGGATGTGTAATTAGTGAAATAATTTTATAACCTGAAAAAACTTTGTGTAGGTGTGTACAGCTATGCCAATGTGGCAAATAATGCTTAATGCACAAGACTGGCTGAATATAATTGCTATACCAGCAGCAAGTGATCTGAGTTAATTTTATCACCTGTGATTAGATATTGCTAATTGTAATTAACTGATTGAAAAGCTATCTATTTTACATGCTTGCTTTTCAATTATTAAAATGGTAATTTGCTCATTGCCATTTATCAGTAAACTTGTATTAATACATGCCAATTTCCCAGACACTTCCAAGAATAACATACTTATGACAACAAAGTTTTGTAGTTAAAGCCTCATGGCAAAATTATTCTTTTGGCTAATTGTTACGTACACAGCTTTTTTTTAATTTCAGTTGCTTCTTTGGAAGTGAGTGGGCTAGAATCTCTGGCAGGAATTTGTCTGTATTAATATGGCTCATCAGAGACATTATATTTAATTGGAGAGCCTGTGGTATAGTGGCAGGAGGCTGGAGGGAATTATTTAGCATTAGCAATGGCTCGTCTGGGAGTTGTGCACTAATCAAGGAGCTTGTGTGTTAACTGGAGGGATGATGGGAGTTATGACGATTATGACATGTGAGCACATGTCTGAATGAGAACTGGACAGGCAATGAGTTAATCAAGAAATATATTAAATGGCTCCCATGCTGCTTCATTATTACTCTGTACAGTGTCTGTCAGATTGTGTACTTTAACAAAAAATAAAATCCAACAAATGGATGTTTTTGCAGGTAAAGTTAATACCAAATTTTTAAACCAAGAACCTCTTTCCTCTCTCTATTTTTGAAGTGAATGTGTGCTTTTAAGTGCTGTGTTGAAAAAGAGTGAGTGCTTGGCCTGCAAAATGTATTTAAACACTCCAGTCTGAAAGCTTTTGTATTTTGGCAAATGCTTGTTTTCAGTAAATATGAATTATTTCCCACTTTCAACTAGATGTCTTTAACATATTGAAGCTTTTACATAATTAATAGCTTGCTAAAATATAAAATTTATCGTTAGCAACTTAGCTTCAAGGAAATAGAAATGCTACTATACTCCATTACCAGGATGCTCCAAATCTTATAAAGTAAAGAAACCAAACACGGTACACTTCAACTGCAATGCATGGACTATTTGTATGCAAGATAGACACATTATGTGCTCAGCATGGTTATAGGCATCCATTTCCTATCTGTCATGAAGTTATCAGTTCTGCTGAAAAAAATTCATGTTTAGAGGAAATGGAATTAATAAATTGAGTCCACCTTACGAAAAGTTAAACCAACTGAATTATATCGGTAGGCAAATTTATCCCAGAGCTACTGGACAGGTGAACATGTGCATTTTTCCTGCTATTGTAAGCACTGCCAAATTTAATACAACTTTCTACCAAACTGTAACCTTCATGTATTAGCTTAATTAAAGCGGTATCATGGCTACTACCCAAAGTGTTAACCTGTAGGAGGTTGTTATTGAAATCCATTATCTGCGGAGTCAGTATTAGTGGTCAGCAGCAGCAGAAGTAAAACTGCAAGTAAGACCCTCCCTTGGGTGCTGTGAGCTCAGCAGGTTAAACTGTCAAAGCTTCTTAAAGGATGGATAGTTAAACCCCCTGGAGTTCAAGGTAAACCAATCATTTGCTGTCAGCAGGAAATATGACTTTATTTAGCAGGTTGGAGGGGGAAAATACCCAAACCTAAATGCTAACAGGAAAGAGGATTTAGAAGGAACTATTCTGTAAGAGTGTGTGTTGCTGTGCTATAGATTCCATGCAACCTGGAAAGATTTTTTTTTTAAATTCCAGGCTTTTTTGAAATAGGAATTTGTTTATATAGATATTTACTCCAATGGCTTATAAAACTATGCATAAGGTAGGGTTAATTTACTAAACCTGTGTATATTATCTATATGTTGTGAGGAGTGCAAAATCTTGTACCTCTTAAATGGAAATAGTTGTCAGTTTGCAGAAATAAGTTTTCTTTCCTTTGGTGTTGTGCAGGTGTTGCCTGTATGGCATGTAATTATCTCTTTAACCATATAAAATAAATATATTTAGTATTGACCAAGTGTGCTGTGTTGAAGATCTAAATATGTATTAATAGAATTTGTATCTATAGGCCACATGTATTTATGATACTATAAATAGGCTGTTCCAATAGTGGTACTCCTCATTTTGTCTAGTTTTTACTCTTCAAAGATGAAGATCTGGAGCTTTTGTCTTAGCACTTCTGAAGTTCTTGCTGCAAGAAAGAGAATCCCAGAAGTGATAAGATTATCATAGAAGGGTGGGAACTAGGTGGTGGGGGAGCACTTTACTGTCATTCTGTTAATTGGAACAAAATCTGTGCTTGGGTGGGGAGAACTTGGTAGTGTCCTGCAAAGAATGTTCTTTTGTATATCGAGACCCATTTCCTCAAGACGTGCTCCATTCTTAGACTAAATCTGCTTGATGTGCTGAAATAATACTGTCTAAGATTAATGGGATGCAATGGAGACTAAAATTCTGCTCACTATCTGTGAGTAACTTAAGTTGGGGAAGTGTGTATCATAGGAAATAAGCTAGGAGATGGAAATATTGTTGGGGAAAATACTCAATATGCTAAAATCCCCCAAGCAAATAAAGGATTTTTCTAGAGTCACACCAAATTAAAATTTTTACAATTTGAATTGTAGCTATGGCAGAACTGAGGACTGTAAGGAGAAAAAATATCATCGAAAATATTTTTGTTAGATGATCTGGAAAAGAATGGGACTACATCAAGTCTGGCATTTGCAACCATGAATGCATTGTCCAGCATTGGTAGTAACTGTGTAAAAATTGTTTTTGGACAGTGCAGATTTCCTTGTCTATTCCTGCCTGTTTGTTAGACCATACACAGTCCTTACAGACTTGAGCTGCCTGCTTGTCTGTGCAGTCATTTTCAGGAGTGCTTGATGCTTTTTCTCCATTGCACTGTTTTTGTAGACTTTATCTTGACATCTGCATCCTGAAATCCCAAAGCTTTCTTGTCTTTTTTTGAAAAACTTTTGAGGGTAGAAAACTTACAATGGGTTTTATAGAGAGGACCATCTTCTTTGAAGTTGTGCTATAATGAATAATTAGCATACACTGGCAGAGAAGTAATTTTCTTGCAAAATGAGCAATTTTATTTAAGAACTTAACAAGGAATCATTTTAAAGAAATCTGAACATTCACATTAATAGAATTTTGAAGGAAAAATGCTTTACTTTTGTAAATGTCATGTAATAGCATAATATTAAATACAAAAATTTGTAAGGCATTTTTAAGTATTTAATTCCTCATGAAAGTATAAGATTATGCTTGTCATGATGGTAATGCTGAGATTTTATGATGTAATTTTTGTTAATTTTTATGTACTGCTTTAGTACTTAGCCTTAGTGGTAAAACTCTTCTCACTGGGTACCTAGAAGTGGTGAAGGGTGTGTGTATGTACATGTATATATACATACATGTGCATATATATTTTCTGTTGAGCATATATGTATTGCATAGACATGAGGAAAATCTGTTTTAGGAAACCTGCTCTGGAATTTTGTCATCCTTAAGATATTCTGCATTCCCTGACAAACTGTTTTTTCTGGTATTTTCTTTGGATTATTTGACATTGTAGAACTTGCTTCATATTATGTCTAAATTCCTCTAATTCTACACTACTTGTGAAAGGAGTGCTCTCCTGCCCCCTCTCATTCATTCACTGTATGGGATCTGATGGTCATGCAGCTGGGAGATGGTTTAAGTTGCTGATCTGACAGAAGGTTAATTTCCCCTCCCCTCAGATTACTTTTCCACTGTGTCTGTTCAGTTCATTGATCTGTCTCAGCAGCGCTGTAATTGCTGGAGCTGAGTGTGGAGGAGCGTTTAGGGGTGGGATCAAGCTTTGAGTGGCATTTTGTATATGCCTAAAGTGAGGCTTATTGTGAAAAGTGATGTAACTCTCAATATATGGTTCATTTTGGGCCTGAAGTTAGTCCACACCAGGAAGAACATAACTCACTGTCTGCATCTTGTGTTTGCAATTAAAAAAAAAAATCAATCTTCCAGCTACTGATCCAGACTATGTTGTATTTAGTTGATGCCCACATTTCCCTTTTCACCTTTCTGTTAAATACTGTTCTGTAGTTGAAATACCAGGTAGCTGTGAAATCACCTTGCTATTGTTGTGAGCTATTTTCTCAACACTAGAACTGATTTTAGGAATCTCTGATCTTTGAATGCTGGAAGTAACTTCTGCAGTCCATCCATGTGTAGACATCTGAACGTGTGCTCTGTTCATCCATCTGAAAGGGGAACTCTATCCAAATTAGAGCTGAAAATGCTGAATAGGAGCATGCTACCAGTGCATACTACATGTAACTTTGTACTGTGGCCGAATTTAACATACTTTTTCTGAATCCCAAGTGTCTTCTGGTATATCTAGCTTAATCAAGAGCTAAATCTCTACTATATGAGGTTCTGCAGTTGACTGCCCTTCCTACCATGTGATACTATTTCCTAGACCTGCTTAACTACCAGTTTTCCCATCTCCTACATGTCTTAACCCCTTTAGAAGGCAAAACAAAGAAGCATGCATGAAATGCATTCCTTGGTGAGCTTGTTTTTGGGAGAGGCAGGAAAAAGAAACAGCATGAGAAAGATCTGTCCTATTGCTTTGCTAATGTGCTTAGAAGCTGAGATTCCATTAGGGAAAGGCTGACATGTGGGTGCAGATGCGTTTGAAATGCAGGGAGGCTACTAAAAGCACTGTAGGGCATCACTATTTTGTTAACATCACAAAAAACTTAATTCTTTTTCTAAAACACTGAAAGTGCAGAATCACATACACTGCAAAGATGAAACTCGAGCATCCTCACATAGTGGACTGCTCTAATAAATATGATGAATTGCTCAACTCATGCAACAGATTGAGACTCTTTCTTTCTCTTTCCAAAAACAATTTTCTTTCTTTGGTAAATACATTTATCAAGTGTCCTCCCAAATTGTTAGTGTATGCTCTGAACTAAAAATCTCCTGTTTATCCTGGAGACTTGCTGTAGATAACATATTCCAAAGTAAAAATAATCTGCAGACATGAATGCAGTTGCAAGCTTGCAGACTTTCTTCACAGCACTCCAGACATCAGCAAAGGTTGTGTTGAGTGACTGTGCTGCCTCCAATTTTACTTGAGTAGAGGAACTTGGTAGGTCTCCCACCAAGGGAGCACCAGTGGAAGGAGGCAAGGGGAGTGCTTCTCCCTCGAGATTTGTTAATGTGTTTTGCTACTGACGCAGTAGCTTGGAGTTAAAGTTTGGGACATTCTGGTTTTCCCCTCCTGGTTGCTCTGCCTCTGTTAATTGTTCAGTTCATCCAAAGGTAGATTAGTGAGCAAGGTGACTGTTGACCTGCTTTTTCAGTTATTCTACCAAAGACATGGACTGTTCCTGGTTGGTGTTGAGTAAAACATGTTGGAAGTTGTCTTACAAATTAACTATTTAATTCCATTAAATTTTCAATAGCAAACTTCTGTGCTAGTTGAAGGGTTCAACACAGTAAACACTTGCAATAAAATTCTGATGGAGAAGCCTTCTTTCTCACTTTTGTTCTAGAAGATGCTTCACTGAAGCTATCTGTCAAACAATAAGCATATAGGAAAAGGTTTTTAGGACCAAGGCCATTCTGGAACTCATCTCTAGAGTCTTATCTGTAATGTCTTCAGGACTCAGAAGGCATTTTCTTGCTTGTTCCACAAGCAGAGCACAGTTTGAGAGTATCACTCTATGACAGCTTTAGCATGGCCTGGCTTTTAGAGTAGGAGTGATCAGGCCTATAAATACAATGGGGAGTCCTTTCCTCTTTATAATGCAAGTAAAATTGTGTGTCTTTTTAGCAGCATACAACATTCCCAAGCTTCATCCATGGAAGAGAGAATGGAGATTTACTTTTTCTTTTTTTAAGGTTACAAAAATAAATTCACGTGTATAAGCAAGAATGCAAACAGATGAAAATCTTGATATGTATTGAAATGTGCTTTCTCTTGGTGTTGGTTAAAAATGCTTTCTTCCCTGCCTGATTCATATTGCCTGTCTTTTAGTGATTGTTCAGTTCAACCTGGATCCATTAATTGTAGTTGAAAAATGGATTATTGAGGCCCTTGGTTACTGTGGTTATTTACTGTCTTCATTTTGTGACCAGCTGGCAAACTTGAAGGGCAAGACTAGGAAGTAAAGGAAAGGATGTTATATTTTTGAATTTATTTTTCTCAGCTGGTGTCCATGAACCAGGGATCTAATCCTGCAGATGCTAATGGATGGGCTGTTTTGAGGGTCTTTGTAGACTTGGAGGGGAATGTAACTAAATGCCCTTCACCAAAACACATTTGAAGGCCACTGAAGAATTGTTTTACAGAGTCCTTGTTTAACTATTTGTGGGCTATCAAATGAAAATAGTTTAAAATAGGCTTGCAGAGAAATCTATTTATGTTGATTCTGCAGTTTGACCTGTTTATTTGCATGAACTTTTTTTTTAGGTTTTTGGAATGCTGAGTAAAATTAAATGTGAGAAATATAGGGTAGTTATGGTATTTGTCTTTCACAGTTTCGTTTTTTGTGCATTTTAGCCATGTTTCCATTATTTTGTTTTAGGGTTAAATGCTGTAATGGTGTGGCAGTATTTCTTTGCAGATAGCACTTTAAAGGCTGTATGAATACTGCACACTATATGCTCATACTTACTGTATTACCGGTGTGTGTATTTTAATGTCAAGCTGCTAAAGACACTTAGGTCAGATGGAAGATGTGTTTTTGGCAAAGCAGTGAATTTGAACCTTTTTTGCAGCTGTTTGATTTTTTTTTTTTTAAACTCAAGACTGTTCAATGCCATAGGCTTTTTGTTCCGTTTTGTCTGTCTCTTTTGGCAGTGGTGCTGGCAAGATTTGAGGTGGTTGGTTTTTTTTAGCTAACTTACAAAGGATTTATTCATTAGCCCTATTTTATGGGTTGAGCTAATTGTGATTTGTCTTGCTGAGCGGTATTATGCAGTTTGGGCCAATTAAGTGAATCCACTTACACCAACGGATGTTGTTCCAATGTGTAATATTGATTTGAACTATAAAAGGAGAATGACTTGTTTGATTAGATTTCTTTGTCTGAACAATGCTCCATCTTATCTAATGTACCAAACAAAAGTGTTCTCTTTGCTGAGGTTGTTTTAATTGCTTCTTAGGTTTGATTAGCACTGTATATGCAGCTATAACAGTTTCCCTATAATATAAATTCTGAAACAGCATAGAAGAATCAGGAGGAAAATGCAGCCTGCAACTCAGTATAACTGTCTCTGCTGTGTGAATATCAACTTGTGTTGAGACCTGGTGATGTGTAGGCTGACCTACTCTGAAAAACTGGGACACTGGGGAATCCCAGACATTTACTCCTCAGAGATAGAGGAAAAGGGGGAGTGTGTGTGTGTGTATGTGTTAATTAGACATTTACACTGAAGTAAATTACATCTGTCACATGATAAGCCTCAGAAACTGCTTATTTTTAAACTGAGGTATATAAAATCATCTGTGGAAACTATGCACATGATATTAAACACTCCATTGGGAAATGCATGTAGATATATTTTTCTTTGTTGACAAAGTCAGCCTTTACTTTTTGGAGTTAGTAAATGAGAATAATTGTGAAACAAACTGGGGAGAAAAGCACTTTTTGTTATGAACCAGCTCCTTCATAAGAAGGTAACAAACTTGAGCTGCTGAATAATTATAATGCTAGAGATCTCTAAATTTTCTTGGTGTCTTTGATTGTTTTAAAGACTGTAATATGCACTGAAAGTGGTTTATTTCTTTGCCCTAAAATAATTTTTAATACATTCTGTGTTCATACTGAGAACTTTATGTTTAAATGTGGAGAGACATGTATTTAAATGTAATTTGTTTATAATGTAGATTCCAACTAGTGCTCTGCAGCAGCTGGGTGGCCCTGGAGAAGTTTACCTTGATACTGCTGTGTCAAACAGAATGCTTCTAGGAGACCTGTGTATATTTTAGGTAGTAAGTTATTAATTTTGATTTCTTCAAATTATTTGAGATACTGGTTTAATTATGAGGATAATTCAATAAATTCAGAGTATGGCTATTCAAGAGAGCATGCTACTGTCAAATGAACATGTCACTCTCCAGGATACATGAGAGCTAACACAATCTATGTAATTTGGGTATGTACTGGCTCTGATTCAGTGCAGTCCTTCTAAACTGCGTTGTCTGCAAGGCAAATATTGACTATTTTTGTAGCGTTCACATCCAAAACTTTGGGTTATGGGTATATTTGTCTTCTGGAGTATGATGCCAAGCCCTAGCACCAGAACTGACTTATAAATCCTCCTGAAATATTGAAATGTAGAAGGATCTCCAAACCCAATTGCTGCTACTGTTATCACCTCTTACTGCACTCTGCACCCTGAGAGCTGCTGCAGCCTGGAGTGGTGCGTGAAACCAGTCCAGGCCGAAAATGGCTGGCAAGTCATCCCCAATGGACTCCTTGCTTTATTTGCTGGTTTGCTGGAAAGATGGTGAAGAAACATGAAGCTGTTCCTGTGTAAAGATGTGGCAGGATCTGCTGATATAAGTGCCTTGCTGTGAAGGTGGCTCCTGGACCTAAACTAGTTTTGTACCTTGTGGCCACTTCTGTGCTGTTTGCTTGTGAAAGAATAAGCTTGTGGTTGTGTAATAAGATAATTGTTGTACTTCAGATTATTTCCAGTTGACTTAGTATCTTAATCCAAAAATAGTTACACCATTTAATAGTATTTATTCGAATGTTGTTCTGCTAGGACTCCTTGTTGAATCCAGAGTTTTATTATTAGTAGCTTATTTCTCATAGATACAGGAGTGTGACGAGCTGGTCGGCTGTTTTGATTGGTTTGGATTTCCAAAAGTGACTGTATTTAGTCTTAGTTCTTTAATTAGATTGAGGTTCTATAAAATGAAGATTCAGTAGGTTTTGGTTTTGTTTTTGGAATATAATCAGCCTTTATGAACTAGAGTACCTAAAGTAAAAAACTTTTACAGAAATTTAATGGTTTTTGCACACAGTCTTTCCATGATTTCCAGTCATTTGTATTCTCTAACACAGCAAGTCCTTGGTAGCTGCTTGAGACTTCTCTCTTGAGGCCCAGGTAGCCCAATATGATTAAAAACTGCAGTATAAACCATTAAGCACTTAGTTTCAACTGTTTTCCAGCCTTTGTTGTTATCCATTCATGCTTGAGATGGCAGGGTCAATTCAGATATTTATGAAGGAATTGCATTTTTCAAGAATCTCCTGGGACTTGCTTCTTTGTTTCTGTTGACATTGGGTTTTTTTGTGACCTAAAACGGAAAAGGGATAAATCACACCTCTGAGATTTCAGCTGTTAGGGACAGGTTTTGAATACCTAGGATTGTGTGATTTAAGTCAAGTACTTAAGCAATCCTTGAATTTGAAAATCAATATATTTGAAATTTGTGGTGGTTGAGGAAGGGGAGTTGCTGGATTCTTAGTACTGTCTAGGAAGATTGCATTATAAGTTAGCTTCTGCAGAGGTAAAGGTTTAGTGAATTACTGTGTGAAGTAATTGTTTCAGTTGTCAGGTAGTTTCAGTTGTCAGGTAGACTCAAATGATGGCTTTTGTTATGTTTGCTAGTAATTACATTTGTACTATACAAAAAAATCTATGATAAATTTGTGTTACAATATTTGGGATATTCTTCATGAACTGCAGTGCAATGTCAAAGGGATCTAAATGCTAATGGGGAATTGTCATTATGAATTACTAAGTAGCAGATTTCCAGTTTGTGTACTGGTTTGCTCACAATAAAAATAGATATGAACTCAAAAGTAGATATGAGAAGCCCCTTAGATGGGGCTGGATCCTGAAAATCCTCCCAGCTGTCACTGGATCCTGAAAATCTGGAGGTTTTAAACTAGTGGAGGTGGAATGGAGACCTCTTTTTTTAGGAGCTTTGCCTGGTGTGTTCAAGGCTGAAGTGGCACTGAACTAGAGAAGGCACCAACAACTTGCAGTAAGGTGAGCGAGGAGAAATGGATTTACCAGGGTAATGTGGGAAAGGAAGAGTTGAAACTCCAGAGAGTTGAATAGCAACAAAACATTTCAGAAAGGAGTGGGGGAATACTGGGGAAAAGTGCACAAGACTGTTTATATGTATAAAACCAATTGGTTTGCAATATCTTCTCTGGCTGCTTTTGGTACTAGTGGGACTCTATTGGTGTCTTAGTGCAGGAAGTGGGTGGCTGTGGAGTTTTCATCTTGATACCTAGAAATAGCTAACAATCTTTAGTTCTTTTCTATAAGGAAGCTTTTGGTTTTGTAAAATATACATTCTTAATTAAGCTTAAGCTTGAATGACTTTGTTTAGAACTGTACACCACATTGGGATTCAGAATAACTTTAGGCATATAAACTGATCATTCAGATAAAGCTGCTGTTTCTTCAGCATAGTGCTGAAGGAAGGAGACACAGACTAATCTTGATAGCATTTGATCAAAATAGATTACTTAGTTGCTAAGATGTGTGTACTAGAAAGCACAAAAACCTGCTGCATGATTGTCTGTGCTACTGCTCTAAGATTTTTTTTTTCTGGTTTTGCTCTGTTTAAATTGACACCAATGCTGTAGTGATAAAACAAAACAGTTGAAATGTTATTGAAGTAATAGTTGAAATGTGTGGTGATTCCAGGAGGTTATGTGGTTATATACTTGAGAATATAGCAAATTCAGAAGCTATTTAAGAGATGCCTCCAGAAAGAAACACAGAATTAGGTGGCAAGTTAATATGCTTCTTGTTGGTAGGGTTAACATTTCCCAAGCTCAGAAAAGGTCAATAAAACTGAAGAAAAAATGAAAATGCTTAAGTGGCTCTCTTCCTTTTTATACATTTTTTATATTTACCTGCTACTTATTTCTCATTGTATTGTTCAAAATGTTGTCTTGCTGCTGCCTGTCAGTGTTTGTAGATGTTTTTTTTTTATTTTTCTGGCCTTGTTTCTTCTGAGTGAGCCAGTAGTGTATCCAGACTATGTAACTTCTAACTCGTTTGACACACTTGACAGCCTTCAAACTAATTGCAAATAAAATTCCTTTTCACAAATAACAAAATTTCCTGATAAAAACCAAAAATATTGTGCAGAATTACAGAATATGCTGAGTTGGAAGGGACCCACAAGGATTATGGAGTCCAGCTCTTAAGTGAATGATCCATACAGGGACCAAAACCACAAGCTTGGTGTTATTTTTACCATGCTTTGGCCAACTGAACTCATCTCAGGATTTTGTATTTCTCAAATGTTAATACTATTTTTCTAAAAGAGCACTGATTTTAGACAATATATTTTCAGTTTCAAATGCTGAAGATATCAAATAGTTTTAAAAATGGATAAGCACTGGAAATGTCAAATTGTCATTCTAAATAAGTCTTACTGACAGCTAAGAATCTTACACAGTTTAAACAATGGCATGCTTTCTTAAATACATACTGAAAGGGAGCTTACAAAAAGCAGAATGAGGAAAAACTGGTTGTTTAGTTTCATGGTTATATCTGTATCTTACTTGAAAGAAAAGTATTTTGAACTCTGAAAACATGTTAAAGACCAATCTAATTAAACTTCTTAAACTTAAAGATAAGCATTCTTGTGAGATGTAAGAAGACTTCTAACTCCAAACCTAGCTGTTTTAGTATTCTTGGTAAAATGTTGCAGATGTTTGTCCATTTTTTGTTTTGCTAAAAAATATTTGGCAAATGCATATAAATGAGGATACAATGGATTAGAAATCAAACGTGAGCCTGCTTAAATAATTCTCAAGATTTTCTGGTTCACGTGTAGTGATATTGAACTCTTTAGTCATAGGCTTTAATTTGTGCATGGTGCTGACCTGATGCTGTGCAGGGACACTCATTGCATCCCTTCATTCAATTCACTCTAATTATCCCCAACTTCCTGGGGAGCCTGCTTAGAACTGGTCATGAATGTTTGTTATTAAGTATTAAGATATTAAACTACCCTAGTTACAAGTAACAAAGTAGTTTTTAGTCTGAATTTACATATAGATCATCAATATAGGAAGGTGAAATTATATTTGTCTTGATTTGATTAAATAAAATTCAAAATAATGGATTAAAACAATAAAACATTTTGGAAGTGACTAAAGCTCAGAGCTAAATGAAATGAGATTTACTGTGCAAGTACTTGTATGTATGCCAGTGTTGGTAATTTCAGTGTGTATTTTAGAGTGGCTATGGTATGTAAATGATCTTTGACACAATCAGATTTGTGTGCATGTGACTGGGTGATGTTAATTATTTTTGCTGGGAGCATCTGTTAATGCAGACTATTGCCTCTTCAGGTTCACGTGAAAATGGCGGATGAAGCTGTCTGTGTTGGCCCAGCTCCCACCAGCAAAAGCTACCTCAACATGGATGCCATCATGGAAGTCATTAGGAAAACCAGGGCCCAAGCTGTGAGTCTGAATGTGTCTATCTGCTGCAGCTGTTTCATATATAGAAAGCAGAAAAGCCAGAGTTTGTATTTTTTTTTTAAAGGTGTGTGGGGGGGAAGTGATTGAATATGCTATTCCAGTTAGTTCATGTCACATGAGTTAAATGTGTCTGAAATCGCTACTGGAAATCAAAGGCTTTGTAGCATCTGGCAGCACTGGTCGCTGATCCTGCAGGTGGCTGCTGGATTCAGCTTTCACACCAGGGAGCAGCTTCAGTTCATTTCCAAATTTGCTGGGGGAAAAAAAAAAAATCCCAATTAGTTTTGAGTGCTAACCCTTTATATGCCATAATGCCTTTTTTGAACGTTTTACAAAGTGTATCCAGAAAGGCTTTTGCTTAAACTTCATTTGAATCACTTTGTATATTGTATAAATGTTACTTGCAGGAAGGTAAATGGTGCATCCTGTAATTGCTTTTGTTTCAGAAGGTTTACAAAATGCACATTAGCTTATTTATGTGAATGTGGGCAAGTCTCCCTATTTTCCCTCAAGTTGGCCAGAGATTCAAAGCTTAACAGGAATCAGTAGGAAAAACTAATATGTAGTCATGTTCACATTCCTAATGTTCTTTGTTCTGTCACTGAAATGAATGCATTATTCAGAGCTACTGTACACAGAGCATTTATTAAAATGAAATTTGATGTGTATCTATCAGCAGCACTAACTACCCTTGAACAGTTGGATCAGCACTGTGATTTCTTTCTAACATGATGTTTTGGTACAGTGCCTTTAGGGGCCAGAAACAAAACCTGAATATGAAACCCAGTTACTGGCTCTTTATAAGAGGTGAATAAAATGGCTTATGCTTTGTATGTTAGAGTATATTAGATCAAGAATCTTATATGACTTTTAAAAGGTAAAATGAAAACTTTCTCATTCTCCTCTCAAGTCATTAGGCTGAATGAATATTGGGGTGTGAGTAGCAAACGAGGCACACAGGATGCTTGACTTAGACTAATGAAGAGAGTATATTGTGCTCTCTAGCCAGGATCACTAGAGGTAGGGAGCTTATGACTGGGGACCTGTGCACCATTGTTGTGGTTAAGGCTGAAAATATTTTGGGATACAGAGTACTTTATAGTGGTTACTGAGGAGAGTGGGGATGAGCATATTTGGGGAAATCTGCAATGGAGCTAAAAAGAGCAAAAGGCAAATCACCAAAGGCTATGTCCATTTGCTCTGCAAACAGCTCCATTTGTTCTGCAAGCAACCCTGTTCTCTCTAGTTAAATAAGGAAAGTTTGTTTCAGAAATAATAGCTCAACAACTTGAGTTAGGACAGAAAAATCAATGTGTTAAGAGTTTCTTAAGGTATTCAACCTGTTTAAATGCTTAATGGTCTAGTTTACCATCCCCAGTATCTGAAAATGTGCTAGTGACTTTGGTGTGTGGTTTCAGAACTCAATCAGCTTGATTTTTTTCTTTTATCTTCCAAGGTACACCCAGGATATGGATTTCTTTCAGAAAATAAAGAATTTGCTAGACGTTTGGTAAGTTATTTTTATTTGCTTGGCTGTGACTGATGGCACATACTTGTTTCAAGGCACCTAAGGAATCAAGCTATCAACTCAAAATCTAAAAGATACTTTAACATAGGGGATTTCAGTATGCTTTCTGTACATGTGAATTCTTTGAATTTTGAGGATGTAATTGCAGGCTGAGTTTTCTTTTGGGAGAAGTCTGTTTGTAAGAACTTTATCCAGGATGTAAAAACCTTTCAGGATTTTCACTTATGCCTGGACTGTTTATGAGGCTGCTCTGCAAAACTGGGTCACTGAAATGATCTAGGTTAAAAGTAGGTGGTTTTAAGTGATCATCTTGGTGATTTGTAGCACAGCTGGTGAACAGCTGTATCAGCAGCCCTGAGAAGGTGCTGAAGTGCACTTTGGGATGGGAATAGAAAGCTGTTTAAAAATTGCCTTCTCTGCTGGTGATATTGTATCATAGAGCTGCATTCTCTGAAAGGACCAAAGAGTCAAGAGGGTGCTGTTTTCACTTTGTCTGAATTTATAAAAATTATTGTTCAAAACCTCTTTCCTTCAGTAAGGTTTTTGTATATCGTGAACTGATTATATGATCTGATTTTATTTTTTTCCAAAAGCTTTCATGCAGCTGCTTAAAAGTGGGCAGTGCTAGGAGGAAGTTGCATTCACAGTGTTTGAACAAAGTCCTGGGTGGATGCTGTATGTGTAGTCACTACAGATGATGTGTTATTGTCTACTGATTTTGCTCAGAATAAGGACAAGCACATTGAAGTTCGAAGTAAAAAGCCATTGCAGCTACCAACTTTGTTATGGAGTAAATGAACCATGTAGCTGAAGAAATACCTTGTTTTACAGGCAGCAAGAGAAATTTGTTTCTGCTTTTGAGAAAAATCTGCACCTTTTTGATTCAAGATAAAAAACTTAGATGAAGAATGTGATTCTTGAATGGTGGTTCTTTTTGTCCTTAGCATTTGTGAAACAGGTCTTCCTTGTACCTTCCTTGACTATTTCCTTTAGGTTTGAGTTCTAGTTGTAATACAGACCCTTACTATTGAGTTGATTATTTGGTGTTAGAGGATACCACCTGCTCATTAAGGAGATTATTTGAGAATGAAATCTAAAAATTTCATACTTCAGTTGCTGTAATTTTTTTTTAAAAAGCTCCTAGACAAAAACAAGTGCAGGTTCTGTGGGATGCTGAGTACACCCTGCTGGGTGCTGGTGATGTTAAAGTTGAAAGGAATTTTAAACACTTGGTGTTTGCCAGGATTTACCAAATCTGGGGTAATCTTTTACATATTATTTTCATGCAGTTTAGCAGCTTCCTTTTATCACTGTTCTGCTTCGTGTACTAGAGGTTCTTTTTACAGGGAAGATTCCTGGCTTAATTTATGACAAACTCTGTTCTCAATGGATTCGACCAGGATAACTGACTTTAGTTGGCAGTTCTGGTTTTTCAGTAACAAAAAAAATTAATAAAATGGAAATGTTCACTTATGCTATTTTGCTTTGTTTTGCTGCTGAATATGGAAATTTGGTAGTTATTACTCTGAACCAGGCACATTCTACAGTGGTGTGGTTGTTATTAACAATAAATATAAATAGTGTGGTAATGTTAGTTACAATATTGGTGATGTGAAATGGGAACAATTTTTTTGGCAGGATTAAGCAGAAATGGGGAAAGTACAAACATTCCTGTAGATCTTCTCCACCCTTCTATTTTTCTCATCTTTTCACTCAGATCCTAGGAAAGTTTCTTAACAATTTACTGAAATAATGTGGTGACTAAAAACATGTTTGAATTTTTGGTTGGTGCTGCAATCTCAAAATAGCTTTAATTATGTTTCAGAAACCCGGTGTGTTCAGTTCTCTAAAAATATAATAAAACAAGGTAATGTGATTTTGCTTTCTGAAATGCACTATTTAAAGTCTCAATTAAGACATAATCATGCTTCCCTTGATGTCAGTGGCTCTAGAAGATCAAACCCCTGGTGAGAACTAGTGAAATGATCTATCTTTTTATCCCTAGGGCTGCTTATATTTTTTTCAAGACACTCTGATTAATATAGTTAGGAGGAAAACTTGCCTGCTGTTTCTTCCCTTTATTGAAGACTGTAACTGTTATGTTGTTAAACTGTTATGAAGTTGCAGAAGATGTTTTTGTTCCGTTTTCTTTCTCCCTATCCCGTTCTTTGTATATACACTATTTTGTTCTTTTGCACTGAAAGTAGTGATGGAACTTATGAAACTCGGGCTTATTTCCTGGTACACATCTGTACTTTTAAAACAAACTTCTTAAACTGGGAAACTGAGAAGGACAAGAAACTTTCTAAACTTGCCAGTCTATCTGTAAGAACACTAATGAGCTCAAAGCAAAGCTTTGTCTTCAATTAACGCATAGAGGGTCAGTTCACATGTAATCCCACTGTGTGTGATTTGAACAAAAGCATGTCTTTTTGTTCATTATTGTCTGAATGACTCATGGAGTAGGATACGGCTGTAGACAGTACTTTTGAAGAATTTGGTAGATACTTAGAGTATTGAAAATTGCTGGTTGTTATTTTTTTTCTTCATCACAAACCTAATTTTGTTCTATCTTAAAATGGGCAAGGGAGGCACAATAAATGATCCTTTGTTTCCAAAACAAAATTTCCAAAAAACAATCAGTGGGTGAATATCTGGCATGTTGTTCACTGTGATTCAGTAAACAAATTGGTGCATTCAGTCCTGTCTTTGTGTATCTACTCTGGTTGCTGTTGTTGGCTGACAGAAAAGAGATCCATAGCATTTATACTGAGTGAGTCTGTCAAAGGTTTTAGAAATACTAAGGTCAATTTCTTAAAGGTTGGTATTTGAACATGGAATCTTTGGATGATTTTATGATAATGCTGATAACACTATGTAGAATAACAAAATATGGATTTATGTAAGTGGGTGTATTTTCTTTAGAATCAGCAAATAAATTGGTACTTATAGTTTATGCATTCAAATATATTTTCATGTAAGTAATTTCCCTCCTTCTAAGAATAATTGCATAATATTCAGTATTGTCATAAATGCTAAGGTGAAGTTAAGATCTATTGCTTCATTAAAAAAATTGCTAGTATCCTTTGCCACATGTTCTGCAGAATTGCAAGAGCAGTTTGTTCCTTTGCTGCTTTAGAAGAGTTTGCTAGTGACCTCTGTATTTTGGTTAGCTTGCTTAATGTTTCCTATTTCTTAAAATTAATGCAGATCTTTTCTTAGAAGCTCTGTCACCTCTGTTACCTGAAGCAAGTCTTTGGAATTTGGGAAGGAGATAGGCCTGAGACTAAGATGAGCCTTTTGGTTGACCTGTAATTGAAAGATATACTTTTATGATATTCCTTGCTTGCAAACCTCCAGAGCAGCTGTTTTGGTGGGGGGAATGGGAATGCTGAGTTGGGTCTCTTAACATGAATAGTTTGGGAGAATTGGCCCATGGTCTCAGTGACTCTGTTGTGGTTTTGGTTGGCTGTTTCTTATTTCATTTTTGTTTTGTTTTTGTTTGGCTTTTTTTTTTTGGGTCTGGGTGAGAAAATAGTGAGAAGAAAGCAAGTGTGTGATTGGCTTGCACAGTCATTATTCCAGAGTCAGTGTGGCTGTTTGTCTAGCTGATGTTAGCAGCAAGTAGGAGTCTTACACCTGCAGCTGATGTTATGTTCCTTTCCTGCTTCCTGGTAGTGATTATTCACTTAGACCTTGATGCATGGTGACTGTGTTGCAGTTAGTCATAATGGGATCAATTTTCTTCTTAATTTAAAGAAACACAAATGAACTTCCACTTTATTGACTGCCATTAAAGTCCCTTGTGATGCTACTGTTAAAAACAAAGCAAACAAATTCGCTGAGTTATTATTTCGTAAGCTTTGTAGGAAACATATCAGTTTGCAAGATTATAAATCTTCAGTGTATTTTGATGTATTGTGATAAGAGTTTGTGCTTTTATGAAAGGTTGTGGATTGTGGTGTATTTCCTCCAAGAAAATGATTTGATATGTGCATAAAATTATCTGAAAATGATAGTAGTTAGTTACAAATGCAGCCTTTATCTGGAATATTCTTTTCTGAATGCAGCCTTGACAGTATTCTGATGCTCTGTTTGTTGATGCAAAAGTAGCCAGCCACTGCCTCCTGCCAAAATCCACTCCTTGGGACAGAAGCCATAAACATGGTGAGAAAAAAGCATTCAGTTTTGGAATAAGATATTAATCTTTTTGGAGTTCCTAGTGAAACCTGATTGTATACATCTTTTGTGCCTTTTTAACAGCTACTGTTTGACATGACTGGGGGAGAACAAAGTACCCAGTGCTATTTCTCTTTACCTTTGAAGCTAGATTAACATTCTTGGTGGAATTAAAAATCCCAACAATGTATTGTCTGAAATAAATGGGCAAACAATGTATATGGAAATGGTTGATCACATGTTTGTAAATGGCTGCTAAGTTTGAGAAGGAAAAGGTAAACCAAAGAACAACTTGTGTCACCTTCTGTAAGGGGACACATGTCTGATGTGTGAAGAGCTTTGTGCAGGTGGGTCTATAGACCTATGCACAGCTTATAATGGGATTCTCACAATTTAAAATGTAAACTCTTATTGGCAGGAGTGTTTCATTATCATTGTTGTGCATGGCTTTGTTGTTTGTAAGCAAATTGTGAAGTTCCTTCATTGTGGTTCAGTGGATGTTACATTTTTGAGAAAGTTTTGGTGTGATTCTCATGCTGTTCCCACATGCATTAGCTTTTTACCTGACAACTCTTGTGACTAGTTAGCATTTATGCTTCCCAAATTGTGAAAAGGTGGTCCAAAAAAAGCAGTGGAAGTTGGTATCAAGAAGCTGCTTATGGCAGAGATTGTATACTTCAAGGAGTGGGGAGACAGAGCTTTTAATGTGTGTTTTGTACACCGTGCCTTGCAGGCCAGAGTTTCATTGCCTACTAGAGCCAGCAGTGTGATTGGTACCAGTGCCTGCGGTCGCTTAAGGTGCTTTGTCTGTTGGAGAATGGAGATTTTGTCTGTACAGGGTAATAAAGTTTAGTCAATGTACTGGCCTAAATAAACAGGTCACCACTTTGCTGCCCAGAAGAGCTCTGCCTGTGAATCTATAATCTTGATTCTTATGTTGTTTTAAGGCAGAATACTTCTGAGTGTTACTTGTGTTCTTGTATTTAATTCTGAGTAAACCTTTTTTCATAGAAAAAGAATCTAAATCTGCTGTATCAGGTTGGGTGGAATCCATGGGAGAAACAAATAGTGTGTGTATTAAATCATGGGCAGTGTTTGCCCGACATTATTAGTCCATATGAGCTAGAAAAATGAAATTGTCATCTGAACTGTCTGCTTAGCTTACTTACACTTACTAGGGTGGAAGTAGGAAGACCGTATTACTCCTGTACAGTAGAAAACTTCAAATACCTTTGCTAAAAAAAAGCCTTTGGTGTATGTTACATCATCAGTGTCCTGCTTAAGATTGCTATGCAACAATTGATGCCAGTTCTACCCTGTTGCAAATTTCAAATAACTATCTTGAGAGCTGCTGTATATATAGCTAAAACATTTCTTTCAAGGGCAGGTGTATGCCTAAACTTGAAAGTCTCAGGATGCATATCTACAGGTCTTGTGGGTATACATGTGTATAACCTATATGCATGTATTTAAAGATGCAGGGTAATGTTTTGTCCAAGATTCATGTAAGTTGACAAAAGTAGTCTCCTCCCTTTTTATTCTTTTGTCTAGACTTCATAATATTAATACTTTTTCCCTTGATCTCCTTTGTGATTAGGCAACTTCCTATGCTATGGCAATCTTGACCTATTTATTTTTAACTTGTGTTTTTTAAAGCTATGTCTTTTCTTCAAGTGGCTTAGTTTGAAAGCTTTAACATTTAATAATGTGTGTTATAAATGATCAAATCTGTAGCCAAATTTATAAAAAATTATTAGAGATTTATTAAAGATTCATTAGATTGAGTAACAAAAAAATAGAGAATTTTGAAATCCCACCACTGCCAAGACAGCGTCAGCCCCGGGTGCAGCCGCTGGGTGACCTTGGGTTCCTGCTGACAGAGTGACAGTGTTCCCCCTAAGGTTCACCCCCTCGCAGCCAACTTATATACAATTTATTCTGCCTGAGGCAGAGATGACCACATATTTCTTTGTCTCCTTGCATGTAAAGTTGAATCCATACATGTGCAGAAACAGACAAAGACAGTGTCCAAGACCCAGACAAGTGTCTGAGTACCCAGGCAGAAGATGTATTCACATGGAGTAGGTGATGCCAGCTCCTTGAGTACTGTAGATTTAATCAGTCCAGGTGCATGGTCTTGTGAGCTTCTCGAGACATTCCATTAATCATCTCCAGGAAGGTCCAGATGATATCTTCCAAATGCTGGTGCCAGAGGAAACCCCCTCGATAGCTCCAGTCTGTCCCATTCAGATCTGGTATTGTCTCTGCGTGTCCGGGAATCGGTTACATTGTGCTTAACTCCGTTCCCGGTCAGAGCGACTCATGGCCCAGGGCTTCCCCGTTCATACCGTAACAGGTTTGATATTATCTTAACATCCGGGAATTGGTTATAATGTGAATAGAATGCTGTTCCCGGCCAGAGTGACATAGGTTTGATTTTCTCCTAATATTTTATACATACATATATCTGTTTCTACAGCATGAATTATCTCTATCATATAGAACATGGACCAATGATTTAGTGCTGTGCATGTGATTAAAGAAGATATTAGAGATATTTTTGCCTATATGGGCTATTGTAAGTAATTTAATGTTTCTCATGAGATGCCTTTCAACAGCAGTATTTTGGCATGCTTACTAGGGTGTGTGGGTCTGCAGATGAATGGATAGATGGAATCCTGATTTGTAAAAATTCATTATTTCTTGATGTGCAGTGTCACTGCAATAGTACTTACTTCCAGACTTACATGAATCCTTCCTGTTTCTTTAGAAATACTTTGTTCTGTCCTCTTTTTTTCACTGTTGCTCTCTGGTTGTGAGAATGAAAATGTATTGTTCTGTTTCCACAAATGCAATTATATTAACTGTGTGTACTTGTGCTTTTCCTCATTAAAATAATAGAAGATATGCAAATGAAATGCTATGTAATTCTCTTCTTACACAGGTAATATTATTTCCTTCACTTTCTGCCTCTTTACTATTGCTTTGCAATCATGCAGACAAGCTTGTCTGGTTTTGGTAAATTCTGACCATTCTGATCTATGGTGATTTGTTAATTTGTCCTATTCTGTATAACTGATATAAGCTTGTGTGGTAACCTTGCAAATGTGATGTCCTTCTCTGTTTCTAAAATCAGTTTTAAATGATCCATTAATAATAGTGGAGTTGGATTAACCATGAATAGTTAAGAGATGTCTTTGCAATAAGAACTTGTGTTGCTCTGTAGATTCTAACTTATTTTGTGGCAAGGCACATGAAACTTCAGCTTAGAATTCAACAATGCTTCCTTAATAATCGCTTCTGTTTTCTGCCTGCATTTTAAGAAATTATGTATTTTATAGTGATTGATGATCTGTGTTCAGTACATCTACATTACAGATTGAATGCTTAAGAGCTTATATGTATTCTTCATAAAATGTGTATCAAGAAAATGAATTCTGACTTTAAAGATGAATGCAACTTAGTAGAGGGGTTTTTTGTGCATTCTTACAGTTGAAATACATTGAAGCAATAATGTGTTTGGTAGAATCATTTTCTGTATCACAATATGACTTTTCTGTTCTCTATTGTTGCTGAAAACTAATTGCAACAGGACCAAAATCAGTCTGCTGAATACACATTTTATGAGCCAAGGTGTCTTCTTAAACTTGCTGTATTTTTGAACACAAGGGCTTTTGTTATTGACAGTGGTGTGTTATGTGAGGAGGGATATGAACATGCTACATCTGTTTCATCTCAAGGCTAGGAGGTGATTACTTTTGAGGGAAATTTTAAAATTTAATTCCTTAAGACTGTTTAGCTTGGGTTGATCTGCTGAAAAGCAGCTCTGAGAAGGAGGACCTGGAGGTCCTGGTGGACAGCAAGCTGTCCATGAACCAGCAGTGCCCTTGTGGCCAAGAAGGTCAATGGTATCTTGGGGTGCATCAGGAATAGCATGGACAGCAGGATGAGGGAGGTGATCCGTCTCCTCTGCTCAGCCCTGGTGAGGTCGCATCTGGAGTGCTGGGTTTAATTCTGGGCTTCTCAGCACAAGAGAGACAGGAAGTCCTGGAGTGGGTTCAGTGGAGAGCAACAAAGATGATCAAGGGACTGGAAATCTCTCTGGGAGCTGTTCAGCCTTGGGAAGAGATGCCCAAGAGGAGACCTCACCAGTGTAAGCATCTGGAGGGAGGGTGCCAAGAGAATGGAGCCAGGATCTTGGTGGAACCAGAAGTAGGACAAGAGGAAATGGGCAGAAACTGATGGATGGGAAGTTTACCTGAACAAGAAGATGATCTTTAAAACTGTCACGGTGATTGAGCACTGGTGCAGGCTGCTGAGAGAAGTGGAGTCTTCTTCCCTGGAGATGTTCAAAGACAGTGTGGAAGGAATCCTGAGTATTGTGCTCTGGGAGTCCCTTCTTGAGCAAGGAGATTATACTAGAAGACCTCCAGTGGTCCCCTTCCTACCTCAGTCTTAGAGGTCTTCTGATTGTTATGGTGATAGAATGTATTTGTGTCTTTTGGTTTAGTGACTTAAAAATGACAACATCCTGCTGAGTCTTCCTTCCTAATTCACGCCCTATAATTGGCTCTTTCTGATTTCAATTCTAGTGAATTCTGAAGTTTTAGTGACTTCTACACTAGCTGTGGAAAAGGATGCTAGCTTAATGTGTTTCTAAAGATGACCTATTATCCTGGACTGGGCAATTTTTTTTTCTGGGGGGCTTTGTTTTCATAGTACATATTTTGATTGTAATCTTATTTCAGGAAATATTTTCCCGAAGTTAGGGCTTAACATCATGTTGAATTATTAGAACTTAGTTTTATAAACATAATTTATTTTATAAATCTGTTTGGTTTCTTTTATATTTTTGCATTTGTCTTGATTAAAACTTTTGTATAGGTGCTTAATATCTGTACAGTATGAAATGTTGGTGCTGAACTGTAAAGTTGTCAAATATTTTTAATAGTTTCTACAGCTATGAGACATAACCTACTTCTTTGCTTGGTATACTGTAGGATTCCCTTGTGGATTCCCTTGTTCCAGTATTGCTTCCTGGGCAGGAGACTGTCATGTAACCTCTCTGGGCTGGGTGTTCTCTGTGGTGTGAGAACTGCTCCAGTTACCTCTGCGTGTTGAGAGAATCACTGCTAGTGTGCCAGATACAGTTGGCTGCTGAAAGTGAATTAAGACACTGTATTCAGGCATGTCAGGGTTAAATGAGGTTGTTCAGTCTTTAACCTGTTTAATGACACTTTAACTTCTTAGTCACTCAGTTACTTTTCTCTAGATTGTTACAATATCTTCCAGCTGGTTGCACATTTTTATTGTATGATTGTAGAATGCATAATTCAGTTGGACCTGGTTTCTACTGCAGCTATCAAATACAGTCTTTATTTCACAGAATGGTTGGAATTGGAAGGTACCTCTGGGGATCAGCTGGTTCAAACCCTCTGCTCATGTAGGATACTCAGAGCTGGTTGGCAGACCATGTCTGGTGGGCTTTTGACTGTCCAAGGATAGGGACTCCGCAACCTCTCTGGGCAACCTGTGCCAGTGTTTGGCCACCCTCACAGTCAAAAAAATGTTTCCAGGTAGAGGGAACTTCCAGTGTTTCAGCTTGTGCATGCCTCTGATCCTGTCACTGGGCAGCACTAAGCAGAGCCTGGCTCTGCCCTGTTGGCACTCTCCCTTCAGGCATTTATATACATTGAGCTCCCCTTTAGCCTCCTTCAGGTTCAACAGTCCCACCTCCCTCAACCTTTCCTCATAGGAGAGTTGCTCAAACAAAAAACTCTATAAAGTTTCAGGTATCAACATAAGCACTACTTAATAGTAGCTTACCTTGTTTGTCAGATTTTGTCAATGACAGCTTTTATTGAGTGCAGCAGGAATCATGACCCCTAGGTAAGAGTAAGAATTTATTAGATTGCTTGCAGCCATCTTATTGTGTTTAGTGGTTCATTTTGTTCCTTTTGCAAATCTTTTAAAGAATTCCCTGGAATTCTATAAAATTCTGTTAAAATACATGCATAAGAATGAGCAGGATGTATCTGCCTTTTCACTTTTCACTGCCTTCAGGTTTGCTTACATTTGTAAGCTTTGTCTATTTTCACAGTATATTTAATTCATTTCTATTTCAGACTGAATGAAAGTCATCAATAACATTGGTAGCTTAAAGTACTGCATCTACTGCGCAATTCCTGCTAGAGTTACAAGGTCGCTAAAATACTTAGCAGTTGGAATGCTCTAGCAATGAAGTTTTGAATTAACACAAGTGTAAAAGTTGATTTCCTTGAGTTAGGTGATGTGTTTTGTGTAGAACATAGCCATGTGCTTCTTGTTCCCTGAAGGCCAAGTGGTGTTCAGCTCCTGAGGATCACGTTATGAGCTGTGGCCAGACTTCAGTTCTGACTGTGACCAAGAGATTGCTGTTCCCAGTGGCCTGTTCCTGCCTGTCCCCCTGAGGGGTTATTGCCTTCCTTGGGTATGCTGGGATGACAGTGACACCTAGTCACTTTGTAAAACTGTCCTGTTAAAATTATCTTTGTTTAAACATATCATATATCCCCTGCTCCTAACTCCTCTATTAAAGTCTTTAGGTTAGTACAGCTGATTCTAGCAGAAACAAGTTAACAAGTTTCTGCCTTACTCAGAATGGAGGTGGACTGAAAGGGATGGTAGCTTGGGATTGGGGTAAAGGGTATGAGGAAAAAAATAAGCAACCAAAGTTGATAAACTTTTAATTTATTTTTAGCTGAACTAGTATTAGGCAGAAACCTTATTGAGAGGGATTTAGGTACTTAATTTAGGCTGATTCAGGTGCCTAATTTAGCTTTTGAAAGTCCATTCTGAGTGCCATCTCTTTATGATGCATCCTTATAAAAATGTTATTTAGTAAAGCATTTGAAGAACTTGCTTAACCAAATAATCTTTAAATAATTTCTTTCATCTACAAAATATGAAGATCCCCATTTTATAGGTGTGGTTTTTCACAAAAAATTGTCTCCCCATTTTCCAGCATGTAAATTTACAGCAGCTTCTTGCGACATTGATAAGTGTGAATTATTAAAAGCTTTGAAACTTGGAGTAAACATAGTTGGTAGGGCTTTTATTGCACCATGAAGTTGCATCACTCTTAGATGCTGTGGAGGCAAAGGTGTTGTTTTCTGTGACTCTGCAGGCCATTGCTGTTTGGAGAAGATTATTTTCAGGGTCTTTACCTCCCATGTGCATAATAGGAAGGGAGAAGTTGCTACAAGTTGGCTCCCTAACCTTGGGGCTTACTAGCAGCTAATCCTGTTTTATTTGATCACCTAAGATCTGGCACTGCTAATGTTGTAAACCTGGAAATTTATGTATGTTGTCACATTTAAGATTTTTTTTTTACTGATATCTTGAAAACTTTAATGGAAGATTAAAAATAAGACTGTTATCAGTGTGCACACATTTGTCTGTCATCCTGATTTTTGTGTCAGAACTGTGTAGGAAGCATACACCTGCTGAACAGGGTTTCACTGTTTAGAGATGAGTTCTTTAATTGATACTCATTTATGGCTTTCAGTACACACAGGGTTAAGTGAAAAGGTTGCAGTAATATCTAGTAAGCTTTTTTCCCTTTAATGTGCTCATTAGCAGTGGCAAGTGCAGGTTTTAGCACATGTCAGTAATTTACATTTCATTGCTGAGTGGCTGCCCTTGTTCAAGAGTTGTTTTTAAGCCTGATGAATATACTTGTGTTGGGAATAAACTGAGTAGAAGAATTGAAAGCCAAATACCCTGCCAGGCTTTTCAGTTGGTGCTGAAGTTTCTAGTGGGCCACTGATTAGTAATGCATGAAGCAGCAGAAAAATGCAAAGATGATGTCTAGAAAGGTTACTTCAGGTAGATTTACCCTCAAACTGCTCTTCTTTTGTAACTACTTTTACAGTAATTTTCCTCAAAATTTCTCCTTTAGCAGGCCTTCTCTTAATACAAGGATGTGGTACATTAGATTACTAATGTAATTCCAATTAGGTTACTTACTTAGAAGTGCTACAGAAAAGTAAAGCTTGTGCAATGAGACTCAGAAGCAGATGATCTTACAGGCTGTGCAGGTTCCTGCTCTCAGATCATGATGATAGGGATCTCAGTGAATATTTGCTCTTGTACTTTCTTCTTTCCTCTGCCTCATCTCCTACTGACTGGCTTAAAGATGTGTGTGGTTCACTGGAGTAATGGCAAATATATGTGTGTTAGGATGCAGTCACATCGTGGTTGGCAATTCAGATGCAAAATAAAGGTTGCTTTTGGAGGAAAATTGATGCTTTTATGTAACAACAGCTTAGTTTGGTAATAAAACTGTATGATTAGCTAAATGTATTCTTGATGGAGTGATATTCTTGCTATTTCCCAAGCTACTCTATTTTCAGAGCACTATGTGGAAACTTATACTGTGAAATTATACTTTCCTTTGTAGAGAGGCCTGCATATATTTTCTGTCCGAAAGGATAGATATTGCTGAATTTACATATGTACACGGACAACGAAGCATTTTTATTCCAGATGCCTGTTAGGATCATACTGACATGTTCTCTTCAGAGCTCTTGCAAAAGAGTACTGGTGCTTACTCTTTCCCACTTTCACTCTTAGGTATTGTGAACACTGTTTATATTCAAGTTACTTACAGTTTGGGGATGGGGAATGCATTAAACATTTAGAATGGGGGGAAAACCAGTAAAAGATATTCCAGAACATTGTTGTGAATAAGACCTGCCACTTTATTGTGTAAGAATCTGTGAACCCTTTTATTACTCTATCTGAACATTGGGTGCATATATTTAAATGAGAATGTTTGTAGAAAGTAGAGACATTTGAATATTTTTCACACGCTGAAAATATTTTCATAGCTGCTTTGGTCAGGTTTGGAATTCCTATTGATAATTTGCAAAGTAGCTCTTTGGGTTGTCTAGAAAGGCTGAGTCCTTTACCTTTCTTGTATTAGCATGGAGCTATCTACAGTGGTAATTCAATGATTGAGATTGTGATTAGACAGCAAATACTAGTTTGAGTTAACAAGTAGTAAAGTATCTATGGATCTTACTTGCAAAACCTTTTTAGTTGTGAGCCAGAGTTTTTTTCATGGCTTGTTATAAAAAAACCTGAGGAAAATTGTTCTTTTCTTGAAGAAGAACTTGTGTGAGATACTTTGCCTCATGGTTAGGACATTTGTATGTTCTTTGCTCTCTAAAAAATCTGGAGATACTTGTGTGGCAAAGTCATTGAGACTAGCAAACCTAGTTGAGGTTGCCTCAGTAGAGCTTGCACAAAAGTGGGGAGAACACTTTATCCTTTAAACTTAGAATGGTTTTAGTTTCTTTTTCAGTTGTGACTGAAGTCATAAAGTATTTGCAGATTATGTCTTAGAATTGGACTGTGGTTCTGAATGGATCAAATGGAGGGGGTGCTAAGAGTGCTTTCAATGAAGATTTCTTGGAGGTTTATGGTAGGGCAGGCTTCTAGGCTGGGGGCTTAGTCTCTACTCAATAGGTTCTCTGGCTCTCACCTGCTCCTGCCTGGCTGAAAGTGCTTCCTGATGGCTAACCAAGCACATCCTGTGGCTGTTGTGGGTGCCACTGCCATCCCTAGTCATCCAAGTAACATGGAGTTGTGTCCTAAGGCATTGTTATTGTATATATTTGTGTGCAGGGTTGTGCAGTTGTTAAAGGCAGGGGATTTGTTTGCTTTCTGGATCTTAAGACTTTTTGGAGGATTGACCCACATCTTGATTGAGCATCTTGTACCTTCCTGTATGTGCTCTGGCAGGAATAGATTATAACTGTGAATGCTGGGGCAAAGCTGTTATCACACTAAAAGTGGTTCTGAGTAATGAATGATCCTTTGGTCTTTGGAACAGGATCTGATCTCAGAATGTAGAATGTTTCTACAGGCTAGTCATTTAGCTTTTTTTTTTGGGAGGGAGTTGTTTGTTCTCTTAGCTTAAGTTTAGAATTGGCTTTCTATGGAGCAAGAGGCAGATACTGGTCAGCCAAGTTGGTACAGCCCATAACCATGTTTATCTTCAAGGACATTTTTGGTAGAAGGCATCTGGGGAGTTCAATGCCCATACTGCAATGTTCAAAGGATAATTTTCAAGTTGCTCAATTTAAATAGTTGCTATTGTGACATATGTGATACTTCAGACATTAATTGTTGTATCCCAAACTGTGATTTAAAAAATTGAGTCTTAGGGAAGACAATAAGTATGCATAAAGTTAGGCATGAATTTAGGAAGCCAGAGAATAATACAGATGTGGGATATGGCAATCTCTTATTTTCAGTGTATATTTTTATTCTGCTTGCAGAAGGAACATATTATTTTAAGGTGGTACCAAATTGAAACACTTGAATTTTGTAAGACTGGTACTTTTATTCATAGGTTCTGTTTTAATAATGTAGAGAAATAATTGCCATAGCAGCCATATTATAAAACTGTGACTTCTTTTGGCAAATGACTGTAGTGGACTATGCAAATACTGTGTGAGCTGTTGCATGTACAAAAGCTCAAAATGCATTATGTCTGTATGTGGAGAACATGCCTCTTAGCACAAAAGGGCTGCTCAGGAATCCCATGTGTAAATTTTCTTTTCAAAGGCAGGCAGCAGGTGTGCTGCAGAGTGGTGCTTCTGCCTATCCCGCCAAGAGAAGTTGTTTAATTTGCCCAGGCTGGAAATCAGGAAGAATAAATTCCCTGCCTGGATTTTTGGGCAAGGCATCTTGCTAGCAAGCTGTGCTTAATTTTAAATTCAAAGCCACCATACTAAAATAATATCAGGCTATTTAAAACCAGGTTACTCAAAAGGTGAAAAATGCCTGAATGAAGACTTTCATTTGGGTTGTGTGTGTGTAGGCATTCACACAGTTCTGTATTACCTGGTTGCTTGCTTGTTTACATGGGACTCTCACCTTGCTTGGAGACTGAGTATTTCTTTGTTTATTCTTTACTGTTTGGCTTCAGACAGTATTCAAACCTTGCACTGGACACATGTATATTTAATTTATTTGGGAAATTTTGTCCATTTCTATTGTATTAGTGAATTTATACATGTTAATGTATTTATTCTCAAAATATATTGTTGCTCTTGAGCTGAGGAGGAGAGGATCCTGTCCTGTTACTTCCTTGCATTTTTTTGTCTTTCTGTGTTCAAGAATGTCATCTAGAAGGCACAGGAATCTCAGGAGATAAGTGGCCTTTGCACTTATCTAATATGCCTATTTCTAGCTCCAAGGAGCAGTTTCAGAGTCTGGGCATCTTGTGGGTGGAGTGTGATCTGATTGTAATGAGTTTCCATATTACTTGACAGCTAGACTCTGCCTAGAAGGTGGTGCAAATTGAGGTTTTCCATGGCTTGTGGACTGAAATATGCAAACTTTCATGAGAGTAGTAATGGTTCTCATGGTACAGTGCGGCTTCCATTCTGCTTTCATAGTTGTTACCTGGAGCCTCCCAGCTGCTGTCTGAAACTCCTTTTCAGCTTATTGTGAATAACAGTTTATACAGTATTACCACTGTTCTTTCCAAACTCTTCTAACTGAAAGGTCTAGCCTTTTGCAAATGCTGAGGGACATTCTTGTGCAAGAAATCTTTGGAGTGGAAGACTTGAGTCCAGTAAGATTCAGAATTTGACAAATGTCTATTCAAGTAAGAGTTTCTAAAGAGTAAATAAAGGTCACTCTGGGTTCTGCTCTTATACAGGCTGTCTCTAGCTTTCTACTACACTTTATACCAGAATTTGTGTGTGATAAGATATTAATGGTTTATTTACAAGATGTTGTGTCAGATATGTTAGGTTGTGTAGTAGATTATAATTGTATCTTCTTTTGTTTTACAAAATATTTTGGTTTTTTGTATTTTGTTACTTCCAACTATATAAAACACTTTTCCAGTCATTTTAGTGCTTGATAAGTTTAGGCTTCATTGCCTCTGTACATTTTTCAAATTATTAGTTTCCTAATGCTTATGGCTTTAATTTACCCCCTACTGGTATCTTTAAATGGATTTTTCAGAATTTTGAAAGTGGGCTACTATAGTTGTATTTCGGTATTGCTCCTGACTGACACAGAATTTCTTAAGTAGCCTCCACAATTAAAGGAATGGGAGGTTCAGACAACTTCTACAGCAAGAAGCCAAAGATTCTCTTTAATAAATTTGTACTTGGTTTCTTAGAATGTTTTTGCTTTGATTGTTTCTGGTAATTTGCCTGTTGCTTTTGCAAGTGCTTTTCTCTCTGATGTAACTTAAATATGTTCATTTCAGTATCTGTTCTTCTAATGCAATATACTTACTGTTAAAACATTTGCCTTGTTTAAAAGATAACAGACACAAAACTGACACACTGCATGCCTCTCAGCACCAAAATATCCATAAAGGATAGCTTGAAGAGTTGAGTACACATATTGTATCCATGGATGAATGTATTAATGTATGTTTGCACATTATGTTCCAAATATAATTCAGGCTATTGTTTTAGCTCCAAGTGCCAGAAAACTACAGAACTGTTTTTCTTTGAATTTACAGTTTGAATTTTCCATTGCAGCCTAAAATTGAAGAAGTAGTGATAAAATATCTGCAGTATGTTCATGCATGGACTGTAGCCTATATAACCTTTGAAACATTTAACATTCTGCCACATTTCTGTGGAAAAAGTGTCATTCATGAGGACTGATAAAATCAAGCATTCTTCTTGCAGTTAAACCCCAATGTTATCTGTCCCTCTCCCTCTTGAATCTGTTTTCTGGTAGGTTTTCTTTTTTTCAGTTTCTGACTATATGATTTAGGGGAAATACACAAATATGTTTTAATGTTTCCACAGTACAGAAGACTAGGAAATTTGTGACCAAAGTTTAAAATCTAGTAAAGAGCAGCAGAAGAAAAGGAGATGGAAAAACCCTACCAACGCAATCTCCCAAAAGTTCTTGTCTGTGTATTAAGATTCCAGTTCAGCTAATTCTTAAAAAACCTGCATTATCATTAATTACAGGAATGGTTTCCCGAATCTGTGACTCCATGAATGAAATACTTATATTGCCATGAGTTTTCAATATCATGTAATGGAACATCAGTCCTGATAGACAGTACTATAAAAGTGCAACAATTGCAACTGCCTTTGAAAAACAGTGAAAGAAAACAGAGCCTTTAGGAATAAGAAAATGTTATTCCCTTTTAAGGAGTTTCTGGTGTAGCATATTTATATCTTGGTGGAGTTAAATAAAATCTGATGATTGGATTCCATTCTAGGAATGACAAATCTTCCTAAAATATTTGGACCGAAGAGCTACTGCAGGAGTAACTTAGAGTTGAAATGGAGATGGAGCTTGCCTAATGAAAAGCCTAGGTAATGATGAGGTTTCAGCATGGGTAAATAAAATTTTGTAGCCCGTGTTCCTGTGGTAGTTGAATGCCAGCGATACGAGTGATGTAAAATAATTAATGTTACTATTAAGAGTTGAAATTTAACTTCTGGTTGCTTACTTTTGAGTATAAGACTCCTGGGTTGATCTTGTGTTTATCTATATAAGATACCTGGAATTTCACATTTGTTACTGTGTTGTAACAAAATTATAAGCCTGAAGTTTCTCATTCATGTTGGACCACATTTTGAGGATTGCAGTGAAAGCTACAGGTATCGTTATAATATGTAGTAGCTTATGCTAATTATTCCAAATCAGAGATTGGTAAGGATGCTGTACTGTTGCAAAGTACAAAAACTTGAACGTCAGTCTTAAAATTGTCACAAAACAGCAATAGAAAACAGCTGAGATGCTTTGGTGGGCAGCAGAGGAAATGCTATTAGGTGTCAAGAAGTTGGTATGTCTTGCTGCTTTTTTGAATTGTGTGCTTTAAAGGGATTTGGCATTTAGCTACATTATCTGCATTGTAATAGCTGGTAATAGAGATACTTCCTTAAAACAAGGATCCTGTGTGATCTTCCAGGGGATTTGGAACTACTCAGATGACATGGTGATTTTTAACAAAAAAAGTTGAAACTGTTTATGTACTATAACTTTCCATTACTAAGGCAGCTAACATTTACTGGATAATAATGTTTGTGTGATATTTAAGAGTCTTAATTCTCCATGCCTTTCTAAAAATTAAACTGGCTGCAAGACAATATGTGACATGATGGATATATTCCTTTTTGGATTAGAAAAGCATATCATATGGATAAATGGTGTATGTATTTGGACCAAGAGAAGAATGTATAATATGCTGAGCATTGTCAAATTAATTTTTCTTCAGAGATGAAAATAATGGGGTTCAGCCTGTTCATTAAAAGATATGGTAAATGGACCATGAGAGAATCATTATTAGACAGCAAAAGTGTAAATTACCTTTAAAAATATGTGGGCCTATGTAAACTAGTTGAGAGATAATACATTGAAAGAAGACCTTGAGATTATAGAGGGAATGTAGTTTTAATTTTGTGAATGGCAAGAATTCTTGTATGAACTGTTCATATGTCTGCAAAGAGGAGATTTGCTCCTTGCACAAAGGTCACTCTGTGTTTTCTGATCTAATGCTGAAGGATAAACAGCAGTGAAGGTGTAGTCCTGGAGCTGAAGAAAATTTGCTTGAAAGATCAAAGATAGAAACAACTTCAATCACATTTTTTACTATTTAACACTTAAATGGCTCTCCATTTTTTAAGTGTAATGATGGATATTGTAAATTATAATAAATGTAATTACATGACAATATCACTAATGTCTGTTGTTGACTTCATCCATATTACAGCAAAATCCAAAGAAACTAATTATGCTCATCATATCCCTGTTGTGCTTGATGTCATGTGCACATGTGTAGTGAAAAGCTGGTTTGTGCCTTTTCCCCTTCTTCCAATTCTGTTTGCAACTGAAGAAAGATAAAAAGGGGTAAGCTAAAAAAATAAATGGGGACATAAAACCTGGGGCTCCAAATGGCTTAATGCCTGCAACCACAAAAAGGTCTCAGTCCTCACCATTCTTTAAAAAAGGGAGACATGTGAGCAGTCCTTGTGGCTGGGTAAATACCCATACTTAAATACCCATATTTAAAGGTATGGGCATTTGTGTCTCCTCTTTTCAGATTTTGTAGTGGGAAGAATCTTGTGCTCTCCACTAATAGCAGCTTGTCAGCATAAAACTTGTTTAAAATGTGACCAGCAAAGGCCAATAATTATTATGCAATATAATGCAATATGATGCTTGTGATGCAATGTAAGCTTAAGAGACTACTTAATGTAACTTTTGTTTTATTTTTGTAAAGAATAAGCTCTCTATATTAATTCATATTACCCTACAGGTTTATGGACCTGACATCTGTACTCTAGTCCTTAAAATTAGAAGGCATGGTTGCCTGGAAAAGTGACAATATTGGTCTTGGTTTCTATATTTTTGGAACTTTCCCTTCCTATACATAATATTTTTGAATTCTTTTGGAATGTATATCTATTCAGAGTGGAAAACTTTATTTATTCCAGACATGAGTTAATGAGTTCCTTATTTCCACATAACTTTCCTGTATTGAAAATCTTGGGAGCCAGGATCTTTGTTTGTTTGTTCTTCTAAAAGAAGTCAGTCCCAACCACCAGCTCTAGTTCTAAGTACTTTTTTGTAGCTGAATATCTTCTGTCAGATTACCTCCTTTTTTTTTTTTTATGGCTTAACTCCCTTGTAAGTTTTCATTTAGTTTTGTTCTTTTATTTTTTAATTTGTAATTTGTTGGAGAGATGATGAGCGTCAATTTTACACACACAGACTTATAAATACATGCTTCAGATTGTGATTTTGCTCAAAAATATACACAGACTGAAACGTGGACATAGAAAAGGAGTTAATTTAACTTGTCTCCAAGCAGATAATGAAATCTTTTGTTACAATAAACATAGAGAGATCATTATGACACCATATTTAAAATAATCACTTATTTCTCACTGGAAGTGATGAGTCTTAGTTATTTTAAAACTTTGCCAAGCTAATCCTTTTATGTTCATAGTATCATGCTTACTTTGTATTTGCTTGAGATTGTTTGTGATGATTCAGGTAGAGCCTGAAGTATGAGACTTGGGGAAGGAGTTCTGCTGATGCAGAACTGTTTTTCAGCAATAGCTCTACAGCTGGTTAGAATTTCTAATTTGGAGCAGATCTTTCCCATCTTTCAGCTGATTAAAGGCATACTTGGTTTGGAATCGGGAAAGAGTGTTTTTTAATAAGTGATTAACAGGCAGTGTTAATTTTTCTAGAAGTTTCAATGATGGGACCAGTTACTGTTTAGGAGGATGCTATAGAGCTTGCATGGTAAATTGCTTTCTGTCCTAGCCTTTCCTCCTGGGATTCCAGAGTGAATGTTTCAAGTCCTGCTCTAGCTCCTGCTGCCAATGGCACTTGAGTTGCTCCTACAAAGCAAGGAATGGGAGCCATAACACCACCTTATACCTTGTGTGCATTTGTGCAAAGATGCAGTTTCATAATCTCTATAAATGAAAGTTTCCCTGCTGTTGTAAGGAGGTGTTGGCCCTGGTCACATGTTCCTGCCATCTCCCTTGTGCTTGGACTACTATTTATGTAGTTATCTAGAGGAAACTTAAAAATAATCTGGAAAGAGAAGTTATTAAAATGCAATGGCTGAGGTGTGAAAAATGAAAAGCCTGGAGGTCAGAACCCCACTTTTTTTGTGGCAGAATGGCACCACATTCTGACTTCACCATGGTAGAGCACTTCTCACTGTTGACAGCTAAATTTCCTCTTGGGCTGAGCCCATCAGAACAAGCCTCTTGCTGCTACCTGATGTGTTGTTAGCAGGTGACTGCAAGGATGATGAAGGAACTTTGAGACTGTAAAATCGGCCTTGCAAAGGTTAGAGCATGGGATTAGAGTTGCTCTGCCATGCTGTGCATGTGCTCTGGATACATTTGTGCTGTGATGCAGTTGTGGTCTCTCCTTGTCTCTTTGCATCTCTTCTTTGGTGCAGGAGGTGAAATGTAGCCCTTTGTATATACTTATGGAGGCTTTTTTACTGCTTATATAAAGGTATATTCTACCTTTATAATAATATAAAGGTATATTCTACCTTTAAGGATTTTTTTCTGTAGCTTTGAGGAACATGTAGTTGCACGCACTTTTCAGCATTCAATTTGCAAGTGAAAACCCAGTTTAGTAGGAATTTTGAGGCAATCCTAGCTCAGCAGATAAACTGGATATTGGGTTTCTGGAACTTGTTGCATTTCACCATTTTTATGTAACTTAGCTGAGCTATTAAAATAGAAAAAATTTCTAGGGTACTGTGGTCTTATTTACTATCTTATGCAATTCTGAGACATCAGTTTGCATCCAAATGAAGCATATGAAAAATTTTATAGTTTTTTAGTTTCATTCATCTCTTACCTTTGAAAAGAAAGAAATATCAACTTTTCCAGAAAGATTGCTTTAATTTAACAGGCTGATTCCCTCTACAGGCTAAAATTTTGAAATTTAGGGTCTGTAGCTGTTTAAGCATGCTTAATTCCAAGCACATGCTTATTTACAGGATCCAGATTTGTTTGTCTAATTACTTTATAGCATGAGTGAAGCCAGACTGTCCAACTCTCAGGCCCATCTGTTGGGAAGGGGAAGGAGGAACTTGACTGTCTCTGTTCCAAAAAGCTGTTTCACCCACAGTCACCAGATAAAATTTGTTTCAGATTCAGAGTTGGTGGTATTCAGAATACATGGTAGATGCTTTTGTCATAATATATTATCCTGAGCTCAGAAGAGTTGTGGTTCATAGAAGCAGCACCACAAGGATGTCTCATGGATTGCTTCATTTTAAGTGCCTGTAAATTCTCTGATACTACATATTGAAATAATTTATTGACTTGTTTTATTTATGACATTGAGATAGTGAGAGGTTGTTGTTCCAAAGCTGTAGCATTTTGAGTGATGTAATATTGTCTGTCCATCACGTTTTGTTCCACAAGTTTAAATGTGCCAAATTCCACTGTTGCTTCCTCATGCTAGCCAAGAAGTGTAACTTACACATACTTTGAAAATAATTTGAAACTTTTATAATATTCAGTGGTGTTTATTATCACATGTAATTCTTTGCCTTCTGTGGAAAAATAAAATTAAATAGCCAAATCTGCAGTTTCATTCATGTCAGAATATGTGTGAGTAGAAACAGGGCTTCGTGGAAAACTCCAAATTTGTATATTTGAGTATAAAAATCCTATTTCTTAAAGGAAAAATATTATTCCGAGTTATATCTTTAACTTTGGCTACAAAAGCACTTTAACGTTTTTCTTAGTTTTATGTGAACATCCGCATTTAAGAGGACAACATATTCACATGCATTTCTGCCCATAATATCTAATGTAAACTTCATATAACTAGAGGAAAAAGAGAAACTGGAGGGAGAGCTATGTACATTGACTGTTAAAACATGTAGGAAAAAAAAAAATATTTTCTGGGAGTGATTTCCAAAGGGAAAAAAAAATTGAATTTTTCATTTACTTAAATTTAGTGTAGTAGGCCTCTCTTGGTGGGCAGCTGTAAAAGCTAGTTATCTTTCATTACGGGGTAATTAATCCACAGTTTTCTCCAGGGAACTGTCTGTAAGATTTAAATAAGAACATCTTCCATTAGTAATACCATGAATCTTTGCAAAAAGTTGCATGTAGTAAAGGAGACAAGGCAGAGTGTGCTTTGCAGGATTCCATGGAATGGTATCTTTGCTGTGACTGTGTTGTCTGATGTTGTCCCATATGTGCACTGGCGCTTGCTCAGCTCATGAGAGGGCATCACAGAAGTGCTCCCTTACCATCCTCTCTAAGATTGCAGCTGCTTCTCCCAACTTCTTCCATGCCTGTGCTGATGTAGGGAGTTTCCTCTTGTCCCTGCCTGCCCTCCAGCTGTGTTTGCCGTGCTGTATCCTGTGTTGACCTAAGACAATTGGTTAAGCTTGCCTTTCAGAGATGGGAACCTTTGGGTTTTTTTTTTTTAACAATTGATCTAATGGTTGTCACATGTTTGCAAAGCTAAGGAGCAGCGTACTTTAGTACAGATATAGAAATAAATGGCTAGAGACATCAGTACCAGTTATTAGAGAAGGAAGATCAGTATGACAAGGCTCTGCTTTCTCTTAAGGAAATGGATGTTGTGGGATTCAGTGGGAAGATACCACATCCGTTTATCTCAGACAAAGTACGTGGGTCTTGTCTATTTTGTGACAAGGTTTGTGCCAGGTTCTCTCTCCTTTTAGTTGCTGTCCCTGTCCAGAGATTATGATCTTCCTGACACACTTCACCTAGCTCTGTGGAGTAAATAACTTTAGAAGGGAACACTGGAGACTAGTCCCTTTCTTGAAGTGGCATCAGCTGGAATGGTTGCTTAGGTTTATATCCAATTGAGTTTGGAATATCTGTAAGGATGGAAACTCCACAGCCTCTCTCAGCTATGCATTCCTGTGTTTGATCAACATCTTCCAGTACTCCTTGCCTTTCTAGATTGCAGCTATCTCACATGTGACTTGTCTCATTGCCATGGCCATGACAGTACCTCTGTAATTCCCAGTTTTTCCCTGCTAGTGACTGCCATAGGCATTTCTGGTCACAAATGTAGTTTTCAGTCAGCCTCTACCTTTTCTGCATACTTTCCCCCATGTACCCTGTTAAATGTCTGGTGACAGTGTGTTTGTTGGCAGTTGTCCCTTCTGCTGTTAACCCTTCTTGGGACTGTCCCTCAAAATCCTCCAAGCACCCTCTGCCCCTTTAGCTGTTTTTAGCTCATATGGTTCCCAAACTGATGGCTGCACAGCTGCTCCTGGGGGTGTGAGAGTCAGGAGGGATTGGGCCCTGGGGTGCAGGTACTGACTTTGTGGCTCACTGCTCTGTGACAGTTACTGTGACCTATGGGACACCATCCCACCTGGGGTTTTATAATGGTTTTATGCTTGAGAGGCTATTGCCCCAGTCCTATCCTTCCCTTACTTGTGTGGTGTTTTGTGTTTTTTTAGTAATTGCAGGGTCAGTATATCCTGGCTTTGGTAGAAGACAGTCTGTTGGTTTAGTGAATTAAACCTGGTTTGGTGCGGCGATGATGAACAAACAAAACCACAAACAAATGTGTGCCCATGCATATTTAATTATTGATATTTACTGCTTCTCTGGTTCTTAAATAATTGTGATTAACATAACAGACAACATGATACTTATTTTTTTCATAAATATGCCTATCATGTGTCAGAAATTAAATTTAATGCTGTTTAATTGCTCTCTTCTTCTGGGAAAATAACTCCAGTTTACTAACAAGATGTAGATGCTTCCACTTTTGTGAAGTGGACTTGATGGTTTGTTCTGCATCTTCCAGTGTAGCTCAGGGAGTCTTTATAAACTCTCTGGAGATCTTCAAACATATAGACTTCATAGACTCTCTGGAGGTCTTCGAACAATCTTTATCAAATGTTTGATGATGACTATTTAGAACTGGGTTAGGGCAGTAGGCTTTTAACAGTCTTGGTTTTATCAAGAATGTTGCTTATTCAATGTCTTTGTCTGTTATAATGTTTGAGAAATGACTCTTTTTCAATCTAGTTATTAGAGAAGATAATTCTAGGGTCACTTACTTTCCTGGCTGTCAACACCAGGGTTCTTTATGCTTAAATCATCAGTAAATTCAGGGTTGTGTGAGCTTGGACAGTCATCATAAGTTTTCATTTGGTTTTTGAATGTGCAGTATAAATATCATTATAGTCACCTAACTCTGAAAGCATTTTAGAATGTTTGGAAAAATACCAGACAGTTTTTTTTTTCAACACGCAGGCATACAATTAATACCCTTTGACTGCTAGCTCAATGTAACATCTCAGTAACACAGTGCTAATTTTTCATTACTCATTCACTTCTAAATATATTCTTATGTTTTGATTATTGATTTTGCCTCCCCTTTGAAAAACACAAGGTATGGTCTTGCAAAGTGCACTTACTGATCAACCTATATGTTTGTGTTCTCTATTAATTTGCAAAGCTTCACGTGCAGCTTTAGGACAGGAGAAATAGTATGGCTGTATTAAGAGTATGCCTTGTGTCTGTGCATATTCTTCATTTGCTCTGACATTGGAGTTTTTGAACTGTTTGTTATTCTGCTTGTTTTCCCCACTGAATTTCAGTTTGCTACAGAAAATTTTGTAGATGCCATAAACTTGGGTCCTTGGTAATGTGAGATATTGCTTTGGCTAGAATGATGCTCCCCTGGTTTTCCCCCTCATCATTGTCCTGTTTTTTTCTCCATGACTGCCTGGTTTTAATTTAGACTAATGTATATTTTTTGTTAAACATCTCATTGAGTATTTTCTGCCAAGCTGAAGGCTTTTTCCAGACCAAAAGCCAAATGGCCTAGAAAATAAAGTTCTGCTAACTTTCTCTGCTATATTCAGTGCAGTAATTCCAAGTGCTTTCCCCCTCCAAACAAATTAAAAATATGTAGCTTGAATCCTAATTTTCGACAAAGAACTAATACAGTCCAAGAGTAAATAGTACTTGATAGTGTTTTTTTTTTTTGTGAAACAAAGTAGTTAATAGATTTTGCTAGTTGTGGCTCAAATGTATTCTTTAATTGATAAGATGGGATACTTATCAATCGATAAGCAGGGACTCCTTCTTACCTTGCTAGAATATTCAGGCTGGATTTGTGCAACACTGGCATATTATATTTTAAACTAAATTTGAATTAATGATTAAACAAATGCTGCTTTTACATCAGGCGAAATCTTGTGTGGTCATGCAACTGGTGGAACTATTTTGTGTTGCATGAAAAATGAAATGGTCTTCCTGAGGCTGGATGATCGGGAAGATTAAGATTACACTAGGGTTTGCCGTTTCCTTTGCGCATACCTGATTTCTTCTCTTTATCTTCCTGTAATCAGCAGCTATATCCATTGCCAGGATCTAATTGAACTTAATGAAGAAAGAGGTTCTGCTGTTAATCTTCTGCATTTTCTGCTCTTTGTGCTGCTCACGGTGCTAAAAAGAGATGAGTTAACATAAACCTGAGTAGGCTGTTTAACCTTCTTTCTCTTCTGGAAATGTAGATGCAATAACATTTGCAGCTGAAAAGGCTCATTCGCAGTTTCTAATGTTTAAGGATGCAAATGAAGCATTTTGTCTTTTCTGTCGCCTGGAGGTGTTAAGCAAGGAAACAGAAAGAGGTTTCTAGGATTAGTTCCACAGATTTCTTTTATCATGTAAAAATCAAGGGTGATTTCAATGCCATGAAGTGAAGAAAAGCAATATGGAAACCATCCAGGGAAAATTCTTAAGTTTAGTTTGTTTCTCCCTAAATTTTCTGGGCATTCCTTACTATTGATATAGGTGACTACTCAAAACTCTTTCGAGCATACCAAGGCTAAGTTTCGGTGCCTCGGGTGCTGTCTGTGTAGTACATATATGGTGAAGTAGTTAATCACTTACAGTGGCGTGTCATGCAAACTCCTGTATGTTCAAATTTTATAGTTTGTACATGAGAAATGCTTCTGAACTGAGTTAATTCAATATTGCATTTAAGTTCTGGACAAACATATAATATATAGACCATCTAAAGCCTTAAATAGTTTTAAAGTGAAATTATCAAGTAAGACTTCAGGTTGAAGATCCAAAGTGAAAACTTGTAAGTATAGAGCCACAGAGGTAGTACTTGTGCTTTGAGTCCTTGGAAAAAGCTGGCTCTGTGTCTTTTCACTTGCAAAGGTTTGATTGGAAGCTATGTCTTCCACTTACAATATACACTATGAACTTTTTGGTAAAGGAGAGTTTTTAATTTCAAAATGTAGAATTAAATCAATGTAAGCACATTTACCCTTTCTATGTATAATCTGTGATAATAATAGTTCACAACTTATATCTTGTTAAGGATGTTGTCTACGGATCACTATGGTTCTTAGTTTTGACTTTGTAATTTTACCACTTCTGTGGAATTAGAGGAGATGACTTTAAAGTTTATTAAAAAAACGATTTTTCATGTGGCATTATTACTTAAGGTGGTGCTGACTGTTTAGAGTTACTCTGGCCACTCCCTGGTATTTATGCAGAAGGCATAAACCTGTGTACCTTTTCTGTGGGGTACACCTTTTTTGGACACTGGAGTTTAGTTGCTTTAGGTTGTTTATACTGGCTTGGCAACTGTGCCTTTTGTTTAAGCTGAGCTTTAGATTAGTATAACAAATTGAGTCCTCTCTTTCCACCTCCAGTATTTGAATATACATATACTACATTTTAAGTAGCATAATTATGCCTATCTCTCTATATATTATAAATAGCTATATGCTGTGCTTGCATTCTATTCCTAGCCTACTTTAAGGAAGGCATGTTTGGGACCTGGATAAGACTTTTTTTATTTCGTCCTGCAGAAGTTTGTCTGGTCCTTCTCGTAACTGATTAATGGATTTTCATGCCTCTGAATATTTAAAACTATGGAGACAGGCATTAACAGACTCATGCCAGAGTTAAATAAACCAGTTAATATTTCTTAGAAGGAGAGTTTAATGGGAGTATATTAACACATCTCCCTCCCTATGGTAAAGGTTAAACATCAAAACTGGCATCAATTGGCTTATTTTCAAGTAAACGAGTGTATTCTAGTTTTCATTTTTTTTTGGGTATTGCTGCCCAGCAATTTCCTTGTGGTTGAAAAATGCTTTAGTGTTCTTTAAATTCAGTTTTAAGAAGTAAGACAAACTTCTTGCAGCTGTATTCAATTTTAGGTAAAGCCTTTTTTTTTTCTGCTAGCTTTTTCTTTTCAAAGGAAACACTTCCAATGTATTACTTACTCTTGCAGTACATGCTCCTGGTTTGAGACAGTGAATAAGATATTTAAAGTAGCAATGTAGTGTCACAGGTAGTGACATAGCTTGTGTGGGGGTTCTGACTTCTACATTGTAGTGTGTTTTGGAGCCAAGTAACAGTTCTGATTTTGAAGCAGAATTTGGAAGAAGCCATGAGACCTGACAGGCTGGGCAGCACAGTTCTTTATTACCACCTTCCTCTGAAAGTTACCTCAGGCACTGTTACTTTGCCAACTGCCAATATATATTTTGCTTTTGAGGCCACTTCCTGTCACAGTGTGGTACACTGTGCTTGTGCTTCTGAAGCTCAAGGTGATTGTAGTAATCCATCTCCTTCCAAAGACCTCTAACAACACAAAAGCCAAACCTCTGCAGAAATAACTGTAGTAGTCAAAGGCAGGCGTAGAGAGCAGAATGATGCTACAGTCCTTCCCTCTTGCATATTTATGGTTTTCCTTACATCACATACTGTCTTCACTGGGCTATAAGCTGTACAGAAAGCTTAAATTTACTTCAGCATGGCTCATCTTGTAAAAATATTTGTTCTAATGAAGGATGCTACTTGTATGTGTTGTCTTTTCTATTGTGTGTGTTGGTGTAAATGTGTGTGCATTGTAAAGATACTTTGTCTTCAGAAGTTCTGCTTATTTAATTATAAACAAGATTGGAAGAAACTTTTCTTCACTGAACTGCTGGAGAGTTACTGCTCTTGGTGATCCATGACAATACCTAGGCTTTTTACTGATTCAGGCCCTTTGCAGCTTAAAATTAAACATCAGAGAATTAAATTTTCCATTTATTGGTACTGAATTTGCAGGTTGATGCCTGCACAAATCATTGGCCACTCCTGTGTATGCTCTTAATTCTGAGCCTTCAAGACAGCAGCAACAGGGCCAAAAAATTGGAGCTGATAGGTCATGTCTGTGCAGAAGGCTTCAGGATGTTTTTTCATGGCCACCACATTGTATTGTAGAGTATTTTACCAGTTCAGTATTTCCTAAGTTATTGAGTGGATGCTTCTTATTATATATTCTTATAGTAGATTTCCTTGAGGAATTTCTTCCCAATGTTGAATGGACAGTTCCTGAATTCTGAAGTGTTTTATGTACCTGCCTTTTTCAACTGATGTCAGTGTGCTAGTGTTAGTGGATTTTTTTCTCCCCTTTTTCCCTGCTAGTACTCCTGAATCTTGTCTGACTTTGGATGTTTCATCTGGATTTTTCTGTTCTGCTTGGTTTTTTCCTAGATTGTTTGTTCCACTGTTGGACCTTCCTTTTGCTGCCAGCTCAGCTTTTCAGCCCTGCATTTAGCTCATGTGACTTAGAGGCTTTTTGGCTCAGCTGTCTATTCCAGTCATCTTTGAGGTGTGCTGCTTATCTGCTCTGCTTTGTATGTGTCTGCAGGCATCTGCACATTCAGGTTTGTGTCCTTCTGGTGATCTGTGAGCTGTATGTGGGGGATTGTGTTTGTGGATGATCCCAATTTTTCTGGAACACTGTGAATACCAGACTACTTGTGCCTGTTCCCTTCTCCTTTGTGTCTGCCTCCTTGACTGGTTGTGTGGCAAGAGCATACAATGGTGAAAGAATTAATCAGCTGCATGTAAGAATTTAATGGAAACCCTTTCTAGTTTCTCCTGTAAAGAAAACTTGTGGGTTAAAACAGACTCTGGAAAACCAGACTTATCATAAAGTTTCTACTGAAGTTCATATCTGTGGACCCTCCTTCATAATCTTACTCACCAATAAATTCTTCAGTAAGCGTGGTAACTTGTGCTGCCCACACTTGCTGATCTTGCTGTTACCTCACTACTACAGAATCTTGTTTCTGTTTCTCTTCTGCCCTTAAGTTGTTGGAGTACTTGAAACTATATGTCCAGAGTTGTTTTTAGCAGTGGCTTTGATGCTTCAAATTTCAGCCATTCTGTGACTCAGAGAAGCATCATGTTTGTTTTCTAAAAGCAACCTTAAAACAGTAGTGCCGATTTGACAAGAAGAGCAGGTCAATATGGCAGCATGCAGCCACCCTCCAGAGTACCTCAGAGTTTGAGGATGTGCCATCCTCCCAAAGAAGGTTCTTGTTCCCAGTTGTATGCACCAGCAGCTCATGGTCCTTCCTTCAGTGCCCATAAAGCTTCTCTGTTTAGCTCATTTTGTCTCATGAAAGTGATGGAAAACGTTTCTTACACAAGAAATAGACCATTGTCTGCCATGTTGGTCAGCTGAGGAGTGTTTAAGCCAGCCTTTAGAGAAGGGGGGTAGATAGGACTGTGGGCAGGCATGTGCAAGAGGGGAAGGAGAGAGGATGAGGGAAGAGGAACTTGGTTGGTTGCCTCAGTTACTTGAGGGCTGTTACTGTCTTCTGTAAATATCACCCTGAGTTGAAAATATCCTATGTAAGTCTGAATTTGAGAACCTATGATTCAGTGGCAGCATGCAATAGATTGTTTGGGTTCTCCTGTAAAGTTTCCTGAACTTGTTTAAAACCAGCTCTGTGTTCACATAAAAAAGCTTATTTTCAATAAAGCAGAGCAGCTACAAATGCTCTTGAGATCTCTCTAGCCTTTCAGCCATTTCTTCCTGAGCGATGAGAAATACTTCCCTCAAACTACTCATTTCAGGTCCTAGGGAATGAACAAGAACAAAGCCTGCATTATTGTCACTGCTTCTGTGTGGAAAGATAACTGTAGGGTCTCTTGCACCTGGAAGCAGCTGGGCGCTTGGAGTATGCTTTGCCACATAAGCATGCTGTGAGTGGAAAAATCCCCTCATCCAATGGTCCTGAAAGAGGAAACACAAGATTCTTGATAGCACTGTTTTCTACATGGCATATCTCCTTGTTGGTTGAAGCTGCTCCTCTTAAGCTGATATTAACATGCAGATTCAAGTATCTTGGCTCAAATGAGGACACCAAAAACTGTTTAATTGTCCATAACTAACATAGTAAAAGACAGAGGATAAGTTTTAGTATCATTTGTTTTGTCTAAGGCTGAGTTGGAACTGTTCAATCATTTCCTGCAGCTCCAGGAGGCCTAGCAGTGAGTTGGCTGCTTTGCCACAGATTCATAAGCCCACAGAAGAGTATATGTTGCCAAGTATATGTGTGTAAAAGTTGCTTATGCAGGTTCCCCTCCTTCATGCTTTCTATCTTTAGTTCTGCTTAGGCTGTCACTGAGACTGAATCCACTACTGACTGTATAATACACTAATTGTGAATGTCTACATTCATAATTTCCAGGAGGAGGAGATGCAAAGGGAACTCCCCTTCTAGATGGTCTCTTTAATTACCTCAGGAGTTTATCAGATGGGCAGGTCCTTTCCAGATGTTGAGAGTATGATGACTTACAGTAACATAGGTCTGTTTGGCCCACTCTGTTCCCAGAGCAGTCAGATGTTTGACAGACTGTGTGACTGTGATGGTCACAACTCAATCAGGAACTTCTCAAAAGGATTTTCCAAATCTTGCCTTTGCTTTGTACTTTGACACTATGTTTAGTTTTTGCTATATTAGCTGCATTCTCTGAGGGTAGACTAAGGCTTTTGTCTGGCATAAAAGAGCCAACCACCAAACCAAAAGGAAGGGAGAATAAACTGCTCGCAGTTCTTATGGCATGACTATTAGACCTGTTGTTACTGCTTTCAAAAATAGTGGGCTGTTGGGGAAAACTCTTCAATATCTGATACTTAAAAGAACTAAAAATTAACTTTTTTGCATGAATTTTTTATGAACTTGTTCTTCTATAAAATATTCATTATTATTTGCCTGTACCTTTCATTTTGCAAAGTAGAGCAGTGATACACAGATATCACAGGCATGTTTCTAAACAAAGTGCTGGTGCATGTTTATGGTGAAACTTTTGATGTGTTTTCTGTGGCCAGATAATTAGTCTTCAAGGCTGAAATATGCTGCTGGATGCGTGGAGGAGTAACAGAAGTTTTGGAAGAACTTGTTTGATATGCAGTGTGTAAGCTTGTATATGTACAGCAGAGGTTTTAGTACTTGTTGCCACACTGACAAGTCTGTGTGTGAACAAATTGGTAAATCTTTGTGGGAGCTGAAGATGTTGCCACTGCATTCTTTCATATGGTCTGGTTTTGGTATTTTCAGTATCGGGCAGTAGGCAGTAGACTTTTGAATGGATTGTTTAATACATTTTGTGAGTGTGGATGATGAAGAACCTGGGGCACTTTTCTGGTGATGAGCAGAGAAACTGGCAGAGGGCTTGAGCAAGCATCTTTGAGTGATGAGGTATTAAGTTGCTGTAGCAAGACTTGCAAGACTTTGTCAGCTTACGGCACTGCTAAACAAAGTCTTTTTTAATGTGCTTAACTAAAGTTAGTTATGAGTCATGTCAGAGAATGCACAACTTTCCAGTGTAAGAGATGGTTAGACACACTGCCTGGAGACCAGCAGAACCTCCTAGGTTTGTTAAATGATTTTTGATTTATGTATGTTGAAGAATGCAGAATCATATGTTTTAGGTGTCCTTTGATATCATATTGAATTAGACTATTTAGTTTCAGATTGTTGATGGGGAAATAACTGGCTGTGGTGACTGCCCCAGGTGACTGATGTTATGAGGGAATAGCTGGTTGTACTGTGCTGCTGCTTATTCACCATGGAAGAGCTGATCTGTGTAAGGTACAAAGCTTTGAAGCAATTAAAGCCAAAAGCTGCATATGTAGACAAGTGCAGTAAATTCTGACCTATGAAAAGTATACATTAAAAAAACCCCAAAGATACAGGTTGCAACAGGTGATATTTGCACTAGAGTAATGTGAATATGCTACACATCATCTGTTACTTAATTTTTAGTAAGTATTATAGGCTGTGTCCATGTGGAATGTTACAGCTCTACAGGATTCATGTAGCAAATATATTGGATGCAGAGATTAATTTCTTGAAATGGCCTGCAGTGTTCCTTCTTAGGTGGTTCATTAATCTTTCCTGAATGGTACTGTTCTCTTCTTATCCAGCTATCTGGGCAGGAGCAGGGAGTGAACTGGGCACTTTGGAAGTCCATACCACAAATCAGTGAGATGAGACAGTAGGTCAAGCCTGATGTACCCTGTGGGCACTTGGCTGGAAAGGTGCATGCTTGCTGATGCCATCAATGTAATTTTTATCCTCCCCTGTGACCTCCAGTTTGAATGAAGATTTTTCATTTTCTGTCAGAACAAATAGGAGAGAAGAGAAATACTGTAAGAACATGGAAGTAGGCTGCAAGCTAGAAGTCTGGGATGGTCTGTTATGGCAGCAAAAGTTTTGAACCTGATATCTTGACCTCTGGAGATCTCATGTTTTTGATGGTAAACTCGGAGAAGAAAGTGAGGAGAGGAAACAATACGTGGTGAAGTTTGAAGTGGTATTGGTCAGGATGCAAATGCCAGTATTGTGGCAGAAACTGTGGAAACAAGGTATGTCCAGGTTAGAAGTGTGATACAAGAGGGACAGTGTAATCTCCACTTGTCAAGTGTGTAAGTGATCCTTTTCCACAAGGTTTATTGTGATTGGGATACAGTCTGATGATAGAACTCTGCCCTGCCGCTAGGTGTATGCAGGTACCAATTTCTGCCTCTTGTTAAGAGAGGAAGAAGTATGAGTTTTCAGGTTGTTTCTGAAACAGTCAGCTCCAAACTTTGTGTCACTGTGGTTTCATGCATCAACTCCTTGCTTTGTTTCACTTCTCCTTTAAAAAGTGGATTTCTTCAAGTGCCAAAGGATCTGAGCACTACTTAATTATGGATCTGCATCCTTGTTTTGGTCCTCCTCTCTCTTCCTTCTTTGTATTACAGTCTTCCCAACTTTCTAAGACAGCTGTTAATCAAGTTGTTAATTCCTGAGTTGCTAAGCTAAGAATCCCAATGCAGTAGAGAATAGGTAGGCAGAGATAAATCCCCAGATGGTTCATTGTGAGTCAAAGCTAACAGTTCTTTGATGTAGCAGAACTGATGCTCTGCATTTGGTTTGGGTGTCCTTGCACTGAGCTTCCTTGTGTGTCTGTAATACTCACCTGTCTTTTCTGGGTGATCTTTATTTCCCTGTTAGCTGGGATGGTATGAAATAATCTACACAGAGCTGCTGCTGGCACACTGGTCCTGCTAGGAGGCTGCTGACAGTGCAAATGGTGACTCCCAAGCATGTTGAGATATCTTGGCTCTTACAAGATCACAAAGAGGAGGATGTTTCCCAGCTTAATCGTATTTTTCCTATGTTCTGGGATTGGATGATATACTTCCATCATGTAAATACACACAGCTTCAACAGATGACTTTTTGTCGTTAGTGACTGTAACTATATGGTTTGTGTAGCATAAGTATGTGTCAGAAAGACAAAATACTAAGGCTTGAATTGTGATATAAGAAACTGCTGTTTACCATTTTGCTAGAAGTGGTATTAAGTTAGCTGCCCATTGGCTTAGAAACAAGTTGGTTTTAGACATTTTACAGATGTCTTAGAACTGGGGAGAAGAAAATAAATGTAACTTGGAAAAATTGTGCAAGGCTTGACTTTTTAAAAAAAAAAATTTTGTTTCATCCTTACCCCTCTTTCTTCTTCTCTTTCTTCATCCAGTACAAAAGATATAAAGTTACCTGAAACACATGTGTACTTGCTATTGAATCAGTAACTTTCAGGGAACAGTTCTGATAGAATTGTCTTTAACTTAATGTAGTACTGACCTGGAGAAGTTTGAAGGAATGCCTCTGAATAACCTCACTGAAGTCTATTGTAGGCATAGAGAAACAGGAGGAAGAAACATGCAGCTCAATGTTTTACCTACATATTGATGTTGAAGTATTAGAACATTTTATGTTAACTGCTTTCCACGTTATTATTGGAGAAGAGTTGCCTGAAAGAATGAGGAAATGTTATTTCACTTATTGCTTTATTTTCAAGGTCTTTTATCTGTTGAGTTAAAGACTGCATTTTCATTGTGGTGTTTCATTGAGGTTTGATTTTAGGAATGCATACTAAACAAAATTTTAAGGGGTGTTATCATTTGGCAAGTGCATCTTTGTAAATCACTTTTGGTTATTTCAACAGTGAATTAACAAACCTCTGTTTTCTGAAGGGATATTTTTAACTTCCAGGCTGGAGTACTTGCAGCTATTTTTCTCTGGCCTGGCTTTTGATTTATACAAATGCTAATTATAGGGCTTTGAATCTGTGTGTATACATAGTTTCACAAGGTCATACACATTTTTAATGAACTGTCTGAAATATTTATATATTGCTCTGTTGTTATGTAAAGAGATCACTGCCTTATAAGTCTTGTACTAGCTCAAAAAGAGAAAAAAGTTAATAGTAATATCTGTGTATGAAAAAGCTGATTTTTATTTTTGTCTCTTGAAGTTTTGTCTTCATTGTCTTTGCAGGCATCAGAAGGTGTCACCTTCATTGGACCTGACACACATGCTATTCAAGCTATGGGAGACAAGATTGAAAGCAAATTGTTAGCCAAGAATGCAAAGGTCAACACGATCCCTGGCTTTGATGGAGTAGTCAAGGTGAGAAATCATTTAATTACTGTCTGCCCACTGTAGGAACAGCGTCTAAATCAAAGTATACCTATTGAAGGTCTGATGCAGAATCTAATTATAATTTCCTCTTCTTTTTCAGTAAAATGTAATTAAAAATGAAGTACAGATTTTAACTAACAGGAGAGCTTTAGAGAAGAGGAGAAAGTCCTTGATAATAAATGATGTTATTAGGAGTTCTTCAGTGGAGTCTCTAAAACTACTTTGCTTTAAATTTAACATGAAGGCAGGTAGATGTGTAAAATGTTAGGTGTGGGTTTGACTTATTTGCACATCTTTACATTTCTCAGGTCTTCTTGTTGGCCAAGATCTTGACAGCTCTAAGTGAAGTGAAGTTTGTTAAACTGTGTGAAGTTTCCATTTTGTGGTCTGTTTTGATGGTGCATATTTCCATGTGTTGCAAAATTCAGGATGAGGATGGGATGGGGGGGAATTTGACGGCTCTTTATCAGAATCTGCAGCTAATGCTCTTTGTGTATTTTAGAAGGAATGGCTTCCAACGGTTTTGTAAAAAAAGAACTTGTTATTTCTTTATAGTTTCTAAGGTTAAATAAGGTATATCTTCATTTTTGTTTATTTTCTGCTATATAGATTATGTTGGATTCTTACATGCTTTCCTTTGTGTCTTAATATATTGTCTATGTTAATATAGTTAAGCTTTTCTCTTTTAAAACCTTCATTGGGTAAAACTAAAACTTGGTACATTTGAAAATGTTGACCTCCTGGGTTGAAAATTTTTATGCTTTACATGTCAAATCAAATTTTTTTTCAAATGAAGTTTGAGTAAAACTTTAAGTTGCATGGAAAAGAGTGTAGTAGCTAAGCTGGGTTTTAAACTCTGTTAAGAGACAAATTACCCCCCAAAACCCAACTAAAAGTGAAAGGTAAATAGAATACAAAGGGGCTCAGCCTCCACAAAATTACCTGGTCCAATGAGGCTGCCTGGAGAACTTGACTAGTGAGAGAGAATGATAAAATCACAAAATAGCTGAGGTCAAAATGCCCAAGAGAACTTTTCAGTACTTGTGATGGAAATGCATGATGTTTGTAATGTCTGGAAGCAGGATAATGCTGCAACAGGTAAAAGTGCAGACTTCTTTCCCTTCTGGAGGACTCCATATGAGTTTTGGACTGGAATTCGTGGCCATGTTGAAGTCTGGGAGTGGCAAATTGGCAAAGTTCAGGTTTTTGTTGTATGTTTTAGCAGTCCCTTGTGTATGTGGTCCTTTAGCACTCGTAAGGTTTAACAGCAGCCAAGCTGTTGGGCATAACATTCTTTGTTCTGATATCCTGTATATTCTTCTAGGACCTGTATATTCTTCTGGGAATCTTCAAAGTAACTTCCAGAAAAGCATCTAGCTAGGAGATAACTTTGAATTAATCATTTGAACACCACAAAACATTCTCTAATGTAAAATTAAATACTCAAAATGCTGGTTTTCTTATTGTATCAAATTAAAACTTATGTAGGGGTCTGCTATTCTGCTAATAAAAGAACCCGAACCTGATAAAGTAGGATAATGGTTAAGGAACAGATAGGCCTATAGCCAGTGCAGCTGAGCTGCTTTCTTGTATGCACTTGTTTTGTAGACCTTCAGTTGCACTGTTTTTGACAATTATCTGAAGTTCCTGACACAAAAAGGAAACTCAAGTGTTGTGGTTGGCCATGGGCTATATGCAACAATACCTTTAAAACCAAATGAACTGGAATGTAGGCCTGAGTTGACAACTCCAGTCTTCTGCTATTGAAAGGATCTATGTGGTCGTTTCTTAATCCCAAAGTGTCCATATCATACCAGTTTCACCTACCTCAGCCCTGCACGAGTTCTGATTATCTGAAGAGTCTTGATGAAAAAGAGTACATATCTAAAAACAAAAACCCCAAACCCAAATTTGCAATGTGCCCACCAAATAAGAAAAAGGAAAGTCCACAGACATTACCAGCATTGTAGTCTCCATCAAAAAGTGGAGTTGCAAATTTTAAGCTAACCAGTGCTTTGATTACCAATTATAGGAAATAAAGCTTCTGATAATTGATAGTGTCACACTTGCTATGGATCTAAATATGTGCCTGTGTTTGTTCTCTGATTTCCTTCCTGTGACAATGTCTTTTGCTCAAAAGAATACCCGAATAATTAGGTCATATAGGATGCCTGATCTTTGGTTAGAGCTTGATAGGCTATTTTGCAAATTTGGACTAAGATAGGAAGGGCAAAGCTGGATGATACCAGCTCTAATCAGAACAGCAACACACAAGGAACTAGAGACTGTTCAGGATTTCTGCCATTCTGTGGGAGACCTGTTTTAGTCACAGTTATGAAGCTTTCAAAATCCTTGAGGGCTCTTTTTCCTGAGAAATAAAAAAATTAAAGGACTTAGGAAGGAGTTAAGTGTTTGCTTGATGCTTAAGGTGGTTAGATGTGGCTTCAACCTTAAAAAGGACTTCATAAAGCTGGAGGAAAACTGCATTTATGCTTCTGACAATGCTAGAAATTAAGACAGATCTGTTTCATGTGTTCTTGTGGATGAATAGTTAAAGTAAACCCATGGCAACAACTTCTAGTGCTTCATTGTTCAACTCAAGACTGCACTGAAAATCTTTGTTACTAGAAAAGTTGTCTTTATCCTTGTTAAATAGTGCTGCAGCTACTTAGGTCCTTCATGAATAAAGGATATTTTTCCTCTCTTATGTTGCTTAGCACTTAGACATAGGAGACACTGCTAAGATTTTGTAATAACATCTTGGAGAAATTGCATGCAGAAAAATTCCCAGTGAGTAGTAATTAAATTAGAAATGGAAAAGAACGAAGCCCTTCAACAGTGTACTTAAAGCTGGAAGGATTGAAGAGGAGGATGCATGGCATCAGATGCAGCTAACTGTTCTTGTACTGGCAAATGCTCTAGCAAATATGAAACAGAGTGGAAAGATGTGGAATGGAGAGGGCAGTTTGACAAAGAGTAATTTTCGTCTCATCACTGGTTCAGTTTCTCAGTTGGCTAGGGCAATTGAGAAATCCAGTTTGAACATAAAAGGAACTGGAGTCTTGTGCTGTCAGCTAGAGAGCCAACAAAAGCAATCAAAGGTAATTAATTTCAAAATGTGTAACTAGAATTAGTTTTATAAAACCCGATTGGGAGATGTAGTCATAAATGGTTTTAATCCAAGAATTAGCATTAATCCATGTGAGCAATAGCTATACTAAAGTTAGATCTAAGATGATGTATTGACTGTAAACAACTAAAGGGGAGTAAGAGACTAGAAAGTGGAGGCTGAGTAATGAGCATAAGAACATGCTGTGGTGAAAAACTGGGAAAGGAATGGCAAGGAAAGAATGATTTTTGTATTGTTTCACCATATACAGCCAGTTTGGTTTTATGGCTGGTAGAACACAGCTGGGTGTAGACACAGAAGAATAATGTCTGTGTCTACTTAGTTTCACTGATGTCAGTAAACACGTTGGAGGTCTTTAGCAAGGCTCTGAATTTACTGTAGGTAAGTTTTGGGTGCCTGTTTTAGATGAATTTTTGTACTGGGATATGGATATTGACATTGGGATTGAATGATCACTGTTGGAGAGGTTGTTAAAGATTGTGGATATGAACTGGACGTTCTCTAAGGCTAAAACCCTCAGCCATGAAAACCATGGTGCAGTTCTTCATCATTAAAACAATGTTTCACAGTTCTAGGAGTCACTTAATCAGCTTTACCCTGGCACTCCCCTACATCAAGACGGATTTGTTTTTCTGTCTCCACCTGCTGGTACCTGGTTGAGAGGCATGTACATGAAAATAGGAGGATAGGAATTCTTATGCTAAAAGGAGTATTTTATGTCTCTTTAACTTAATGGAATCACCTATTTGTGAAAACACTTGACATAATTTTATAACTCCTAGGACTTTTATTAACTTCTACCATTACTTGAACATTTTTATTTGTACAATAAAAGGTGGTGCTAAAATTATATATTTCTTTACAGTTTCCAGTTTATTTTGGGAAAATGGTAGTGTAGCTAATGTGCTTTTGGAAGAAAGAGTAGTAAATCATTGAGGACTTTTGCTTTTAAAAATAATTTAAAGCGTTTTTAGTACGAGTGTGGTTTTGTATATTTTGCACATATGGACGTGTGTTTTAGGCAGTATCATAGCATTCACTTTTTTGCTACTCTTGTGCAAATATTGTGTATCTGTCATAAGTTTTATATACCAAAAAGCTAAAATAACTGTCCTAACTTTCCGAACTGTTTCTGTATTTATGCAATCAGCAAGTGAAATTCATGATATTTTAAGCATATATTCAATATACCTTCTTATGGAAAAAGATCAAAAGACTTACCAGAGATGGCAAGATATCAATTTTTTTTTTTCCTTTTAGTTTTTCTCCTTAAATCACAGCATATTTTTGTTTTCTGGTTCAGAAATGCTCTTTGAAAGCGAAAATTGGAGCATGCATGGATTTTTTTTTTTCTCATGTCTTAGCGTTTGGGTTCTAATATGTTAGAACTATAAAAGAAACAGATGTTGACACAGTGTAAATTAATAACTGTGCTGGGCAGATGACTAAAATCTTTTCAAGCCAGAACTAAGACAATTAGTGCTGCTGATACCAATCAGTTGTTACTTAAAGTTGTTGTATGCATGTGTAAAAATACAGTGGCAGTGAAAAGTTCCTCTATAATGATTTGCAGCTTGTCTTCCTGTAGATCACAGTGTATCAGTTAGCCACTTGTTTGCAGGTAACTAAGTGAAAAAAGATTACCCTGTTTGCTTCCCCCCCTTAATTCTATTTTGCAAATATGTGGGGGAATTTGCAAGAGAAAAGAAATGTAAAAGTTTCCTTCTCAGCTATAATCGTGGCTCTTCATCAGTCATCACTCTTCCTGCATTTTGTTCAAGAGGCTCTAATTGTCTGCATTTGGCAGGTTTAACACTTCCTGACAGAGAGGCTATTAAGGGGAAGTATTCTCGCATAACTGTCACGGGCAGGAACAAAGAACCTTCAAACTCAATGTGTGGAAACCACTAACATTCTTAAATGACCCTTTTCATGCATTTTATCCCTTTAAGCTAAAATTTGGAGGGTGCAGGGTCATGGAAAGCAGCAAGGTGTAATAAAACAGTAAACTCTTGAGGGTTTTTTTTTTTTTTGGGGGGGGGAGTGAGGGGCAAGTTTTTTTTGCTAGATTTATCTCTTGAGTTAAAAACAATTGTTATTTGGAAAAATCTCATTAACAGATGTGACTGGAGTAAAAAGACTTAAAACTGATGTTGCTTTCAGGACTGCTTTGAACTTAACAAGCACCGATTTGTGGAGCAGACTAGCTAATGAAAGGAAATTAAATTTTCTGACAACTTCCCCTGCCAGCCCTCTTATTCTTCATGGGGCTGTTACTAGGTACTGAAGACTTTTAAAGAGGATTTTGTTTTATTATCGGACATAAATGAACCAGGTATGAACATTTCTTATGTATTTTTTTTAAAGTTCTGACCTGGGTGCTTTTAAAATGGATTGCCTTGAAAGCTTTAAAAATATCAGGTTTCAGTTTAATGTTCATAAGTCAGCCCCCATAGTTTCAGACACACTTAGCAGCTGGTGGTTTCCAGACATTACTGCCTTCTATACAAATTTTTTAATGTATGTCATGGGATAGTATAAATATTAGCAAATTTGGATGGAATTTTCAAGCTTAACGTGTACCACGGTAATTTAACCCTTTTTCTTTCTAATTTTGTATAAGGGAGATAGACTGTTATCAGTAGAAATAACTACTGTAGGGGAAGTGATTTGGTTATTGAAATGTAAGTAATTGAAGTACTCTGGTTTTTATTCACTGAGTTTCCCAGGACTTTTTCCTGTACCAGGCTACAGTAGTATGAGACAGCTGAAGCAATAGGTGGCATCAACAAAAGAATTTGTAAAGTTGGCTTATGCAGCTCTTAAATGAAAAACAATCATGGGAATCTTCTCCTTTCAGATACAGTTTAAAATGATGCATTTAAGGTTTATTTTGTCTTCATAACGCAGAACTTCCAAAACTGAAGTGTTCTTTCTTGAGTAAACAAAACCCATTTGTCTTTGAAGAAGTTCTACAAGGTTTTTTTTCCTGAACTTGAATTACTCCCAAGCAATAGAGAATCAACTCCCCCTACTGACAGCAATCAGGAAAACACAAGGAATACCTGTGAGGACAGAAACAAGCTGGTAGTGGACAAACTTTAACGATCTGATTTATGGTCCATTATTGATTGTAAACGTCTAAATTCTAGCATTAAATTCCTACAACTGCAGAAAATAATTTTGCGATCCTGGTTGTGTTTCCTGTCAGCTGATTCCTCGTTGCTTTGAGTTTCTCAGTGCACTAATGATGAGGTAGAATTTACATTCCACTTATGGTATTAATTTTACATTCCTCTGGCTGAAAAGGGTCAGGAGGTTGTAAAATCAAACATTAAATGAATCGGAGGAGACAGTAGTGCAATATATGACTGCCCTCAGGACATAGTGCAATGGCTGATGGGATTAACGTTGGGTCTCATTTCCTGCTTTTACAGGATGCAGATGAAGCTGTCAGAATTGCAAGGGAAATTGGTAAGTTCTTAAATTAGCTATGGTGGGATTTGTGTGCCTCTCAGCAGACATGGTTGACTAAATTGAATGTGTAATAAGTAATCCCTATAGAACAAATAATGTTTTAATAGTTTTTAAGTTCTTTGTTGCCCATAGGGCTGGAGGAATCTAGGCATTAACACCCTGTCTCTTAAATCATCGAATTTGACTTTTCAAACTGGACTTTACAGAACAAGTGCAGCCATGATTTGTGGAATGAATGTAATATGCAGTATTGAGTACCTCACTAAAGGAGTTACCTGAAAGTATATCTGCAATTGGGCATGATAGTCAAAAGTTAGGCATGGTGCACTTCTCTGTATGTGGAGACTGATACCAGTGATGTTATGATCTTCATTCTTCATCGCTGTGTGGACTGCAGCTAGCTTGAATATGATCCAGAGCACCAGCCTTCTGTGCTTACTGCAATAAAGTCACTATTTAGCTTCTGAGTATCGTACAGAATGGTGAAAAGAGCAACCAGCAAATGAGTCTGGGACTAATTTTGATGAAGGTTAAGTGTAATATGTGTTTAATGAGTTTTGGCTTTTATTTACTAAAGCTTGATATTAGTGAAAATGCTAAACCATATGCTTGAAATTACACGTTTTAAAATGCTTTCTAGAGGAAGAATCTAATGCAGTAAGATATCTGATTTTTCTTGGGGTTTTTCTTTAATTTTCCCTTTGAGATTGCAACCATGAGAAGCTATTTAGGTTTATCACAGGTAGATAAACAGCTTTTCACCTATGTCAAGAGCTATTGCTGTGCCTTTATGTGCCCGATAGGAAGTGGGAGTTGCACTGCTACAGATAACTTAGCAGTGTACGATCTTTCTGCTTTCAGTTGAAGTTGGGGCTTTTACCCTGCACTGGTTAACTGCCCTGAAACCCACTTTAGGCTTGTCTGACTTTTAGGCTGACACAATTGAAGTCAGCGTTTCTGTGAGTAGTCAGGCTTTGTGTCTTGGTTGTGAAATCCAGTGATAACTGATCACTGTCATGGGACCATTACCAAAAGAAAGAGTCTGTTAACCAAACTGGAACATTCAGAAGGGAACGGTAGATAAAATTTGGTTTAGTCCTGTGTAGTAATGTGACATTATTTCAGTTCACTTTCTCTTCAATACCCTTTCTTGCTCTTGTGTTTTAAAGATTTCCTGCAGGTATTTTCTTAAACAGTTTTGATGAATGTAAGTTAGAAGGCATGCAGTGGCTTTCTAGACACCCTTTAAAATACATTCTTTTTTAATTTTCTTCTGAGTTCTTCTGGTGTTCTGTTGACTGGTTCCTGTCTTTGATATCAGTAGCACTTTGGAGGTCATTATATCAAGGCAGTCTTAAATCTGTGATAATAAAGTCAATTACAGACAGCTGGGTGGTGCTTTATTTAGATGAAAAATTCTTAAACTGCTTTGATACAAGAAAGGTTTGTACTACAGTGCCATGTAGTGAAAGAAAAATATTCCTTCTAGCTTTTTCTCCACCCATGGTTTGACAAGTTGATCAGTTTGGTTAAGCTTCTGTCTCATTGTAATCACTGACCAGAATTAAAAATAGTGATTTTAATTTCAAGGGATCTAAGATAGAATGAAATTATAGTCTCTTGTATATATATGTAATGTATTTGTCCTTGTATATGAAGCACTTGATAAGCAGTGAAATACTTTCAGATTGTTTCTAATTTCACTAATTCAGTGTTTCAGTCTTCTAAGAAAGCTTAAGTAATTCTTAAAAAAGTGACTGTGGGTCAGTGCTCAAAACAGTAGAACTGTGTATGATGCTCTCTTGCTGCCTCTGTTTTTTTTCTGCTTCTCCCTGCTGTGTTTTGGCCAAATATCCAGTAGTAGTGAAGCATGGCACCTCAGAGTTGAGAAAGCAGCCTTTACCTGTTTCAGTGACTGTTATCTATGGATGCACATTTTCTAGGTGTGGGAGTGAAACCTTCTTTTTGCCCCTGATTTAAGATGTTTTCCAGTATTGTGTAGAGAATGTGACAGGGAAACTAGGTTAAATCAGAAATTGGAAGAAGTTCAGCCACAAATTGCTGTATTGGCTCCTTTCTACTGTCTCTCTTCTCTCTTTCTTGGTGTGGGCTGTTGTGCTCTTCTGATCCTTTCTGTAGTGCTTAATTACATTGGCCCTTTTCCCATGCTGCTTTTAGGTCTGTTTGTAGGATTGTACATTAAGAACTGCTGGCTTCTTAATTCTGAAGCATCAATGAAACTCCAGGAAGTTTGACTCTATTTGAAAGGATTGAGCAGCTATGAAATGCAGTCAGTTAAAACAAAATGAAAAGATGAACAAGATGTTTTTTTGTCATGTTTCATTTGACACGGGTTTAGTTAGTGCTAGCATTTAATGGATATTAATGGATTTAATAATGGATATTGAAAAGAATCTTGTATTGTCACATGGAACATTGCTCAAACTGATATTGCACAATGTGTTCTGTGGTCTACTACCTGCAACTTTATAAAAATGGGTAAATTACATCCTAAAACCATGGTGGCAGAGGGTGGGAGCTAACAGTTGCAGGACATCAGAAGTTTTTTTACTCCTTTTATCATTCTGATTCTCAGAACAGTAACTGTCCTGGAAACAAAGCAGTCCTAACTTATAGCAATACCTATTTAGCAGCAAGAGCAGGTGCAGTGATCTTCAAGTCTGACTGCTTTTTGCTTTCTTGCCTCCTAAGATCTTTAACTCTATCCTTAAGAGGCGTGACAAGATTGGAAAACTATAAAACAAGAGTAGGTTTTAATCTCACATGCAATTTTAATTTCACATAAAGTGGCATCTAATTTGAGGGAGGGATTGAAAACCTAACACCTACTCAAAAACGTGTCTGCTTTGTGAGTCTTTTCATTGCTGTTGTTGTGGGTACTTACAAATAAGTGTTAGAAATTGTTTGCATGCCTCTCTTCCCACACCTAATCCAACCAATCCATGGGAACATACTTTAGCAATTTTGATTGCTACAAAAATGGAGAGTGTTGAGTACTGCATTATGATCCCAGTATCCTCTACCCAATATGTATGCAAAACTTAAATTTTACAAGGCCTTCCTTTCAGTCTTTGGTATTGGCTAAAGAGCTGCTCTGTAGCTGAGTTCAGCTTAGCTCCCCAAGAGCGAGCAGTGTGTAACCTCATATCTGGGCAAAAGCTCCAGTACCCTTATTTTCAGGTGACTGGCTAATTTACATGCTAACATATAAAGGTCTGTTGCAATTTTTCCTCAACCAGAAAAGCTGTATATATTTTTTCAAAACAGGCCTTACTTTATTTTTTTAAAATCTATTTCATATTTACTTAAATAGTGGCTCTTGGGAGTCTTTAGCTGCCTTGCTTACAAGACTTGCTGACATATTATCACTGTATATAAAAGGTGGGAAGGAGTGGAAGCAAAGGGATGCTACGCTTGCTGAATGATACAATTAACCCATGTATACTCTCTGATAATTTAACCATGTGAGTTGTGATAGATGAATTACATTTTGAAGCATACAAAGACTTACCAAGGCTCATTTTTGATATGCCTGTTTGTTTTGCTTTAGAAACTAAAGAACAGTAAATTAGGACTAGATTCTGGTTACAAAATTAAAATCAGCAAACCATTCAAGAGACTGATATTGTTAGACTGAAATTGGTAGCATAATTAATTATGATTTTTTCAAATACATATAACACTGAATAACATAGATTAAGTGATGGAAATTGCCTTAGTGCGTTTGCCATAATAAGGCATAAAACAATGCTTGTTTTAAAATTTCACTCTTGCAGCTTTTGGGTTGGACAAGGTCTACAGATGGCGATAGTATTGCCAGGGATTCACTAGTGTTATCCAGTAAAATCTCATTTCTTGCATGGAAGTTATACAAGATGTGCTTTTAGCTTTATATCAAGATATCCAGTGACTTGTGTAGGAGCCTGGCAGCTGCCAGGGATCTGGAGATGCATCTACAGCATCAATAAAATGCTCTTGTCTAGGTGTTGCATATACTGCATTTCATGAAAATTGGTTGAACTTCGCTGTTGCTGTATGTAATCTAGAATTATTTTGAGTTCACCCCTTAATTTCTGGGATTATAGAGGCCTGGATCAGGGTAATTGTTACTCTGTGGCTTCTCCTGTATCCTTCTATGGGCAGTATCAGATACTTCACAAGAAAATCTAAGAGACTCTAGAAAGGTTATTTGCATGGCTCTGTTTGGTCTTAATCTTGTATGTTGTAATAAGAGACTACTTTAGACTCCAAGGCATGGAGATTTATAGCCTTTTGGTAATCCATGCCTATAGGAGCTTGGTTTGTGCTCTACGTATGCTTAACTATGACCTCTCTACAGCATCAACACTACTGTTCCTTATGCTTCTGTCATGCCTTTTTTTTTTTATATCCATTTCAGACTTTTTAAGAAAACAAAGAATTTCCAGATCTTGCTGGTTTTAATTTTCTTCTCCTGAACCTCCTTTCAGTTAGATCACTGTGAGGAGGATGTGGGAATATTGTACTGCTGTCACTTAACAGAGCAAGAGTAGATCTATATTCCAGAAAGAAACTGTAAATATCAGTAACGCATATGACAGTAGACTGGACCACTTCTAGGAACCATATTCAGTTGTCTCTTTCTGTCCCCAGATCAAAGCCTTTTACACAATATATCTTCAGTTCTCAAGGACTCATGGACTCTTCTTGGCAGATGATATCAGATTGTCTCACGTTTGCCTAATGTTGTGTTTTTCATTAAATATTCTGGAGACCAAAGGCATTAAGAATTTTCTGCTACCCTAGAAATGTCAAAAGCATTTTAATCAGATCCTTGATTTTTAGTTTTCTGCATGTTCATGTAGAAAAGGTGAAGTTCTCTGGTATGATGGAATTGTATCAGGAAGTGGCTTTGAATGAAATGATTTGTAATAAAAGATAAACAATCATTACCAAATCTGCATTTAAACTGTGTGCTTTGTTACTGTAATTTTCTAGTTTTCAGAAAAGGAAGATCCTGCCTTATATCCATGTTACAGTATCTTGCTCTATGAGTAAGATATTGCTGGTTATGTACAATGCTGACAGATTTATGCTCCTTGTTTTGTGTTTTGTGGTTTTTTTTTTACTACATGTGCATTTGGGGAGAATACTTTTTAAATTGTAAACAAAAGTAATCTGTGTTCTGATACTGTTACATTATATCTAAGCAGCACAGCTCTCAAGCTGCTCTGTTATTTAAAATGTTCTGCACTAGAAGTGTTGATAAAGATACATATTTTTTTACTCAATCTTTAGACTTATTTTATGAAGGTCTACTAATTTTTGCTATTAATTAAAAAATATTATTTAGGCAGCCACAAAGGAAAGAAAAATATTCCTAAAGAAATGTGAGCTTAAAAAGGTCAAATGCCTTATTCATAAATCACTTCATTATTTGGAAATAATTCATTCAGTGTTTTTTTTTGGTATAAATGAATTGGAGAAGACAGCCTTTCTTGGCTGTAGAAATTACTGCACTGACAGCTAAGTTTTGAAAAGAAAAAATTCTCCTCTGTTCTCCCTGCAAACAAAGTGTTTTAATAAACGAAGTTATTGTCTGCTGGCTTTATTGGACATGTGGTCAGTTGTCATGTTCCTCTGACCAACTGAACAAAGTTTGAACTTCTGTCTAATTGTTCCCCGCTGTTAGGCTACCCTGTCATGATCAAGGCCTCAGCAGGTGGTGGTGGGAAAGGCATGAGAATCGCTTGGGATGATGAAGAGACCAGGTGAGATGCTGTCCAAAAGCTTGCCTTGATGAATGCTGCAGTTACTGAAGTCCCATTAAGCCATTGTGAGCTGACAGTTGAGCAGATATGAAATGTTATACAGAGAAATTGGATATAATTTAGTTTTCTCCCTTTAGCATAGTGAGACATATACTTTGGAAGTTTGTATGTACCTATTTCTAATTAATTATTGCATAAACCTTACCTTACAAAACATCATCCATTAATTTGAGTAAAAAACCATCTTTTACAACTGCTGTTAGTCCAATGTTAGACTGTAAATAACATTTTTATGTATGCCTTTCAGAATGCTGATTTATTAATTTCTCTGTGTTAGGTAGAATATTTATTGGCCCTGATTCACAAACATTAATGCATGCCATTAGTTCTGTTAAAGTTGATGAGTCTGATCATTCATACGTGGGAACACATACGGTGTTACCAGAATGTGCTCTAATAAATTGCATACTTCTGTGTTTAAACCATTTGTATCAGCAAACTATTGTACTTTTGTCTGTTTTGAAACAACACATGTTTCAACACAGAGATGTTTTCATGTCTCTTATTGGTTGTCTGAATCCTGAACATTGCATGATGCTTTGTTGTTGATTCAGAATTTTACAATCCATTCTCTGCTGATGTTCTGGCAGTGAGGGAGCCCGATTTCAACTCCATGTGCTGCTGATCTTACAGAAACATGTATTTTCTGATTTTTCTAAACTTGTAATGAAAAGCCTATTTGATCCAAAATAACCTGAAGGTTTCCTTTCTGCACGGAGGGAGCAGCACATGTGCTGGAGTAAACTCAAAGTACAACTGAAATTTTCATTAGTTTAATTTAGCCACCTGCAATACTTCCCTGTTGTTTTTCTATCCCCTGTTAAATTTTTGTTTGTCGAAACCTAAAAATTGGATGAAGGAATAATGAATGTCTAGCAGTTAAATTTTAGATTTAAAGAAAACATGATGGGTTTATTTGTACCATGCTCTATGTAGTCCATTTGTATTCAAATCTAAATAGGAAAATAATGTTTTGTGCATTAGAATGAAGATCTAGAATAACCTTCTTTCTTAAAAAGATACTTTGTTTCTACTGCTTTAGAATCCAAAATTACTGCCTTGATCTTGTGCAGGCAGCAGTTCATCTGTTGGACTTGAAAGGAAGGAGTTCATTTCTTGTTTAGTTCAGAAAGAAGCAAAGGGGCTTGATTAAAGTAACTGTTTTAAAATAAAAGTGGATGTTTTAAAATAAAAGTGGATCTAAAGTCATGATTGCTAACTTATTTTGGAGAAAGGCTGTGGTTATGGAAACCACAGCCAGTGCCCAACCACCCTCTGGGTGAAGATTCTCCTTGTTTGAAACATACTTTTGGATTTTCAGGCTAGTTGAAAACCTTTCTTGTTTCAACTGGTTTTGTGTACAATAAGGAGCCTTAACTTAATGTGTGGCATGATGGTGGAAATAACCACTGGAAGTGGAAAAGACTGATCTGAGGAACTTAAACACTACTGTTACAGAATTGTTCTCTGTGGTAACTTACTGCTTCATCTTTCATGTCCCTTATATATGCCAAATGATGACGATTGTTTTAGATCCTCTATTATTATCTATATAATATTATATATTATTAATATGATAATTATTATTCCTGCTATAGCTAAGATTTCTGTTAATTTTCAGCTAGTATTTCTAAAAGAAATACTGGTACAGTGTTGTCAATGTTACAATTTGTTTTTTGAAACAGCTGTTCACACGCTCTTCACTGTGGAAGTCTGCAATGTTGACCCCCTCTCTGGGTAGGGCTGCTGTTGTGTTTTTTTAAGATCTGAGCCCCTCCCAATCCTCAATTTTATTGCTTTTTTCCGAACTTTGGTCAAGTTCTAGAGTTGAATTTTGTGTACAGTTCAAACCACTGACCCACATCTGAAATTAAAATAGCCTTATGTTCACTTTAATGTAATCCCTAGCTAGATTTCTTGATTTGGAGAAGTATAATTTAGCATGCCTTTTCTTCACCTAATAGATGCCTACTTGAAATTATATTGAAAATGAAGGGCAGATTTCTGAAAAGCAGTTTACCTTAAGTTCAGGTTGGTAGATTTTTTTTTTCTTCAGCCTGAGAAAGTTCTGCTGTGCTCTGTATCTAAAACTATTTTTAACTGAGTCCTTGATCATGCCAGCTCTGGTCTTGTATGTGAAGAGCCTCTGTGCTTGCACCCCAGCAAAGCTGATCTGAAAGTGCTTTCCAGGCACAGGCAATGTGAAGTTGATGATGCAGTACAGCAGAGCATGACCAGGGCATGTGTCTGACTATCTGCACCTCATCTGTATCATTCCCTCTTGGTGCAGAAACCGAAGGCTTCTTGCTTCCAGTAAGCTCATAGCAATTGGACATCTAACTAAACCTTTAGGCTTCATGGCTCCAAAAGGTGGCCTGGCAGCTCTGAAAAGGAATTAAATTCAGGACTCTGTCTTTTCCAAAGAACAGACTGAAATTCTGGCAGAGGTTGTGATGGGTGTTTGCATGTGAAGGCACTTACTTGCTTGTAAGTTGAGTGTCAGAGGTCATCATGCAGCAGCTATTGGCCCTCTGTGGATTTGCAGATAGAAATTAGTTTCTTTAGTTAGCAGCTTCAGCTGCAGACATGATAACCTCCAAGTTAGAAATTTGTACTAAATTATTTTTTTAAGAGTTACCTTTGAAAAATTTGGAGCTTTGTGTTAGTAATTCCCCCCTATTGTCTTGCCTTCTGTAACTTTTCCTAGATATTGAAGTCTTACATGCTTAGTGGGTATCTGTTTTGAAAGTTTTTACTAAGGCAGCTTCCAGCAGCAGATGTTTAGAGAGATGATTTTGTTTTTTAACATGTAATAATAGGAAAATGTAAATTGTCCTGTTTCTGAAATTCTTTCTTTGTGCTTATGCCAATTTAATGAATGAAAATCAAACATCTGCTCTCAGATTCCAAGAACTCCTTATAATTTCTGTTCTGTGATCTTGTGAATGGAAAGAGGAGTGGGACTGGAAGATGTAAATGTGGAATAATAATTAGCAAAATCATTCGGAATCCTCCACCTCCTAAAGCAGAGGGTATATGAAGTGTGTGGTCTAAGAGGACAATGCTTTTTAAAACTCAACATTATTACCTATTACAAGCCTATGCATTAGGTTTATTATCTTCCCAAAGCATTGCATTTGGCATTTCAGAATACTGTGCAAAAACAGGAGTGTATGGGCTTGACATCTTTGGTCTGTCCTGCACAGGTATGTGCTGCTCAGGTAAGGGGAAGGAATCTGTTGGATGAGTAAACAACAGTGTTTCCTAAAACCCTATTTTTTAAAAAACCCACACATTCACATATTCATGCCATCTACATGTGTAAAATGCTGTGACTAGATAATTTTATTGATTTTTTTTTTTTTAATTTGGAGTTAAGCTGAAGGAATCTATATTGGTTCTGTGTGTGAAGTCAACAACATTTGAGTATGTATTGGCCACTTCTCAGGGTTTTAAAGGGCTGCTACTATACTAATGGCTATCAAACATCTACTTTTTAACTAGGTGGCCCTTCTAATGCTGGCCTTGACAAGAAAAAAAAATGTTCTTTTACTATTTCCTGATTCTGAAAACTGAAATTTTACATAATGAGCACAGTCTTTTGTTAGTGTCTGACTGCCTCGAAAGAAAATTGTTTTAATTAAAGCAGCACTGCTGATTCCAGAGCTGGAGGCAGAAAGTTGGCATGGCTGTTTCACTTGAGACAACCACAGGAAGGCTTGTGGCAACATCAGTAATGCTTTTGTACAACTTAAACTTCAGTGTGAGTAAATGTACTGTAGGGAGAGAGGTGAACCTTAGAGAGATCCTGTTTTTCCTCTCTATAACTGTGCATGTTTGAAGGGATCTAGAGACAGCATCTCATCCAGCTTCATCCTCTGAATAGCATCAGCTCTTAGTTTAAATGGATTGCTTAGAGCTCTGCCTGATTGGGTCTTGCATTGAGATTACACAGCCTTCCAAAAAAGCCTGCTCTGCTTCTTCTTTTAATTTTTTTTTCCTCATATCTATTTGGAATTAATTTTTGTCACTGGCCAATTACAACTGCACAGTTTTGTAAGATAAAACAAGGTCAGAATATCTGAGATATTCATTCCTATTATATGTAATTTAAAAAGATTTGCAGATGTATGGATGAGATGATTAGGCACCTGTCTTTTTTTAACAAGTATTGCAGTTTAGATTTCTAATTAGCACACTTCCTTCAGTAAAAGAAAAAGTCAATTGTGAATAATTATGCATAAAACTATGTGACACAAAAATGTTTACAAAACAGAGCCTTTGATATAGGAGTTAAAATAGCTGTAAATCACTTTCAATAAGAAACACTATGTATGGCTGTTTGTTACAGCACTTGTTTTTTTTTTTTTTGACAGATCAGGTAGTGCACAGAATCACTACTTTTGATGTCCCTTTTTTCTCTTTACTAGGTAATTAAATGTATTGAAGTTAAGTATGAATTTAGGAAAGTTGTATATTAGGTATAATCTCTCAAAATTACAACATGTATTATCCCAAAATGTTGAAGAAAGTGTGAAGATATACTTTTAAATATACACATTTCTCTACTGTAAATTTACCTATTTTGCAAATCTATGGTCTGGGTTAATTACAGCCAAGATATGGAAAGCATGAAAACTTCAACTCAGTTATACTGTAGCTCATGTTCTGGGCACAGATGTCAGGGATGCTGTTTCACTAGTCAGTCACACAGAAACTTGACCAAGCTTTCCACATGTATCAACATGGATGGCACTAATGTGTGACTTACAGAGCTTGTAGAAAATTTCAGTGAAGCCTTTGGGTCCCTGCATTATGCTCTGTCTCAACCTGAGAAAGCTGTTGATAAACTTGTTTGTCCGAGCTTATGACCCAAGGAGTACGCTTTCTGCTATTAAAGAAAAAATTAATAAATAAAGTAGCTTGCAATATTTATTTTGTTTAACTAGATGTGTAAGAGAAGAAACAGAGGGAAGCATACAGAATGCTCTGTATAACACTCACTTATATTTTAAGGCAGGGAAAAAGTAATAATACAGCTGGCGTCTTCTGTGAGGTCAAATATTGCATCTTTATGTTGTGTTCAGTGGTGGAATTTGCAATGTCTGTAATATTATATTTGCAGTTCTTTAATGCAGAATTAATCAACTTCTGCTGTTCTTGAGTGTTAAGAGGGCTGCATGCTGGAAGTAATGGTGAACTTCACCTTTACTTTTGTATAGCAAGTACTTGGTAATCACTGGGTCTTAAAATTCAATTACTTTATTAGTTTTGCAGTAATGAAATGCTTAGTTGTAGTAAATGTTCAGGCTTTTTAAACACGCTGAAATTTTTTGTGCATTGAGAATGTTTTGGTTCAATTTGTGGTTGGTTGGGATTTTTTTTTACTTTGCCAAAAAAAGCGCGAAAAAAAGGATTAATTACAGAATCAACTGCAAATGATATGTCTTTGTTTTTGAATGTGTGTTGATTGGTGAAGATTGATTGTTTACTGAAATCAGTAAGTGTTCTTGTATGCTTCAGGACTTCTTAAAACAGATTATTCTTTTTGTTTTCATTATTTAAGGGAAGGTTTTAGGTTTTCATCTCAAGAAGCTGCTTCAAGTTTTGGTGATGATCGCTTACTGATAGAAAAGTTCATTGATAACCCTCGTCACATAGAAATCCAGGTTTGTACTATTATTATTGCTACTAGTAATATTGTGTATTTATTTAATGAGATTTGAACTCATAAATAAATCAAAGTTCAAAATGTTTCAAACACTCCACTAAAAAAGGCCTAGAGTCTTGTGTTTTCCGGTGTCTTGGGTCATTGCTCAAACTACATGGCTATCATGTACAATACAGCCTTCCTGTTTTTATTCCCTAGCCTTTCTTTAGCAGGAAGACTGTGAACTGTGCTCAGTTTGTTGGGGGAGAAAAAAATGTCATCGGCATCTGTCCTGAAGGCTGGAGGTTTGAACTCTGGATCCTGTTGGAGTGCTTGAGTGCAGCAGAGGATGTAGGAGTTCAAGAACTGCCTAACGATGCTTAACAATTTGTTGCCAGGTCTAGGTGGTTCTGTCAGTATTTTGGAATTCTGTTCTGAAGTATCTAATTCTACTTGGCAACTCAAGAGGAGGATTTGTGTCCCATTTTGGGCAGTTTCTGGTTCAAAATCAGGTGTATTCTCTTTAACTTCTGCATTATTTCCATTTCTGTCATTTATTGGATTTAGAGTTAAGTCTGCTGATGCAGAACAAAAGTTGTTTCTTTTAGGCACTAGTTCACAAAATTAAGAATTCAAAATTTGTGATGTTTGATCTTATGTAGGTAGCTGAATTGTGTTTGTCAATAGCCTTGAGGTGTTTCCTGACAAGAAATCTATATGGAGCATATTAATTTCCTCAACAGAAATTTTATTTTTTACACAGAAATTTTATTTACTTTTGTGTGAAATCTAAACCCTTTTTGTGTTGTGGCACGTGGTGGTTGTTTTTTTTTTAATAGTGAGAGCCTCAAGTAGCTCAATAACTGAGTGAAACAACAACAGTAAACTTGATAGTGTGGAATGATTTCTAAGAGAGAAATATTAAACATTTTTCACTCTGCCAGATGTGTGCCCGCAGCCTCACGCTTCCTATGGGGCTAACTTGCAGATCATTGAATTTTAGTTTGGGTTGGAAAGGACCTTGAAAAGCCATCCAGTCCAACCCCCTGCAATGAGCAGGGACATCTTCAACTAGATCAGGCTGCCCAGAGCCCTGTCCAACCTGATCTTGAATGCTTCTGGGGATGAGCCATCTGCCACCTCTCTAGGTAACCTGTTCTATTGTTTCACCACACCCATAATGAAAGATTTCTCCCTTATATCTAGTTTAAATCTATTGTTTTGGAGTTTAAAGCCATTACCCCTTTTCCTGTCATTATAGGCTCTGCTAAAATGTTTGTCTCCATCTTTATCAGCCTCGTCTAAGTACTGAAAAGCTGCAAGTTAGATCTCCCCAGAGCCTTCTTTTTTCCAGGCTGATCTACTCCAAATCTCTCAGCCCTTCCTTACAGCAGAGATGTTCAGTCCCTCTGATAATTTTTGTGGCTCTACTCTGGACCTGTCCCAAGAGGCCCATGTCTTTCCTGTACTGAGGGCTCCAGAGCTGGCTGTTGTGCTCCTGGTGTGGTCTCAGCAGAGAGGAGTAGAAGGGAGAAGGGAAGAAGGAAGAGTGAAATAAAGTAATGGTCTGTAAACAGTCTAACAGCAAAATGAAGAAACAGTGTAAAAATGAAACCTTATTCTCTATTGAAAAGTCATTGAAAGGTACATAGTGAACTCAGTTTCAGCATTGATTTAGGGTTCAAAGAGGTCAGATTGCTAGAGCATCTTTCTGTATTCTCTTGCTATGGCTAATAATTTTTGGCTACTTTTTTTTTTTTTTTTTTTGTCTGTGCGGATCAGTACACCTTAGAGATCTCTTTCAGTCCTTGCAGACTTGGGAGATTCAGCAGGTTCCTACTGATTCTTCAATGAGAAAAGTTGGATGAGATTGGTTCCTCCGTACTTCTATGAGTTTGGGGCAGTATTTACATTGTCTTGATTCCTTTGGGTTTAAAAAAGGGTTAACCCAAAAAATTAAGTAGTGCTGTATTTAGGAACAGATGAATAAGTTCAATAAAATGGCTTTGCTATTAATAATTTATAGTTTTATTTATAATGGGTATACAGTGAATGTTGTTTTCCTTATACAAGCACTTTGATGGTACCTTTTAACAATATCATAGCATATCATTTTAACTTCATGTTCTAATCAGCTTTAGGACATTGACCTTGGTTCATTTTCAAACTGCTGAATATACAAACAATTTGAGACCAGATGCCAAATATTTATTAATTTAGCAGTGACTTTTAAATAGAACTTTTTTTAGCTTTCTTATATTTCTCCAAAGCACTGGTACTAAAAATTGTTAAATAAGAAGTTTCCTGTGTCTAGCTATAAAACAATCACTTTGTAAAACATGAGAAAAGACTAAAACAATTAACAGGAAAATAGAGTCCAAATACACTTTATGCTTGAACTGATTTGAAGTCTTGTTCTCCTGAAGTATCTGATAAAAAGTTTAAAGTAAGAGTACATGGAATGTCTACTACTTGGCCAGACAACAGTTCTACAACTGGAAACAGCATTTAGCTGAATCATGTAGGAGGAATTCCACTACATAATATTTAATTAATTTTATTATTACAAATGCATGTAGATGTACATAGCATATACTGATGTCCTAATCATCTAATCCTACAAAATGGGACATTTTCTGTTATGATGTTTAGATAATAGAAACCAAAGCTGTAGCTGGGACATGCATTTTTCATGAGATGTGTACTGGATCTCACAACATCTCAGTGATGATGATTTTGGAATGCTGCAAATATCTTCTGAAATACAATTGTTTTATGGCTAGTTTCTTTTACTGGAAACAGTGGACGCAGAATAAAAAAATGCTGGATGTTGCTGGCTTATTCTATTTGTAATTATTTTCTCATAGTAAATGTTCATGCATGTCTTTTTTTTCCATTAGCTAATAATAGGAGAACATTTCTTTTAAGATCCAGGTTCCTGAAATTTAGTAGGATATGAGAAAAGTCCTGAAGTGGAAAAAAAAATACTGCTTGGATTGAAAAAATGTATTATCATCTTCTGAAAAATACAGAGAGAGAGGAGAGAGGAGAGAAGCACAATGACCAGTTTTTATTGTAATGTTCCAATATTTTTTGTTTGTTTTGATGAGACAGAATTCTGTGGAAAGTTGTAGGCCTTTCTAACAGTGAAGCAGAAGTGCTCACAAGGAATCATTCTGCTTACAGGACAGTGATTTTTCCATCAAGTACCATGCTATGCTCTAGAGGTACTGCTTTAATACTAAAATAACCCCCACAAAAAAGTAGTCCAAAGATCTTTGTACCTTCCCAACGATTTCTTGTAGGGCCCCATGAGTTTATAGAGCTCCACTCATCTGGATTGGATAGGTGAGCACTTAGGTAGGAAGCACCTGATTTTATTTCCCCTTTCCCCTTTCCCCTTTCCCCTTTCCCCTTTCCCCTTTCCCCTTTCCCCTTTCCCCTTTCCCCTTTCCCCGCTGTTCTTTGTGTTGAGTCCCTTGCTAGGGAATCTAGCAGTTGGCTGGAGCATCCTGGTGCTACTGCTGCTGCTGAACCTCCGTCTGGACAGGAAAGAGGGCTCTGGCAAGTGCTGTAGTTTAGAAAATCCTAAAGTTGTCAGTCTTCTAGACTCCTTTTTTCCACTAGAAAGCTCCATAAATTTGTGGGAGTACAACAGAATTTTTGAGGAGGGAAAACATCTGATCTTAGAGGGCACAGAGCACCCTGGATCTGATGCTGCACAGTGCACATAAGTTGTCTTCATGAGTTCACTGCCTTGTTTTCAGTCACATCTACCCAGATTTTTCATGCCTTAGCAACCATTGGTGTCATAGATGCAGGAATTCATCTTGCCTTGTGCCATACTTGCTCTGTGGTGCTAAAAGGAATAATAATACAGATTCGTTGTCACAAATGTGAGTAGATATGGTTGAGTTCACACGGTTTGAGGAAGATTGTCTCCTTGTTTTGTCTTGTCGGTTTTCAGTGTAGGACCGAGCTATTAAAGAATGAAGCATGAATATTGGCATGGGTTCCCGCAGATCAGAGCAGGAAGATAGATGGAAAAAAAATGGGTTAGAAGAAAAATTTTATAAGGAAGAAAGGGAGCAGGTGTGGTCTGTATTAAAAGAAATTGTTCTAAGAATAAGTGTAGAGTTATCATCATAAGATGGGAAGAAGTCTACTTGAATCTTCAAATCTAGTATTTGTTATTGGAAATGGCTGCATCACACCATCAATTTCATAAAGGGACAGAGTTCCTTTTCTTACTTTCCCCTCTAGTTTGAAGTTGAAGAATCAATTAAGAGTTCTGCTATGCTCAACCTGTGGGCTTTTTTCTAGCATGTAATTTATGTAGTTGGATTTAGATACTTGATTTTTTTTTACCTCTTCCATGAACTGAAGCTGCAGCCAAGAACTGTAGTTATTGATTTTTTTAAAAAATGTCTTGAAACTACTGCTTTTATTTCCTTTGAAAGTACTGAGGGAGGTGCAAATATTGTTCTCCTTAATGAAGGATAGCAAAGTTTCTGAATTTTTTTTCCATTAAAGACAGGGCATTGTGGTTTGCCTACTAGGAAAGCTCCATTAGACATTTTTTCTGAAAGCTTTTGTGTGTAATTCAGGAGCAAAATTTGGCACCCTTTGAGATTTATTTTGTTGATGCAATATTTTGCCTTTGTGTAATTTTGTAATGCAGTGCAATTTCAAATGCTTGAAAATGTAGTTTTAATCTTATTTCAGCCTTTTGTAAGAAGATCCCTAATATTCAGAAATAAAATTTTGAAGTGAGAGGGTGTTTTGCTATGTACATGCTCTACATAGAGGCTTTAGAATAGTCCTACTCAAAATTTGAAGGAATGTTCAATTAGTATTCCACATACAATTAATTTCCTACATGAGCTTTTCCCCCCCAAGCTTTATTATTTAGATTGGGAAAAAAACCCAAACCCTAAATACTGCATAACAGTATTATGCCAAAAGACCATATGCTTACATCTGTTTGTTAATAGCAGTGTGTTATTGTTTCAGGTTTTGGCAGATAAACATGGCAATGCCTTGTGGTTGAATGAAAGGGAATGCTCCATTCAAAGGAGAAACCAGAAGGTTGTGGAGGAAGCACCAAGGTGCGTATACTGGATTCTTGATGTGGCTTCATAGTAACTGAAAGCACTTTTGGAAGCCTGCTGGTTCTATTTATTGCACAAACGCAGGAAATTTTTGTTCTATTAAAAAGCACAAAGAAAATAAATGTTTGTTACAGTCAATTGACCGTACTGCAATTTTGATGTTGTTCTTGAGGGTGTTTTGATTTTGCTTTATAGTGTCTTTCTATAAGAAAACTAGTGTTGTGTAGTTAATTTTTAAAATGATCATGTATAAAATGGATTTGGATCTTACCAATCTACTGTATGTGGTATGGTTTTGTGTATACTTTGTCAAGTAAAATATGAAATAAGTATGAATTTTACTACAGATACAGGTATTTGACTGTTAGAGTAATTGAGGAGGCACATAATACTGTATATTTCCATTTGAATTAGAATATGAAGTACAAAATACTCTGCATCACTTTTAGTACCATTCATGGTAGTGAACTAGAGATGTAGGTGTCTAGTAACTCAAAAGTGCAAAATTGTTTTATCATACTGGTTTAATGTGAAGTTGAAATTCCTTGCTGCTATGCAAGAAATGGCCTTGCTGTGTTTTCTGTTGCATAGCAGTCATCAGGGAATAAGTGTATGAAAAGGGCAGCAAGAAATTCTGATTTCAGAAAGGCAGACACAGTCCTACCACTGCTTGTGGGAATTACCAGTGTAATATGTTCAGCAGCTGGAATGGGTTTGCCATATTTTTTTATAGCACAGAACTATGTGATGCAACAGTTTGGGATGTGAGTAAAAGCACATCATCCAAACGACATTTCTTTAGAGGTTCCTTATTAGTTAATGTTGAATCATAATTGCAGGACTGCCACTGTTTGGCCTATATTTTAAATAAAAGAACAAAGTTTAAATCTGAAGATACAAATCCACTTATAAATGCTTCCTTCTAGTGCTTGTGGATTTCTTGGAATCTTATGCTGCTTATGTCTAAAGATCTTACTGTGTTGTTGTGGAAAGTGAGTACTTCAGGTCCTGATATAACGCACATGCGCACGTATGTGTACCTAAGCACTTAAATGAGTTGTATCTTCTTCCTCATGAGTATGTGTAAGGCAATGCCTGTTATTCCTGCCTGCTCCTTCTCCATGCCAGTGGTCAATCAAAGTGGTGTGATACATCTTTCTCTCACCAGCCAGTGTTTTCTTTCATCAGAAATGCCAACCTTTTAACTTTCTTGGTCTTCTCTGTTGGAGTTGCCAGTAAGTTGTCTCATCCCCTCCTATGACCCTCCAAGAATGTACGCATGTTAATGACTTCCAAAATTTGGCATGAAAACTTTTCTTCCTTTTTGTTGAATGTTTTAGACTCTGCCAGACTTCTGCTGGCAGCTTTGGAAGCGTTACCTGCCTTGTAGCCACTTGCACTTGGCTGCAGAATCCATTAATTTTCAAAGGGTTACAAGACTTGGAGATAAGCAGAGCACTAACTTCTCTGAGACACCAGAGAGACCCTAAAACCTCAAGTTAACCCTTCCTGTAAATGCTGTTTCAGTTTGATAGCTTAAGGACTCCTGGACACACCTCTTCTGGTATGGCTAGGTGTAGGAAATAGACTGTCCTTTTTTCTCCTGTTTTAAATGGTAGCTGCTATTAAGAACTCTGAGATAGGTGAAACCTTTTTATTTTCTTTCATGATGCCTGGGAGATAGGGATGTTGTGGGCTAAAAAGTTTTTTTGTCTTTTGGACAATTTAGGGCTTTTAACATTTGCCTCATCTCATGCCTTTTTTTATTTACTCTATTATGATGGTATTTTCCTAAGTGTCTAAGTCAGGAGACTGAGGGCCTTTTGGCTTTGAGAGTAACTTATGATTTTCTTAAAGCTAAGTCTGCAGCTGCTGAACTTATCCATACGGGATCATTTTGTGTTTGTATCTCTAGTTCTCCTAGGGAAGTTTAGCCTTATGTTAAAACAAACAAACAACAAACAAACCCCCCTCTTTTGAGGAGAGAAACCCATTCAGTTCACACACTGAGGTTACAATATTCAAGGGACCCCTGGTGTTCATGGTGGTCAATCCACCAGATTCAAACAGGAGACAAAAACTTCGCTTGTACCATTTTCACATGGTGAGTTTCACATGAATTGTTGTTCCCTCTGTTTTGGGAACCACAGACAATAAGATACATCCAACCATCTCTAGTTTTTTAGTTTGTGCTTGGCAAAGTTAGTGGTGCACAAAGCTTCCAGTGATGTACCATAATTTTATCTGCTTCTACTTTCACACGTTTTTGGATATGATGTTGTCTTCTCATTTCACAGAGGCTGACACTTAGAGATGAGTGACATAAGTGGCATTTAATAGTCCTAGTGTTGTTTCTTAGTTGAGGTTTTTGTTCTTCAACTGCCCAAATTCTTCCCTGTTCATTTTCACAGACAGTTGCCATGAGACACTGTACTTTGGCAAGAAAAAATACAAAGGTGTGGCTGTATTTTCCTGTCTGCTGGAGTGATTAATAAGAGATTGTTTCCCATGTGGAAAGACAAGGCCTATGGGTTTATCAGAAAACCCATGGATCCTTTGGGATTAATCAAAATTAAATGCACAAGAGTATTAACTGACATCCTACTCAATAATTGGAGTCGTAACTCAGAGGAGTGCTCTAAAACTTTACTTTGCTGAGCACGTGTCCTATCTAACCTATCTAACAATTTCTGAACCTGTTAAAACCTCTTAAAGCACTGCAAGTTTGTCTCACCACTTGTGTGAAATGAAGGGTACTCTGTTCATTTGAATGGATGTATATAGGCAGGAACTTAGCAGAAAGGTGCATTATTGAATTAGACTCTATCTACAAGTTCTCCTTAGAGTTGTTATGCATATATATGTGTCAGACTCTACATTTCTTCTCATTGTCTACAAATCCTTGAAGTATTTTGAGTTAAGAGAAATGTGAACCTGTTCTGTTTGTGACTGTATGTGTGATTCATAGGTGGGCACCATTTAGATGTGGGGCAGAACTGTGTACTCCAATCCTTTAGCCTGTTTATGCCCATGGTCTCGTAGTACATAGTGAACATCTCAAAGGGTAATGTTTTGTGTAGATAAGTAATTTTTTTAAACAAGCAATATTCTTGAAGCAGGGAAGCTAACCTTGACATTTAGAAAATTGAGGTTCACCACGGCAGTGTGGTGGAATCTTCAGATGAAGGGTAAGTGTTATTGATCACTTAATTATTTTTTTGTCCAAACTGAGCAGTTAATTTCCACTGATGGTGTAACTGTATTTTTCAAAATCTCAACTTTGTCTGTGAGTGAAGGTGATAGGGATATTTTGGGAAACCTTACCTGATGAACTAGAAGTGGAGAGATAACGTCTTGCCCATGTGGGTCATTTCCCTGGCTGTAGAGACAAAGTGACAAACCAATTGTATTCCCTTTGATTAACTTTACAATAACTTGATGAAGGTCTTATGAATAAAGTGTCATCTCTGATTTATTTTTTCTTTTTGATGCTTTTATTTTGTGAATACTTTTAAATTTTTTGTGGTAACTTTTGTGCTGCTATAGGAGCTGTTTGGTCTAAAGAAAAACAGGTGTATGTGTGAGAAAAAGATTTGAAGTCAGGTTTAAAATGCTATGTTTTCAAGTGATGCCTAATTAGACTGGAGAAGAATTTTCTTGGTTATCAAAAGTGCATTGTTAAAAAAGGGAGAAACAATGTGTTTGAAAGATAAAGCAGTAGAGGGGAATATGAAAACTTTGATTAATTAACCAAGCCAATGGTAGGGATGATCCAGTCATTTCAGAGTGTAAAGCTTAACTGTATGGCAGAGATCAAGTTTAGCAATGTGAAACCTGTGTTCCATTCTCTGCCTGCAGCAGGAGGTGAACAGTGAGATCTCAGACTTACATTTAAAAAGTACAGGGAAACACCACTGTAATGAAGGGGAGCAACTCTTACATCTATATGAGAAGTAATAATGGTTATTCTAGAAATGGACTATGAAGCTGATACTGAGAATGTTTTGTTCTTTATAAGCCACTCATTGACCTTTCATGATCAAAGCCCTGCAGAAATTACTGAATAATAGTTGATTTCATGTAATGTATTATCCTCTTACTATATCAAAATAAGAAATATTATTAAACTATTTCCCATTTACCAGTGCCTGTTCTTATGACACAGTTTTTGTGTCTTCTGATCTTCCCTTTCATCTGATGTAGAATCTCATACAACTTTCTTGAATGGGACTTGACTTCCTTTTCATGTTGGTCTCATTGTTTGCCAAGAAAGAAATTTTTTCCTAAAATCTGGAAATGCCTGCCTTATGGTCCATCAGAATCTGCCTGTGTGGGCACTGGAAGGACAGAGATGTGAAGTAGCATTTTTCTTGTAAAAAAAATTATTCCACTGTCTCCTACTTTGCCTAGATATTTGCTCACTTCTTGTGCCATGTCAAATATGGTTTGTTGTGGCAGAAGTCTCTAGCTGTTCTGTGGGTTCAGTGAAAAACACCACAGTAAGTGCTGGAAGATAAGTCCTGCCCAGCACTGGCTTCTGTCTGAGAGCAATCTGGGGCTCCAGATGGACCTTCACTGGATTTGAGGCCACTTTAGATAGGTGAGGGCTCCTGATTGCTCCTTTGCAGAATAAGGGCCCACTGTTCAAGCCATCTCAAGAAATGTATAACACTTGGTGGTTTTGTTTTACAGAGTAACTTAGAGGCAAGGTAGAAGTGACTGTCTATTCCCTTGCAAAAGTACTTTAAAAATGACAGCTGAGTTATGTACCTAATGTGAGTCGAAACAGAAATATAAATAATAAGTGTATTACAAGCTTATGTAAGATGAATAGCGACATGTTCTTTCACTGAAAAATCCATGTATCAGGTTGAAGGGCAACTGGTTTCAAGACTTTGGTGGAATACCACAGAAATACATATCTATCTATCCATCTATCTATCTGATCTGCATAGGTTAATCTAAATCTGAATTAATGGTACAGAAGAGAGTAACAAGCAAAATGTGTTGCTTCCGGAAAGACTTCAGAATCTTTTGATTCACTGGCCCAGTGGAAGTTGTGGAATGCTCTCCTAGAATGAGGGACCTTGGCATTTAGGCAGTGTTCACAGTGGCTCCCAAGGTGGTAGCTGAGCTGCTCTTTGGGTGCCCTTGAGTGTGTCCAAGATTTGTGGAAAAGAATGTATTGCAATTAATGTGGATAATAAGTATGTCTTCTAAGATTGCATTGCTTTGTATGTCCTTTTTTCATTTAATTTGCATTATTTTAGCTCTCACTGTTTAAAGAGTGTTGTTTTATATTTTAGAGAATATGGTTATTAATCCTGAATTTCCTGTATGCTAGCAGTAATTGTGAAGCATGCAGTGTATCCATTTAGGGACAATATAAGTGTAAAGACCTACATTTGACAGTCTTGACATGTTTTCATAACTTTAATAATGGTGCTGTTCTCTTTTGACCATAGTTTAAACAGAAAAGCAAATGATAGAATGATTTTAATTTTTTAACTAAAAAAAAAATTGTTTCTATATTGCAGCACTTTTCTAGATCCTGAAACTCGGAAAGCAATGGGAGAACAAGCAGTAGCTCTTGCCAAAGCAGTAAAGTATTCCTCTGCTGGAACAGTAGAATTCCTTGTAGACTCCAGTAAGAATTTCTACTTCTTGGAAATGAATACTAGACTTCAGGTAAGAAAAACAACTCTTCAGATTCAGAAAAGTGTTATTTAAATAAACAGACCATAACCTTCTCCCATATTTAAAGGTCTGTTCCTGCAAAGATTTAAACATAAGTATCTTGATGCATGTGAGCACTTCCCACTGAACTTAAAAGATCTACTCACTGAAAAGATCTACTCACATAAGCCTGCCTATGCAAGGCTTTGCAGCAGTGAGCCCTTGCACAGCACTCAAGTAAATGTTCAGAGCTTTTTCTCTTTGTTACACTTGACCTAAAGACCTTGCAAAAGGTCACTGCTAAGTGCCACTGTGAGTTCACAGTAAGTGGCTAGCCACTGTGCTCTGAGGTTTTCCTGAAGCCTACTGGTCCCTGAAGTTTCTTTCTTATTTTTTATACTTTGGTGATCACTTGCTGAGTTTCTCTAGGAGTGTGATTGAAACAATATGTGTATATGAGCAATAAAGCACTAAGCAATCTGCATATGATTGAAATTGTGACTCGAATGCAACTATGTAAAAACCATCCTGACAAGGTGAAGGATTTTTGTGACAATTCATGTAGTCAGTTCTAATGTACACTGCAAGTGAAGAGATGAAGCCCTCTACCACTTTTTTGACTGCTTGATGGATTTCTGGTCATAAGCTAAGAAAGCAAGTATATAATTTGAAGTCTGGATATCATTCTTGAAGACCAGAAGAGTGTTCAGCTTGTAAGCCAGTCCATTCTGTTGCCTTTATCCTCCTTTTCTCGCTTTGTTAAATAACACCAGAAAGACTGAAATGTGGAATCAAGCACCAGTTTGATAAGCTTCCCATTCTGTTTTAGCTGCATTTTATTAGGGTTATGTCCTGTGTGCTGCTTGTACGTGATAGAACATACATGAGATCCTCTGACATCTTTGCATGACCTTATGTAACAACTGGGTAAATTTATGATTAGGTAAGTTTATGCTTTGGGTAAAGAAACTAAAAAGTGTTTGGGGAGTGTTATGACCTTCTGTGCCAGGGGAAGACTGGTGGTAAATTTTTTCTTGCCTTGCAGGACAGCAATGGTTTTGGAATTAGCCATGACAGTCACTTCACATGCCTTTGCTAGGCACTATCAGGTCCACCTTAGATTCAGTGAGAGGGAGTGGTGGTTAATGGCAATGTATAGTTCATTAAAATATTATGAATAATTCTCTCACTTTGGTCATATTCTTTACACTTTCCCACATCTTGTAGTTTTTGAACCAATGTTTCTTCAGTGACTCCACATTCTTGTTTACATAGAAGAAAATTAATTTATGGTTTTCTGCATAATCCACTAGAACTTCAAAACCATTTCCTTGCTGTAGTATTATTGAACATGAGTTCCTAAATGGGATTAGTGATGGAATATCCTTGGACTCCTTTTTGTGGGCTGTTTTTAAGACTTTCTTTGCTGTTTTGCAGTGTCTTCACCCTGCAATACCCACTGGTATGTGTTTATAGTCTCAAATTTCTCAGGTTTCCACATAGGAAGAAAGCTTTCACAATTCCATGTTTAAGGACTTTGTACTCCTTTTGAAATATAGCCTAAGCAGTTTGACAATCCCCTGTAATACAAAACTCATTCTTTCCAACTCTTAAAGCAATTTACTAATCTTAAATTAGAGTACAAAATTAGAGTACTTGTTTAGATACTCTCTACCTCTTCTATCCTGTCTTTGTATTGTTTCTGATTAGCATTTTATCTTGAGTCTGGAGTAGTAATTGTCTCTGATTTTTCCCCAGTCTTACCCAATTGATTTCTTGCTTCCCCCAAGTCTCAAGATTTACTTTCTGTTCAGCTAACAGTTATGCAACTAATGTAATATAGTTGTTCCCTACTGTTAAGAGCCAAACCTAGAAACTCTACTGGAGCTTGTCCAGCTTTTACTTCAGACCAGGATAGTCTCCAGATGTTCCTGTATTGCTTCAGTCTTTCTTTTTCCTTTTGCATCTCCTAACTGTGATCAGTGTCTAACAGATTCACTTGCCTTGTTCTTGCTGAACACTCCACAGCTGGAAGAGCTTTCCAAAATGATAGGTGTCTGATCCATAAATGATCCTCTTAAGATATTTGTCAGCATGCATTAGACACAGTTACCTGTCACCATCATCAGAACATTTCTACTAAATTATGCATTTTGTGTCTGTTTTAATGTTTCAGCAATCTCTGATCAGATCGCTGTCGCATTTTTAGTTTGGATACAGACTTCAGAATATACTTGCTACCTAAAGTGTGTCCAGTATTTTGCACTGCATGTTGATATCTCCCCTCCCTCCCTCTGGTGTATCTTTTGGATGCCTTTCAGTCTTTCTGGTATATTATTTTGCAGTAATCAGAGTTGTATTATTATTTTGCTGTTTTTTTGAGGACTCTTTGGGAATATACCTTTTCTTTGTATAGTTACACAAAAGAAGTGTAAATAGCACCTTGAAGGAAGTTGATATTTTATTTAGGTTTTGTTTTAAGTCCTGCTGCAATACTATACAAGACTGGGAAGCAAAAGAAAATTGGTGAATCAGCTCCATTGTGTCTTTTGTATGGTACACAAATTTGTTACAGATGTTTTACTGCCTCTAAGTGATTCAGCTAGGATAGCTTATTATTTGCTGTTGGCAATGTTCTTTTGTTGTATTTGCCTTTCTTCCATCTTTGAGGCTAGCTCTGGTAAGTATGAGACATAAGATTGAGGATTGTATGATTGCATAGTAAAACTAGTTCCTACTTTCCACAAAAGGACATAGAGATGTCTGCCCTAGAAGCTAGCAGAGAACTTCTGGGCAGTTTTGCAGTGGTTTTCAGGCAGTTACCACTGTTAAAGTTGAGGCAGACTAGATGTTGAATATCTGATTCTTTTTAGCTGCTCATAGTGTGGTATGTTTTCTGTTGCCTAGTTGTCATCAGTCTAATCAAGGGCATTCCTGGTCCAGAACAACTTATCAAGACCTTTGCAATCAATACAAAGTTTCTGACCCCTTAGACTGATAGCCTTTCTGGCTTCCAAGTTATGTTAAAATCTCCTAAGGTACTTCAGAAGTGCTGGCTTTCACCAGAAAAGTTTCTTCTTTTCTTCACTGGAAGAATAGATGTTGTTTCTCTTGGACTTTATATGAAGAAAGTCTGTGGTCCGTACTTAAAAATATCTGTTAATACATTTGTGTGTGGTGTAGCTAAGCCTCATATATGTGAAACAGTGACAGCAAAGGGAAAATTTCCCATATTTTAGATGTTTGTATTACCTTGAAATGAGAAACATCTCTTGTTGGCTAGAGAAATGTACAATGAGTGATGTGAATCGAGCACTTGCAATCAATACAATTGGTATGTTTGTGTCTCAGGCCTGTTCCCAACCTTATGCCTCCCTCATGAGTTGTGAGAGTTAAATAACATGTGAGTACTCCCTTCCTCCTCAAAATGTAACTGAATTTGCTTAATGTAATTGAAAAGATAATATGTGTAGATTGGAGTTGAGAAATATGGTAATTTCAATGGGTTTTCTCTTCATGTGTCAGTTTGAGTATTTTTGTCACAACTTTTTAGGAAATAAAAATTAATTTTGTAGAATAGTCTCATGTATTTGTGAGAGATTTGCTAAGAGCAAATGGCATACATATGTTTTTAGTTTACAGTGAGTTGTCAAAAGAATATTTTAGGTATATGTTTTTAAAGTAACTTGATTCGAAGGCATAAAGTGTAAGGTAAGTAACCTTCCACAGACCTATAAAACATTACCCAGTGCTAAGACTTTTGTTTATCACTTTCTGCGTTTTCATCAGATTTTACTGACCTTTGGAAAATTATGTATTCCAGAGAGTTGTCTTTTTGCAAAACTGGCTATGACTAGTGTAAGACATGGGAAGAATTTTTACATGCAACATGTCTTCCCTTCTCGTGTTTGTCCACCCATGAAAATACAAAAAGCATGGTAGGAAAATGTCTAAAAGTCGATAGAAATACTGTTGCAGATGCCTTAGAGCTCCACTGCTTATAAACTCCTGGTTCTCACAGCCTCTTAATTGTATTCTTTGCTCATCACCAGTTGGCACCTGCTACGTGTTTGCTTAGTGAAGGGTATTAGTGCTGGAAAATATTGTAGCTGTGTTATATGTAGCAGTAAGAACAAAATACAAATAGCAAAGTGATGAGCTGAGTCCAAATTGCCACCTAAAGCCACAGAGAACTGATGATTTTGGTATCTACAGCAGAGCCATGGGATGGCAAGCGGTGATCTTGCTGTCTTGGTTGCGCAGAGCTGCAAGATGACTTGTGATAGGTGGGCAGGAGAATGGGAGCAGAGAAACAGGTTGTCAGGAGTTAGAGGAGTAGATTTCTGTGAAGTCAGAATGGTGGGATTTCAAAGTAAATCTGTACGGTTTCTGCTGTTTGCCAAGACTTCATGTTTCTTAATACTGGATTCTTGTTTTACTGTGACAGCACTTTGCTTCAGTCATTTTAAATAGTCTAACAAACAGTGTCAGATGGTAAGGACTTTCAATTGCTGCTAACCTGGGCTGAATTTGAACTACTGACCTAAAGGTGAAAGGTCTCTTATCCCATTACCAATCTGCTAAGCCCACCAGAATCCATTCTGCACACAGTTTATACCAGCTGTTCATGGCCATTTTTAGAACTGAAAGAAAAGGTGATTTTACTGCCAAACAACACTTCTTCACACAAGAGGGTCAGCCGACAACAGTTAACCAAATTTTTGCCACATTCTTGCCTCCTAATGCAACTTCCATTATGTATCTACTGGTTGTCTGCTTTTCAGCCTTCCCAAAAGAACTACAGAAAAGCATTGCTAATTGTTGTTGACAGAAGAGAACAACGTTGTTTGTGTAAGTCATTGAATCTGAAAGATGCCATTAACAGTGCTGCCAAGGCATGGAGTGATATCTTAGAGACAACATTCCCATGTAACTCTCATAAAATACTATTAAAAAACGTAGAGAAAGAGGAGACTACTTAATAAGTAGAGAAACAAAAGGTCATTCTTCAAAGGGTACGTTAGTTTCTTTGCTTGGTGAATTTGATGTAAAGTAAACCAAAGAATAGCTGCGGTGTGACCAGAGCCATCCTGAATGAAGTGTTCTGAGAAAGCTTTAATACCACAGCTAAATACAGTAAAAACAGGAATTAGATCTTTAGGAAAGAAAGTATTGTGTTTGTGGATACTAGTTTCTTTATTTTCTTACGTGCCGCATGTAGTGGGAAGGAAATTGTGTAGAATTACTAGACTTCGAGAAATTTTATTTGAAGTGCAGGATGTTAATTGAGAAAGTTATGTTGAAATTATGAGCTAATTGACTTATTGACGTGAAGTGTGTGCTGTTTGTCTAAAACACAGAAAAGATTCAGAATTCATAGGCCACATAAGATGTGTCTGTCCCATACAATGTAGAAACAAATCCTTGCAAAAGAAAATTGAGAACTGTGTTAATGATTATTGGAATATAACTTCATATGAGGAAGTTATTATAAATTAAATACCTTTTCAAAGTTATATGCTACCATTAAAAAACTAGTTTGTACTGAATGTCTGTGCATTAGTTTTTATTCTACATCCTACTTGGGAAACAATAAAAGAAGTCTACCTGAACATCTTAGCTGATGGAAATTATTGTAGTACTGATTGCCTTCAGTTTTCAGTTGTATACTAATAGGTCAGAAAACAAACAGCAAGTGTTGTTATATAAGATGCCTGTAGTTACCCAGTTATGTAGTCCTGCTTTCCATTCATTCTGTATATTAGTCCAACCATTGTCTCTTTTTCAGTAGCCTTTATGAAAAGCTGTTTTTTTGCTGTGTGCTCCCAAACCCCATGTACATGTGAACTATTTTGCAGAAAGATGTGACCCCAGTGTGCTCCTGCTCATAGTAGTCAGGAAGCTTGCATGCCTGAAGAACAGAACATGTGTGCACTTCTGTTGCTGTTCAATTCTCCGAAATAGAAACCAGGCTTACTGAAATACAGGGAGTTAAGAAGCATCTGTAAGTTGGTGAGTTTGGGTCAATTGATACTGGATTTGGCTGCAGCAGCAAAGCCTGTGGGACTCCAGGTGAATCACATTTCCTGGAAACTGAGGTGTATGTTGAAAGTTAGTTTTGAGATTATTTATCTGAATGTAAAGGGGTATATGACACCAGCTAGGGACTTACAGTAGTAGGGGTGACATAGGCTGTAGTTTTACGTCTACTGAAATTTAGATTTTCTTGGCTGATGTGGTGTGCTTGAATGTTCCAGCTGGTGTGTGAGTAACTTGATGCCTTATACACACAGGGACAAGAGCAGTCTGTGAGTGTCCAGAAGTGTTTGCTGTTAGATCTGGGTACATTGATAGTCTTGAGGAAAAATGTGTCCCAGAATTATTCCCCTGAATATAAGGGGAACAGTCATCACTAATTTAATTCTCAGCTCCTACTGTCAGTAAAAACTGCATGACTGTTTTTGTAGCTGTGGATGAACCCCACTATGGTAAAGCTTTAAAACCACTGGCAGTCACAGAACAGGAGGAAAATTAGGAGCCTTTCCATACTGTTCTGGTGATGGATGCTAACTGGCCTGTGATGTTGGTAGGTTCCCCAACTCTTATATACCTGCTTTACTATCTATAAACTGGGACCTAATTATTATTTTCTGACAGGCTTTGCCACTAGTTTCTCTTGCTGTATAAATGGGAAGGGGTTAGTGAAGCAAGAACACTTGCAATGCTCATGGGAAATCTGGTTGCTGTTATATGTCTTAAGAGCAGTAGATCCAGTATGAAGGGGAAGCACTTTCCCTTTACTCTGTATAGCTATTGCTGGTCATAGCAGGTATAGCTGTGTGGACTTGAAAGCAGGAATATAAGTGACATCTTACAGAGACTTAAGACTTTTTAAAGGAGGTGTATATTGTTCTTAAGTGCATTGAAATGATGACTTGTTATCAACTGTTTATGAGCAGACTTGGTATAAGTAAAGGAACTGATAGTAAAGGTGTTACTTTTGGCAGTTAATTAATTGAGAGTTTTTGCAGATGAATTTTTTCTGCCTGTCCTGTTGAGAATAAGATACAGCTATGATCTGTAGAATGCTTGCTGCAGACATGTCTGGTTTTGCCCTTTGTGTTTAAGTCAGCAGTAATGTGTGAATGTAGCTACTGTTGCATAACCATACCAACACTGGCTCTTTAATGGCTGGGGTTCACTGGCAACATCTTGGATCAGTCTGACTGCAAAACTGACTATGGCCTAAAGCTAAAGGAGTTGATCAGTTGAGTGAGATTCAGCTCCATTTGTGAGCAAACTTGCATTCATCTTGTCAAAAATGTAGTACTTGACTTAGTCTCCATATGCTGGCAAGTAAAGGCTGTTGATGGAGAAGGGAGATAGCATAAATAGAATAGAAGGAAATACAACAGGCAGGCAGAATAAAGACAGCACCTGAAGTAGAAAGTGGAAAAGAGGGAAGTGATTGAAGTCTAACTTATAAGAGTGATTTTTACAACAGATACAATTACTTTAGACAATTATTAGTTATAGTTGTAGAGATTTCAAGATTAAAGTTCTTTTCTACCATATTTCATCTGATAGTCTTAATATGAAAATGCATTCAAATGTATTTGGTGCCCCAAATTAATGCTATGATTGGAATTGTCTATGTTATGCCTAAATAGTAGTAGTTGAAGCAGAGTCCTAAAATAAAGTAGGACTTCTCCCCACCCCAAAAAAACCCCTCAACATTTTTTCCTATACATATTTTCTGAATGCTGCTTTGTGTGGAGACAAAGGGAGTATTTTGAAGAAACAGAAGAAAATATTGACCAAGTCAAAGATCTGTATTGAAGAATGGATTAAATAAATGTTTGTGAGTCTTAAGAAGCAAACAACAAAAATATTTTTCTTTTCAGAGACATTCCATCTTATTTTGATCATCAACAATAAAACTGAAAACAACAATGAAGCTATTGAATCTGGAATGCCAATTGCTATCCAAGAAAAATGGCAGTATAACTAAATAATGCAAATGTCTTTGGAAACAGAAAAAGTATTTTAATTATCTGGAATGTTAGAATTCCAAACATGTTCCCAGCTCAAAGGTAATCTTTTAAAACTTAAATTCCAAAGTAGGAAAAGAAGTTCTGTTGTCCAAATATGAATGTGTGACAAGTAACTTTCTATTAAAACTTGAGTTTCTATTAAAACTTCAAGTCTTAATGGAAATTGAATTGCTTCAATTTAACACTGCAGGATAGACACTGAGATGTTTCATAGATTCTCAAAATACTGTTATTAAGCTTGACATGCTGGAAAGTATCATGTGTTAGGTAGAATCAAGATTGAGTCCCAAAGGTACATCCTTAAACTGTATAATCAGATTCCCATTTCAATGTCACTTTTGTCCTTCAAAGAATAGGTGCTTGTTTCAGTGATGATTTGTCATTAAAATTATGTCAAAACGTCTTAAAATGTTGTTGAAACTCTAAACAAACTCACAGCACACACAGGGCTAATTATGGATGCCATCTGTTTATTTTTACAAAGCGTTTTTTCTTAAAGACCAAAGCTTCTACTTGTTCCGGTAAGCCACAATGTTGTTATAATGACTGAATGTTTTCCTTAATACTGCATACTTGAAGGATGAAAGACAAGTGGTTTGGTCAATGACCTTTTCCTGTGTCAGAAAAGGTACATAGTATGACATCTCACCATAAGCAGTTGCAAAGTGTGTTTTCTTGAGGTATTTTTCCGCTTGAAGCACAAACATTTTATAACAAAAATGGCAGTTCTGTCATGGTTTCTGGTGGTATAGCTGTTTCTGTGAGAAGAACATGCTTTTAGCATGCCTACCTTTTACTCGATCGATGTGGTGGCGATCAGAGGAATCACCTTGGTTGCTTTTTATTGTCTTATGCCTAGTTAAAGGCTTTTTAAAGTTAATCAAGGTGCTCGTTTCTCTGCCCATTTGAAGGCAGAAGTGTGTGCACGTGCCTGTGCGCGCCCACGTGTGCATGCTTGTACGCACATCCCGCGTGAGCGCGAGCGACGGCAATTCCCAGGGCAGCCTCTTCCAAAGCTGTTAGCGGCAATTTGCTGAGCGCGCAGAACCACTCTGCTGGTCCAGCCCAGCTATTGTGCATGCTAAGCACTAAACAGATAAGTCTGGGGGGGGGGGGGGGGGAAATTGAAGGATCCATCTGCTCATTTCTGCTACACTGCGCTGATGCAAGATTACGCTAATCTGGTTGCTTGTCAGGACAGGTTAGTGAAAGAAGGCGAATGGGTGAGATATAGGCTACGCCGGTTCTGTGGAAAATTGGTAGTGGCTCCTGTACATGCCATGTTAAGTGTAGCAGAATGGGTTGATTATCAACTACTTGGAGATTTTCAGTTAAAATATAGTTATGGCCACGGTGTGAGTCTCTTCAAAATAGAATTGAATGGGAAAAGCTTCCAAACAAAGAAAAATTACCTCATTGTCACTGGATGCATTTGAATTTGTAAAATACGTGAAAAAAAACCCTGACTAAACAAAAAACCCCTACAAATCTCCAAATCCTCCCAGGTCACCTCTCTAGTTTTCCTTTTGTATGCTGCTCTGAGTTATTGTAATCTGCTAATTATTTTTTTTGTGTTCTCCATGCAAAGACAGCAGTTGCTGGAGTTTAAGTAGGTTTTTTTCTTTGTGGAAAAAGACCAAAATAGAAACATAGCCTTTCTCTGTTCTTTCGCAGGTGAAATTTCTTATTTATCTGTATTTGTTTACAGAGAGGTGCTTTTTTTTATTGGTTGCTTTTTGTTACCTACTGACTGACAGTTCTTGACCTTGCAGGTTGAACATCCCGTCACAGAATGCATTACCGGCCTGGACTTAGTCCAAGAAATGATCCGTGTTGCCAAGGGTTACCCTCTCAGGCACAAACAGGCTGATATTCCCATCAACGGCTGGGCGGTTGAATGTCGAGTTTATGCTGAGGTAAATGAGTGGTAATGGGGAGGAGGGGGTAGGTGGTTGAATTGTGGCGTAGTAATACCCAGGTGTGGATAGATGCCAAGGTGAAATCAAGGAATATCATATGAAAGTCATGATTTCGATTCATGTAACACGAATGGTTAATGAGGTTTCGTAGAATTGTCGAGTTCTTGTTTTTTAATTAAAAATACGGTGTGTGTTTCAACATAGTTTTTTCCTGAAAGTTGAAAGTAAAGATGATAAAAGAGAGAGGTAAGCAAATACCATTAGAAATAAGCCTGCATGTTCAGTACACGTTTAATGATACTGGAATTATTTACCAGAGTTAACCACTCTTTTGAAGTTTCTGAAATGTGTAGTTGAAACTTGTTGACTTTAAAAGACAGTTGAAATTCAATGTCTTGCAGAATTTTTGTTGTTTTAATAAAACTTTTGAAAAGGTCATTGAGAAACCAAGTTACACATTTTCTGAAACCACAGTGTATAGGATAAACTTTCAAAGCACATTCCAAAACAATAACTATAATTATGGTGTGAGTCTCCATCTTACCTTAAAGAAGCTTATGAATATTTAAATCCCATTTTCAAGACATTTTGATGTAATGTCTTTTTGGTGTCACTTTTGATACATGAAAATGAAAATTTGTTTAGTAAAAAAAAAAAAAGTCATTGAATCACAGAGTGATTAGTGTTGGAGAGGACCTTGAAGATCACCTAATCGCAACTTCCCTGCCATGGGCAGGGACACCTTCCACTAGACCAGGTTGCTCAGAGCCCCATTGGAGCCTGGCCTTGAACACTTCCAGGGGTGGGGGCTGGAAAATAATGCCTATCTTCCTTCATTTAGTTTCAGGAACATTTTAGGTAACTCTGCATTTCAAAACTAATTCAGCACCTTGAGACATTTTTCCCCTTGCTTAACTGTTGGAAATTTTGTTACCTAGACCATCTTATGTTTTTTTTTTTTCTTTTTATCTCATGACATGCATCTAACCTCCAAATTCCTCTACTGATTCAAAGTTGTCCAGACTATTTTGATAAAGAATAAATATTTGCCCTGTGACTGGCATGGAAACTATTCTGAGTTTTAGTAGGCTTTACAATGGACCAACTGATGTTTAGGCTTTTTATTTTGTTCATCTTAAATCCCCCCACATTTATGAGTAATGAATCCAACTACTTTGCCATGAATTAGGTTATTCTGTAGGCCATATATTTATTTGTTTTCCTATCAAGTTTGTATTAGTGTTGCATTATGTACATTAATGTAGGAGGTTTCCAGTGGCATAAAGATTGGTTTGACTTCTTAAGATAATTGAAATTCTAACTGCCCTTTTTATCTCCGAAAATTTTTTCTTATACTCCTGAATACTTTCCCATCCTTCTTCCAAGTGTAGCTAATGAAAATGTCATCTTTGTATATTTTATTTTGGAATATTGTAACTGGTGCAGAATACTTATTTCCTTTTTTTTTTAACTGATGCAAGAGAATTTATATACTTCCATTTCTTTATTTGGATTTGTGGGGGCAGATGGATGAAGAAATGTTCTTTGACACAAGTAATTCTGGGCAAAAAAGCAGAGTCATTCCAGTAGCAGTTTCTGTTATACTTAAAGCTTTTAAACATTATCTGCTACACATCTGCAAAAGCTTAATGCTTTCTCATGTTGAATTTTTTTCCAGGACCCCTACAAATCTTTTGGCCTGCCATCCATTGGTAAACTGTCTCAGTATCAGGAACCATTGCATGTGCCAAGTGTAAGTAACTCGGTTCTGGTTTTTCATAGGTGCTGAATTTCTCTTATATAAAGACTATAAATACTCAGCAGCTTTGTAAACCAGGCCTTTTTTCCAGCTTTTTGCCAGAGTGGGGACAGGACATGGCAATACTGATTTGTGCAACCTGAAAAGCTGCTTAAAAGTGAACAGTTCCAAACTGGATTAAAAATGTTCAGATTGGGTATAACAGGAAACCAATACATGTTGAAATGGTTTGTTCTATAACTTTCAGCTTAAGTTTTTCAAACACAGCTTTAGTAAATGTACTTGTGGTCATTAAAAATGACACTAAACTGTTGAGTCAGCTCTTGAAACACAGAAAACTGGGGACACTGGTGAGAAACGGCCAGTGCTTTTTGTTTAGCTTTGTAGACTGAGGAGTTTCTTACAGTGGTTATTACGTGTTTCAGGATACAGCCTAACCATATAGAATAGGTGTTTAGCAAACAGTGTTTTCTGCATGGTGTAAAGAGCAAATACACTGCCTTTCTGTAAAATCAAGGTAGTCTTAAATTATAAGTGCACATATACATGAGTGACACTGTGTCAGTGCAATGATGAGACTGTACCATCTGTGAATACAATTATTCAGTCTGATTGCTTGCACGGAAAATACTGAGAGATTACAGGAGGAATCTTAAATGTGGAGTTGTTATTGGATATATGATTTATTTCGCTTTTTAAATTGTTTTTGCCCGTGTACTTTCCAAAGGGACCTGACCCTTTCTGGTCTTTAAGGCTTCATGCTGTGTTCAAAGCCTGAAAGCAGAAAAAAACTGTGAAGATCTAAAAGGCATTATGTGCTCTTAAAGAGGAGATGAGGGGAAAAAGGTATCGCTGGATGTATCTAAACTTCTTTTTAATGAAACAAAGAGTGTATTTAATAAGAATTTATAATGAGTACTCCAGTGGTTGTTAGAAGTTTTCACCATGTTGTAATAGCTAACACGATGTCAAACATTTTGCCCTTGCAAGTTTTTGCAATTTGCAATTTTCCAAACGTGAGACCTGTTGAAAGTACAAGTGATAATGGACAAACTATACCCCCTACAGTCTTTGTCCCACCAAATCTTTCTTCAATTAATGCTGCAGCAGGAGTTTTATGTAATAACATTTGCGCTTGTGAGCCATCCATACAAAGAAAAAACAATTAAAATGCCTTAAATGTTCTGCTTACTGCTGTTATTTGCTTGTGTGAATGTTGCATGTCAGCTAAATGGACCACGGAATAGATAAAGTGATTGGGTGTAGGAGAGTGCACACTAAGCTTTGTCTATCATTATTGCTGGGAGCAATCAAATTGATGCCAGCAGGACAGTAGACGCGTTGACAGCTGTAATTATGTATCTCCATGGTGATCACTTTTGGCCTGTCATGGAGGCCCATGAGTCCCCTCCCTTGCAAGCATTTAATCAGATTGGGCTGTCACTTGTCAGGTAGATGGGGTGGGCTGGGAGTTGTGCTTAGGGGGAGAGGTGAATTGAAAATGAAGGGTGGGAGACGCCTGATTGCTTCACGTAGTCCATCGTGGTACCAAAGAAAGAGATTTTAATTACACTGGAGGCTTCAGAGCATTGGGTTGAGGAGCTCATATGGAGTCTCTAGGCTTTCTCTTCCTGTTTACTTCCACTGTCATATTAAAAAATACAAGAACTATTTTTATGTAGGTACTCATGATTTGGTGTCTTAATACATATATTTCTGCTAGCATGAAACTAATTTCTCTTCTGAGAATGTCATGCTGCTAAGAACAAAATTAATGTGGCTAAAAAGGTACAGCGTTACAGGCCCATTGTGCTGTGGTGTTTGTTTTTAGGTTTTAGAGTTGTCAACAATTTGGCTTGAGAAAAATTAGCAGAGACTTGTAGCATGTCACAGCAAGTTCAGCTTATGTGTATTGCCAAGTGTATTGGCAATTCATTTCTTCTGTGTCTCAAGTTAGCTCTGATTTACCATCCCTGTGTGTCAGCTGCCCATGCTGATGGAACTGTTGAGCATGGCTCGGTGAGAGCCGTATTTTGCTTAGCCATAGGGAAGAATATGGCTATTTTTGTGTCACATAGTTTCTAATTTCCTTAGAATGTGGTGCTCATAAATACCTTTTTTTTTTGTCTTTGATAATGAAGCTGAACACAGGTGACTATAAACCAGCCCTTTATGTGTGATAGTGGGCTTTGATGTTTGGTGCTCCTACGCAACATGTTCTGCTATATCTGGAGCACTCCAGCTTTGCTCTCTGTCAATGTGAGCAGTAGTCTGGTATTTTAGTGACTCTTACCAGGAAAAGAAAATTCTCAGACTCAGATATAGCAAAGAATTGAGAAATACAAGAATCTCTTTGTGTTTCTAAGTGGAATTTGATGCATTAAGAGTTCATTGCAGGACTGAGACACTTCCCCCCAGGCCCCTCCACTTAAGCATTTTTTATTCATTTTGCTGTTGTCCTAATGTAATAACACATGAGGATAATACAACATCAATAAAGTGTTAGGGCTGTAATATGAATGAGCTCTAGGCTACAGCAGGACCTTTAACCCTAGCTTTGCCTAAATATCTTAAATACTGAGTAAAAGAAACGAACTATATTAAACAGAAGTAAATGCTGGAGGTCTAATAAATATTGCTATTATTTATCAAGTTCAGCACATTATAGTGAGTAGCTGTTGAATTAGGGTTTCTTGTTCATCCAATATTCATTAAATTCTGTCACACCATATAGTTTATAAAATCACCTACTGTTACCAGGCTCTGAAAATGTAAGCACCACAGGGAGAATTTAAGATAGTAAATATATTTCTTTTTTGCTGTCATTTTTTTGGTAATCTTGAGTTTATTTTATGAAAATTAACTTCCATAGAGGACTCCAGATTTTTTTAAAGTAAGTTATGCAGTAGTTTAAGTAGTTTATATTCACTGTAGCCTTTTCAAGATACTGTGGTTAGAGAAAAATGTGAATTTTGTAGTGGTCACGTACATGTATTGTATATGAATAGAAACATAGAGCCAGGCAGAGCATATAGTTGGGGTAGCCTCAGAAGTCTTAGTTAACTTTAGGGTCTGACTAACCTGCTTATCGTGGGCCTGAATTATGCACCTTTCATATGTTTTTTCTTTGTCAAAAGATGACATACATGTGTCAGTACTTACCTATGCATATATAAAGCACTCCTGAATGCTCGTGTGCAGTCACTTTATAGGTGCTGCTTCAGACACAAAAGTCACAGTACAATTCAAGTATGTGTGGAGTATGTATGTCATACCTTGTCTTATGTATGTATTTATTGAGTATTAGAAGAAAATGTCAAGGGCAGGGGATTTCTCTGGAACTGAGTAGGTAAATTAATTCTTTCTGACTTAAATGTGAGAACATGTGCATTGACTTTATACCTGGACAGCCATTCTGTGAGAAAGGATAGTTTAGCAGCTGGAAGAAAGGAAGCTGAGAAATACACTGCATGTTTTTTTCTGTAATCATGACATGTCTGAACTACCTTCACATCAGTAGCTAATGTTAAATGTACCTGATGTGAGTAGTGGGGAGCCCAGTTAAGCACAGATAAAGCACATTCAGATAAGAATCTATTAAAGTTGTACAGAAGCAATGTTGACTTTACATGTTAATAAGTATAGAAAAAAAAGTAAATATGTAAATACAAATATATGAATACAAACATGTGAATAAGTGAATTTCTTCTTAAAATAAATATAGTGTCCTAAGAACTAGTCAGACAATGTTTTTTACTGTAGAAAGTGAATACACCTGCTAGGGTATCTTTTTATGTCATTTGGATAATAAAGTCATCATCATGCCCTCATGTGGATTCTCTAGACAAGAGGTTCTACATGTGGTCCCTTGATAATTGCCTAAATTAAAATATTAAAGGCCTAACAGCCGTTGTGTTGACCTTTTTCTGCCTTGCTGCAGACAGATGAGCTGCTGTTTATTACAAAGGTTCCTTCCCACAGGTGAAGATTTAAGTGAGATTCCAGGACCCTCTTTCCCACCCCTTTACAATGCAGTGTATCAGAGCCCTGCTGTTTCAACAGCTTTGATTAGAGCCCTCCATCCTTATGATCCCCAGAATGCATTTATCACTTGAGTTATTTTGATTAGTTTAAAAAAAATATTTCGAATTCCAGTGCTCAAAACCAGCAATTTAATAAATATTTATTCCCCAGAAATTGCTCATTTGAAAAGTTTTATATGGCTAACCTCATTGTTACAGTGATGAAATCAAACTGAGAGATGAAAACAAGAATCAGCAATATACAAACTAACTTGTTGGCTGGTTAACAGCAATCAGCCTCTTCAAAAGAAATTTTTGAACTTGTGTTATTTTTTTCCATGAATATTGCAGAATCAGAGCTTTAATTGGGGCTGTGTCCTTACAAAGCAAAGCCATGGAAAAAAGCTGTGTAAACATTAAAGCCTCGGGGGAAGAGCAGCAACAGAAAAAAAATTGTTTAACAGTTGAGAGGGTGAGACAGAGAAGGAAAGTGTTACAGACATGAAAACCATAGGCTCAGTATTCCTATGGAGCTGATAAGCAGAGCTCCAAAGTTCCTGCTGAATGCTCCCTACTTCTATTCCTACTGAAGCCCTTGGAAGGGCTGTAGCAGAATATGAAGGATGTGATTACATATAGATGCAGAAAGGCTGTGATTATAAGGGTCATCCCTCATGCCAGGTGTCAGTCAGAAAAATAATTACAACTGTATTTTATTGCAGGGATTAAAACAGAATTGAATGTGTTTGGAGTTGAAGCAAGTGTAACACAGCTGAAATTGTTAGATCAGATTGACTGTGTTTACTGTGCCTTCTGCAGACCAAAAGAGAATTTTGACTATGAACTCAAGATTGCAGTCAAGTTTCTCATAAAAGAGAGACTAATTTGCAAGTGCTTTTTTTTTTTTCTGCTGGTGAAGAAAAAAGCTTCCCTTCCCTCCTCCCAGGTTCTCTGAAAACAAATAATTATTTGAGTCTTTCCAGAGGGAAAAATGTATATGATAAGCTTTGTGGGGGTTATGGTTTAAGGCTGATGGGTAGATTGATCCTCATGTTGAAATTTTTTTTCCAGTAATATATAATTATTTTCACTTCTTATTTTTGAAGGTACGTGTTGACAGTGGTATACAACAAGGAAGTGACATTAGCATTTATTATGATCCCATGATCTCAAAAGTGAGTTGATCATTATTTCTCAATATTCTAAAGGTATGAAGTACTGATTTTCTATGCACATCTTTTATGTGAGAGACCATATTAAAGGATTGGTAAATCAGTGTTTTAAAGGTGCCAGGCATAACATGCCTCAAGGGAATACAAAAGAAGTGAAGGAAGATGTGGAGTAGAGGAAATCTAGTGTCTCTTCTAAATAAAATTATTTTTACCTTTTGACACTGTAGTTATTTGTCTTGCAGTTTCTAATTAAGAAGATTCTGATTTAAACACCAGCCTTTATTGTCTGACTTAGATACAGCCAATCTATCATTTTTAATATAGTCTAGCTTGGATGTAAATGTCAGTAATCCTGGCTTTCAAAAAGAAGCATTGAAAGAAATGCTTGATAGTGTCTATTAGTATTAGTTCTTATTCATTGGGAATATATTGGTAAAATTAAAATATGACATGATACAGTTCAGTCCTCAAAAAAAGGATGTCTTAAGAATTTGTTGGGCATTAGGAATCTGGTCAGCTTGGATAGTGAACCTCTCGTCTGATTTTCTGAGAGCTTGTTTAGATGTTTTAAGTTTTATGAAGTAAAAAGTGATTGGCTTTCTTTCATTGAGTGGGTTAAGAGATCTTAGCTTTTTCTTGATGTTTCAGGGAGCCTTTATAGCATAAATACAGTAACGGTCAAGCAATGGTTTCTTATGACTGCAGAAATTCTACAAACCTATTTAATTTTTAAATGCTATTCAAATTCTAAAACAAACATCTAATATCTAGGTAATGTAAATACCTTATTTTTTTTCTTTAGCTGATTACCTATGGCTCTAATAGAGCTGAAGCACTGAAAAGAATGGAAGAGGCTTTGGACAACTACGTAATTCGAGGTAACTAGAGAAATTTTGATTCCTAGTGTGATAGGCTGTCATCTCTTTCAAGAAAACAGCTTGAAAATGTAGTAATTAGCAAATTGAATAAAGTTCCCACTTCTTAAGTGCAAATTAAAAAAGGAAAAGCTTGTGTTAATTAAGTTGAGAAGATACATCAACTCTAAAGAGACTTTTTTTCCTCCATTTTTCTCTTGAATATTGTAGGATAAATATTTAAATAACTTTCTTAAAACTCATCGTTCTCACTGAATGGTAGCATGTAATTGATTTATTATGTTGTGGGGGGGGGAAAGGCAATTGTACTGTAAGAAATTTAAAGTAATTGCCATTTTTTAGGTGTTTAATACATTGATTGCAATTAAGTATTATCACAATGCAGTGGTTGATTGTGTATATCTGTGTATTTCTCTAATTTTCAAGGTTGTTGTTTAGATTTGGGCAGATACAGATGTAGGCTGTTGATCACCAGCTGTTTCAGCTCTTGCACACTGATTGCATAGCAGATGCAGCCATTCTTCCAGGCTTTCCAGGCAGCAGGGGTAAATTAGCCCTGACCACTTTTACCTTTTTAAGTTTTGGTGAGGGAAGCCATGTTTTGTATGGGAGAAATCTTTGGGTCTTCCTCTATGTCTTATGGAAAATAGGAAGGACAACTCAGGATAAGAGAAGTAAAAAATTCTGTGAAGTTTCTCTAAAACTTGGTTTGGCTTTAATGCTGGGCTGCTGAATGGTACAGTTGTCCTGTCAAACTCAGAAGATTTATCTGTCTAGGGGAAAATGAACATCCCTCGACCACAGTGTAGTTAGATCCATGGTAGGATTAACCATTGTAAATGAACTGCTAACTCTAACATAGATTTATATTGGTGCAACTTGAGCCATTAGACTCATGCAGTACAATGTGCTGATGTAAACCCCTGCTGTAAAACAGCTGAGTAAATTTATATGAGAGAGAAATTTATACTGCTATAGTTAGATTGATGTGAGGAGGGATTTGTTGGTGTTGTTATTAATGGAGACAGGCTCTGGATTCACACTGTTGTATTGATAGCAAGTGATGCTAAAAGTACTTTATTTGATGAGAATATGCAAATGTGTGTGGAGCATTGTCTTTTATTGTGTGCTATAATATGGGATGGAAACTGGTTGTTTGGGTTTAGATTTTTTACACAGATGTACCTAATAACTTTTCCACAGATTATAAATATTTGTGAAGTATTTGAGACCTTACAGCTGAAAAGTACCAATTTCTATTCTTGAGGTTTTTACAGTCTTTTTATTAGTACGCACGTATTCATCATATCTAATGTCTCTGTAGTATTTCTATCTGAGAAAGCTTTTAGTCTATTAAAAACATTTAAGGAGGTAATTAGTGAACCTACAGGGGGAATTTTTTTCTAAAGTACTGCCAACCACAAAATGTAATGTACTACAGGTTTCAAAAGTAGGTGAATTTTCAGAACACATTTTTAGTTGCAGTGGCCAATGGTTTCCATTTGAGAACCACCAAGATTTTTGTGTAGTTTTACACAGCTGGTAGTTTCTTCTCAGTGTTTATTTAAAATGGAACATTTGTGGATATTAAAGTATGTCTTTTCTTACCTAGTGTGAATGATTCTTGGTAGGGTAGTTTTTTATTTTTACCCTAAAATGATGGTGTATATTTACAAAGTTGGGTTTCTATGTAACAAAATATTAAACTACCTTGATATTTTGTAAAGTGCTTCACATTAAATCTTTTCCAACTTGAGTTTTTGTTAGTATTGAAAGATACAGAATAGGTTTTTTTAAACCTAGTGTTGAAGTTACTTGGTTTTATGTTTGAATAGTGAGCTTGTACATAGAGATTACCAGTCTTCCTGAACAGTATGCTCCAGATCCCTATTTCTCAGCACAGCCTCCTTGTTCCTCTGAAATCCTGGGAAGCAGCATTTATGTTTCCTTAGTGTTTTAGAGACACTGTGTTTTTCCCTGTGAGTAATGAACTCTTCTAGAGCATTTTAGATAAGCAATACCAGCTGAAGTCAGTGTCAGTTGTAGTGATGATGTGCACTGGGAGAATTTCAGATTTAAAATCCCAAGGATTGCAGTTTCTGTAAACAAGGATGCTTGTTCACTCACATAGGGTGGGAGTGGGATGTAGGGTGGCTGGGTAACAGGTCAAGGACCGTCTAATGCATAGCTTGGGGACTGCTAATGGATGATGGAGTCTTCCCAATCACTTCTGTGTCACCAGTTCAAAGCAGACAAAAGTTGGTAAGGAATTTTAGTCACTACTGTTTTGATGGTTGCTTGCTGACCTGTGTAAAATCAGTGGTTTTTATCCAGTTCCTAGAAGACAAATATCTTCTTGGAGCAAATGCCACTATACAATGTCATTCATGGCAGTCCCAGCAGAGAATCCAGGACTGAAGTAGCACGGTGACCCTTCAGGAGGTGACTCATCTAGGCTGGATTGAGGCATGTTGGCAGTGTGAAGGTCAAGGACTTACTCTGCTGCTCCTTGTCTATTGGCTCTGTCAGAAAACATTCAGTTTCTTTGCTGTGGCTTTGGGGTATTCACAAGTTACCCCATTCATTTTTAGCTCTGTGTTCCATCTACAGGGAACAAGTCCCCAGACAAGTCTTTATTGACTTGTTTTCTTGGACTGGATACTACCTGGCCTTGAATTCATGGTTTAGCTGCCCTTCCCAGTTGAATATTCCTGACCAGATCATGAAGGAAATGAAAATAATTAAATTTTAAAAATAATCTAATACTTGCAAAGAAAGCAGACTTAAGCAAAATTTGAGTAAGTAATACCTTAAACAACCAAGGCTGCATCATATAGTGCCTGTAATAGCAGTGTCTTTGTTAAAAATAGAGAATTAAGCAAATAGGGATATTTGCAACTACGCTGTGCTCTGAAAATGCCTGATGCGTGAATATTTTATTACCATTTGGGCTGATGACAACTTGTACACAGTGAAGACATTCTGCAGTCTGTTCATTGGTAGATGCTAAGAGTATGACTAACTCAAGATTGAGTCAAGATAGGGTCAATGTGATCGTGGGAATGTACTCTTAATCTTTTTTCCTGTGTAATATCTCCATTGTTGCTAATGGGAGCAGATGAAAGACTAGGATAGCGTTTCTTTGAGTTGTGGATTATATTAAATGATCTCTTGAGGTTCTTTACAGTCTAAATTATTCTGACAGGAACTGACTTCTCCACTGAGAGCTGATCTGAATTCAAAATCTCAGCTGAGACTCCAGAATGGCAAAGGGTCTAATTAGGTAACATTTTTATCTCTGAGTCTTGCAGTATAATTCAGGGGTGATTAAAGTTGAGGATCCAACTCAGATTTCTCTCAAGAAGAGACATTTCTTGTTTTGTACAATGGTTACTGGGAAATTTGTGAATAGTGAAAAGTTCAGGATTCCAGTCAAGCAGAGAGGCACTGTTGCTTGTGATGGTGTTCGCAGGGGTCCCAGGATGAGGGAAGAGACGAGAATATTGACTCCATGTTTCAGAAGGCTTGATTTATTATTTTATGATATATATTGTATTAAAACTATACTAAAAGAATAGAAGAAAGGATTTCATGAGAAGGCTAGGTAAGAACAGAAAAAGAATGATAACAAAGGCTTGTGACTGATCGAGACAGTCTGGATAGCTGGACTGTGATTGGCCATTAATTAGAAACAACTACATGAGACCAATCAAAGATCCACCTGTTGCATTCCACAGCAGCAAATAATCGTTTACATTTTGTTCCTGAGGCCTCTCAGCTTCTCAGGAGAAAAAATCTTAAAGAAAAGATTTTTCAGAAAATATCATAGCTACAGTTGCTCATTGGGATGGGGCATGACTTTTTTCCTTTGAGCATGCACTGTTGTTAGTAGTTCATCTCTGTCTCTTATGGTACTTTTTTCAGAAACTTATCGTTTGGTTTATTTTGGAGGGGTTTAATTTGAACAGCAGAAATAGGGTATTGAAAGAATGCCTATCAGTGTATATCCTCTGTGTGTAAACATGGTGTGGTGTGATTTCCTTCTTGGCTTTTCTAAAGTTTTAATATGCTTTTGTCATTTCTGGTGCTGGATAATCTGTTCGTTTGAAGGCATGTATAAATCCCAATATGTAGTTTTGGAAAGTTTGTGTATGAAAGTTATTTTAATCAATTTAAATAAAAGAAATGGTTATATTTATGCATCAAGTAGACCACGTTATCAATTCACTAGAGGGTCTGATTGGACAGATAGCTCATATCCTTGAGTGCAGATTCCTGTAATCTTTTCTTTGACCTTTGTTTGCTTTTTATCTTCCCTGAGCATTCAGAAGTAAAGCAATAACATGAAGTTTAAGTCTTTACAGAGAAGGGTTGCCTTTATACAGAGATCCTGCTTGCTGTGTGTAGAGAGGAATGCATGAGACCATTAGGGAGAAGGAAGAGTTGAAGGAGCCTCTGAAGAAAAGAGTAAGCAGCAGATATAGAGCAAGAAGGAGTAGAAATGAGGAGAGAATAAGGGAACCACCAGCTGGGGGTGGGGGAATTTTCCAGCATGAGGTGAAAGAGCAAACATAAAATAGAAACCAGCAAAGTGTTAAATGTTTGAGGGGTAGAGAAATGTAGAAGTTAACTCTGAGTGGAGATCTGCCAGAATAGTGGCAGCAGAAACTGTTGTATTGAGCTTTTGTAACTGTAAACACACTAATTAGGGGGATAAAAGGAGAGCTGTACTTAATGTTGTGAGAAGGCCTTGGCTTTCCACGAATCACAGAATGAGTAAGATTGGAAAGGGGTCACGGTGGATTATGTGGTCCAACCTCTCTGCTCAAGCAGGGTCATCCTAGAGCAACACCCAACTTCGATGTTAGTATTTTATCATGTATTTCAAATAATGCACCATTAATTTCAGGTACAAAGCTTTTCACAGTAAACTTGCATTTAGATCCAAACATCATAAATTACTGAATTATTTTAACTTTGAAGATACTTCTCTATGTCAGTGTATATGTAAGTTTTAGACTCTCCTGTATTCTGAGCCCCTGCAAATGTTCTCACTGGTATTGTGAGCAAGACAATCTTTGAGTGTAAAAAACCTATTTACTTGCAAAAACAGTGTATAGTGTCTACTCTTAAAAAATGAAATGAGGTTTTCTTTTTTTTGGTTGTGCTTTTAAAAAATGCTTCAACAGGTCATGCAACTTCTGCATAGCAGCGGTAACAGATGGGTACTTCTGCAAGAGTATTTGTGTTCTCACCCTTTGCAGATTCCCCAGTGTATTGATGTGGAAACCAAAACTGGAGAAGGGAAGGAAACAAGCTTAGTTCAAAATCACTAAAAGGGATCATTTCAAAATGCTTAGTAGCATCTGCTTGGAGCTCAGATGCTGCCCCTGGTCTATCCTTTTCTTAAGCTAGTCAAGAGGGAGGGAGTAGGAATGGAAGCTTGTCAGCAAAATGTTGTGGGATTTCATTTAGATTACCACTGTCCTGTAGAGAAGAAAGAGGGAAGGGCAATTGAAGTACAGGCTGATCAGGTAAAAGAGGAAGGCAATGTTGTTGGTGCAGAAGGGGAAATTCAAAAAAGATACCTTTTTTTTGCCAGACAAAATTTTTGTTTGTATGGTTTTTTTCCTCTCTCTTTTATTAAGGAGAAAGAACTGGGGCAGTGAAAAACAAGAAATGAATGTTGTTATTTCTCTAGATATAAAGTTGTCCTAGTGTTGTATTCCCTTTCTTCAGAGTAAAAGGATATCTGAGGAGAGGATGGTGGTAGAATGGACATTTATTTTCTTTAACTTTTCTTGACAAAGCCTGCTTAGCTTCTGCTTCCAATTATTCTACTGATTCACACATTCATTTGGTTTGCTAACACTGTAAATAATGGTCCTCTTAACTCTAACTTAGAAGTTCAGAAGCACGTGCAGTTACAAAAGTGTTGAGTTTGAATGTATGATTTTGCAATACAATATTACCATATATTATTTCCTTTTGCCTCCCTTCTCCTCCTTTATCCTGGTGTGTGAATTCAGCAAGCTCCAGACATTTGTATCTGAAAGAATTATTGTTTTTAATTGGAATACATGTTCAGCTCTGAGGGTCAGTGGTGCACTGATCTCATGTGAGAATTTTATGTGGATGTTTGTGTATTAAAATAAAAAGATAAAACTCCCTTTTTTCCTTGCTTTTGGGATGGGGCTTTGTACATGGATAGCCAGCTCTGAAGTGAGCTGTAGCAAAACACAAGCTTTGAAAGACAGTTAAACAGTTGAATGTTGAGGGTTTTAGGGAATATTATGAAACCTCTTGGAATTACAAACATGGAAGCTTGCTGGGTGATAATCAAGAACTTGGAAAGTTCGTGTGTTGAAAGTGGTGTTTTCATAGTCTGTGCAAATCCGATAATGTTCTTGTTTTAAGTGAACAGTAGCGTAATCAGTGTTTCATAGTGCTCAGTGCAGAGCTTAGTAAATATTTTTAATATTTTCTTTAGAGAAATAACTGAGATACCTCCTAAGCTTCATCACATTTATTCTTATTCAGCATTTAAATTGTTGGGTGATAGTTTAGCTTTGCTGGCTTGTTAAAAAGAGAAGCCTCTAGTCCTGTGCTCCACATGTTGGTTTTGCAGTCAGTAAGTGTGCAGATAAAGTTCTTTCTGTTCCACTTAGCACCATTTGAAATGATCAGCAAGTTAAGTCTATTCAACTGCTTATCTACAGAGGGGCATGTAGGACTCCAATTAAGTTTACATGGATAAATGCAGATTTGTGTTTGCAGGCATCAAGATGACAGAAGCTTAATACTGTAAAAAGGCTAATCAACACTGAATATGTTTAGTGTCAGTAAATATTTATAGTGAAAACATTGCCTATGATTTTGTGCCTTGGCATTCCAAGTTCTGATTTTTAGTGAGTAAAAATGTGGTGTGATAGCCTCTTTATAAACCTGTTATAAAACTGTTTTGTATAAACTGCATTTTATTGTTGTCTTTGGGTTTTCTTTTGAGGACGGGTTTGGAGTTAGGCTACAGTATGTAGCTACGTTAATGAAAAGTCTGGTGTACTTAGCAGAGTTTTTAAGGCAGAGAATGAGGAAGGGAAGGAGACAAGATAAAGACAGGCAGTATGGGGAGTAATTTCTTCTGATTATAATTTAATTTTTTTTTTAATGAGGGCTTCTTTAAACAGGGGTTGCTAATAAGCTCTGGTGAACAGTGTGATTATTTAGTGTGTTCCTGTATTCATTAGGCAATAATGACAATTTAACTGGAAGATTAATGGAACCTCAGTAATTTGTGTTTTCTATATAAAGCATATGAATACGTACTTTTTAGAAATTTCATTCGCTCTCCATAATTTAAATGCTAGTCTGCTTTCTTTTACAAATGTATTCTGGAAAATAGTGTGTTAAAATTGAAACTCAAGAAGCTATTGATGTAATATTGTAAGAAAACTACAGCCAAACAAAATGAAAAAATAGAGGTACTAAGCCAGTGATTATTATATTTTATTATATTTTGACTTAGAGGAAAGAAGAACATAACTGGAACTGCAGTTCTGCCTCAGCCTTAACAATGTAAAAATCATGAAGCTGAAGTGAAATTTTGTTTTCTGGACGAGAAATGAACTGATATAGTTTAGGATTTTGTTTGTTTGTTGAAAATGTCATGGCTTGTCAGGCTAACAAATGTGATTTTGTTCCTGGCAGTCTACAGATCTGGTCAAGAAACAGAAAAATTCTCTGAAAACCACTGCAATATAAATACAATATACTTCAGTTTAGTGTCTAACTTTGCATGAAATAAGCACTGCCTGTTAGCCTCTGTTTGATCCTGTGAGAGCGTGAGGCTAATGTCTGGCCAGTGTTTTGGAAGCAGCAGGTAGTCAGGAGCAAGCTGCTCTAGGGGTCCATATTTCTGTAGCCTAGTAGTTACTCACACACAGATGGAGACCTTATGAACTTTGACAGAGGTCACACTAAATTGCAAATCTAAAACTTGTAGACTTCTGAAGGATTGCACTAATAATTTTTTTTTTTAAGCCATATGATTTGGTACATCACTAAAAGTATCAACTCGGTCTTGAGAAGCAGATCAACCATGCAGTCATTGCTCACATAATGATCATGGGGACTGATAAAGATAGCCTTTCATGATACTTTAAGGGGAAACTTGTTTATTAAACTTTTAATTCATGTATGTAAAATGCATTTTATATTGCTTCCCAAACACCTAGGCTTCTCTGCTCTTTTGAACTTATTAAATGAATTTTGGAGCTTGAAACATTGTAGAAGCCTCATATTTTTCAGATGCACATGAGTTAGAAATAATTAAGAATACTCATGGTATTTTTTTTTTATTTTAGGTCTTTTGGGGCAGTCAGTTGAGACACCAAGCTTTGTTATCTGTCATCAGCCATCACCTCACCAGGGATCTTATAGCAGTTTAGAAAAGAAAAATGTGAGATGATCTGGTTACACATTGTAGCAAGTTTAAATCCTGGATTCAAAGTTGGGCAGCATTGAAGGACTCATCCTCTTCTTGATTTTGTAATAGATGAAGTCTCTGAGATATTTCAAATTACTAGTCAGATTGGGAATTTTGGGGGGAATCTGTAGCAGACAAAGACAGACATTATTTGATTCCAAGTTATGGTCATTTAGTGTAAGATTTTTAATTTTTTTGTTCAGTGGAGATACAGTGTGACTTTCATTCAGTGTTTATGAAGTCGAGGTCTGTGAACGATTGTTTAGGTCACAGGCAGCAAGGATCTTCTTTTAATCAAATGGACAAATTTCTATCATGTCATCCTTGAACTGCTTGTGTCATGTGCTATTTAATGGCTCATGAACAAGTCTTTAAAGTTGTGACTCCATGATTCAATGAGGCTGAGTCTGACTCGGTGTGTTTAAAGTGGTTTCAGTGACGGCCACACAGAGAGCTTGAAAATTCGCACCAGCAGCAGACTAGTAGGGGAAGAGAGCTTTGAAAGTGTTTGAACTGGTCTGCATATGAAATAACAAGGATGTTGTTCATGCTTCTAAACTGGAAAAACACAAAAGGAAAAGGAGTGTAAAAGAATCTCCTGTAGCCTCAGCAATTTGCATGCTCTGTAATGCTAGTGTCTGTGCTTTGGTGAGATCTCAACAAGGGAAAAAATCCAAATAACCTAATTTACAGCTGAAATACCCCAGTTTGCAATTAATTCTTTTTTAATATTATTTTAAACTAGAGCTATTAGAAAAAAAAAAAAACCTGCAAATAATTGAGTCATGTTGTCTCTAGTTGTGATCATATCATCACAATCTTAATAACTTGTGAGTAAACATATGTGAAGTACAGAATTCTGTGCTTTGCAAGGGATGTGGATGCACAGACAAACTTCTGCCATGAACTGTTTTGTGATGTGCTCTGCATTTTATACTTAATGGTGTGCAGCTAGAGCCAAAGTTAATGTGAAATGGCAAATGCAATGTGATTTGGAGTTACCTGCTCCTCTGACAATGACGAAAAAATGTGATTGCTTTGTATTGCCAGAGGGGAGAGAATGTGCACAGCTGAGGTTGGATTAACCTCTTTCCTGTAGCAGCTCCTCAGTTGTCCATACCTGGAATAAATCAACACTTGTAATGCTCCCAAACTGCATGTATATTCCAGCTTTTCTTAAGAACTATTAATGTTTGAGTCAGTGTTATTGCATGTAGTCATATTAAGATGGAACTTTCTGGCTCATCAGAATTTGTTTGATCTCTTTCTAAAATTGAGAAGAGAATGGAGATAAAGATGCTGGTTTTCTGACCTGTAATCTTAAACTTTCCAGAGATCACCTGTATGCCACTCTCAAAAGAAAGAGTCCCTTCTTTTTGAAAATTGTTTGTAGTAAAGAGAAAATATAAATGATCTAGACAGTTTTTTTCTCGAGGATTTTTTTGCACCACCTTTCCTCTCCCACCTTCTGTAAGGATTTTCTTGTATTTAATATTTCAATGAAATTACTTTTAGTGACCATCATATTCAGTGCTAAACTGCAAGTACGTCTGGCAAAGTGCAGTTTAGAATTAAGTCACTAATATAGTTACACAGAAGTTATTAAATTAAAAATAGAATCATTTAGGAGATGGAGGAGACAAGCTGAGAAGTGGAATGAGAAAGACATGAAGAAATGCAGAAAATATGAAGTTGCATAATGTTCAAAGAAATTGAAGGTTAAGGGTGTCTCTAAAACTTCTGTGATAAGTAATTTTAAAATTAAATAAATAATTTTTGTTGGCTATATGCCTAACAGAGTCACAGAGTGGTGCCAAAGGGGAACCAGGGTAGTCAATAAAAGAATTGACCAGGCAAGGTTGGATAAA